>NC_068571.1:3898750-5198333 GCF_025698545.1 Gossypium raimondii | reverse complement strand
ATATTATTTCTTCACTCGATTTACTCGTTATTTTATCTGATTGTTCAATTCCTTGCGGATAAAAGGAATCTTAAATTGAAACTGCGAAGTGATTTTTTTGATTGGGACAATTTTCGCTAGGCTTTCAGTTCATCTGATGCGAAAATCAGATTTTGACTTTGAAATTAACGAAGGATTTTTCAATTAGGTATTCTATCTAATGAAAGTTTATAGTTGGTGATCTGTTTGAGTTCCTTTTTCTTTTCTTCTCTTTTGTCTGTGTTTATTTTTTTCATCAATTGAATTGTTTTTAGGCGTTTAGCTAAGTAACTTATATCTGAGAAATGGCTGATTCCTTAACTTATTTTTTGGACAAGGGCTTTGAGTTCCTTGATCTTGGAATAATAATTAGCATATAATATCAGCACCATCTCTTTCAATGGCAATAAAACTTCATTTGTTTTTCTTTATATGTCTGTGTTTCTAGTTTTCCTGGATTTGCCATGTCAAACAGTTTTTTTTTTTTTTTTTGTGTGTGTGTGTATGTATGTGTTCTCTTCAGCTTTGAAGGATGGACCAAATAATTGTACAAAGGGACAATCTAAACTCTAGTACTGCTGATTTTTGGTTGGTAGTAGTATATAACTTACCATTTCCAATGCATTGTATGAATGTCAGTAGGGCACTTGTTAGCACAATCTGTTAAAGATTTCAGTAAGACCTTCTTTGTTTATTTCTTAAGCATGTTAGTTGTTGCTTCTGTACTAGTGTTTTTCGTTTTTTTTCCCTACTGATAGTGAAGAGTTGACAAATGGATTGTTGTTTCTGTTTATATCTAGAATCCCTTTCTTGGTGATTTTTTTCTACTTCATTTTGCAGTTTAAGATTCTCATTGCTATTACATTTCGTTTTTCAGCTATACGCCATTTTCCTTATTTGTTTAAAGATTTAAGTTGTTTGATATAAAAGCAGGACTTCTGAGCTAATTAGCATTGCCAATCCGATGAAGCATGTTTTAAAGCTTTTCTCTCTGTTGGTGGTCATCTCTGCACTTTGGATTGGCCTTTTGCAGGCATCCGTAATACCACAAAGCCATACTTGGTTGGTGAGTTTCTTTCTTTGCTTTGATGTTCTGTTATTCATGTCCAATTATTCCAATGCATTGTCACTAAATGTCGCGCTATAAAAATTTTCAGCTGCCAATCTATTTTATTGTGTCACTTGGATGCTATGGCTTATTAATGGTTGGAGTTGGACTAATGCGATTCCCTACTTGCCCTCAAGAAGCATTGCTGCTGCAGAAGGTATTTTATTTCTCTCTCTCTCTCCCCTTTTTCTCATGTACGTTTTAAATTGTTCATTAGTATAAGCATTGAAATCATATATGACTAATTAGTGATGAATCTCTTCCCCTTTTCCTTTCCTTTTGTTTTTCCACCATGTGCTTAAGCAGTGCGGTAATATCTACTGTGGTTGGGACATGAGTTTTCTTCTTAACATCTTTTGAAAAGTTTGAACAAGTTCGATTGTGACACTCATTATAATTTACTGGTCTGATTTGTTTTTTCGACTCCATATGCTGTATGTTTATAGGACATTGCTGAAGCCAAGGATTTTCTGAAACAAAAGGGGGTTGATGTTGGTTCCGATTGATGGTTGCTCCATAACATCTCTTCGTGGACCCTAGTGAGAACAAATTTCTGCAAGCTTTACCAATGGACCTGTCTTGGAGAGAAAAAGGTACAGATTGGGAACTAACTTCCAAGTCCGGAAAACTTTCATAGAAGAATCATATTGCCTTTGTGTCTAACATTGAGGAGTACTTTTGGTAAAAGAATTGAGTTACCAATTTTTTCAGCTCTCATAGATTGTCTGCATACGACATTTTTTTTACCATACTTGTTGATTAAAATTTTCCCTCACTATAACACATTGAAAGTCTGGAACAAAGCTTCAGTGTCCATCATACTTCGGCATATATCTTATTTCAAGGGTTTAGTTTCATGATCTCAGAAGTGCTTAATGTCTCAATGGATTGGGGTTTTGGGTCTTCATCAGTGTTGTCTTTATGATTACGGGTTACACTAGATTTCAGGTACAAAAATGGTGGGATTAAAGCAGTGAATTTGTAGAGGCACTGAACTTTAAGTTACATTTTGATACATTGATAACTTCATTTTCTCTTGAACTCATATTTGTTGATTTAGAAACCGAAACCCATCTTGAAGTACCAACTTCGATAGTCTGCTTTTCCTCACAAATTTCTAACTTCTCGTTTCACCATCAAGAATATCCTTCCTCGTCAACTAGCCACTAGTGTAGCGACAAATGACTTGGAATGCTTAAGTTCTTATTAAGTCTCGGGTTCAAACCTAGACAACCCCTTCGCTATCCATGATAAGAGAAGGAATATCCTTCCTCATTGTTTATTTTATTACAATCTTTGTTTTGGTTCTTTGACCCTCAATGCTCAAAGAAATGATTTGATTTTAGCCATTTCCTTGCCCATCATGAGGTGGAAAATTTCTTGCTTTGAGGTGCATAAGTTTTGAACAAAGGTCATTGTCTTTAGTTGCAAGTCAAAATTTCAAGGTTTTTATGGCCCATTTCCATGTTACTTGCCATTGGCTTTGTTGAATTTGTGATGAATCCCATTTGTTTATGGGGGAAAAAAAAAAGGAAAATAAATTGTTTTCATGGTTTATTTTTCTTAATGCATAAATATTAAAAAATGGATATTCAAACATCTTTGTTCTTTGGTACAGCAATTGTATATAAACCCCAACATATTTCCATGCAATTATTACATATCACATGTTTTGTTCCACTGACAGCTTATTCGTGCCTGAGAAAATAATATATATATATATATAAATAAGAAAGGAAAATCTCTTTCATGGTACATGTTCTTTCATGTGCTTAATAAAATAGAATTAAATATCTTCAGCAAGCCGATCGATTCCGTGAAGATATTTCATTTTTCTGGCAACAAAGTAATCATACTCATAGCTACCATTTTCTCTTTAGAATTTATACATTCATGAGGCATTCATATAATAAAAATTTGAAATATTTCATATATTTGTTTTATTTTTACATTAACATTTAAGCGGAATGTTACTTTAGTGAAATAATATTTATTTAAAATAAAAATATTCATAACATTAAAACTGATATTAATGTCGTACAAAAAAATTAAATTTTAAAAACATTTTATGTTGAGGAATAAATAACATAATATTACTAAGATTATTTAAATGTTAAACTAGATTCGGTTTCTTTATATATATAAATAATTAAATTTATGTTTATAATTTTTTTAAAATATATAAACAGATAATGAAATATTTTAGTAATAAATTATAAGAAATATCATTAAAAGTTAAAATTAATATTATGAAAATTTATATGCAATATCATTAAAAATTACCATATATTATCACAATATATATATATCAAGTAGCAAGACAATAGGTTATTCATGTCAATTGAATATACAGATTACCATGCGTTAACTTTTATTTTACTTTTACTGTTACTAACTAATATAAAACTTTTTAATGACGAGTATTGAATATATTAAGCATATATCAATAACTATATTTTTTTCACTTGCTACTCATAAATGTGTTTATTTAATTTGTAATTTTGACCAAACTGCTTTATAATAAATATGTATACTTGTATGTCTATACTTATACTTATTGACTATTTTAATCTCTTTTTTTAAATATTAGTATACTTCATAAATTTGCATTCTAAGAATGTACACTTTAAAAGTGAAATAAATATTGTCGATTAGTTTTAAATTGATTGGTATTGACATTGTTGTTAGTGCAGGAGGACGTGAGTTTTAGTGCGTTGAAGTGCGTTATCTTCCTATTTAAAGATTGGGGAAGGACTAAGTATTATAAAAAAAACCCAGATATGATAAAAAACTATAATGAGATTAATATTAAAAAAATGTAATAAATATTAATTCATTTTATTAACGATGGAGTGCCGAACCAAAAGAAAGAAAGAAAAGATTAATAATGATGCCATTTTTGAAGATAAAATTTATATAGTCTAAGAATTACTTCACCATGTCGAAGTATTTGATAAAAATAAAAGAAAATTTGGTTGAATTACAATGTTCAAATGAATGTTATACTGATAAATAATGATTATATATATATATATATATCTTATGCATGTCTGTTTTACAATCCATATTCTGGATTTGCAGTTGTCCCTCTCAACAATATTGTTTTCAAGATTCAAACATATTTGCTCTATTTAGGAGTGCAATGTGCCTTAAAAATTAATGTACCCATATTCATGGAACACGATTCACTTTCAAGATGCCTTGGTGGTGAAATGGTAGACATGCGAGACTCAAAATCTCGTGCTAAAGAGCGTGGAGGTTTGAGTCCTCTTCAAGGCATAATATTGAGAATGCTCATTGAATTGGAATAAGTTCTGCAGTGGATCATGGGATCTTGGTGATCTTCTCTACCTAATGAATGGGGAGTCCACTTTGAAATCGTTCGCCCTGCACCAACCCTCGAGTATATGCTTCAACAGGAATCACGCACACAAGGGTAGATTGATACAATATAAACCTCTGGTAAAATGCCCCCTCCCCCATCGGTAATCCAGCGGATAAAGTACATTACATAGTCCATTTTAGGAATTGTTGACTTACCCATTCCATGACTTTGGCCCTAGGATCCTCTAATATTTTTTTGTTAAAAAGCAACATATATTTAAAGTTTTGTTTATCTAATTGATTAAATCTTTAGAATTTAATGGATAATAAAATTATAGAAAATTTATTTTATAAAACTGAAAAATTCATAATTTTTATAAAATTATAATATGGAAAAGATATTTTAAAAATATCTAAAATTTTAAGAAAAGAGCAAACTGAATAAAAGAAAAAATGAAAAAGTTGAAAATATTGGTGGAGATTAAGTTCTAATTACCATTAGCATCTTTTATTATGATAATTAAAAGTTAGTATTATTAGATAAAAAAGTCCAAATTGCAATTTTATTATTCCTATCTATATATATTAGATAAAAATAAAAAGCGAGATACCGTCACTTGACGCAAATATAAAATATGTACTGTTATATTAAATTTATATATATATATATGGTTTTAAACACAATAAATAAACACGAAAATAATATAATAAATTGGATAAAATATAGGTAAACTACCAAAATAATCACTTTTATTTACCTCAAGTTACATTTTAGTCACTTATGTTTGAAATATTACGTTGTAGTCACTTACATTATCATGTTGTAACATTTTAGTCACTGAGCAATTTCATTTTTTTCTTTTATATTCTTTTAAGTTTCTTTCTTTCTTTCTTTTCCATTCTCTTCTGCTTCTCCCTCTGTTTTCCTCCCTTCTCCATTTCTTTTAACGTAGTTTTTCTATATTTTTCATTTGTTAAAACTAGTCCACAAGCTCGCCTCACTCGAAAAAAATAAAAGTATAGAGATTAGTTTTAACAAATAGAAAACATAGAAAAACTAGGTTAAAAGAAATGGAGAATGGACGAAAATAGAGAGAGAAGCAGAAGAGAATGGAAAATAAAGAAGAAAAAAGAAAGTTAAAAGAACATAGAAGAAAAAAAATTAAATTGCTCAAAACGAAAAAATATGGGGATTGATTGTATAAATTAACCTAAAATTTTTGTTTGAAATGATGATTTAACATGCCATGTCAACTTACCGTTACACCATTAACGACAATTAACGGCTCAGCGATTAAAATGTTACAACGTGATAACGTAAGTGACTAAAACGTAACATTTCAAACATAAGTGACTAAAATGTAACTTAAGGTAAACAAAAGTCACTATTTTAATAGTTTACCCTACAATATATTTGAATATGATGAAACCATAAAATTAATGTAAAAGAATATGAGAGTGAACAAATGCGCGGATGCACTAGTACGGTTAAAGAGTAATTTTCAATCTAGTTCTCTATCGAATGGTTTTTCTTTTTCTATTTTATTTAATGTTTGTAGCACTTACTTTTAGGGTTGTTGAAACGAATAACCGAATTGAATTAGCATTAATTAATTTAATCGACCTGTATAATCTTTTAACTGTCAATCAAATTAAAATTTTTTCAAGAAACATTAATCGAACCGAAATATTTATATGTTTTTGTCTTTTGGTTAAAACAAGTATAAAACATATAAAAAATACATTGATAATGTTTATTTGTCTTGAAAGTTAACAGATTTAACTGAAAATTTAAGTCTTGAAACACTATATAATTATTAAGTTTGGTTAATTCGGTTAATTATCCTATTTCGAACTGAATTAATCGATAATTGAAATTTCAAAAAACCATTAATCGACCTCTGATCGAACTAAGTTCGACCATCGACGGATTAACCAAATTAGATTGATTCGGTCAATCAATTCAGTTTTAACCGAAATTTAAACATCCTTAACTCATTCTTGTAGCTTAGAGCTTTTATTATTAACTAATAAATAATGATGTATTATGTATCGAACTTAACTCGTTTGAAGTGATTTGAATTTAAATCCCTTTTCGGCAAAAAAAAATGTGAAATTAAATGAGCCTTTCAACTCTTTTTAAAAA
Organism: Gossypium raimondii; assembly: GCF_025698545.1. Taxonomy (NCBI): domain Eukaryota; kingdom Viridiplantae; phylum Streptophyta; class Magnoliopsida; order Malvales; family Malvaceae; genus Gossypium; species Gossypium raimondii. The sequence goes on along the minus strand of NC_068571.1, from coordinate 5,191,737 downwards.
AAATCTATTTTAAATTTAACATTGAGTTATATAAATCAATAAATATATATTAGATTTTGTCACACCTATAATGTGGGTGAAAACGTATGAAACAAAAATTTTAAAAATAACATAATAAGAAAAAATTGTTTTGGTTGAAATGGTAAAATTAAAAGATATATCACAATGTTTCGGGTTCAAGCTTAATTATGTACAAATTTTTTATGAAAAGACAAAATTATCCTCAAAATAATATCTATCGTTTAGTAAAAGTGAGGGGCATTTAGTAAATTCATTATTGAATCGATTAAAGGTGACACCAACCTATTAAAATACTTAAATATTGTAATAATATTTTGAAATCACAAGGCATGTCGTGATAGTTGCTTACCACATCCCTTAATCAAACAGATTCGATTCTACTTATAAGAATGGATCATATTCTGTCACTGATTTTTTTTCGTTCGAGAAAAATTAAAAATATTCAAATAAAATGTTTTTCTCGTTAAATTTTGTTAAATTTATGAAACAACTTACAATTAGAAATAGGAAGCAAACATCAATTTCCTTTACAATTCCCCCCCAAAGAAAAACAAAACAAAGAAACTAGTAATAAAATGAATTGTCCGAAAAAGACTGAATGGTCCCCTAGCAAGCAGCTGTCATTTGCATGATCTTAATTGTCTTTTTCATATTTTTTTCTTTGGAAAAATTACACTAGCGATCACTCAATTTTAGTTAAAATAACATTTCAGTCACTAAATTTTCGAAAATGACAACTCAGTGACTAAACTTTACGAAAATTCAAGGTTTAAGTTGTAACAATAAATTGTTTAGGATTGTAAGTTTAGTGATCGAGTTATCAGTTTTGAAAGTTTAATGACTGAAATATTATTTTAACCAAAGTTAAGTGACTATCGCTGTAATTTTCCCTTTTCTTTTTTATCATTGCAACATAAACCTTGAATCGTAGCTTTGTTACGGCGACATTTGTCTCTACATATTTGATTTAAGTAATAACAAATTAGCCTGTGATTAAAATTGATAATAATAATGTTTAAGCTTTAAACACAAGTCATTAATATTTAAGTAAAATATTAAGCTCGAATTTTGTGAACCATCGGCGTTAATGCAAAAACTTACAGCACAAGTCAAATAATTCAACATTCCGGCTCTCCATTTTCCTTCAAATTTTCATTTTCTTTAGCCCGACAGTAGAGAGATTCCAGCTAAAAGAAGAGAGCCCCCTTTTCCCTTTACTCATTTCACGACCATCTCGTCTCTCCCTTCACTTCCTCCCGCTCTATTTTTATCTTTTATTTTATGTTTCTCAGTGAAGCATACTTTCAAACAGTTTACATTCTTCAATAGTTTCAATGTCACTCATTCTAGATCCAGCCCTTTGATAAAAAAGAAGAAGAACCCAAATCCAATTTCTCTGGACTCGTGAGAATTTAAAACACGAACAAAAGAAAAATGGGTGGTTTGAGGGAGTCATGGTGTTTTTGCAAAGGAGTAAGCAAGACGGAAAGAATGAAGGGCACCATTTTCTCAAGTAAAGCTCCGGCAATGGCCAGAATCACTGGCGCCGCCGCTGATGGAATCTCTGTTACCGGATTCCTCATCCACCGGAATCTTCTCTTAACTACTCACGTTAACCTCCCTTCCGTAGCTGCTGCTGAGAGCTCCGAGATCCGGCTCCAAAACGGCGTTGCTGCCACTCTCGTACCTCAAAGGTATGTTTTTTTGGTTTATAATAAGGGAAAAAACGAGGGATTATAATGCCATTTACTTTATGTTGCTATGAATTACTATTATGGAAATGGTATTGAATTATGATAAATTGATTAAAGGAACTTGGGTCAAGATTGATAGCTCTAGAATTGGTAGAATTCTCAACTTTGAGATTTGATTGAGGAAATTAATTTGGCTTTACCTTTTCTGCTTATATTTCATGACATGTCAAAACTTCTTAGTTGTAAAGTTTACATTATTAAAAGAACATTCTTTGTTGATCTTTGTTATCATTTTCAAGCTTTTTCTTTATTTATTTCTTTCTTTTTTTGACATTTCACCGTCATAACTTTACTTTGATTCTCTTCACAGTGCTATTTATGCTTCATTTCACCTAGTAGTTAAATTTTTAGCTCTTTAAAGTGTCATAATACTTCACCTTAACTAGAAGATATGCAGCCTAGGCTTCATTATTGGATTTTGATGGATTAGTATAAGGTGCTGATGGTTTTGTTTAATTTATTTAATTTTGAAATTTTTATCCCTGTGGGTACAAATGTGCGATAACTCTTGAGTATCTCGATCCCACAACGTGGGTATGGGGTGAACGCCCTTGGCCAATAGACAATGGGGTTTCAATGCTGTAGCGCATCTGCGTCATTAGGTGTCACTCCCAAGCTAGTCCGAAAGCCTTACTCTTTCTTTTCCATATGTGTCACACATGACACGACATTATCCTTTGATTTGTTCACCTATATGTTAGATAATATATAAAAAGGTATTACAAGTATTCAGTGATAACATGTTTTTCTACAGAGGAAATATAAATGGATGTGTATATATGTATATATAGTCATCTGTGCGTCTTGATACTGTGATCAATAACATACTTTTAACTAGCATTTTCATTGTCTCAATGCAGTGGTGATGTTTCTTAATTTATCAATCCTATCTAAAATGGAAGTTTATTTATTTTTTGATAAATAAAATGGAAGTTTATTGATTATGGTCTGTGGGACTATTCTCTCCTTTGACTTTTAACACGTACTGATGAAACAATAATCTTGGATTGGGTGTAGTATTGATAATTTCTATCTCTTGATTATAGAATTATTAGTTTTATTTCTTAGATTGTACGTAGTTGTTTTTGGTGCTTGCTCTAATGGTACTTTTTGGAAAACTTATATGATAATTTGGATTTCTTCTACATAGTTACTTCCTTTAGGGGTTTTGACCCTTTTGTATGGATTGGAGCGGGAAGTTCTCTTTCTATCTCTAAACCTAACCATTGATGCACCTGGACATTTTAATATTTCCTTCGCATATGGTGTCTTGCCTTTGAACTCCATGTTTCGATATTGAAGGCAAGTTCTTTCCCTTTGGAAGTCATCGGGTAGTGGTGACTATAGGTGATATGCTCATTAGTTCACTCAGTTGCAGAGACGTTGGAAACTCTTTAAAATTGATTAGAAATTGGAAAGATAGTCTAATGCCTTCGGTCTAATTGGCTTGTCCTAGTTAAGTTGATGTTATGATTGTTCTCTAGGCTGACCCGTTTTGTGGTTTAAGAGTTTCATGATTGAGATTCCTCTTGTAATTTACTGATTTTATGTATGGTCTAAGGACAAGGTGGCAGAACTCCTGAAATATTTCTTTCTTTTATTTAGCATGCTTCGAGTTTAATTCCCGTCTTTAATCTGGTTGCAGGTTTTTCATTACCAGTTCTGTTTTAGATCTAACAATAGTGGGCTTAGATGCCGTGGATGGAGAATCAAATACCCAGGGGCACCAACCTCATTACTTGAAGACGTGTTCTAAACCGAATTTATATCTAGGAAGTGCCGTTTACCTTCTAGGTTACACCGAGAAACAAGAAGTGACAGTAGGTGAAGGAAAGGTGGTGATTGCCACGGACAATCTCATAAAACTGTCAACCGACGGAATAACATGGAACCCTGGCTCAGCCGGATTTGATTCACATGGGAACCTTGCATTCATGATCTGTGATCCTATGAAGCTAGCTACCTCTCCTAATACCAAGTCATCTGGGACTTCTTCTTCATCCTCATCGTCATGGAAGAAAGATACACCTATGCAGTTCGGTATTCCCATACCCGTCATTTGCGATTGGTTAAACCAACATTGGGAAGGAAGTCTTGATGAAGTTACCAAACCCAAGCTACCAATTATTAGATTGATGTCTTCAGGCCAGAAGAGTGAGCATTCTTCTGCATCCTTTACAATGCGCCAGGTTTTCAAGTCAACAGGAGACGATAATGACATAACACCATCTTCATCAAATGTAATCACGAAAACTAGGGATCAACCAGGACCCAGCTCTTCTGCTGCAGTGAACACTATTGAAGAAGAGACGCCATGTTCTGATCCACATGCTGCGCATGTGCAAGGAATTCCAACTCCTGAAATATATGAATCCCCAAAGCTGACATCAGTCCCTCTTAGGAAGAAAGAGACCACCCCAGTCCAGCTTTTGAATATAAATTTTCCTCCGAGGGTTGTGAAAACTGCTATCGTTTTGGAGCCTGCCAAACAACAGCTTCTGAATTCAGATGAGAATGCTTTGAAGGAGCTTCCACCAGAAAGCCCATTGATTGAAGAAGATCAAATCAAGAATAGAGTACAGATAAGTCCTAGTGAGGATGCTGATGTTGCCTCGATGGCATCTGTAAATGGGGCTCAGAGTGAGGTCCAGTCTAGTTCATCTCCAGTTGAACAACGTCTGGAGATGTATCATGGGTACAGCAGTGAGGGGGAGACCATGTACTCTGCCGAAACTGCTGAGAGTCGAAACTACACAAGTCCTAGAGAAGGGAAGTTACAGCAAGTGGGAAGGAGCCAGAGCTGTGTGGGTTACACAAGATGGGGAGCAGTTCAAAGAAATCCAGTGGCTCGCAGGGCATTGCTAGAAAAGCAGAGGAGCTTTATACATGGAAAGAAGACTTACTCACAAGGGGCAACTTCTCAAAGAAGTAACGACTACTTCAGCCCAACAGTTTCCTCAATCATGAAGAAAAGAAACAACCCAGAGCAGCCACCAAGCAAACCACGCCAAAGCATCGTTCATTCATCCCCAAGATGGCATTGATGAGTATGATACGGAAATGAGGCCACCAAGCTAACAACAAATATATAGATGTTTACACTCCTCTATAAAAGAAAATGCCTTTTATTATTTGCATATAGTGCAAACTAATTTGTCATGACACTGTGCAGACTGATTCAAGATGAAAAAGAAAAGATTCAGCTACCGTACCATGTAGTTCTTATCATTGATCCAAGTAACCACATTGCTTATACAATTGCATTTTCAGGGTAAGTAGCTTTGACAACTATTTTAAGCATAAATAGAGACTGCATTATCCCTGCAGTTATTGCCTCATAAATCAATGATAAGTTGGATGGGTTATGCGGTTATAGGATTCATTATAGAACTTCATTGAGTGTAAATTAGGGGGATCGATCTCTAGTTAAGTGAATTTGGACTTGAATGTTCCACCTTTCCCTTATATCCATCTCCAGGATTTCAAATGGTCAAAGCAGGTCTCTTTAAGTAGCATCCTTACAATTTGAAGTCCTGTTGTTAAACCTGGAGTAGTTTCATGTCATGTTAGATTATAATTAAGGATTAGGGCTTAGGGGTAAAAACCAAAAAGGCCTGCTGAGGTATCTAATCAAAAAAATTATCCACTCAAATATACTATAAAACTACACATGTCAAGTTCCAATATTCAGAAAAGGATTTGCTTAACCCGTGCCTCTAGGCATTAATCAAGCTGTTTTTTAATCTTTTTTTGGTTAGGCCATGTGCAAATTAAGCACTAGTAAACATTCCCTTGAAGAAATTGTTCCATTGACATGCAAACTCCATTGATTCTGCTTCTTTTCAAGGCAGTTTGTACTGTCCCTGAAATAAAACAACAATCATATAATCAGAACATAATTTAAAAGAACAAATAATAGCATTCACAAAGCTGCCGTATATCAACAGAATACAAGGAATACCATCAAGGTCCATACCACTACAGTGAGTCAAATACTTTAGGAAAATAGCAGAGCAACATATCAGACATTGATTTGGAAACAACCCTCATTCAAGAAAATACAGCATCCAATTCCAAGCACATGAGAAAGAACAAAAATGCACATATTTCTTGTACAAACAACATTAAGTTTAAAAACCTACGATTATGTAATAGTGAACTTACAGTTTGAGCAGAGCTCATATTTAACAGGCAGATGGAAGGAAGACCCTAAATAGTTCCTTCACAGTGACTTTTTTCCTGCAAGTTGGGCATTTTCTCTGGACAGCTATTGCAGCTTTAATGCATGCCTTGCAGAATATGTGTCCACACCTTGTCGACATCTCCTCGGTTAATGGACCCATACAAATTGGACAATTGAAGGTTGGAGGTGGTTGCGGCTTTAGAATTTCCTTGACCTTCCAATAGAATAGTTAATGAGACTTAAAACATTCATAGATATAACAAAACACAGAGATGCACCTGCGTGAAAACACTGTATGGACAAAATAACAAGAGATGTCCAATCACAATGTCTTAGATCTGATGACCAGCCAAACATGTCTTTCCCGAAAAATATTTTAAATTACATCTTCTGAATTTGACTAATGAACTAATGCAAGAGCTCTTACAGTAAATTGCGGCGTGCTTTCCAAATTAATGTAATGATCACAATTGATAACTGTTTGGCTTGGAGGAGGTCTTCTATGTTTGTTCTGATTATTATTAGTTGACCTAGTCAGCCATCCTGGAAGGAAAGAGATGTGAGATACACCAACTTCAGACAAAGAGTAATCTAGGGTTTGAAAGATAAATGAAGTAAACAAAGAACCACCATTTCCTAAACTGGTTGACCTGGGCAATCACATAAGTAGCATAAGATTGGACCAGACCCCAAGCAATAGCATCTACTTCAGTTAAGGTCATATTTGTTTTATTCTACTGCTTGAGCCATCGACTATCAGTAAACCCCGCTTTAGAAGCCCCGCATAAGGGCAAGCAGCTAGCTGCAAAAACCAGAAAAATGCGTATATCTACTATAGTCCCCTCAATAAACTAGTACAGACCACAGAGTTATCAACTACATCAGTAGACTGCAAGAGTTTAAAGCTCAGTGCTCACTAGTTCTTAGTACAAACCATCAGTTCCAAACAGAGGATGTCATAACACAAAATAAATTCAACAGCGCTTGAAGTTTATTTGCATTTTTTTAGTGCAATTCACAGAAGTACATAATTTTGATCCATCAGCTTCTTCTAATCACTTACACGGCAGATGATGTCACCTAGATTTTCACCTGGATTAAGTGTGTTTGGTTAATTGATTATTCTGTTTCTAATTTGTACCCTTCCGGAAATTCATTTGCAGAAAGTGCACACAGGTTCCTTTCCTACTCTTGTAAGTCATTTGATAACTAAACAATACAAAGTACCTGAACTAAGCCACGGATTGAAATTAACAGGACATATACCTCCATATTCTCAAGTTAACAAACAAGGGGCCTCAACAATGTAATTAACAAGGAATATTTTGACTTCATGCAGATAAATGGAATGAATTTACAAGGTGGTGCATCAAAATAAGCTTTGTTATGCAACAAGCATACAGCAATCTCGGTAGCACGACATAGAAAAGGAAATATTATAAATGTCTTTCGCTAATAAATAAAACTACCTGAATCTAGATCAACAACAGTCCTTCCACTGCTCCTCCTTGAGTTGTTTTTAGCCTGACATAAAATCTCAAGAAAATTAGTGACACTCGTGATTGAAATGAATCTACAAAACAGATAGCTGTAAAAGTGAAGAAAGACAAAAATTATTAACAAGAGAAGCATACCTCTGCAAATGCTGTAGCAGAACTTTCAGTTACATCATCATCAATAACTTCAACATCAATTGTAGCAGGTGATGCAGGATGTACGGGTTGGCAGGCCACTTCCTTGAGGCCAACCTGTTCTGAAGTACCCTCCTGTTCTATGATTTCACAGGGAGGAGCATTTAGATCCAGCACTACCTTCCTCCATTGATATCCTCTAAGAGAAGGACCCCTCGATTCAATAGTGTTCATGTCTGTTTATGGTTTTCTATGCACTACTTAAATATCACAGCCTCAGTAAAACCTAAAAGACAGCTAAAAAACAACTTTCTCAGATATGTTTCACCATATATATAAAATAAAATTTTCACTAAACACATAAATTCTTTTTCTCGGTTGTTTCACGAGAAAAATAACAATGGACGGTCTAAGAATCTTGCTAGCATTTACACATAAAGAGTTCAATCTGAATAATAACACCTCCAAAGTAAACAAAAGAAAAAAAACCAGAAAATGCACAGGCCGACACTTCATTCTTCAATTAAGAAAAAAAAATTTAAAAAGGGACTGAGATATTTTAGCCCCAAAAGAATCACAAACTTTGCTACCCTCAAAGTCTAAATAGCAACAAATGAGTTGAACTATTGATTGACATGTTTCCAGTTGAATTTTGTTTATTAAAAGAAATATGAAAAACTACAGGATATAATGAAAAAACACTTGACATGAAAACCATTATTCTAGAACGGGGATAAATCTAATCAAAATTCAAACTCGAACCACTGGCAAGAAAGAAAAAAAAAACAGCAACATTAAAAAACAGATAGAACACACATCAATCGAATAGGCAAAATGCAAGCTTTAAGAAACCCTAAAAACAATGGAGCATGAATCGATAGTAATTCCGATCCTTAAATCAAAGCTAATAGGAATAAGAAAACAAATTGATAAGAGAAAGAAAAAGAGTTGAGAGGTCAAAATCTTACCTTGAAATCCAGGGCGAAATACAATCGCTTTCAAAATTTTCCAGTCAACACAAAAAAAAATGAAAATCTCAGAAAACGAGTTAATCTCAGAAAGCTTCGGAAGGTCTCCCTGTTGAAGTTGTTAATCTCAAGTAAATTTGAGAGAAACCGCAACGCACGAATAGAGGTGACATCATGTTTGTATTCCAGGGATACACTACACAGTTAATTATTTAAATAAAAGGGTAAACTAGACGGTTAGTCACTCAACTTTCATAATTTTTCATTTTGGGTACCAAAAATAAAAAAATTCGCAAATTAAGCATTACCATTAACAACTGTTTTCATTTTAGTCACCCAACTTCAATAAGTTTTCATTTTGGTCACCTGTCGTTAATTCAATGTTATTGTGCACTCATTTTAGTTACCCAACTTTAATAAATTTTTATTTTGGTTTCTCATTTTATCTTTTTAAAAATTAATTTTATTATTATTTTTAAAATTAATTTTAGGCTATTCGTAAAAGAGAAAAACTTGAGATTTTATAGGAATTACTTGAGTTTTATATGGATTTTTTATCTTTTAATTTTCTTTATTTTTCCTTTTTCAAAATTAACTTTCAGAGTTTTATAGGAAAAATAATTTATTTTTAATTTTGTACTTTTTAGAATTAATTTTAGTTTTTCCAATAAAAGAGCAAATCTAGAGTTTTACATAAAATTACTTGGGGTTTTTTATATGGAAACACTATTTTATATTTTTAAAATTTATTAAAGTTGGATGACCAATTGTGTAGTTTACCTTAAATAAAAAATTATTTTTTGTGTCTATAAAAAATATAAATCAATTTTCAAAAGTAATAAAAAACTAAATATGGCAAAAATAATTATATAATAAATTTATAAAATATTAATAAAACCATAAAAATAAACTTGGATGAGATGGTGAGGAGGTAGGAGTAAAAAATAATAACGTTTTACGTTCAAATCCATTCATTTATATGTGTTTTATATAAAAAGAAAAAGGTTTGATCTCCAAGAAAAAAATGAGCTATGAGGGTGTTGGAGTTGACACTTCAATTACTTTCTAATGCTTAAGTGAGTGAAGGATTCAAAGTCATGGAGAGAATAATAATGTGTGCAAGATTGGTCAAGAAGATGGAGATAAGAGATGAATAATAACCCATGCCCCTATATTTGGCCTCCAAGCTTGCTTGTTATTGGTTGTTGGTATAAGGAGTGGTCTCATATTGTACCAAGTAGAGTTGGTAGTACTTAGACAAGTGAAAACTAGCCTATTTTGTCCTTATTCATATAATAGATTAACAACAATTTCCCCTCAGGTTTGAAGTTGGTTATTAATTGACTAGGTGAATGTAACACCTGATACGATCCGCCTCGGTGTTGATTCGAGTCGTATTTGAGTTGCCCAATCGTCGACGAGGAAGTTTCGTTCGGTTTCGAAAATGGATGAATTTTGGTTAAGTATGGAATTGTATGTTGGAATAAGTTCAAGGTGGCTAAAAGATAGATGGATTTTAGATGGAATAACTTTGGATGGGCTCGGTTTAACAAAGAAGTAGGATAGAAAAAGTAAGTGATGGAGATGAATAATAGAACTTAAACATCAAGAAAGATTCGATACTATAACGAGTATCGCCCTAAATCTTATATGGTTTAAGGTGACAGTTGGGAATAGGTTGATGGACCTCGACCCGTTACTTAGCAAAGTAGGAACCGAAGGTATATTTAGATGGATGAACGATACACCAGGGTTGGTGATAAGTTCAAAAACAAGTTCAGGATGACGCCACTAGCTCGCTAGATAAGTCACTTGAGACTCGTACGAAATTGTAGAGGAAGTTAACCTCACAGAAACAAAGTTTCATTAAACAAATTGGCAAAAGTTTTGCAAAAGTCCCTTTACAAAGGTCGATTTCATCTATTTATAATGCTAAAATAGGCTAGCCAAATGGTTACAAATATTCAACTTAATGTGCCATTTAAAAAACTAAAATAAAACTCAAGTCTTTTCACATTCTTGAGCCAAATAACTTCATTCTTGAATTCACTTCAATTCAGCTGAATGAATGACTTTAATTGCTTGAAAAATGACTCTTGAGGTAGCCATTGGCCAGCCGAATAGACACCAACTTATTAACCAACTCCTTAATGGTATCTGAATGCTTGAATTAATCTTTAAAATGGCAAAAATGGGCTGGTAGCTTAAAAGGTTGCTGCCAAAATTAAATAGATGATATAATGCTCCTTAAAACCTCCTTAAATGTAAACCTCTTTTGTAACAACCCTTTTACTTTGTAACCGAAAATGACTTGAACAGCCACTTTATTTAATTTGTAACAGCCTTGAATTGTAACGGTTATGACTTGAAAAGACTCCTGCAATAAACACATTAAAATGAGCTTATTAAACACATGTAAGCACTTATTAAACATAACACACATTAATACTTAAGTAAATGAACTAAAACATATGCATCAATTATTCCAGCAACTAGATAATTAAAGAAGCATAATTAAATGAACTTAACTCATGCATCAATAAATAATCCTAGTAACTAGATTAATTAAGAGCAACACTTATTAAATAAAGTTCAACAAAAACACTTATTAATTAAATTAAGATAAGTTGAATAAATATCCAGCAACTCATTTATTAAACTAAGATGCTTAAATGCATGATTTGAAATGCAAACTAAATGAACAAATGAGTTACTTAATGCAAGACTTAATTTAATGATGCAGACTTAAACTAACATGAGAGTTACATAATGCATGTCATTATTTATGATGCATACTTAACTAGCATGGAAGTTACATAATGCATAACTTTATTAAATGCAGAACACACAAAAACAAGTCTAAAATTAAAAATATGCAAACTTTTTAATTTAAATAAAACTATATTGAATTAAAAAAAAAGTCCTTAAAAACATTGGCCCAATAATCAATCAGGCCTAAGAGATGTTTCATCTTACACTTGGGCTCTTCAAGTTTAGGCAAATCCCGATGTCGTCGAGACAAATAATATAAACAGTTAAGTTTTAAATCTTCTAAAAACTATTATTTATTCAAATTCGGGTCATAAGTAGGCTTACGAAAGCTTTTATGAAACTCTAATAACAAATTAGAATGACATCAAAGAATGACAATTGCGACATTGAGAACAATAGCTTGATGTCGCGACTTCAATTGGGATAAGTGCGACCATGAAGACAATAACTCAATGTCACGACTTCAACAGGGGAACGTCGCGACATTACAGGTAGTTCCCTAAATTTTTGCATCTTTTTCCGCAACCCTACCATGTAACCATTCCATTTTATCCAAATGACCCAAAAATTCAACTTACTACATTGTAGGCATTAACAAAAATGCAAAATTGCCACCCTTGACATATCACCACCTAACAATACATGATCAGAATACTTATACATTTTCATTTACTTAGCAAGCAAGAAACAACTCAATCACAAGCATAACATGACCAATTAGGCAAGCAAACCAGTAACTCACTAGATGATTATATACACATATCACCAAACATATATGGTTATGTTCAAAATGTAAACATTTCCTATCTTATGTACCAAAATGACAATTTGAACCTAATGACCAACTTATACATTAGGTGCATGCCACTTGCTATAAACATAACAAAAACTATACAAACTTTACTAAGTCAAGAGTTGAATCCTAGATGTTGTCACACTCCTTGAGACCTCGAGATCTAACGGTACTTGTGTACGAAAATAAACAAAAATCATACACTGAGCAATAGAGCTCAATGGTGCTAACATGATTAAAACATTAATCACATAAAAGCAAGATATCAAATGCAACCAATATGTGATCCAACTATCAACTAAATCAAGTTTGCATTTATTTTCTCATGTGCATAATCTCATACTATGTCATTTAACAATTCATACATGAACATCTAATCCTTTATACCATTATATCTCTATTACATATAAGTCATAGCATATCATAAAATTCATTCTATTTTCTCATTACTATCTCAAATCTCTGATTTCTTTTACAACCTGAATCGGTCCTCAAGGCTTGTAATAACTAAGTCATATGATCTTTCACATAACGTTATTTGCTTACTTTAAACATTAGTATTCATGATACACATTTCATTGAGAAATGTGTCATATTGTAGTAAACATGTAACTATTTTATATATATTTGAACGATGAATAAATAAAGTTAATTTCACATTTCACTATTATGTCTTTTGTGTTTTTGTATTTCATGTTTTGCATGCGTAGCGAAATTGTGACAAGCAAATATTAGCTCATTGATTATTTAAGTTCAAATAAATGATAAGTGGCACTATAAGAACGTTTACATTGCGAGAAAGACAACTTACTTCAGTAGATAATTTAAACGAGTCTGTAATCCTGTAAAAGAATCAAAGTGAACATTTGATTCAAATACTTAGAAGGATTATTATGCCGTCTACAATTCCAATTGGGGAGATGGCTAGTTTTGGCTATTATAGCAGTTGACTCCATGGGTAGAGACATAGATGTACTCATTGAAATAATGATACATTGGACTGGACCCAAGTTGAATTAATTCTAAACTCGTTTGTGAATTAATTCACTTATGATGTTCATGGTGTGATTTACCTAAATATTGAGTTAGTCACAGACCATACGTATGTAACTCATGTGTTTTGATAAAAGTGGAGGTTTATGCTCTAAAGATGATCGAGCCCATAACCGGTATGTTGGGTATATGACTTGTGTATGACATGGTTTTACTAGCAACAATGGAATTCATAGCTCGATTAAAGAGTTAACGATATTTTCTCGTAGGCATTGTGTGGATTGATAAATATGAAACGTGGCCACGGGTTGCTCATTCTCGAACGAGCAATTTATCACAATCATTTGTTGACGGTGTAATACCCCCTCAAAAAAATTTACTACAGTAAAAAAGTAAGATAATATTCTTGATATAGTAAAATAAGAAAATAAAGTGGTAAAAATGATAATTTTTAGTTATGTCAACATTGAGAAGTATATTATGACATATTAATTCAAGAAAGGATTAAATCGCAAAAGTGAGAAAAGTTTTGTGGCCCAAGAGTAAATACTCAAAATTTAAGGGGTTAAAGTGTAAATATGAAAAACTTGAAGGACCAATAGAGAAAATATTTTAAGGGTAGAATAATCTAGAAACCAAGAAAAATGGATGAATTAGGACCAAATTGAAAAGGTGAAGAATTTTGAGGGACTAGATCGTAATTTTACCAAATTAAGTGATGACTCAAGGATGAAATTTTAAAAGAACATAAAGGGAAAAATGGTCAATTAGAAGAGAGAGAAATCTAGAAGGCAATGATGATGTTGGTGATATTTTAGATTAATTAATTAAATAAATATTAGTTTATTAATATTTTAATTTGATTTTTAAATGATATTTTATTATTTTATTATTAATTTATTTAGTATATATATATGTGGAAAGAAATATGAAAAGCAACCAACCCATCATCTTCCATGCATCCAACGTGAGGAGAAGAGAGGAAGAAGGAAAGTTTTGCTTTTTTTACAATTTGGTCATTCCTCCAAAAACTTACCATTTTCACCTAGATTTCCATATCCATCAAGAGAGAAAGATAACAAGGAGACTATGGGGAGGTAGAATATCAAGTTGGATTCAAGAAATTGAAGCTGGAGGAGAGATAAAATCAAGTTAAAGATTGAAATCAATAGGACAAGGTAAGAACATTGAGATTTCAATAGATTTTTAAGTTTGATATTATTGAAATAGCATGGAAAAGATGTTATAGTAGAGTTTTATTATATAAAGTCTTAAGTTCTTGATATATTAGTGAAGAGAAATAAGTGAAAGTGATGTGAAATATTATAGAGAAAGGGAATAAGGAAGTTATAAACTTAGTAATTAACATTTTGCACTAAAACAGTTTGGACAATGAAGTAGGTTAACTTTGAAAATCACCATAAATTGTGGAAATGAAATTAGAGGATGAAAAAATATTGAATTAAATCTCATTGAGCCTAGTTTCTCATAGAAGAAACGTTGTAAGTAATGGAATTTTAAATCATGAGATATAATAGATTTTGTAAGTCTTAAGTTCTTGATATATTAGTGAAGAGAAATAAGTGAAAGTGATGTGAAATATTATAGAGAAAGGGAATAAGGAAGTTATAAACTTAGTAATTAACATTTTGCACTAAAACAGTTTTGGACAATGAAGTAGGTTAACTTTGAAAAATCACCATAAATTGTGGAAATGAAATTAGAGGATGAAAAAATATTTAATTAAATCTTACTGAGCCTAGTTTCTCATAGAAGAAACGTTGTAAGTAATGGAATTTTAAATCATGAGATATAATAGATTTTGTGATATAAGGTCAGAATGACTTCGGGTTCCCCTGTTCTGAATTTGGAAAATCATAAAAAAATTGTACAAAATAATTATGGGTTATAATCTATGTGTTTAAAATCCTTAAAGAGTCTATTTTCAATATAAATAAACAGAGATATCATCCAAATTTTTTACAAGGAGATAATAAAGTTTTAGTGAAGAAGGGTCGGAACTGTCAGACAACAGAACAGAGGAAACTTTAAAGAATAAACTGTACTTATTGGCTAAACGAAAAATTCTGAACATTTTATGGTAAGAAGATATATGAGTCTAGTTTCAGATAAAATTAACGGGACTCAATTTGGAGTTCTGTATCTCAAGATATAAATAATTTAGTGACTATGACTCAAGTGGACAGCTTTGAATGAATATATAAATAAATGGTGAAATTATAGATAATGTTACATATAAGCATGTTATATACATTAAGGATGTGGAATGGAGAGGAGGAGGAGGAAAATATATGATTATTCAACTAGCATGAGTTTTCATTAAAATGACCAATTTACATGTTTTAGGTTTAGGGACTAAATTGAACAAATGTGAAACTTTAAGGGTAAATTTGTAAAAATGTCAAAAAGTGACCAAATTGTATGAAATGAATTGTTTTATTATTTAAATTAGTAAATTGAAAGAAATATTAATTTAGATCAAAATTGGGTGGAAATTGAGAAAATAGAAATTTTCCAAAATGTCCTTGAATTTTGCTATTTCGCAATTTAGCTTGGTAAGTTCGTATGAACTATATTTTGTATAATTTTAATAGAAGTGAATGCTATTTGGTAATGAATATTATATATATGTGTGTTTTATTATTGGAATTGAATTATTATTTGTAATAGGTATAATTATTAGATGTTTTGAAATGATTATCTAAGCTCGATTAATGGAAGCTTGTTGGAGATATATCACATTATCCATTGGTTCTATTGGTAATTTTGGATGATTTGATTCTGGTTATAATGACTTGTATAATTTAAATTGGTTAATGTTAGCTCATAAATGTTTTGATTTTGATTGATTATAAATATGAATGCTTGATGAAATGAAATGTCTGAAAATTAATTTGTAAACTTTGATAATGCTCTATAACCCTATTCTGGAGAAGGATACGGGTTAGGGGTGTTACAGACGGTAATCATATTAATCATTAAGAATACACAATGGTAACAATAAGATAAAATATGATTGTATTGAGTGAATGAGTTTAACTCAAAAGAATAAAATATATTATATAAAGGTAAAACACATAACGAGGTTATTGGACAAAACAGTTGGATGAATTGCTTTTGTAAATAGTATACAATAAGGAGTTTTCAATCATGGTACTTCTTGTGGATTGACTCCATGATTAAGTAAATTACGAATTATTGGAACAATACTTCTGGACATAATTGCAATTACTAGAGCCTAATTATATATGTCTGATTGGTCCCTCTGCCGCAACAAAAGCTTGATCAGAATGCATTTGAATCAGAAGAAAATTCTACGACTTTGGAAATAATTTAATTGAGTCAATTTATTCGATGTGGAATTAAATTGGGCGGTTGTGAGAATAATTAGAGAATTTGATTAAAGAATTTTCTTAAAAATTTAATTTTGGAAAATCTCAATGATTTTTGGAAAAATTAATTTTGATCAAGCAAAATTAAATTAATCAAATTAATTAAAATAAATATGATATTTTAAAAATTCATTTTCAAGTCAAACAATTGACTCAATAGGTAATTGAACTTGAAATTTGGACCTGAGATCGAAAGTTGAAACCAAGAACCTAAAAATCGAGACCGAGACCCAAAATTGGTCGAATTGGGCCTGGTATGTGAAATTGGACCGACAGTCCAATTGATGGCTGGACCGAACCAGTTGGGTCATTACTGGCTCGGATCGAACTGGCAACAGTCGAACCAGCTCGGGGTGCCGTGAGGGTGTCGCACCTGCGATGGCACCATTGGACACAACGATGGCGACGACGACATTTCAGTGGTCGACGGTGGTTTTTCGGTGGTTGAGCAGTGGAAGAATTATACTGCTACTGAGACTCTTCCAGATAATTTGATTTCAGATTAACTATTTCAAAAATAATATTAATTTAATAATTTTAATATTAAATTTAATATAATAATTTTCTTAATTGTATTTTAGTAATTTAATATTAAAGTGATTATCTTAATGTTAAATTTAATTTAATATTTATCCCGTAGATAAATATCTATTAATTTAATAAATTTAATATTAAAGTGATTAAGTTTAATCATAGTTAAACTCTCTAAGCTCTCCTATATAAAGAGAGTTATGAATCATTATTTTTACACACTTGAATTCAAGATAAAGTTGTAGAGAAAAATTAAGCTAAGAAATTATTTCAATAGATTTCTAGAGATATTTTCTTATTCACAACTTGGCCCAAAAGTTTAAAGAAATTATGAAATTATTCCATTGGTAAGTAAAACTTTGTTTTTTTTACTTATTTTCTTATTTTCCGTAGCGTTTTTCAAACTTGATTTTCCAACAATTTCATCATTACATTCCATATCAATTATCAATAAGCAAAGTGTATGTTTTATAATCCCTATTAATTGGACACGGACTCAAGATGTATACACGGATCATCCATCCATCATATCTAACACTTAGTGTCTCATCGTACGTTTGAAGTATAATATGTGCTCCACACCTCATCAGTATAAACCGAAGTATATTATAAATATGCTTAGCACCTAGACCTGACCATGGATCAGGCCACCTACCCAGAACTAAAGGCTTGCCCAAAAAGTGGGAGGATTTGGGAAAAATTATAGGCCGAAAAATGGGCTTGGACAAAAAATAAGTCCCATTTTCTAAATGGGTCAAGCATCGAGCAAGATTTTTTTGGCCTAGGCCCAAATTTGACTTTTTTTTCTATTACCATTATGTTGTTTTGCTACCATTTCATTATTATATTGCTACTATTTTATTGTTATTGTATGGATATTGTATAACTCCTGTTTTATTGTTAATTTTACTACTATTTTAGAGGCATTTGCTTGCTAGGTTGCAGCTATATTAGTGTTATTTAAGTATAAAGACTTTTTTAATGTATTTTCAAATTGTTGGGAAACATTTATTTTTATGTTTTTAGTGTATTTGATGTCTTATATGTTGTTAATTTATTTTTATATAAAAAAATTAGTACTGGCGGGTCTTGTTGGACTCGGGTTTAGCATTTTTCTATCTAGGTCGAGATTGGGCAAAATTTTAGGCCCATTTTTGTGTCGGGCCCAAGCCTAGAAAATGGGCCTAAAACTTTGCATTAGCCCGACCCGAACTCGACCCGGCTCGACTCATGATCAAGTTTACTAGCACCTCATTAGTACGTCCAAAGTATAATATGCTCTCTACACCTCAACGATATAAACCGAAGTAAAATCCCATACACTAATCTTATGGTATACCAACTATACCCAACTCTATTTGAGACCGCTAATAAGGTATTCAATGTTTCAAAGCATATGAGATTCACATCTCATAAGCCATTACATAGTAAATTCATTTCATACTCAATCATTTGTTTAGCATTACATATCATTACTATATTTCTATTTCATGTACAATCTACTTGGTAATCTTACACATCAATGTTTTAGTTGATCTTCTATATGTCATTTACATATGAGCCCATACATTTAATTTCAATTACCTCATGCACCTCATTATCATATGTTGACATATTTATATCAAGTCATCATATTCATATCATCATTTATTTATCATAACATCTTTCATCAAGTAACAATTTCAATTAAATAACAAATCATAGGTAAAACTTATTTTTTATGAGACAAAGCACCAAGGTCATCTTACTCAATTTAATACTTAGTCAAACTATGAACTAAATAAGTCATGAAAGCACAAACTAGGATAGGCTACTTGTCTATGGCCTTTGCCTTTTCTTTATTCTGCAATGTCTCGACGTTATCTTTAACTACGTTTGATAATTCGATTATAGAAACAATATTAGTTTTCACACAATCACATGTAACTACATTAATTAAACATAGTTTTTATTTTATTCATTTTAGCCCATATATCCAAAATGTTCATATCATTCGATATTTAGTATCGAATCAAAATTCAATTTTTATTCTTTGACTAGAGACCTTCTATTTTTAAACTATAGTATAATATTTTAATAACTTTCAATTTATTCAATTTAGTCTCTAATGTCATAACATTAACTATTTAACTTAACTTTAAATTTAAGCTAAATTCACTACTTTCTAACATTCTTCTAACATGATCTAGGCTTATCACTCATAAACCCATCATTACCATGCTTGATTTCACCAACATCCATTAATGGTAACTTAACCTAATGGCTATGGTAGCTTCACCAAATTTCTTTCTTTCTTTTATAATGTTAGACCACAATGTGCGAAAGAAAGACGATGATCTTTCACTCCCCACTCTCTCTCTCTCTCTCTATATATATATATATTTATCTTTTTGTGATAAAAAAACTAAATAAGTTAAGTACAATTATCTAGTAATATCCAAAGGATTTTCTGTAAATAGATGTAAACCTTCATTTCTTACAAACGTCATCTTGGTAATGGAGTCAGCTTCTAAGTTCTCTTATCTGGGAATATAGTCAAGCTCCTAGTGTCCTACTTCCTGCAAAAACTTGTGTATACGTCTGATAAGAGCTAAAAAATATGCGAATGAGTGTGCTTCATGGATGGCCTGAAGAACCCTTGTACTGTCTGTCCGGATCAACACTTTATCACAATGCCTATTTTGTAATAGAAGCAGACTATCTAGAATACCCCATAATTCAGCATTGAAAACAGAGAATTGACTTAATCTTCTGTTAAATCCAAGAATTCACCTCCCTTGATCGTCCCTAATCACTCCTTCGGCAGCAACATCTCCTGAGTCAACCTTAACCACACCATCTAAATAAAGGTGAGTCCAATTTTCTGTCCTATGTAAAGACCTCTATGAACTAGGCATTCTGTTTATATTAATTAAATACTTAACATATTTCTTATGTGGTCAAGTATCAATATAGTCCTTGGTCAAATTGACAAGTAAACCTACCTGCATATTTTAAATTAAAACTCCATAATGATTGAACTTTTACAATTTAATCTCTTTACTATAATTAATTAATTTCAATTTAGTTACTAGATCAACTGCTAATATATTTTAAATTTAAACGCATAAATTCTTCTATTCATTATTTCAATAACTCGGTTTATGAAATTGGATCTCAAAATTGTATTTTTCAACAGTGGCTAAAATCGAGTCGTTACAGTGAAGACCAAAATAAACAAAACACACCTTTAAATGAGCAAATTGAGGATGTGGAAGATGTCATAAATTTAGTTGTATCCCATTGAGGTTTGGACTCAATTAATATATAGGACCAGAAGTTTGTGATCAAGTTTGTAGGCAACGTTAGAGACTTAATTGTATCCCTCAAGGGATTTATGCATAATACAAGTAGCCTTATGAAGACCTCACATAAATACTTATGGCTAACGAGATGTATCAATAACTTGAGGAAGACTTACAACTCCGTAAAAAACTTGCAATAATACTGAAGTTGAGTTGTGAGTCTAAAGGTAATGTATGGATCTGAAGATGAACTATGTCGAGACTTGTGTAATAACAAAAAGAAACTTACGGCCTAGAGTCTAAATTATTTTAAAATATAAGCCCAAAAGAGCCGGGGCAATGGGGTAGGCTGGGTTACATAGCCCATGAACACCTTTTTTAATCATTCAATGAGTAAATAACATATTTTTTTGAAAAATTGGAATGTTTTTGCATTTTAAATAATTTCAAATTTTTTTAAATGATTATTTTAGAAAGTATTTTTATTTTTTAAATTTGAATTTTAAAGATTTTTTTCATAATTTTTTATTCTTTTAAAAAAAATTTATATAAAATATGAAAATTTTGATTTTGATTTTTTCATGTTATTTAAAAGCATAGTACCAAATTAACAAAAATTGTAAACATTGAAGGCTAAAAAATTATTTTACCATTTGTAAATGTTAAATTAATAATTTTAACGGAAAATTTAGACTAGGGTCAATATTTTCAAATCAGAAAATGTACAGGAATCAATGTGTTGAAATTTAATTATAGGGACTAAATTTTAATTTTCAAAAGAGTAAAGGGGTCTCTAGCAAATTTAAACCAAAAGGGGGCGCCATTCCATTCTCTCTATGACTCTCTTCATCTATTATTAATTGAACTTTCTAAGTGACTTAGATCTCCACTACTCAAAATTGCTCTAGTTTTCTAATCAACCCCTAATACATGTTTACAAAAGTCTCCTCTCAATATGCACTTAAAAGTCTATAGTTAAATTTAGTATTATTCTCTCCTTCAAATATTCAATCTATCACATAGAAGTGAATAGAGCGTAATATGTATCGGCAACAAAATTGATATGCACTCCTGGGGATCTAGCAATCAGTAAAGCAGTCAGTAAACTCTAAAATAGTATTTAATCAGTAAAGCAATCAGTATTTAATCTATTAAATATTCAAATATTTAGTCTATATTTCTTATGTTTTCATCAACTAAAATAGTTTGGGCCTGCAGGTTTAACTCTAAACACTCCTGAGAATCTAGCAATTAGTAAAGCAAAGCAGAGCAAAGCAGCAGAGGCACAAAGTAGGGCAAAGCAGTAAAGCAAAAGAGGCACAACTAAGCCAGAATTTTCCTCTTTTTTTTTTTTTTCTTTTGGAAGAGTTACTTTTAATGATTCTAATCGCATGCATTACTGATAATAATATTTTGTTTTGTGTTTCTTTTGCTTCTTTGTTTCCTGTAATCTTCTGAAACTTTCTAAAATGATTTTAAGGAGATAGAATTTTTGTAAAATCAGTCAATTAATTTCTGTAAAATTTCTATAAAAATCAAACAATCAGAAAACAACTAAAAACAAAGCATAATGAATAATTAGAGAGAAGAAGAATAAAAGAAACTTACCGGCGGAAGAGGAACAAAGAACCAGAGGAAAGAACTTTGAAAGCGAAAATGTGAAAAAAAAAATGGGTATAGAGCTCCAAAGAACCAAAGGAAAGAATATTTTTTTTTTGAGAAGACAGATTAAAAATAAAAATTATCAGCCAAAAACACTTTTAGCTGAAGAAAAGTTAAAATTTTTAACTTCTCCATTTACCAAAAAGTACTTTTTAGATGGTGAAAATTATTCTGAAGTGATGGTCGTTCTTCATTACTTTTAAGAGAAAATAACTTTTTATTGCAAAAGTCCATCTAAAAAGTAAAGGAGAACGGGCCTAAGACGGTTTAACTAAAGAGCCGTTGGGGGGCGTTTATAAAAGCAGAAGAGTTCGTTCTTGAATTCCCTGTTTGAGTTTCACTTCCCTCGTTGAAATTGAGATCACCCCCACTCATACTTGCTTCCAAAGTTTTTCTTCAATGGCTTCACTCTACGTTAGATCCCATCCTGTTTATTTAGTCGACATCATATCCCAAGCCCGGTGCCGTTTAGTATCTCCCCGTTTGATGGAAATCATGTTAACCATCAACGTTGGCTACTGTTCCACTTGCACCCCCACTCAACCTTGCATCTTCAGTCTGTGATACTTGTGGGACCCAGGACGACCAACCAGGAGTCTTTGATGACCGCAGCTGCTTTGGCCATATCTGAGTCGGAGTTCGAAAGCAATAACTACGGCATGGTAGCCGCTACTGAGTCCTCTGTTAGAGAGATGCTGAAGAGGTTCAAAGTAGAAGATGGTGAGCAACAAGACTGCCTGGTGTGCTTGGAGGAACAAGGGGTTGGATTTGAAGCGTCTCGGATGCCTTGTTTTCATATTTTCCATGGCGATTGCATCGGAAAATGGTTGCAGCAAAGCCATTACTTCCCTATTTGTCGATTCGAGATGCCCACTCATTAAACAGATAGATGACGAGACTGTTTAGTGTCTAGCTTCTTTATTCATTCATTCATTTGTTTGTTTCTTGTGGAAACTCGTGTTTGGTCTGTAAATTGATATAGCAAATTCTTTTGTACCCACAAAAAGGGTTAGTAATATAAATAAAAATGGACAGAGAAATATTCATTCTCAATGTTGACAGTGTTAGTCAACATTTCCAACAAATTTTCATATCATTTGCATTTGCAGCAAGTTACTTCATCAAAGTAATGAAGAAATACCGTCACTCATAATCCTAAGCTTTTACATCATAACTTCAATCGGTCAAGCCAGAAAATTCTTTTTAAGGGATAGAAATTAAATTGTAACTTTTATGATAATAAAAATATAATTTTACCATTTTAATAGCCTATATCTCTATAACTTTAAAGGATTAAATTAATTTTTTATTATTTTTAAGGGGCCAAAGTGCAATTTTACCTTTACTAATTTAAAATTTTTAAAATTTCAAAGGGTCTAAATAGAAAATTTTCTATTTCAGGGGTCGGGGCTCCTGCCACCACTCCCCCCAATTTTGCCCCTCGTTAGTACTACACATTTATTAACAATTATCATTTATATTTCTTATTTTACAATTAGTCTTATCGATGCCAAAACATTTTATACTTATCATTACAAACTAAAAACAAAGTCGTATAATGTACACAAATTTAGAATTAAGAGATTAAGTCTCATACGAACTTACCTGTCAAAAACAGCAACCAATGAGAAGTTAAAGACTAATATATAATTTCTCCTATTTCTCGATTTTCATCCCATTGATCCAAATTTTGGTCTATAACAATTTATTTTAATTTATCAATTCTAAACATCGCTTATTACAATAATATATCAATTCTATTTTGATTTTACAAAAGTTCTCTAAAATTTTATATTTTATTCAATTTAGCCCTACAACCGAAATAGCTATATCTCTCAATTTTAGGCTTTATTTTTCAATCCGATTTCAATTTCATCCCTGTACGGCCCTCTAAATTCAATATTTACAGAAATTTCATGTAAATTTTGAAATATTTATAGTTTAGTCCCTAAACTCAAAATTAATAAATTTTACTCTATAATTTCGTCCCTATTTCATCTCCATGCTTATCAACTAACATAATAACATCAAAAACTCCAAAATTCATTAATGTTAACATTTAAGATCTTTTACAGTTTTGAAAATGAAGGTACGGTTTAGCTAAATCGAGTTACAACGACCTCAAAAATATATAATTTACAAAAAATCGACGTAGAAATCACTTACATGTATGGGATGAATACTTGAAGATCAATTTCGTCCCTTGGTTCTTTTCTGCAAACGGTGAAGAGAAAAATAAAAATGGAAGATGACGACTTTGGTTTGCTTATTTTAACATATAATTATAATAATTAAAATTTATAATTTAACATTTTGCATTTTTATTTTTATAATTTTTATTCTTTTCAAAATAATTTTTATATAAAATATGATTTTTTTATTTTAAACTTTTTATGTTGTTTTAAAGCATAGGATCAAATTAACAAAACATTATAAACATTGAAGGCTAAAAAATTATTATACCATTTGAAAAGGTTAAATTAATAATTTAACGGAAAATTTAGGCGAAGGCTTAATATTTTCAAATCAGAAAAAGTACAGGGAATCAATGTGTTGAAATTTAATTATAGGGACTAAATCTTAAATTGCAAAAGAATAGAGGGGTCTCTTGAAAATTTAAACCAAAAAAAGGGCGCCATTCGATTCTCTCCAAGTCGGTTTAACCAAAGAGCCGTTGGGGGGCGGGGGACGTTTATAAAAGCAGAAGAGTTCGTTCTTGAATTCCCTGTCTGAGTTTCACACTTCCCTAGTTGAAATTGAGATCACCCCCACTCATACTTGCTTCCAAAGTTTTTCTTCAATGGCTTCACTCTACGTTCGATCCCATCGTGTTGATTTAGTCGACATCATAACCCACGCCCGGTACCGTACAGTACCTCCCCGTTTGATGGAAATCGTGTTAACCATCAGCGTTGGCTACTGTTCCAATTTCACCCCCACTCATCCTTTCTTCTCACAACGAACCCTTTGTTTCCGTCTTACCCATCTGCAACACCGCGGCATGCTTCGCCAAGTTCTTGCTCCCACGCTCGCGGAGTTCGGAATCAATCCATCCTCTACAGCTTGTCAAAGGGTCCTTCAAGAAATCATGGAACGTGGACTCAGATTTGTGAATGGGACGTTGAGCAGGGGATATCACTGTAAAGCCTTGCATCTTCAGTCTGTGATACTTGTGGGACCCAGGACGACCAACCAGGAGTCTTTGATGACCGCAACTGCTTTGGCCATATCTGAGTCGGAGTTCGAAAGCAATAACTACGGCATGGTAGCCGCTACTGAGTCCTCTGTTAAAGAGATGCTGAAGAGGTTCAAAGTAGAAGATGGTGAGCAACAAGACTGCATGGTGTGTTTGGAGGAACTAGGGGTTGGATTTGAAGCGTCTCGGATGCCTTGTTCTCATATTTTCCATGGCGATTGCATCGGAAAATGGTTGCAGCAAAGCCATTACTGCCCTATTTGTCGATTTGAGATGCCGACTCATTAAACAGATAGATGACGACTCTGTTTGGTGCCTAACTTCTTTATTCATTCGTTCATTTGTTTCTTGTAGAAACCCGTATTTAGTTTGTAAGTTGATATACCAAATTCTTTTTACCCACAAAAGGGTTAGTAATATAAATGGACAGAGAAATATTCATTCTCAATGTTGACAGTCTTAGTCAACATTTCCAACAAATTTGCATTTGCAGCAAATTAGATTTTTATTTATTGAATCATTTTAAACAAGCTAAAATATATTACTTCAAAGTAATCAACAAATGTTTTCATTTAAAAAGAAAAAACAAAGTTACAATTACCGTCACTCATAATCCAAAGCTTTACATCAAAGCCTTTCAGTTAGTTTGATCATGAAGGAATTAACAACGCCAGCATCCAACACAATCCATGAAGTTTCAAAAAGCTCATGGAAGAATTGAGCCCCCGGTTTCCTCGGCAGCTTTCCTGAATGCAAGACCGAACGCATTCCCTTGAAGTGCTCCAAGACGAGGCTTTCCGCAGACCCCAACAATCAACACCTTAGATGGCTCTTGCAACATGCAAGCACAAAGCAAAGGATTCAACCCAGCTCCTTTCTCCATCAAGGCATCCATTAGAAAGTAACAGAACTTGGTGCGGGCCTTGGGGTGACCCAACAGCTTTGTATCTACTGAATCTTCAAGCTTCACCCACCTAAACTTTCACCCACTTTTTGTTATTGCAGCACTCCCTTGTCTAAGAATAGCCCTTTGTATCTTGATCGCCTGTTGCATTCCGGATTTCAGCTTATCAAGATTGCTTAGGGACAGCGCATCATATGCCACCCCACACTGCTTCACTGCACACGAGCCATCTGATTGCACGAATGATTCATGCAGTGCAGTGACCCCATATACCATGTCTGCAGCTGAAACCCTCGAAGTATAACCATGAAGACGCAAATAACTTTTGTAGTAGAAATCATTAAGTCCATATTCAGGCAAAATTTGTTCGAATTGATTTTTCATCTTCTGTGTTACTTCATGATTCATGTACTCAAACTTCTGCTGGCAATCCACAAGTGCAAATCCCATCCTTGCAAGGAGAAGCTTAAGCTTTTTCATGCCATTATCACTCCAGGTCTTCAACTTTGGGGCAATGTGTGAGGAACACAGCATTGAATCAAATAAATTCCACTCTCTTAACAGCATTAGTCTTGGTTCTTCTTCATAGGCAATTCTTGAGGAATCAGGTGCTCGAACCTTGGTACCGTCTTTAAGTGTCACCGAAGTAACGCATCCAGATTCCCTAAACTGTTGCTGAGGCTCCATAACCCCTGCTTCATACTTCACATCTGTTAGCCTCTCATGAACAAACTGATCCGTAAGTGAAACACAAGCCAGCCACAGCAACTCATTTGTGTTTTTCCTCAAAACAACGCGACAAATCATACATCAAACACCCTGATGGCTTCCCATGGAATGTTCCCATCCGATAATACTCCCTTTTCAGTTTCTTAAAATGCCGGGGCGGTGGCTCTTCTTCACCTTCTGAAGACAGTCTTCTTCTTTTCCAAAAACCATCCCTGGCTCTTCCTTCCACCTCTTCATCCTCATCATCACTTTCACTACCTTCATCTTCTTCGCCATCCAACTCTGAATTCTGCAAACAATAGCTAGCATTTGCCAACTCCATAACTTCAAAATCATAGGCGAGATCAGCCAACCGCTCATCATCGTTAGTATAAAGAACAACCACCTGATCGTTCTGATCACTCAAATTATGCAAATGAATCGGCCTATGACTATCAACAACAAAAACCCTGGCAGCTGACCCTAACTTAATCCTCCTGGAGGTCACGGTGGCACCCCCAGTTTATCAAAAGCATAGAAACGGGCTCCTCAGATGAAGAGCTCAATTCAGAAGCAGCATATTCTCTGATTTCTTGAAAAGAAGACACCGGATAACACGAGTACCGGACTGAATCAGATTCAAGAATGTGGAAAATGATTTTGAGAGCACATAGAGAGTCAACATCAGACGTTGACGGGAATATGAGTAAAGGCGAGAGAGACGATGCCCTAAGCCTTGCGCAAAATGACTCCACTCTTTCCTCCCTCACCATTTTCTTTCGTTCCCCTCAATTTCGGTACTGAGATTGGATGAAAATATTGAAACTTTTCTCTGGAAAGTAACAAAAACTGAGGCTTTGTTGGGGAAAAAAACCCCTTAAGAACCAGAAAGAAAATTCCCTCTATTTTTTCACGTAATTTCGCTAGATTGCATCCTAAATCCATGATCTAAAACAAACAACTCGCAGTATAATTTGATACATATTAAGCTTAATTGAGTACCAAAATTTCATAAAATAGACGCCATTCCAAACAAACAATACAATGAATATTGTTTTTGAAGTACCTGAGATCGAAGAAGAAAAGGAAATGGTGAAAATGAATATTGTTTTTGACAGTGTTAGCCAACATTTCCAACAAATTTTCATATCATTTGAATTTGCAGCAAATTAGATTTTTGTTTATGAATCATTTTAAACAAACTAAATTATATCAAAGCTTAGGGAATCGGCTAGGGTATCGTCATAGGCAGTAAAGTATTACCTTCACTCATAATCAAAGCTTTACATCGAAAGTTCAAATTATATCATGTCATATCATAATTTATATTTCTTATTTTACAATTAGTCTAAGCGAAAACATTTAGTAACTAAAATAGTTAAATTAGTATAATGCGAGAAATGATGGTATGAAACTGTAATTTCACGTCATTCTTATCTCTTTACAATAGGAGAATGACAAATCAGATTTTTTCTCTAAATTCTTCTATCTCTCGATTTTCATCCGATTGATCCAAATTTCGATCTATAATAATTAATTTTAATTTATCAATTCTAAACATCTTTTAACAGCTTATTACAACAACATATCAATTCTATTTTGATTTTATAAAAGTTTCCTAAAATTTTACATTTTATTCAATTTAGTCTCTAAAATTGAAATAGATATATCTTTCAAGTTTAAGCTTTGTTTTTCAATTCGATTTCAATTTCACCTTGTACAGCCATCTAAATTCAATATTTATAGAAATTTTATGTAAATTTTGAAATATTTACACTTTAGTCCCTAAACTCAAATTTAATAAATTTTACTCTACAATTTAGTCCCTATTTCATCTCCAAGCTTAACAACTAACATAATAGCATCAAAAACTCCAAAATTCATTAATGTTAACATTTAAGATTTTTAAAAATTTTGAAAACGAAGGTACAGTTTAACTAAATCGAGTTACAACGATTTCAAAAGCATAAAATTTAGGAAAGATCGACCTAGAAATCACTTACATGCATGGGATGAATGCTTGTAGATAAAAAAAATGGCTTCCCTTGGTTCTTTTATGCAAACAGTGAAGAGAAAAATAAAAATGGAATATGACTGTAACAATCCGTTTTTCAGTGTGTCGAAAATAGTGGTTTCGCGGCCATAAAAAATTCTAACGAGTGAGTCCTTAAATATTATTATTTAATATTTACGAGTCAACTATAGTATTATATTAAATTTTAATTTGATAATTTTTGCTATTTGAGTGAATAGTCAAGTTCAAGTGGTTTGTCCGTAAAGTCAAGTGGTTTTAGAAAATGGGATATTAGGACCTCACTTCTATAAAGAAAGCTAGTAAATATTTTATTAAATATTTACAGAGTGATTATATAGGGTATTGAAATTTGGTTTAGAAATTTTGACGTTTGGATAATTAATTAAGGATTTCTATTAACTAAAAGCATAATTAAAGATTTTAAAGGTTTTAAACGGTAAATATACCATTTTTAAAAGTGTTGGACGGGATTATTTAGTTAAAAAGTAATGTTTATTATAAAACATTATATTATATGTTATAGTAGTTAATAAAATAAGAAAAGAAATGAAAAAAGATAATTCATTCATCTTCATCACCTTATAATCGAATCAAAAAGCGGAGAAGAAGACCTAGCTCACGTCTAGCTTCAAGCTTCAATTTGAAAGCCGTTTTTTATTGGTTTCTTATAATTTTTAAATTTTTGAGATTGTTGCAATTAGATCCAGTTAACCCATACCTTTATTTTCAAAACTTTTAAAGATTTTAAAACTTATCATTGATGAATCTTAGATTCTTTTTTTATAGAAAATGGTAGATTATTAAGCTTAATTGTTAAATAGGACTATTTTGTAAAGTGATTTTTCGTAATTTTATTGTTAAAGGATTAAATTGTTAAAATAGTAAAACTTCTTGGAATTATTGTGAAATTGTGATAAATGTGGGCTGAGTGGGGATTATATAAAATTTGGCTAGCATGGGTTTTGATTAAATGTGATTAATTTGTAAATTTCAGGTTTAGAGACTAAATTATAAAAAGCGTAAAGTTTAGGGATAATTTTGTAAATTTTCATTAAAGGGCTTATAAGCTTAAGTTTAATTATTTGATATGTTCAAATGGATTAATTGAACGAAAACTATTATTTAGATCAAGAAACGAAGCAATTGGATTCGAATCGTAGAAAAACTAAATTAACGGATTAGTTGCCGGCCTTGCTTTCGTAACAGTTTTTGTCTAGGTAAGTTCGCAACTTGATTAAATTAATTAGTAATTGTTTCGGTTGTTTAATATCTAATTGTTTATATATGAATTGAGTCCGTTGGTTTGAAGGAAATGATTAAGACCATAGTTGAAAGACACTATGGCACTATACCGGAAATAAATAAGACCATAGTTGAAAGACATTATGGCACCATACCAGAAACGAGTAAGACTATAGCTGAAAGACATTATGGCACCATGATTCTATTGAGTAAGACCATAGTTGAAAGACGTTATGGCATCACGATTCTATCGAGTAAGACCATAGCTAAAAGATGCTATGGCATCATGAACCAAACGAATAAGACTATAGTTGAAAGACACTATGACAACACAAGGAAAAATGAATAAGACCATGGTGGAAAGACACTATAGCATCAAGTCGAGAATAAATAAGACCATGATTGAAAGACACCGTGGCACCCTCCGATCATTTGTTATTCAAGTAAGACGTTTCAAGTGAGGTATGTATTGTAAGTATGAGTACGAGTTAAACATTTGACTAGTATAGTTTGATAATGAATGTTAATGCCTTGGTTTGATTATATTCTTCATATATCTATAAATATGTTAACTCGTGATGTTGTGGTATGTTTAGGAAATTAAATGGTTATATGAGTATTTTTCAAGTATTTGATGTTATTTCATGTGATTCAACGAACAATTTAAGTTTTAATGAATGGATGAGTATATGAAAAGAGCTATGTTATTGATAATATGGAATGGAAATGTAATATGTGTAATTGAATAGAAATTAAGGTATTTAATGGAAAGATGTATGCATGCATTGGTTCATGTTAATAAACATTTGAAAAGGAAAAATATGGAGTACAAAGGGAACTAGTTGAACATGTGATGAATTGTTGTATATTGAAATTCATTTCATGATATGTGTAACGACCCGATAGTCACGGGTATCGAAAAGTGTATTCTCAGGTCTCTGTTTTTGAAAAATAGATTCGTAAATATTTAATATAAATATTTACGAAGTATTTGTGTGGTTAATTAGATTTTGATTAGGTGAATTTGCTTAATTTAAGAGTAATTAGGTGTAAGTGTCACGGGGCTAGACCTTTTTCCTTGCAAACCGTGCGGCCTTAGGCGATCCGTTTGCTCCAAACTCGCCTAAGTCAGCCTTTACACCCAAAAGTGAGGATTCTTTAGAACTCCTCAAAGGCACCCATTTGTAAAGCGGAAGCGATTGTGCCAAAAGAAGAACAACAAAGAATAACAGAAAGAACGCTCGCAAAGTATTTGATTAAATGCTCTCAATTCTCTTATTCACAAAGAATAATGAAACAATGAATGGAGTGAGTACAACTGAGGGAGAGGCTCTCTATTTATAGGTGAGCTCCCCCAAAATCGACGGTCAAGATACATTTACATCGACGGATGAGATTTAACCATATCCTTTAATTTTAGGGATTTACAAGATAAGCCTTATCAAATCTAATCTAATCTTTACAAGATATGATTCCCTCTATCTTCTAAGATTAGTTACCATATTAGCCTAAGTTGCCATCTCTTCATTATCGGGCCAACTAGGCTTCAATCTGACAGGCTTTTCCAATAGCTCTTTGAATCGGGCCAGTTCTCGTAGGCCATATGATCTCCATCTAAGCAATAGACCTCCATTGGATGCATTTGGTGTGATGGTCACGGGCTTTGAACTGCGGCCCGTGACATTCGCCCCCACCCATTCTCGCAACGTTCTCGTTACGACTTTCGAATGGCACTGACTTGATTCACCTCGGTCTCGTCTCGACGCCTTAGCCTTTCCCTTCCTTCGGGACTTTTGCCTTAGCTTACGTCGCTTCTTCACTCGAACCGTCCTGCTCGTTTGTACATCTCGATGACAAGAAGCTATGTCACTCTCTTGTCCACATTCTAACTTTACTCGAACAGAATCCTCTTGATTCACCACACTTGGCTTCGCTTTGCCCATAGTCTCTTGGCCTCTTTGCTCAAGAACTTCGAAAGGGCCCCTACGTTCTTGCCAAGTTAACAAGTTAGAATGCAAAACACTATCACAGTGTTCAGAATGTACCTTCGCATTTACTCTGGTCAACTGTCCCACATGCATCACTTCCTTTTCCTTGAAGTCCGATGCACAACCCACATCTCCCATAGGTGGAAGCCTTGTCGATGACTCGGCCAACTCCGACGCTTTACTCAACTTGAGCATCATTAGTCTCAACTTCACTATTTTCACTGCAACTCTTTCCTCTAAGTCCGATGACAAACTCACCTCTTCCTTGGGTGGAAGTCCCTCCGAGGACTCACCAAGCTCAGACGTTCCGCAACTCATGCGGACCACGGCACAAAAAGCACTTTACTCGCTTCTTTTTGCTCCTCTTTGCCCTCTTGGCTTCGGCTTTTCCCTTGCTCGAACCAAGCTTCTTGGGCTCCTTGTCTGCTTCATCGTTCCCCTCGATGACAGACTTTCTCGGACACTTCCGCAACCTATGCGGACCATGACACAAGAAGCACTCCACTGGCTTCTTCTTGCTTCCGGCCTCCTTGGCTTCGACACCTCTTTGCGCTCAAACCAAGTACCAAGGCCTTACCCACCGACTTCTCCTTAAGCACAGATTTTTTCGGATATTTCTTTCACATGTGTAGACCGTCGCAAAGAAAACATTTCAGCTTGTCCCTTTTCCTCTTGGGTTTCTTCTTCCCAACTCGTGGTTTCCCATTACCACCATTGTCGCCGTTGTCATTGGCATCAACAATATCTTCCTTGTGATCCATTTCATATACGCCCTTTTCCTCGGGCTTGGAAGACCCAAGCTTGTCTTTCCCTAGACCAAGCATGACCACTGACTCAACTATCGTCATGGCTTCCGACAGCTTTTGGACACCTCTTTGTTCCACCTCCTGTCTGACCTACGGCTTCAATCCATTCTAAAAAGCAAGCAATGCTTCTTCCTCAGTCACATCTGAAACTTGGAGCATGAGTTCCTCAACTCTTGAACATACTCCCCCATTGTGCCCCGTTGCGATATACCTTGCAACTTTGCCCAAGCTTTTTCCCCGACAAACTCTGGGTAAAACTGTCCCTTCAACTTGCATTGGAACTCTTGCCACGTCCCAATCTCACATTGTCTTTTATCTGTGGTCCTGCCTCGCCACCATAAAAGCGCAATGTCAGTAAGAAACATTGAAGCAGTGTTTACCTTAGCCGCATCATCCATGATGCCTTTGGCACGGAAGTAGTGTTCCATCCTCCATAAGAAATTATCCACATCGCATGCAGACCTTGTCCCCACAAACTCTTTCAGATTCGGGACATCCTCGTTACTGAGTGCTGCACTTGACACTCCCTTCGCCACGGCTGCTCGGCACAAGGCCAGCTCTCCCTCGAGCTCCTCTATTCTTGTGCTCAAAGCCCTCGTCGTGGCCATTGTTTCCTCCTTCAAAGCCATCATCATGGCCTCGAGAGCATCATTTCTCTCTGTCAGCTTCTTCCTTTGGGAATCTAGCAACTCTCGCACGTTATCCCTTTGAGAAGTAAGACACGTGGTAACAAATTCCCTGGACTGCTCCCTCAAGTCATCAATGCTTTCCCCAAGCGCATTGTCTGACTTTTTTGCATCCTCCATGGACTCCTCAAGTTTACCCACGCGTTCCTCAACAGCCGACATCTCCCTCAAAGACTTTCCCGCCCACCTTTGTTCGAACTCTTCTTTCGACATCCTAACGGTGCCTTCGAACCAACTCGAATATCACTTGGTTTAAAATATAGCTCGGATACCACTTGTCACGGGGCTAGACCTTTCGTCTCACAAACCATGCGGCCTTAGGCGATCCGTTTGCTCTAAACTCGCCTAAGTCAGCCTTTACACCCAAAAGTGAGGATTCTTTAGAACTCCTCCAAGGCACCCATTTGTAAAGCGGAAGCGATTGTGCCAAAAGAAGAACAACAGAGAACAACAGAAAGAACGCTCACAAAGTTTTTGAGTAAATGCTCTCAATTTTCTTATTCACAAAGAATAATGAAACAATGAATGGAGTGAGTACAATTGAGGGAGAGGCTCTATATTTATATTGAGCTCCCCCAAAACCGACGGTCAAGATACATTTACATTGACAGATGAGATTTAACCATATCCCTTAATTTTAGGGATTTACAAGATAAGTCTTATCAAATCTAATCTAATCTAATCTTTACAAGATATGATTCCCTCTATCTTCTAAGATTAGTTACCATATTAGCCTAAGTTGCCATCTCTTCATTATTGGGCCAACTAGGCTTCAATCTGACAGGCTTTTCCAATAGCTCTTTGAATCGGGCCAGTTCTCGTAGGCCAAATGATCCCCATCTAAGCAATAGACCTCCATTGGATGCATTTGGTGCGATGGTCACGGGCTTTGAACTGCGGCCCGTGACATAAGGACTAGATTGCATATAGGGAGAAAGTTAAATTATAGATTAGAGAAAAGTGAAGGGACTAAATAAGCAATTAAACATCAAATTAACAAGTGTGTTATTGGTAATAATTGTGTAACATTTAAAAACATACATTTATAATAATTATTACTTACTTATTATTTAAGTAAATATTATTATATTATTTTATTATATTGTTATAATAATTAAAACATAAAATAAATGAAAGAAAAGAATAAAAAAAGAAGAACAAAGTAGAACGAAAGCAGAGAAGAAAAGAGAGAAAGAAAAGGAAAAAATTTAGGGTTTTCAAGGGTTAAAAGCTTAATTGGTAAGTCAATTTAGTCTATTTTCTTGTAATTGTTATATTTTAGAATCCTAGTATTAAACACTACTTAACCTATGTTAAAATTTTAGAAAATATTGAATTTTTAGATCTTGTTCATGTTGAATAATTTAAGTATTTAGGATTAAATAGATAGAATTTTAAGTTAGAAATGAAAAGGGATTGAATTGTAAAATAAATTAAAAGTTTTGAGTATTAGGAACTAAATTGTAAAAATTTCAAAATTTAGGGATTTGAGTGAAATTAGAGAGTTTAATTTAGTTTAAAGTGGAAATTGAATGAAAATATGGAATTAGTTTTGAAGAAATAAAGTTTGTCTTGGTTTAGGGACTAAATTGGAATTTAGACAAAAGTTGAATAAAATTTGAAATATTCAATTTGAAATTGTATTGTATTGATGAATTTTAATTGTTTTAATTTCTGTAGCTAACGCTGTACCGCAAACTTCGACTAAGAAAGGAAAAGATAAAGTCGACGAGGAGTAGCTCGGAAATTCTGGTTTGTATTTCTATAATCCGAATATAATTGTTAATTGTTGTATTTTGATTCAAATGTTTATGGTAAGTAAATAAGGTAAGTGTTAGTGTAACACCCCAAACCCGGCTAGACATTATGGCCGAATCGGGCGATGTCACATGGAAAGGGATTTGAAGACAAGATTGTCGAGTTTAAAAACCGTTATAGTAAGTCAGCTTTTATTAATTCGAAAAAAAACTAGTTGATTTGTTTAAAACTTGTCTCTTAGTGAAAGCTTTTGTAACCAATTAATTTAGGAAAAATTGTTTCTATTTACGAAAAACCTTAGTTTTTAGAAAAAAATTGTTTTTGTGCAGTTGCAGTTTTAAAAAAAATCCATAAAAAAAGTATAAAGTCCCAAATTTAAAGCCAACCAGTTCATAATCCAGAAGATACATCAAAAAACCCCAAATAAGTAATAAATTCTAGATATTAACGGAAAACAATCTAAAATTTACTGTGGCCACCGTCAAGTCCTTCGCTGCACCGACTCGTTAAGTCTAGGGATTACTTGTACAAATTAAATAGAGAAAGGGTGAGTTTTCGCAAACTTAGTGTGTAATCCCCACAGAAAACATGCATACAGATAATCAATAGAATTCAGTTAGATACAGTCTGGGGCCTGTGCCCATCACAGAATCAATTTGGGCTTTAGCCCATTTAGATACAGTCTTAGAAATACATTAGGGTCTTGGCCAATATCAGATACAGAATGCAGATACAGTAAATCAGAATCCTACCCACCAGCCTCTACACACCATCTCCATCTCCATCCAACCCTACACACTATGTGGGGATTAAATCAACCCACCCATCCCTACACACCATGCTGTACCAAAATGTGGCACATAATCAGAAGGTTGCAGCTGAGCTGCCAGATAACAGGCTTAATAGCCTTTCAGACACTTTCTCCAAATATCATCAACCTACCCCGATGCAATGCAACATACAAAATATGTCATGCCATTATGCAATTAATAATACATACATTCAGATATCATAAGTCATGCTCGGTATAGAAATCCAACAGACAGATCACACATATAGGGGTCTAAGTAAAGTTTACCGACCCTACAGTAGGTCCACAGTCGACTTGGGCGACCCGTGCAACCTTATAGAACTTTTCAGAAAAATGGGCTCACATGTCCATGTGGCCCACTCGGCCCAAATTGGCCTTGGCCACGTGATCCATTTTTAATGTAACCCGTGCTAGTTAATTATTCATATATATTTTCACTATTTACTTATATGTTCCTTCAAAGCTGTCTACTTGAGTCATTGTTACTAAATTATTTATATCTTGAGCTACAGAATTTTGAATTAAGATCCGC
Source organism: Gossypium raimondii (assembly GCF_025698545.1). Classification (NCBI taxonomy): domain Eukaryota; kingdom Viridiplantae; phylum Streptophyta; class Magnoliopsida; order Malvales; family Malvaceae; genus Gossypium; species Gossypium raimondii. Next base: position 5,155,066 of record NC_068571.1, on the reverse strand, counting down.
TTGATGTCTTTGAAACTAGACTCAAATAAATTTCTACCGTAAAATTTTCAAAATTTCTGGTTTAGCCAATAAGTACAATAAAATCTTCAAACTTACCCTTGTTTTGCTGTTTGACATCTTCCCCCCTTCTTTGCTAAAAATTAATTATCTCTTAGTACAAAATTTGGATAATATTTCCATTTGTTTCTATTGAAAATAGACTCATTAATAATTTAAACATGTAAATTTTAACCCATAATTATTTTTCTCTAATTTTTGATGATTTTCCAAAGTCAGAACAGGGGAACCCGAATTCATTCTGACCTTGTCTCACAAAACTTATTATATCTCACGATTTACAATTCCATTACTTACACCGTTTAATCTATGAGAAACTAGGCTCAATAAGGTTTAATTAAATATTTTATTAATTCTCTAATTATATTTCCACAATTCATGAAGATTTTTCAAAGTTAGCCTACTGCTGCTGTCTAAACAGTAAGCAATTTCGGCTTTTTGCTGAATCTTTTTTTTTTCATTTCGGGTACACACCTAGTTTTGTTTGATGCTAAAACAGTCCCCCAGCACTCCAAAGCCTATAATCAAGGTACTCAACATCAATTTAACGGATTTACAAGTGAATTGACAACCAAGAACGAACAGAAACCCAACTTACCACCAACGATAACCCTCCGTTTAACTATTGTTAAGACGAGAACACCGAATTCACCAGTTCGAGCCTCCCCCTGCGCCCAAATCACAAAGAAAAAACATTATCACTTCAGTCGTCAAGAGATTCATGACAGAAATGAAGAGAAACACTTACTGAAACTAAGCGAGCACTAATCGTGTGCGAAAACGAAGGAAAATAAATGGATTAGGGAAAAATCAAGAAGAAGAAAAAGAAGTGAAATATGGAAAAACTCAGAGAATTTTGGCAAGAGGAGAGGGAGAAGAATAGATGGCAGAATTTTTTTTTGGAAAAGAGAGTCAAAATTCGATTATGGGAAATAAAATAAAATAAAATCCCGATAACCCCCAAAATCCCTTAATATTCTCCCTTAATTCCTACTACACATCTACTACTAGAATCCCCCTATTACACAACTCTATCCCGAAATCTGAGCAAAAATAATACATTTGCCTGCATAGGGATTCGAGCACAAGACTTCCACCATAATAACACACCATTTAACCACCAGACCAGCAGGCTCATTCTAATGTAATTTACCCAACAATCAAATAAAAGTCTACTGAACAAGAGTAAGGCCTAATTCATTCAAAATACCAAAATTTTCCCAAGCGAATGCTTGAGCTTGGGACCTCCCAAACACTCCCAGAACATATAACCACTAAAGTTGACAGATATTTGTGTCATATTTTTACAATAACAAAATTAAAAATTTTGGGGCGTTACAGTTAGCATTTTTTATATTGAATTGAATGCATGTGAAATTGTGATTTATGTGATAATTGATTATTGGATAATTGTGGCATTAGAAAAGTGAATTGAAACCCTATTAACTGTATCGGGCAAAGTCAGATATAGATGGCATGCCATAGGATTGGAAAAGTAAAGAGATACTTCAACTTCGAGTCAATAAGACACTGGGTGTTAAATTATTACTTCAGATAAATTCGATGAGGTACTGAGTACCAATTTACTTTGGCATGACCGATGAGACATTGGGTGTCAACTTATTGCTTCGAGTTATCTGATGAGGCACTGGGTGCCAAACTAGTGTGTTTTGGTTGGATCCAAGTATCCGTCCGAGTCCTTGTCATGTTAATAAGGGTTATTGAATAAAATAGTGTTATGATTGATATTGAGTGGTGATTTGAAATATGGTTAAAGACACATAATTTGTGTATTTACGAATTGAATATGAATGAACAATATTGTTCAAATGATTTGTGTTCATATTGTGAAAAGCTATCTGGGATAGCAAATTATAAAAATTGAACGTGTTATAAATACCTTATTTATGAATTGAATAATTGTATGACTATAGTTATTGTATGTTATATTATTTTACTTTTAAGCATTCAGATTATAGAAATACCACTGAGTTTATACTCAGCATCCATCAACGATCTGAAACTCAAAACATGGTGATATATATTTCTTTTTGTGTCGGCATGTACCTAGGATGTCTTATGCTTGTCATTTTGGAATGTGAATGTAAATGATGTTATAAGATGATATTGGTTACTTATATACATGATTATACGTGTTAAGTTGAGGTTTAATATGGAATGTTTAAGTTAATGCATAAGTGAGAGTGATATAGGCAAATTTGGGTTGAAATTGGTATGAGTTTAGAATTGGCTTAAATGGTGTTTTATTTGATTGTTTTGATAATATATGTGAAGTACCTATGAGGGTACATTGGTTTGGAAACTAGGATGATTGTTTTGACATGTTTTAAAGGTATTAAATTGTGTTTTAAAGTGATTGAACGATTGGTTTTTAAGTTGCTTAGTGTTCAAGGTTGCGGGGAAGGGTAAACTTGATGTTTAAGGTTCATTTTGAGTCCACACGGCCAAACACATGGGTGTGTAACTGGACTGTGTGAGACACACGGCTAACACATAGGCGTGTGTCCCTTGTTTCTTTGAAAATTTTTGATGTTTTCGGAAAAAATTCCCGGAGTACCCGATTTAGTCCCGATTTGTTTATAACACATATTTTGGGCCTCGAGAGCTCATAAAAGGGACAATATGATTAAATTATGATGTGTATGCTAGATGATTATATAATGTTCATATTTGATCTGAAAAGTTCGGTAATGCTCCATAACCTTGTTCCGGCGACGGATAAGGGTTAGGGGGTGTTACAATATGTACCATGTTTCATAGGTTAATATATTTTTAAGTATATCTACTAACCATGTGGAATGTTGTGAATAGGAAAGGAAAGTATCCATAAGATTTGTGATGGGCGTCGAAATCACCAAATATAAACTCTTATGACAAGATAACACTAAATAGCAGTATAGAGCAGTAGGGTCGAATCTATAGGGACTAGTTATCCAATTTTGCCTTTTTCTCGTGACCAAAATTACTATCGTGGTATAGTCGTGCCCACGACCTGTGTGTTGCAAGCTGAAAGATAAAAGGGGGTTAAGTTGATAGAGAAAATAAAATAAAATAATATGTAATGTAATAAAATGAAAACATATTTGAAATTGCAAAAATAAATGAGTAAATAAAATTTTTAAAGCTTAGCCTTAGCCTCGGTACACCCCGAACTTGAACCGATCCTTAAAAGAAGGTTTTTCTTTCCAACCAATAAGTTGGTTATAGCGATCAAGGATGCCTCAAACCACCAACTTTTCCTCTTGTAGTTAGTTCTGGCACGACCTAAAAATTGACCCTTGTCGAATTTCTAACCACATGACACGTGCTTGTAATTTAAAACTTTGACAACCTTGCAATCTGAAAATCCCAACTCGAATCAATGGCCTCAACCGTGTGGGTCGTTTAAATCTAATCACTATCTCCTTTGAGGGAATCCAACTAGCTTTTCCCACTTGAACACACCAATTTGTTCACGGGATTTTGGATACAATACGACCAACTCAACTTCCCAACTGTACGCCAAATGATTCCAACTCAACGCGCGCTTCTTGAATTGAAATTGAATTAACTTTAAGTGATGAATTTGTACTATCACATATACTGGAGAGATAACGAATACCGAATTGCAAAGTATTTAGTATGGGTTTATATCTCACGATTACTTTGTCAGAGCGACTAAAAGGGACATAGTTAATCATGAAATAAATCATGCTAGATGGAGTATGGAAGTGGCTTTTAATAGAAATTGTGGAAAGTGGAAAGGGGAAAGGGCTTGGAAGGCAAATTAACCAAATTATTGAAATTGGGAAAAAAATTGACAGAATGCCAAATGCTTACTGATACTGAAATTGAAAAGAAAGAAAGGAATTCTTTTATGTTCAAGGCCAAGTCTGCCCAGTGGTTATAGCCACCAGGTATTTATACATACTTCTAATGCTAAAACTTAGCTAAATTTTTCCTAAACATTATCACTAGATAAATCAACTTTTAAAAACTAAATTTAAACTAATTACAAAATTTTAACAATATCAAAAATAATTTGATCTTTATCCAGCTAATTTTTTTAATCTTTAACCCTTCAATCTTTATCCAACCAACTTTAAATCTTCAACCTTTTAATCTAGCCCTCTTCTTTGCTTTTTGTTCCAATTAGCCCCTTTTTTTATGAATTTGAATTTTGGTACACCAATTTCATTCCTGATAAGAAAAGCCCAAGTTTAGTAGCATTTTATTCAATAATTAGCCAAAAATAAATGTATTAAAAATACGAATTTATCTTACTATCAATGGTTTAGTCATTTTATGTTCGGTAAGTTTACATTTAAGATTTATACGAGCTTACTAAACTTTATTGCTTATGTTAGTTGTTTTCTTTTCCTGTAGATCATCGAAAAGCTCAATCAGTTAGAATCGCGTTGAAGTATGATCACACTATCCATTCGTCATATCAATAGTTTTGGTTAACAATTATAAATGGCATGTAATAGGAGTTTTTATGTTATTTATCAATGTGATGTGGTTTAAGCTTATTTACCTATATGCCTTTAATGTTTGCTTATAAATATAAATATGTAAGCATATGTTTTGGTCACTTGTGAATGCCTTGAGATTTAGATGGCTTTTGGTTCACTGAAGTGTGAATGGAGTGGTTAAATGGTAGGTGTGTGATATGTAACAGCCCGTTTTTCAATGGTGTCGAAATAACAGTTTCGGGACCATAAATTTTGACATGTCGATCTGTAAATATTAGTTGTTTAATATTTACGAGGTTATTAGTGTCATATTAATTTTTAGTCTAGTAATTTTAATGTTTATATAGTCAATTAAGAAAAAATGACTAAATTGTAAGGGTTACGAAAGTTAGCATTTATTAATTAAAAGTGTTAAATAGCTATTAAAATTTTAAGTTGTGGCTTTAAATGATAATTATACCTATTCTAATTGTAGTGGACTACTAAGGACTAGATGTTTGTTAAATTTGCATGTTTTATTAAAGGAAAATAAGTAATCTATTAAATAAAACTTAAATTTCATATATGCAAGAATAGTATCATCTTCCTTAGTGGAATTCTCCACCTAAAAATCACAATAAAAACACCATTGAAGGTGCTTGGTTTTGGCTTGACTAAAATCTAATTGCATGGCATGTAAATTCTTACTCATTTCTTGTAATTTTTATATTTTTGTGATCGTTGTATTGATATCTAGCTAGTTTAGGGACTAATTTGTAAAGTTTAGAAAATTACCATTGATGTTCTTGAATTATTCTTGATGTTTGTTCTCAAGCATAAAGCTTGATGATAATTTTGATCTAATTTGTAAAGTGATTTTAGAAAATTTCATGATTAGGGATTAAATTGAAAATAAATTAAAATAGACATGGTTTTTCTTGATAAATTCATAATTATAAGGCTGTTTTAGAATGGTTAAAATTGGGTTCAATGGGTTTAAAGTTTAATTATGTGAAATAAGATTGTTTTGGTCTTAAGGACCAAATTGAATAAAATATAAATGTTTGGGGTCTAATGTGAAAAATTGTAAATAGGAAGCTATATGTATTAAATTGAATAGTATATGAAATTGAGGCTAATAATTGAAATAAATTATATCATAGATCAAGAACAAGTAGATAACCAAGGAAAAGGGAAAGTAGTTGAATAGTCCTTGAATCTTTGTCGTTACTGCAGTTTAGCCCTGGTAAGTTCGTTCGGTTTATTTTGATATAAATTGAAATATAAATTGAATGAGGTATTGAATGTTGAATTTTTAACTGAATGTTTCAATGTTAATTTAATATGAATTGAGGTAATAAATTATTTGGATCTGTGTTTTACAAAAATAACTACTGAGCCGGATGAACGTAGGATAGTGTACGATTGGCATACCAATAGGTTATAGTGCGCGCTGTTCGGGATTGGTTTGAGATGAGATGATGATTCTTGTTTATTTCCTATTCACTGAATATACTAAACTCTAACATTTTTTGCAGACTATCGTGTTATATTTACAGTGTTTCTGGCTTATTACCAGGGGCGGATGTAAAGCCTTTGGGCTTGGCACTTGGTGCCGAGGCGTGTTATCGGTTGGATTGGCTCGTTTGAGTGTTTGGTGTGTTTTGGATGGATAATTGTATACTCATATATGTATATCATTCATCGGACAATGTTTCTTGTGTTAAATGTCTTGTTATTGAATTGTTAAACAATTATTCATGAATCTCCTAATAGCATTGTGGTTTGATAGTGATTGATCTCATACTTGTTTATGTATAAACTCTCCTGTTGTGAATTGGTGATTGAAAGGAGACTCTGACTTCTAATCTTGTTATTAAAATTGTTATATTTAATTCGGTAAACTTTATTGTTTTAACCATTAAACTTACGAAGCTCTAGTGAAGCTTACTCGTGCTCTTTTCTGTTCCTTATAGATAACATTTTGTGGAGCGGGTAATCAGATCAGCTTGAAAATCACACTATCCAGATACATTTTGATAGATTCTGATATGTTTATTTTGGGTTATATGGCATGTAATAGGTGTTTTGTATATGTTTAGATGCTTATTACAAATGTTATGTTTTAAGCTTGGTATAATATTACTTGTGTATGTGGCTTTAATCTTGGTGTGAATATGTTCATATAAAGTTGTTTTGGTCATGTGATATAAACCTTGTTTAAGTGTTTGTATCATGGTATGAATGAATGTGAATGATTAAGAAGAAATGATAAGTTTGGCATGAGTTTTATATATGAACTTATGAACTTGAATGCAAATTAGTTGACGTGTCATGTGAATTGAGGTTGATAATTGAATTGTGGTGTCAATGATGACACATTGGTTAGGCACTTAGGTTGATTGTTTTGGCATGTTTTAGATTTGTTTAAATGTGTTTTTGAAGTATGGAAATGGTTTATTTTGATTTGACTTGGAACCTAAGTGTTGGATGAAAGTTTTTCCTTGTTTTGGAAGCTTTTTAAGGTGCACATGGCCTGGGCTATGCCACACGACCTTGTGACACACACGGCCTGGCCACACGGCCATATGTCTTATTAATTTTTTGGTGTAGGATTTTTCACACGGTCACAGTTAGTTACACGGTTTGGCCACACGGGTGTGTGAGGAGGCCACACGGCCATGTGTGATGCCACACGGCCTGGGCTATTCTACACGGCCATATGACCTCTGTTTCTAAAATTTTCAAATTTTTGCATGTTTTTCTATTTTGATTCAAATCAATCCCTGATTGTTCCCAAACCATTTTTAGGGCCCCGTAAGCTCGATTTAAGGCTCATAAGTGTATTTACCTTGATTTTTATAAGCTATTGATTGTTACCATTTATTTTATAGTTTTTGTTTTTGTTTGATGATAAATGTCTTGATTTGTATTGTAACACTCTGTAACCCTAATCTAGCAACGAAGACTGGTTAAGGGTGTTTCATGATGTAAGTTTAAGGTATGAAATTATGGAATTGGATTTGAGTTGATTTGGATGTTAACTTGTGGTAACAATGAGGGTACACTGGATAAACATTTAGATTAAATGATATATGTGAGCTTTGGCATGTAATAGGGTTAAAATATCATTTTAGCATTTTGGCTTGTTTTGAATTGTGCTAAGCTTGTGGTGATTAATGTTGTTGGTTGTGGTATGTATATAATGATGTAAATAGGTGAATGTGGACCCTTATGCATGCTCTATTGACAGTGTATATCTTATGTTAGAATGACATGTTCTTGAATGCTTTTTTGGCATGATTGATATAGGTATAAGTTAGAAACATGTATTGTTGAATGGCATTAAATTTGATTTGTACTTGTGGCTCCCTTTTGTTAGCATATTGGTTATGTATTATAAAATGGTTGATTTGGTATGTTTTGAAGTGTGTTTGATGATGTTTTGGTCATATGAATGCATGTGGGAATGGTGTGCCTTGATGTGCAAGAATTGAGTATATAATGGCTTGTTTTTAGGGTTAAAAAAGGAGCACAAGGCTTGGGAAACAGGCTGTCACACGGCCGTGTATCATTTATATTTTAGGTACAGGTTTCACACGGTCTGGCACACGGCCGTGTGGCCCTTTTTTGAATGCACACACAGGCGGATACACGAACTGGGAAACGGCTGTGTGTCCCTACTTCGAATGTCCACACAGTTTGGGCTATGTCACGCAGTCGTGTGTTTCCCTTTTTTTTACTTTTTCGAAAATTTTTTGATTTATTTCGAAATGGTCCTTGAATGTTCCCAAACGGTTTTTAAGGCTCCGTAGGCTCGGTTTAAGGCCCGTAAGTATTTTTATACTATAAGTAAATTGAACTATTATTTATTGATATTAAGTAGTATAACTTTTCTATATTAAAGATAATTGTTATGTTTTGTACAGTATTGTTCTGTAACCCTAATTCGACGACAGAGACGGGTTAGGGTGTTACAATGACTTTGCTTATTTTAACATATAATTATAATAATTAAATTTTATAATTTAACTTAAACCCTCAAACATTTATTAATGAATCATTTTAATTAATAAAAATTAATACCAATTATTTTTATGGTTTTTATGATTTAGTCCTTATACATTAATTAACTATCAAATTATTAAAACCTTTGGACCAAAACTCATTTCACCTATATAATAACTCTGAGATCAGTTTGAAGAAACGAGGTCCCGAAACCTCATTTTCCAAAACGACTAATTTTAGGGTCGAACCACTTGTACTTCAACTAATTGTCCAATTAGAAAATTTATCAGATCAAAATTCAATATAACACTAATATTGACTCGTAAATATTAAATAATAATATTTATGGACTCACTCGTCGAAATTGGGGTCTCAAAACCATTGTTTTCGACACCACTGGAATTGAGTTGTTACAAAAACATAGTTTTTATTTTATTCATTTTAGTCCATGTATCCAAAATGTTCATATCTTTCGATATTTAGTATCGAATCAAAATTTAATTTTTATTCTTTCACTAGAGATCTTATATTTTTTATCTATGGTAAAAGTTTTAATAAGTTTCAATTTATTCAATTTAGACTTTAATGTCGTAACATTAACTATTTAACTTAACTTTAAATTTAAGCTAAATTCACTACTTTCAAACATTTTTCTAACATGATCTAAGCTTACCACTCATAAACCCATTATTACCATGCTTGATTTCACCAACATCCATTAATGGTAACTTAACCTAATGGCTATGGTAGCTTCACCAAATTTCTTTCTTTCTTTCATAATGTTGGACCGCAATGTGCCAAAGAAAGAAGATGATCTTTCACTCCCCACTCTTTCTTTCTCTGTCTCTCTCTATATATATTTATCTTCTTCATTTTGTGATAAAAAAAAACTAGATAAGTTAAGTACAATTATCTACTAATATCCAAAAGATTTTCTATAAATAGTTGTAAACCTTCATTTTTTACAAACGCCATATTGGTAATGGAGTCAGCTTCTAAGTTCTCTTCTCTGGGAATATACTCAAGCTCCCAATGTCCTACTTCCTGCAACAGCTTGTGAATACATCTGATAAAAGCTGAAAAAGATGTCAATGAGAATGCTTCATGGATAGCCTGAAGAACCTTCGTACTTTCCGTCCAGATCAACACTTTATCACAATGCCTATTTTGTAATAGAAGCATATCATTTAGAATACCCCATAATTCAGCATTGAAAACAGAGCATTGGCCCAACCATCTATTAAATCCAAGAATCCACCTCCATTTATTATCCCTAATCACTCCCCTACAGCAACATCTCTTGAGTCAACCTTAACCGCACCATCTGAATAGAGGTGAGCCCAACTTTCTGTCTTATTTGAAGACCTCTGTGAACTAGGCATTTTGTTTATATTAATTAAATGCTTAACATGTTTCTTATGCGGTCAAATATCAATATAGTCCTTAGTCAATTTGCCAAGTAAACCGATTTACATTTTTTAAATTAAAACTCAAAAGCAATTAAACTTCTACAATTTAGTCCCTGTACTATAATTAACTATTTTCTGAATTTAATTACTAGATCAACTGCTAATATATTTTCAACTTAACTTTTATTCATCATTTCAGTAACTCGATTTGCAAAATTAATTCTCAAAATTACATTTTTCGACACTGACTAAAATCGAGTCGTTACAATAAAGACCAAAACAAACAAAATATACCTCTAAATGAGCAAATTGAGGATGTAAAAGATGTCATAAATTTAGTTGTATCCCATTGAGGTTTGTACTCAATTAATTCTATAGAAGCATTAGTTTGTGATCAAGTTTGTAGGCAACGTTAGAGATTTAATTGTATCCCTCAAGGGATTTATGCATAATATAAGTTGCCTTATGAAGACCTCACATAAATACTTATGGCTAACGAGATGTAACAATAACTTGAGGAAGATTTACAGCTCTATAAAAAACTTGCATAATACTAAAGTTGAGTTGTGAGTCTCAAGGTGATGTATGGGTCTGAAGATGATCTATGTCAAGACTTGTGTAATAACAAAAAGATACTTACGGCCTTAAGTCTAAATTATTTTAAAATATAAGCCTAAAAGAGTCAGGCCAATGGGACATGCTGGGTTACATAGCCCATGAACACCTTTTTTAACCATTCAAGGAGTAAATAACATATTTCTTTTTTTGAAAAATTGAAACATTTTTGCATTTTAAATAATTTTAATTTTTTTTAAATGATAGTTTTAGAATGTATTTTTATTTTTAAATTTGAATTTTAAATATTGTTTTTCCATAATTTTATTATTTTTAAAAGAACTTTTATATAAAATATGAAAATTTTGATTTTAAAATTTTTATGTTGTTTTAAAGCATAGGATCAAATTAACAAAAAATTATAAACATTGAAGGCTAAAAATTATTTTTCCATTTGTAAATGTTAAATTAATAATTTTAACGAAAAATTTAGCCGACGGGTCAATATTTCAAATCAGAAAAAGTAAGGGAAATCAATGTGTCGAAATTTAATTATAGGGACTAAATTTTAAATTTTAAAAAGAGTAGAGGAATCTCTAGCAAATTTAAACCAAAAAAAGGGCGCCATTCCATTCTCTCTAAGTCGGTTTAACTAAAGAGCCGTTGGGGGGCGGGGGGCGTTTATAAAAGCAGAGGAGTTCGTTCTTGAATTCCCTGTCTGAGTTTCACTTCCCTCGTTGAAATTGAGATCACCCACTCATACTTGCTTCCAAAGTTTTTCTTCGATGGCTTCACTCTACGTTAGATCCCATCGTGTTTATTTAGTCGACATCATATCCCAAGCCCGGTGCCGTTCAGTATCTCCCCCTTTGATGGAAATCGTGTTAACCATCAACGTTGGCTATTGTTCCACTTTCACCCCCACTCATCCTTTCTTCTCACAACGAACCCTTTGTTTCCCTCTCACCCATCTGCAACACCGCGGCATGCTTCGCCAAGTTCTTGCTTCCACGCTCGCGGAGCTCGGAATAAATCCATCCTCTACAGCTTGTCAAAGGGTCCTTCAAGAAATCATGGAACGTGGACTCAGATTTGTGAATGGGACGTTGAGCAGGGGATATCACTGTAAAGCCTTGCATCTTCAGTCTGTGATACTTGTGGGACCCAGGACGACCAACCAGGAGTCTTTGATGACCGCAGCTGCTTTGGCCATATCTGAGTCGGAGTTCGAAAGCGATAACTACGGCATGGTAGCCGCTACTGAGTCCTCTGTTAAAGAGATGCTCAGGAGGTTCAAAGTAGAAGATGGTGAGCAACAAGACTGCATGGTGTGCTTGGAGGAACTAGGGGTTGGATTTGAAGCGTCTCGGATGCCTTGTTCTCATATTTTTCATGGCGATTGCATCGGAAAATGGTTGCAGCAAAGCCATTACTGCCCTATTTGTCGATTCGAGATGCCGACTCATTAAACAGATAGATGACGACTCTGTTTAGTGCCTAACTTCTTTATTCATTCGTTCATTTGTTTCTTGTAGAAACTCGTATTTAGTTTGTAAGTTGATGTAGCAAATTCTTTTTTACCCACAAAAAGGGTTAGTAATATAAATAAAAATGGACAGAGAAATGTTCGTTCTCAATGTTGACAGTGTTAGTCAACATTTCCAACAAATTTTCATATCATTTACATTTGCAGCAAATTAGATTTTTATTTATTGAATCATTTTAAACAAACTAAAAAAATTACTTCAAAGTAATGAACAAATGTTTTCATTTAAAAAGAAAAGAAAAAACAAAGTTACAATTACCGTCACTCATAATCCAAAGCTTTACATCAAAGCCTTTCAGTTAGTTTGACCATGAAGGAATTAACAACGCCAGCATCCAACACAATCCATGAAGATTCGAAAAGCTCATGGAAGAATTCAGCTCCGGTTTCCTCGGCAGCATTCCTGAATGCAAGACCGAACGCATTCCCTTGAAGTGCTCCAAGACGAGGCTTTCCGCAGACCCCAACAATCAACACCTTAGATGGCTCTTGCAACATGCAAGCACAAAGCAAAGGCTTCAACTTAGCTCCTTTCTCCTTCAAGGCATCCATTAGAAAGTAACAGAACTTGGTGAGGGCCTGGGGGTGACCCAACAGCTTTGTATCTACTGAATCTTCAAGCTTCACCCATCTAAACTTTCTCCCACTCCTGATGCACCCACTCTTTGTTATTGCAGCACTCCCTTGCCTAAGAATAGCCCTTTGTATCTTGATCGCCTGTTGCATTCCGGATTTCAGCTTATCAAGATTGCTTAGGGACAGCGCATCGTATGCCACCCCAAACTGCTTCAATGCACACAAGCCATCTGATTGCACAAAAGATTCAAGCAGTGCAGTGACCCCATAAACCATGTCTGCAGCTGAAACCCTCGAAGTATAACCATGAAGACGCAAGAAACTTTTGTAGTAGAAATCATCAAGTCCATATTCAGGCAAAATTTGTTCGAATTGATCTTTCATCTTCTGTTTTACTTCATGATTCATGTACTGAAACTTCTGCTGGCAATCCACAAGTGCAAATCCCATCCTTGCAAGGAGAAGCTTAAGCTTTTTCATGCCATTATCACTCCAGGTCTTCAACTTTGGGGCAATGTATGAGGAACACAGCATTGAATCAAATAAATTCCACTCTCTTAACAGCATAAGTCTTGGTTCTTCTTCATAGGCAATTCTTGAGGAATCGGGTGCTCGAACCTTGGTACCATCTTTAAGTGTCACCGAAGTAACCGCATCCAGATTCCCTAAACTGTTAATATGCTGCTGAAGCTCCATAACCCCTGCTTCATACCTCTCATCTGTTAGCCTCTCATGAACAAACTGATCTGTAAGTGAAACACAAGCCAGCCACAGCAACTCATTTGTGTTTTTCCTCAAACAATGCGACAAATCATACATCAAACAACCTGATGGCTTCCCATGGAATGTTCCCATCCGATAATACTCCCTTTTCAGTTTCTTAAAACGCCGGGCCGGTGGCTCTTCTTCACCTTCTGAAGACAGTCTTCTTCTTTTCCTAGAACCATCCCTGGCTCTCCCTTCCACCTCTTCATCCTCATCATCATCCTCACTTTCACTATCTTCATCTTCTTCGCCATCCAACTCCGAATTATGCAAACAATAGCTAGCATTTGCCAACTCCATAACTTCAAAATCATATGCGAGGTCAGCCAACCGCTCATCATCATTAGTATAAAGAACAACCACCTGATCATTCTGATCACTCAAATTATGCAAATGAATCGGCCTATGACTATCAACAACAAAAACCCTGGCAGCTGACCCTAACTTAAGATCCTCCTGTAGGTCACGGTGGCACCCCCAGTTTATCAAAAGCAGAGTAACGGGCTCCTCAGATGAAGAGCTCAACTCAGAAGCAGCGTATTCTCTGATTTCTTGAAAAGAAGACACCGGATAACACGAGTACCGGACTGAATCAGATTCAAGAATGTGGAAAATGATTTTGAGAGCACATAGAGAGTCAACATCGGACGTTGACGGGAATATGAGTAAAGGCGAGAGAGACGATGCCCTAGCCGATTCCCTAAGCCTCGCGTAAAATGACTCCACTCTTTCCTCCCTCACCATTTTCTTTCGTTCCCCTCAATTTCGGTACTGAAATTGGATGAAAGTATTGAAACTTTCTCTAAAAAGTAACAAAAACTGAGGCTTTGGTGGTGAAAAAAAAAAACCCTTAAGACCCAGAAAGAAAATTCCCTCTCTTTTTTCACGTTATTTCGCTAGATTGCATCCTAAATCCAAGATCTAAAAGAAACAACGCGTAGTATAATTTGATACATATTAAGCTTAATTGAGTATCAAAATTTCATAAAATAGACGCAATTCCAAACAAACAATAAAATGAAAACCAACAATACAATTGGTGATCTAATACAAATAAACCTGAAATTAAATATTGCTTTTGAAGTACCTGGGATCGAAGAAGAAGAGGGAATGGTTAAATTTCTCAGCGTTTTTCTTCTCTTTTTTGCTTATTTTGAAATTCAGATCTGAGAGAGCAAAAGAAAAGAGAGTGAGAAACGGAAGGGGGAAGCGCTATCTTTTTGCTTTAGCTTGTGATGTTCATTTGGTTTTTGAATTTTGGTGGAACTTTTTCGTTGAAATTTTGAATTGTTTTTAGCGACCGCGAAATTTTGGCGCTCTTCAGTTTCACTGACGCCGTAGGATTATTTTTTTCTTTTCGATCTGTTTTTGTTTGTTTTGTAAAAAAAAATTCAACGGTCAGGATTTAATTGCCTTCGCGTCCAACATGATTAGTTTAAAACAGCAAAATATAAAAGGGAAGTAACGTGATAGAGTTTCGATTGTCTATAACTAGTAACATGTCTTTTTTATAAAAATATCTAAAAGTTTTGATTATTTACGAAAATGACGCATCTCGAAAATTATGTGCGTAAATGACCCGTTGAATAATAAACCCCGGTGTCACCATTGATATTGGCGGCATCACCCATCATAATCACTTAATGATTGGCCTCTTGGAATAAAAAATGATTTCTTTAAGTGTTGCCTTTGACATTGGCGACATCAGTTTAAGTACACGTATACCCACTTGTTTAAAATACATGTATTTATTGAAAAAGATAATATTTTTTAATAGGTGTTGTCAATGGCAACGACACCACCAAAAAAATTTAAAAAAAAAACACTGGTGTTGTTGTTGACATTGGCGACACCTATTAAAATTTTTTTTAAGGAATACAAGTATTTTAAATGAGTGGGTATACATGTACTTATACTGATACCGTCAATGTCAACAACGACACTCCAACAAAAAAAATTTATCTCCACAAACTAATCATTAATTGATTATGACGAGTAGTGCCTCCAATAACAATGACCACACTGAGATTTAGGGTTTTAAAATGAATCATTTATTTATATAATTTTTAAAATAAGTCATTTGGTCAATTGTAGCTTTTTTCTGGTTGACCAGTCAATAATTTCAAACTTCCAAGCATCTGTACTAGGAATGTACATAATTCATCATACATCGGCAGGTCAAAAGCTTTGGAAATGGGATTCAAAGCTTAATTTTGCTAAATCTGCTTGAAATTTTTTGGGAGAGAAATTAGGTTTTCCTAAGTTAGAAAAATATAAATATATTTATTTTTTCCTTTTTAGCTTCTGCAATATTGAATAATCATATTAGATTTCAACTGAATTGAAAATTAAATTTGGTCGGATCTTTATACAAGAGATAAAACATTTTTAATGTTGTTTTCTTCATTTATAAAACTCAAAATGTTATTTAAGTGTATTCAAATCTCGATAAAAGATATTTATATGGTAAGCGTTAGGGCAAGATCAAATTTTGATCCGATTAATATAATATTAAAATTATATATACATAATTAAGTCTAATTCAAGAATATATTTCTCAAATTCTATTCAACCGAATCCAACTCAATTAGTTAATGATTAAAATACCTTTACTTTACTATGTAAATCTTATTATATTGAAGATATTTTTTATCTATTTATATCTTTTATAAAAGAAAATTAAAAAGAAAATTGTACATACATAATCTTCAACATTTATACTTTACCATTGGAACTAAGATCTTGTTTATTTTTTATATCAATTTTCTATAAAAAAATTTATTCAAACAATGGCGAAACTAGAAAATTTTTGTAAGGAGTAAGAACTAAATTGTATATTTTATAAAGACTTAAAATGCAATTTCACCATTTTAGTAGCTTATATACTTACAATTCTTCAAAAGATTAAATTGAAATTTATCATTTTAGGAGAGGTCAGTGTATAAATTTTCCATTTACTAACATAAAATTATATAAAACGTAAAAGATTAAAAATTAAATTTCACATTTTAGGGACACAGGAGCCCGACAACTCCCTCCCGCCATCCCATTCATATCATGAATGTGTTATGTTATAATTATATTTAGTATATAAAAAATAAAAAGCATATGACTTATATATTTAAAAAGCCTTAAACTATAATGATTTATTTAAAATTCCATCTCATCAAATCTATCATATCTGTTCTTTTTTCCCTCCTCAACCCATAAATAGTAAAATAATACGTTTCAGCGCACTCGAACTCACGTCCTAACAATGTTCATACCAATTAAGCTAAGACTCAATCGGCTAATCATTAAATAGTTATAATAATGCATGCACAACATAGAATCTTAACAATTCTGACCAGACAAACGAGTTAAAAATCATCAACTATCATTAGCCAGACAGTTTTGAAAGCTCAACAATGGACACCATACATTTAGAATACA
Organism: Gossypium raimondii; assembly: GCF_025698545.1. Classification (NCBI taxonomy): domain Eukaryota; kingdom Viridiplantae; phylum Streptophyta; class Magnoliopsida; order Malvales; family Malvaceae; genus Gossypium; species Gossypium raimondii. Next base: position 5,138,264 of record NC_068571.1, on the reverse strand, counting down.
AATAAAAGAATATGCGTCTGCTGTTTGTTCTTGTTTTTTTTTTCCTCTAACCAAAACATAATTGCGATGTGAAGTGGTATACAAAAAAAGATAATCTAAGAGAGAAAGGGGAAAGAGCAAAAACATAACAAAACATGTGCAACAAACATAATACTATGTTTGTCATTACAAGAAACACACACACACACACATACATAGCAATGATAATCCGCAACTGCAGTGAAATTACTCTGCTCTGAAGGAGCCTTCAATGTATTTACAGTGTTCCACGCGAACTGATAAGGAATCTGCGAATTCACAGATCTTATTTCCTCCAAAATGGGAAGCAACAGCCCTGGGGAAAATGAAGAAATACAGAATTAAACGTTTATATATGTGAGATTTTCAGAAACGACGATTGAACTGCTTGATGAGGTTCCCGAACAACGTACCTTTGCACTGTTGTTAGTTGGTTTCCGATTGCGGCCAGTGTTGTATGGAGATTGCTGACCAGGCATGCCTGATACCCTGCCTCCGTTGTTCCGCTCTTCTCGCACCTGATTAAAAATGTGAGTGTAGCCATCAGCGGATGACGGGTTATTCTCATCCCAGTCACCGAATTTTGGAACAGCAGCAGCTTTATCAGGCTGTCACACCAGAAACCGGATTATTAGCAACAAGCCTAAGAAACCAGATTATTAGCAACAAGCCTAAGGGACAAAGAGCGAGACAGACATAATGCATTATCAATTCCAAGGAACACGTAATCATGATCTAAGATAGGGAAGGCTTTCATGAAGGAAGTGCCATGTAGGCTGCCAATCATGAAGACTTTCAAGTTGTTGATAAGCTATGCATATGATGGGAATAAGAAAGATGATTACACTTTCATCGCCTTTACTTGGCCTCAATTTGGATCTCCCAGGAGTACCATGGCTGCTATCATTCAAAGTCTTTCCTTCCCACGCAGGTGATGCCATGCTACCCCTCCCTGTTCCCCGTGCAGGGTGGAGTGGTGATTTATCTATGCTGTTTTCAGATCCAATACTTGTTCTCGTGGAACGTTTCTGGGATTCACCAGAACTTACTCCACGACCATAACGAGAAGGTGTAGAGTCTCCAGCAGCTCTGCGGTTGACATTCTCGTTACGTGCTGGAGAGTCAGCATATTGCCTGACGTCACCTTCTTCCCTGCTCCTTCCTCGTTCGTGTCCCCTTCTTGCAGGTCCATGTCCTATTGGTTCATCCGATTCTGGTTTTGGTCGTGAAGCAGGGGGAGCTCTAGTTGGAGCTCCGTAATCTTGATGTAATTCCGGACTCTCTTGGGGATCGTTCGGATTCACAATCTTTCCTCCACTGCGACCCTGACGTGCCTTATCAAAATAAGCTGTGTAAGGAACATTACCTTCACTCTCCCAATTGCCAAACTTGGGTACATGAGAACGTTGCTGAAATGGCAACAAAAGCTCGTTACAGATAAAACACAAACAAAATTCCCCTCCATCAACAATGAGGACTAAGTGTAGCAGATCAGAGATGAGGCAAAAACAAAATATTTACACTTTATCACCTTCAAACGAATCAAACAAGGAAATAGTGAAGTTGTTCAATTGAAAAGGAAGGCTGGAAACAATAATATTATTGCTTTAAAGAAATCAGACAAAAATTGTTTCTTAACTGATGAATGTAATCAATTGTATTACAATTATTGGGGTTTTTTTTTTTTTTTTAATTCAATCAATTTTCGAATCAAGCCGGCCAATTCATGGAACCTTAGGTTGAACAGAGATACAAGGTCAACCAATTCATCTTCCATGGGGGAATTCAATATAATTGAGGAAACCAAATGAACACTAAAGAAAGCTAACATTCCAACATGAGCTTAGTAGGCATGAGAATTAAGTAATCTAATCATGCTTCTTCATACGATTCCAAAAGAGTTTTAGTCACAAACAAATTATAGAAGATCGGGGGAGATCGAGAATGCGAAAAGTGAACAGTAACATGGCTTAAAAGTTAAAACCACAAACTCCATAATTCTCGGCGTTCATTTTGTCTTTGGCAAATTTTCTCAGGAAACAAACAGAAGCATAGCGAAAACTAAACCAAAGCAAAAACAACAAACGACAGAGAAAGAAAAGGAGATTAAAAGGAGAAAAAAAAAACTTACTGCCATTTATCTCTCGAGCAAACTTAAGAAAGAAAACCCAGAAATCCACAAAATAACCCAAAAAATAAAATAAAAAATCAGTTTCTTTTGGTAATCAAACGAATTGCAAACAAAAACCAAAAAAAAGTTCTACGACCAAAAGAACCTTTCAACACAAATTCAAAGACAAAAAGAGAGAGAAATAAGGGAGAGATGAAGAGAGCTTTAAAGAGAGAGAGAGAGAGAGGGGGGGGAATATCAACCATTGACCGGCGCCACCGGTAATGTTTGACCATTCTTCCCCCCCTCTCTCTCTGTAAAAATCTATGCTTCCTCTCATTTTCAGTTGTCTCTCTCAAAGTCTCTAAAAACCAAGTCGCCGTAGGTTCACTATCTTCCAATTTCGATTTCCCTTTTTTTTTTTTAACAACATTTAAATTATTTTTCACTCCTTCCACGCCAAATGTAACAAAGATTCCCAGATCACTGCTGTCATTCGAGACGGGAAGGTATAAATTTGGTGCTGCAGATGGCACTCTTTATGTAATGATTCTTTAAAGGGTTAATTCCATTAAACACCATCCAACTATCGCATAAATTTTAAATTGATCCTTTAAAAGTTTTAATTAATTCTTGAAAGTATCCCTATCCTATCAATAATATTCTTTTGTAGTTCAAATGTATATTTAAAACTTGTTAACTAAATTATAAATACATGTATATTTGAGATTATTTTTAATTTCTAAGCAAATAATTAGGTTGACAGAAGAACTTAATTTGTATGATATTTATATTTTATGGGCTAAATTAAAATATTTTAAAATTTGAAGACTAATGCAAATTTTAAATCATAATTTAAAGACATATCATTCAATTAACTCTTATTCTAAATTTAATTTTATTTATATTATAAATTAATAAAAGAAAATTTTCTCCTTAGTACTAATTCCCCCTTTGGATACAATTGATCCTTAAGCGCGTTTAGATTTCAAGCCAAAATTTACTTTGGGTGGGTTTGGATGGGCGATTGGGTGTTATGCGGTGCGTTTAGCTTACTTTTTGTCTCACGCTACAATATCGCTACCGTATCTAATCTTACCGCCACCGCTGTTTTTACATTAACCGCAGATAAATGCACCGTCCATCCAAACCCATCCTTCAACTAGAACGTGACTCAATTTGGCTTTTATTGGAGATATATTTAGATAACACTGTAGTTGAAATTCTAATTGCATTGAAATCCTAAATTTTACTAGAAAACCTGAAACCCAGTTAGAGTTAAAAAAAATCACTTTACCCATTTCATTTGCATTTATTTTTAATATTTATTTTAACATAAATTTTAATGATTATTATTTAAAATAAATATGTTTTCTTAAATATAAATATTAGTTAATAAGTTTTAATGGCTATTATTTAACATAAATATAATTTTGATATATATATACTTAATATTTATTTAATATATTTTTATTAATCAGTGTAAATAAAATTTAGTTATCTATTATATTTAAATACATATTTTAATTTAATATCCTTATAATAGTCATTTCATGTTCTCACCTTACCACTACAGCTTTGTTTGAATCCAAACACACACTCTATCATTGTTTCTAATCTCATTACTACAATATCTAATCTCATCGTCGTCGTTCTTTTTAAACACATCGTCCATCCAAACTAAGCCTAAAAATGACAATAAAAAAGTGGCAGTTTTTTCTTACCCTAATCTCGTCCTAATTTTTATACATTCTGCTCCAACACCATCTTGAACTCCATTTTATTGAAAATTTTCTCCCTCAATCTTTTCATTTAAAAGATTGAGTAAAACAAGATAGGAGCAAATTATTCGTAATCCGAACTCCGAAGGGGTAAGTGGGAAAATTTCCCAATGTATTAAAATTAACGCGAAGAAATTCAAATTAATCCCAAACTGAGTCTTATATTTAACGCCGTTACTGTTAGTGGCGGCTGACTTGTTCATAATAACAGCTGGGAGTTCGGCTTTCGCTACGGTTAATAACTTTTCTTTTTTAATTTCATTTGTCGGCTTATGTCCAGACATTCCAGATTCTCTATTTCTCTTCTAAGTATTTAATCCTTTTCAAAACATTGCTTAATTTAGTTTTTTATTTTTATTTTTACCTTTTTTAAACTAAAATTTCAATTTAATCCTTGTTTAAGGCTTAAGCCTTCATCTTTTTTATATATTTCTTAAAATAAGCACATGTTGTCCACTTCTACATTATTATTTCATAATAATATTAGTATGGTTTCACCCATGTATCGCGTTAGGTTATTTATTTATTTATTTATTAAATTATAGTATAAATTTTAAAATGTTACAAATTGTTCCAAAATTTTATACTCTTCGTATATTTGAGAATTTAATCTCTCTATTTTTGAATTTAAAAGTTAGTTCCATTTGTTAACACTGTTAAAAATAATTGCGTTGGTGTAGCATTTTGAGAAGAAGAAATAAACTTCGTACCCATGTAGAAAAAAATAACATTGTGACGAACTTGAATTTAATAAAGAAATTTAACACTACTACAAAAATTTTAAATTTCATATCATCATTTTAATTAGAATAAAGTATTTAGACTAACTAATTGTAACACCTCTCACCTAGCTCGGTTGTCGGACCCAAATTACGGAATGCTACAACAAACACCAAAATATTCACACACAAATTATAACATTGAATTTAATTAAATTAAATTCATTAAATTAATCCAAATTCATGCAGAATAGAAGTTATTAGTAAACTAGGGACTAAATCAAGCATACAAACATAGTTTAATAGATTCGAGCATGATTAAGGACCAATCTGAAAAATTTTAAAAACTTTGGAACTAGGTACTGGTACTTGATCATATGAACAATAAAACAAACAGAATGCCATCTAGGAAAAAAAAAATTAGTCTCTCTACTTATCGAGTTTAAAAATTTAGGTCTATTTGTTAACATTGTTAAAAAAATTTCGCGTTGGTGTGGCATTTTGAGAAGAAGAAAAAACTTTGTACCCCACGTAGGAAAAAAGTAGTAATGTAACGAACTTGAATTTAATAAAGAATTTTAACGGTACTAACAATTTTTAAAATTTCATATCATCGTTTTAATTAGAATAAAGTATTTAGACTAACTAATAGCATTATAAAAGCTAATATTAAATATTAAATATTAAATATTAAATCTCAAATTTAAATAAAATATAATGATCAAATTGAAATTTAACCATTCTTATAATCTAAAAATAAAGGGATTGGAATTGAAATTTACTGAAGGTGTTAGAGCCTACCTTTTATATAAAATTGTATAGATATCATAGATTAGATTTTAATGTGAAATTAAAACAAAATTTTCTTTGCAATTGGAAGTTAAAATTTTACAAAAAATTTATATTTTAACTTTTTTATCTTTGACACTTTCTTCGGCCATTTGAGAAGGGAGAAGTAAAAAAAAAAGCTAAAATTAAATTGTAATTTTATAATAGTAAAAATTTAATTTCATCATTTTAACAGTCTATTTATTTACAATTTTAAAAATTAGATTAATTTTTATTATTTTTAAAAAGTCAAAATACGAATATATCTTTATTAATTTAAAATTTTAAAATACTTAAAAGGACCGAGGTGCATGGTGCTTGTCATCCCCTAACTACCCCTGCATTTGAGAATAATGGAAGTTAAATTAATCAATGCGATTATTATATAAACTCCATTATAGGTAAAATTTCAGTTTCCTGAAAAAAAAAATAATGGTAAGAATTAAAATTAGACTAAAATTTCAGAAAATACCATTTTTAAAATTATGAAAATAGGCTGAAATTTTGAAAATTTACGAGAATGGGCTAATAGCGTTTATCAAAATCGACCCATTTCCTTAAATTTTCAAAATTTCGATCTATTTCCATAATTTTTTAAATGACATGTTTTGGTATTTCGGCCTTCAAATTATTTTCTAGACAAATTAATATTGTAATCTGCCTCGTCATAAAATTTTAATTAATCTATTTTATTTGTTTTCTATTTTTAAAACTATATAATTTTCCAATTTATAAAATTTATTTTTAAATAATTAATTTTAATTGTCTTTTTTCAAATATATTATTTATATTAGATTTTATACACCCACGATGTGAGTGAACAAAAATATTTTATATGAAAAGTATATTTATAAAATATTTCAACAAATAATTATTAATTATATAAATTTGTTGTTTTGTGTTTAATTCTTAGTTAATGTTTTCCAATTATTTTATTTTAGTGTTTTCATAACTGGGCTGGTGTCAAGTTGGTTCGTGACACCAACTTAATCAACCATTTTATATATAGTATAGATAAAACCATGCCGCAAAGTTTGTTTGGATTTTACTTTATGAAATATTTTCACTTGAGAAATAATGATGAATTAATTTTATGGGAAAAGTATAAGAATAGTCACCCAACTATTTAATCTATTCTATTTTGGCCATCGAACTATTAATTTTTTCATTTCAGTCACTCTTCTGTTAGTTTCCTAACAAAACTCTAACACGGGCTTTGCTTTATTGACCTAATAACAAATGTAACCCTCTAATGTTTACATATTCTATCAATTTGATCCTAAATATAAAAATTAACAAATTTAACCCTCAATATTTACAAGATTTATCATTTTGGTCCTATTTATAAATTTTTAAAAAAAATCTTAAATTTTTAGAAAGTAAATATAAAAATATTTTAAAGACTTTTGTACCTAAAATGATTTTCAACAATATCTTCTACTTTGTTATTTCTTTCGTTCAATTGACGAAGTTAGAAATATCAAATGTCATTACCTTGACTTACAATCTCCCCAATACTTTAGGTAGAAATGATAAAGACACAAGAACACTTAAGCTTGGAGCTGATATTATCTCTTCAATAAAGAGTAAGGCCGTTGGAGTTTGTGTCATCAACCCAATCATTTTTTTAGGTTTATAAATTTGTTAATTTTGAGCTTCTTCTGGGGGTTTTAATTTGAACTAGATTGACAAATTTTGAAAAAAATTAAGAGCTAAAGTTGTTGATTTTTAAATTTATGATCAAATTGATAGAATTATCTAAACATTAGAGGTATAAATTTATATTATGCCAATAAAAAAGCTCACTTTAGATTTTCATTACTAAGTTATCAGCAGAGTGACAAAATATTTAATTTCAAAAGTTGAATGACTAAATTGAAAATGAATAATTAGATGAACAAAATAGAACAAATCAGATAGTTCAATAATTATTCTTGTACTTTGCCCTAATTTTATATCAAGAACGTTGAGAAATTTTATTAAAATTTTTAACATGTAATTTTATAAAAGGACTGTATTTAATAAATATATATTTAAGACATTGAAAATATGACTAAGTTTAGTCATGGAAAGAAAAATATTTGACTTATAATTTTTTATTAGAAATAAAAATAATGTGATCCCTTTGTATTGATTTGCAGCGGCGAATTTAAGGGGCTTGTAGGGCCCGGCCCTCCTAAAATGAAATTTTGTTATTTTTACCTTTTAGAAAGTTTTAAAATTTTAAGTTAGTAAAGATAAAATTGCACTTTGGCCCCCCTAAAATTATGAAAATTTAATTTAATCATTTAAAAAGTATAAAGACATAGACTATTAAAAATTAAAATTTCATTTCGGCCCTCCTAAAAAAGTTTTTTGGCTTCGCCCTTGTAGATTTGATGATCAGGGTGTTCATTACCTCAAATGTGGCTTGAATTCGGGTCACACTAATCGCATTGTTGTTAAGACTTTATCCTTCTTTATAATTCAATATATATGTTTTATAAAACAATACATTAATTTTACTTAATTCACATTTTTATCTATCAAACATTAATTTATGTTAGTATTGAAGTTTTTATGTTATTAAATTAAAGAGAGAGAGAGAGAGACTTAACTGTTTTAAAAAAGCTTAGTAATCTTCATTTATGTTGCAAGCTGTTTAAGAGAAAGGGTGGTTGATGTGACTTGTCCGCATTGCCAGACTTTTTCCTTTGTACTAGTTCAATTCTTATTCATTTAATATCAACATAAGGTGTTTTGGCCAAAATTAAGCGTATGTCTCGGTTTAAAAGAAAAAGTAGGGTTTTTTCTTGAAAAATAATGAAATAGATCGATTATGAAGAGAGAACATATAAATGCATCTTGTAGGATACTTTCTCAAGTGAAGCGGCATAAGGCCGGTAAAAAATGCACCTTATAGGATGTACTTTCAAGTGACGTGGAGAAGAAAGGGTGAAAATGCGTTTTATAAGGCCACCAGTGCAAGTTGTAGGGAGTATACCATCATTTATTAACAATCATATGTTAAAACCCAATATTACTTGTGGATTACCCACCAGTGTAACTTGATAGCATGCCCACATAAGTGTTTCCAACATAGAACTTCAATGTCCCGAAGTTGAAATCAAAGGCAATCACAGGATGTCGAGTTGGGGTCTCCAAGTTTGGGTTACCAACTAACCCTGACTGTATGCCAAAGTTGTAATCGATGGCTGAAATAGATGAATGTCTTCCCGTTGATGATTCTAGTATTTTCCGATACGAGCTTTGTAATAACGCTGTGAAATCGCCGCACAACCATGTGGTTGAACTTTCTGCTTCCTATTCCAAAAACAAATTTATTTGAATTGTTGTTGAACTCGAACCACCTTCCACAACGTCGACAACTTGAGTATATAACTCTAGTATAACATTTCCACTAGAGCAATGCGTATCGAGCATTGCTTTGACTTCCATGTCGTCTTTGAGCTCAAATGTATCATATCTAACAAGGCTCATTGACGTTAGATATCTATATTTCAAGCTCAAAATTATCCTCTAACTTGATGTCAATAATTTCCTTCTAATTCTTGACCGAAGCTCATTCAATTTTATGCATTGATTGAAAGCAAATTCTGTAAATTGGGATGATATAAAAATGACCCTAATGTCAATTTCATGAATTTGACTATCGTAATCAATAACGGCTCTAATTCGTCTACTCATCTTGGCCAAAAAAACTTGTTTCACATGTTTAAAACAAAAACATTATACACAAAAATAAGTATTCATTAATCAAATTCAAACAATGACACTTGCTTGAACTAATTTACTTTGTTCGATCGATTTTTGAACTTCGGATTTTTAACATCAACAATCTTCCCCTTATACAAATCTTCTGCTTTAAAATTAACTATGAAAACCTCTTCACGTCAATATTCATTTTATAGGAAACTCTACTCTTGAATATGAAACATAATTTCAAATTGTTGAAAAAGATTGGACATGACAAGTTAAAAAAAAAACGCTTCTAACAAGAAGTGGTTTTTTTTGAAAATTTTCTGAAGATTCCTATTGTCCCACAGAAAGATGGGATGTAAATTTTATCCTGAGATTCTCAGGTTTTAGAAACTTATCCCGAGATTCTTAGTTTTTTCAGAATTAAAATTGGCACGGGGCAAGGCAAAAAACACACCTTATAGGATGCGTTTTCACCCTCTCTCCTCCACGTCACCTAAAAGGGTGTCCTACGAGGTACGTTTTTGCCTTCTCTCTCCAAAATCAACCTATTTCCCTAATTTTCAGAAAAAGTGACCTAAATCCCTAGTTTTTCTCTTAAGTCGACATATATACCTAAATTTGTCAAAAATTCACTTGAATGTAGTAAAAATTTTAATTTATTATCAAAATATGTATTCTAAAAGATATTTATAAAAAAATTACAATTCAATACTCAAAAGAAAAGTACTGCAAAATACAATACGTTGGATCTCGACATTAGTGAGTATTATGGCTAGTTTGACATTACTATTGTACTTGAGAAGTGTTTTTAAAAAGCTCAATTTTAAAAAAGTGCTTTTAGAAAGTGTTATGGGAAATGGATGTGAAAATGTGTAGTTTGTAATTTAAGGTGTTTGACATTGTTATAAAAAATTGCGATGGAAAGTTAAAATTTTCATTTTAGACGTGATATTGAGAATTTTAAAAATTAATTTAAACCATACTTAAATAATTTAATATAATTATATATAAAATATACATTTTAAATACTTTCCAATAATTAATAAGCTATTTGTAAATTTAATTATATATGAAATATATTAAAATTTTAAATATGATAATAAATCATATTTAAACAAATTAATATAATTATATTTATAAATAATATTTAAATAATATAATATAATGATACATAAAATATTTAAATTAATCTTAATTTTTAAATATATTTTAAAAATTAATACAAATAAGGATATTTTAATTATTTACCCTTCAAAACGCAAAACTCAAAAGTCAAAACACATACCCTAAAAGCATTTTCGAATTACAAATAAGTTAAAATATATAGTAAATCTTTATACTTTTCAAAAATTTAAATTTTAGTTTATATATATTTTTAAGAATTTAACCCTGTACTTTTTAAATTTCAAAATTCATGTTCAACTTTTAATACGATTAATTTTTTAGTTAAATTTAAGTTCATTATAACATCAATTTTAATTATACAGCTACCAAGTGAGTGTACTTTTACAAGATATCACCCCAACAAATTTAACAAAAATATTACAATGTTAATAACTGGACCTAAATTTTAAAATCTAAAAAATAAAAAGACTAAGTTCTTAAAAATAAAAATATGAGATTTAAATTTTAAATAATAAAAATGACATATTTTAACCAAACAAATATTGTATCCAAATTTTCTTTGAAAATTAAAGAATTTAATCTAAATAAAAGGAATAAAATTATTCTATATTACTTGTTGAGACCTATGGCTATACTTATAAACTCCACGGGTGAAGGTAATTCTTTTTTTAAATTATAAGAGAAGGATAAAATTCTAACCGCAACATAATTAATACAACTCAAACTTAAATCGTACTTGAAACGATAAGTATTTTAATCCTCGTGTCAATATTTGACGGGTGAAGGTAGATTTTGGCACACTCTTTAGAGGCTTGAACTAAACATCCTTACATTTATTTTCTTTCTTTTCAAAAAGGGATTGTAAATTTTTTAATATAAATATTATCACACGTGACTCGTTAAATATTATCATTCAAATTATACTCGGGATAATGGAATTTTATTTATACATAAAAATTTAAAAAAAATTGTTTGACTAAGAATTTAAAAATTATGACTGTTTTAAATAAAATTTTTATAAATAAATTATAAATAAGGCTGGCTTGTTTGACAGAATGCCACTTGATCCACTTTACAGCCCACACATTCGTGTCATGCACTTATTTATTTAAAAAATTCCAATAAATTATCTAAACATATTACTTTTTTTTTAACAATGTATTTAGAACTGTTCATAGATCGGATTTGATATGTGTCAAATTTAGGTTCGGGCCTAACTTAGAAATGTATTTAACGTTTTGACCCAGTTCAGATAAAAAAATATTAAACTCGAGTTTGACTTGCCTTGTTCATATTAATTTTTTTACATAAAAATAAAATTAAAAAATATAATACATCAAATACACTAAAAATATTAAAATAAATATTTTCCTAACAAATTGAAAATACATTAAAAAAATTTTATACTTAACTAGCACTAAGATAATTGCAACTTAGCAAGCAAATGTTTATATAATAATAGCAAAATTAACAATAAAATAAGAGTTATATAATATTCAAACAATAACAACAAAATAGTAACAATATAATAGCAAAAGCACAACAATCAGCAGAAGGAAAAAAAAATTTAGGTAGATTCGGGACGGGTCAAACCTGGTCGAAAAAAATTTATCTGAGACCTGACTCATTTAGAAAACGTATCTTATTTTTTTTATCTTAACTCATTTTTCAGACTTATATTTTTACTTAAATCCTCTTACTTTTCAGATAGACTTTCAAACCAGATGACTCGACCTATGATCAGATCTAATGTAGATCATCTTGTTATTTAATTTTTAATGATTTAATAAAAAAATGATAAACAAATTTCCAGAAAACCATTGCAATGAAAATTATATATAAATAAAAACGAAAAAGTAAATGAATTTTCTACAAAAGTTGATAGAATTTATTTTCTTACATTTCATTTAAAAACAGAATATGATAGCAATTTGTTGGCAGAGATGAATTTCTACATGAGCGAAGTCAGAACAAATTTTTAATGGGCGAATGAAATTTTAATATTTTATAGTCTATATTTTTATAATTTTTAAAAGATTAAATTATATTTTTATATTTTCAGGAGGGTCAAAGTACAATTTTACTTTTACTAATTTAAAATTTTTTAAAAAAATTCAAATGCCTTAATAGAAAATTTCCATTTTAGGGGAGGCAGGCCCTGCCATCCTCTTGTATCCGCCTTTGATTTTGACAACCAGTTTTGTTTAGATTTTTATTACATCTATTGTTTTAGATTTAGAAATGTTTTCATAATCAAATCACATCAGCCAGTTAATTTTATTGACTTAGAAAATTCATGTCCAACCCAATTTAAAGGGTGTCGTATTATTGAAATTAATCAGAACCGAAAAGCGAAAATAGAGAAAACCGGTTAAAAATAATTAGAATAGGAAAGTGAATTAATCTAACACCAACCTAATTGATAAATAATTTAAAAGTGGTTCTTTTATAAAATAAATTATATTATAATGATCATTTTTATTTTTATATTTTATATAAAATTAATAAAATTCACCGTAAAATAATTTAAATGTAAAATATACCTTAAACGTTATTATTTCAATCAAAATTTTATTTAAATTTTATATAAAATTTTAATAAATAATAATTTTACATATTCTTTTTATTTATATCATAAATGTGTCATATAACAAGAAGAAATTATTTTATAGACCATTCTCACTACATCATCTATGGTCCCCTTCCAATTATTTAATGATATTTCAATAATTTTTTCTATGTCATTGACACATGATATTGATATTTTTTTACCTCTAACCCTAAATCCTAAACTTGAACTTAAACCTCGAACTCCGAACTCAAACCTAAACCCAATTTTAGGGTTCAAGGTTCGATATTCAGGATAAAAAAGATACCCAAATTATATGTCAATGACATGAAAATAATTGCTGAATTGTCATTAAATAATTAAAAAGTAACCATAAATATCATGTCTATAAAAACAACAATAAAAAAAAACTTACCTGAAATTTGTTTGAATTGGACTCATAGCCAACTTATAAGGTTTACGCAGAACCCATTGCGTTATTGTTGCCTTACTTTTATTTTGGGTTTTTTACTAATATAATATAAAATTTAAAAAAATCAAAATAAAATGTAACAAAAATTATGTACCAAAATGGTACATCCAAAGTGGTGGAGGGTGGTGCATAGGCGGCACCACCCTAATTTCTGACGGATCTGACACAAAAAAAAAACAAACTAATAAAAAATTTGATGAAAAAATAAAGTGGTGATGAGACAGCACCGGTCACGTCTGGAGAAGAGGCGGCACTGGTTGCTGCAGCGATGGGACATGTCATGCATGAAGGCCCGTGACTTGTTTGGGCCCCAATGCCCATTTTTGGCGCCTGAAGAGAGAAAGAATAAGAAAAGAAGAGAAGAATGAGAAAGAGAGGGCGGGACGGGACGGGAAGGGAAGGGAAAAAGAAAGAAAAAAAGAGAAGCAGAATAGAGAGAGGGAAAGAGAAAGAGAAAGAGAAGGAAAAATAGAAAAGGAAAGGAGAGTGTGGGTGCCGCCTATGGGGATGGCGTGACCGGTGCTGCCTCTTCCCAAGGCGTGACCAGTGTGCTGTCCCATCAATTTTTTTTCAACAGTTTTATTTATTATTTTTTCATCAGTTTTTTTGTGTCAGATCCGTCAGAAATTAAGGTGGTGCCGCCTATGCACCACCCTCCACCATTTTGGATGTACCATTTTGGTACATAAAATTTGAAACATGCCATTTTGGTATTTGTTTTATTTTATATTATTTTAGTAAAAAAACTCGTTTTAAAAGCTTATAGACAATGTGAAAGCAAGCTATGGGGTTTTTTACTAAAATAATATTTAAAAAAATACCAAAATAGTATCTTTAAAAAATTATGTACCAAAATGGTACATTTAGGGTGGTGGAGGGTGGTGCATAGGCGACATCACCCTAGTTTTGACAAAAAATAAAAAATAAAACTGCTTAAAGAAACAAAAAAAAATAAAACTGTTAAAAAAACAAAACTGATGGGACATCACACACTGGTCACGCCTATAGCAGAGGCGGCACCAGTCAAGACATCTCCATAGGCGGCACCCACTCCCCCCCAAACCCCATCCGGCTCTATTTAAGGCATCAATAAAAAAATTGCAGAAAAAGAGAGGGAGAAGAGAAGAAAGAAAGAAAATGTATTTTTTTTGTTATTTTCAAATAGAATAGATTATGATAAAAAAATTATTTTGTTAGTATTATATAGTTTGTTTAGAGTTATTTTTATGTTTTGTTTTAAAGTTATTTTGTTTATTGTGATTTGTTAGTAAGTTTTGTATTTAGATTAATTATGTGTTTATTGTGAATGTTATGTTTTAAATTTTTTAATATATTTGAAAGTTTTATGTTAGTAACTATTATAAAGTAATTGCTAGTTAGTGATAACAACAGGAAAAAATAGATAAACACTGAAAATATTTTTGTTATAGATTTTGTTAGAAATGTTAATAAATTTGATATTGTCTGGTGAGATAATAACTTCAGCACAAAGGGAGAAGGTTGATAAGATGATGAGAGAATGTCAAGATTACAGAATGAAATCAGAAGAATACATTGTTCAACACCTTATTATCGTAAATCAAAAGGTGCAAGAAGTGTTATGGAAGGGTCATGAATTGATTAGAAAGAATAAAGTGCAATACTTAACCCTTAGAGGGACATTAATAGAATGGGACATTAAATCATTTTAGACCAACTTTGGAAGGCATTGGTACCATGAACCTATTGGAATTAAGTTATATACTTCGTGAAGTTTATAATCTCTTATGGAGTAAGGAAAATAGCGAGACAAAGTGTAGGTTCACAAAACTTGACTGGGAAGCAAAATGTATTTTACATACCATGGATGGATAAATTAGTTGTTAGGAAATTACCAAGAGAATTTTTAAATTCAATACCCGTTATAAAGATTGAAGAGGAAGAAGATCCCTAAGAATTTCCAAATTGGATTGTAGAAGATGAATTTGAAGAGAATTCATATTTTAATATAGAGAATTTCCCAGAGGAAGATACAGGATCGAAGATGGAAGAAAACGTAGAATTAAATTTAAGTGGTTAAATGTAAAGATAAATGTTGTTCATGTACAAAATGAGAACTGAAAAAGTCTGAGCTTATGAATGAAAAAATTGCATATTGATATAATTTTGGTATCTTTTTATTCATTAAATTTTTTATGTAAGTATTTTTTTACTGTTCGAAATTGTTTTGAGAATTTTTGTTTATTTTTTAACAGATTGAGTATTGAAGATAGATAATCAATTTTTCGTATGCATTTATTTTGATGGAATCATCTTGACAACAACCATTGGATGTATTTTGAATGTCAGAAACAAATAGCAATGAGATTTAATAGAAATGTCTTGTTTGATGCTATGAAGGAAATGATTAGCGTAAAAATTGTTAGACGTTGTGGGAGAAGGATCTCGAAAATTTCTACAAGTTTCCAGTTTCGAAAAATCCCATCAAATTCACCGAAATGGAACTTGTAGACGATGAAGACGTGGAGATAATGATCGCTCTTTATTGTGGGAATAGAAGTGACCAAAATGCACCGATTCAGTTATTTGCTGAGTTAGCTGGTGCGGAGCCAACTGAAGATCTCATTGCATCTGGTGAAGAATATAGAGCTGAAGAACCGTGTATGGTGGCTCCAATATTGTACGCTGATAGTGAATCGACTATATGCGAGATCAATATCGATCTTAATATTGCACCCGATATTGATGTGGTTGGTGATGATGGATACGATAGTAATAATCATTGTGATCAAGATGTCGATAGTGATAGTGATTCTGATGTGGACGATGTCCCCGATGATATTGACGACGAAGACGTGAATGACGATGAAAACATTAACGTTTCTTCAGTGGGGAACCATATTCGAAGTATTGTGATACACAATAATCCTAGGCCACACATGTCGTTCATAGACCTCGACACGGCGCACGTAGTCTAGTTTCTAGAGTACCTTAAAATACTACATGCTCACCGGCTGGCCGTAGATTCCGATCTCGTAAGCTAGAGATTCGAAAGTGAGGAATAGTGCGTATTTGCTATTAAGTGGTATAGCATGAATATATCAGTGGACTACAAATTTGCTGTGTTTAAACCGACATTATTAGGGAGTGTTGGAAGTCGGCGGAAGGCTGCAATTGGCGGGTACGAGTTGCATTTATTCAAAATTCACAGATGTGGGAGATACGAAAATTTTTTGGGCCTCAAACTTGTACATCAACACGTATGACAAAAGATTATCGAAAACTTGATTCTAAAACTATCTGTACATGTATCATGCCAATGGTGAAGGACATGTCGACCATTAAAGTTTCGATACTGATTGCTGAAATGTAAGTACGATTCAGTATTGAGTATCATACCGAAAAGCATGGATAGCTAAACAGATGGCAATTGAGCAATTGTACGGGGATTTTGATGTGTCGTATAATGAGCTACAGAGATGGATAGCCGTTATGCGAGAATATGTATCGGGGATTGTCATTGAGTTACAGACCTTATTACGGCCTGGATGACCAACTACAACCGGGAAAAATAATTTTCTATCGGATGTTCAGGACGTTTGATTCATGTGTACGTGTATTTCCTCATTGCAAGCCATTTGTGCAAGTAGATGAGACCTGGCTATACAGAGAAAATATACACAGATCTGACTTTTTACGGTTGCTCAAAACGGTAACAAGAATGTGTTCCCAGTAGCATTTGCCATCGTAGATAAGGTGAACATGGAGTCGTGGAAATTCGTCCTTACTAACTTATTGGGGCATGTTATTAGCAACGATAATATTTGCATTATCTTCAATAGAAGGAAATGATTAATTACCATCATTAGGCGTTCTGGTGTGCCATAAAGATCCGTTTATTGCATCCAGCACATCGCTGCTAACTTCCATCGAGATTATAAAAATGCAGACTGGCAGAGACAAGTTGTGAGAATGGGTAAATGATAACCTTATCTTTTCAATATAAGTTTTAATGTTTTAGGGCAATACTGTAACTTATCTTTTCTTAATACATATACAACGTACGAGCTAGAGCCACACATTTTCCTCCAAAGAATGACTCGACTTGAGAGTGACATGGAAGGTTAAACGAACACATCTTTTCGACAGTGGTTGGGTATCATGGAGCCATGGCAATGGGCTAAAAGTTTTGACGAGGGCTTTCGTTATGGTCAAATGACCACAAACTTGGTGGAGGGGATCAACGCTGTGTTGTTGAAAACACGACATCTTCCGATTTCATCTGTCTTTTCGGCTACATTCTACAGGTTGGCTACTATAATGCCAAGAATGGGTTAGCAACAAGTCAACCAGTTGGAGACGGGACACGTGTTTATCAAAGATGTCAAGGATACAATGGTTGCAAATCGTAGGATGGTAAGGTAGATGAATGTCGAAGTATATTCACGACGTCTTGAAATATTTCGAGTTACGGAGACTATGGGTCGTCAACCCAGTATACCACGTAGGTCTTGTGGAGTTGATCTTCGAAACAGACGGTGCTATTGTAGGAGGTCCTAAACACTTTATTATCCATGTGCGCACATCATGGCACCGTGTGCTAAAGTTTCGCTCAATGTTGAACAATTTGTCGATGATGTGTACACCCTCGAGTGCATGTTACGTGTCTGGGAGAATGAGTTCCTCGTTCTGCTTGACCTGTCTACGTGAGAGATACCTCTGACAACTTTCGAGCTTGTCCCAAACAAATGGTTGCGTAGGAATCCGAATGGTCGTCCTCAATCATCTAGAATCCATAATGAAATGGACATTAGGGAGAAATCTGACGCTAAGCGTTATGGATTATGCAAATTAGCTGGTCATAATCGGAGTAAATGCCCGTAGCGAAACTACCATATTGAACAATCGTCATTATCGGGTAGGAATTGAGCTTACGTAATCTAATGTACCTAATTTATATTACAAAGTTTGTTCCAATTTTTAATATTGTAATGTATTTAATTTATATTACAAAATTTGTTCCAAGTTGTAATGTTGTAATGTTGCAATTAATCTACTTTATGACCATAAAGTTTGTTCCAAGTTTTAATGTTGCAATTAGTCTAATTAAATAAATACAAAGATTGTCTTTTTCTTTATTTATATTTTATTAGAATAAAAAGTACAAACTTTGTAATATTTAAATTGCAAGAAACCCCTAAAATTGATGGTTTGATGGTGTGGTCCTAGGGGTATATTTCTGCAGGGGTCGACGTTCACGTTGTGGGTGATCGCGGCGATCAACATCCTCTTCAGCCGCAGGTAGGGGTGTGTGAAACATGGAAGAAAAATCATATGCCTCGAACACCATCGATGAGCTAGAGTTGGGAGGAGTGCTGTAATACGATTGTATCGGACTAAAGATATCAATCAAACCCGGAATGATATCCGTGTCCTGACGAGCTCGGGAAATAGTCATTGACCCGCAACTCCGAATAATAAGAACTATTAGCGGAATGTGTATATGACCGCTCGAGCTCGGGCTATGGCTGATGTTCTGGCTCTGGCTCAACCTCTATATCGGGCACTGGCTTGTGTGCCCCAAGTTGATGCATGTGTGGGGGGACTACAGTCGATTGCCCACCAAGTAAATATGGTTTTCCATTACTAGAGTATCATTGTATGTACTCTAATGATGGTTGCAAATCGGAAGAAATATCCATCTGAGGTCTTCGCGTCATCCGGTTATCCCACATTGCAATATATTTCTGGTGCACAACCCTCAATGATTACCTTATTTTCTGTAATACCCTAAAAATTATTACAGTAAGAAAGTAAGATAATATTCCTGATATAGTAAAATAAGGAAATAAAGTGATAAAAAGGGTAATTGTGAGTTATGTCAACATTGGGAAGTATATTATGACATATTAATTCAAGAAAGGATTAAATCGTAAAAGTGAGAAAAGTTTTGTTGCCCAAGAGTAAATATTCAAAATTTGAGGGGTTAAAGTGTAAATAAAAAAATTTGAAGGACCAATAGTGTAAATATTTTAAGGGTGGAATAATCTAGAAACTAAGGAAAATGGATGAATTAGGACCAAATTGAATATGTGAAAAATTTTGAGGACTAAATTGTAACTTTACCAAATTAAGTGATGACTCAATGATAGAATTTTAAAAGATTATAAAGGGTAAAATGGCCAATTAGAGAGAGAGAGAATTCTAGAAGGTAATGATGATGTTGGTGATATTTTTAATTAATTAATTAGATAAATGTTATTTAGTTAATATTTTATTAAGATTTTTAGTATTATTTTATTATTAAATGATTAATATTAAAGGGAGGAAAGATTAAGAGAAATCATCATCTTTCCCATGCATTTCACGTTAGAAGAGAAGAGAAGAAAGAAAGTTTTGCTTTCTTTACAATTTGGTCCTTCCACCAAAAATTCACCATTTTCACCTAGAAATCAAAAGAATTTCCATAGCCATCAACAAAGAAAGATAACAAGAAGACTATGGGGAGCTAGAATATCAAGTTAGATTCAAGTAATAGAAGCTGGAGGAGAGAGAAAATCAAGTTAAATGTTGAAACCAATAGGACAAGATAAGAACATTAAGATTTCAACATATTTTTAAGTGTGATATTATTGAAAAAGTATGTAAATGATGTTATAGTAGGGTTTTCTTATATAAGGTCTTATGTTTTTGATATATTAGTGAAGGAAAATAAGAGAAAGTGATGAGAAATATTATAGAGAAATGGAATAAGGCGTTATAAATTTAGTAATCAACATTTTGCACTAAAACAGTTTTGGATGAAGCGAGAGGTTAACTTTGAAAATCACCATAAATCGTGGAAATCGAATTAGAGTATGAATAAAATATGGAATTAAATATTATTGAGTCTAGTTTCTCATAGAAGAAACAATGTAAGTAATGGAATTGTAAATCATAAGATATAATAAATTTTGTGAGATAAGGTCGAATGAATTTGGGTTCCCTATTCGAATTGGAAAAATCATTAAAATTGTACAAAAATAATTATGGGTTATAATTTATATTTTTAAAATACTTAATGAGTATATTTTCAAGAGAAACAAACAGGGACATCATCCGAATTCTGTACAAAGAGATAATTAATTTTTAGTGAAGAGGGGTCGGAACTGTCAAATAGTGAAATAGGGGAACTTTAAAGAATAAACTGTACTTATTGGTTGAACAAAAATTTTGAAAATTTTATAGTCATAAATAAATAGTGAAATTATAGATAATGTTACATATAATCATGTTATATACATTAAGGATGTGGAATGGAGAGGAGGAGGAAAATATATGATTATTCAAATAGCATGAGTTTTCATTAAAATGGCTAATTTGCATGTTTTAGGTTTAGGGACTAAATTGAATAAAAGTAATATTTTAAGGGTAAATTTGTAAAAATGTCAAAAGTGACCAAATTGCATGAATGAATTGTTTTATTATTTAAATTAATAAATTGAATGAAATATTAATTTAGATAAAGATTGGGTGAAAATTGAGAAAAATAGAAAATTACCAAAATATCCTTGAATTCTAGTATTTTTGCAATTTAGCCTGATAAGTTCGTGTAACTTGAATTATGTTCTTAAATGTTTGAAATATTTGTTATTGATGTGAATATGATTTGAATGTTCATTGTATGAAAATTGATGAAACATTAATATATTTGATAAAAAGGGAAAATAAATCCCGGTTGAATGAAAGGAAAATTCGATGGATCTCTGAAATGGAATTGACGGTAAAAAAAAGGATCTAACCCGGACGGGTGATCCTATCCTGATATAGCCCTCTCGAAGAATATGTGGAAAATGGATTTAGCCGGACGGGTAATCCGAATTAGGGTCTGAATTTACCCTGGACTGGTAATTCAGATCCAAGCTCATTAGAGTAATTGTCATTGCGAGGATTTAGCTGACCGTAATCCCGACAATACTCTATGAGTTTATATTACAGGGGATTTAGCCTGGACTGGTAATCCCGCTATAATGATGAGGTTCGCGGGAGTATGCTCTCTGAAATGGAAATGTGCGCACATGAATATGAATTGACGGACCCGGATTTGTACACTAAAGTGTACCCTGAAAATCCATCGAAAATTCCAAGAAATTCAACGGGATAAATGTGGAAAAAATAATAAGGGAATGGAAATCATGATATTAATGAGCTCATCAATCATGGTATATATATTATTGATACATGGAAATTATTGAACTAACTTGAATGTTGAGTTTGAGCATGTTAGGGGAATAATGCATTGAATGGCATGTATAAGTTAAATTGGCCAACATTAGCTCATTAATGTTTGGATTTTGATTGATTTTAAATATGAATGCTTGATGAAATGAAATGTCTGTAAATTAATTTGTAAACTCCGGTAATGCTTTATAACCCTATTCTGGCAATAGATACGGGTTAGGGGTGTTACATTTTCCTCTCTTGTTAATCCTGTGAGTCTTCCCCAACTGCATTAGTGGACCTAGGATATACTAGATGCAACCAAACTATCGAAGCACTCGATCCCCGTGGTACCACTCGACCGTCTGGAAATTGATAATTGGTACGTTAATGCACCACATGTGAGAATGAATGTGAACAGACGAGGCTATAACAGTCGCAATTTCTGGTCTCCGATACGACATCCAAATAAACTGCATGATTAATAAAATGGTTAAAATTTAACACAGTTTGAGTAAGATATACAAAGTAATTACATGTCACGAATATTGGAATAGCTTATCCCTTCCTCGGCATGCTGTTCAATCATCAGACGATATATCAGGACAGTGTACGACCTCCCGATACCCGGATAAAAACTCTATCTACGAAAACAAATTTTATCACATGTTCATTAGATAAAATACGTATGCTTGGTGCCTAATCGATGCCAAGAATGACATCCGATAAAGAGTCCATGATTGCAGCAATATAAAGCATCCACCTATGTCTACGGCGTCAAGCTGTGTCGTCCGACAAAGCTCACGATACAACATAGCCAGAACTGCAGAACCCCAACTATACGAGCGAACATTCTGCAAATCAGCTAATAAGGGTAAATACATCAAATGAACCCTGTTGTTGTTCCTATCCGGCATCAGTACACCCCCTATCTTATGCATAATGTACGCTCGAGCTGCGCACATCACCTCATGCTCAGTGGCATTAATTGATAAATGTTCAAAATTAGCTTTCAGCCATGAAAATTTCAAACATGTAAAGTTGGACTCAGCCTCGTTGGGCGAGACTCCTAGTAGGCTATAACAAAGGGCAGTCGACTCAGTTATCTACTTACTCCCGTTACGGCACTCCCGTCAATTGGGAGCCCAAGTTGCAATGCAACATCCTCCAGAGTGACAGTGCATTCCCCACACGACAAATGAAAAGTGTGGGTCTCCGGGCGCCAACGCTCGACCAATGCGAATATTAAATCGTACCGCAAATCAAACATCCGGATCAATGCTGCTGACCCGAATCCATCTAACTCCAAGTACGACATCAGTCGTTCATCCGAGGAATACCCTATACCATTCACCCGACCCCTTAATGCTCGGTACGGGCCCTGACACAATTAAATTATAGAAAATAGTTATAATAACATAATCTATTTCTGTAAATGACGTAGAACTTTTTTAAGGAAACCCGTGATTAACAAATAACAATATATTACCATATTATTAAATGTATCTGATATGTGACCATCGTTCTTAATCAATGAACCCATTGCAATACCTGTAATTCCAAAACAAATTTCGGTTATTAATTTCAAAGTTTGATGCATTTTAAATATTTATCAAAATACCTAAATTTTATATATTGCTTTTAATTACAAAAAAAATACCAAACAGTTTTGTCCACATCATATTTTTTGCTATACTACATTAACAAAATAAATATATCTTAAAAATTAGAACTCAAACTCCAACTTAATGGTCCTATTCATAAATTCCATCTCAATGGTTTAATCTTTTACCTACACAAAAACAAAAAAAATTAAAATAATAAAAATAACATGCCAATAAATAAATATAACAAAAACATAACATAAACTATCTGAACATAATAAATACAAATACTTTTATTATTATTTTAAAATGATAATAAGTAAAATGTATTAGTTTAAAATATAATATATATAATAACATGCCAACTTAATTATTGTCAAAAATATAACTTTTTTTTGCATTGAAGGAAGGATTCAAAAGAAATTTCATTTATAATATTTATAAAAACATAAAATAATATTTAAAAACATAAACTTTTTATTCTCAATTATAAAATCTAAAAAATTAGAACATATAAACTATTGGTCCCTAATTGATCTCATAAATTCCAACTCAATGGTCCCATTCACAAATTCCATATCAATGGTCTCATCTTTTACCTACATAAATATATATATATATATATATATATATATATTAAAATAATCAAAATAACATGCCAAATAAATTACATAAAAATATATCTAATCAACCTAAAACACACATAACAAATAAATTACATAAAAAATAAAACATTCTTTGTACATAACATAAATAGGCTTTTTACTTCAATAAATATTAAAAATAAATTATGAATGAATGAAAATATAAAATAAATACAAACATACATTAATAACTCTTTTAACCAAATAATACCTTACAAAATTAAAATTAAAAATTAAATCCGAATTAAATCAATAATAATAACAACAAAAACAAATTAAATTAACATTAATTTATAACAAAAAAAATTTACCTTTTCTTAAACACCAACTCTCCTTTCCTTTTCTATTTAATTTTTTTTCTTCTCTTCCCCTCTCTTTTTTTTTTCCCTTTGTTTCCCGCCCTCTCCTTCTCCTTCTTCTTCTTCTTCTCTTATTTTCTTCAATTTTTTCTCTCTTCCGGCTAGCCAAAATGGCCATTGGGGACCTTATAATGGTCCCCAAACAACTCACGGGCATGAAATGTCCCATCCCTGCTGCAACATTGGTGCCGCCTCTTCCCCAGGCGTGACTGGTGCTGTCCCGTCCTATCACCCTTTTTTTTTCATCAGTGTTTATTTTTTTGTCAATTTTTTTTCATGTTAGATATAAGGTGGTGCTGCCTATGCACCACCCTCCACCACCCTAAATGTACCATTTTGGTACATAATTTTTGAAAGATACCATTTTAGTTTTTTTTAAATATTATTTTAGTAAAAAAATCCTTTTATTTTCTATGTTTTCTCACAAGTAAACTATTAAAATTAACCTATGACGTAGCTTCCACGTGAATAAAAAAATAAAATATATTTATTAAAAGTGATTAAAAATTAAATGATATTTTAATTGAAATGGTAAAATTAAAACTTGAGTAGTAGTGTAAGTTTTTTGTTCTATGATGTCTCTGAGCCTATTCATTTTATATAAAAAGACAAAATACACTCTTGATAATATTTGTTACTTTTTAAAACAAGTCTTTTTAGTCATTTTTCAAATGATTCAGTGTCGGATTGATTCATGATACCAACTAAACTAATAACCTAAACATAATGTAGATAGATGAGCTAATGCGATGGAATTTGTTTAGGACAGTTATTTTATACATTGATAGTGTAATTAAAGAATCATACAAGCGAGATTAAGAATCTGCCAAACACCTTTAAATCAGATGGGTTATTTTGACATAGTTTACTTTTGTAAGTATTAGTGTGATGTTTCGTATAAAAAGGCTCTCTTAGGGAAATTTAGTTCAAAGAATATTAAATTTCCAAGTAATTTAAGATTCCGAAATGATAATTTCCCATTTGGATTTAAAATATTACATTTAGACGATAATTTTACATTCTGAATAGTGTTAAAATTTCAAAATTTCAAGGGTAATCTCAATACCACGTTTTTGTAATGTAATGTAAGATTATCGTGAAAATTCAAGGGTTTAGAAATTTTTATCCAAAATTTAACAATCTCTTTATAAGTTCTGATGATATCTGTTCTTTTTGACACAATACTTAAAATTACCTATAGCTCCTCCCCGCCTCTTAAATAGGAGGATGATGCGCTTCAGCACACTCGAACCCACGTCTTTTTGCACTGACAACAATATCCATACTAATCGAGTTAAGACTCGATCGGTAACCCTTTAACTAAATGATTAACACTTTAAACTAACTACTAGTATAAAAATAGAGAAATTAAATCCAAAATTTAACCAAAAACCAGAATAGAGCTATGTGTAAATTGGAATGCAAGCAAGCGAGAAGTTGGAGAAAGACAGCAAAGACATATAGGGACAGTTGGATTCTTGAAATAGCGAATGCGTAATTCAATCCGCCCAGTAGTTTTACTACCGCTGCCTGCATTTCAATTGGTTTGGTCATTGGATTGGTGGTACTACCTAACTTTGTCAATGCGTGAATATAGGGAAGCTTTACTTTTCTCAGATCTACAATTACCATAATCTCCAATCTCCCAATTCTTTCAAATTCATCTACAATGTGTTTTTTTAAGGCAAAAGGGTCCATTTCTTTTAGTTTTTATTTAGTTTGAAATTAATTTTTTCGTATAATAACTTTATAAACAAATCGTTTTAGTTCTCTATTTAATTTTTTAAGCTCTTAAACTTACATTTTTGTTAAATTATCCCAAAATAAATGGAAAAGTTAACGTGTTTTAACTTTCTTGATGTTGAATATACATGAATCATGTGGATGACACGTCAACATTTATTTAAAATTTTAAAATTCAAAAATTATAAAAATATTTTAATATTTTTAAAATTTTAAAAATAATTAAATGTTGATATGTTATATACATGACAATCCACATGTATGTCACACTAATAAAGTTAACAAACTTCACTTTTTCCATCTATTTTAAGGTGATTCGATAAAAATACAAATTTAAAAATTAAAATTTTGAGAGTTAGAAAAAAAAAAAGGTCATTATGCTTTTTATTTATTTATTTTTTAAGACACTGCCTTACTGTAATTTATGTTTTAACCTAAAATATTGTCTTTCTTTTCATGCCTGCCTTTGCCTAAAAAGCAAGCCCATTAGCAGCATACCACACTCCATTAATAATCCCAATGCTTGGTCCCTTTAACTTACATGAATCAATCGACTTAGCTGTGTGAAGTTTCTTGAAAAGAGCTTCTTGCTTTTTACATTAGGGCTAAATGTATACATCTTTTAGCCTTAAACCCTCCTTTTCCAAACATAATTCCTACTTCACTGAAGTGGGTTTTTTGAGAAACTAAAACCCAATTACCAGAATCAAAGATTCCTACTAGTTTCTTGCTGAGTTCCAGATTAAGATATCTTTTTTTTTTTGGTTCATTTTGAGAGTTTGGGGAGGCAGGATGATTCAGTTGTTGTTTTTGGTCCTTTTTGCGGAGGGTGCAATGGCGTTCCTTCTATTGGTAAAGATCGGGCCTTTGAGAGAGCTTGTGATAAAGAGCATAGATCAATTAAAGATGGGGAAAGGTCCAGCTACTGTGAAAACTATTGCAGGTACTATGTCTGTGATTCTTTTATCCAGTCTCATGAGCATTGTTAAGATCCAGAACAAGGGTGCAAAGCTTGGAACCATGTCACCTATGGATCAGGTTCTTTGGAGGACACACTTGCTTGAGGCTTCACTCATCGGTATCATTCTGCTCTTCATTTTTTCACGCCTCTTCTGGTTCATGCACATGTTAGTAACTTAGTAGTTTATGTACTGACTGTTGAATTATTTGCCTTTATTTAGTCTCTACTAACTACAATGTTGTTGGGTACCTTTGATTTTAAGTTTGTGCTTCATCAGTTAAGCTTATGTTTTCTACGAATTTCCTAAGTTTTAGATTGTAAATAGGTTCCGATCAGGCTCAACTCCAGATTTAGCCAGACCGCAATGTGGGCTATTCGATACCTAATACTGGAGGGTCTCCGACCGAAAAAAGATTGGCCTAACTCAAAATGTTGTAGTTAGTAGAAACTTTATCTAGGCAATTGACAAAACTGAAAACTGAACTCCTAAAATCTAATGAACCCCAGAAAGGACTCTGGAAATCCTCAAAATGTCGATGTCGAAACTTAGAGAGAAAACTTTGCAGCCAATGACAACTACAGGGCATATAGGCGAGACTGACCACCGTTGAATAGTTTGAGTTGTCTCTCTGCATTGGGAAAAACATTCTTAATCATGAAATCCGGTGTACATAAGCTGTAAACTGACTGCATTTAACAATTATAGACTCATTATGTTGTTTTCTTCAATTCGGAGTGCTTTAATCTTTTAATGTGATTTTTGTAAGTGGCACTAAAAGAAGAGTTAGTACTTAGTAGTCTTGAACTCAATTTTGTATGTCAGCTTAGATAATCACTGGTACATGATCCATCATATGCTGTTCAAGCAGTAACGTATAGCTTTTTGAAGTCTGTGATAGAAAATGGTCTATTTGCTTGATAAGTCATTAGGGCATTTTGGTTAATGAAACTGAACCTATATTAATAGTTGGAGATGTGGATTTGAACTCAAGACCTTTTGGAGGTTAGGTGTGGCTAGCTTCATGCCGCTACCTTGGCCTCCTCCGTTCTTATATTTTGTATCTTTGTCTTGCAAATATTTGGTTATTCCAGTCTTATGTAGTTTGTTCTTCTCTTCATCCCTTGTACCCACGAACCACATATGCACCAATGAAGTATCATTTCTGTTTGTTCCCATACCAAGAACCTCTTGCTGGATCTTTTAATCAGTTTACTGTTGTCTAGATTTAATTGAGTCATGAGGAATTTGAGAAATTCACGGAGTGAAAATTGTTGGCTTTCCAGTGGAAAATTGGAGTATCCGAAACTCTACAATTATAAACTTAACTCTATTATCTGTTGGTACATTCTACAAATAACACAAGATACATAATCTAGCATTGCTGCTTTTGTGGAGCATATAGAATTTGAAGCAGTTGGGTTAAATAAGTTTATGCCTGTAACGTAGCTAACAGGACTTTTCTCACTATGAGCTCTACCAGGTCTTGTAGCTAGTATGCTCTACCATCATGAACCCTTTTGTGACTAATTGTTAATTCCTGATTAACTATGTAAAGGTTATAAATACAGTGGATATCAAATTAAAGTTCGGATGTCTCATAATGAAACCCTTGCTTGAAATTAAACTGTTTTAAGCTTTATTACCATGCAATGAAAGTAGAGTTCAAGGTGTTTGCAAGAGTTTTCTCAAAATTAACTCAATTGTTTTTGGTTGAAAAAATAGATGACTTTTCTCTTGATATATCAGAACGGCATGTGACATCCATTAATACGAGACCAAGATGGGATTTCGTATTGTATTGATTAGCAAGTGGTCCTTTGTTAACATTACAAGGTTGTATGCTACATATTGTAAACAAACATATTATAGTTTGTTAAGTGGTCAATAATAAAAACTGAATGGCATAAATATATAATAGATACTAAGGATTTTGGCTAGTCTTTACGGCATGGTACATTTTGAATGTTAGTGATTTTTCTGACAAAAGCTTTAGTATGTTTCTAAAAGTTGAATCTTTTCCATTACCATCGGTGAATTTCAGTTTGTAGCTATTGCTGATCCGAAAGTGAAGAGAATTGCTTAATCATTGATCATAAACTGAATAAGCTTCATGCCTGTAATATCGAGTGAAATGATTTTTCTATTTCTATCCCTTTATTTAGTGGTATTGATGTGTCTTTGTGCTGTCTGAACTTGATCTTGTAGGTTTTACTCTATTTCTCGGTTTCATAATTGATCGCATGCACCATTATATTAAAAAACTTATTGGGTTGAGGAGTAGGGTGGGATCTTCTAAAGATGAAGCTGAACGTATCGAGAAAGAGAGAATACAGCTTAAAGAAAAAGACGACAAAGCCTCCAAGGAGATAAAGCTACTGAAAGAAGAAATCTCTACTTTATCAGAGAATTTGAAGAAGCTGAAATCAGAATCTGAAGAGAAAGACAAGAAGATCGAAATTGCCGAAGCGCACGTTGCTTCTCTACAAAAACAATCTGCGGATTTGCTACTCGAATATGATCGTTTATTAGAAGATAACCAAAATCTTCAGAATCAAGCTTTAGGGTACAAAAGTTGAGGCAAATTTGAAGGGGTCAGATAAAAAAGAAATGTGTTTAGGGTACTGATTAGGCCTCTGCATTGTTGAAATAACTGAAGTTAACTTTATTAAGAATGATTTAATTTAATGATCAGAAGCTAGTTAAAGAAGCAATCATCAATATATGATCATATAAGGAACCCCATCATTTGACTATGAAACTCATCTCACGGTCTAAATTATCCAATACAGTTGCTATAGCTTTATATTCATGGTGGCTTTTATCTCCCATAAGGAAAGCATGGAGCTTCCCATCCACATCCAACACACTGTATCCAGGTACTTTCTTCTTCCCCGAGTCTTTCATGAGTTTCTTTACAACAGCAACTTCATCCCACATGTTTCCCATGGCGAAGAAGTTCGAGACCAACGCATGAATTCCCAAGTCGTCTGGATTTAACTCGAGGACTTTCTTTGCTGCCATTTCCCCGATTGACAACTTCCCATGATTACGGCAGCCAGACAGGAGAGCAACCCAAACAGCCACCCCGGGTTTGTTGTTCATAGACCCTATTAGTTTATAAGCTTCTTCCACAAGTCCTGCACGAGCTAAAAGATCGACCATACAAGTGTAGTGCTTCTCAATTGGTTGGATACCGTATTCATTTACCATGAAATTAAACCAGTATCGACCTTCGTTAACCATTCCCGAGTGGCTGAGAGCTGAGAGAAGTGCTGCAAAAGTTGCATGATCAGGTTTTAAGCTCATTTTTGTCATCTTGAGGAAGAGTGATAGAGCTTCCTTTCCATGCCCATGTACTCCGTAGCTGGCAATCATTACATTCCAAGAGATTATATCTTTAGAAGCTATCCGATCAAAGAGTGCACGGGCATAAGAAAGCGATCCACATTTTGCATACATGTCAATCATTGCTGTGCCAGAAACTGGTTCCAAATCAAACCTTCTAGTGATACATCCATGTGTGGATTTACCCAATTTTAACAACCCGCATTGCGAACATGCCAGAAGAGCACCCACAAGGGACATCGAGTCCGGCTTAAATCCACAACCCTGCATCTGTACCAACAACTCCAGTGCATTTCTAGCAAAGCCATTTTGAGCTAAGCCAGATATCAATGCACCCCAAGAAATATCATTCTTGGTTGGCATCTTGAAGACATGCAAAGCATATTCCAAGTATCCATTCTTAGCATACATATCGACAAGGCTAGTCTGAACCACGACGTCCATGGAAAGACCTTTCCTAATCATATATCCATGAATTGTACGTCCCAACTTTGAGTCCCCCAGATTTACAGATGCTTGAATCAACCCCAACATCATAACACTATCTCCTTCCATCCCTTCCATTCGCATTTTTCTATATGAATCAATCGCCTCACTTGCCCGTCCGCTCTGCGCCAGCCCTGTTACCATAGTAGTCCAACAGACAAGATCCTTTCTTGGCATCCCGTTAAACACTACCATTGCCTCGTCCATTTTCCCACATTTGACATACAAATTCAAAATGGAAGACGCCACAAAAACATCCTTCTGATATCCGAAATCCACCGCTTTACGCCAAATCTCGTCCCCCATTTCCATGTCCATCAAGCTAACACAGGCCTTAATAGCCATGGTAAAAGTGGTGCTGTCAGGCTTAATGCCTTCCATAATCATCTGACGATACAAGTCCAGAACTTCTTTTGGAAAACTTTTACGAGAATAGGCAAGGATCATTGCATTCCATGAATTTACCCTTCTATTAGACAATTTATCGAACACTTTGCGAGCTGACAAGATATCACCAACTCGCGCATAAGATGCTATAAGATTGCCAACAGAGTTTTTATGGCCGGTTTGGATCATCAAGGCGTGAATTTTTGCTAGGGGTTTCTTGTCTTCGCAGGCTAAGAGCAGAGGTTTAAGATGTTTTCGCCATTTAAGAGACTGCATTGCAAGTTAAGCTATAGCCGTTGCATAGAAGACAACTGCAAAAGGAGCTGCACTCTAAAAATGGTATTGGATGAGACATGAAAAAGAGTAAAACTAAGGAGGAGCACACGCCGTCTGTGGGAATCGAACCCACGACCACATGGTTAAAAGCCATGCGCTCTACCGGCTGAGCTAAGACGGCCTACATGTGTTTCATTTATTTCTTTATATTTGTTTGGTATATCTAACACAAGACCAACTTCAAATTTCCGGAGCAGTCTAAGTTAGTAATTTCCGAAAGCAAAGCAGAAGAAAGTGCAGCAGCAGCAGCTTCTCCAGCAATGGCCGAAATCTCAGAAGCTCCAGACTCCGATTCCTCCAAATTATTCGGCAGTGATAGTAAAGCACCACAACGACCCGATTCTGAACCCGAATTCGACCCTAAATTGATGCGTAAAACCAAACCCGGATTGAAGCGCCTCTTTCTTACCTTCTCCGTCCTCTTTTCCTTCCTCCTTGGTTCGCCTCCACACCTCTGGCATAGCTTCATCTATAAATTTCCTTCTTCTTTTTTTCCTTAATAAATAAACAAATATTTTCTTTAATTTAATTTAATTGCAGGTTTCCCATTCTTATGGAAATCCGTCGAAATCTACCGTTCTCCTCTGCCGTTTCGCGAAATCGACTCGCTCTCGACTCAGCTTCGATCCGACACTTTACTCTTTCCGCTCCATTTCCACGCCCTTTTCGTGGGATTCGATTCCGATCCGGATCGCCTCCGTTGGTCAATCCTCTCCGAAATTACCAAACTGACCTCTCAAAACCCTAAATGCTCCGACAACTACACTCTCTCCGTCACCGTGGACTTAGGTTCCCGTTGCCTCCGAGGCCGAACCTCGTCCCCACATTCGAGTTCTTACCAGTGCGGATCGGTCACTGGCGGTGATTTTGTCCAGAACGATGACGTGGCGGTCGATGAGAGGTTGGCGTCGGTTTTTGGCGGGAAAAACAATGAGTATAGTATGGCGGTGGTGAAGGGTGTGAGTGAGAGAGCTGTTGTTGGGAAGTATAGGCACGCGTGGATGGTAGTTGGCGATGGCAGCGATGTGGAGATGGCAGTGGTGAAGGTTGCGGAAGTGCTTATCAAGGTGTTCATTAATGGAGGGAGAGAGGAAGGGTTGATCCGGAATGAGTTTATGCCTGTTGGAGCCGATGGCAAGATCGTTCTTTCCTTCAATTTGCTCAATGCGGATCCCCATGATTGGGTTTATGATTGGTTTGAGGCTTTTTCATGCTAACCTTTCCTCCTTTTTACTTTCTACAGATTTGATTGATTTTTGAAAGCTTTGTTGGTCTTGTTTTGATTCTGTTTATGTTGAAAATCTTTAGTCCTTGAAGTGTTTGATAGAATTATGCTAAACGAAACTCACTAGAGTTAGAATGTTACAGTACTTACTGCATTTTGCTCATATGATATTTCCTTGTATCTCTGGTCTGCAGGGATTTTGAAAAGATTGATGATACCTTGTTAACCCCTATGATAGAGGCTTTGGGACCTGTGGCAAACATCAGTGTAGAGAGTCAGGTCAAGGGGTCATCTTCTTCGTTTCAGTTTTATAGCTTTTATTCTATTTTCTTCTGATTGGGGTTTCATTGTTGTCATGTATAGGTTTTGTACCATACACCAAAGGCCTCATTCTCTTATTGGAATCAAAAGTTGGAGAGCTATGTCTTTAGCACCAAAGATCTTCCTTTCTTTGTATGCATCTTTAAATTTTTTTCTGTTCTGTTTCTGTAGATTATTGATAAAAGAATGCTGCATTTAATTGGTTTTGTGTATGTTTCTGCAATTATTGCTTTCTGGCCACATGAAATGTCGGACATGGAAAATAATGGAACTTCTCATGGTTCTAACAGGTAAATTCCAATGAATGGCACTTGGATACTTCAATTGCAGCTGGTGGGAGATCAAAGATATTGCAATTTGCGGTGTATATTCTTTTGCTCAATACTTCTTTTATCTCTTAACTGTAATGATTGCATTTATTGAGTTATAGGATGTCTATAACCTTTTGGTTTCATCCTTTTAATGTATTTTTGGTTTAATATCCACTTTTGGCGAAGATGTTGGTTAAGAGTCTCAGCCAGATTTGATATTTTCTTGTTCCCTCTCATATTTGTGAGTTGTTTGCATGCCTCTTTTATTTTCTCAAGCTGTTCACTATTCTCTTTGTTGCCAGATATGTACCATCTGCAAAGGAATGCCCTCTTCTTCTCCAGCTGCCAAATGGAGAGATTTCTAAGACAAATGGCTTTATATCTCCAGTTAGTTTTCAAGCCTTTGCTATATTCTTTCCTTTCACCACTAATTATTCTGTGAGACGGGTTATCTTATTTCTTCTCATGAAACCTTTTAGATGTGGGGAGGTGTTATTGTTTGGAATCCCCAAGGCTGTTTAAGGGATTCAGAATTCAAGCCCAGTGCCAAGAACATAATTCCCATACAGGTTAGATGATACATAACTAATTCAACAAAAAAGTTGCTGTTCCTCGTAAACACGCTTCCATTTACGTGCTGATGCAGTAAATTTCCAGAGAAATTATTATTTGGGACTGAAAAGTTCATAAATCTGTTCTGAACCATTTAATTTATAGATTTATTGCCATCCAGCTTGGACCATGGGAAAGAAGGGTATAATTGAATGATTAGAAGTACATGTTCTGTTATAGTAGCAGGTGGCTTCAGTGTAGTTTTCTGTAATTTGATGCATGAACATTCTTAAGCAGGACCTTGAGAATATGTTTGAAGTATTCATTGGGCAATTCCGGCAACTATTTGGTTTCAAATCTTTGAATGTTTACACGGGTGCATCAGGCGATTGGAACCTTCTGCCTAGTGAAAGAGGTTTTACCGAGTGGTAAGATAAAATCCTATGCAACTACCAAGCTATGCCTAATAGTTATATTTTGTAGTTTCAAAAAAATAACGGGTTAGACCAAAACTGATCTCAACTTTGTAGTGGTCTAATCAGCAAGCTTGTTCTTTGTGGTTGCTTAAGCCTTAACTTCCATCCAAATTTTCTTAAAGAATAAATATAGTATCATCTTGAGCGGTTATTCATTCTGTATATGTGGAGTTTTCTTAGTTTCAATTCTTGTCCAGGGAATTGGACGTCTTGTCACGGCAACACACGTGTTTTAATCTTCATTCATGTGCTACGACACTTGGATCTCTTTCAAGATTGGTATGTTGTCATTGGTTTTAAAGAAGGACCATCTGATTCAGTAAGACTTTTTGCAACCAATGACAAGTTTTAATGCAGGTTCAATCACTGCCAAGGATGATTATCAAGGATGAGATAGGAAAACAGGTAAGATACTAAGTTGGACTACAATTGCATTTGTAACTCTCTTTGAAAATAACCATTGAACTATCTGTTTATGATTTAACGGTGGTGTCTTCCAGGTAAAGCTTTCTCTTGAAGCAGCAAAGCTGGCACTAAGTAATGCCTCTAGTGGAGTGTATGAATCTTCAGCTGGTATGTTCCTAGACTTACCTGTGGATTATCATTGTTCAACTGTATCCTAAAATAACCATCTGTTGTCCAAATCTCTTGTCAAATTAGACTCTAACAAACAGTTTACATTCTCTGGTCAGCTTCATCCAGTCAGGCAAGGTCTCTGGCAGAGGATGCCTTTTTCCACCCATCTATTATGTCTGTCAGCTACTATTCTTTTGAGCACTGCTTTGCCGTCTACTCGGTTAGTTAAATGAAACTTTCACGTCTCTCTTGATCATATCATCATATCATTAAACAGAAGTTTAAATTTTTCCTACCAAACTATGTTTTTTTATCTATTGGATTCGAATTACAAGGCTCAACCGCTTTCCTTCTATTTGTGCAGCCATTCTTTTTGCCCGTTTCGATGCATGTTGTGCTTGCAGCTCTAAGAGAATTAAGAAGATATAAGCAAGAAAAGGCCAAGTACCTAGCTTGGAAGGCTAAAGCAAACACGGCAACATAAAGCAAAGGCCCCAACTGCAAAAGGGAATATTCTAAGCCATGGGAGATATTCAAGAAACAATTTGGCGACAGGGTCCGAAACACAATTTTTGCAGCATTGTAACCCTACCAATTTGCCTCATGCCTTATACCATAGAAAACTTATCTAAAAGTGGTTGAATTTGGGACTATTTTTTATGAGTCCAAGTTTTGGCTATATGCGACTGCTGTTTGATGGAAATGCAATGGATGTATTCTTTATATAATCCTTGGGGGTATTATGCTGACTTGACATCTCGATATTCTTAAGAGAGAACAAATAAAACACAAACTCATTAGTTAAGCTCTCAAACACTTGGATTTAGAGTTTAGAAACTTTACAAAAATATAAATTTAAGACGATGCAGCCCAGACGTCAGTTTAAAGTTTCTAACTGAATGCCACTAATTGCCAACAAAGAAACTTCCTACCCTACTTTCAATCTAACGATATTCCATCCTTCCATTTCAATAACAAAGTCTCGTGAAGCCATACTTTTGTTGATAAAACTTAACCAGAGAAAAAAAAAAAGGAAACACCAACAAGAATTGGTACAAATGCAGGTTCTTATCACCCAACACACAACCTTACAATCTTGTAGGAATGGACATTAACACATCTCGAGATTCGACAGGCAACCACCTCTTGCTAAAACTCCGATTATCAGCCTCTTGACTCCAATTCCAGAATTATCTTTTTTCTTGGTCCCTGGAGACGCAAAGGAGAAGATTCTTCAAGTGTTGGGAACACAAAAACAAGTAGAAAATGGGGAAGATAAAGAGTGGGGGGTCTGATGCTTGAAGGAAGCTCTTAAAAGGCAACAAGTGAAGGCCACCTACATTATATAGGACTAAATAAAGGGACTGACACAAATTAGGGATTTTCTACAACTCCTTCAGCACTAATTATCTGTATATTCCAAAAATTCCAGCTTCTTTTGACAAGGTCAGCACTTGCACATAAACTGTTAATTTCAATAATACCTTCAAATAATCATATGCACTTCGAAGAAATTCAAGAAAATCAACCAAAATAAACAGATTTTCTAGGTCCAAGAAAAAAGGACATTCTTGTAAAGCTAAGGTATGCCTTGGCTCTTCAAAAAAGGAAAACATTTGGATGATCTCAAACTTAAAAACTAGGTAAAACAGAGGGGCCATATAATGTAATTGCATGAGTGCATCCAAATTTGAGGATTTGGTTTAAAGTTACCATTGGTATGCCTAAAGCTTTTAGATCCCCATCTGTCATGTGTACAAGTGCAGTCATATCAACCTGCAGAAAAAGTTCTCTTATAACAGACGCAGAAATTTGTTTAATTTGTGTAAAGATGTAAAACAATAAAAGAGGGGTAAATTTACAATAAGAAGCATAAACTACATACTTCCTCAGCTTGAAAAGTGATTGCATATTTTTCAAGACCCAAGGACTGGAGGAAGCCCTCCACGGATGTATCAGCCTGCATGTGAAAGCACATGGCTTAGACACAAATTATAACAAGAAAGCGCATACTGGCAACACTATTGTCATAATTCAATAAAAGATGGGGGAATGCCTCTTATGTTGGATACAACCAAAGGAAATATCAAAGTGCAAACTCGGGCACATTTAGAATTCCATTTAAGAGAAAACCAGAAGCCTTTAGTTCACTTCTTTTTGCATATTCCACACGATCCATAGCTGGGCATTACACATCATAAGTCATAACATGGTTTCTTTCCCGCTTATTAGACTTTCAAACTGCCAACACTTCAAATTCCGATTTCACGTAAATGTTAGTTCACAATCCAGAGTTCACAGGTCAAATTTTCACTCAGCTGACTTCATTGTGCATTCCAAACCAATGTAAACAAGCCCTGGTGACATGCATGCCATGAAGTGGCAGGTGTCTGAACACCCCCCCCCCACCAAACACAAAAAAAACACGCATACGCACAAAAAATACAAACTGACAATGTCAAGTTCACTCAGATCAATTCAACATGCATTGCAAAGAAGCCCTAGCGATATGCATGCAATCAACATAGCAGGTCTCTACACCCCTTGCCCACAACTCAAAGTTTATAGGTCAACTTTACTCAGTTCACTTCACCATGTAATGAAGCCATTGTAAATAAGCCTAAGGATACGCATAACATTACATGGCAAGTTTTTGAACGCCTTCTCCACACACACAGGCATACACCTAGGACAGGAGGAACAGAGATGATAAAACAGAGGTTTGATGTATCATGCTTTTCATATAAACAAATAAATAAAAACAAACATACAACATATAAGGGAAGATGCTAAATGGCAAAAAAGAGCACAAGTTACATACGCTTTGCTTAGCCTTCTTTCTTGCTGGAGTATTTGAAGCTCTCCTGGGCTCTGGTTCAGTTGTTTCAACTGCTACACTTTTCCTGGCAGGTTGGGCAACCTTCACTTTTTGTTTTGGTGGATCAGAATTTATTGGCTGTGCATTCATTGTTCCAGATAACTTTTCACGAAGATCACAGACACCTGAGAGAGTTCCCCTTCCACTTTGAGACACATTTTGCAGGCTTTTCCTTTGCAACTTCAACCGAAGATCTCTAGCATCGACTTTACGATCTTCACAAACCATTAACACACAGTCAAAACTAAATAGAGATGATTTAGTTGCATCCAACACAGCAGCAATATTTTAGTTGCATGAGATTGTGTCAGGCAATCCATACTTGAAACATTAGGTCTTGAAACATTAGGTCCATCTTCTTGGTAAAGATCATGTTCCCACTTGTCATCTTGCCTCTGTCTGCAAAAGATATAGCAAGAAGTCATTCACAGATTAGGAGAATTAAGGCACAAAGTGCAAATGAAACAAACTCAGCTTCTCCCTTGGATGGAAATAAGGTGACATAAACCAAACCCAACTGATCTGAGCTAATATCAGCTTAAAAATCTATCGCCTTTAAATATATATTACCAAAATTGTTACCTAAGAGGCAAAACCACATGCTTACAAGCTCAAATCACAAACAGCAAAGTTCATAATCAACACAACAAGCACGCATAAGATTATTGTAGAAGGTCAAAAGACAAAAACCATATAAGCCAACTGGTTGCCCTTTCCTCATTTTTCTTTCTTAACACTAGGTTAAACAAGACTCAGTACTCCATGGTTTAAAAAAAACTCATAGTTTTCAGTGCAACCAACATACATTGAAATGAAAGGTAAAACTTAAAAGCTCCCTTTCCAGTTTCAGTTCACAATTACTCGGGACCCAACCCCTTTCTTCTTCTACGCATCATATACTTGATTTTATAGAATTAGGAACCCAAAAAGACAAATCTAACCCCTGAATTTTGCGAATTCAAATAAATAACCATTCATTCAAATTGTCTTGAACTCCATCTCAAATCTTTAACATCATATTAAACTCAAATATTCATGGCAAACCCCGCTACGAACTTGATTCATCATCCAAAAATACCAACACAAAGGGAAACAGATTTTTTTTTCTCCCGAAACACAAGGGAGGGCTGTTAAATTACTGCATTTCAAGTAAAAAAGAAAAAGAAAAATTCCTATTAATGCAAATGAAAGTAGAAGCAAACCTCTTGCCAGCGATTTGACGCCGAGGAATGAAGTTACCGGAGGGATTGCCATTGAGTCTCTCCTTCACCGACCTTTTCCCAGCATCCTCCTCCACCCGATCAGCGTACATCTCTAACAGCTAATTAAAACCCTAACCCTAACACTTATCTTTGCAAATCACGAGAAAATAAAAAGAACAGTAAAAACTCCGAAAGATTGGCCTTCTAGAGGACTTCCAAAAAAAATCTAGCAAGCGTGAGGGCAAAATCAAAGAATAAAATAAAAAACCCTAACCCCTGTTTTGTATTAAATGTAAAGATTATTTTTGTTTTAGAAGATTGATTCTCACACCCTCCCCGCTTGTCAATTGGCGAATCCTTTTTGGGGATTTTTTTTTTTTAGTTCCTTTTGGCTTTCGAATTTTGAGAATTCTACGCGAAGCGGACTGTTTGGGATTCTTTATATGTTTAAATAATGCTGGGAATTATTACCGTCGGCTTCGCATCACCGCCTCGTGTCCAAGAGGTATTCATACAAAGGTAAAGATTGTAATTTGAATTTCATCATTCAAAGAGTCTATTTTATTATTTTAAAAATTATTAATTTAATTATAATTATTATTAAATTATTTTATTATTTCTAATAATAAAATGTGTAAATTTAAAATTACCACATAAGCTCAAGTGTCACGGGTCAAAGTGCAAAGCCCGTGATCATGGCATAAGATGCGCCCAATAGAGGTCTATCGATAAGATGGGGATCATTTAGCCCATGAGAACTGACCCGATTCAAAGAACTGTTGGAGAAGCTTGTCAGATTAAAGTCTGGTTGGCCCGATAATGAAGATATGGCAACTTAGGCTAATTTGGTAATTAATTTTAGAAGATTGAGAGAATCATATCTTGTAAATGTTAGATTAGATTTGATACAGCTCAATGATGGGTTGCGAACAATGCAAGAGCAACTCAGGGAATTTGTGTGGGATACTATCGGTTCCTCGGAGAGTAAGCTGGCTGAGAAGGACGATGCTCTCGAGGCTATGGTGACAGGTTTGAAGGAAGAGATCAATGAGCTTAAGGGGGAGCTCAAGATTTTTAAGGCTGCCATAGGAAATGGAATCTTGGCTTCAAAGCCGAAACCACAAGCGATGGATGTGCCCAAGCCGAAAACGTTTAAAGGGGCAAGGTCCGCAAGTGAAGTGGACAACTTTCTTTGGGCCATGGAGTAATATTTCCTTGTGATGAACATCGAGGATGATGTCACAAAGGTAAATATTGTTGCTATGTATTTCACTGACGTTGCTTTGTTATGGTAGCGACGTAGGTTCACTGATGTGAGATGTGGTGGGACTGAGATTGGGACTTGGGAGGAGTTCCAAAAGGAATTTAAAGCACAGTTTTACCCCGAGTATGCCGAGAATGAAGCTCGAGCAAAGTTGCAATGGCTTACGCAACGAGACACAATTAGGGAGTATGTGCGGGAGTTCAGTGAACTCATGCACCAGATCTCTGGTTTGAGCGAGAATGAAGCATTTTTCTCCTTTACGGATGGGTTGAAACCATGGGTGAAGCAAAAATTGCAACGTTGAGGAGTTCAGGAACTTACCAATGCCATGATGGTAGCGGAGTCCATGGTAAACTTGCTCCGAGAAGAGACAGGTTTGAATCTTCCAAGCCCAATAGGAAGGGCAATGGTGGGTACCATGAGGAAGATGAAAAGAGACATAGCAATGATAACAACGGTAGTAGCAGTGATAGTGATGATAGGAAACCATGAAATGAGAAGTGGAGACCTAATAGCCCGAAAGAAAAGAGGGGAAAGTTACGATGCTACTTTTGTAAGGGACCGTACATGAAGAGGGACTGCCCAAATGTATCTTCAGTTTCGGCTATCAAGAGGAATGATGAGCAGGAAGAGGTGAAACCTATTGAGGGAAAGACATCGAGGGTCAATTCGATGGTGCTTATTCCTAAGAAAAAGAATGGTGAAAAAGGGTTGATGTTTGTAGACATCAACATTGCGGGTCAGAAGCGCAGTGCTCTTATTAATACGGGAGTATCGAACTTGTTCATATCGGAAAAGGCTGCGAGGAAGCTTGGTCTATCAATTAAGAAATCGAATAAGAAGATCAAGACAGTAAATTCCGAGGATGCCCCAACTGTGGGAGTGGTTCATAATGTGGAGCTACAAATCGGCGAATGGAAGGACAATGAAGACTTTGAGGTAATCCAATTAGATGATTACGATTATGTACTTGGCTTAAACTTCTTTGACAGGATTCAGACAGTTCTGTTTCTATGGGCCAATGAAATTCATATTATCAATCCGTTAACAAAAATTATTGTGTCGGTGCATCGAGATATGAAGGTAGGGGCAAAGGTGTTGTCGTCAATCCAACTAATCAAGGATGTTTCGTATGGAAGGAACATTGACTCGATAGAACGGAAAGTTACAAAAGTTCATTCGAAAGTGTTAGTGGCGCAAGAGTTCGATATGAAGCTTGCAGATTCGATTGTGGAGCCGACACCTTTGGGAAATGTGGGTTGTGCATCGGGCTTCAAGAAAAAGGGAGCGATGCAAAAACAGTTGGGATGAATAAACACTTTGAGAGTGTTTTGAATTCTGACTTGTTGGCTTGGTAAGGTCGCAAGGGCCCTTTAAAAGTTCATAAGCAAGGAGGCCAAGGGACTATGGGCAATATGAAGCCGAGGTGTGAGAATCAAGACGATTCAAAAGGGAACAAGTCAAAATTGAGGCAAGTTAGAGCGGAGACTTCTTGCTAACAAGATGTACCAACGAGTACAACGGTTCAAGTGAAGACGCGACGGAAGCCAAGGCAAAGGTTCCGAAGGAAGGGACAACCCAATCGCAAGGCAAGTCAGGAAGAAACCAAGGCAACGAGAGAGTTCAAAGGTGAATCAAGTCAATGCCATTTGGAAGTCGCAATGAGGGTGTTGCGAGAATGGGTGGGGGAGAATGTCACAGGTCAAAGTGCAAAGCTCGTGACCATGGCACAAGATGCGCCCAATGGAGGTCTATCGATAAGATGGGGATCATTTAGCCCACGAGAACTGGCCCGATTCAAAGAACTGTTGGAGAAGCCTGTCAGATTAAAGCCTGGTTGGCCCGATAATGAAGATATGGCAACTTAGGCTAATTTGGTAACTAATTTTAGAAGATTGAGAGAATCATATCTTGTAAATGTTAGATTAGATTTGATATGACATATCTTGTAAATCCCTAAAATAAAGGGATGTGGTTAATCTCGTCCGTCGATGTAAATATATCTTGACCGTCGATTTTGGGGAGCACAACTATAAATAGAGAGCCTCCCCTCATTTGTACTCATTCCATTGTATGTTGAATTCTTAAGAGTAATAAAATTCTGAGAGAGAACATTTACTCAAACACCTTGTTTGTATTCTTTTCTGTGGCTTTCTGTTGTTTTTTGTAGCTTCGTTTGGCATAAATCGCTTCCGCTCTTCAACTTGGTGCCTTGGAGGAGTTCTTAAGGAATCTTCACTTGAGTAAAGGCTGACTTAGGCGAGTTTGGACGAACGGATCGCCTAAGGCCGCATGGATCGCAAGATGAAAGATCTAGCCCCGTGACACAAGCATGGTCCAACTTGAGCTAACCTTATTAGACTGGATAAATCGTTTCACCCATGAATATTTCTACTTATATCTATATGAATTACATGATTTGGATTTCACCTGTCCATAGACCGAGTCCGTCCGATCGATCTGTCTGAAAAGTAAAAGGGTTTTAGTAAAAATATAGATTTAAAAAATAGATTTAGATAAAAAATAAAGCCTATTTAAAAAAAGATCGGCCCTCAGGTAAGGTTTTTTGAGCCTGGGATCGGGTCGACCCAAATGAGCATAAATATAAAAAACCTACTATTTTCTTGTTGTTTTCTTACTGTTTTGCTGCTATTTTCTTGTTATTTTTTCACTGTTTTACTTAAAATATACTATTATGTTATTACTATTTTATTGTTATTATTGAGATATTGTATAACTCTTGTTTTATTATTAATTTTATTACTATTTTAGAGGTATTTGCTTGTTAAGTTATATTTATCTTAATGTTATTTAAGTAAAAATATTTTTTAATTTATTTTCAATTTATTGGGAAACATTTATTTAATGTTCTTAGTATTTTTTATGTATTATACTTTTTTAAAAAATTATATAAAAAAATTAATTCAAGTCGGATCGAGCTTGAGTTTTAGCATTTTGATCTGGATCATGCTTGAACAAAATTTTAAACCCATTTTTAGACTAGATCCAGACCTAGCAAATGGGCCTAAAATTTTGATAAAGTCTAAACTAACCCATAGACAAGTCTAATTTAGATTAAAAGTAGAGAGATTAAATTTTATAAACCCTAAAAAGAAATAGTTAGGGGCAAAATTAAATCTAGTTCATATAATCATTGAGTTTTGACCTGTTCCTATATGTTAGCATAGTAGTATTGAATAGATCTAATTAGTAATCCGAATTCATAATATTTTTTAAAAGAAATTTTCAAGATATTTATTGGGACGAGCTAAATGTTTATTTGTCGAGAGGATTATTATTATTATTTGGCTACACATTCAGCCAAATTATCACTGTAAACCTTATACATTATTTACAACTCTAATCTTCTTTCATCTTTTCAAGAAGACCGAAGTATGGATTTGTCAATGCAGATTTTAACATAGAACCAGCCGTGTTAAGCGATTGCACATCGACTTTGTCACGAGGGAAAACCAAGAACTCGTCCCCTTCACTTCTCTCGAATCCGCAAAGCTCGAGAA
Source organism: Gossypium raimondii (assembly GCF_025698545.1). Classification (NCBI taxonomy): domain Eukaryota; kingdom Viridiplantae; phylum Streptophyta; class Magnoliopsida; order Malvales; family Malvaceae; genus Gossypium; species Gossypium raimondii. The sequence goes on along the minus strand of NC_068571.1, from coordinate 5,094,570 downwards.
ACTTGATCCCTCCTTTCAAGCTCCCAACTCTTTCCTGGTTTGAGGCGAAGTTCGTTGTCACAAAGAAGAAAAACATTCTCGATGCGATTCTAGATAAAATTATGGGACCTTTACCTGGAATTTCGGGTTGCTAAGTCGGATCTTCCTGAACTTTTCTTCATCGGGACTCCTCGCAACATTTCCGACGTAAATCAGCAGTGTTTGGAATGCTTTCTTAACTTTAGCATTGTCATCCTGGAATCAAAATAAGCAGGGAATCATGTTTGCTTTAATGTAACATATACTAGATAAAGAGTACATTAAAATGGCAATGCAGCTTAAGCCTTCAAAGTATGAAAATGGAAATGGGAAATCTGTATATCTTCAAGATTAGAAGTTTGAGGGTAAAAGTACCATGGAAGCCCCTGTACTAAGCGTCAGATTGCATTTTACCCATCCACTAAAAGAATAGGGAAATTGGTCCCTGTACATTAGATCAAAGAGCAAACCGGTCCTTCTGTTAAAAATTGGTCTCTGCATGTCTAGCATGTCACGTGTCATTGTTTGGTTATTTCGTCAACCACGCCAGTTTTTAATAGTACAAACGGATAGAATTTTTAATAGAATGGACCAATTTGCTATTTAATCTAATGTATAGGGACTAGTTTGCCCATTTCTTGAGTAGAGGGGACAAAATGCAATCCGACTCCTAGTACGGGGCCTCCATGGTACTTTTACTGAAGTTTTACTTGAAACCAAACGTAAACTAAACCAATATTGCTTTCAAAGCAAGCAATTAGTGTCTAGCAGAATTAATGGATCATCAGTAATTTAAAAAATTCAGTGCCATAAACCAGTTTCCTCAGTTACATTTTTCATGCACATGGTCATTCATGGAGCCGATTATAACATATTATAGGCAGCCGAACGCTTACCTTGTAAGCCAGCTTCAGAGATCTTAGACATTCTCTCATATGGTCAGCCTTTGTAATAGACTTAACAGGCAAGGAACTCTGCAATTAAAACAGAATCAAGCTCAATAACATTTCCTAGCATTCCTTGTGTTTCGACATAGAATTTGAAAGATATAAACCTTTTCTTCTTGTATACTAGGTAGAGGCGGTTTCGCTGCTCGGTTTTCAAGTGGCAATCCAAGTGCTTGCTTTCGCTCTAACTGTGAAGTTACAAGAATCATTTGAAGCACGAGCAATTTCGAGAACATATCGAGATTAACATAGTAAGGAGAACAGACCTTATCCAAATCTAATTTCTTAAGCACTTTCTCCCTTGCTCTTTTCTCTTCCTCCTCCTCGGCTTTTCGTAAGGCTAAAAGGCTGATAATATTATACATTCAGAAGTTGATGATGAATGGTACCATTGTTTTATGAAAGTATAGGAAAAAGAGCTTATATATGGAGTATATGCAAACCGTTTTCGTTCATTTTCTTCTGCAATTCTCTTTGCTTCAAGTAGTGCTTTGCCTGCTCGAATTCTTTCCTGCAAAAAGGTGTGTCATATAGGTGGATAAAATCGAAGAAAACGAAGGTCTAGAGAAGTACCTTCTCCCTTTCTCGTTCGAGTTTCTTTTCTTCGTCCCGGTTCTTCATGCAAACTCGATCCCTAAGAGTGAGCAGCTTAATAAGCATGAAAAGGAATTGAAAAAGGGTAATATGAGTTTTATCAAAGACAGAACAAAGTATATCAAAGAAAGAGGGCAGCCATTGATACCAAGGGAAGGCAATCAGATTAAAAAAGTTCTTATAGACAAACCTTAGTTCCTGTTCTTTGAGTTTTATTGCTTCTGTGATATCATTTGGCTGAGGGGACTCTACATCCAAGTTTATTACCACCTGTGTTTAATTAAACAAGAAAACCTTTTGATTACAAAACCAAATCTCAACATTTTCAAGCCTTTTCATGCGAAGTATATCAATATTTTTGTAAAGGAACATGTCTTATATCCAAGGGGACCGATTAGGCCTTAGCTCCTCAAAACTCTCTTAATCCGAAGTATCGTCTAATTCAAGAAATGATAAAATTTTATTTTGACCCCGAAAATTTTGTACCCAAGATAATTTTTTTGCATTTGCTCTTGCCAATTATTACTACTCTAAGTGAGCATCAATACAACTACATTTTATAAGATTAAAATTGAAAACCTAAAACCAAGTAGTCATCTAATGGTATATTTACCGTAAAAAGTATTATAAAGTCTCCTATATTAGGAGTTGGATTGCATTTTGGCCCTTCTATTTATAATGGGTATAGTAGGTTAAATCAAAGAACAAATCGGTCATTGTATTAAAAATTTCTATCTATTTTTACTATTAAAAACTGACTTGGCCGATAGAATAACAAGACACTGACACGTGATTTGGCATGTATAACTTATGCTAATTACAAGGAGCAGTTTTTAATAATAAAAAATTAATGAAATTTTTAACAGAAATGACTAATAAACAATTTGCTAGAAAAAGGTAATCTAACTTTTAATACAATAAGCTCCATATTACTTTTACCTATATTTACCAATAAAAAGTCGATTAAAATGTCCTGAAGTAATTGATGGAACACAATCAAGAAGGTGAAAAGGCCATACCAAGGGCATTTGGTCGATGTCTGCATCATTCTCATGATCAATGAGCCAATTTACAGCATCCTCAACTGTAGTATTCCCTGCGCCAGTGCATAACAAAAGAATCATACAAAACATACCCCTCCCCCCCAAAAAAAAAATCTCTTAGAAGAAAAACATTACATGGAAAATATTGTAAATGCATCTATCACATTGCATTCAAAAAGCTCACCTGTATAATGAAGTCCTCGAACTGCTCTGGCCCGTGGGAACCCCAGCGATTCAAGTTTTCCCAACAAGTTCATATTTACTTCCATGACCGGAACTTCTGCTGTACAATGAAAAGCGTGGGGGGTTAACAAAGAGTTAAACAAAAAGAAGAAGAATGAATGAATGAGACCATACCTTGTTGGGGTTGCATGGATTACAGGATTCAAGAAAAAGGCTGAGATTGTGATTTGAAAAAAGGGAAAGAAAAATGAGGTTTAAAGGATTGTTGAAAGAAAACCCAACAAGTTAAAAGATTGAAATGCGATGAGATCGGATGGTGAATAAGGATTTCATACATATTCCAAGCCTTAGAAAGCCCTGGCAACTTCGGGTTTGGAACTTTCTTTTTCTTCTTGCTTTCTTCTTTGGCAACAGTTTGATTCCCCATCATTATATACCTTTGGGGGGGCGCCATTGTTGTTATCTCACACGCAAAGAAATATTGATTTACAATTAAAGAAAAAGGATAAATTACATTATTAGTCACTAAATTTTCTTTAAAACATCAAAATTTTCATAAAAATTACCAAAAATTTCTAGCTTTACTAATAAGTATTTAATTAAACTATATAGAATGTATTTTCTATATTTTGTCGGTTCATTATATTGATCATTTCTATTTTTAAAAGTATTTTTCAGTCTATAAGTCAACTTTTCATTAAGTCAACTTTAATTTTAAAATTTTGGTTAATTTTTTATATTTTTAAAGAATTTTGTCTTTTACACAACATTTGATTGGATGAGCTGATTCCTGGGGTATTTAAAATATTTTCATTAATTTAAAATATTTTTGTAGTTTTCTAAATTAGATTATGAATTTTAGTTTTTTTATAATTTCCCAAGTTTTGAGTTTTTTGGGGTTATGGATTTTTATTGATTTTTAAAATATATATTTTAAAATTTTTGCTTTTCTACACGTGTAGCATATCGTTTATTACAAAATGATAAAAGACCGAATTTTGAATCAATTTTAACAAAAATTCAAATTGGGATAATCAGGGCTAAGACAGAAAAAGTTTTAGCAGTCAAAATTAAATTATAATTTTTATGATAGTAAAATGTAATTTTATCATTTTAATAACCTATATTTTTATAATTTTAAACAATTAAATAATTTTTATTTTAAAATTTTACCTTTACTAATTTTTAAATGGTCTAAATGAAAATTGTTCCATTTTAGGGGGCTGAGCCCTGCCAGCCCCGAGCTACGCCCCAAGGAATAACATGTATGATAAAATGACAATATAGGGTTAACATGATAAAAAATTGTACAGATACCAAAATAATAATCTAATTATAGTACAGGGGTTAAAAGTGATATTAAGCCTAAAAATTTAATTGAATGTATTTCATTGAGCGATAAGTAATCGTTTACATTCGTACTTTTATCCAAAATTTTAAAAAAATTAGGGCCATCAATGTCGAAATGTCGAGATATAGCCTATAAGGGTATTTTTGAGTTTTCAAATCTTAAATAAATAATAATAATTAGGAAAATATCACAATCGACCTCAATGTCTTGGGTTCCAACCTGTAAACCCTAAACAAAAATCTATACTAAGTTGTTCTCAAGAAAAATCTCCCACTATAATTTAAAAAGTTTATAACATAATTTTTTTACAATATAATAATATCTTTTAAGATTGATTGAGTCTTAGCTTAATTAACATGAGCATTTTTGTCAATGCAGGAAGCAAGAGCTTAATTAACATGAGAATTTTTGTCAATGCAGGAAGCAAGGGCGAAGCCAAAATAATCTTTTAAGGGGGCCGAATGAAATTTTAATTTTTTATAGTTTATATCTTTATAATTTTTAAAAGATAAAATCGAATTTTTATAATTTTAGGAGGGCCAAAGTACAATTTTACCTTTATTAACTTAAATTTTTTTAAAAAAAATTAAGAGCTTAAATAACAATTTTACATTTTAGGGGGTCGGTGTCCATGCCAGCCCCCTCTAGATTCGCCATTGGCAGGAAGATGTGAGTTCGAGTGTGCTGAAGTGCATCATCCTCTTATTTATAGGTTAGGGAGGGGCTGTTGTAAAAAAAAAAAAAGATATATAATCAAAACTTATAATGAAGTGCATGAATAAAAAAAAGAAAGTTAATTTAGAATCATAGATATGATTCTTGTTGAAGTTAATTTAACTAACTTTAAAATATTCTAATTCAATCATTAAAATATTAATATTATATTAATTATATTATTCTATCAAGTTAGCTATTAATTTAGATATTGAATGTTAATTTAAATTTAATTTGGAGCATATTTAATATATATTTAATTATTCATGTTGTTGTTACACATAGTGTTGTTTGAATGACTAGTTGGACTTGAACTAGTTAGGAGATCGATTTTAAATCGATCACTGGTTGGACCAATTGAATCGAATTTTTAATTTATTTTTAATTTTAAATTTTTTAAACAAGCTGGTTGAACCGATGAATTGGTGATCTAATTGGTTCAACCACCGATTCAATTTAAAAAAAATTGGTTACACAAATCTTTACAATTAGCTCCATGTTTCTTTAAACATGCTATGCATCAAATTGCAACTAATACTACTCCCTAGCTAATAATTAATGAATCTTAGACACCCAATTAAAATCCAGGTCATATATATAATCACATTATTTTTATTTGTGTTAAAATTATTATAATATTATATCATACTCTCTTTTTTTTTTATAAATTACAATAACAGGACAAAACTCGAATAACAAACTCGACTACCACAACTTAAATCCAAGTCACACCTGAGACAATGAGCACCCTTGAATTCCGTATATCATACCTTTCATATCATCAAATGTTTTTTTTGTGATATGTCTTAATCCAATCCTTGGGTATCATGCTGACTTGATATCTCGATATTTGTGGAGGAAAAATAAAACACAAACTAGTATGGTCACGACTATCATTATCATAGCGCATTAGTTAAAGCTCAAACACTGGGATTCAGAGTTAAGAAAGTTTACAAAAATATAAATTGAAGGCAATGCAGCACATATGTCACTTAAAAGTTTTTCTAACCCAATGCCACTAATTGGCAACAAAGAAACATCCTACCCTACTTTCAATCTAATAATATTCCATCCTTCCATTTTAATGACAAAGGCCCGTGAAGCCATATTTTTGTTAATAAAACTAAACAAAAAAAAAATACCAAAAAGAATTGGTACATATGCAGGTTCTTATCACCCAAAACACAGCCTTACAGTCTTGTAGGATTGGCCATTAACACATCTTGAGATTAAACAGGCAACGACTACTTGCTAAAACTCTGATTATCAGGCTCTTGATTCCAATTCCAAAATTATCTTCTTTCTTGGGCCCTGCAGGTACAAACGAAAAGATTCTTCAAGTGTAGGGAAGAGAAAAACAATTAGAATATAGGGGAGATAAAGAGTGAAGGCTTAATAGTTGAAGGAAGTTCTTAAAAGCCCACAAGTGAAAGGCACATACATTATATGGGATTAAAGATGGAATTATAGTGACTGACACAAGTTAGGGATTTTCTACAACTCCTTCAGCACTAATTATCTGTACGTTCCAAAAATTCCAGTTTCTTTTGAAGAGATCAGCATTAACTTGCATATAAACTGTTAATTTCAATAATACCCATAAATGATCAAATGCACATAGAAGAAATTAAAGAGAAGTGACCAAAATAAACGGATTTTCTAGGTCCAGAAGAAAAAGGATATTCTTGCAAAGTTAAGGTATGGCTTGGCTCTTCAAAAGAGGAAAACATTTGGATCATCACAAACTTGAAAACTAGATAAAACAATGGGGGCATGTAATGTAATCGCATGACTGCATCCATATTTGAGGGTTCAGTTTAAAGTTACCATTGGTATGCCTAAAGCTTTTAGGTCCCCATCTGTCATGTGTACAAGTGCAGTCATATCAACCTGCAGAAACAGTTTGTCTTATAACGGATGCAGAAATTCATTTAAATTGTGTAATAACGTAAAACAATAAAAGGGGGGCAATTTTACAATGTACATAAGAAGCATAAACTACATACTTCCTCAGCTTGAAAGGTGATTGCATATTTTTCAAGACCCAAGGACTGGAGAAAGCCCTCCACGGATGTATCAGCCTGCATGTGAAAGCACATGGCTTAGACACAAAAATTATAACTAGAAAGCACATATTGGCAAGACTAATTTCATCACTTCAAAAAAAGATGGGGAAATGCCTCTTATGTTGGATACAACCAAAGGAAATATTAAAGTGCAAACACGGGGACATTTACAATTCTATTTAAGAGAAAACTAGAAGCCCTTAGTCAACTTCTTTTTGGCATATTCCACACAATCTATAGCTTGGCATTACACATCATAAGTCATAACATGGTTTATTTCCCGCTTAATACAGATTCCAATTTCATGTAAATGTTAGTTCACAATCCAGAGTTGGCAGTTCAACTTTTCAATCAGTTGACTTCATTGAGCTTCCAAACCAATGTAAACAAGCCCTGGCGAGATGCAAGCCATGACATGGCAGGTTTCTGACACACACCCCCCCACCAAAAAAAACACGCACAAAAAAGTACAAAACTGACAATGTCAAGTTCACTCAGTTCAACATGCATTGCAAAAAAAAGCCCAAGGGATATCCATGTGATCAACATGGCAGGTCTCTAAACCCCTTGCCCACAATTCAAAAAAAGCCCTAGGGATATCCATGTAATAAAGCCATTGTAAATAAGCCTAAGGATTAAGGATATGCATAACATTACAAGGCAAGTTTTTTTAACCCCTTCTCCACACACAAAGGCATACACCTAGGACAGGAGGAACAAAGAAGATAAAACAGAGGTTTCATGTATCATGCTTGTCATATAAACAAATAAATAAACACAAACATACAACATATAAGGGAAGATGCTAAAAAGCAAAAAAGTGCACAAGTTACTCACGCTTTGCTTAGCCTTCTTTCTTGCTGGAGTATTTGCAGCCCTCCTGGGATCTAGTTCAGGAGTTTCAACCGCTACGCTTTTCCTGGCTGGTTGGGCAGCCTTCACTTTTTGTTTTCGTGGATCAGCATTTATTGGCTGTGCATTCATTGTTCCAGATAATTTTTCACGAAGATCACGGACACCTGAGAGAGTTCCCCTTCCACTTTGAGATACATTTTGGAGACTTTTCCTTCGCAACTTCAAACGAAGATCTCGAGCATCGACTTTACGATCTTCACAAACCATTAACACACGGTCAAAAATAAATAGAGATGATTTAGTTGCATCTAACTACAGTAGCAATATTTTAGTTGCATGTGATTGTGTCAGGCAATCCATACTTGAAACATTAGGTCCATCTTCTTGGTAAAGATCATGTTCCCACTTGTCATCTTGCCTCTGTCTGCAAAATAGATGGCATGAAGTCATTCACAGGTTAGAAGAATTAAGGCACAAAGAGCATATGAAACAAACTCAACTTCTTCCTTGGATGGAAATGAGGTGACATAAACCAAACTCAACTGATGTGAGCTGATATCAATTAAAAATCTATCACCATTACTTTAAGCATATATTTTACCAAATTTGATACCTAAGAGGCAAAATCACTGGCTTACAAGTTCAAATCACAAACTCCAAAGTTCATAATCAACAAGCGCCCATAAGAAAATTGTAAGTCAAAACAAAAACCACATCAGTAAACTGGTTGTCCTTTCCCCATTTTTTTTTCTTAACACCATGAGAAACAGGACTAAATACTCCATGGTTATAAAAACTCATAATTTTCAGGGCAACCAACATACATTGAAAGATAAAATTTAAAAAGCTCCCTTCCTAGTTCCAGTTCCCAATTACCCAGGACCCAACCTATCCTACGCATCATATACTTGATTTTATAGAATTAGGAACCCGACAAGACAAATCTAACTCCTGAATTTTGCGAATTCAAATAAATAGCCATTTATCAAATTGTCTTAAAAATCCAATCAACTAATGAACTCCATCTCAAATCTTCAACATCATATTTAAACTCAAAAATTAATGGCAAACCCAGCTACGAAATTGATTCATCATCCAAAAATACAAACACAAAAACGACTGCATTTCAAGTAAATAAGTAAAAAAAGGAAATTTTCCTATTAATGCAAATAAACGCAGATTTCCCATCGAAACAAACAGAAAATGAAGGTACAAGCAAACCTCTTGCCAGCGATTTGACGCCGAGGAATGAAATTACCGGCGGAATTGCCATTGAGTCTCTCCTTCACCGACCTTTTCCCAGCACCCTCCTCCACCCGATCAGCGTACATCTTTGTAAGCAAATTAAAACCCCTAACCCTAACACTTTATCTTTGCAAATCACGAGAAAATAAAAGGAACCGAAACACTAGGAAAGATTGGCCTTCTAGAGGTCTTCCAATTCTAGCTAGCGTGAGGGTAAAATCAAAGAATAAAATAAAAAACCCTAACCCCTGTTTTGTATTAAATGTAAAGATTATTTTTGCTTTAGAAGATGGATGAATCTCACGCCCTCCCGCTTGTCAATTGGCGAAAGCTTTTTGGGGATTTTGTTTTTTAGTTTCCTTTTGGTTTTCGAATTTCGAGAATTGTACGCGAAGCGGACTGTTTGGGATTCTTTTTTATGTAAAATAAATTGGGGAATTGTTACCCTTGGCTTTGCATCACCGGCTCATGTGTTGATAAACCGGGTTGAGAATCCATTAAAGGATTAAATATAAATTTGGTATTCAAATTTGTCAACTTCTCTTAAAATAGTATTTATTGTTTTTTTTTTGCCTCCGATTGGTATCTAAATTTTTTTTCCATCCACTATATTGGTACCGGATACTAACGCCGTTAAAACTTTGCTATGTGACATCCTATTATATTTCCTTGCTTCTACATTTTTTTCATTTTCTTCTTTCTTTCATCTATCAACCCCCCTCAAAATTTTCCCAATGTCCATGCATCTTTCTTTTTCTTTTTCTTTTTATTTTCTTCCTTCTCTTTTTCTTTTTCCTACCTTTGTCTTCTTCACTCTTTTGAACTCTCAGTTTAAGGGCCCAATTGCAACGAAGAAAGTTCTATATGATGATTGTGAAATCAAATCTTACATTAAATTTTTGAGGTTCTGTAAGTAAACCCCAGTAGGTCTTGAAATTTCTGCTCAGTACAGCCCTTAAACACCAAGTTAGTATAAGGCATAATTGCAAAAAAAATCCCACAACCTTTGGGGGCTTTTGGATATATGCCCCTAACCTTTTTTTTTCTGAAATCGGCCCTTCATGTAACAGATTTTTTAGACATCAACTCAGTTGAAACGGTAACCGTCAACTAACTGTTAGTCAACAGCCGATAAAAAAATGGTCTACGTGGCGTTCCAATTGACTGATGACGTGGCTGACATTAAAATAAATAAGCTGATGTGGCAAAAAAATTAAACAAATTTAATAATCATAAAACAAAAAACCCTAAATCCCTAAACCTCCAAATTCGATACTTTTTCCCAACTTCTAAAATCTCTAAATTGTAACAGCCTAAATTTTCAATGGTAACGGAAACGGTGATTTGAAGTTACCAATTCCGATGAGTAAGCTCATAAATTTTATTATTTATTATTTATGAGTTAAATGTGATTTTAGAAAGATTTGTGAAATAGTAATTTGAGTTTAGAAGGAATTATTAGGTTAATTGGTTTTGAAAATAATGTATCGAGACCTCGATTTTATAAACTGAGCTTTAAATATTTTTATAAATATTTACGGAGTGTCATTAAAGTAGAATTAAAGTTTAGTTAGAAAATTTTATCGTTCGATAGTTAATTAATTAAAAGGACTAAATTGAAAAAAATGCAAAACTTGCTAAAGTGATTAAATATCATAAATGGTAAATAAGGGAGGACTAAAAAGGGAAATTAGACACCCAAAGAATAAGCAGAAAAAAATCTTGGAATTAGGTGATTTAAGGGTAAAATTGTAAATTTTGTGAAATTAAGCTTAAATAAAAAGAAATCTAAAGATTTCTAGGCAATTCTTCTTCAATTCTCAGCCAAAAACAGCCATTGGAGAGCTTCTTAAGCTGGTTTTTATATTTTTACTTCATGTAAGTTTGCTTCTTGCTTTTCTCTTGAAATTTTTATATTTTTGAGACTTTACAATTAGGTCCAACTATCTATTTCATTAGTTTTTGATATTATGGGTAATTTTGAATGTTACCATTGATGACTGCTGGATTTTTATAATGAATTAACGTGGACTTTAAGCTTTAATTTTGTTATATGATGATTTTATCAAGAAATTTCAATAGAAATTGATTTTAGGATCTAATGTGAAGAAAATTAAATATTAGGGTTTGGCATTAAATTATATTTATCAAAGGATGTGTAATAGCTTATAATATTTAGATAAAGTGTTATTTGAGAAAAATTAGCTCATTTGATGAGTTAATTGGTAATGGACTAAATTGCAAAAATTGTAAAAGTTGGGGTAATTGTGTAATTTCAAAATTTGAAGGGTATAAATTGTGAAGTGGAATGAAATTGAAATATATACTAATGAATGAAAAATTTTACATTCTAGATCAAGAGCTCGTAGATCAATGAGAAAAAAGAAAATTAGTCGAGTAGTCTCTGAACTATTACCAATTTTACAATCCAACCCAGGTAAGTTCATATGGTTAAACTTTCATGATTATTTGTTAATTTAGGAATGGTATAATATATTTATTCATATTTTGTTGTTGAAATTAAGATTATTGTAAAAGTATGAAAATTGAATTGAATGTTTAAAATGAGTAGAACGTAGGATTGAGTACGATTGTTCCGTGGCAAAGAATGAATTGACGGATAAGACCATGGTTGGACCATGGCAGTGTTTAAATGTAAGACCATAGATGGGCTATGGCATTTTAATGAAAAGATCATAACTAGGTTATGACACCTTGAATGTAAAACCATGGTTGGACCATGGCAGTATATATACATGTGTAAGACCATAGCTGGGCTATAGCATTCTGATGATAAGACCATAACTGGGTTATGACACTACAAATGTAAGACCATGGCAGGGCCATGGCAATGCATGTTTAAAACTATAGTTGGACTATGGCACAAAAAGAACGATATACTCATATCCGTAAGCCGTTCTTCGATTCAGTACGAAATGGTAAGAGACTTATGTAATTAAATTGAAATATTCATAAATTATTATTGATATTGATCTGAAGGAAGTGTGTTTATTGATAATATTGTATTTGACAGGGAAAAATGTATGATTTATTTACAATTTAATTTATTATATTATATTAAGTTTGATAAGATCAATGTTTAACCTATTGAACTTACTAAGCTTCATTAAGCTTACTCGTGTTATTTAATATTATCGTAGATTAATGTGTAGTCGGAAGATCGGATCAACACATCAAGCTACACTATCCAGTTTAATTCGATAGTTTTTGCAATGTAAATTTTGGTTTATATGGCATGTATTGGGTTGAATTGGCAATTATATAATTTGAAATGTGGTTGTGAATGATATATATTGTATGTATGTTTATGTAATTAGTAGTAGAATTTGATAAATCAATGAAATGAGTTAAATAGGTAAGTATAAGTAAAGGAAATATTTGTGATGTTATGTCATGTTGTGAACATGTTTTAGTTTGTATTGATTGCTTGGTTGGGATATATTGGTGTATGTGAATGTTAAGTGCAGGTTAATGTCAAAATGGGTGAGAAAAGTGGCCTTAAAATGACCTATTTTTGTCCATACGGGCAGAGACACGGGCGTGTGTCTCAGCTGTGTGTGACACACGGCCTGGCACATGGGCGTGTAGTCTGGCCGTGTGGCCCTTGCACCTTAATTTCATAAATTAGTTACCCACACGGCCTGACATACGAGCGTGTGACTTGGCCGTGTGACCCCTGCACCTTAATTTTATAAATTAGTTACCCACACGGCCTGGCACACGGGCATGTAACTTGGCCGTGTGACCCAAGTCAGAGAGTTACACGAATAAGGACGGGCTGGGATACGACCTTGTGCCTCATATCAAATGCCCACACGGCCTAAGACACGGGTGTGTCTCCTAACCGTGTGGCTCACACGACCGGCCACACGGGCGTGTGTTCCCTGCTTCTAAGAAAATTTTTGAAATTTTGGAAAAAAATCCCTAAGTACCCGGTTTAATCTCGATTCACTTTTAAGGTGAATATTGGGCCTCGAGGGTCTATCTAAGGGACAATATGAGTGTTATATGATTGATTCTTAGTATGTGTAACAAAGGTTAGGAAATGTCCGTATTTAATTCGTAAAGTTCGGTAATGCTCCGTAACTCTGTTCCGGTGACAGATAAGGGTTAGGGATGTTACACAAATCGTGAAATTCCCCAAATCTCTAACCTCCGAAATCTTCATTGAATCCTTAAAATATTCAAATCCTTAAATCCCTGAATCTTAAAATCGCTAAAAATTTTACAAATCAAATTGTTGAATCCCTAAAACTATTAGGAACAAAGTCGTGAAATCCTTTAGAACCAAATCGTGAAATCCTTAATCTTTCCAGAAATTTTGATTTTATTCCTTGTCGTTTGAAATCATGGATTCACATAGTTCGAATAGTCAGTCTAGAGGTTGGGTAACGCATGGATCGAATGGTTTGAAGAAAAAATTGCCATATACAAATGATGTTACTTCATCACAGAAGGAGTATGCCTACGATGGACCAACAGTAAAATATCACTGCAACAAGTTAGCTCCAATAGACACTTCATGGAGCGATTTAAATCCGGGGAGGAGATTTTATGGTTGTTCAGATTTTCGGGTAAGTGAAGAATTTTTATTTGCAAATTGAGCTTGAGCTCAATTTTGATGATTTCATAAATCTTAGTATTTGTTTTGTTTTCATTTTGGATTATTTCAATTTGGCTGAATTGGGATTTGTTTGTAGGACGGTGGTTGTGATTTTTTCAAGTGGTACAATTGGAAAATGTGTGACCGTGTGATTGAGTTACTGCGTCCATTGCATGATAGTGAACGAAATCTTTTGAAGGATAATTTAGCACTTAGAAAGAATGCTATGGATTTGGTTACATTTGATGGTAACCATAATGGTGGCAGTAGTGTTGTTGGCATTACGGTTGAAGGAAGTAGATTAATTTGTGGTGTTGAAGGAAAAGTAGCATTAAGGAACAAAATGTTGACCATGAAGCAAAAAATTAAAGTTATCAAGAAAAAGAAGTTAATGTATAAGATATTATTTTCTTGCTCTATGTTATGTATTGTATACATCACTATAGGTTTCTTTTTTGGCAGTAGTGGTAAGAGGCATATGCAACTAGCAGTTGCAAATGTTGATTGAAAATATTGGTTGTTTTTTTTATTATGTAATTTAACATTATGCTTGGAAGTAATAACCAATATTTGTTGTTTATGCCTAATTTAATTTAGCTTAATAAAAAATGCAGTGACAATAAACATAAAACTAAAAGGACAAATTTGATCATTTATGCATATGATTTCCCCATTGCAATTTGGATAAATGTACTTTACAAAAGCATATGATTAGTCTATACACCATTCACCCTATACACCATCAACGCTATACCAGCCAAAAACCAAAATGTGAGTAAGCTATACATGAACCAAAAAAAAAACCAACATTTTGTTTTTCAATACAACAAAATAACATTCAACAGTGGTGTATAAACTAGAATGTTGTAGGCTTAAAATGTGACTACCATCTTCTGTTCCAAAACCAGAATGTTGTAGGCAAAATACCTTACACCTTACTTTTTGGATCACGAGCTATCGCGAGATGGTCCTGCAAAATAGAAAATAGATACAAATAGATAAATGAATTATGGCACAAGTTCAAAAGCAAGTTATCATTGTGAATCACAAGACAAACAACATAAGCCATTCAAAACAAAATAACGATGATTTACTCATGTTTCCTACAACTGATTCTTGTGTTCCCAAGTGGTCAAGAGGAGCCTTTCGCTTGTTATTTCGTGACTTGGGTGTTGAAGAAGATTGTCCACTACCATCTTGGCATGAAGCTGTCGTCATGCTCATTGTGGTTCTACCAGACTACAAGAGTATTTTATATTAATATTAACAATATATAAAATAACTCATATCAATAGTAAAAGGAAGAAACTTACACAAAATATTTGCTTTCCCTTAGATTTATCTAAGGTAGTTGACCTTTTAATGGAAGATTTCCCCTTTTGTTTAGGTGGTTGTGCATCTTGCTGCAAAAAATGGATCATAATCATTGGTTAGACAAAATAAAATAAAAAATTTACTCAACATATTTAACTGAAGAACAACACTGTACCTGTTTCAAATTTGTGCAAGACTGCTTGTTATGGCCATGTTGGCCACATTAAGTACATGTCATGAGTAGACCTTTCCTACTCAAGTGGCCATGCTTCAATTTTTTTAGTTCATCTTTGGTCATCCTCCTATTCTTTTTGGCCCTTCCAGGCATATTCCTTTCAATAGGAGGTAGCACTGGCTGAATACCAGTTTTTTCCCAATCATGTGGCCCATATATAGACTGTATTGGAAAAGAGTAAGCTTTTTTGTAGGTATCAATGTGATAATATTCATGCAGATATTCATCTGGTTGAAACCCTAAGTGATATATGGCAGCATATGCATGGGAACATAGAATCCCACTAATTTGCAAACTTCTACAACTACATATCCTTTGACTTAGGTCCACTATATACTGATAACTTTCTTTCCTCAACTCACATCCATTTTCACCATTACATATCAGTTGCCACCCTACATAGTCCTTCTTGTTGGCATCAAACTTAGCTTTCACCAATGGACCATAATTTTCCTTCCATCCATTACATAACTTCGTTTTTTGTACTATCACAGTCATCATCTTGGTCCTAATATCCTCAAGCATTCTGATAATGCTTTTGAACCTAGCTTCAACAATGCTTGAATTGAATGTTTCACACAAATTGTTGTCAACTATATCTGATTTACAAGTAGTCCTCAAAAATGCCCTAGTCCACATCTTTGGAGACTTTTTCATCAAATTATCGTAAGCATCCTTATCTTTCTTCTCTAGTGCTGAACATAGATCCTCCCACTCCCTCTTAGTCGTGCACTTCACAATCTGCCAGAAATCACACTCATAAGATTTCCCTAACTTCCTCCCTGACCAATTTGCAAACACGTGCCTCGCACAATTCCTATGCTCCACCTTTGGTAGTATGTCAGAAATTGCAATCTCAACGCCTTAATTCAAATTAATGAATGAGATAGATTGTTAGAAAATTTTAGTTAAATACAAATAACAGATTAAAAAAATAATACCAAGCTTAAAATTGCATATTTATTAACCTTTTATTGGTCACTAATGATTGTGTACCCATACCCATCTTTCAAGCCCAAATCAGTTGATAGGAGACTGAGAAACTAGACCCGTGAATCAGTGCACTCCACCTCAACCATAGCCCATGCAATAAGGAACATTTGGTTGTTTGCGTCTCTTCCAACAGCTATGAGAAATTCACCCTTAAATGGGCCTTTTAGGAAGTAACCATCTAGCCCAATGAGTGGCCTACACCCCGCTTGCCAGCCTCTCTTTAGTATATCAAAGTAAACATAATACCTTTTAAAATGAAGAAGAGAGTCTGCTGTCACCCTTTGACCTTAACTCATGAGCATAGTCCCATAGCAAGCCAAATTCCTCCTTAGGATTCCCAACCGTTTTCTCTTTCACTATTTTCCTCGCTCTATAACAACAGTCAATTGTCACATTTACATGCATATCAGAAACACATCTTCTTTGAATTTCCCTCAGCTTCATCTTAGGGTGATCCTTGATAGTTGCTTCAAAATATTGGGCAATCATAGCAGCAGTCACCATTTTTTTCTTAAAACTAACTGAACAATGGTGCTCATCCTGAAACGTCTTTATTTGCAAGCATTTCGTAACAGGACTGTAGCTAGTCTTAATTCTCCATGGACAGTTAGGGGAAGAAATGCACCTCACAACAACCTTTTTTGGTTCATTCTTAATAAACTTTAGTTGTCTTCTACATTCTTTGGAGTACTTTCGAATTACACACTTAAACTGTTTGCCATAAACAACATTCCCAGACTAAATTTTAACTTATCAGTATATAAGGGAAACTTGCTCCTCCTTCTCTCACGATCTTCATGTTCTTCATCTTTATCGAACCCAACCAAGCCTCCATGTTCATCTGAGTCCCATACCTCAGTCTCATTCCCATCCTCCTCTTCTCCACTACGTGCAACATCAACATTATCCAATCTATCTGATGTTGCAAAATCACCAGCTTATTCATAAACAACATTATCCACTCCATTTGATGTTGTAAAATCACCAGCATATTCATCAGCAGCAACTTCACTATCATTATCCTCTCCAATAGTAGACCCTAAACTAATATGTCCATCATTTTCCATACTAATATCCTCATTTACCTCAATACCAGTAGCAAACACACCCTCCCCATCAGCTTGTACCTCTCGTACTTCACCCTCTCTGCCAAATTTTACCTTTTCTAGATCTCCTTCACCATCAGATTCTACCCCTTCATCATCACCCTCCCCATCAGCTTCCACCCTTTCAACATCACCCCTCAATAGTCAACAAGAAAATTTCGTCTACAATTATAGGGTTATCAACCTCATGTTCAACATATAACTCAATCTCCTTAAACTTGACCTAAAAGTCTAACATAGCTATGGTGGAAGTGTCATCATAAATCACCCTTAGATTATTTTGTAACCCTACTGTACTAGGCTCATGAAAATATATTAACATGACAGTGTTAAACCCTAACCCAATTTTTACTATTTTACATAATTCAAAATAAGATATTGTGTCTGGGTCCTCTTTAAGCCCAATCACTTCCCCACCTACATATCTAACATATGGGTCCTTTACAAAGTGCCCACCCACATGCAAAATAATATAATATTCATTATCTGATGACATCTACAAAAAATAGTAACACATTGTAAGCAAAAAAATTAAAAAAACAAACAAAACAGTAGCAGAAGTCTACAATTTTAACATCTTTTCTGAGCAAAAAACAAATTGCTTTGAATAAACAAACAAATTTCTAAGCAAAAAACATTAAAAAAAAACAATACTCACTACCTACATCGGGACCACTTCTTTGAATACAAAACAAAACAGTAACACATGTCTACAATTTTAACATCTTTTTGCTTGGGTAACAGAAATCAACATCATCGGAACCACTGTCGCATCACAAATCGACAAAACAAACCCTACATTATGGCACTAAAATTGCAACAATAAATCACAATTAACCATCTACAATTTTGACAACAGTTTTATCAACAACATCGGGACCACTATCGCATAAAAAATCGACAAAACAAACCCTACATTGTGGCACTGAAATTGTAATAATAAATCACAAATAACCAACAAATCAAACCAAAAATGAAATTTATTTTCCCAACAAACCAAATAAGAAAACACCTACCTTTTGATTTTGGGTTACGAAAACTGCTCATGATTGTTGAAGCTTTTTTGTTCCTAATAGTTTTAGGGATTCAACGATTTGATTCATAAAATTTTTAAGGATTTCAAGAATATTTTGGAATGCTAACGATTTAGAGATTTTAAGATTTAGGGATTTGAAAATTTTAGAGATTCAACAAAGATTTTGGAGGTTAGAGATTTGGGGAATTTCACGATTTGAAGATTTTAGAAGTTGGAAAAAAAGTATCGAATTTGGGGATTTAGAGATTTAGGGTTTTTTGTTTTATGATTATTAAATTTGTTTAATTTTTTGCCACGTTAGCTTATTTATTTTAATGTCAGCCACATCATCAGTCAACTGGAACGCCACATAGACCAATTTGTTTGACCGGCTATTGACTAACGGTCAGCTGACGGTTACTGTTTCAACTGGGTTGATGTCTGAAAAATCCATAACGTAAAGGGCCGATTTCAGAAAAAAAAAGATTAGGGGCATATATCCAAAAGCCCCCAAAGGTTGAGGGCTTTTTTTGCAATTATGCCTTAGTATAATCTGCAGCTGTACCAACAAAAGGAAATGACCCAATAAAGATTAAGTTATAAGTTCCATTTTGTTTTTCAAATTTTCATTTTATTTTTTGTTTTACCAATCCATTTTCATGAACAATGAAGAACAACATTCAATTCAAATCCCAAATCATTCACTATAGCACTAATATTTTTTTAAACCCATTTCTCGAATCCACCATTTCTCTTCCCATTTTCACCGTTTCTCTTTTGCTTTCACCTAAAACCTAGATCCAAAAACCAATTATTTGTGTAAGAAGAAGTAAAAGAAGAAATGGGTCTGACAAATTGACTAAGCTCACACTCGAGTTGATCTCAATTTTGGCTTCAAATCTCAAGATTTAGTTGCTACAGATGAAGGAGGGCTTGGGTTTTTGAACAGCTTCAATGGAGTAAGATTTAAAGAATGGAAAAAACTAACAATGAGAAGATGAAACAAGAAGAAAATTTTAGGGTATTGTATTTTTTGATTGTTGTTGTGTTGGGGTTTTTGTAGTATTGTGATTAAGGGAAAATGAAGCAATGAAATGGGTTTTTGGCAGAAAAAAAAGAAGAAGAAGAAAATGAAGAAATGTAGAAGCAGATGCAAAAAAGAAAAAAAGAAAAGAAAAGAAAGGAAAAAGGGAAGAGGAGAGAAAACAAAAAAGAAAAAGGAAGTATAATAGGACGCCACGTGGCAGCATGTGATTAGCCAGCACTGTCACGTCAGCAAAAAATTAACGGCGTTAGGGTTAGGTACCAATATAATGGACGGAAAAAAAGTTCAGGTACCAATCTAGGACAAAAAAAACTATAAGTACCAATCTAGAAGAAGTTGACAAGTTCGGATAGTAATTTTATTTTTAACCCTAAATTTAATTATAATTATAATTATTAATATAAAATTATATTTAATTTTTGCACTGTTTTTTAATAATAAAGTGTGTTGATCTATAATTAACCTTGTGAGTTCAAGCCTGATCTAAATTGAATCTAGACGAATTGGATCGAACGGACCGTTTGACCCAAAAACACTTTTGTTACAATTTTAAATAAATTCCTATACTTTTTTATATATTTAAAATTTAATTTATTTACTTTTAATTCAAGCAATTTAGTCATATTACTTGTCCGATTTAAATGTGTTATTAATTAAATTTTAAATTTCAAAATTATAACTTTAAATATTAAAATATCATATATTTAAATTTATTGAAATTATATAGAAATTATTATTATTTGTACTTTAATTATTAAATTAAATAAATAAAAATGACTAAATTATTAAAAATAAAAGTATAGAGATTAAATTTTAACAAAAAAATAGATGCATAATTAGATCTAAAAGAAAAACGATTTAACATGAAGAAATATGATGTTTGGTCAACAAAAAAAAAGGATGTAATGGTAAATTTCCTTTATAAACAAGTAGACCTACAAACATATTTGTTTACACCTTTCTAGAGAAAGATATAGGTTACGTATGAGCTAGTTAGTCTTAGAAAGAAAGCGAGTTATAAGGGTGTTGGAGCTTTTGCTCTGAGATGCTCTCCAATGCATGGCTTAATGAGGAATTTAAAGGAATATGTAGAAATTTATAGAGAGTTGTTCTTTGGTTCATGAGTACATAACGATTGAGTTGTTTTTTTATCCTTAATCAACAACCTTAGTAGGTTAGTGTGCAAATTTAACAATTTGTTAGTCCAGCCTGCTACAAATGTTAGTGCTGAAAGCTATGGGCTAGAAGCTAGTTAGCCATAGGTTGTCCTTTGTCAATGTAGTGAGCTTATGGTTCGTATAATCATTAGGTTTTGGCATATTAGTATTTAATTGGATCTACTTCATGATCCAAATTCATAATTTATATTAACGCGGTTTAAATTGGACCAATTCAGTTAGGATAATTGTCTAAAGAGGGATAAAGAAAATTTATTGACTCGCAAATTAATATAAACCGGTTGAATTGAGTTAAAAAATCAATTGAATCGGTAATTGAACCGATTTTGGCAACACATCCCAATCATTTTATTCATTGGTGGCTGCACACTATAACCATTCACATTTAACTAAAATGTCATTGTAAACCTAATATATTATTTACCACAACTTTAATCTTCCTTCATCTTTTCAAGAAGACCAGATAATGGATTTTTCAATGCAGAATTTAACACTGTTAACCAGTGAGGTAAACAAGAGAAGAAGGTAAAATTAGAATAAAGGAGAGAAGGATGAAGGATGCGAAGAGAATTTTGTTTTGGGAGTGAGTTTGAAGATTAGGAGGACGAAGGGTGAGTTTGGATGGGCGGTGCGTTTAACTGTGATTAGTGTAAAAATAGCGGTAGCAGTGAGATTAAACACTGTAGCGATACTGCAGCGTGAGACAAAAAGTAAACTAAACGCACCGCACTGCACCCAATTGCCCATCTAAACTCCCCCGAAGTATCTTATGTTAGTCTTTATGAATTGGATACCTGTCCTAAGGTCACTAATGTTGAAGTCTGATTAGTAGTGACAGTGATGTTATATCACGTTGTAAGGTGACTAGCAATATGTCAATTATAGGTTGAAAATTAATAGATTGGATGGTAACAATGAAAACCTTTTGTTCCTTTTTGTGTGCAGAGGAGGAAAAAGAACCATATGAAGCAAAGGCTAAAGTAGATATAAAAGACGATACGATGTTGAAAGGAATGCATATAAAAATCCTCAGCCGATGCACACAGATTCAGGAAGTGAATCTGACAGTGAATAAAATTTAGAAGGCAGTTGGGGGTGCTTTAGGGTTGGAGATTCCATTTCATCACTGGCGTAGAGAGATTAGAAGGAAAAAAAATGGGTAAGAGAAACTATTTTGTAGTGAATAGGGTTTGGGTTTCAGAGTGTGTATTCGAAAGATATTTACATGTTGTAGGAATATGGAGAACGAACATATATATTTATATACCCTGAAATCCTGAAATATAATTGTATGGTTGTAGTATTAGAAAGGCATTATTTGAAGTCTCAGGTTTGAATTCTATGAATGGATTTTCTCTCGATTTATTCAGGTCGTGAGTTTTTTTTTTTTTAATACAAGTTCACACGATGATGTTTGAGAAAAACTTTAATCACAGTTTATACAAATCAAAATAGATATATTATGGTTATTAGTTTAGTTGTTCGTTCATTGTTGAGCAAATTTGAGCAAATTTTACCTTCATTTGTTTTTTTACTGTGTTTTAGTTGTAGAAATTAAAATATTTGAAAAAAAATTGCTTTTTCATCAATTTACATTTGAGATAACCTTGATTCTAAAACCATGGTTTTGAATATTTTTCAGCTTATTAAGAGAGTAAGATGGCAACCACTTTCATAGCCATGTCATCAGTTGGCTCATTCGTTGCACCTAATGGTCTGGTCATGGATAAGAAGCTTTCATCTTCTTCCTACAGATTGTCATCTTTAGCATCCATTTCTTCATCTTCATTTCTTAGTAGACGAAATGTTGTTCTTAGAAGATCTCGTCTGCCCAAGATTTCTGCAGCAAAAGAGCTACATTTCAATAATGATGGGTCAGCCATAAAGAAATTACAAGTGAGTCTTTGTTTCAAATGCTAAAAAGTTGCCTAACTGGTTAAGTATTCAACTGAACTTCACAGCCTTTATATGTTTGCTCTAGCTTACTTCATGTTCTTTTGTTGTAGACTGGTGTGAACAAGCTTGCTGATTTGGTTGGAGTCACTCTTGGACCAAAAGGCAGGAATGTCGTTCTAGAGAGCAAATATTGCTCTCCCAAAATCGTTAATGATGGTGTGACAGTGGCTAAGGAGGTATATTGCGTTTGCTCTAACCATTTTCTGAAGTTGAAAGCTTGACCAAAAGTTTTAAGAGTTTTCATTGATTGAATGATGTGCCTGTATCAATTTCAAGGTTGAGTTGGAGGACCCAGTTGAGAACATTGGGGCTAAGTTAGTAAGACAGGCAGCTGCTAAAACTAATGGCTTGGCTGGTGATGGAGCAACAACTTCTGTTGTTCTTGCGCAAGGTTTGATTGCTGAAGGTGTCAAGGTTCGTTCATTTATCTTCATATAATTATGTTTGGGGTACATGAGAGAACTTTAAAGTTAGACATTTCCATGCTCTTTGTGTTTAATTGCTAAGAGCTATTGTAATCTAGTTACTTGGTTTACATTTGTTCATGAATATACGAATGCAAAAAAAGGAAGGCATTAAGAACTCCTGAACAGAAGTCTAAAGAGACTTACATGGTTCCGGTAACCTGAGTGCTGATGTGCGTTTTTTTGTCATCATATAGCTTTGCCAATCCAAAAGGGAAGTCCCATCCTATTCTTCAGCTCTTTGATCCTTCTCCTCATCTTCCCTCTGTTTCCACTTGCTGCAGGTACGACCTATATATGATTATAATATTGGTGTGCTCTGTTTCATGTTCATTGCTTTATAATTAGTTGCATAATTCAATTCTGCCATTTCATTAAACGTTTAAGGTGCATAGATGTTGGATACTACAAGATCCTGCCTAGCCTATGGCTACTTGTTTTGGGACTGCTAGTTGATAAAAAAATTACTAATGCAAGAGATCTTATCAACATCCTGGAAGATGCCATTAGGAGCGGATACCCAATTTTGATAATTGCGGAAGACATTGAACAGGAAGCTTTAGAAACTCTGGTTGTGAACAAACTTAGAGGTGCTTTGAAGATTGCTGCTCTCAAAGCTCCCGGCTTCGAGAATTTTATATTCATGTTAACCTGTTTGTGCTATTAGTGCCAGGTACCCCAGTTACACTGCCAGGTGCTGCTGGTGATTTTGCAGTTGGACTAGAACAACTTGCTTCGATGACCCGGGATCATAAATTATCAGCTCTTCAACAATATGGTGGGGTAAGTTACCTGTTAATGTAATTTTGTCATTTTACTTGGTGTTTCTTTTATGGTCAATTGATGTGATTCATGGTGGATTCCTTCATCAGGTTAAGGGGTTGTCTGATCTGTTGAAAACAAATTTAGAGACGGGAATTTACGGGGATGAGGTTGATTTGTTAAACCGCAAGACTGCATTTGGATCAAATACATATCCACGGAAAAAGGGACGGAGTTTCTGGGTATATTATTTGCTTCTTAGTCCTTAATTATTATTTTTAAAATTCTACCGTTATGTTCAATTTTTTGCTTGCTGGTAGTGATACCTATGCTGTTTTGCAGAGGTTTCTTTGGGAGGCATGGCAAGATTTAACCCTTATCATATTGGTTGTAGCTGCTTCTGTGTCTTTGGGGTTGGGAATAAAGACAGAGGTTCAACTTTTCTTTTTACTATTGTATTTACTAATGTTTGTATCTTGGATAATGGTTTCTTTGCTAGGGTGTTAATGCTCCCCTTCTTTATACGGGTTTGAAAGTTTTAACTATTGTGCTTTTTGGCATGAATTGACACTTTGTTTATATGCTATGATTGCACAAGGAAGTTAATGTAAAGGCAGATTCTAACACAAAGTATAACCTTCTACAGATATTATCCTCTGAAGCAATAATTAAATTCCTTTTTTGTGCAAAAATCTGTTAACATGTTCTTTTCTTCCCTGTAATCTCCTGGTTATGAGTCTCGATTAAACCTTAGCGGCCACATGCAAACGGGATACTTTTATAATTTTGGTAAACATATTTTTAATGTCCTTTTGCAATTAAATGGATTGTCCTTGTTTTTCCTATTATTGCTTCTTTCTTTTGGCTGATTGTTTTTCTTTTCTTTCTGATGAGTTAGCTAATTTCATAACCTACAGAGCATGGAGAAGGTCTTCAAGTTCTCCACTATGAAGTTGGACAGAAATATGAACCACATTTTGATTACTTCGTTGATGAGTACAATACTAGACATGGAGGCCAGCGTATGGCTACTATGCTCATGTATTTGTAAGTTTTATAATTTTCTCTGTACATGCCTATGGAAACTGAACCCAAGTTAAAAAAAAAGAAATGTTACCGCTTACATTAGTCAATGCTACTGATGCAGGTCAGACGTTGAAGAGGGGGGGAGACAATATTTCCAAATGCCAAGGGCAATATTAGCGCTGTTCCATGGTGGGATGAATTGTCCGAATGTGGCAAAGGTGGTCTTGCTGTGAAGCCTAAGGTGGGTGATGCATTGCTGTTCTGGAGCATGAAACCGAATGCCACAGTAGATCCTTCAATTTTGCATGGTTTGCAGTCAATCCCTTACCTACCTTTCTTGGGTTTTTCTTTACTTGTATGGTTCAAGAATGATTGAGCAGTTTTGCATTTCCATGGGAAAAATATCTGCAGCCTTACTATAATATTGTGACACTTATGTTAAAAAACATTTCTCATTCACCACTACTTTTAGTTATCTACAGCCAAATCCCAGTTTTTGATGATTATATTTTTCTTGATGTAGGTGGTCAGATGTTGCTTGGAGCATGCAGCATCAGTGGCCAAGACATTCTTGATGTCTGATTGTGTGGTTGTGGAAATAAAGGAACCCGAGCCCCTACCTGCTGGGAACCCCATGGATAATTCAGGTTTGCACTTCTGAATCTAACATGATTAGTAATGGAACACTTTCTTGTTCTTTATATTTTGCATGCTAATATGTCGGGTTCGATTATGTCAGGATACGGCTACTAAAGCAGATGTTGAAGGGAAGCCGAATAAGGTATCAAATCTCCATCCTAGCAATGATGAACCTGTTTAGAGTAGAATGCTTATTTTCGTTGTTGATTTATTATTAAAAAATCCTTAAGATCCCAGTGATATATAAGATTTGCATTTTGCAGTTCAGTGTAACAATTTTGAACATCAATTTTCAGTGAAAGGAATAAAGTTAATATTTATTGTTTGCTGTTTTTGATTGGTAGAAAATTTTTCAACTGAATTTTATTTAAATGGCCGTAATAAATTGAATTTCAACACATTATTTATAATTCTTATAAATAAAACTAATTTCATGGGGAGCGTTACAGTTGATATTACTATACGAACAAAAAATAAAGGTAAATGATGAAGAAAAATCACAGGAACTACAAATTATGAGGAACATCAAATGTGAAACATGAAAGAACGATAAAAGCAAAGAAGCAGCTGGATAGTGGTGACTTTAAAAAACATGACATTTATCGGTGTTTTTGGAAAATCACATTGAAGAACATGTTCTTTAGCGGCGTTTGTAGGAAAAGCACCGCTAAAGGTCATGTTCTATAGCAGCGTTTTTCCACATAAGGGCTGCAAAATTTAGCGGCACTTATAGGCCCAAAAAAAACGCCGCTAAAAACTTGTTTTGTTGTGTGACTAATATAAGTTGTCTTTCCGTATTACGATCTAACCACGTAATACTTCTTAGTATTAGTTAAATATTAGATAACCAGTTAACCAATAGCTTTTATTTTGCTTTAGATGCAAAAAATACATGAGGACATTATACAAATGATATTAATATAATTCATGAATAATTTTATTAACCAAAATGAAACTGAAAAATGGAGAAATGGAATCATTTGGAAATGAATGTGGTTTTCTCCAAAATGAAAATTAAAATGAAAATGACCTGAAATAAATTTAAGTTTTTGAGTTAAATGAAGTTCGAAAATGGAAATAAATTATTTGGTCATAGTAAACCCGTTGAATGTAGAAATATTAAATATATTCTCTCATAACAGTAAAATTGTCATGATTTTAACGGAATTAAAATTGGGTTGAGAAAATTATTTAATTGGAAATATAGTGAAATGTTTATTTTGGGAAATAGAAAAACAAATATAAGGTTTGATCGAATTATAAAGTATTGGGTTAAAAGCTCGGGAAGTACTTGTAATTAGACTTGATATAGGAGAGGCCTAAAAGCCCCTCATGTTAAAGGGAGAGATGACAAACCCTAGTATTATTAACTGGAGTTGCTGCCCCCTATACTTCTAGTTAGACTAGTAGTTTGTTTTTCTAGTTGAAATAAACTTTTTATAATTCAATAAGGGTTTTACTTCTTCTCCCTATAAATAGAGGACAATGGTAAGGTAATTTACACAACTTTAAGATATTTTTACTCTGTCCAAAAACAATGAGAGTTTTATTCCTTAAGTAATAAATATATTTTCCAAAATAACAGTTTTGTTGGTTTCTATTAAAGAGAGAATTTTTGTTTTCATACTAAAAGTAAAGAAAATTATTTCTAGTTCTGTGTTTGATTCGAATCGTTCGACCCCACACTTGAAACAGTTCATGGTACAAGAATAGCGGAAAAGGTCGTTCGGTTGAAAGTCAGGAACGACAAGGATTCGTCTAGATGAAAACACATGTGCGGTTTTGGTAAAAGATTTATTGCTATAAATATCACAAACCGATTCAGTTTTCAAAATTTTTATTTTTTGTTGTGCAAGAAAACTGTTTTTTAAACCGGATTTTTTTCAACACGCTGTGATTACAACTTAGCTTTCTTTGACTCATCATTTTCAGCAAAGACGTGAGCTTTTTCATATAATGTTGACAAGTTGGGGCCTTATCAATTAAATTATACTTCAAATTTTGGTGATTTGTTCCAGACATGAAAGCTTGAACATCAAATTCTTCACGAACATCTTTTGTGACTATAGTTGTTGCGGTGAACATTTTCACAAAATCTCGTAAAGGCTCATCCTCGCACTGCTTGATAGACATGATGTACGCGCAAGATTGTTTCAATGTCTTATTTTCCAAGAACCTGCTCATAATAGGTCCCTCAACTACTCAAAATTCGTGATGAAATGTTGTGACAATTGCAAATATCACACTTGAGCTGAGTCCTTGACCATCATACATCATTTTAGGGAATTTAAACATGGAGAAAACATGATGCCACAATACCTTTTTAGCTAAGGGCTCATTTTTATACTTCTTCACTAATTTAAAGGATTTCATTTTTTGAAAATCCTGTAAATGTTTCTGTAAATTCTTTATTTTTTGCTCTAAGGTATTTTGACTAAAAAAATTATAACTATCTCCATGGTCCTCGTCATAGCTATCATCTTTATTATCCATGTCAACATCCTCATCTGTTAAATTTTTATTACCTTGGCTTGCATGTTGATGATCGTGTTTAGAATGGATGGAATCTTCTTACGCTTAGGATTTTGCTCCCAGTTCATCCTATTCGCTTTGAGCTCCTTAATAAGCTTTTTGTTTCTTTCATCCATTTGTTTTTACCTATCCATTTGCTCTTGGATAAACTTCTATTGCTCTTCGTATCTCTTTTATTGGGAGGAAATTTTCTCTTCCATAACTCTTATTCTCTCTCGTATGCCTAGATACTACTAATTACCAAACCGATGATGCTGAGACCCTTGATCTATCAGTGATGCTCTAACGTGGTACTGGTTCTAGAGGTTGTAATACCATGAAGGATATTGGTAAAACTAGTGGTATGGATTTTGTTGGTAAGGGTTTTGCTGATTTTGGTTTTGTAGGTTGAATTGGTTTCATGAAGGATATTGTTGACTAGCATGCAATGGGTTTTGGTTTGATTTCCTAGTTTGCTCCTATGTTATGACCAATGGGGTTTATAACCTGATCATTAATAAAATCAAACTCAGTGCTAGGAAGATTATTGCTACCTAGACGCGTCATGTTTGTCCATGTTCACTGCACCAATTATTAACCAGTGAGGTGAAGAAGGTAAAAGTAGAATAAAGGACAAGTGTAACAGCCTGATTTTGGGCCTAGTCGGAATAGTGGTTTCGGGACCACAAATTCAACGAGTAAAAAATTATTTTTATTATATTTTTATGGTCTATAATTTCACAAAATTATTTTTTGAAAATTTCGTTCGAAAATTTCAACGTTTGGGCACTCAATTTAGTAAAAAAGGACTAAATTGTAAAAAGTGAAAAAGTTGAGTTCTACATGTTAGAAGTGTCCAATTGTTATGAAATTTTAAATTTGAGGTCCTTATATGGCAATTAGACCATTGGTTAAGTTGGTGGACAAAAACGGACATGGTTAGGCATGTTTCCAAAGTTTTTCATTAAGGGCATTTTGGTCATTTAGTTATTAAAATGAATTAAAAACAAAATTAAAAGCCAATTTTTGTCCATCTTCAAGATATGGCCGAATTTTGCATGAAGAAACCATGAATAGGGTTTTTCAAGCTTCCAAGCTCAATTGTAAGTCCGTTTTAGCTCCGTTTTTAATGATTTTTACGTTTTTGAAATCCTCGTAACAAGATCTAGCTATTTCTACCATTATTTTGAACTAGGCTTTGTGTTTAAAAATTTACATATGAATGGTATGCATGTATTTTGATGTTTTATGGAAGAATATGAATGTTTGGGGTGTGATGAACGTCTTTTACTAAGTGATTTTCGATGAAAATGCCTAAAAAGATTAATTTGTAAAAGTTATAAAATATGTCACAAGTGTGTGAATAAGTGAGTATTGTGGACTACTATAGTTATGAAAATAGTTCCGCTAGGCCTAAAATGCAAGGAAATTGAATAAAAATTATTTTACAAGCCTAGGGGCAAAATCGTAATTTTGTGAAACTCTAGGGGCAAAAATGTAATTTTTCCAAAGTGTGATTTTTGGACTAGATTGTATAATGTGAGTGTTTATAAGTTTAATGTGTGATTATAAATCAAGAAAGACAAGAAATTGACTTTGATCAGTGAAAAAGAAAAGTGAGAAAAAGTGAAAAATTTCTCGGTTGAACCTCCAGAATAGAAAAGATACGAATGAAGTGAAAGTAATGATCACGTGTGTGGCATGGACTGTGTGCAGGCCACTATGTGAGAGTGATAGTAATGGTCACGTGTAATAGCCTGATTTTGGGGCTAGATGGAACAGTGGTTTCGGGACCACAAATTCGACAAGAAAAAAATTTATTTTAAAATTATGACATGGGTTGCATTATGATAGGTATGTTGCATGAAAATACTGATATGGTAAATTAAGAAAATATAGTGATAAAATGGGTAATTGAGTTATGTCAACATTGGAAAGTATATTTATGACATATTAATCCAAGAAAGGATTAAATTGCAAAAGTGAGAAAAGTTTTGTTGCCCAAGAGTAAATACTCAAAACTTGAGGGGTTAAAGTGTAAATATGAAAAAGTTGAAGGACCAATAGTGTAAATATTTTAAGGGAAGAATAATCTAGAAACTAAGAAAATGGATGGATTAGGACCAAATTGAAAAAGGTGAAGAAGTTTGAGGGCTAAATCACAATTTTACCAAATTAAGTGATGACTCAAGGACGGAATTTTAAAAGATCATAAAGGGCAAAATGGTCAATTAGAAGAGAGAAATCTAGAAGATAATGATGATGTTGGAGATATTTTAGATTAATAAATAAATAAATATTAGTTTATTAATATTTTAATTTGATTTTTTAATGATATTATTTTATTGTTATTAATTTATTTAGTATATATATATATGTGGAAAGAAGGATGAAAAGTATCCATCCATTCTCACCATTTTGCATGCATTAACGTGAGAAGAAGAGGGAAGAAAGAAAGCTTTGCTTTCTTTACAATTTGGTCCTTTCACCAAAAATCCACCATTTTCACTTAGAAATCAAAAAATTTCCATATCCATCAAGAGAGAAAGATGGCAAGGAGACTATGGGGAGCTAGAATATCAAGTTAGATTCAAGAAATAGAAGCTGGAGGAGGAGAAAATCAAGTTAAAGATTGAAATCAATGGCATAAGGTAAGAACATCAAGATTTTTATATACTTTTGAGTTTGATATTATTGAAAAAGTAGGAAATTAATGTTAAGGTAAAGTTTCATTATATAAGGTTCTATATTCTTGTTATGTTAGTAAAGGAAATAAGAGAAAGTGGTGAATATATTGAAGAGAAAGGAAAGGAAAGTGTTATAAATTTAGTTATCAACATTTTACACTAAAATAGTTTTGAAACAGCAGCAGTAGTCTGACTTTGAAAATCTACCAAAAATCATATGAATTGAATTAGAGGATGAAAAAATATGAAATTAAAGCTTATTGAGTCTAGTTTCTCATAAAAGAAACGTTGTAAGCAATGGAATTGTAAATTATGAGATATAATAGGTTTTGTGAGATAAGGTCAGAATGATTTCGGGTTCCCCTGTACTGACTTTGGAAAATCAAAAAAAAATTGGAGAAAAATAATTAGTGGCTTAAATTTATATGTTTAAATCCTTACTGAGTCTATTTTAATATAAATAAACGGTAACATCATCCGAATCCCGTACGATGAGATAATTAATTTTAGTGAAGAAGGGTCGAAACTGTCAGACAGCAGAACAGGGATGACTTTAAAGAATAAACTGTACTTATTGGCTAAACTAAAATTCTTAAAATTTTATGGTAAGAAGATATGTGAGTCTAGTTTCATAGAAAATTAACGGATCTCAATTTGGAGTTCTGTAGCTCAAGATATAAATAATTTAGTGACTATGACTCAAGTGGACAGCTTTGAATGAATATAAATAAATGTGAAATTATAGATAATGTTACATATAAGCATGTTATATATATTAAGGATGTGGAATGGAGAGGAGGAGGAGGAAAATAAGTGTATGGATATTCTGCTAGCATGGGTTTGCATTATAAATGGTTAATTTGCATGATTTGGGCTCTGGACCTGAATTGAATAAAAGTAAAACTTTAGGGTAATTTTGGAAAAATGTCAAAATGACCAAATTGCATGAAATGAGTTGTTTTATTAAATGAAAATTAATTTTAGATCAAGATCGGGTAGAAAATCGAGAAAATGGAAAATTACTAAAATGCCCTTGTATCTTGGTATTTTCGCATATCACCTGGTAAGTTTGTATGAACTATATTCGTATAATTTTAATTAAAGTGAATGTTATTTTATGATGAATATTATATGGATATGTGTTTTAATATTGAAATTGAATTATTATTGGTAATATGTACAATTATTAGATGCATTGAGATGATTATCTAAGCTTGATTGTGGTTGGTAGGAAATGTTACATTATTTATGTTGTGAAGAATTATAAAAGCAAGTTAATAATTTGAAAGTTTAACAATTTATGGAATTTTATAGTTATTAGATGTTTTGAAATGATTATCGAAGCTTGTTGGAGATATATCACATTATCCACTGGTTCTATCGGTAATTTTGGATGACTTGATTATGGTTATTATGGTGTGTATAAGTTAATTTGGTTAACGTTAGCTCATTAATGTTTTGATTTTGATTGGTTATAAATATGAACGTTAGGTAAAAATGAAATGTCTGAAAATTAATTAGTAAACTCCGGTAATGCCTCGTACCCTATTCTAGTGTCGAATATGGGTAAGAGGTGTTACATCACGTGTGTAGTACTATGTGCAGGCTACTACGTGTACTGAGTATCATTGATTATAAAGGTGGTTGTTATGTGTTGATTCCACCGGGTACCATTGATTATTAAGGTGGTTGTTATGTGCTGACTCCACTGGAAATCATTGAAAATAAAAGTGGTTGCTATGTGCTGATTCCACTGAATATAATTGATTATAAGGGTGGTGCTATGTGCTGATCCACCGTGTAACGGTTATTATTCCGAAGTGATCATCAGGAAATTGGCTAAGTGAAAATACATGTGATCACATAACAATTAAGTGTAATCGAATAAGACCATGTGATGAACAATGTGCTCGATATTTAATCGACCCTTTGGTACAATGAAATGAAGTAATGAAATTATGAAAGAGTAAATTTAACAACAAAATAGTTTAGGATAGCAACAGTTGTGTGAATTAGAAAAATAATTAAAAATAGTGGAAATTGAATTAGAAGCTGAATGAGTCTATTTTCACATAAAGGAAGCAGAGTGAACAAAAGAGTTATATATTTTGAGATATTCGAATTTTAGTGAGACAGGGTCAGAATGATTTTGGAATCTCCTATTCTAACTTTGGAAAATTGTTAAAATTGTACAAAAATAATTATGGTCTAAATTTTATATTTTTAGAATCTTGAATGAGTCTATTTTCAAAAGAAACAAACTAGAACATTATCTGAATTCTATACAATAAGATACTTAATTTTTAATGAAGAGGGGTCAAAACTGTTGAATAGTGAAATAGGGGAAACTTTAAAGAATAAACCATACTTATTGGCTAAGCTAAAAATTCTGAAAATTTTATAGTAAGAAGATATGTGAGTCTAGTTTTGGGGAAAATTAACGAATCTTAATATGGAGCTCTGTAGCTCGAGATATAAATAAATCATTGACTCTGACTCAGACAGTCAACTTGAATTTACATATGGGAAAATAGTGAAAGTATGTACAATATTGTTTAAGTGTGTTATACACATTAAGGATGATGAATTAAGAGGTGTAATGACCCAAATTCAAGGTTATCGGAATAGTAGTTTCGTAACCACAAATCCGATATAAAGAGAAATTTATTTTAATATTTTTGCATGAGTATTGGTATGATAGGAAAATCGTATGAAAATATCGATAGAAAAATTTTACTGATTTAGTGGTTAGTTAGAAAAAGAAATTATTGAAGAAATTGGGTAAAAATAAGGTATCGAGACCTCAATCTCATAAAATGAGTCAAAATATTTTTATAAATATTTATGAAGTGTTAGTAATATGATATTAAAATTTGGTTAGAAAATTTAAATGTTTGGGTAGTCAATTAAGTGAAAAGGACTAAATTGAAAAAAGTGTAAAAGTAACTAGAATGATTAAATAGCTCAATTGTTAAATGAGGAGGGACATAAATAGAAAATAACCCCAAAATGAGATATTTTGGGCGGCATAAGCTGAGAAAAATCAGGAGAATTGAAGAATTAAGGATAAAATTGGAATATTGCAAAATTTACTTTAAAAGTTAGGACTAAAGTGGAATTATCTAGATTTCTCTTTATTTTTCTGCATTCTCATCAGCCAAAACGTCCTAAGGGTTTCTTCAAGCTGGTTTTTCATAATTTTTGCACCAAGTGAGTTAATCCTTGCTTTTATCTTGTAATGTTTGTGTTTCTAAGACTTTTACAACTAGGTCCTATTACTAAATTCATTAGTTTTTGATTTTATGAATGAATTTGAAAGTTGCTATGAATATGTGCTGGAAGTTATGATGAAATAGGATGAAATTGAAGCTTTAATTTGTTTATGAGATGATTTTATTAGGTAATTTCAATAGAACTTGATTTGTAGGACCTAACTGTGAAAAAGTTTGGAATTAAAGTCTAGTACTAAAATTCTGATTTCAAAAGCTTATAAAGTAGTTTAAAGTGATGGGATAAAATGTTAATTGAGAAAAATCAGCTCAATTGAGAGGTTAATTGAGTAGGGATGAAATTATCATTTATTGAAAGTTTAGGGAAAAATGATAATTAACATCATACACTAAAACAGTTTTTAACAGCAGCAGTAGTCTAACTTTTAAAAATCACCAAAAATTTTAGAGATCGAATTAGAGGATGAATAAAATATGAAGTTAAAGCTTATTGAGTCTAGTTTCTCATAGAAGAAACAGTTTAATCAATGGAATTGTAAATAATGAGATATAATAGATTTTGCGAGACAAGGTCAGAATGAATTCAGGTTCCCCTGTTCTGAATTTGGAAAATCATTAAAAATTGTAAAAAAATTATTATGAGTTATAATTTATATGGTTAGAATCCTTAATGAGTTTATTTTTAGAAGAAATAAACAGAAACATCATCTAAATTCTGTACAATGAGATAATTAATTTTTAGTGAAGAGGGGTCAGAACTGTCAAACAATGAAACAAGGGAAATTTTAAAGAATAAACTGTACTTTTTGGCTAAACCAAAAATTCTTAAAATTTTATGGTAAGAGGATATGTGAGTTTAGTTTCAGGGAAAATTAACGGATCTTAATTTGGAGTTCGGTAGCTCAAGATATAAATAATTTAGTGACAGTGACTCAGTGAGACAGCTTTGAATGCACTATAAATAATAATGGAATTATAGAGAATGTTACATATGAACATGAAATGTATTAGATTAATGATTAAATTTATTTATTTAGATCCAAAAAATTCAAATACGAAGCTAGATCGAGGAAAAGAAAAAGTTCGGGATTAGTAGATTTTGTTTACGAACAAGTGTCGAAGTAAGTTCGTGTAACTTGAATTATATTCTTAAATGCTTGAAATGTTTGTTATTGATGTGAATATGATTTGGATGTTTATTGTATGATAATTGATGAAGTATTGATATTCTTTATGAAAAGAGAAAATAAATCCCGGTTGAATGGAAGGAAAATTCGATGGATCTCTAAAAAGGAATTGACGGTAAAAAGGATCTAGCCCGGACGGGTGATCCTATCCTGATATAGCCCTCCCGAAGAATATGTGGAAAATGGATTTAGCCAGGATGAGTAATCCAAATTAGGGTTTGAATTTACCCTAGACTGGTAATTCAGATCCAAGCTCATTAGAGTAATTGTCATTGCAGGGGATTTAGCCTGGACTGGTAATCCCGACAATACTCTATGAGTTTATATTCTGTGATTTAGCTCGACCGGTAATCCCATTGTAAGGATGAGGTTCAGGGAGTGTGCTCTCTAAAATGGAAATGTGCGCACATGAATATGAATTGACGGACCCGGATTTGTACACTAAAGTGTACCTCTGAAAATCTATCAAAATTTCGAGAAATTCAACGGGATAAATATAGAAAAAAATAACAAGGAAATGGAAATCATGGAATTGCTGAGCTCATCAATCATGGTATAAATTATTGATACATGGAAATTATTGGACTAATTTGAATGTTGAGTTTGTGCATGATAGGGAAATAATGTATTGAATGGATGTATGAATGTTTATTGCATTGTATTAAAAATATTAGGTAAATATAATTCTTGTTACATGAGCTTACTAAACACAAAGTGCTTACCCTATTTCCTTTTCCCCTGTTTTGTAGTGTTAAGAGCTCAGAGGTCGGATTTGGTCGGAGACGCATCACACTATCAACCTCAAGATCTTGGTATATAAAGAAACTTTATTTTGGAAATCAATGGCATGTATAAGCTAGTAAAGTAGATGTTAATGTGAAATGAATGTATAGTTAGCCATTGGTATGGCTAACAAATTTTGGTTTTGGTATGTGATGAGATTATCTTATGAATACGATAAATCTATCTTGAAAATATATTGAAATGGATTGGTTGTGTCGGATTGGTCTCCGTTTAAAATTTGCAGGGAAGATTAGATATTTATAAAGGGGTTATATTGAATTTAAAAAAAATTATTCGGTAAAATCTGGTAATGCCTCTTACTCTATTTCGGCGACGAATATGGGTAGGGGGTATTACAATAGGAGGTGGAGGAAAAATTGGGAAATATATGAATGATTTGTGTATAATTGGTAATACGCTCGATTATAATTGATAAACGATGAAATAGAAATGACACATATATTTGTGCATTATTGGTCATGGTTTAAGCTCATGTGGGAAAATAAAGTTTCATAGTATGTGTGTATGGTATATTTGGTATATGATTTGGAATGAAGTAATGCCATGAATGGGTATTGAGTTAACACATGTTAGTAAGTTTGATACATATGAATAAATATTGTGCTCATCCATGCTTATAATGCTTATGTTATATGTTTATTTGGCTGGCATATTTGGTATACATGCTTAGGCTTTGGCCAAGTTGTGGCGGGATTATGCCACGTTAAATTTATAAGTTATGCATCGAAATAGTAAATGCCTAAATGGAAATATGCTTGTGATCATGAAAGGGGAGGTAAGGTTTAAATTATGTAATCTCCAGTGAAATGGTTTATCATGTGGTTAGTTCCAAAAAGAATTATGTTTCAATGCACTAGCTTGCAACTATGGTTGAATGATATGTTTATGTCTTGTGTGATAAACATAGGAAACGGGTGTGGAAAGGTAATGAAATAATAAGTTCATACTTGAAGTGTAAAATGACGAAAAAAGAGGATGATGAGTTGAATTGATGTTGTTATTTAAGCTAAAATGATATTTTCATTGCAAAATTGAGAATTTCATAAATGTGTTAATGAATGGTATAATCGATAAACAT
Source organism: Gossypium raimondii (assembly GCF_025698545.1). NCBI lineage: Eukaryota > Viridiplantae > Streptophyta > Magnoliopsida > Malvales > Malvaceae > Gossypium > Gossypium raimondii. The sequence goes on along the minus strand of NC_068571.1, from coordinate 5,057,700 downwards.
TGAGTTAAATGGTAAATACGTATTAGTATGGATCTTAATGATATTGAATTGTAAGTGAATTAAAAGGAAATTGCTAGTGATATGATTTGAATTGTAAGCATGAGAAATTGTGAAATGAATGAAAAGGAAATGAAACATTGAATTGCATGAGTATGTATCGGGTCTAGTAGGTCCTATTTATTATGAATATAATATTTTGAGGATATATAGTGAAGAATTATAAAAGTACGTTGATAATTTGAAAATTTTAATTTAGATGAAATTTTATAACTCGGTTCAATACGTTTACAAGTGTATGTGTTCTGGTAATGCCTCGTACCCTATTCCGGTGTCGAATAGGGGTAAGGGGTGTTACAACAAGGGGATAAGAGTTGGGAAGAGATTTTTATTTTAGGATAGAGTTTAAAGATCAAGAAAAAGTAGTGTCTTACTTTGGTCTTTGTGAATTGTTTGTATGGCTTTTTATAGTGGAGGATAAACTTAGATACGTGTCCTAAAGTCATTAACATTGAAGTTTGATTTGGTATTCTTGGTAGTGATGATGATACTATATCCTAAGATGAGACATTTTAAGATGACTAGCAATTGATTACCTTAGGCCTCCATGTGGTCTTCATATAGTCTTAGCGGAAATGTCTCTTTCCAAAGTTTGCTGAATTGGGGTTCGCGAACTAACCCCAAGTTCCAATGTCATTGATTCTATTGAGAGACATGCGTTTAGCTTTCTATGGGTACATTGTGAGGCCCTTAAGGTTTGCTACATGAGGTATAATAAACATAAAACCAACAATGTTATGCAGTTGCACATTGACTTCGTCAAGAGGGAAAACCAAAAACTTGTCCCATTCATTTCTCTTGAATCCATAAAGCTCAAGAAACTCGATTCCTCCTTTCAAGCTCTCAACCCTTTCTTAGTTCGAGGTGAAATTCATTGTCATGAAGAAATAAAAAAGAACAAAAACATAGGGAAGGTCTCGATGCGATTCTACATCAAACTAAAAACACCTTACCTAGGATTTCAAATTACTAAATCTGATCTTCCTAAACTTTTCCTCATCGGGACTCTTTGCGATGTTTTCGACGTAAATTAACAACGTTTGGAATGATGTCTTTACTCTGGCATTGTCATCCTGAAATCAAAATAAATAAGAATCATGTTTGCTTAATGTAACATATGCTAGATGACAATACCCAAAAAAAAAAAACCATGAACATGGCAATGTAGCTTAAATGGAAAGTTTATAAGATGGATTAAAAAAAAAAAAACAAAATTGATATTACTTTTGAACTAAGCATTGAAGGTCTCTAAAAGCTCTAAAAGCTCTTATTGTGACCATTGTTATTGTCACCATTGTTATCGACCAGAGTTAATAAATTCAGTGCTATAATTTAGTTTCATCAGTTACATTTTCATGTATAATAATATTTTTATAATTTTTTTTATTTTTAATATAAAATACCAATCAAACATATTGTACAATCCTGGCGTAAACCCTAAGCCGTTAACTTTAGCAATGACTTAATTGGTTGTAATTTTAATATATATATATATATATTTAGGCATAATAATTTGTGTAGACCTTCAACTTTACAAACAAGTTATTTTAACATTTTATATACTCTTTTCGTTTTTTTAGTTTTTAAATTTATATTTTTGTCAAATTATTCTAAAATAAATGGAAAAATCAAATTTTTAACTTTGCTAAGATTGCATACACATGAATTGCCACAATGACATTTAAAATTTTAAATTTAAAATTAAAAATCATTAAAATATTATAAAATTATAAAATATTTTAATATTTTTAAATTCTAAAAAATAATTAAATGCTAACATGTTACGTGGCAATCCATATGTATATCATGTCAAGAAAATTAATGAAGATAAAATTTTCATCCATTTTTGGACGATTTAACAAAAATTCAAATTCAAAAGTTAAAAGAAACGAAAATTAAAAAACAAAAGTTAAAATGATTTTTTATAAAATTAGAGGGTTAAAATGTTATTATGCCTTTTATTATACAATACTTGAAAGTACTAATAACCTATTTTTAATTATTTAATAAGAGGATAAATGTATTTCAACACATTGTGTTCCCACAACAAATGTAAAAAATAATATAAAACCTAATTGATTTTTTTTTTAAAGTTCAAACTTTTTTAAAGAAATTAATGTTCAAACCTTTTAATACACTTTAGCATAGATAACAATATAGATAATATTCAGGGCTGAATCTAGGACCTGGTAGGCCTCCGCCTCTAAAATAGAATTTTTTATTTTAATTTTTAATTTTAAAATTTAAAATTAATAAAAATAAAATTATAATTTAACCTTTAAAAGTAATAAAATTTTAATTTAATTATTTAAAATTACATTTTACTGAATTAAAATTTGGCTCATTACAATTTTGATTATCTAATTAAATAATATAAATATAGGTACAGTCTTTATTACACCCTAATTATTTTTGTTCATTTATTTGAAGAGTCTTTTCTCGTTCGTCCATCATCATCTTCCTCCTACCATCGTCTCTCTTCTCTCCCTCTCGCGTCTCTGCAAATCAGTTTCTTTTTCTTCTCTTTTCATCTCAGTTCTCACCTGCCGCCGTGTCCGCTGGTTTTTGCCGGACCTGACGAGTCCGGGTAACGAAGATTGTGAATTAGAGTTAGTGCTCAAACAACTTTGCATTATAGTTAACTCACCAAATTGGGTTTCTTTATACATTCATGTACCGTATTTAGCATTGAGTTACAGTTTAGGTTCTATTTCTTATAATAAATTATCGAGCATTATGCTTTTGTATTCGAGTGATTGACAGAATATGTGTTATGATTGTAGTGAAAAAGACGTAGAAAAATGGCAGAAGAACCCTTGTATGGTGGTCCAGGAGCTAAGGTCTCTGTATTTGATTATTCGGTCGAGAATCATTTTAGGGCAATGGATACTATATCTAAGCTTTGTGAAGAGCCCAAGATTGATGGTCTGGATGAAACTGATATCCGGAGATTCTCTTCTTCAATCACCTTCTTAAGGTAGATTTATATTTGTCTGTGAGCATTTAGAACTTCCATGTGTTAAACAAGCAAAATTTGATTGTTTCTTTTGATGTTATCTTTATCAGTGTAATGTAGAAATCTACAACTACATGTTCCTAATTTACTATTAAACATGCTTTTAGGGAATGGAGGCATTTTGATTATGAACCGAGGATCATTAGGTTTGCTAATGAGCTAAAAGACTCACCGCGTAAAGATGTTTCTCTTGGCATAGAGTTGCCCCAGTTTTCATCAGCAACTGTTCCCAAGGTGAAAGTAATCTTTTTTTTGGGTTCTCCAGTTGGAGTGATCTTTAACGACAGAAGAAAATCTTCTAGAGTAGTTATTACTTATTATAGCATAATATTTTGTTAATACTGGTTGTTTTTCTTCTTTTTTTTTGAAGCAGCAGGACAGAGTGTACGGAAGCAATGCATCTGTAGAATACGGGTTAGATTGGATTTTTGTTTGTGTGATAATAGTTTCCAATATTATTGGGTTTACTTTATGTGGTAAAAGGATGGTGTAATTTGGGTTTGAAAAAGGTCATAGTTTCATTCTTGACAAGCATACATGCAAATTAATAGACTATGAAAGTTCTGCTATTGTATAGGATTCCTCTCTCTCTCTCTCTAAACAAAAAAGAAACTCTTATGAGCATGCCCCAGATGGTGTTTGTTCTTGTTAATCTGTGATGCATATGCATATGATAATTATAAGAACTTGGGTGTTATTGTTCCTCTTATTTAAGATCTGTGTATAGGTTACCATATTTCATTTGTCAGACAAAATTTTGAGTCTAAACCTGTCTTACAAAGCTTGCTACAAAATGGTATGTCATAGACATTTATTAACATTATTGAAGTACATCTTCTTGCAGTAAGGACTTTGTGATGTATGTTGGAGGGTCTGTTTGGGCATTGGATTGGTGCCCTCAAGTTCATGAGAATCCAAACAGTCTTGTCAAATGTGAGGTACTTCACTACTTCTCCCCTCTGAAATCCTAACCTACTTGTGGGAACCTTTCTTTTGTTTATAAACTTAGTCTTCTGTAGTTGAGTTTCGGTTGTTTTGCATTAAACTGTTTTATTCTCAGGATGCACGTTGTGCTAGCCCAAACCTAGTTCTACTTGGGTATTTCAAATGAAAGAGAGAAAAAAGCCTAGATCTTTTCTTAGATAATGGTTTAAAAATTTGCTTGCATGCTTAATATGTAGGATTAATAATAATCATCACCATCTTAATGCTACAATCTTGTGAGACCATCCGTGTGACTTATTTTTGTTTGCCTTCTTTTTCCCAGTTTATTGCTATTGCTGCTCATCCTCCTGAATCTTATTATCACAAGTTGGGTGCCCCACTTGTTGGTAGAGGCATCATTCAAATATGGTGTGTGCTAAATGCTGGGGTGAACGAGGAAGGAGCTACTCTGGCAAAGGAAAAGTCGAAACAAATACCTCAAAATACAGAGGCCGTGAACGAGAGCTCAGCAAAGAGGACTAGAGGAAGACCTAGAAAAATGCCAATAGATGAATCTCAGACTGATCAGGTTAAGAGACCAGAAGGCAGATCTAGAAAAAAATCAGTTCTTGAATTTCCTGACAGTGATCCAGATGTCCAGCCTCTTGCTGTTCAGTACCCAGGCATTTCCTTCCAGCCAGTTTCTACGGACAATGTTCCTGGGAATACGCAAGAAAATGTTCCACATAAGAATCATAAAAAACGAAAAGTTTGTAAAGAGGCAACATGCACATCTGATGCAACCCCTCAAACTTCTAAGAAGAGTATAAAATTGAAAAGTAAGACACAGGAGAAAAATAACAGTGATAGTAAAATTGAAAATGAAAAATCAGAATCTTCTTCTGCAATAAACCAACAAATTCATTTTAACACCGGGCAAGAAGCTACTGTGTCAAGTAATGTTTTAGGTTGTAATTCGATCAAGGTCAGCCCGGGTTCTCTTTCTATTCCAGACGACATTGCCTTGCCAAGAGCTGTCCTCTGCCTAGCACACAATGGAAAAGTTGCTTGGGATGTAAAATGGCAGCCATATCATAAACATGATTCTAAATGCAACCAACGGATGGGCTATCTGGCTGTCTTACTGGGAAATGGATCTTTGGAAGTGTAAGAGCTCTGCCTTAATTGTCTAGACTTTCTATTTTAAATTTTCTTCGTAATTTTTCTACCTGTCGTTGCTTAGGACTGAGTCATTGAAGAATAAGCATCATTATCTTTATACAACACTAATAGAACACGGAAGCTCTTTAAGGGGGTTGTTCTCGTGCCATGTCTTACTTAACAGAATAGGTTGGCTTCCTAATTCGACGTCTGGAAGCATTGCAGCTAACAGCCCTGCTTGTGGATTATTAGCACTAGCAGTGGATTGGATTGGATTGGGGAAAAGTCCATAGAACTATATGTTGATATTAATTGTCATTTCAAGATTTCAAAATAAGGGAATATCTGAAATGATTGTAATAATAACTATTGCAATATAAAATCTTGAATACAATAATACTCAGTCAAGTAGAACGTTTTGGAAGAATTAAATTAAATTCTACAATATTGCAACTAGATTGGGTGCATAAGATGCTTATAAATGAGAGTGGGGCAGAAGGTGTTTGTCAAATACCTGAAATGTAGAAATCAAAGGTACCACGGTAAACATTGAAAATTAATACTTCTGTGTCATTTTTTAGAAGCCTACTTTTCCCCTAATTTATTATGAATTTTAGCTTTCAATGCCAGCTCCCCCTGTTTCTTGTTTTAAATCAGTTCCATGTCATCCACTTTTGCAGTTGGTTATAGCAATTAGTTGATTTTATGTTTCATTTAGGTTTATCATTGACAATTTCTGTTAATGTTGTGTGATTCCGCCAATGCATTGCAGGTGGGAGGTTCCTCTTCTAAATATGATAAAAACTATTTATTCAACTTCACCTAAGCAGGGAACCGACCCTCGCTTTGTAAAATTGGACCCAGTTTTCAAGTGCTCAAAGTTAAAATGCGGTGATATACAGAGGTAATTTGCAATCTATAGTTTTTCTCTATTAAATTGTTCTATATGTGTGTGTGTGCTACTTCTATAATGTTGCAGTTCTTTAGAATTTCTAAAACATGTTGGAAACAGAACATTTATCATAATGCTAAGTAGGGTTGTTCTTTGCTATGCGTACAAAGAAAATGGAGGGATGGGGTGGTTGTGGACATGTGGGTTATTAAGCAGCATGGATCCCTATTTATACTTAGGCAGTTATATCACAATATGCAATGCAACATGTCTTGGTTGTTCCTGGTTGCAGTTCATCTCCATGGCGCATTCCCATTGACTACTCCCATGTTTAGAATTATAGAAATCCTTTGCATGTGGAATGCAGGAGAATTTTTCTGTTAGAAAAAGAAAACTAAAGAACAAAATTTTGCATAAATTGCTATTGAATATCATACTTCTGAGACTTTATTGATATACTAATTATTTATTAGAACTTCCTAGATTATATGGAAAACATTGTAAAAGAAAAGAAGAATTATTTTCACTTTACACCATATGCAGCTCTATTACTAATTTCATGTAAATGGGTCTGGGTCCTTCTAAGTGATATTGCATCTTCCATGTTGAGGAAATTAATTTGTAAACATAGAATTCAACCGACTGATTTACTAATTTAAAGCTTTATTTGTTTGCTTGTAAATCCTTTGATTCATAAAATTCTTTAATTAGTCCTGTGACCTTTTGCTACTTTCAGTTTTCCTTTATGATCTTGTTCTTGCTTTCGATTCTACTTCATTTATCACTAATTCAGAGGCTACTGTTTATTATACAGCATTCCTTTAACAGTTGAGTGGTCAACCTCACCTCCACATGATTATTTACTAGCTGGATGCCATGATGGAATGGTATAATGTTAGTTAGTTTGTTGTTTTATATGCTTTTTCTTATAAATAATTTCACTTATATAGTATTTGTTTTTGACTCTTGGAGAATCAGTATAGTGCCTTTGCATAAAAGGAATTAGAAGTGTTCTTTTTGTTTACAAAATTGGTCTATAATCAATGGAACTTTTCCAGGAAATATTTGTAAAATATGTTCCTCCTGCATTAATATGTTGATTGAACATTTGCTGGGTTGCTTAGATTTTTCCTATTATTTCAATGGCTAGGATTATCATTTACTCATGATTTTGATTTTTGTAGCATCAAAACTAATGTAGTTAATATCAGGTTGCTTTGTGGAAATTCTCTGCAAGTGGTTCACCAAAAATTAATGGTAACAAATTAGTCAAAGTTTTTTTGGTTATTGATGTGGTTTGAATTAGGGCTTTGGTTATCAGCATCAAATCCCTAGTTGAATTTTATTTCCCACTTCGTAATTATGCAGATACGAGACCTCTGCTTTGTTTTAGTGCAGATACAGCACCGATTAGATCAGTTGCATGGGCCCCATCTGGAAGGTCAGTGATGTCTGCAGTGTTCCCTTTCCAGACTAGATTTTATATAGCTATCTATGCAGCAATACTTTCTTCTGTTCGGAACCCATATCTTATGGGAATTTGGTGGCTAAAATGCAAAAGGACTGGCCTTTGGTAGATTTGTGCCTATCTTCCCTTTTTCTTTAAGTTTTCAAGGTTATGGGCTATCTGCCCTCTGTTGGACAATTGCTAATAAATTGGAACTACTTTATTAACCAGATCTTTTTGTCTGTCAACTATACAGATGTTTGATGCTTACTGATTGTTGTAAATAAAAACTCTAATGTTGAATTTCAGTGATATGGAGAGCTCAAATGTTATTCTTACTGCTGGACATGGAGGTGTTAAATTTTGGGACATACGGTAACCTTGATAGCATGTTAAGTTTGATCGCTTTGTATCTCAGTTATCTCTGAGCTTTTGCTTGTCATGTTCCCTATGCATTCATTTCAATTGAATCCAGATGCTTGGGTGGCTTTATTCTGTTTATTAAGATTGAACTCTTTGACTGTATGGTTCGAAAACTTAATTGAACTATAGAATCTTCTTAAAGATGGCATATTGCAAGACATAGATCAAAGTGTAGATTGACAGCTTATGTTCACTTTTTAATTTGCTATTATGTATTTCATTTTCTTTAGAATTCTTTTTAGTGCCATAAGCTTACATGATGTATTGAAGCTTACAGAGTCATAGGAGGTTCAACTGAAGTTAGAGTTTTTTTTTTGACTGAGAAGTCAAACTAATTTCTATTTGTTTCGCTACTTGTGGATGGAATTTGGTTGATCCTCTTCAGTGTTTCCTCTAATTCATTTTTACCTTCACTTGTAAATCACTCAAAATTAGAGTAGCAATTGTTGTAGCTATTGTTGAGTAGATGATAAATGAATTGGCATTTCTAATGTTGTCAAGGGTGCAAGGCAGGGGTGAAGCCAGAAATTGCCAAAATGCAATTTTACCATTCTACTAGCTTACAACATTACAATTTCTGGAGGGACCAAACTAAAATTTTACCTAGGGGTGCATTCTAGGTGAATTGTCTGAGGCTTTAGGCCCAAAATAACCATTTGCCTGAGTGAAGTAAGGTGTGATGTACGTGTGTGTAATAATGTAAGGCTAAGATATATAACTATGATAATGAACTCTAAAGAGTTATTCTGTTTATCTACAAAACATGCATAAAATTATTCTTCTTTTTTGGCCAATATGCATGGTTTCCTTATAATCACATTTGTTGTGGAATACTGTAATACTTAGAAGTATATTATCCCCATTTTTACTAGTGATGGTACAATTAATGGGAAGTTTAAAAGAAAAAGAAAGAGAACTTCAATTAGGTGGGATTTTTTTTGGCTCTTATCTCCATACAAAAAAAAGCTAAGTGCACCGGATGTGTGCCTTACCTGAAAGGGTTTGATGCGCTTGTGTTTCCTGGCGCTAAGGCACAACCACTAGGTGCATACCTTGACAACAATGGGCGATTCTATTGCATTTTATGCTTGTTTAGTTGATGAAATTAGGCATTAAGATGAAAAGATTTTACATATCAATTTAATGCTTAACTTGATCTATGTACTTGCTTTTCTTTGGTTGATTGGGCTTATGTGTGGAATTGCAATTTTTTGTATATTCAAAGTGCTTTCCTATTTTCCTTTTATGTTCTGAATCATTCAAAGTTTGAACTTTGTGTTTTAAAAGAATTGTAATTGTCTAGGATTTCACAGAAACACATTTACATATGTTAACTTCGAAATAGGTCTCCCTTGTTTTAAGGGGAGGGATCCTGAATTATGGGTCCCTTTTAACTAAAAGCACTGAAAATATGTTCTCTTGGTATGTTGTACTGAGCATTTATCTCCAAGAACCTACATGTTCTTTAAGAGCTCTACTCTGATGATTGTTTGCAGTGATCCATTTCTTCCATTGTGGGATGTCCATCCAGCACCAAAGTTCATATATAGCCTGGATTGGCTTCCAGAACCAAGGTAGGTTATATGTGATGTCTTTCCTATTATTTTCATTTGGAATTGATGGTCTTCTCTTCAACTAGAATTGAGGCAACCTTTTATGTTTGTAGATGCGTTATCATATCCTTCGATGATGGAACAATGAAACTGCTCAGCTTAGTTCAAGCTGCATGTGATGTGCCTGTCACTGGAAAACCTTTTGGTGGGTCTAAGCAACAAGGACTGCACGTTTATAATTGTTCATCCTTTGCAATCTGGTGTGTACAAGTGTCACGATTAATAGGTATGCTAGGCAATGATTTTCTTACATTATTAATATTGCCTTCTGACAAGAGCAATAGCCTTTCAAACTATTTGTGCGTGTAAAATTACAAATAATTTTTTCTCACTGTAGTAAAATTTGCTGTGGACCTAATATGTTGGACAGTAAGTCAAATTGTAGTTTGTTTTTTTCTAAAAGAAATATGGTGTGCAAAAACCTGAAAACTTTTGGAGTACAAGATATGCAAACAAAAGATCATGTAAAAGATTACATGTGACAACTATCCATTTTTTCAGTTTGTGAAATATTAATTATAGATCTAGTATTTTAGCTGCAACGTTACATGCCTACTTAGTCATAAATTCTCTTTGTATTTTTTGTACTTGCAAGTCATTGGAAATGCTTACAGCGGTTACAAATGTGATTTTTGACTATTAAAGTGGGATGAAGAGCAACTTGATTTTCAAATTGTCATTTCCAAATTTACATTGACTGGTGGATTTAAATTTTAGGCATGGTTGCATATTGTGGTGCAGATGGTACTGCCGCGTGCTTTCAGGTGAGTTAGTTTACCTTTATTTACAATGCTTGCTATAATTTTTCCCCTACAGACTTTGTTTCCAATGAGAACTCATCTTGGAGACTGTTCGAGAATTGTTCCTATGAGTTGTTTTTTGTTGCTTAACATTCTGCGTGTCTCCCTTCGTTTTTAATCAACTGGCTGTGTAAAATTGTTTTAATCCTTTCACTAATGCTGCATATCATGAAAATCTGTCATACAACTGCTTGAAATTTCCTTAATAAAATTTAAAACCACTTGTCATATTCCGTAAGCTGCTTCTTCCGAGTTTTGCCTCATTGATACTATTGTTTCTGTAACCAGCTAACCTCAAAAGCAGTGGACAAAGATTTTTCACGAAATCGATCACCGCATTTTGCATGTGGATCCTTGACCGAGGAGGAACCTGCTGTAATAGTTAACACTCCATTACCAGATAATCCTTTGCCGTTGAAGAAGCCGAGTAGTGAGTGTGGGGACGGCCAAAGATCCATGCGTTACTTCTTAACCGAGTCACTTGGCAAAAATGCAAAGGATAGGAAAGCGAAGGTTCCAACTTCCAATCAGCGAACTTTAGGTAAGCTTCAGAATTGGGTTACTAATCAGATATTCCAACTTTCTTTCTTAACAATCAGCCAACAAATTACTTAAACCTGTTGCAGCCCTTTATGATGGCAACGATCCCAGCGTGGAATCTGAACCCGAGGAAACATTGGCAGCTCTGAAAAGCAAAATGAAACCAAAATCTAAAAGTGAGCGAACTTTAGGTAAGCCTCAGAATTGGGTTACTAATCAGATATTCCAACTTTCTTTCTTAACAATCAGCCAACAAATTACTTAAACCTGTTGCAGCCCTTTGTTATGGCAACGATCCCAGCTTGGAATCTGAACCCGAGGAAACATTGGCAGCTCTGAAAAGCAAAATGAACCCAAACTCTAAAAGTGACGGCAAGAAGAAAGCCAACGATAGTCAAGCACTGGCACAAGGAACCAAAGAAGCAACGAATAAAGAGAGAGAAGAAACCGAAAAAGAAGGTGAAAGCCAAATGGAGACATTTCCTCCCAAGATTGTGGCAATGCATAGATTGAGATGGAACATGAACAAGGGTAGTGAGAGATGGTTGTGCTATGGCGGAGCAGCCGGGATTGTTCGATGTCAAGAAATTACAGTGCGTGATGTTGATACGAAGTTAACCAGAAAACGTTAAAACAACGCTACGAACTGTGCCTGTAGCATTGTGGCAATTATGTACATATTTAATTTAATGGCCTTTCCCCCCTTTATTTCTTTTAGGTCAAATTGAGCTAGCCTTGGGAAGCCTAGTGTGCATTCCTTGAATTGAAGTGGATGAAAAATGAAAATAATCAAATAAGAAATTACGTGGCTTTAAAAGAATTAATAAATATATTGATATACTAAATTATCATTCTATATAATCTATAAGTATATCATAGGGTTTTTTTTTTTTTTGTTTAAATATGAAGTTTAAAGGGTAAAATGATCTAGGGATTAAAAATTAAAAGTAAGGCGGTTGGAATTGGATTGTTAGATCGGGAATCAGTTAAGGTATCAATTTGGAGAAGGGTATTGAACCGGTTGACTTGGGAATTGGTATGTATTGGTTGAATCAGGTAAAAAATTGCTTGAATTAGATTTTTAATTTTTTTATGAATTTTTCAATAATTTATTTAAGAACTAATTTGACTATCGGTTCGGTTTTGAAGACCTTGCTTAAAAGACAAATATGTTATATACGAGTCGGTTTTGTTATTTTAATGTGCTTAAGTGTACTTAAATTCATGTCCTTCTAGTAAAGCTTAATATAACATTTGGTACCTAAATTTAATATAATTTTTTAAATTTAGTATCTAAACTTGTCACTTTTTCTTAAATTGGTACCTAAGCCTTTTCTTGGTCCAATTTGGCACTTAATCTTGACCTTTTTTTTTTTTTTAATTTGGCACCAGAGCTTTTTGAGCTATGCTTGTTGAATGGATATTGAAGAAGAAAGCAAGAGTTTTAAGAACCCAAAGTAAAAATTGATTAAATTAAAATAAAATAAAATTAAAAGTAATTAAACATTTGAAAAAGAAAAAATTTCCATGTCATTTGTCACATATCAGTCATATCTTGATTATTTTTATTACCTCGTCAAAAATAACACTTAGTATATTAGAGTAATTTGTATAACATTTGACAAGGTATCAAATTGGAAAAAAAGTTTTAATGCCAAATTAGAAAAAGTGTCAAATTTAAATACCAATTTGGATTAAAAAATTTAAGTACCAAATTAAAAAATATTTAACATCAAATTTAAAAAAACTTAAAACCAAATTTAAAAAAATTGTGAAGGTATCAAACATTATATTAACACTTGTTGCTAGCAAAGATACTATTCATTATAGATTCTAATTATATCTCGCTCTTTTTAAGACAATATTTAAAATTATTCATAATTCCTCTCCAACCTTAAATAGGAGAATAATGTGTTTCATTACTCTTAAACCCACATCCTCCAATGTTGACATTTTATTTAAAATTTTAAATTCGATGATGGGAGTAAAAATAATTCGACTTGATTTAGTTTATGGAGTAAACATTGCGTCATGAAAATATAAATTAAAAATATTTTCTTTAACAAATTTAAATATTTAAATTATTATTTTATTACTAAAAATAAAAATTTAGATAAAATGATAAATATACAAACAATGTAAGTTAAGTTGTTGCTATCTTATCCAATTTCACAGTAAATTTTAAATTAGAAATTTGTCTCCATCATCAAAGAAAAGGGTTTTTTCTTTAAAATTAATGTTTAAGTAATCAGATTCATTTTTCATAAGTCTCAAATTGTGGTAAAGAAAATTAAAACAATATCAGCCTTAAATAAACAGAAAATAAATAAATAAATAAATAATCCATCAAATACAATTAAATAAAAAAGGCCTAAATACAAATTGGATCTTTTTGAATTTTGCAACTTGAGTCCTTATTTATTTATTTGGACCAACCTGTATTGATTTCATCTAATTTTAAGGGTTAGTGACCAAGGGCGATTCATGTCGTGGCAAAGGTGCCAAGAACTACTAGAGGTTCGGAGAGGTGGGTTGTCAATAGTCTAAATGAAGGAGAGAATCCTTCTTATTGTTGGAAAAATCCAGTTTAGGAAACGATTTTCAGTCACAATGGAAGTCTAATTTTTTTTTTAAATTGAGCTGGTTTGTGATATTTATAGCAATAAATTTTTTTCCCCGAAAAGTATCTGTGTTTTTTTTGCGAGACGGATTTCAATCGTTTCAACTTTCAACCGAACGACCTTCTCCGCTATCCTCATATCCCGAATTGCATCAATTGTGGGCTCGAGCAACACGAACCAAACACAAAACAAGAAATTGAGTTATTATTTTTAGTGAGAAAGTAATTCTCTCAATAGAAACCAAAAGAAATTGTAATTTCCAAAAAATAGTATTTATTCTTGGAAAATAAATTTCCACTACTTTATGGCAGAATAATAATATATAATACTTGTGTGTTAACAAGTCTCATCTATTTATAGGGAGAGATAAGAAAATCCTTGTTGAATAAGTGTAACACAAAAAAAAAAAGCACTCTCCTAGTCTAACTAGAAAGGGGGGTGACAACCCTAATGGCACACCCTAGTTAAGAACACTAGGGTTGCCGCCCCTCACATGTAAAATGAGGGAAACTGAGTCTCTCATGTATTAGGTCCAATTATATGTGCTTCTTAAACTTTTGATCCAATGCTTTATAATTTAATTTAACCAAATATTTGTTTTCTATTCCTAGGATAAATATAATCAATTTAGTTAATTTAATTAAATTAACTAAATTCTTTTCTAATTAAATAATTCTCTCAACCCAATTCTAATTACATTAAAGTTATAATGATTTTACCGTAAAAGAATCTATGAGGAAAGATTTTAATTTACATATTCAATAGATTCATAATAACTAATTAATTTAATTTAATTTTAAACTTCAATTATTTAATTATAATTAATTAATTAATAATTTAAAAAATTCTCAAGTCATTTCTTTTCTCACTAACACATTCATTTGTAAATGCAACTAATTTCTCTAACTTTATTATTTCTATTCATTTGGTTCTGCATGCAATTCATTTTTGACTTCAACGAGCCAACAAAGAGATAGATTGGACATATACAAATTAGACATATATAATTAGGGCTCAAATAATTTACAATTAGGTTTTAACTTTTCGCCTATTAATTAGAAGCTTATTTAGTCAAGAAGTCATTCAACTATAGTATCGTGACTGAACTCTCCCTAATTACATACCATTACGAAAGCTACTCTATAGGTGTTCGTCTAATGACCTTATCATAAGTGTGTTACCTTCACAGGATACTCTTAATCTTTTTGAGATAAATATGTTCTCCTAATATTATTTTGTTTTATCTCATGGTAACCATTACATCTTCCTTCATGAAAAGTTAACTACTATCAAATAGTAATCAAGTCATTTATCACAAAGACAAATGACTCATGGTCATGTTTTCTTTTCATATATCATGTAATGTCGATGAGAGGATATCATTTACTCATTAGTTGGGCTATGAATTCCACTATTGTGAATGATACTACATACTGTAAAAGTCATATACCTAATGCATCAACTTTCGGTTCTTTATCTATTTGAGCTTAAGCTTTTACTTACATCAAAGTATACGAGTCATGTATACATAGTTCATCATCCACTTAGGTTTAAGGTATGTCACACTATGAACGTCACAAGTGAATAAATCCATAAACAGATCTAGGATCTATTCTACTTGGCTCCTATTCAATGTACTATCAGCCCAGTCAGCCACATCAATGTCTTTTTCTTTTGGGAGTCATCCACTCTGATGCTCAAGATAAAGCATCTGCCCAATTGGACTTGATAGACGACATATTAGTCTTTCAATCGATTTTCTCATTGTCGATTAGACTAAGGACATGTTTAGGTTCATCTACTAATACAAGTTGTCTTTTTGTATTACAATCCGACCACATAATACAGCTTAGCATTAGTTAAATGTTAGATAACTAGTGAGCCAAAATTTACTTCCATTTTGCTTTGCATGCAAAAGTATTGAGGATAATATACAAAGGATATTAATGTAATTAATGGATATTTTATTAAACCAGTTTGTTTAAAAAATACAAGTATACTTAGACGAAAATACTATACTGAGGGCACTAGATCCTAACACTTATTGATCTATCGTAATTTGATAGGTCAAATTAGGCTCTCCATTATACTTAAAGAGCTTATTCTCAAGCAAATTAGTGTCTTTTCATTGCATTTATTGAGTTTTCGTTCTTGTCGTTAATAAAGTATTTTTGTTAGTTTTATGCCATTTTTTAGACCCAAATTGATCAAACGCGCCATTGGGAACTAACAATATGGTTGAGTGGTGTAGGAAGTCGAGGATGGCTTGAAATCGAAGAAATTACCTTTCGAAGTAGGAGTATTACGACACTGAACCTTGGAATGCCGTGATACTCCTGACAGTGCTAAAGTGAAGAAAATTTAGGTCAACTCCAGTGATATCGCGATACCAAGAATGGGTATCGCAATACCGAGAACTCCAAGGCTCCCAATTTCAATACTGACTTGGGTATCGCGATATCACTGGATATGGCGATATCAAAGTTCGGGTATCGTGATATCGACGCCTGACGTGGAAAAAAAATGACTACAGAGATAGTTTTTTTTCCCAATACCCACACCTATCAAAATTAGGCACTTAGAGGCTTTTTGGTCCAAAATTTTAGGTTGAAATCAACTATTTAAATCCACTTTTGGCTGAATGAAAAGGGGGACTCTTTTGCTTAGGTTTTCTATCATCTTTTTCCTTAATTTTAGGTTAGGGTTAGGGTTCTTTTCTTTTCTTTTTTCATTTTTAGTTTAAGTTTTTTTCTTTTATTTTTTAGGTTAGATTTTAGTTTTGTTGTTTACTTTCTTCCTTATTGTTAAAATATTTTGTAAACAAGGATGGACAAACTCTTGGGCTTCAATGAAATTTCATCAATTGAATGAGCATTTTCTTAAGCCGTTTACTTTCATTTTATATTTACAAAATGTTTTGATAAAATGCTTGTTTGGAATTTGAGTTTGAGTATGTGCTAAAATTGTTGGATGATTGATTGTTTGGTCGGTTGTTAGCTTAAGTTGATGTTTATTCTTGATTGATTGATTGTTCAATTATACAAAAATGCTTAATACGTTAGAATTGACCGCTCTAGCAAAAAACCTAGATAAACGAGATCGAGAGGAGAGTTTATCCTTAGATAGTTCAATATAATTGTGCCAAGTAATGAGACCGAGAGGTAATCTAAGGTGGTATCTCTTAGTTTAGGATGAGACCGAGAGGAGATTTGTAACACCCCTAACCTGAATCCGTCGCTGAAATAGGGTTACGGAGCATTACCGGAGTTTACAAATTAATTATCAGACATATCATTTCATCTAGCATTCATATTAGAAACCAATCAAAATCATACATATTGTCCCTTAAACGAGCACTCGAGGCCCAAATTACGCATTAGAAATAAATAGGGACTAAGTCTAAAACTCAAAAAAAATTCAAAAATACTTAAAATTTTCAATATTGCAGGGGTCACACGGTGTGACTCACACGGTTTGGAGACAAGCTCGTGTCTCAGGCTGTGTGGGCATTCTAAATAAGGACACATGGCCATGTCTCGGCTCGTGTGAGTATACTGACTTGGGACACACGGCCGTGTCACCTGGCCGTGTGTCACACACGGTTAAGACACACTCCGTGTCTCTACCCGTGTGGACAAAAATAGGCCATTTTACAAGCCATAATTAGACATTTAAAACAAGTCAAAATAAGTGGCTAAACTCAACAAATTACATATAGGTCATCATTAAACAAATACCTATGCATGCTATTATAACCAAAACCAAAACATTCGAAAGTACTGATAAAACCGATGGATAGTGTGATATAACTCCAACAAGCTTCTAACCTAATCGAGCTTCCAATAATCTGAAAAGTAAAGGAAAACAATTACATAAGCAATGAATGCTTAGTATGCTCATATAAGCTTTAATCATAATACTTCTTTTAAAATATGAAATTTATACATATAAAGAATAATCCAATATTGATACCATAATACTCATGAAGTTATATTTAACAACTCACTAAGCAAATAAATCTACAATATCATCTATACATATTATTCCTAGCATAGTAGGATTTTAAGCAACTTTAACTCTTCCAAAATTTTTTATTTTCATTTGCGTTTATTTTACTTTTCACACTCATTCCATATACATAACACACCAGTCATAAACATATCATTCAATCATAGCTACTAGTTAGTGCATTTAAAGATAGACATTTTTCGAATTAATCACATGATAACTCTTTTCATAAGAAATTGCATAACTTAAATCTTACCACTCTTTCATGAGCACAAGCATATTTTCATTTTAGCACTTACCATTTCAGTTCATCTTATAATTAAACATATTACCATTCAACTAGTAGTTTGGCACTTGCCTAAGCATCAAACAACAATACTTGTTAGCGTACTTGAACATATTTCATATAATTTCAACATCAATAACCTTATTATCTCAACATGTCACACTTGAATTTATTACTCGTCTCAACTTACATAATTTTCATGTATCAACATATCAAGATATTGATACATATATATACATTTCATGATACATATCATCTTTTACTGTTTCTCCATATACTTATATCATCCAAGACAACTCCCGATAACTTACCATTCGAAGAACGACTTACGGATATGAGTACATCATTTTCAGAAGCCCAAAGGCTGAATAGAAGCTCATGAGAGCTAAATGGAAACCCATAAGGGTTGAATTGAAGCTCGTAAGAGCTGAACGAAAACTCATAAGGGTTAAACAAAAGCTCAAAAGAGCTGAACGGAAACCCAATAGGGTTAAATAGAAACTCAAAAGTGCTGAACAGAAAGAAAACACGAAAGTTCGCAACAAATGCTGAGCCTCGATTTACTTGGGTAATTTGCCATCAATTCATCCTTTGCATATACCGTCAATTCATCCTTTGCATTTACTGTCAATTCATCCTTTGCCACAGAACGATTGTACTCGATCCCGCGTTCCACTCGTTTTGAACATTTAATTCAATTTCATAATTTAACAATAATTTTATCTTCAACAATATATATGAATAAATACATGATAACATTCATCAAGTTAATAAATAAACATTAAAGTTTAACCATACGAACTTACCTTAATTAAAATGTAATAATTGCAGAAGTTCAAAGACTACTCCATTATTTTTCCTTTTTCACAGTATCTACGAAATCTTGATCTAACATATAAAATTACTCATTCATTAGCATATATTTCAATTCCAATTCATTTCACAATTTATACCTTCAATTTTTTCAAATTTACACAATTACCCCACTTTTACAACATTTACAATTTAGTCCCTTAACTAGTTAATCTATCAAATCAACTAATTTTCTCAATTATTAATTTATCCAAATATTTTAGGCTATCATACAGCCCTAAATAAAAATATAAATTTAATACCAAACCCTAATATTTTAACTATTTTCACAATTTGATACTAATATCAATATTTAACAAAATCACTTTATAATATCATCATACAACAAAATTAATGCACTAAACCCACTTGATATTAATAATTTCTTTCAATATATTAATTTAGACAATAAACCAATTCATTTCATGCAATTTGGTCATTTTAATATTTTTACGAAATTGCCTTTAAAATTTTACTTTTATTCAATTTAGTCCTTGAGCCTAAAATATGCAAATTAGCCATTTTAATGTAAACCCATGCTAGATGAATATTCATATATATTTTCCTCCTCCTCTCCATTCCACATCCATAATGCATATAACATGCTTATATGTAACATTATCTATAATTTCACTATTTACTTATATGTTTATATCAAAGTTGTCCACTTGAGTTATAATCACTAAATTATTTATATCTTGAGCTAAAATATTATAAATTAAGATCCGCTTGATATTTTTGAAACTAAACTCAAATATATTTCTACCATAAAAATTTCAGAATTTATAATTTAGCCAATAAGTACAAGAAATTCTTCAAATTTATCCCTATTCTATTGTTTGACAGCTTCGACCTTTCTTTACTAAAATTAATTATCTCTTACCAAAGGGTTTGGATGATGCTTTCGTTTGTTTCTCTTGAAAATAGACTCATTAAAAATTTAAACATATAAATTTAATCCCCTAATTATTTTTTAAAAAGTTTTGATGACTTTCCAAAGTCAGAATAGGGGAACCCAAAATCAATCTGACCTTGTCTCACAAAAATTCATATATCTCATAATATGAAATTCTTTTGCTTACAACATTTCTTCTATGTAAAACTAGACTCAATAGCCTTTAATTCAATACTTTAATTAACCTCTAATTCAATTTCTACAATTTTGGTGAATTATCAAATTTAAATTACTACTGCTGTCCAAAACTGTTTTGGTGGAAAATGTTGATAATCAAGTTTATAACACCTTCCTTTCCTTTCTCTACAATATTTCCCATCATTCCTCTTATTTTCCTTCACTAACATATCAAGAACATAGAACCTTATATAAGAAAACTCTACTTTAACATTATTTTCATGCTTTTCAATAATATCAAACTTAAAAATATATTGAAATCTTGATGTTCTTACCTTGTCCTATTGATTTCAATCTTTAACTTAATTTTCTCTCCCCTCCAGCTTCTATTTCTTGAATCCAACTTGATATTCTAGCTCCCCATAGTCTCTTTATTTTTTTTTTATCTCTTGGTAGCTATGGAAATTCTTTTGATTTCTAAGTGAAAATGGTGAATTTTTGGTAAAAGGACCAAATTGTAAAGAAAAAAATTCTTCTTTCTTTTCTCTTCTCACATTGGTGGCATGGAAAGATTAATAGAATTCATCATCTTTCTTTCCTTATATACTAAATAAAATAATAATAAAATATAATAAAAAAACAAATCAAAATATTAATAAACTAATATTTATTTATTTAATCTAAAATATTACCAACATCATCATTACTCTTCAAAATTATCTTCCTTGCTAAATGACCATTTTGCCCCTCATAATTCTTCAAAATTCCTCCATTGACTCATCACTTATTTTGGTAAAATTGTGATTTAACCCCTCATGTTTTTCCACTTATTCAATTTGGTCCTAATTAATCCATTTTCCTTAGTTTCTAGATCATTCCACCCTTAAAATATTTGCACTATTGGTCCTTTAAATTTTTCATATTTACACTTTAACCCCTTAAATTTTGAGTATTTACTCTTGGGCCACAAAACTTTTCTCGCTTTTACGATTTAGTCCGTTCTTAAATTAATATATCATAATATACTTCCCAAT
Organism: Gossypium raimondii; assembly: GCF_025698545.1. Taxonomy (NCBI): domain Eukaryota; kingdom Viridiplantae; phylum Streptophyta; class Magnoliopsida; order Malvales; family Malvaceae; genus Gossypium; species Gossypium raimondii. Next base: position 5,036,954 of record NC_068571.1, on the reverse strand, counting down.
GTTGACATAACTCAAAATTTCCCTTTTTATCATTTTATTTTCTTATTTTACTATATCAAGGATAATATCTTACTTTCTTACTGTAGTAATTTTCAGGGTATTACAAGATTCCTAACTAAGAGTGGCAACCACTATAATCGTCATAGGTTCATTAGTTTAATTAGCACTCAACTAGTCAATCGACCATCGTTTAACCATTTACATTATCTAAAACATTAGAAAGAAAGTTTAGCTTAGTTGGTTTAATTAATAGTTTAATTTTAGTTTATAAACAATCCTATTTGGACTTGCACTAATAATTTTCAACTCAATTAGATTAGTAATTGCTTAACTTGTAATTAACTTGATAAACACATTGACCCACTTGACAATCTTTTGGGTTCGATCTTTGGGATACTTGGGTGTCCCATCGACACACAAATATTATAACTGACATTGTATGCTTGCAGTTAAAACCCACTATTTAAATTGTTTCATAAAATTGTTTGTTTTTATGCGCACAAACGCGAACGGGTCACTTATATAGGTGATGAACTTGGAGAGGAGTTGTCATAGGTCCCATCAAACAATAATCCTATCTCATAGGCTAGACAGTAGGGTTATGAGGATCTTGCAACGATGTAAATTGATGGCAAAGGCTATTTGGTAGATAGCTAGTGGTAGGATGTTAGGACATGCATTGGGACATAGCACATGTGATGAGAATCATATTTAATAGATTTTTGGCAAGATATGAGTGGTTCTCTAAATAGGCAAGCCTTTAAGTCGAGCAAACCTTTCAAGAGATATGGCATTGGCACACTATTGGTACAACAATTGCCCCCTGTCGAGGGAAAGTTTATAAAGTGATATTATTCAAAACGATTAGGTCTGGGACTTTGTAGTATAGTGAAGGGGTTATGCATTTTTGGCTTTGGTGATTAAGCTTGAAAGGGCAAGGTAGAAAGGCAAGCCTTGACAATCAAGCCTGAGAAGCCAAGTTAGAGGCGAAAGCTTTGATAGTAGAGCTTGAGAAGGTAAGCTAGAGAGGTGAGTCTTAAAGATTGGCCTAAGAAAGCAAGTTAGAGAAGCAAGATTCGTCCTACACTTGGAAAAATTTGCTTTGTTGCTATTTGGAAACTGATAGGTTTTTCTAGGGTACGTGTTTACCATGTGTGACCTTTATAGTCTTTTTACTACTAGTTTTTCACGGTTTGATATGGTAGGCCTTGTGTTAGTTTTTAAGTAGACACTAAAACATCATGTACTTAATGATTTTTTCCATGTGCCTTTCACTTTTTTGCCACTTGAGTCCCATGTCTTTACAACTCCACCTTAGTCGAGAGCTGTAAAAGGGGGTCGTTACTACTGATGGATAAAAACATGAATGAGATGATCTTAGGTACCTCGATGAAAGGAAATAATTCCTCCTAGCAAGAAACCAAAAACAATGTTTGAACTACCGATGAACAAGAAGACCACTACTAAGGCAAAAACTTCTTGCAATGCATCTTAGGAAAGGATTTTGCCTATGACAAGTTTTGTTACCACTCTTCATGCTTCATCACCCTAAGTTTCCACACGGGGTGATCCTATTGAAATTATGCCTCGAACACTCCTAGGTGGTCCTCTTGCTTTTCTCCTTATGTTGTGCCACAAAGGGAAGGTAAGTTGATTGAAGACTATCAAAAGATTATATTAAGCGAGAGAGGTCTTGGATCTGGCTCCTAGTTAAGAAAACGAAGTGGAAGCCGTACGTACTTGTACTTTCTTAGAATGATGATCTCAATCTTGGGTATTGATGTGTCCAATATTTTTATCTCGGAGTAGGAATTTTTATGATCTCAAGTGGTAGAGCTCGAAAACCTTCATTCTCTTAAATCTATAGTACAATTTAGCAACAACACCTGACAGATAGGTCTTTCATTGTGCTTGTATTTTTGTGAATTTTTTTAATAAATGCCTACTCGCTATCTATAAGCATATAATAACAATTTGCACTTTAATAACAATTTGCACTTAGCATGGAAGTGTAAGTAGATGAAACTAGAATTAATAATATGTTAGACTAATAACTAGAATATATCTAGACTTGAATAAATCTAAAAAGACTCACATATAGTGAGACTTGAACTTGAAACCTCAAAATAGAATTGTTCACAAGTCGGGTGACTTTCCTAGCTTGCTTTCGCTTGGGATTAGACAAAAATTTTATGTCCTCATCTTGGTTCGGCTTGATGCAAATTTCGAATTAAATAACTTTAAAATTATTTTTGGAATAATATTTAGTACACTACCCATTTTTAAGGGTTAGGAGGTTAACAAATATTCTATATGGGTATAATATAATATTTAAAAAATAAATATTTTTAAAAAAGAGAGACACGTGACAAGTTTTTAAAACCCCAAATGCTAATCCAATTATTCTATTGAAATTTAACTGTAAAAATATATAAATATTAATATGAAACTTTTTAATATTTTATTTCCTTTAAACATTTGGGGGAAAATTCCAATCAAGCTAAATCTAAATTCTAAAAAGAATTAAATCGAGCCGTGATATGACTTGACCAAAACATAAATATTATTATTTGAAGTAGACCGATCGAATTAGTTAGGTCGAGAACCAATAGAAGCATCTATCTGGATAAAGATATTAGATTGATTGACTCGAGAAATATAGACATGTTGAATGATATTTTTATATTTATTCTCATTTTAAATTTTTTTAATAGTTTATTTAATCAAATCAATCAAACTAATTAGAACAATAAACTAATAATTTAATCGATCCTTAACCATAAACGCATTTATATCGCCCTCTCAAAAGTTGCGAAGCTTCCTCTTTGCCATAGATTTGATAAATAGGAAGGGCAAAATCAAGGGGCCCATTTTATTTTAGCCCATTATCAAATGTCAATTTCTCACTTCACTCCTCCCACCTAAAAACGCGACCGCCGGCCCCACCCTATGTTTCTACCTAAAATACTTTTTTCTAAGTCCACCACCACGCGCCTCGTTCAACTCTTCGTTTACAAGGCACGTATTTTCAAAGCTTACTCCGATCGTTGACTCACGCTCTTCAAAAAATCGCGTGAACTAATCTCCCGGCAGAAAAACTTGAAAAAAAGTAAATAAAAAAGACCCAGGAAATCCCTGCCTAATTAATGACAGATTAACAAAATTAAAACACAGCTTCCTCTGTTTTGCTGAATGGTCATGGTAAAGAGTGGAAATAGTAATTAAGAAATCCAAAAAGAAAAACATAAAAAAAGTTTAAAAAGGAAAAATATATGAGAGAGTAAAGGCCAAAAGAGTAAGGCTGAGAAGTAGCAGTGAGTGCTGCTTCCACTGCTTTATATGATATGTAAGTAAAATATTACTAGTATTTATTATTTTATTAATATTTATATCTGTATTTGTCCGTTTAGTGAGTTTGCTTCGCTTCGATAAATAGTGAAAAAAAGAAGATGAAGTAATTGTCGATCTCTGTGTAACGGCTACTTTTTAGGGTGTTGTTGTAGAAGTGAAGACTGGGATTGAAAAAAAAGAAGGGTGTTATTTGATTCAGTTTTGAAGGGAGGAAGAAGAAGAAGAAGAAGAAGAAGAAGAAGAAATGGATTACAACTATGATCAGTAAAGTTTCTTTTCTTTCTCTTTCTTTTTCTTTTTTTCTTCTTTGGTGCGATTTGGTTTTAAAATGCATGATATTGTTTCTGGGTTTTTCTTGTTTTATAATTTTATGAGAATTTTTTTGCAATTTTTTTGAGATTAATGCTAGTTTCCTTTTCCCCCTGAAATGGGTTTTTGCTTGGTTTTAAGTTTTTTTAAGGGTGTGCTTGGATTTTTCTTTTCCTTTTAATTTTGGTAGTGGGATTTGTTGGATTTGTATCTGTACTGTAACTAAAATTGTAAAATTGAAAGAGTGAAGGTGTGGGCTCTCAATAAAAGGGTGGGTCACTGTGTTTTTTTTTTCTTTAATTCTTCTCTTCTTTTTTCTTTTGCTTTTTGATTAGCTTAAACATCAATGCTGAAAATCATATAGATTATGATCCCCTTTCCTTGTTTCTAGATCTAAATGGTACAGGTGTCCTTTTTATTATTCAGCATGTGATGTTTGTTTAGGTCATAAATAATTATTGGATACAATGCTTCAATTTTACTTTTCTTTTTCCTTTTGTTGTTTTACTAGTAAGGTGGAAATGTTTACTGTTTAATGTTGTTTATCTGCATAATAATTCTTTTTCTTTTTTCCTTATTATGTCTATTTAGTTTTTTAGATTATGTTGTTGATTTGATTCCTGACTTATTTAGGAACCCCATTTTAAGATTTTGGCTTAATGCTGGTAAAATGTAGCATGGATTCCACTTTGGTAAAGCATTGGATGATTCATTGTGAAGTCTATCTGCTTTGGCCTAAATGCTTTACTCTTTTTTTGTTTATTGTTTGATTGGTGACAGGGAGCCATGGAATTGGCATGGAGATCAAAAGAACAACGATTTTGGTAAGTTAATACCTGAGGTTATCTAGTTAATATATTCGAAATGACGAAGTGAGTAAAAAGATTTAAGACAAGAGATTAGTGATGTCTGAACTATATTGAGCAGGTGCCTCCGAAGGTGCATGGACTCAAGTGACCTTGAACGAGGAAGACCTTTCCTACATGTTTGTTGAAGCAACCCCTGTTAAGGAATGTGGGGATCTGTCATACCATGTTACTCAAAATGGTAAACTTTGTTTCTTGATTTTCTTTCAAAACTTGTTGTCTTTGTAAGACATGTTCTTCTCATTTCTTTAGATGTAATACCATTGTGACCTTCAGATGATATAAGTAAGGAATCAGAGGAAAAGAGGGAGACTGCTTCACAAGTTAAAAGGCGTAGAATGCTTCAATTTGACACTCATGCGGTAGATTCTTCCCTTATCTGTGAAGAGATGCCATCCGCATTCCTAAAATCAAGGGTGAGTGCTATATAACTTTTCTATTCCCAAGAACTTGAAGGAAGCTTACCATTCTTTCTGAACAGCTATCTTTGAAATTTGTTTTGAAAAGTTGACATGAGTTAATATATTAGATGAGAATCCTGATGTTAGAACTTATCAGTTAATCATAAGTTGTTTTATTTTACTGAGAATGAATACTCCATCATCCGCATTATTTTGTGCATCCCATCTGCGACTTCTTTGCACAAGCCGACTTTGTTTAGTACATCTACTGGCTTGAGGTTGCTGATATTTTCAAATCTTATTCTCTACAATTCATTACTTATTTAAAACAAGTTCTGGACTTCTGCCTATTCTGGCAGCCTTTGAAAAACATGCATGATAGATCTATGTCTAATTACTTTCTCATGAGATGCAGTCAGAACTTATTAATACTGGTTAAAATGTACCATGGTTGTTACTACGTTTTGTTTATTTCTTTCTTCTTTCCATGCATAGGAGAGGGATGATATGATTGAAGAGATCTTGCCCGATGCATCTGAGTGGGTTGCTGGTTTATCAGGTTTTTCATCCAAGCCCATTTTCATAGGGTTTAGGGTATAAATAGTAAACCACTTTATTCAAATGCATACTTGGGTTTTTAATCATAAGAAAAAATTGCAGAAGATGCATCAGCCTCCAGTTATGATGGCCTAGATCAGTCATGTGAAGGATGGCTTGCTGAATACTTTAATGACCCGGAGCTGCTTCTTAGCTCTGATGATATGTATGCTTCTATGGACTTTCAAGATTTTTGTTTGAATCATGTTATTAATTTGTTCTGATTGCTTTATAACGTGAGATTCAGGAATCTGACTGGGGCATCCAATGTTCAAATTGATACTTCAGGTACATGAGTGCTTTTCTTCCGAAGATATTGTATACAGTGTACTGTTGTTATCTTCATTTTTTCTTTTGAAATCATTTTGGACATCATTGTTCCATCACACACTCTCTCTCGAAGTGCACATTTTCTTAACTTTACGATGAAACTTGGCTCTGTTCATAGAGTTGTGCAATGCCCAACCTGAGTCTGGGGCTGATGCTGTTCAAAAGCAGGCAACTCGAACGCTTGGAAATGTTGTTCTCAAAGGTAACCTATCTAATCTTGTTTATTTTTATTTAATTTTGTTTTCCTTTCAATCGTTGTGTCTCGGCATGTTCTATATCCAGTATCAGCCTATCTATTCCCTGCTGTTGTTTAAAGGACAAGTATAGCTTCTATGAATTGTGTCTCTCTATTTCAAATACCATGTCCTCTAAGTAAGATTAACTCTGTCAGATCGGGTTTTTTTTTTTTTTTTCATTTAGGTAGGAAGTCTTTCATCCGAATGCCCCCTAAGGTAGCATCATCTGTTGCCTACCCATTTGCTTTCATTAAACCCTGTGGTTTCCATGGAGATGTCACCCTAAAGGATATAAATCAGCGAATCCGAACTCCGCCACCATCAAAATCGAAACAAAGCAATGAAGATCTTGCTGATGCTTTCCCTACTTCTGCTTTTTCTGGGAAGCCTGTTGTCGGCAAAACTAAAATTCGTACTGAAGGAGGAAAAGGCACCATCACAATTATGAGAACGAAAGGCTGAGTAGATAAGTGTTCTTCTAAACTTATTTTTAACTTTTTTTCTCCTTTTTAGCGCCCTTTGCTCTCCCCCGTGGTTAAAATCTGGTGGTTGAGTAACTCTGTATTTTTTTGTTGGACGCTTGGAATTCATAATACACATCGAAGTGTTTTATGTTTCCAAATAGTATTCTGAGGGTCTAATATTTGTCTAATACATGCTTTATTTTTAAGGCTATAAATGACATGATATTTGAGATCCACCTATTCTTTTCGGTTTGCCAATTTAATGCTTTAGCTAAGCTGAAATCATGTATTCAAATAGTATTTAGATATTCTGTAGAAGCATAAGATTGTAATGTTGTGCCTCTCTTATCTCCATACCTAAGTATGACAATATTATTATCTTGGTGTATAAATGGTCATTGGCATCAAATTTTATGCTGCCCCCTCATCTTTTGCTAATGCACATGTCTGTTTAACCTGTACTTGGTATATGATCACTAGGGCGATTGCATAGGTCCGGTGTTGATCTTTGTGTCTCAAAAGGAATAGGATTTGATTTTTTGAGTACCAAATTTCCAACATAGTTGCAATTTCTTTTATTTTTCTTCTTTCCTTTCGTCGTTATGTTGGTACAGATCTTGCAGTCCGTATATATATGTCGAATTTGTTCTAGCTGTATCATTGGAAACAACAGATTTCAGAACTTTCTCTTCAAATGGTTTTACACTTTTAGTAGCTGTTTAGTTCCCAAATTCCAGAAGGAAAAAGTAGAGGTTGTGATGAAGGCAGCTTTGGGGTTGGCCTTTGGGAACTGTATTTTGATGTGGAAACTCTTATACTTTGTTCTGCTTTAGAATGCTCGAACCTTGTGAAAGCTGCCTTAAAAAGCTAAATTATATGATTTGGCCCTTGAACTTGTACCCTAAAATTGTTGGTGGTCCCTAAATTTGTATTCCATCAACCAGGTTGGTACCTCTGCATTAACACCGTCAATTTGTGCTGACATAGCACTACTAGCCAATCCAATGGTGCCATTTGGCAGTCTCTCAGCGCCATGTGACAAGCATAAATATAATTTTTAATTTATATATTTATATATTTTTATTTTTTAAAATTATGTTTGTCATTTGGTGATTTGAGAGGTTATCACACGACACCATTGGATTGGTTAATTGTGTCATGTCAATGCAAACTAATGGTGTTAACACGGAGATATCAGTATAGTTGACAGAAAATACAAATTCAGAAATCAATTAGGTTGAATTTAGGGACCAGTGACATGTATCAATTTAAAAGCTGCAATATCCATGGATTAACTTTGACTTACATCAGTCACAAGAATTGTTATATATGTGTCCTGTAAGAATAGGATTTTGCTTGTGATCGAACTTTTTCAAATTGGGCCGGACGGTGTTGAATCAAACTCCGGTCGTAGACATATAACAACTGAAGAATTTCATTTTTGGTTTTTTTGTCTATTATTATAATTATTTTTTAAAATAATTATTATTTCTTCTTTATTTTTAAATGCAACTTCTTTTTCTAATTTTTAATATATTTTTTGTTAAAAGTTAAATTATTATGATTTTATTTTTTCAAGGAGTTAAACCGACCCGGTTGACATTGATGATTTTATTTTATTCAACATTCAATTGGCTTAGTTGTACTTGTTATAAAATTACTCATAGTTTCATAGGGTAAGCATTCGATTGTTTCAATTTATATCTATAAACCACATAATCAGTAAAAGTATTATAAAAGCATCTGTATTAGAAGTTAAATTATATTTTTGCCCCTTTTAAAAAATAGATAAATTAGTCTTTATATGTCAAATCAAAGAACAAATTGGTTTTTTTTAATTCCATCAATTTTTACGGTAAAAAAGTTTGTCCTTGTGTGTCAGTATGAGGTACACATGGCATGCCATGTGTCCCTATTTGGTAATTCTATTAATCACGTTAGTTTTTAACGGTACAAATGAATGAAATGTTTAACAAAAATGATCAATTTTTCTTTGATCTAACTAAGACTAATTTGACCATTTTTTAGTGGAGGGAACAAAATGCAATTTAACTCTTAATACAAAAACTTTCAAAGTACTTTTACTCGACAAACATTTCAACTAACCCTAAGTTGTTATTTTTAATATTGTTTTACAGAAAAAAAAAGTTTAATTATTAATTGCAAACTAATGACGGTGGGTTGGGTATTTGGATTTTAGACCTTGTTTAATTAATTTTGGGTTTGGTTTTAGTAAATGTCAATAAAAAAATAAGTTGATTAATTCGAATCGAAAAACGTAAACTAAAAACCGATTGAATAAATCCATTTAAATTAAACTACTTAATAATTAAATTAATTCAATCAAATCGGTTCAATTCTATTCGATTTTATAGGGTAATTCTTTTATGGAACCCTAAAACATGTAGCCCACCAAAGGGGGACAACATTGTATGATGATGTACCTCTTTTATGTTATACAATTTACAAACAAAAGCTGTTTGTTAAGCATAACCTAGGTTTATATTTTTTTTACCTACAAAGTCGCCTCATCCAAAATAATGGGAAATCATACTTCATTAATGCACTCAAAGGCAAACCCCGAGACATGGGATTTCTTTTTATAATTTTATCTCGATCTTCTAATACAAATTTTTTTTACTTAAAATGCACTCATGGCTTCTCTCTAGGACTGGGATTTGCATTATCTAACACATGGTTGTAGTTGAAAATTGATTGAGAGGGTAGGGTAGCATTGCCCCCACTCCATTAAACATTACCAAAAGGGGCCTTTCTCAAAACAGTTGTGTTCCCATGCCTTGTGTTAATTGTCTGCAAGCTGCTCGTCATAAATATGGTGGTTACCATGTTTTGGATTTTGGGAGTAGATATAGTTAACAAAAATTACTTTAATAGTGGATCAAGTCTTAGCTCGATTGATATAAATATTGTTATCAATGCAGAAGAATGTGGGTTCGAGTGCACTAAAGCGTAATATCCTCTTATTTATGAGTTGGGATGGGCTATGACTAGTTCTAGGCATTGTGTCAAAAAGAATAGATATGATCAGAACCTATAATGAGATTGTTCAAAAAAGACTAATTGGCTAAACCTTGAGAATTAAATTGATTTGTGTAAGGTAATTGAATCGAACATCTTCAAACTATCATTTAGATTTTAAATTAAATTTTAAACTTTTAAAATGTTATAAATGAGTTATTAAAACATCATAATTATATAGATTAGATCCTTCCATCAACTCAATCATCAATTTAGCTGTTAAGTGTCAACTTGGTTCAACATGGAGTACGTTTTAAACCGTAACTTACAAAGATAATTCGCACAATTATAACCCTTTCTCCATCATGAAGTAATCTTTTTAGGAGAAGCTATATAAATAGCCACCTAATTATTAGCGTGTTTCTATTTTAGCCACTCATATTTAAATAAAGAATTATTTTAAGAAATTTTAAAAACTTTAAATTTAAAAAAATAAAGAATTAACCAATTAATTTTGAATTTTTAAGAATCAAGATTAATTTGACATAATTGTAAAGCTGAGATTTAAGTTTGTTGAATTGTTAAAATTAAGACCAAATCGATAAAATTTATAAATATTGGAGGGCTAAATTTATTATTATACCAATGAAAACAGTTTCGCTATAACGGATGAAATTTTGATAATATTAATAACTAAAATTAAAAATAATTAGTAATATAAATAAGAGTATTTATCAACAAATGAATCAAAACAAAAGTTTAATTGATTATTATGAGTGTAAAACAAAATGATTGAACCCACAGAAAGTGAAATTCATTATAATTGTTCATCCTTCATCACCATCCACGTTGTTTGTTTTATGGGACAAAAAGGGATTTCAACGTAATTGTATTTTTAAATATTTGTTTTTAAAAATAATTAATTTATTTTATGAATGAGATTATATAATTTGAAAAAAAAATCACGTGTTATTTGTGGTGAAGAATAGACTCTGTTAACACAATAAAAAGGTTTCAATTTTTGCAAGAGCTGAACATGATGGCATGTTGACAATTAGTTTTGTCACAACTTAAACACGACATATTTGTGTGATTGATTGAAAGAATTTATCTCAATAAAAGAACTAACCTCGAAAAATCCAAAGCGATGGACAAAATCAACAAAAGAACTAAACATCCACCAAAGTAGAAAGCACGACAAATCTATTTCTACAAGCAAGTAGTCTAATCACATTTGCCGACCAAACAAGTCTAAAAAATTATAATTTATTGTAATATACTTTTTCGGCTAGTAGGTGAGTAAATTTTTTATTTTATTTTAAAATGTCACTGCAACAAATTTAACCCAAAAAAATAAACAGTTGGACCTGAATTTTAAAATCTAAAAAATAGAGAGATTAAATTCTTAAAAATACAAATATAGAGACTAAATTTTAATTTTCAAAAAACACATAGCCTATAGGCACATTTTAACCTACTTTTTTTTAATCTACTCATTGTCTTGTAACACCGAGTACTTTGTTTGTTTGGTTTTTAGATATTCTTTTAATCTCATTATAGGTTTGTATCCAGGGACGAATCAAGAAAAAAATTTAGGGAGCTAAAATTAAATTGTAACCTTTACGATAGTAAAAATTAAAAGATTAAATCAAAATTTTATCATTTTTAAAGGGGCCAAAGTATAATTTTATCTTTATTGATTTAAAATGTTAAAAATTTTAAAATGTCAGCCCCCTAGATTCACCATTGTTTGTATTTTAATGGAATGTCTAGAACTACCCATAGCCCCTTCCCAATCCCAACCCTTAAATAGGAGGATAATGTGTTTCAATACACTCAAACTCACGTCCTTCTACATTACCAGCAATACTCATACCAATAGAACTAATATCCAATCGACTTCAATCGATTTTTTTATTCTCCAATTTTTTTATATTTTAGAAACTGTGTTGTGCAGTTGAAAGTGATAAGACAAAATTGGCCTTTCTTTTTTTTTTTTTTTCAATTTATTTTATTTGCCTTTAAATTCCTCGAAAAACTACCAACACTCAACATTTCCAAGTAGCAGCAACAAACAACCATCCTCATCCTTTTATAACACTTCCAAAGCCAAAGCCAGAGACAGCTTTGCTTTTCTGCAAACCCTTTCATCACATCTCTATCATTCTCAATTTTTGAATTTTAATTCTATGAATAAAATAATATTATTACAACAACTTACCTCCTATTTAAATATTCAATTTAATTTGGTCCCCAATTTAGTCCACTAAATATTATAATTTTTTATTCTTTTGTAAATAGGTCCACATTTTTGGAACATACCGACAAGAAAATTATATTTACTTGATTACCAATTCCCATCAACCAACTCCCTTGCCAGCCGCCCACCTACGGGTATCCAATATATAAATTTAAATTTTGTTTTTTTATTTTAAAGTTTGAATTAAATCGGTGAAAAAGCCTTTTTAGTCCTTCTCAAATTTGATATTGAGCAAATTGATCCCTTTCAAAAAGAACTGGAGCAATAAAGCAAACTAAAGATTATTAATCACAATGTTAATGCTTTACATAAATTTGATTGGTATAATAACAAATTTGGCTCTAATTTACACATTCTATCGATTTGGTCATGATTTAATAAATTTAGCCCACAATATTTTTCGTAAATATTGAGGCTAAATTTGTTATTATACCAATTAAAATATGCACAATTGATTGAAAGACATTAAAGATGTGATTAATTATTCTTAATCACTCACTTTTAAAGTTGATAGGGATTAAATTGCTCCAATTGAGAGGATTGATTTGAAAATTTTAATATTTATTAAAAATAAGAGTGCTCATGATGTATTTTTCTTAATGCATGTTAAAATAAGAGTACTCTTCTAAATTTCCAAGTAATACCTTGATTTCTTTGAACAAATTTGGTTTTTTTTTAATTATTTTTTTAACAATCTCATTATAGGTTCTGATCATATTTGTTATTTTTGACACAATGCCTAGAACTACCCATAGCCTCTCCCCAACTCATAAATAGGAGGATAATACGCTTCAGCACACATGAACTCACGTCCTCTTGCATTGACAATAATGTTTATGTCAATCGAATTGAGATTCAATCGACTTATTTTTAAAAAAAAATTAAATCAAATTAATAGTGTGTTTGGATAAAAAAATTTAAAACTTTTTGAGATTTTTAAAATTCTCGTTTTAAAATTCATCAATTCAAAATGTTTGGATTTGTAATTGCTTTGTTTGGATAAATAATTTATTTAAATTTACCAATTATAAAATAAGAATCATTATATCAAAAATAAATAATATAAATATATTCAATATAAGTATCATTACATTTATAAAAATTTTATAAATAGTTTTACTAAAATAATTTTAAATATATATTATAATTAAATAAAATGTTTTTGAAGTTTTAAGTTTTTATATTACAATGGGATCATATATATTAAATCAAATAAAATTACGAGAAATTTTGAAAAAATACTTACTTAGGTGAATTTTGAAAAAAATTGAACTATTAAAATTATTTTTGAAAATTACTTATAAAATTTGAAAATTTAAAATATATTTACCTAAATAAATAAATTTAATTTTAAATTTTTAAAACAAATTCAAATTTCCTCTTTCAATTTTAAATATTTTTCCAGAAAATAAATGGAAATCAAATGAGCAGCATTTAAACTGGAATCAGGATAATAAATGCAAATTTTTCATTTTTTGAAAGTGGGATAATAAATGCAATTTTAATAGCCTTATATTTATCTTAAATTAATTACAAATATATCATATCTTTAAATTTTAAAGACAATATTGTTGAAAGGATAAAGAATATGTCGAGATGAATTATAAAGACAAAGAAAATTAATTACTAAAATAATTAAGAGTCAATTACACCAAACATTCTCAAATTATGACCCTCATTTTAAATTAGTCCTCAAACTTTAAAACATTTTAATTGCATATTCAAACTATCAATGTTATATCAATAAGGTCATTCTGTTACTAAAATAGTTAATCTAATTCTTAAATGAAACGTCAGATCTTATATGATATAATTTATTTCGTAAAGGAAAAATATTTTCCGTCACTTAATTATAAAAAAATTATTTTAGGCACTCAAAATGAAAAAAAGTTTGTAATTTAAGTGCCTACGTTACATAGTTAAATCATTTTAATCACTTCAGTAATTAAAAATTGATATAATAATAAATTTAACCCTAAATTTTATTTAGTCATGAATTTACAAATATTATTCACATGTGTGATTTACCCGAAAACAAAATCATTGAAAGCAACATCGTCTCTTTTTTTATCATCTCAAAGATTATATAAAAATCGCACACAATAATTGGAAAAAAAAAAGGAAAAACAAGCGGAAGAGAAGAGAAGAACTGTTGTTTACAGAATTTCTCCACAATCGGAGATATGGGAGATATGGGAGAGATGATTTTAAGTTACTGATATTGAAAAAATAATTACTAAAATTCTATAAAAAAAAAAGAGAGAGAGAGAGAGAAAATTATCAAAAGATATCAAGAATTTCCTGGATTGTGCCATTGCAAAGCGGGCAATTCCCTCGCTGAACCCAAAGCTCCCTTGAACAAAGCCGGCAAAACGTATGGCCGCATGGAATAAACGCCGCACCTTTATGCCTTACCATGCACACGCAACACGTCTGCTCCATCCCGCCGCTCCCTTCCGCCTTGTCTTTCTCCTCGTTTTCTTCGTCATCGGCGTCGGCGTCGCCCGTCGTGCATTTCGATCCCGTCAGGCCCATTTGTCGCTCTGTTTCTTCCAAAAAGTCCATCAATGACATCCTCACCGGCTCCTCGGTGGAACCAATTGGCCTAGCATTGGTCTCTGCCACCGTCGCCGCTTCCTGTGCCGCCGCCGCTTCTCTCGCAGATAACGCCCTCTCCTCCTCTAATGCCGCTCCAAGTCGGCGCGTTTCATCACGCGCCACAGGAGAGTCGTCGTCCTCGTCTTCGCTGCTGTCAGCGTTGTTCCTGGCGTTGTTCGAGGAAGGAAAAGGAGTCAAATGTTGACGGCTAATTTCTGACTCGTGATCCTGCACGAACCGACCCGAACCAAACCGCGCCAATTGCGGCCTAGAGTTCATAACCGTCGGGTCAGAAACAGGAGCACTTCCTCCTCGGTCCTCAACACCAGTCGGGTCAGCCGAGTGAGAACGAAACGAACCTTGCCGCGAGAACTGGGATCTATTATTATCATTAACAATAACATCAGAAGCCGGGATACGAACCGAGGAGGTCCGAGCAGACACCGCCAGTCGCTTGAGCCGGAGCTTGTCCCTTAACGCTTTCCAACTCTTCTTCCCCTTGTTGGAACCATCGTCTCGTATAATCTCCAGAAGGGTACGGTTCTGAGCAGGCGGTTGCTCAGGCCGCTTAGCGTTTCCCAAAACGGCGTCGAGAGTTAAACCGGCCAGAGCATCCCGGCCGTTCTCGACCGCCGAAATCTGCTCAAAAAGCGTAAGCCTCCTCCGGTTACCACCTTCCATTGCATCACAGTTTCATTAAAAAAATTGTACTTGTTTGGAATTAGTAATATATAGAGAGAAACCAAATGGAGGATAGAAAGAGAAAGTGATCTTCTAATGAGAGATTAAACTGTAATTAAAAGTGGTAATGATGATTATCATCTGAGAATTTAAATATTAACTACAGAGCAGTTTGTTGGGTTGTACAATAACAGACAGTTGCTCAACATATTTTTTAACTAACTCAGATATTTATAATATTTATAATTAATTTAATTTTAATTTATTAATTTTAAATTTATATTATCCTAAACATTTTGATTTTTATTTAAAATAAGGTAAAATGTTCAAAAATTAAACATACGTAGACCATCTATAGGTGTAATAGATTTAGATATATTTTCAATAATAATTAATTTTTATTATAATTATTCGACATCTAACGAAAATTACATTATGTTCAATATACTAATATATTAGAATAACATGCCATTTATAATTTAATTTAATAATTATTTAAATATTTTTAATTAATAAATTTTACTATTTTAATTGGAAATTATTGAATATAAGCTTTTTGGATCCGATTTGGTATATGAATTTGTCTTCTTTTTTTAATTTGACGCCTAAACTTTTTTATATTCAATATTAGTCTCCAAACTTGTTAAATGCTATACAAATTACCGTAAAACGATAATGGTGTTAAAAAATTTATATCATGCTACAAAAATATCATCAATAAATGTACTTAAAAATTATGCATTGAGTAATACTTAACAATTAATATTAGATAAGAAAACAAGAGATCTAAATATCTCAAAATGGAAAAAGAAAACATTATTTTAAATAAACAAAATAAATAAATTAAACCAAAAATAATTCAACATTTAAAATAAAAAGAAACATCGTGTCATTTGACACGTATCAATCATATATTAATTATTTTTCACGCCTCATAAAACATAACATTGTTAGTATATTGGCGTAGTTTGTATAATGTTTGACAAGTTCATGTACCAAATTAGAAAAAAAAATTAAGTACCAAATTAAAAAAAAATGTCAAACCTATGTACCAAATTAGGAAAAAGTATTAAGTTCAAGTACCAAATTGGACAAAAAAAATGTCAAGTTTAAGTATCAAATATTATATTAAGCATAGAGGTGAGCATTTGATTGAGTCGAGTTGAACCGAGTCAAAAAAATTTGAGTTAGTCAAGTTATCGAATCCTATTTTAACAACCAAACTCAATTTGAGAAAAATTTCAAATTGAGTGAAGTCGAGTCTAGTTAATGAGTCCTATTATTTATATTCAATGTTACGTTTACATGGACCGATTATTTAACTAGTAGACAAAGAAAAAGATTATTTAAGTACATAAACAATATAATTTACTTAATAATTACATGTAAATAACTATTTTAGACATGCAAAGTAACTATACGTAATGTTGCAAGACAATCGTTGTGGCCATAATTCGAGTCAGCTATATAAGCTATTATACCACACGCATGGTTATGCGTCAAGAACTATCCTATATACAAGATAACAAAATGATATACCAAAAGTATGATATAGGGATTCGGGAAGGAAAGGAAGTGCACAGGCAAAGTAAGGTTGATGGATTAATATTTTCTATTATGAGTATAATATGAAAAATATTAATATCATAATTAATGTAAATATACTCATTTAATTAATTGAAAAATGTAATAAAATATTAAAATTAATAAGATTTAAAATAAAAATTACCAATTTTATCATGCAAAATTATAAATTCTATAAAAAATCAAATTATAGAACTTTGGAGCAGTGGAATGTCAAATTATAAATCATAAGTATAAATTATAAAATTTTAATTAATAAAAATATTTTTAAATTGAATTTTATTTATAAAAAATTATATTCATGATAACTATTTAAAATCAAGGCTATTTTAAAGGCTATTTTAGTCATTCGACCTGTTTCTACATTTTCTTCTCTAGGGATGTATTCAAATGTCCAGTTTTCGACATTCTTCAAGAGATGGTAATGCACTTGACTAATATAAAGCTTTGGTTGAGTGATAAATTTAAGGTTTTACTAATCTAATTGGTGTGAGTTTAAATCTTATCGTATGTATTTTTCTTGGTTTTTGTTAAAATGAAAAGACTAAAATATCCTCAAATTTCATAATTTCTTAATCAAATCTCATAACATCAACTCAATTAAGGGTTTTATTAATAATATAAATATACAATTAATAAATATTATAAATTACGCATATTAAAAATATGTATAAAAATAAGAAATAAAATTTTGATTAAATTTTAGTACTCAATTTACTCGTAACACCGCTACTGCAAACCTATTTTAAAAGAAATGAACATACTGAAGAATAAATGTTGTCGGATATAAAATTTTGTAATTGGTGGTGCGGCTGTTGTATTATTAGCCGCAAATAATACAAAATTCAATGCTGCAAATAATTCATAAAGACAACCGGTTAGCTGGCTTACTTACTAGCTGCCAAATTCTGAAACCCATTTCTTCAGTTTTCCCTACTCTGTTACTGGCCACCCTATTTCAACCAACAATAATAATAATATAAATGCAATACGGTAAAAATATAATTATATAATAATAAATATATTTATAATTTTTTTGTTGAAATAGTAAAAAAAATATGCTTCAAATGTTTTAGGTTTAAATTTTATGACGTGTGTTTTTTATTTTTTCATATAACAGATATAAAAAGATAAAATATTATTGCTATCTTAAGTTGCTTATTTGCTTAACACAATAAATGTTCAACCATTACGACCTGGTATTATGAAACAGTGCAAATAAAATAACAAATAACACTAAGGATTTGTTTAGACAATTTGGTTTTCCTACATTTGTGGAGCTTAAATCAATTGAGAAATTACACTATCCTTAGTCAATAATACAACAAGTTATTCACACTCTATCACTCTTCAAATATAGAGACTTCAGTATTGTACTTAAAAACTAAAACTCTCATCTCTTGAAAACTTGGGCAGTAAAACACTCTCAAATAATGTTTACAATACAATATTTGTGCTCTTTCACAAAAACAGTTCATCATTGAACATGTATGAATCTAAATGACTACAAAGTAACTCCTTGAAAATAACTATTAGAATCATAATAATGAAACTGTTATCAATTAAAGATATGATTTTCAAAATAGCTACTTAGTCTTCATCGATCCTCCATGTTTCAAGGGATTGCCAAACCAAATAAGGCAAGTATTAAAACTACCTCAGTGGCAGTATGCATTTGGCATCGCCGAGTGCCACTCAACTATCAACTCATTTTGCCTCAATTAAATTTTTTTTTGAATAATCTCATTATAGATTTTGATCATATTGATCTTTTTGACACAATGCCTAAAATTACCCATAGTCCCACCCAACCCATAAATAAGAAGACAATACATTTCAAAGCACTCGAACCCACATCCACCTACATTGACAATAATACCCATGCCAATTGAACTAATAATCAATCGACACCAACTCAATTAACTTTATATAAATGGGAATAGTTAGTTTGACTCAAAATATGATATATTATTATTTATCTTTATCTTTAATTAAAATTATCTAATATTTGATGAGCTCACATGTAAGACCATTATTTATTTATTAAGATGATTTAATTAAGAGCTTAATTAACGGACCACCTATCTTTCTTAATGTTCTTTTGTTTTTATATGACATGGAGGAATCGACGTGCACTTTACGCCACCACACCTATGAGTTTTACTCTCCAACTCAATAAGTCTCTAACACTTTGTTTTAAATCAACACCAAAACATACAGTAATAAATCATTTTATTTTGGGATATAGATTAGTTCGGTTGACATGAATATTATTATTAATGTAAGAGTATATAAATTCAAGTGAGCTGAAGTGCGTTATTCTCTTATTTATGGGTTAGGGAGGGACTATAGACATTTTATCAAAAAGAGTGAATATGATCGGAACCTATAATGAGATTGATAAAAACAAAAAGAAAAAAGGTTTTAAAAAGTGGTACTAAATATAAGTTTTAAATATTTTTAACAGATTGATTTAACTTAAAAAAAATCAACTACATGTATATATATATTCGGATAATTAATTGTATTATGATATATCTAAAAATCAAATTAAAAATTGATCGAAATATGATTTAAATTACATCTGATCATGAGTCGGGTTGGTATAAAATTTTAGACTCGTTTTCTATGTTCAGGTCTAGTTTGGTCCAAAAAATAGGCTTAAAATTTTATCCAAGCTCGGTCTAGATTAAAAATGCTAAACCCGAGCTCGACCTGACCCACCTGTATTTTTTTTAGATTATTTTTATATAAAATTAAATTAAAAAATATAATACATCAAATACACTAAAAATATTAAAATAAATATTTTTAAACAAATTAAAAATATATTAAACAAAGTATTTATACTTAAATAACACTAAGATAGTTGCACATTAGTAAGCAAATGCCTCTAAAATAGTAGCAAAATTAATAATAAAACAAGAGTTATATAATATCTAAACAATAACAACAAAATATTAGCAATATAATAACGAAATGATAGTAAAATAACAGTGAAATAGCAGTAAAATAATTTATTTGGACTGGGCAAAAAAATCTTACCCAAGGCCCGACCCATTTAGAAAACATGTCTTTTTTTTAGTTCAAACACATTTTTCGAGCTTATATTTTTTTCCCAAATTGAACTTTTTTTTAACAATCTTATTATAGGTTCTGATCATATCTGCTCTTTTTTTACACAATGCCTAGAATTACCTATAGCCCCTCCCCAACCCATAAATAGGAAGATAATGCGTTTTAGCGTATTCGAATTCACGTCCTTCTATATTGACAACAATACACATACCAGTTAAATTAAAACTCAATCAGCTTAACTAACATTTTCTTAATCGGAATTGAAACAAAACCAATTATAAAACTCAAAATAAATATTATTTTTACATTGAATTTAATAAAAAAAATTTATCTAGAACTAGCTCGGTTTGTGATTTTAGCCTCACATATAATTGATTTTTCCGATATATATATATATAAGACATGCTTGATAGAGATCTTCATGTGCTTGGTTATAAGTTAATATCAGCTGGTCCTTTAAATATATGAATTTTTGTTTGTTTGTTAGGTTTTATTTTTAAGAATTTTATGTATTTTCAATCAAGTAATTAATTCCAAGTTAAAAACAATTTAAGGATCAAGATAGATATTTGCTTAAATTTAAGGGCTTGTTCGATTATACATGTCTTGTTTATTTCAAGGAATATAAGATTGCGTTTAAGTAATAGTATTATGGAATGTAAAATCATTTGATTTTTTGTCTTAATTTCCATAAAATTATGATAAATTATTACAGTTCTTACTTTTTATTACAATTTATATATATATATATTAATAAATATAAAATATTGAAATAAACTTATAAATCATAATTATAATAATTCATGAAAAGTGATTGCATCACCCAGACACCAATCATAATTATAATCATAACCGAAATTAATATACTAATAAATAACTTATAAGTGTAAAATGTAAATATACTAATTATGATTTTAAAGTATGATACTCGATGTTTCACTATTAAGAAAATATATTTATTTATTTTTAATTGATCTTAAATTTTATTTAAGAAAACAACTTAAATTGATTCCCTAATGATATTTTACCTAAATTACGACGTCTTAATACTTTTTAAAATGCAAAATTACGAAGTAGCTGAAGTGTTGAGAATCTAAACATAATTTTAGTTCGAAATATAATATTACGAGTCGTAATATAATATTCAACCAATCAAACGTAACAAACGACATTTTGCTTTGCACGTACTATTTGGGTTCTATTTGGGTTTGTTTTCTTGAAATAATCTTCTATTCAATTTTAACACTCACATGAAATGGGTATAAATATTACTCAACATAAAATTTTAAACTTCTTTTATTAATGATCCTCACTTCATATATAGTTTTTTTCCTAACTTTTCTTCCGCCTAATTTAGGAATACTTTTTAAAAAGTGCTTTTGACAAAAAAAAAACATTTTTGAGAGAAATTAAAATTTTCAGTTTCTGAAAAAAATGCTTTTGGGCCAATTTTTGGTTTGGGAAAAGCATTTTTTCTCTAAAAAGGCTGATTGTTTAGGAATATTTTTATCCAAAAAATGTTTTTTTGTCACAAAAGCACTTTTGAAAAGCATTTCTAAACTAGGTCTTCGTATTTTCCTTTTTTTTAGTTTTTCACCCAGGTTGTGCATGAGAAATCTTGTATATATCTATATTATGAGGATATTTTTTTTATCTTTTTATTTTTATTTATGTAAAACCTAAAAACAAAAATAATTTAGACTTAAAATAAATATAAAAACATAAACATGGCTAGACTTAAATTGTTAGGCTCAAAATACATCGAGAGGGGAAGATTTGGCGTTTAAAATGTTTAAAAAGAATTGCTCAAATAAAATTAGTGTAGAAAATTTAGAGTGGTTTAGTCTCAATTGCCTATCTCCACCACTTTAGGTTTTCATTATTAACGATTCTCCCAATTCATAAATTGGTACCTTTTAAGGACAACCTATAACCTTTATAATATACTATCTTTTCAATAGTAAAGATAAAACCATTTTCTCTTAAGTTTTTCTATTCAAAACTTCAAAGTACCTCTAGAAGAGATATATAAAGAGATAGCTCTCACTGTGTTTGTACAAGAAAGCTGAGAATAATAATGAAAGATTGGATTTTTTTCTCTTTTGACTTTGTAAGCTCGTTTCTTGTCTTCATTCGAGTGTCCTTGAACTCTATTTATATTCCCTAATGAGTTTAAAGACATCTGGAGATGTTGGAAGCAATCAATTTATGCATTATGTGCAATATGCGGGGTAATTTTCCGATATATCGATTTATTGGTACATAGGGTAATGTATTCTGACCTCACATAGATGTGCAAAAAGCTTGTTGACTTGGTTGTTTCGTACTTTTCCAAGCAACGTACCAATACATCTGGGCATGTTTCGGTACATTTCTCCCTACTAGTACATCAAAGTCTATGTAACAATACAACACTCGAGACTTGCTTAAAAACACTTGGAAATATTTTAACATCTTTTGTAATATTTGAACACCCATTTCTCATATTTTATCACTTGAAAATATATTTAAAATATTTGAAGTAATTTTTACAAATTTAATTTATTTGGTTATATAGAAATATTTGAAAATCAAAGCTAACATGAACTTATAACACTAAAATTTCTAAAACTTCAATCGAAGCATATTTGGTTTCTCATTTTTTATAAATATGATTTTTACATAAAAAAATTTACCCACAACATGTATACATCGTAATCTAGTATATATATAGGTTAAAATATGCTATTAGTCCATGTATTTTACAAAAGTTACATATTGAATCATTATACTTTAATTTGGTCATTTTAGTCTCTGTATTTTTGAATTTTAAAATTTTGGTTAGTACTAAATGATAACTGTTAATTTCATTCAGTATGTTGTTTCCCAACTTTGATACGACAAATATATTATCAAGTATGTAATGCCATGTCAGCTTTAACAACACTAAAAATCCAGATAATAGATTAACGACTGTTATTTGCGTCAAGATTGAAATTTTAAAATTAAAAAAAATATGGGACTTAGAATGATTCAAGTGAAGAATATGAACTAAATCTACAATTGTACGCATGGTACAAGAGTGATAATTGAATTTAACCAAACAAATATTTTGACTACTACGGTCTTGGGTTAGGACTAAAATTTCAAAATTCAAAAAGTATAAGGACTAAAATTGACTAATTTAAATTGTACATAGACTAAATTTGATTAAATAAAAGTATAAGGACTAAATCTATAACTTTTACAAAATATAAGGACTAATAGTAAAATTTAACCATATATATACTATATATCAAAAGGTCATTAGTATTAATTTTTATATTAAAGATATAATTATTTTACATAAATATGTATCAAAATTTAATTAAATTTAAATAAATAATAATTATTTAATGTTTTATTATAAAATAAATTGAAGCGATGCGTGGGGAAAACGTTTTAGTGTATATCAAATGTGGTTTTGGTTGAAATAGTAAAACCATAATGTTTTAAGTTCAAGTCCCATTATATGTATGCATTTTTTAATTTTTATATAAAGGAATAATATTTGGTACACTGCGAGTGACGTTTTTAGACTTCATAAGTAGGGTAATGGAGTTGACAAGTATCTTATAAGAGTATACAAGTCCGTTCTTGACATTTTTGGGGCCCTAGATGAAACAATAAATTAGGCCCCTTTTAAAAAATATATAAAAATATAATACAATAAAAGCTGAAATTTTTTGGAGGCACTAGGAGATGAAGCATTTATGGTGAAAAATTGAAAACTCTAAGCATTTTAGTCTGAAATTCTTTTTCCTACATTAAAAGTTGAATTTTTTTTTTGCCCATTCCAGCATTGAGTCCTGGACGACTGCACTCTTAAACAACCCCCAAGGTTGAGCCAGAGAGTATAGTAAGACATTAAAAAATTAAATATTAAAAAAAAAGACACATGACAATTCTTTAAGTTACTTGTGTAATACAAAAAGTACAGTGTAGTGTACTAAACACTAATCCTTATATAAAAGGTTAAAATATATCATTAATAACCAATAAGTAGTTGTAAGAAATGGAAGTGGACTTCTTCGCTGATCATTTAAACCAAGTTTGAATCCTAGAGCTCACATTGTTAGTAGAGTTTTACTTGAATAACGCTCTCGACCCGAACATGGTTATATTCATACTGTAAAATGGATAAGGACACTTGCGGTTTTTACTTATTTGATTTACAAATATCAGTACAACCATTAGAAGTGTGAGTATTTTCTATCAAATTTGTGAACTTGAAATTTTAAGTAGATTGTCCTACATGATGTGACATACGAATAACAAAAAAACAAACATGTTAAACTGACAAATTTTAACAAAATTTACCAACGGTTATAATGAATGGGCTAGATCTTTTAAATTGAAAAAGTAGGAAGATTGAAATTTTAACTTTTAAAATATAAGGACCAAATATCAAAATTTATACAAGTACAGGGACTAACAAATCAATTTAACGTACATAGAAATATAAAACGTACTAAAAATAATATTAGTTTTTTCGTAAAATTAATAAAATTTTGATATTATTACAAGAGGGTGATACCAATTTAATTAAATAGCTATATAAAAATTAAGGCTCTGTTAGTGTCCCAAAACCTTCGGTCCAATAGGTCCAACAAAATTGGCCCAAATCAGAAATGCCAAAGAAGAGGCGGTCAAGGAAAGTCTCCTTGAAATCAGACGGTGAGAACGTGGTACCCATTATTCCACAAATCGAAGGGCTATAAATTGGCATCAAGCAGCAACTTGATCACAGCTGTGATCCCAACTTGTTCCCAAAATTTAGTATTTTATTTAAATTCCGATCAGAACGGGTAAGAACGAATATATTATACGCGACTTCACGAATCTTCCGCAGATACATTGGCTCTCAAGCAACTCTCTTTCTTTTAAAGTCCACGCCTTCTTTCTTCCTCACATTAAGATTTCAAATCCCCTTTTTTTGCGGGTAATATTTTTTTCTTGCTCACTTTCCCAATTACTTCATTTATTTTCTTTGTATGTTTCATCCTTTTGTTGATTTATGGACTGTTTGAAATTTTCAGCGGTTAACGTTTGCTGATCGTTGCTTGGTTTCCGAGGATCAATCATGACTCATATCCTTTTGGTTTGTTTTGATTAATGCATAATTCGTGAAATTTGGGCTCAACTTCTTGTTTTTTTTTTTTTTTGAATTGGGTCTTTATATATATTATGTATTTGTTAATTCCTTAGTGTAAGTTAACGTGGTAACCAGAGAGATCGAGATCGAGAAAGGGCTCAATCTCGAGCGGGCGGCAAAGGCAGCAAGACCAAGGACGATGGCTTAACCCCAGAACAACGTCGTGAAAGGTTTCATCTCTTTTTTTCCCCAAAATTTCTCGGTTTTGTTCATTTTAGTCTTATTTTTCTGACTTTTGGAATTGTGTCTTTTTTTTGGATGGGTAGAGATGCAAAGGCCTTGCAAGAAAAGGCGGCAAAGAAGGCTGCGCAGGCGGCAGCTGGAGGGAACAATGCTGGAGGCGGTAGTAAAACCAAGAAATAATTATCCGATGATGTCAAATTGTTAATGATTTATTTACGCTGGACGGTAAAGATAGTGTTGTTTCGTTGATTGGGGAATCAGATCTATGTGTTTCTTTTAGGGTTTTTCAGAGTCTTTGCCTATGTCGTCTTAAGATTAACAAACTGTTGTCGTGTTTGCTTGATTTGACATTGATCTTGACTCTTAAATCTTCTATCTGATTTGTATTGAAATTGATTTCCTATGTAGCATTTGTTCTTTTTGTTAATTTTCTGTAATTATAATCGATTCCCCGTTAATAGAACCCCAATTCATAATTTTTGATCATCTTGGTGGTTGAATTATTTCCCTCTGCGTTGCATTGCATAGCATAGTGCAGATATGAATATAATTTGGGATAGTTGAGGCATTGGGGCTGATTTTTACCGTCGCAATTGTTTGTATGTAGCTATATAGAACTGTCTACTCAACTCATGCCCTGTGTTATCTGAATTTGGATGAGTTCTAAATATGTGGATGCGTCCGTATGAACTGAGGTAGTTTAGGTGAAGTAAGAGTTCAAGAAATGATGCTTGTTGTGCATCTCCACCTCGTACTCGATTCGAGTAGTTTAGGGAAATAAGAGTTCAAGAAGCAATGGTTGTTGTTCATAGGGGTGTAATCAAGTTGAGTCGAGCCTGAATATTTCCAAGCTCGAGCTCGACTTGAAATTCGGAGCTTGATACTCTGCTCAAGCTCAATCGAACATTTGTTTTTAAGCAATAGCTCGAGATATGATAGAGCTACTCGAGTTGGAGTTCAGTTAAGTTTACTTATCAATTTTTGCACACGAGCTTCGCTCGATTAATAATAAATATATATTAAGGGCAATAATGTAATTTAATAATTTAAAAATGTCAATAGCTCAATAAGGCTCATGAGTAGTTCTGAGTCAAGTATTATTAAGCTCAGATTTGGCTCGATCAATAGCTCGAGATCAGCTCGATAATTATAGAATCAAGTTCGAATATTTTTTGAGACAAACTCAAGTAACTGGTAAGTACTATGTCTCCACCCCTAGTTGTGCATCTCCACCTTGCCTAGAGTACCTCACTTCACTATGAAGCACCTTGCCAAACTCTTCTTAGAAGGATCTGGCCAAAGGGTTGACTCTTGGTCGACTCTTGGTTGTCTTTCTGCCATTTGTCAAAAGAAAAAAAGGCAGAATCATGTAGATTTGATACTTTCTTAGAAAGTGACACTTGGTTACTTAATTACATCCAAACAGACGTGCAGGAGTCACACAATGGTTCAGCTTACTAGGATGAACACCTTTGGTCATAAAAAACTGTGTGTGTCACACCTTGCTCAAGAAAGAGCTTGAGTTTGAGCATATCTGTGAGATTTGATGAAAAAAAAAGGTAAATCTCGGGTCACCAGTAAACCCATATGTGGCCAACTCGGAAATGTCATTGCTTCCATTTTGGGTTGAGTTGTGGATTGATAATGAAAACAGGTAATGTGTCTCAAGCATATATTGGTCTTGGCTTTTTCACAATCTGGTTCTACTGTTTTGTTGTGCCTGGTTGAAGAATTTTGATAAACTTGAGCTTCTATTGCTTAGTGACCACCACTGTCTAAGCCCAAGGCATGCCGGTTAAAAGTACTTAGCATAGAGGATTACTGTATAGTAGACTACTGGCATTCTCTATGGCATTTAGAGCATGTTTGGTTGGATGTATTGGCTATGCCAATACACCCCTAATCGGTGGGCCCCACATAAGCTCATGTTTGGTTCAGTGTATTGCCTTAATACACTCCTATTACGTTACGGATGTAATCCGTATTTTCTCTGCTTTCACACCGATTCCCAATCCCTTCCAAAAGCAAGGATCAGCTAATCGGTGTCTGTTTTACCCTTCCCAGCCGAAATCGATCTCCACCCCCACTCTCTCCCTCTCCCTCCCAACATCAACAAAAGTTGCTAGTGAACCAAACCTCCACCCGCTCAGATCTTTCGCCGACTTTCATCTTGGCATCTTTCGCCAACATCAACAGAAGCGGCAAGTGTTTCTTCTCTTTTTTTACTTAATTTGGATTTTTAATTTTCTTTCTCATGATTGTTTTGTCGACAAAAAACAGATTTGTGTTCTTCAACTATGGTGGGTTTTGTCTGTTGAAATTAGGGTTTTTTTGGGATAAATTTTGAATTCTCCTGCATTTTGATTCTATCTTGTATCCTTCACAGTTGTCTGTTGAAATAACTTCTATTTGCTCTTTGCTCTTTGGTGTTTCATGTCTGCTGCCTGATTAAGTTACATTCTGCTGCCTGATTAAGTTACATACTAGCTTCTATTTGCTGTTTGGTGTTTCATGTCTGCTGCCTGATTAAGTTACATCTAATTACATGTACATGTAATTTAAAACGTGGAAGAGAAAACCAGAATAGTTCTCTTGAAATGCTGTGTTTATATTTTATTACAAGAAACAATAACCATTTATGTGAGTCTGCCAATTCTGTGAAGTGAATGGCAACCACTGAATTGAAAACACTTTGGGTTAAAATGTCCATATACTTCTCCAGTTCTTAAACTTGATTTTGAAATAAAAAATTAAACAACATGATTTTTATAATAAAACTTATTCTTCACAGAATTAAATTCCTACTATAAAATTTTGAAAAATACAACCACTATAAATTAAATTTCCTACTTTGAAATTTTCAAAAATACAATCACTATAGACATATTTTAACCAACACTATGTAATCCTGAAGTGTTAACCCCCCACGCCATGATAAACACCAAATCATTCTTTTCAACTCAGATTAATTAATTTGAATCATTGGTACATCAACAAAACACACCATACCACTGCAGAGCACTGGTGTATACATTTATTTAAAAAAGAAAGTAAGAAAAACAGCATCTTTGTGTTATTACATGTAGGAGCATACGTGTGTGTGTATATATATATTACATCTTACTATATAAGACATGTAAAAGGAGATAGCAGTAGGTTGGTAGGTAGGGAAGGGTAGCTAAATGAAGCAAGGTAGGCCTAGGCTGTGCCAGTAACGCCCAAGTCTTGGTTGTCATCGTTGTTGGGAGAGGGAGAGCCAAAGATAGGGCCACCTTCGCCAGTAGGATCTTTCACCTTGTCCTCCAGCCTATCAACCTGAATGCTTATATTTGGTTGAAGAAATTTGGGTGTAAAGATACGGCTTAGAAGAGTAAGTCCCAAAGGTTTGATAAAAGGAGGAAGAAAGTTTTCTGTGAAGAAGCAGATAAAAAAGTGGAGTGTTTTGGAGAGCAAACCCTTTTTTTTCCTCATTTATTTCTCCATTCAAACTTCATGTGTGGTGAAGCCGTTATATAATGATAAAGTATGATTGAGTTTATAATGTCGTAATTACATGGTGGATTTTAATTTCTAAGCAAGAAGTTCTGTGGCTGAACTTTCTGTTTTGTCCTGCCCAAGCAAGGAGTTTTAATTGTGAAATGGTTTCTGAGGATACTATCCATGCATTAAAAATGAACAGCTGATTAATAATATTGACAGTGGAGTTTTCTTTAGGAATTATTTGTCTTTTGAAGCCTCTGATCTATTGCATTCTCATTTTTTGGTGTTTCTGTTTCATTAGATCAATTCATTTTATACAACTTTTCTTGCTTTTGTTTGAATATTTGTTTTATGCTGTTTTTCTTTTCTTGGATTTTAATTTTGATCTAAAGTCACTTGATTTTTGGATTTTAGTTTTGATCTGAAGTTACTTAAAATGTAGCATCTATAATCTTCAAGATGTTCGATTTTCAGTATATCTGGGTCTTATTATGGCTTGTTTGTCGAGGAATTCTAATGTGTGGTTTTGGATATAGGTTTAGAGGACAGCGTTTTACATGTGGAGTAGTGTATAATCTATCATATGTAACAATGTAAGGCTCTTTTACGATTCTTTGTGGATTGAAGTCTTGTTTTCGTCTGGATAATTTCTCTGATCAATTTTTGGGAGTCTTACATTGTTAAATTCTAGGAGTTTTATTTTTCAGGAAACTTGACATGAATACATCACTTTTATATTTGGGGGAAGGCTAGACACACAGACTCCAATTGAGGAGACTGTGAGGGCAATGAATTATGTGATTGATAAGGGTATGCATTTTCTTTTGGTATTGCAGTGAGTGGTCTGCACAACAGATTGCGGAAGCATGGGGAGTAGCTGAGAGGTTGGAGTCCGCTTGCTTCTGGAGTGCTTACTGGAAAATACAACAAAGGAAATAGACCACCTGACAGTCGGTTTGCTTTGGAAAATTTCAAAGTAAGAATCACTTCACATTTGATTTGTTACTTTTGATTTTGTATGCTTTATTGATCTTTTTATCTCAATTTGAACATAACTGCTTGTTGAATTATAGGTTCCTTTTTCCTCGTAAGGATATATTCTTTTCAATGAGATTGATTTTAGGCTATGTTTCACTATGTTTTGTGCTTCTTACGAATCTAACATATTGTTTATGCATATGTGCTTGTAATAAATATAATTTCTTGCACGTTTACAGTTGATAAATCTCTGGTGTCTGTATCAAAAAACAAAACAAATAGATCAAAAACTCAACTGTATAGTGGACTAATCTGATAAATCTCTGGTCTCTGTTGTAGCATATGTTAAATATGTTGCAGTTAATAAGAATAAATTAATGTAATTAAATTATTTCATTAATAAAATTTAATAACTGGTCCACCTCAAATTTTATTGATTACCCAACAGGATGTCAATTAAAATGCATAACATTAATTACAATTATTTTATATGACAAGTCACACATTATAAATAAGATGAATATGAAAGAAAATTTCTTTTTCCTATACAGAAAAATACGACCACATTGTATGATTGATACAATCAACTAAATTAAATAAAGTAATATTTTAAAGGTTTGGATGAGACTGAAATTGCAAAATAAACTAATAAATTATTTTTAAATAAAAATATAAAATATAAATAAATATGTATGATTGATACAATCAACTAATTTCGTAAAGTACTATTAAGCGAAAGCACCTCTAATCCAATAAAATTTCAAATACTTTCTTTGATAGCAGTGGCACTAATAATGGTTCAGTTTGGTTTCAAGTGTCGAGGTTTTATTGATTCTGTCTTCTAATTTTAATATGTTGCAGTTATGGCTCGTCTGCCTTTAATTGCACAACGTGAGAGGCGTAAAAGAATTGGTATTGCTGTGACAATATGGTTGGAAATCTGTAGAATTGCGATTTGGTTCTTATTTAGAATGGGTGCCAGCCTTAGCCTACATACTTATAGACCAAGGATTATGTCCTATACCTTAGATTTTTATGCAAAACGGGATTATGTGAAAAGGCTTGTATATGCTAGTGACGAGACCTGTATTGAACAAGTTAGGATGAATAAATCTGCCTTTTTTTAACTATGTGAGATGTTAGAATCGATAGGGGGATTGAAGTCGTCAAGAAACATGCTTGTTGATGAGCAAGTAGCAATGTTTTTACATATCATCTCCCATCCCCTGAAAAATCGAGTTATCAAGCATCACTTTAGAAGGTCCGGGGAAACTGTAAGCAGAGCATTTCATAGTGTTTTAAATGCCATCATACGCTTACAAGATGTCTTATTTAAAAAGCCGGAACCAATTACAGCCGATTATTCTGACACAAGGTGGAAATGGTTTAAGGTATTAGACTGAGTTTTATATATAACTTGTACAACATTTAGTTGACTTAGATTTAAATTAGTATTCTAACTCAAGGTTTTATATCATGTGATATAGAATTGCTTAGGTGCTCTTGATGGAACCCACATCAAGATTAGGGTGCCAACAGTTGATAAACCTAGATATCGAACCGAAAAGGTGACATAGCAACAAATATGCTAGGTGTTTGTACACGAGATGCAATTTGTTTATGTTCTTCTGGTTGGGAAGGTTCGATTGCCGATGGACGGGTTCTTGAGATGCCATTAGTAGAAGACATGGACTAAAAGTTCCTCATGGTACGATTGTATAGTTAGAGGAATTTGAATTATTCATTAAGATCAATCTTTGTTTTTTGAATTAATCATTTTTGAAAAATTTATTTTATAGGTTGTTATTATCTAGTTGATCTTGGATACACAAATTGCGAGGATTTCTTGCACCATTTAGAGGACAATGATATCATCCGAACGAGTGGCGTCGGGGTTATCACCAAGTTCTCCAAAAGTTTTTAATATGAAACATGCCTCAAGACGTAATGTCATTGAAAGATGCTTTGGCTTATTAAAACTTAGATGGGGAATACTTAGGAGTCCATCGTTTTATCCTGTAAGGGTGCACAATAGAATTATTATTGCATGTTGTTTGCTCCATAATTTTATTCGAACCCATATGAGTATTGATCCCATTGAAGCGGAGGTGGGAGACGGATTACCTACTAATGTGGTGGATGCCGATGAACCGAATATCACAAATATTCATCCATCGGATGCTTGGGCTACTTGGAGGATGGACCTAGCCAACCAAATGTTCGATGAATGGCAAACATCTAGAAATTAGTTAGGTTTAGGGACAAATTGAGTTTGAATTGATTTGTTGATGTTATTTTATGTATCTAGTTTATTAAACTTTGGTGGTCTTTGATTAAAATTCTGTATTGTACTAAACTTTGTTGAATTATAATTTAATTATCTTTTCATTCAGCATGTGTTATAAATTTAAATTTAGTTTTGAACTACCGATATAATATTATAAACTGTTCACCTTTTGATTCATGATATTCAAAATAGTAAATAATGTTAATTTGTTTTTTTTTCTTAAGAACAATATGTCAGGTGTTCCACCAACGGGTGCTTCTTCTCAAGCTTCTCGAGGAAGCAAAAGAAAATGAGTTCCAGAAGAGGATGCAGCCTTGGTTTCTTGCATGGTGGATTTGCACAATGTAGGAACATTTAATGCTGATACCGGGTTCAAAGTCGGTTATTTGAACGAGCTAGAGAAAATGCTAGAAAAGGCTTTACCAAGAGCAATGTTGAAGGCGAGACCAAATATTGAATCTCGGATTAGGTGCCTAAAAAGGGAATGGTCAGTCGTCTACGACATGCTTAATGGTCAAAACAACAACGGTTTTGGTTGGGACGAGCATAGGCAGCTCGTTGTTGCTGAAGATGCAGTTTGGGAATCCTATGTTAAGGTAAAATGTATTTCAAGTATTTATTTGTTTTTTTACAAAACTTATAACTAATATGATTTCCTCGTTTTTTTTAGAGTCACAAAAAGCCTCTCGATTCGGACATCATTCTTTCCCTTACTACAACCGACTTCTTCGCCATATCGCAAGAGATCAGGCGATCGGGAAAGACGCTCAAGCAAATCTTGATGTTCTTGAAGAAATAAATCTGCGGATGAGCATACTACTGAGATATGAATGAAGAGAAACACATTCTATGATTTGCGTCGACGTCTCTTTAGACGACATGGATGTTTCGAATGCGGATCCATGACGAGATAGAGACCAAGGGGTTCCTCATCTTCAAACAAGAGAAAGAAGAAATCTAATGCTCGTGATAATGTGTATTCTTCATTTGATGAGGCTGCCACTTTGTTGGGGAAAAAATCCAGCCGTTGGCAATCAAATCGATGAGGAGTATTGCCTCAGAGGTGGTTGTTCAGAAGTCGAAGAACATCAAAAGATGGAAGAAAGCTTCAAATTTATATTCACCTTATGGTCAATTGAAGGTTTAACCGACGATCAGCGGTATGATACTTTGAGTAAAATTCCCGATCATCCAGCTCAAATGATCGTTTTCTATAGTTTACCTTCTGTTGCCCGATTGGAATGGGTCAAAAGATTTCTTTCTCACCATTAAATATCAATGTTCAAACTTTTTGATGTTGTAAAACTATATAAAATATGGATTATGATGTACAATTTCATTTTCATCTAACCTTTTCTTAATATAAGTTAATTATGTTTATGCAGAATATAATTCTCAAGTTATATATTGATTTTAGTAAATTCATATAAAAACATTTTATTATTAAGAATTTTATAAAATTATATATCACTATTAAATTATATTTAATATTAATTATTTTAAATTGTATAAATTCATATAAGAAAATTTATTATCAAGAATTTTATGAAATTTAATATTAATTATTAAATTATATGTAATAATTATTATTTTAAATTATACAAATTCATAAAATATAATTTATTAGTTATAATTATTTTAAATTATTTTAAATCATATATTTTAATTAAAATATATTTAATATTAATTATTTCAAATTTTCATTTACAGTATCATATATTATGATTTGAGTAAATTCATATAAGAATATTAATTATTAAGAATTTTATTAAATCATATATTTTAATTATAATATATTTAATAATAATTATGTTAATTTATATCTTACAGTATCATATATTATGATTTGAGTAAATTCATATAATAATATTAATTATTAAGAATTTTATTAATATATTTTAATTATAATATATTTAATAATAATTATGTTTAAATATGATTAAATTATTTATTATTGATATTAATAATCTTATTAAAATTTAAATAACAATATCAATAATAATTTACCAAAACAAATTTCGCTAATTATAAGAATATTATTAAATTATATATTTTAATTAAAATATATTTAATAATAATTATGTTTAAATATGATTAAAAAATTTATTACTGATAATAATAATCTTATTAAAATTTAAATAACAATAACAATAATCATTTACCAAAACAAATTTATGCTAAGGGTATTCTAGTCATTTTAGTTTTTTCCATTATGCTATTACACCTCTATTCCATTCAACCAAACACAAGATTACTATTACGCCTCTATTCCATTACCTTCAACCAAACAGTTGATTTGCTATTACACCTCTAATCCAATACACCTCTAATCCAATACAGCGAACCAAACGCACTTTTAGTGTTCGCAGCATGACGAGCCAAATGGTGGAGCCGTAATGTATAGATGTCTTGTCGTATGGGCTCAAGTTTCCAATAAACGCGTAGAACTCGAAACAGTTTCTTCCATTTCTATTGCGGACAGAATAGTTGGACAGTTCCATTAGTATTGATCTGGTTAGGAGTGGTTAGGAGAAGTTCGAAATGGAGTTCGGAGTGTACCATGTAAGATGTAGCCATAATTAGCAGCATTGGTGGAGCCAAACAGAGGCTCAGGGGGATACGGCCCTCCCAAAGTTTAATTTTTTTTTCAATTTAGTCCTTTGTACATATATTATGGTCCTCCGAAAAGTATGAGTATGCCCCTAAGCTGTAAGATTTTTTGCAATTCTCTTTATATAAATATATATATATATATATTATAGCCCTTTTAAAAATATAAATAAGCCTATTTAATATTTTTATAGTATTAAAATAACATTAAAAATTATTCTTAATAAAAACAAAGAAAAATCTCCTTGAAGAAGTTACACTACTCATGACGACTTTTGAATGATATTTTTGTTAAATAATAATTTAATATTTATTTAAAATAATATTTTATAAGTATTATAATAATGTATATAAAAGAAAATAAATAATGAATAAGTTTTATCATCTTTCTTCTTCATATTGGGGTCTAGCAAGAAAAGGAAAAAATTGATATTTTTTTCAAAATTTAAGTATAAGGTATGTTTTTATTTAATTTTTTTCATAGATTTTGAATCTTTAAAACTTGTTTTACATATATGTATCAATAATTTTTCTATTTTATCTATATTTAAAGTTGTCATTAAAAGATATTATAGGATAATATAATATTAAAATAAATAAAATAAAATAGAATGAATCGAAAATATTCTCCTAAGTGATTAGTAGTTCATATCTATTTGTTATTTTTTACACTTTTTATAGAAATTTTTTATTAAATTATTTTTATTTTGAATTATTGGGTAAAAATTAAATATGATTTAACTTTTGAATGGTGAATCCAACTAGGCCTTAGTTAGATTATATTTTCTTTAAGAGCATATGGTATTTTCTTTGAGTTTAAGAATGTGTTTGGAATAAAAATTTAAAATTTTGGAGATTTTAAAATGCAAGCATTCTAGAATTCATTAATTCAAAAGGTTAGGATTTTGTAATTGTTTTGTTTAGATAAATAATTGAT
This sequence comes from Gossypium raimondii, assembly GCF_025698545.1. Classification (NCBI taxonomy): domain Eukaryota; kingdom Viridiplantae; phylum Streptophyta; class Magnoliopsida; order Malvales; family Malvaceae; genus Gossypium; species Gossypium raimondii. The sequence goes on along the minus strand of NC_068571.1, from coordinate 5,001,572 downwards.
GATAAAATAATATTTAAATTTAATTTTGGTACTTCTCTTAGCTTCATCTTCCATTTTTTTCTCATCAAAGTTAGTCTCTAAATTTAAATTTTATTAAGATGCGATGATTATTTAAAAAAGCAAAGATATGATATAATTTCAAGTGTCATCTCATTATACTTTATGAAAATTCAAATTTAAGGATTAAATTGTAAAAGATAATGTTAAGTTTTGAAATCAATGTAAAAAAATAAAAATTTAAATGAAGAAAATACCAATATTAAGGTTAAATTTTGGTTTTATCTTTTGTAAAAGTAGAAAATAGAAACCGACTTAATTTTCTTTTTAATTTAATTCAGTTTTAAAGTTGATGTAATATTTAGAACTACCCATAATTCATTCTAACATTTAAATAAGAGGATAAACGTGCTTCAATACACTTAAACGTATATATATTTTTATATTGATAATAATATCAATACTAATCGAACTAAAATTCAATTGGTAAAACTTACTTAATTCTTGGATCAGATTGGATTCGAGAATTTGTAAGAATGAGATCATCTTTGTGTTTTATATATGTTTTACTATTTTAAGAAATTAATGCTTATCCTTTTCATTCCTTGGATTTATCCATTCATTTTATACCACTTCGCTTTTATTATTTTTCATCATTCGTTACTAAATAGGCAAAACTCAACCGTAATTCTTCTTCTGCAACAGTCATCATCACAGATGTCATATCATCACCATCAGTGGTGGATTTAGGGAAAATTTTATTTAATTTTTATAATTTTTAAAATTTTAAATTAATAAAGATAAAATTATATTTTAACTTCTTTAAAATAATAAAAATTGATTCAATCATTTAAAATTATAAAGATATAGATTACTGAAAGTAATAAAATAAATTTTATTATTAAAATATACAATTTAGTTTGTCTCTAAATAAAATTTTGACTTTACTACTGATCACCATCAACATCATCGTCATGCAAAAATAATATTTTAATATATATATATATATATATACATATCTTAATGTAAATATAAATATATTAAACTTAATTTACTTTCTTTTAATATTAAAACATTATATACTTTAAACAAAAAAATACTAACAATCCTCATAACAAATAATAAGATTTCTTTCCTATATGTGCTGCGTGAATGTTGCGTAAGTTGTGAATTTAGTATTAATAATTAAATTTGATTATTTTCAATCTCTGTAATTTTAAATTTTTAAAAAATTTAATCATAATTAAATGATAATTATTAAATTCGAAAATGAAAGAGCTCTCCTATGGTTTTTTTGACAGAAAAACCAATATTTGGCTGTAGCTCAATTTCACTATGAGTAATCACATGTGAAGGATCAGATTTATACCGTCTCGGCATCGATACATGAAACACATTATGAATTTTCTCAATTTCCGGAGGCAAAGCTAATTTATAAGTTACAGGGTCGATTCTTTCGACAATTTCATACGGTCTGATAAATCTTGGACTCAGCTTCCCTTTCCTACCGAATCGTAACACTTTCTTCCATGAAAAGACTTTTAAGAATACCTGATCACCAAGAGCAAATTCTATATCTCTTCTTTTCAAATCTGCATACGATTTCTAACGATCAGAAACAACTTTCAAACTGTCTCGGATAATCCGAACTTTATCCTTAGTCTCTCGAATCAAGTCAACTCCTACTAGTTTGGATTCACTCAATTCAGACCAATACAATGGTGTCTTACATTTTCTCCCATAAAGAGCTTTAAACAGTTCCATTTTTATACTAGATTGATCACTGTTGTTATATGCAAATACAGCTAACGGTAAATACCATTCCCAGCTACCCCCAAATTTGAGTATACAACATCTCAACATATCTTCTAAAATTTAAATCACTCGTTCTGATTGCCCGTCAGTTTGAAGATGAAATGTTGTACTGAAATTTAGCTTCATACCCAGAGCCTTTTGCAGTTTACTCCAAAATCTCGATGTAAATCTTAAATCTCGATCTGAAATAATAAATGTTGGAACCTCGTGTAACCTCACAATTCTAGATCAAATCTTTCTTTTTCAGAGTTACCGGTAAACCAGATACAAAATCCATCGTGGCATGCTCCCACTACTACCCGGATGAACAGAGTTCATACTACTGTGAGCTTCAGAAAGAATATTATTTTTCAAATCTAAATTATTCAGAACACAAGTTCTATTGCGATAACGCAACATTCCACTATTATCAACACTATACTCTGAACTCAAATTGTTCTGAACCATCTGTCATTTTAATACCAACTTAGAATCGTCATCTTGCAATTCTCGAATTCGTTGAAGAAACAATGGTTTCATTCTCAACTCTGCTTATACAGAACCATCTTCATTAAGAGTTAAATGAGCGTTCAACGCTCAGAGTGCAAACAATGATAATTTTCGACTAAGTGCATCCGCAACCACATTAGCCTTTCCCAGGTGATAATCAATAACCAGATCATAATCTTGCAATAATTCTAGCCACCGTATCTGTCTCAAATTCAGCTATTTTTGAGTCATTAAATATTTCAAACTTTTATGATCTGTAAACACGTAACATTTCTCGACGTACAAATAATGTCTCCAAATCTTCAAAGCGAAGATGATTGCGGCCAACTCAAGGCATGTGTAGGATAATTCTTCTCGTGCGGCTTTAATTGTCGAGAAGCATAGACTACTACCGTTCGTAACTGCATTAGTACACAACCCAAACCATTTAGAGATGCATAATTATAAACAACATACGCTACACCAAATTCTGGCTGAGTCAAAATTGGAGCTTCCGTCAACATCCTCTTCAACTAATCAAAACTCTGTTGACACTCATAAGATCAAACAAACTCAACATTTTTCTATAACAACCGTGTCATCGGTGAAACAATCATATAAAATTTTTTTTGACAAAGCATCGATAATAACCTGCTAAACCCAGAAAACTTTACACTTCTAAAATATTTCTCGGAGTTTTCCAATTTATCACAGCAGAAATTTTACTCAGATCAACTAGAATCCCATTAGCTGATACTATGTGACCTAAAAATCCAACTTCACGGAGTCAGAATTCACATTTGCTAAACTTTGCATACAACTACTTTTCTCTCAAAGTCTGTAGCACAATTCTCAAATGTTGTGCATGCTCGGATTCTGTCTTGGAATAGATTAGTATATCATCAATAAACACAACCATAAATCTATCCAAATAAGGTTGAAAAATTTGATTCATTAAATCCATGAAAGCAGCAGGAGCATTCTTCAAACCAAATGGCATTACCAAAAACTCATAATGACCGTACCGAGTTCTGAAAGCAGTCTTTGGCACATCACACTTTTTAACCTTCAACTGATAATACCCAGATCTAAGGTTTATCTTCGAAAACACCGTGGCACCTGTCAGTTGATCAAATAGATCATCGATACGTGGCAAAGGGTATTTATTTTTAATTGTGACATTGTTCAACTGTCTGTAGTCTAAGTATAGTCTCAAATAACCATATTTCTTTTTCACAAATAAAACATGTACACCTTATGGAGACATGCTTAGTCTGATAAACCCTCGGTCTAATAACTCTTGCAACTGTACCTTTAATTCATTTAATTCAACTGGTGACATACGATATGGTGTTACTGATATCAAAGTAGTTTCACGAATCACATCAATTACCTTTTCTTCAGGAAAAAATATCAGTAAACTCACCAACAACCGATAATTGATCTGGCTTCGATTCTGAATCTCGGGTATCAAGAATGTAAGCTAGAAATGCCTCATTACCTTTTCGAATCAATCTCTGAGCAGAAAATGCCTCATTGCCTTTTCAGATTCTCAGACTGAACTGAAATCATCTCTCCTTCTGACATTTCAAATCAATCCATTTCTGTTTGCAATTTACTACATCATTATACAAAGATAACCAATCCATTCCCAGAATAACATCAAATTCCCAAAAGGGTAGCAACATCAAATCAGCAGGGAATTCACAACCTTACACTTTCAGTGGACAATTACGACACACTAAATTAATTATCACACTTTGACCTAATTGATTAGTAACTTGAATATTATATTTAGTAGATTCAACAGACAACTTCTTTCCTGTTACTAATGCAGTGCAAATATAAGAATGAGTGGACCCAGGGTCAATCAATACATACACAATAACATCAAAGAGATAGAATGTACCAACAATCACATCTGGAGCAGTGGCTTCCTCTCTAGCTCGAATGACATAAGTACGTGCAGGTGCTCTAGCCTCTGACTGAGCAGCAGTATCTTTCATTCTTGAACGAGCAGTTCTAGTGGCACTATTTTGTCCCGAACGCCCACTTCTCTAAGAAGTAGCCAATTGTTTTTCTTTATGCTCTTCCTCATCTTTTTGCAATTGAGGACAATTTCAGATAAAATAATCAGTTGCTCCATATTTGTAACAAGCCCCCATTTTACTTCTACACTCACCAGGGTGGTGTTTCCCACAGTATCTGCATTTGGGCTTAAGAGTATTTTGCACACTACCTACACTAACAGCGAGTCTAGTAGATACCCCAAAATCTTGTTGAATCGTCTTATTTTTATTTAAACGTTCAGGCCTGGAGGTGGCTCGACTGAAATCATCTTTAGAATTTTTCATCGGTAATGTTGAAAATGATTTAGAAGAACCTTTTTTATAAGATTCTCAATTCTATCTATCTCGTTACATTTTTCTGTTGTATACCTCTTCCATCTTCTGTGCACGATCTGACAAAACAACAAATTCTCGTATTTCAGTGCCTCCAATCATCATTCGGATTTCATCATTCAACCTTTCTTCAAATTGAATGTACATTTCTTCTTTGGTTGGTACAATTTCTCGAGCATATTTACTGAGTATATAAATTCCCTCTCATACTCGGCTACTGATCTGTTTTCTTGACGGTGCCCTCAAGAAATTCTCTCTTTTTCTTGTCTAAATACCTTTTGTCGACATATTTCTTCTTAAATTCAGTCTGGAAGAATTCCCAGGAAATTTTCTCCTTTGGCACTACAGCCACTATTGTCAACCACCAATTATATGTTTCCTCTTTCAGTAATAAAACATCACATCTCAAATAACCATTAGGAGAACAAGTCATTTCTTCAAAAACTCTTATTGTATTTTGAAGCCAATATTCAACTTTAACTGGATCATCTTCTGACCTACCTCGAAATTCTTCAGCCCCACACTTTCTGAGTTTTTCAATCGAAGTACGTTTACTAGATTCATTCACTAGAGATGGTGGAGGTGCAACCGGAGGCACTATAGGTGGTACTGTAGGGGGTGGAGGTTGTTGAGCCAGATTTCTTTCTTGCATAAATTCATTGAACTACTGATTCATATATCCAAATAATATGTTTTTAAGTTCTTATTCCTGAGTTGGAGGAATCGGGACATTACTACTCGTCCCATGTTCAGAAGTTTGTGCTGTACTATTAACTAGAGGTGCTCATGGGCCGGGCGGCCCGGCCCGACGGCCCGCCCGAAATATGGGAGGGTTCGGGTAAAAATATAGGCCCAAAATATAGGTTTGGGTAAGAAATTAGGCCCGTTTTAAAAACGGGCCGGGCCTCGGGTAAAAATTTTTTGGCCCGGGCCCAGCCCGGCCCGGCCTGAATTTAATTAATATAATTTTTTTTATTTTGTCATTAATACATTTTCCATTTCCCTTCCCTTCCCCATTTCCCCCGACCCCAGACCTAGAGATAAATCCCTAACCCCTTCCCTCCTTTTTTTCCCCCAAATCGGAACTAACTCCACCTCCACCGATTCACAACTCCACGACTCCACGGTGCTTCACTGCTTCTAGCCTTCTTCGTCTTCTCAAAGGTCAGTTGCTGTTAACCTTTGAATTTGTTTTTTACTTTGTGCTTTGTGTTGCTTAAATCTCCCTTGCAAATTTTAATACTGTTTACATTGTGCAAATTTCCATCTGTTCTGCTGGCACCTAGATGATTAGAAATGGGACTCTGTTTTAACGTTCTGGTTTTATGAACAGCCTAGACATAGGTTGGGCTAAACATAGAAATCAGCTGTTTCTTTGGGTTATTGATTCTAGTACCTCCCTCATTTGTGTTGTTCGTTCTAGTATTTGTTGGATATGTCCTGTCAGTAGCTGCTGGAATCTTCCAGGGAACATATACTGGGTCAAATTTGATTTTTATTAGAAATTGCAGCACTATTTAGGCTGCAAAAGAGGGTTATTCCATTATAATTTTTATATTAAACAAACAAACAAACAAATAGCAAAAATTTTAAATAATATATCAAACTTTTAGGTTAGGTGAATTTTAATAAATTAAATTACGTATATATATATTTGTATGATAGAACTGAATTTAAACCCAAATTGGTAAAAGGTTGAGATTGGAAAATAAGGATGATCAAGTTGTTTCTGGTTGGGGTGGAGAATGTCGTACGGTAGCACCCATTTCTTCGTAAAGATGGCGTGTGTATGTGTGTGTTTTTGTTAATGTTTGAGTGTTGTTTTCGTGTGGGGTACATTCGCATGCATGTGCCAAACTTGGGTTTTAACTTCTATAAGAGAAAGAAATTCTCGACAAATTATAGATAAAAACTCGTTTTTATATTCTTTTATGTATGATTTGTCATAAAGATGTCATAAATGGGATGCTCCATACTTCTATAAGAGAAAGAAATTCTCGACAAATTATAGATAAAAACTCGTTTTTATATTGTTTTCTACTTCTGATTTTTTTCTTTTAAATTTATTTACAATAATAAACGGATAAAGCATAAACAAAATTATCTATATAATATATTGGTTTGTCATTTGTGTTTGTAACTGTTGGCGGAAGGCCAAATTTATTGGGAGAAGCATGTGAGATGTGGTTAGTTAATTTTATAAGTTTTAGGGCATTAAGTATTCAAGTGATAATATATATGTTTACTTGGTTGGTCTGCTGAAGCATTTAACGAGAGGGTTTTATTTTATGAATTCGCTGTTATTTCAAATATTTAAATTCTTATTGAAGTTAAAAGACAAATATGAAGATATTATCGTAACTTATAATCCCCTCCTTTTTTGTCATTTACTCTCGCTTTCTCAAGGGTGGCTGATTCTTATTGTAGTTCAATAGATGATGTATTCATGGTAGCTTGTAGACTAATGATCAGCCAGTTGTCTGAGTTTTACCTAAATGGTTATGAAATTCTGCTCCTAAGGTGGTCTGTTTGGTGCTATGGTTTCATTTATGAATATGGGATCTGACAGCTTTTTAGGTTTGTGTTTTTTCTTTCTTTTCCTTAATACTATTTTTTACGTTAAAACTGAATTGATTGTGTTGTTTTAATATATATGAGTTCGGTTATATTGTTTTAATATACTTTTTTAATATATTGTTTTAATATATTGCTATAATATACTGTTATAATTATATTGTTTTAATATAATGTTTAAACTTTTAAATTTTAGTATACTGTTATAAATATACATTTAATTTGTAACACATTAAATTCTAACACATTAAATTTTAGTTTCTATACTTTATTTTTTAACATAAGATTATTTTTGGATTGCAGGACTTGAGCTTTATGACTATGGCTAGTTCAAACACTCCTATACATGTGGATGATGGGTTTAATGAGTATGAAAGTTCTCACAAACGTCAAAAGTCTACCACTTCAAAGGTGTGGGATGAAATGACAAAGCTTGAATGCGAGAACAAACATGAATTGAAGGCACAATGTAATCACTGTAAGACTATCTTCTCTGCTAAATCTTCTAGTGGAACCTCTCATTTAAGACGTCATCTAAATAGCTGTTTGAAAAAGGTTAATAAGGACATCACTCAATACACCATAGCCACTCAACCATCACCCGAAGGTGTTCCATCTATAAAAAACTACAAGTTTGATGCTGATGAGTGTCGTAAAGCTATTTCTACTTTTCTTGTGTGTGGCAAGCATTCATTTAGGACAGTTGAAGAACCGGGCTTTAGATACATGATGAGAATTGCTAGTCCTAATTTTAAGAATATAAGTAGACATACAGCTGCTAGGGATGTCCTAATGTATTATGCAAAAGAGAGAGATCGTGTTAAAGAAGAGTTGGCTAAAGCACCTGGTTTAATTTGTCTAACTTCCGATAATTGGAACTCAGAGCATACTAATGATGAATATATTTGCATTACTGCTCATTGGGTTGACAAAGATTGGAAGCTACAAAAGAGAATCATAAGGTTTAGAGCTTTATTTCCTCCGTATGATGGTTTGAACATAGCGGATGAACTTGTTTTATGTTTATCTCAATGGGGTATAGATAAGAAAATTTTTAGCATCACTTTGGACAATGCTTCTTATAATGATGTTATGGTTTCTTGTCTTAAAAATCGTTTTCGTGCAAACTGAGCTATTTTGTGTGATGGTGCTTTTTTTCAAGTTAGATGTTGTGCACATATATTGAATCTCATAGTTAAAGCTGGTTTGGAACTTGCTGATGATGTTGTTGGTAAGATTCGAAATGGAATTAGGTACATAAGAAAGTCGGGAATTCGTAGGAAAAGATTTTATGATGTGGCCGACAAAAGTTTTCATTTGAATGTGACCAAAAAGTTACGTCAAGATGTGTGTGTGAGATGGAATTCTACTTATTTGATGCTTGAATCTTCTCTTTACTATAAAGATGTGCTAGATTATTGGGGCCAACGGGATAAATATTATCAAATGTTTGCACTTTCTAACGAGGAGGAGAAATGTTGCTATTCTTTGCAAATTTTGAAAGTCTTTTATGATGTGACTTGTGTTTTTCGGTTCTAATTATCCAACGGCTAATCTTTATTTTAGAGGAGTTTGGAAGGTTCACAAGGTCTTGCTTGATGAGTTAAAGGTCATTATTCGTTTTTAACTCCAATGGTTAAGCAAATGCAAGAGAAATTTAATAAGTATTGAAATGAGTATTCGTTGATATTGTCATGTCTTTGCAATTTTAGATCCTCGTTACAAGTTGAATTATATGCAGTATTGCTTTAATACAATCTATGGTATTCATGCTTCAGATTTTGTTGAGACCATTGTTAGCAATCTTAGACTCTTGTTTGATGAGTATGTTAAGAAATCCAAATCCACGTCTTCCTCTTTGGCTGGGAGTTCTAATGTTTCGGATAAAAATCCTGTTGATTCTGGTTTGGATGAACATAATGATAGTAGTGCTGATTTTGGGGGATATTTTGATGAGAGTGATGATTATAAACGGTATTTAAATGAATCTAGCACTAGGAGTGAGAAGTCACAGTTGGACATTTATTTGGAAGAACCGGAGCTTGAGTTGAATAGTCAAAAAGATGTTTTAGATTATTGGAGCAAAAGGTCAGTTCGATACAATGAGCTTTCATTATTGGATTGTGATCTTTTGGCAATTCCAATATCGACTGTAGCTTCCGAATCGGCTTTTAGCATGGGTAAGAAAGTTATCACACCTTTGAGGAGTTCGCTTAAGCCAAAAACGGTTCAAGCCGTTGTTTGCTTGGATGATTGGATGTGAGCTAAGGGATTTTCAGCAGGTAATTATTATTCTCGTTTTAGTTTTCGAATTTTATATTATTTTTTATCAATTTGATTATCTAATTATTTATTCTTATTTCATGTTAGAAATTGGTTGCAAAAAGGACGATGAGGGCGATGACGATGATGAGGACGATGATGATGATGGTGTTTCTTCAGTAGCTTTTTAAGATACTTTCTTTCTAAATGTTTAAAATTTAATTTACCTTACAATTTATATTTTGTTATGAAATTAAATATGTTGATGGATTAATGTATGAATATTATGGTTTGTTGCTTAATTTTCCAAAGTCATTTTGGAGGTATATGTACTTGTAGGGTTGAACTTATGTTTTCTTATCTCAAACATAGTTTGAAGCAAATTAGAGATTGGGATTTTCAGTGCTTGATTTTGTTGTGATTATTATGATTAACAACAAACATATGGCTAAAACTTTGTACTAACATTTAAACAAGTGGCATTCAAATTTTTTAGATTTATTCGATTAGTTATCATATTCTTTCTTGATATGCTATGCTAGATTTGGACATTCATTTGATACATTCTAGTTGATCTCTTTTCATCTAGTAACTTTGATCTTTGGATTAAAACTTTTAAAAAGAAAAAAGTTGAGCTTTACCATTTTAAGTATAGAGTATAGAATAAGAAGTTAAGAATTGACTCCATATTTTAAAATTTATATAATAAGTATTTTTGGCTACTTTTGTCTTACTTATTAAATTGAGTATGGAACTATGGATCAAAGATCAATGAGAGTAATAGTATGGATCAATTTTGATATTGTTATCCTTTAAAAGCATAAAATGTAATGATATGATAAACTTTAAAATATTTAAGTTAAAAAGTTAAAAGGAATTAAATTCTTAGTTAATTGTTTGTAATTACTTGTATAATCATTTTTTATTTTTAAGATTTGATTGTTTGTAATTAAATTCAAATTAATTGTTTGTAATTAAATTCAAATAAGTAATCTTATTTTATTTTTTGTTCATTATATACAAAAAAATTACAATTTGATATAAATTCAATAACAATTAATTTTAATAACAATTAGTTTTAACTTTTAAGTAAAAAAAAAAGGGCAGTAGGGCAACTTCATATTTTTTCACGGGCAGCACTGGGCAAAATATCGAGCCCATATTTGAAATTTGGTAGGCAAGCCTAGGAAACTAGCTGAAATTTTTTTATGGGCCCGGCCCGAACCCGGCCCATGAGCACCTCTACTATTAACCTCATCATTATCAGCACGTTCAAATCCATCTAACATCTTTACAATCTATAAGAAAACAAATGTTAGATCGGATCATACATATCACACTATCACTGATTTATATGATATGTATTTCTAAACATTTCACACTCTATGTTCAGTCCGAGAATTGATTAAACCGTAGCTCTGATACCACTAAATGTAATAGCCTTAACCCTAATACTTTAACTTTTCACAATTTAGTCCTAAAATCAACATTTAACAAAATCACTTTATACAATCATCATATAACATAATTAAAGCTCTAAATCCATGTTTATTCATCTAAAACATCTTATATTCATCAATGGTAACTTCCAAAATTTTCAATAAAATAAAAAATAAAGCAAGACTTAATTGGACCTAATTGTAAAAGTCTCAAAAACATAGAAATTACAAGAAAAAGGCAAGAATTGAACTCACATGAAGCAAAAATATGGAAATCAGCTCAAAGAGCTCTCCTGTGGCGTTTTTGACAGAAAAATTGATGAAGAATTGCCTAGAAACCTTTATTTTTTCTAATTTGTATGTTTAATTTCATTAAATTAACTATTTTGCCATTAATTCTCATTATTTTATTATTTTTTTTCACATTTATGCCGCCTCAGCCATCTCCCTTAGGTTCATTTACTCTTTAAATCCTCCCTTATTTACCATTTAGCCATTTAATCACTATTTCTCTTAATTAACAAGTTTTGCACATTTTTCAATTTAGTCTTATTTAATTAATTAACTATCAAAACGTTAAATTTTTCTAACAAAACTTTAATACTACCTAATGACACTCCGTAAATATTTATAAAAATATTTACGACTCGATTTATAGAAACGAGGTCTCGATACCTCATTTTCTAAAACTACTTGACCTAAGATTTTGTTACCCGAACCTAATAATTCATTGTAAACTTAAATTGCCAATTCAAAAAACTTTCTAAAACCACGTTTAACTCGTAAATACTAAATAATAAGATTTACGAGTTTACTCGTCGAATTTGATAGTCTCGAACCACTGTTTTTGACACCACTGAAAATCAGGCTGTTACAAGAGTATCGAACATATATATTCCTTAAAAAGAAAATAAAATTGCAGACATGATCGTCAAGTCAATACGTGATAGAAGAATTGGTCTAAGCTTGATGGAAGACCCCATCCTGATGTTTTACTCTTAATGTTTGATTTTTGAGTTGTAATTATTGAAAAAAAAACATTAATATGAGATTATTTTATCTCAATTTGATTGATTAGTAGATAATTTTAGTTAGGTTTATTATCATGTTTACTAATTTGAATATTGATATTAATTTATTAATATATAAAATATCCTCAAACATTTTATATGATATTAAAAACAATAAAATTTACAATTAACTAGATTTATGTGGGTGAAATTACTAGATAAATATATTTATTGAAAATTTATATAAAATTTAATTGATGTTTTGATTATCATGATGAAATTAATGATTTATCTGTTATCACGAATGGTATTTTGGATTTAAATTTTTATTCATTTATTATATATAAAAAAAGATAAAAACACTATTATAAAATATATCCTAAATTGTTTACGAAAATCTTTTTCATAATTTTATAATTGAATTGGTGTTTGTTTGACGAGTAAAACATTTAAAATAACTATTAAATAAATTAATATGTTAATTTTTTTAAGAAAAAATTTAATTAGATTATATATATTTTGAATCTCACCAATCTATAAATAGAAGGATAATGTGCTCCAGCACACTCGAATTCTTAACCAACAGTGAAGCCAAGTAGAGGCCCAATGGGGCCATGGCCCCCCAAAAGTTTAATATTCTTCAATTTAGCCCTTTGTAAATATATTATGGCCCTCCGAAAAATATAAATAGGTCCCTCCAAAGTTTAAGATTTTTGTAATTTCTTCCTTTGTATATATATATTATAGCCCTCTTAAAAATATAAGTAGGCCTCTCCAATATTTTTATAATATTAAAATAACATTAAAAATTTATTCTTGATAAAATAAAGAAAAATCTTCTTGAAGAAGCTAAATTATTCTTGATGACTTTTGAATGATTTTTTGTTAAATAATAATTTAATATTTATTTAATATTTTACTTAAAGTAATATTTTATAAGTAATATAATAATATATATAAAAAAAGAAAAGAAAATATGAACAGACATTTATCATCTTTCTTCTTCGTAGTGGTATCATTTTCCTCTAAATTTTAAGTATAATGTATGATTTTATTCAATTTTTCATAGATCTTGAATCTTTAAAGCTTGTTTTACAACTACATACCAATAGTTATTTTATTTTATTTTATTTGTATTTAAAAGTTATCATTAAAGGATATTGATGGAAGCTTATTTTGAATCAATTGTTAAAATGTTTAAATCGATTGTTACGTAACATGTCTAATTTTAGTTTAAGACCCTAAGATTAACATCTTGGCTTGTCACTACCCTCAAGATACTCAACGCACTTGAATTCATATACTCATGTATTGTCAACAATATTTATGTGAATCGAGTTAATGCTCCATCAATATAATATAACATACTTTGTAAACGCAATGACAACAACCACTCGCTTAATCAATGAACAAAAATGGTTAACACATGACAAAGCCTTAACGACGCCGTTGACCTAATAAACAACACATAAAGCTGATGTTGGCAGCAGCGGTAGTCTTTGTTCAGACTTGCAGAGATAGCAAACAAAAAAGGATCGCCAACAGAACTTAAAGACGGTGGTGATGAGTTTCCCACTTTCCGATAAAAGCATTTGTCACTCACGTTGTCGTTCACTGTAACTATCATAACCTCGGAAACCGACAGTTCTTTCATACTTTTCAATCTTGTCCTACGCCTAGAAATTTCCCCAGCACACCTTTGATCTCTCATGTCTTTATTACCTTCGGGATTCCTTTTTCTTTGCTTAATACCCAAGCTTCTGTAAAACCACAGGTTTTCTCTCACTTTCTATTGGTTTTTTGTTTTTTAGGAATTTTGTTATTTAATTTCTCATAGTGGGTTGTTTTTTTGTTTTTTCAGGGTGGTGTTGTTTGAGCTTTTGAAATTGTAATGGTTTCTTGTACAATTCCTTCATGGACCTTAATTGGTCTTGTAAGATCTTTTCTTGATCTTACACTAGCTTATTTCCTTTTATGTGGATCAGGCTTGGGTTTTTTTGCTTGGAAATTTTTTCATGTTTTTGGTATTCATCTGCCATGTCCTTGTTCTGGGTTTTTTGGTTACCAAAATACCAACCTCTGTTGGCATAAGCTGCTTATTCAATGGCCAAGAACAATGATTTACTCTGTTCAACACCAGGCTTTGGATAGGTTCCCTTTTAACTCGGTTTCATTCAACGATTCCAATGCCAAACCCATTAATACTGATGGGAAATTTGGCATTGGGATCATTGAATTGGAAGGTGAAGCATGTTCTACTTCACTTTCAGGTTTGAGATTGCAAACTATAGTGGATAAAGATAGTGGATATGATGCTAAGGGAAAGAGAACTATAAACCAGAAGCCGAAATCCGGAACTCGGCGCCGGAGAAGGGCTGCTTCCGGTAATGGAAAATCTTCTGCTGTATCATTGTCTGGTAATTTCCCAACATCAGCTGTTGCAGGTGTTTCATGTTCTTCTTATATCAGTGGTTGTGAAACAAGACATGAGATTAAGGATAATCTGGGTCCAGTTAGTGAAATAGAAGATAGTTTTCCTGGTAATATTTTGTGAAATCTTTTTACTCTATATGTGTATATATGTATATATGTCAAATTTGGAAGTCTCATGATTTACATGTATATTGACCTATATGAACATGCTGTTTTAGATGATAAAAATACTCGAACTGGCACTGATATGGTTGAGGCAACCCGGCATGGTTTTGAATTGAGCAGTGGAGAGGAGAAAGGTTTGACTTTTATAAAAAAACTAGGGTTTGTTGGAGAGGAAGCAAATCGGATTGGAATGTTGGAACGAGCGCTTGAAGAAGAGAAAGCTAAACGTGCTGCTATTTACTTGGAGTTGGAGAAAGAAAGGGCTGCTGCTGCTTCGGCTGCTGATGAAGCCATGGCGATGATTTTGCGTCTACAAGAGGACAAGGCTGCTATAGAAATGGAAGCGAGGCAATATCAAAGGATGATTGAAGAGAAATTTGCTTATGACGAAGAAGAGATGAGCATTCTGAAAGAGATGCTGGTTAGGAGGGAGAAGGAGAATCACCTTTTGGAGAAAGAACTCGAAGCTTACAGGCAGATGAATAATCTAGGAGACGAGCAGGAGGAATGTGGTTTTAGTTATATGTCGAGTAAAGGGGGACAACTGCCTTCAATTCCATTTGGTCTAGACGAAGATCAGCCGCTAATGGTGAAACAGGCAGGGAATGGTGGATTGACTACAAAGAAGGAAGTGGAGAGAGGTCCTGGTTGGGGTTCGGAAAATGAGATTCTGTTAGCTGGGGAAAGAAGTCATACTGCAGACGTTAATTTAACCGGGAAAGCAGAAGGACTGGATGACGGTGACATAGCAGGCCAAGCAATAGCAACTAAAACAGTCCAAGGTGATGAGAGAACTTATTTAACTGGAGAAGAGCTCAAGAGAAATGTAGAATTTTGCGAGGCAGTAGATTGCAATCCGCGCGATCCCACGGTTGATATGGAACCAGCTATTTATGACATACATGTTGTCGATGATAAAGTAGACATTCCGAAGGAGGAGAATACAAAAGAAAGTAAATTACCATCTGGTTCTGCTATAAATCACAAAACATTGCTATATGACTCGAGGAGGGGTTTTTCTGCAGTCGGTACTGAAATGTTGGAGATTGGTGCTGAAATCAAATGCCTTAGAGGAAGGCTGCAAATTGTACGAGGAGAAAAAGTGAAGCTGAGTTTCTCATCGGATCAGAGGAAAAGGATAGATACCCATTTGAAACTCATCGAGGAGCTGGTGAACCAACTTCGAGAATTTCAGCAGCTAAAGGAGCCCGTTCGGCAGACTTCTTTACCTCCTTTACCTTCACCTTTCAAGGTGTGTCACTAGTTGATTTTTCTGCCTTTATTTTTATAAACCTGCATGCTTGTTTATCTAGCTTCATGCTGTTATTTTTCTGCAAATGTCAATTTTCGGGTACTTAAAAGGATGAATGAGGTGAATGTCCACTGCGTTTACGTAGTGTGCGCATGAAGCAAACCCGTAATGTGCCCCATAAATTGCATAATACTGCCGTATGCGTGTTATTACTTCCTTAGTAAGCAATCTCCGAAGGTGCTTTCTTGAGTCGAAGTAAAAAAGATACTCATGATTCCATATAGAGACTTCTCCCTTCATTGCCGGTTAATCACACCGAACTTGTTAACAGTTAAGGTGCCTATACACCATTCCTTAGAGCTTTCAGTACTGCTTTTTGGATGTGTCATTTTAGGGTCATCATCCATAGCATAGGAAACTTCTTTTGCAAGTAATTTAACATCCTATGCATCAAAATAGCTTGAAAGTCGTCTAAATCATGTGTCGTTCGGATAACGATAAGGCCGATTTCCCATTTAAAAGCTGTTGGAATGGTAATCCCTCCATTAATGTTTCCTTTTTCCCTTCCATGAATTTTGTGATGATTACAGTCAAGTATCCGTTCTCGACATCTCTTGTCCGTTAATGTTTCTTTCAAAAGCGATAATCCCTCCATTTTCAGGTAAACTCCAACCGGAGACGCTGCCGGAGCGTATCGGATGGAATCGAAGATAGTGCGTAAGCAATGTACAGAATAAGCTATGGAATCGGCTGTTTCTTAGGTTTTCCTTTTTTTCAGATAAGAAGTTGATAAAATATCTGTGAAGTCCATAAATACATAAATATTTAAGTTTAATTGTTAATGTGTTTACATTTTATTCGTTAAATTTGTTAGTGTTGTATTTTGAAATAAAAAAAAATACTCATTTAGTAGTCCTATAACTAGAAAAATAATGTTACAGTGGATCTGAATTTAACAAAATAGTTTTTAAGAGTCTAACAATTAGACTTAAATTTAGAAATCTAAAAAGTAGAGGACTGAATTCCTAGAAAAGAGAGTACAAAGATTAAATTTCAAATTTACAAAGAGTATAGAGACTTGTATCATATTTGAACCAAAATAAAAATATCCTTATAGTGATATTTGTCATTTTAAAAATAATGAGTTATTAAATCTTTTATTGGTTGAGCCATTATCTAGTTAACTTGTCATATTAACTCAATGTTAGCGATGATATGTAACTTTTATTTAACAATTTTAAGCTTCGACTTATTAGATTTTCATATTATCTTAATTGTGAATAATATTTTAAAAAATTCACATCATCACTTTAATAGGTAGCTAACAATGTTATCAATTTAAACATTATAAAGTAGAGAAATTAAATCATGCCAAACTATAATATTTAAGTATTTGACAAAAAATACTAATACACAACAATATATAAACATAGTACAAATGGTCAAATTTTGCTGCTAGTTCATGTATTATGAGTAAGTTGTAGATCCAATCTGTAACACCGTATATCTGACTTGATCATCCGGTCCCAGCTATAGGATGATACATTCATTGTCAAAGCAACTATAATCAAATATAATTAATTTATACCATTATACAATTAAGTTCGAGCAATAGATGAATATGATACGATATACAATCATTTTAAAGTCTAAATATTTCCGAGCAATATAATTAATTTATACCATTATACAATCATTTTAGCAATATTATCATTAAGCTCGGTTGCTAACTCAATGTCGAATTAGGACCAAATTGTAAAGATTTTAAAATATCGGGTTAGCTTACAACTTCAGGAATTCCTCATCGCGATGCAACATCTTGGTCTTGTCATGGTGTGACCCTGTTTTACAACAAAGTTGAATTTAATACCTATTCAACTAATTAACACAATTCAAACATACTCAATATCAAATATCAAATATCAAAACTATTGGTGCTATTTCCAACATACATTTTCAACCTATCTTACTATATATATGTATATATATATATATATATTATAAACATACATGCCTAACTTAAGCACTTATGCCATTCACCATTTATTTACCAAGTTGGCATATATATATATATATATATATATATATATATATATTCACATTTAAGTCTCAAATATGACAACCT
Source organism: Gossypium raimondii (assembly GCF_025698545.1). Taxonomy (NCBI): domain Eukaryota; kingdom Viridiplantae; phylum Streptophyta; class Magnoliopsida; order Malvales; family Malvaceae; genus Gossypium; species Gossypium raimondii. Next base: position 4,983,630 of record NC_068571.1, on the reverse strand, counting down.
TTTATACAATTCACCAAGGTAAATTTACAGCAAACCAATCATTTGGCCATTTTCATGTTACCATTTCAAGCTTCAAATATAAACACGATCACTTATTATGTCAAAATCAACTCAACCTAAGTACATGTTATAAATTTAACAAAATGAAACTACGTAAACATTGCTGAGTCGGGGATCTCCTCTTAGATGCTTGAACCACCTCTACGAACCTTGAGATGTGCCTATACTTGTGCACGGGAAAATAAACAGTATGTTAAGCGATAATGCTCAATAATAATTTTCATAGTTCAAGTCAATGCAATATAAACTTATAGAAATTGCATACATCCAATTCAAATTCTATTTTCAACTATTTCATATACCATTAATGAAAATTCTTATTCAACACATCAACCATTACATGCAATGCCATTTATATCTTATGATCAAACCATACATAATTCAATTAACCAATCTAATGAGCATATCATATTCAATTTAAAATATTTGAGCATGAAAATAGATATATGTATCATTTCCAAATCGAATTGATTGATTCATCAAATTTTATTTCGGCCCTCCAGGCTTGTATAATGATTCGAATGATCTTTCATATGCTATTGATATTCATATATCGAAATTCACATTTGAATCATCAAATCATGATATCAATCTCATTCATATGTTATTTAATTTACTCACATTTTATAACTTTATTAACCTGACTCGGAATCAAGACGGATACATGGATTAACCAACCTACATTTCCATCTAGCATCACAGTGCATCATCGGATAAACCGAAGGAAATATACTGGTACACATAGTGCTTCATCGGACAAGTCAAAGCAATTGTATTGGCACACGAGGTGCATCATCTGACGAACCAAAGCAAATGTAATGGTACATAAGTGCATCATCGAATGAACCGAAGCAAATATATTGACACATAAGTGCATCATCGGTTAAACCGAAGTAAATATACTGGTACACATAAGTGCATTACCGACTAAACCGAAGTATAAACCCATTCACAATCTAATCTTATAGCATGCCTGTCGAAACCGCTTTTTTGAAAAATAAAAATTTAGTTGTCGACTTTAAAAATAAAAATTGGAGTCGCCACCGATCCTTGATTGGGATGTGATCGGCTCACCTTAAAAACAATTTTGGTCTGCAAAATTTGAGAAAACAGTTCGGAGTCGATTCACATACGAGGAAGGATTAGCACCCTCGTAACGCCCAAAATTGGTACCAATTTGATTTTTTTTTATGCCTTGGTGTCGAAAATTTGAAAAGATTTTAAAAGGAAACTTTTTATTTCATGAATGAATTAAAATGATAAGACATTCTTATTTCAAAGAAATAAAACACCACACCCAGTGAGTTAGGGCACAATGTTTTTAAATCCTCAAAATACCCAAATATTGCCTTTTGCTTTTGAAAATTCTTATTTCGAGAAGAAAATGTCATGACCAGTAAGTTAGGACCCAACATTTTTGAATTCCCGAGAATAAGCTTTTATTTGAAATTTGTGAATTTATTGCAAACAAACACTTGGCTTTCTAAATTCATCGAAAAATAATCGTAATCCAGTAAGTTAGGACACGATCTTTCTCGAGAATCATGAATGCCAAATATTTTGGAAATTTGTAAAAATATGATGATTTTAATCTTTGTGCAAAACCAAAATATATTTCCCAAAAGGTATGTTAAAAAGTTAATGTACAATATGAAACAAAAACTTTAATTTAAAACATATGTGAATAAATATTTACAAAATATATATACAAGTAAATTTGCAAATATGTGTACACATTTATTTAACACACATATACAAGGATACATATAAAAGATAGAATGGAATATATCAATCAAAAACTAATAGAAAATGCATGTATGTATTTGAAAATCGTGAAAAAAATATAAAAGTATGTACATGTGCTCATGAAAATTTGAAAGTAAAATGAAAATATAAAAATATGTATACGTATATAAATTTACAGCATAAAAGAAATGAATATGTATATATCTATAAAATATAAAATATATAAAAGCTAAAAAGATAAAAATGAAACACAGAAACGTATGTAAAATATATGCATGCGTTTAAGAAGTCTAAGAATATATACGCATTGTATGTATAAAGATATGAAAATAAAATAATACAAGAATGTATATGTATATACATATATTTATATATAAAATGCGCATGGATTTATAAACGTTTAAAGGAATATGTGTTATAAATATATATATATATATATATATATCTTATAAATGGTGTATAAGCATAAAAATGGAATAAATGATATAATAATGGTGTGAAAAAGGATTAAAAATGCAAAATAACTAATAAATGACATTAAAATAAAAAGGAGGATCGATTTGCAACATGCGAATTACATGAGGGGCCAGAATGGAAAATAATCCGCCCCTAAAACATTGCGCAGCAATGGGGACCGTTTTGAAACAAAAATCAAATATGCGGCCCAATTTAAAAAAGAAACAAAAGGGTTTAATTGAAACGAAACGCAAAAAAAAGGACTAAACGCACAATTTCCCCATTCAGGCCAGAACGCGCGGATCCTTCCCTCCAGGTCGGGTCACCGCGCGGGTCTGGCCCCTTCAAAACGGCGCCGTTTGGCCTTTAATATTTAAAACAGTTTCCCTTCTCTTTTTTTTTAAAAAAAATCTGTAGCCCACAAAATAAAAGGAAAGAAAAAAAATATTCTTTAACACTCTGCTAGGTTTTTTTTAAAACTCTTTTTCGTTCTGCGCCGTCGTTCGTCGGCCACCGGAGCTCCAATGACGGCGGAGATGATCCCAAAACGACGGCCCGAACACGGAGGTAAACTTCTCTTCCCTCTCTTCCTTTTATAAATCAATAGTAAACATAAAAAACACTGAAAAGAAAACAAAATTTAAAAACCACCTTTATATTCAAAGGGAAAATGTATTTCTCTTTTTCTGTATTTTCGTCTCTGTATTTGTATCTCTTTACACTCAAATCCCCCCCCCCATTTTACAGATTTTAATCGGCTTTTAAATAGCCGAAAATAACAATGAAAATAATATAACTCTTTTTCGTTATTTTACTGTAGTCGTTGACTGTTTGTTGCTGTAGGTTCGTGCGTGACGTGCGCGGGGTGGGTGCTACGATGGAGGCGCGCAAAGAGGTAGCAGTTGCGGCGCCAAACTGTTGGTGGCTGCTTTAGGGTTTCTGCTGATGTTTTCTTTTTGGGCTAAGTTTTGGGTTAATGTTTGGGCTAGGTTAATTTGGGTTTTGGGCTGTTAATTGGGCTTGTTTATTGGTTTGGGCCCGGGCATATTTGGGCTTGTATAATGCCAATTATATCCAATTCTGCCTGAACAGTTAATAGGGTAACTAATTTTCCAATTTCATCACATAGTTCGATACATAGTTCGATTCACATTCTATCATTCTCAATTCATCATCAATTCACCATTTCAACACATCATATAACATTTTTCAACTCAATTTCATACCAATTATCACATATCAACTAAATCATGTTACTTTATAATTTATTCACTTTAGTCCTCTATCTTGATATACCAAATAAATCACCACAATTTAATTGATACAACCAGTATATACTTACCTCATTACTAAATCTTACAATTTAACATGGATATGTAATAATTAGATTGATCTCAAATAATAGAAATACAAATCAAAAGCTCACGTCATTCGTCATCAACTTTTGCTTTTCCTTACCCTCTTGGCTGTTCAACGTTGTTTTTAGATGAATTTGATAGTTGAATATCCAAGGGTTTTCAAGCTTTCTTCTTTTTTTTTTTTTTTTTCCTTTGATTTTCACGGGTGAAAGATGAAGATGATAACATTTCTCTTTCTTTCCATTATGTTTATTATTTATACCTAAATTACCATATTTTAACCTTAATTAATTAACATAATTCTTTCTCACTGTCGTATATTTTAATTTAATTTATTTATTATTTTAATTATTTAGATAATTTTCATCTAAGTCCTCAAGCCTTTTCTAATTAAAAATTTATAATGATTAAAATTTTATAATTTAGTCCCTAGACCTTAATTAATCATAATTTTGGCTAAATTACTTAATCGAATTTCAAATCATTTATACACTAACTCCATAAATATTTCTATTTAATATTTATGGGCTCGGTTTACAAAAATAAAGGCTCAAAACCGTAATTTGCAACACCACTGAATTCCGGGTCGTTAAAATTTTTGTACTTTAATTTGATTAATTTTTTTTGATAATTTAATTTGATTAATTTTAATCCTTGAATTGGTTAATTTCAATGCTTGCACTTTACAAATCCAAAGTTTCATTTCCAACTAAACTCATTTGACCAAATTTTGCTATTAGTCTTTGTACTTTATGAAAATTATGAATTTAGTCCTTATACTTTAATTTGGTAAATTTTAATTCTTATACTTTTCAAATTTTGAAATTTTAGTCTTAACCTAAATAATAGCAGTTAAATTTATTTAGTTAAAATCAATTACTAGTCGTATCTTTTGCGCATATAGTTTTAGATTTAACCAATGTTTTCCAATTAGATCTTTCCAAGTCTCTATCCTTTTGAATTTTAAAATTTCACTTTAGATACACATGACAATCGTTAATCCATTAACTAGATTTCTAGTAAGTAGTATGTGGAAATAACAAGTTAACATAATATTGCAAATATGACAACATATTTATTGTATCGATTTTGAAAATAGTAGAACTTAATGAATTTAGCAGTTATCATGGTGAGGATTGAAATTTTAAAATTTGAAAATACAAAGACTAAAATGACCAATTTAAAGTATAGGGACTAAATCTGTAACTTTCTTAAAGTATAGGAACTAATAGTAAAATTTAATCATTTTATTATTAGTGTTGTAGTATGCATAAAATTATTAATTTAATCCATATTCTATTGGATGCTTAAAACACATTGGTTTATTTTTTAATAGAATTTATGCTCTACTGAGAAGCTTTGCATTCCAGTGAAACAGACTTTCACAATTTTACCCTTTATTTTACTTTTCCTTTCACAAATATGGTTTTAAAAGATTAAAGATAGTTAAAAAAACTTATAAATTATTATTAAATGAAATAAATCTATAAAAATATTTTATATAATATTATTATAAAATTAATACGAATCATTACAAATAAATATACATATAAAATAAAATATTCTTCATTAATAAAATTATTATTTAAAATATATATATTTTAATAAATTTTAATAAATTATTAATTTTATAATATCAAATAAATCTGAATTTTCATTGTATAAACTGAATTTTCATTAATATCCTTAATAGTTTGGCATATTTCATTATGTACAATTATTTAATCTAATAAAACTATAATTTGATGTAATTTTCATAATTTAATACTTGTATTAAGTATAATTTTCAATCTACGATTCTTAATAGTCATTTTCATTATTACTTCATTGCTATAATTGCGTTTGAATCTAAATACATATCTCATTAATAATTTTTTAAACAATTTGATTATAAAACTAATCATATCTCGCTTTTATTTTTATTTTTACAAAATGTTTAGAACTACCCATAGCCCCTCTCCAACCTATAAATAGGAGGATAATGTGCTTCAGCATACTCAAATAAACGTTCTCTTTTATTGACAACAATATCCATACTAATTGAGCTAAAACTATTATATTAAATCCCATCACCACAATAATTAATTTAACTGCCACTACTACTTTTAATCTCACTAAAACTAATCATACCACCCTTCCAAAGAGAGCCTTAATTCCTACGGTTTTTCAAAATTTGAAATTCCAATCTTAACATAAAAGATGATCATTAAATCCATTAATTGACTTTTTTTGTGAGTAATATATATATAAAAAAAACTAATATGATAATATACATTTGATATTATATTTGTCGTATAAAATTTTAGAGATAACAAAACTGAATAAATTTAACATTGATTAAATCTTGAAAATTAAGAACTCCATGTGATGGCCTGAAAATCAGGATGTTAACTGTCTCAGGTGTGGTCTGGATTCGAGTCGCTCTAGTCGTGTTTGTGGTTTGGGATTTACCCTATTCTTATATTTCAAAAAGAATTTATTGGAAATTGAAATTAATAGAATTTAAGCGAATGAAATCAACACCTACATTTTGATCAAAATTGTAATTTCAAAATCGAAAAAATATAGAAATACATGAAATTTCAAAATTCCGTAGTGGATAAAGGGACACAGCCGGGTCCGGGGAACCCATTTGAGTAGTAGGGTTGGGCCTGATTTCAAGTACAGATCCAGAACAAAATTTTCGGGTTCGGGTCCATAAAATATTTTTAAAACGGAAACTTAAAAAATGGAAGACATATTAGCCACCTAGCTCCACCGCCAGCCACCACCGTCATCCTTCCCTCGCGCCGCCCCCCAAACCTTAATAATCAAAATTTAAAGCCCCCAATTCAAAAAGACCTCTTTGAATTTTGAACCCCCAAGGCCTAAACTATGTCTTATGATCCATCGCCGGCGGCTAAGAAACCTCAATCACTTCCTTGGACTCACCCAGAGACTCTCAACCTAATCCAAGCCTACCAAGAAAAATGGTACTCTCTCCAGCGCGGCCAACTCAAAGCCAACCAATGGGAGGAGGTCGCCGTAACCGTCGCCACTCGCTGCGGCCTCTTCGATGATTCCGCAGCCAAAACTGCCCTCCAGTGCCGTCACAAGATGGAGAAACTCCGCCGTCGCTACCGCTCCGAACGCCAAAACCTCGGCTCTGCTTCCCCTTGGCCTTACTACGACGCCATGGAAGCTCTGGAGCAAGGGCCTTTGCCTATCTCGGCTCGACCATTGACTTCCATTGTTCCAAACGGACATGAAGCTGGGAACTACTACCATAACGACGACGAAAACAACCCAATCGAGGAAGAAGAAGAAGATGACGAAGAACATGAAGGAGGAAACCGGTTCAGCAAAAGCCGCAGCATCAATTACATATTGCGGCGGCCGAGTGTTGTGAACCGGTTTTCTGGGCTAATGAAGAAAAGGGTTAGAACAGAAGAGGAAGGGGATGGTGATGCAGCAATAACGGGAAAGGGGGAAGAAGACAAAGGAGTGGAACTAGCAATGGAAATTAGGAGATTTGCAGACAGGTTTATGAGGATGGAAAGGAAAAAAATGGAGATAATGCATGAAACTGAAAGGTTGAGAAAGGAAATGGAAAACAAAAGGATTGAGATGATATTGAACTCAGAGAAGAAAATTGTGGATGCCATATCAACCAGTTTGGGGTCACAAACAAAGGAGTGAAGGTGGAGCAAGATTTGGGTTCTTCAAGAAACTTTCTTCTATTGGAGCTTCAGGTTGTATAGACTTATTAGTGATGGAACTGAACATAATTTTTGAACTGCAATTGTTGAGATTTTGCATTTCTGCTCTCTCTGGTGCCTAACTCTTTTGAACAGTATTTCTAGTCTGATCACATGATTAAGCTTTGAAACTGTTTTTATCTAGCAATTGTTCTAGTGGGTTGTTTTCTTCTATCTTTGGCTTTCATTGATGAATGATGAGCTTAAGGTCATCCACAGTATGTCTAGGTTTCTCAATGTATTTTTTTTTTTGTCAAAACCAGAGTGTCCACTGCCAATGATTCTCTTATCGCGGATGCTTTCCAAATAGGTAAACGATTAACTATTAAATGTTCTCTATTTTCATGGTAGAGATTGAACGCCTGACTTCATTATTAAATGACGGGTAAGGATTGAAATCCCATTTTCATCTTTAATAAGGGTGAACAATCATCACATCATATCTCATAGTTCAGTTTTTCAATGCATGTATATATATTTCAAGAATCTTTGAATGATCATATTCTCATACGAACATCTCAGTCCGTGAGATACTTAAACTTACTAGGAACTAGGAATTTCTCTAGGTCACTATTTATATAATGCCCTTAAAGGACGAGGGTGAGCAATCATCACATCATATCTCATAGTTCAGTTTTCAATGCATGTATATATATTTCAAGAATCTTTGAATGATCATATTCTCATACGAATATCTCACTCCGCGAGATACTTAAACTTACTAGGAACTAGGAATTTTTCTGTGTATTTACACTTTTAACTTGAAACCTGAAGGTCACTATTTATATAATGCCCAGAAATTCTTTGAAACATATTACTGCTTGGAGGTTTCTAACAAGCTACAGTATACGTTTGATCCTTTGGTGCTAATTTGAAGCACTGGTTAATTTAGTATCGGTGGAATCTGAAAATGCATAACAAGTATGGTCTTTGTGTACTTCAAACACTTGGATGGCTAATGTATGGAGAATATTGTAGGAAAAATGAGGGAAGGAATATAATAGAGTTGATAACTCAAAAAGTTATGCATCTGACTGTTTATTGCAGTTTAGTTCAAATTAGATAAAAATTACAAAAGGGCCAAGCAAAGAGCTTTCTGTACTGCATTTCAGGTCTGTTAAAAATTTTGGATATAGTTTTTTTTTCCAGTCAAAAAAGGGAAAAGACACTCATTGCAGATGCTAATGAACTAACCAAACAGAACTAAATTCTCAAGTTTCATAAGCAAGAAACACAGGGGCTTATGGTAGACCCAGAAGGAATAGGGAATGGAAAGGGTATGCACCAATTAAAGGATTTTTTTATTATGAGAATCTGATGACTGTTTACAAATTACAAATAAATGCTTGGGTGGGAATGGCCATGGCCATGGCTATAGCAGTGACGGCTGCTGGTCGTTCTAATAGCAGTGACCAGTGTCTACACCACAACAAACCTTAATATTCACAAAATTCCCCAAAGGCTTTTTGCCCATAACAATGATTGCTAGATACCCACTAGACCTCAAAGGGTAATAAATACATGCACTGATCTACTGGGCCGAAAAGAAAGAAACCATGGAAAAGGGAGATGTGACCTATGTACAAATGCCACTATATCTGTCTCCACTTCCCTATACTCTAAGTGGTTATATACATGATGCCCTAAAAACCAAAAAGTAGAAACCCCAAAAAATGTCCAATACTTTCCGTGTATTTCTAACCTGCAAATAGCAGCAACCTCTTTCCACATTGCAATGCCAATATGATATTACCAGCTTCATCTGCGTTAAAACCACAGCCTGATTAGTCTCCACTCTCTATTCAAGTTTAATAAAATTTAAATACCAAAGAAATAAACAAAAAGGAAAAGAAAAAGACAACAAATTTATACAAATCAAATAGTATACATGGATAAGCACCCACAGACAGCTAGAGTTAAAAAATAGCTATCCATAAATAATTGTCAGAAGTTTTAACAAAACAATAATGCAACAATGTGGCAGAGAGCGGATATAATTCATCTCATTCCAATATTACAACATGATAATAATTCTAAATGTTCTAATGCTTCCTAGTATGCCAACCTAACATATAACACCATATCAAACCTGCCTAAATCCGTAAAAGTTATTACCTGTACACTGCTGTTACTTGGGCAAACAAACTCAATCATGGCAGGACCCATTGCTGTTGGAACTGCTCCAACCACTAATTGCTTCATTCCAGCTTAGAATTAGAAGGCCTGTGATACAAGCTTCCCTGTACTGTTTGTAGATGCAGAGTTTGCTGTTGCGACTGCTGTTGCAATGGCTGCTGTTGTGGCAGCAAACTATGCTGATTTTGTAACTGCTGGTAAGGTTGTTGAGATGGTGGCAATGTGGAAGATTGTTGTATCTGTGGCTGTTGTGGCCACTGTGCCCCATCAGTACTCCCATTAGAGGGTAGACTACCTGATAATTGTCTCTTCCCTAACACTTGGCTGACAGAAGGTAGCGAATCACTACGAGCAGAATTTGGATGAGGAGGGCTCCCCATGGATCCCACTTGAGTGGCCACATTTGGCAAACCCAGATCACACACTGATTCTGATGGTTTCCACTGAGGGCCAACAGAAGGAGAAACAACCGATACATTGTCAGCTGAATCAATGGCAGCCTGAGGCATTGCCATTGTTGTGGCTGTACCCATAAGTGAAGCATTACTCATGGGCTGTTGGTCAGCTTGGGCTGGCTCAGCTTGAGATTTGCTGGAAGGATCAGAATTCACTTGTTGATTCTGCTGAATCATCCTTTTAACAGTAGGCTGGCTTTGATTAACTTGCTTTTTATGTGATTGTGACTGTAGCTGCAAGTGCTGGCAGTTTGGACCCATAGCTGCTGGCAGGACAGACTGATGCACATCTGATTGTGTATGACCAGAAGGCGCTGTGGAAACCTGAACTTGAGAACTATTATCAGAATGTGCAGCCATCTGCTGGAGATACTTTGTAGAAGGGGGTACTGCCCCAGAAAGTAGCTTTTTCTGTGGCTGGGAATGATTCATGGACTGAGAAGAAACTGGAGGTTTAGATGGTTGGACAGGGCTCATAACAGACCCAGAATACAGGCCCTGACCTTGCATTAAGTGCATCATCTGCTCTCCTTTCTCAGCAGCTTGGTTGCTAGAGGCCATGCTAAGGCCATTCAGAGGAGAAGGATCAACAGAAAGGTTCTGATGCACCTGCATGTTCCCCCTCCCTGCTCCCTTCAAAAGTTTAGCTTGCTGCTGAGATTGTGTTTGTTGCCGTTGCTGAGGGTGGTGCCTTCCAGATTGTTGAAACTGCTGTTGTTGAAGCTGCCGCTGTTGTTGCTGGCCTATCTGATTGTTCAACCCACTAGCACCAGGTCGGGAACTCCTACCAAGCCCACGAGGCACCAAGTGGTTTTTTTGTTGCTGATGTAATGACATAGGAGTTATTGGCGTAGATGGTGTTAGAGGGGAAAGCGATACTGCCTGAGTTGAAGCTGGAGATTGAATCTGGGAACTACTCTGAAGAGAAGATACGGGAAGTTGAGTCTGAGGTCGGACATGTGGCTTCAAAGCATTAGATACAGCAAACTTTTGATGTTGCTGATGCATATGAGACTGCTGCTGCTGCTGCTGCTGCTGCTGCCTTTGCCTTTCTTTAGCAAGGCGCATGGCATATGCTTGCTGCTGTGAACCATTAGAACCCTGAAGAGAGTTGTTCAGCCCATGGGACTTCTGGGGATGACCTGGATATGACTGAACAGGCGATGGGGTTGATTGATTAGGGTAAGCAGAAGTCAACCCATTGAAGGCAGCAATTCCCTGGCTGTTCTCTTGAACGTGCAGTTGGAGCTCAGGTACCACCATTTGCCTCTGGTTCTCTGGACTGTGACCAGGCTATCAAACAAAAAGGAAAATCATCTTAGTTTGAAAGACTGTTCTAGATCACCATAACACGCAAAAATTAGAGTACCAATATCATTGATTATCCAGAAGTTCAATGTAATTTTTAAATAAACAAAAATAAAAATGCTATATCAAACGCATTTCAGTTCCTAGAGGAATACTCATCAAAAGAAACACAACAAAGCGAGATTTACCAACCAGCTTTAAGGCATTGAGTTCAACAAACCCCCATTATCAAGCCTAAATTAAATTCCTCAATTGGAAGTCGTTACACATAAAGAAAGGAATTACCCAGATCTGCTTGCTACACAGAACCATAGGTAAAGGAAAATTTTGATGAAATTTTTTGCAGCAAGCAATCCTCTGAAAAGCCATATATATCTAGAACTGAAGTCCCCATTCTAGATTTAGATGGGTGCAGCAAGAGCTCAAGGGAAGGGGTTGATTGCAGTCAGTCTAAGATTAGCATGGAGTGCCTATCTTTGGATTGAGAGAATAGGAGAATTCATGGCAGCAAAGCTAATTCTAATACAGCACTTGTTAATTGAATTAAGGTTGTTGGATACAAGATTCAAGGATTAATGCGTACTGCAGATTAGCTGGTGAAATGCTTATCTTAACTGCTCTTCTTTTTTTCTTTTTTTGGCTGGTTTTAAATTTGTAATACTGCAATATCCAGATTGTTCACTTTGTAGTAGATTGCTACTTATTTGAATGAATACAAATCACTGGGGGAAATATTAAATGATTTCTTGGTATATAACAATTATCGTTAATATGGGACAAAAGAACCCCAAACTGCAATAGCATGTTGAAGAACAGACTTGATCATACTGCTCCTTGAAAAGTAAATAACTTACTTGCATCATGTGAATGGTATCCCGAGGTCTCAATGTAGAGTTTCCTTGACCAGAACCTGGTCCAGAGTGCATATTTCCAGGGCTAGGCATTCCCACCAAATTGGAGGAGAGCATGCTGCCAGAATTTAGCATTGTTGATGATACCATTCCTTGAAAGCCTGGCCTTGACATTGGCATGTTTCTATTTATTCCACACATCATGCCCACACCATTTCCACCAGCCAGCATAAGAACCCCACGATCTGACCCAGAAATAGCCCCAGGGAGAGTCAATTTGGACTGCTGGACATTCCTGCCAGATAAGACTGGATTATGTTGCTGCACTCTATGCTGCTCATCAGCTGGCAAAGATGTTCTTGGAACACCAAATCTACCATCCCTGAGAGCAAATATGACCACAATTTGTGCCATTGGTATATAATATATATTAAAAAACATGAATGAGGAGAAACTTCTGAACTAACTAAAAGTAGCCTTTGTTGTTTAATATATTTCTAAAAAATCATTGTAAATACTTCTGTATTATATGAATAAATTATCTAATTTATAAGAAGTTTGATTTTCATTAAAATACTTTTGTTAAATAGACTTGTTAATAAAATCTATCCAAATTAAGAGTAAGAAATTTAATTTAATTACTTAAGTAATAAATTTAAAAATTAAAATTAATGAATTGCTTTATCTTCAAGATTCTAAAATAAAAGGGTTAAAGTTCACATTAATTTTTGTTTATTTGCATAGAATTTAATTTACATTAACATTAAAACAAAAGACTTTATATTAATTAATATCAATATAATTTGCGCATGGAACATATATATGCTAAGGCAAATTTACACTTTGTTTATTTATTTGTAGAATGCTCAACTTATTCAAAAATAAATAAAATAGCAGATATTCACATGCAATGCATGTTACAACAGATACTAATAATAGCATGTGATACTATGCACACAGAGAATGCAAGCTACAAATTAGCTTAATACCTCACAGAAGCATCGAGTGTAGCAGAGGGTGATGATAAATTACTGCCAAGAACCGCATTAGAAGATCCCTGCAGCGACGAATTTGCTCCAGATGCAGGAAGCCTTGGTCCCACAGCTCCTTGATTCGATATTGCTAAACTACTAGCCTGATATCCTAGAGGAAGAACATCTTTGCTTGATGCAGGGGCATCACAAAAATCGAGAGGCCTTTATCCAAATGATAGAAAATGATATTACAGTCCATTACAATCAAAATAAAACATAATACAAAGAACAATGAAAAACTAGAAAACATGAATGAATTAACAAGTTAAAACTTTAACAAAAATGGAAGCAGCAAAGCTTACGTTAGAACCCCTCCATTTAGGTTATTTGGGCAGACTTCTGAAAGAGACTTAACATGAGAATTGTGGACCGGCACTATCTGCTTCAAATCCTGGTTATCATGCTTTACAATACACAAGAAGACAGAAGGGACAATTGAGAAAAGGCTGGAAGAACCAAAGTGAATAAAAGAAGGAGAATTTAGGATGCTTTCAAGTATTAAGACTAGGTTTTCATCATATTTTTGCCACACCACTGAATGCTAAAACCAGAGTTGTAAAGGGCTACAGGTGAACTTGAAATGCTAGGGCCCCTATATTGTCCGAGGAGCAAGGTGCAAAAAGAGCACTTACCTAAGTGGAATAAAGGCATATATATATCAAAGAAATTTTATGAATTAATGCGTGAAATAACACGTATATCAAAAAAAAATTATGAATTAATGTAATAAGCTAGACTTTAATTGATATAGTTCATTTAATAAACTCAATTGATTGTGTTCAGTCTAATCCATTCTCTAATAAAACTAATAAACTACAAGGGGAAAATGCTTCACTTATAAACTAAAACGAGAGAAGTTTAACAAGGTATATCTAGCATATTTTAATCAAGTCCCATGCACCTTAAGAAATTGAACTAACAGTGCATAAAAGTCTTCTTTAAATGCCCATAGTCAGATGTTGCATCAAACTCGTATAAAAAACTGAAAACTTGATTGCATTGAAGATGCCAAAAGGACTATCTTCAACTAGGTTAAACTACTGGCTTATTCTTAAAACTAAAAACATGCCAGGACCTCTAGAGATAAAATAAATGCACTCTAAACTTCACTTATACCTGACACCGCCGGTAGTGCTGTTTCTTGCCAACAAGTATAATTTTTTCAAAATGAGACTTAAGAGTCTCCTCTTCTACTGGCCCTTGCAGACGTTGAAACAACTGTCTAGCACTTCCCTGCATGAAATACAGCAGTAGAAGCCAACCATAGAAGACAAAATTAGCTTCATGGAAAATATCCACCTTCAGTATATTAACAAAAATATGAATCTACTAGCTTTTGAGAAGAGAAGGGACCTTTGGAATGCCAGGTAATGTGGATGGATATGACTGAGAAGACATTAAATCATCAGCACTGTCAGCTCCATCTCCACTCCTATCCATTAAAATCTTGTAGCGTTCCTTACATTCTTTAGGCTTGAGAAATATGCACTTGACACATCGAGAAGTTAAAGAAATTATAGACATTTATAAGAACAAGTAGCGGTTTTAGAGCAATGGACGCGTCATTGGTGACAATTTAGTGTTATTCTAGACATATTAAAAGGAAGCCATACATGACCTAATATGTTTGTATAGACACGTTACTCGTGCACTAACCTTAAGTTGAAGGGTACTGTTGATGGCATCACTTACGAGATCCCAATTTGGACCCATGTCATGTACAAGGACAACAAGTGCCTGAGCATAAATACAGTAACATCTCATGGACATGTTCAAATGCGACCAGGAATTGAAGATAATTTCACAAAAAAAGATAACAAAAGTTAACCTGATCTTCAAGTAATGACCATGGAGTACTAGAACCAGGCTGAGCAGCAGACATCTGGAGGAAGTTTACATTGTTTTAACAATTACACTGGAGCTAAGACGAACTCTGAAGCACATTATCAAGCAGACAATCAACAAACAGGTAAAAGGAAAAAATACCTTGGGTGTTTTGGCTTTTCTACTCTTGTCAGAAACATGCATTAATCTGATGATTTTGCTGGAGTTGGACATGTTACTCATCTGGGACCCTACTGGTGAAGGGATTGATCCATTTGAAGTGATGTCAAAAGTGTTATCTAGCTGTTGCTTCATTATCTTCAGCTTCTTGGCATTATGTTGCCCAAATAAACCTAATAAAAAGATAATTGACAGGATGATGGGTGAAGAACATGACATAAAATAGATATACCCAACCACGTAACCCGTGATTAAATCAAATATGATAAAAAAAGCTTTACCGCTGGTTCCATTAGAATCAAAATGAGAACTCTCAGGTCTCTTTTTGGAATAATTCCCCTGCAAAATAAATGGAATCATCATAAAATAAAGTTCATCACAACTATCATGGGGAGCAGGAAGTCAACTTGATCCACCTAGTCCTTGATCTCATAAAATTTTGAAAATACTAAAATGACCTCAAAGCTTTAAAAGTTTCCTTCATCAAGAAACTGGACAAATCTGACTGAGGATATTCAGAAATCAACTTAAGAACCTATAATACCTTTGAAAATGAATCTCAAGCTAGGTAAAGTTGCACAATTAAATTAACATATACAAGGACCAAAAATGGTAATTAGACATCCAAGAAGAAAAAATTAAATTAAGTTTCTTAATGATAAAATGACTGTACTATTCCATTAAAGAGGAAGAAAACGATAAAGCAAAAGATCATTTACATCAAGCAACAGAGCTGAAGATGACAAATTACCAGTTCATTATGAGTAGATTCAAGTTGCCAACCCTCATCATATGCAGAACCCTACCAGAAACACGATTCATGACCTTAGAAACTAAGGAAAATAATGGAACTATACCATTCCATTATAAAAAAACCCAGTGTCAGTAAAACAGAAGAATCCCTACGTACAAGATTCTTGGTTTTTTTCTTCTTTTTAGCTTTTGTTGGTGGTTCTGCACGGTCATTTTGTAGCTGACTTTCAAAGTTCCCAACTGATTCAACCTCTGTGCTTTTCTCGATCTGGAATCCTCCATTCAAAGTACTCTGATCATCCTGAAAAGAATTATTATCTCCACTAGAAGCATCTGTTTTTGTTGGAGCTTGTAAACCCCCAGCAGCAGCTGCACAGCTAAAAAGACTTAAAACCCTCTGCCTGGGACCAGTGCGAACACGTTTCGTTGGAATTGGACCAACATTTAGACCACTTGCAGGCCTTTTACCCATTAAGGTTGATTGTTGAGCACAGTTTCCATAAGGCAAATCAGAACCCATTTCATATGATCTTGCAGGAGGATATGATTTCATAATTTTCATTGTCCGCTTCTTCTGGTTTAGTTTTGACGATTTGCTACCTTGAAAGGCTCCAGGCAAATAATACATACTTGTTTCTCCTTCATCCTCATCATACACAAAGTTGCCATATGGAAACTCTGAATTTGAAGAAGTTGTAAGGAACATATGACTATTGAATAACAAAGATAATCAAAACAAAAAAGTGTCATGATTACCGGCTCCAGCATCATAAACAGATGTTTCAACCACCTCTTGCACGTTACTCTCAATTTTCTGGGGGGAAAATTAAAAAATAAGCAAGATTTCGGATGAATCATACAAGTCCAGCAATTTTTCTTCAGATTACTGTAAAAATATAGGGGGGACAAAAGAAAAAAGACAATGTATAAACTCATTAAAGAACCTACATTTACCTCAGTCTGTACCAAATAAAATTCAATAGATCTTCGGTAGGTTTCCATAGCACCTGAAGGAACTGCATAGAAGAGGCTTTCCTGGAAATAAAGTACATAAAAGTTTGAGCATAGGATGTACAAAGAATTTCCACAAGATAAGAACTCCAGAGTCCAGAATGAGCATGCATGTTAACAGATACAACTGGTTAAAACAAATGGATCAAAAAGCCATCTTCAAAAGCCAACAATAATGTGCTAATAAAACTGAAAAGCTAAGAAAAAATAAGTCGTACTTCAGTTAGGTGTTCATCCCAAGAGCTGTCCATAATGCTTGAGTCAAATATCCTGTCAGAAGTTGCTGCTGTATCAGCTTGACGTGATGGAACAGAGGAACTGCTATATTTTAAAAATCTAAGAGCATATGCCTGAATAGCAAGTTCATTGTCATTTCCAGGGTGCTGCTGCTGCTCCTTATTTGTATCCTTCTCCATAACATGTTGCAGAAAAAGATGAGACATAAAGTAGAGTATTTCAAAGATCTGATACAACTAGAACATGAATATAAAATATTCAGCAATTTTGCAAAACAAAGTTACTGAAGACGAGGAAAACAAGCCCAAACAGCTCTATAGCTATCAATAATTCCAAATACTTAATTGGATTTTCTTGATCTGAATTCCAAAGACCATATGCATTTAGATTTAAATTTTAACTTATAATCCAGACCCTAGGAACTCAATCATCAAATAATCCAACCAACCCCAGAAAGCCAACACACTAAACGAAAAACACAGAGACCACATTTCATATAAACTAAAATTAAAATCCAAAAAGGTTTTAATAAGAAGAAGACTAAAATCCATATAAATACCAAAGTTCTCAGTAACCTCTTCTCTACATTTTTAAAGCAAGCCAGTTCTCCCAGATCATGTTTCCTACATAGCAACTAAGATAAACCATGTACCAAAGAACAGAACATATTAGTGGATAATCAATGTGCAAAAAATAAAAATAAAAAACAGTAACTGAATTTGAATATTTAAAAGAAACTACCACCAAGCTTTAATAAGAAAATTAAACATAAAAAATTATAATCATTAATGTCATCACATAGAAAGACATGCATAAAATGATTAAACCTTAAAGACCAATAGAAGTCCATCAATATAACCAGTACCATATCAAGTTCTGCATTGTTGTTCTTAAGAACTTCATCAGCCTGTGATCCCACTAGATCATAGCCACAGTTTTTTGGACCAAGACTTGCATCCCTACTATTTAGAAGCAACTGTGCTGAATGCCAAAAGTCCATGACAGCATTAGCTAGGATTAAAGCTGCTTTTCTGAGTTTCCAATACTGATTCTTTTCTTCAAGTTGCAATCGCAAAGTAAAAGTAACACGTCTACATATTTGAGCAGCAGCAGTCATCTTCCAAAGACGCTCCTATAAGCACATAAAATTAATAAATAAATAAGAAAAACTCCAAGAAAATTTGCCAATTTTGTTATCTAGTCAACTTCAAATAGAAGCACACTAATCAAGTAAAGCTAACAATAAAAAAAACTCTAGATAATAAAGGGAAAATAAAAGAACCCATAAGCTAAATCTATTTTATATTCTATAATAAATAGTACCTGAGCAAAATCATTTGCCAACCATGCCATTTCCTCAAGAACAAAGTCCCAGTGAGATTTTTGGCAGTTCTCCATAGATAAGCTAGCAACAGATAACTCTGCAATTCTTTTCCGCTTAGCCTGTTTACCATAATGCCAGACCATTTAAGATTTTAAAATACAAAATAAAATACATCTCAGTTAAGAAATCAGCAATAACTATGCATATATCCAAGGAAAGATACACCACCTCTATAATCCCTGCCTCTTCCATAATGGAATCTTCATGTGCCTTGTCCACCACTTTCACATGATTATCCAAACTAGCTTGAGTGTCAGGAATAGCAATAGAGGTTATTCCTAACAAAGTTGTGTCAGGAATCTCACAAATACTGTTGTCCATTTTACCTTGAGGCAAACTAGACGAAAAGTTTTCCTTGTAGGAGTTAGAATTATCACCTGGCACAGTACTAACTTCCCTTTCAGCTTCTGATACAGCATGACTACTTCGTTGTGCCTCATCATTGGATAGACAGCTCACCTCATTTTGCAATTCAGATCTAGTTTCTTCCACCACTTTGACAGTAGAATCATTCAGAGAGTCATTTTGAATCACAGATCTATAAGTATCAAGAACAACAGCAACATTATCAACAGCCTTAATCTCACTGTTTTGTCTTGCCATTTCACCAACAGCTAAGTTTAGTGACTCCTCTTTTTCTGATGTTTGCTCCACGAGCTTTCCATTAGAATCAACATTTTTTGGATTTATATATACATCTTTATCATTATTTACATCTAATCTTAAACTGTTTTGAGTGCAAGAGGACACTGAATCTAATCCCTTCATCCCTATTGCCACACTGCTATTTTGCCCTTCAATTGGTTTTTCCTCATCTCTTTTGGCATCACCAAACCCATTTAGCTGGTTATAACCAGTTCCATTTTCAGCTTTTGTTGTACCTGTTGCAGGTGATTCTTCAAGACCAGTTGAAACTCCCTGCTCCTTCCCTGCAACAAGATCAGACTCTGCAGGAACCAAGTTAACTGGAGATTTATCAGCCTCAACTTGAGCAGTTTCCTTATGCAGGTCATCGATCAAGCTTTTAGAAAATGTGACATCAACCTTGCTTTCGGATATATCACCTTTTGATTGATCAGTTGTTTCTTCTGTAGCCTGACCACCATCAAACGCCATGTTGAACTGATTATCAGAAGTTATCATCTTTGAAGCCAAATCACCATCTGAAGTTGTCAATTTTGTGGCATCGACACAGTGTATGTTCTTTCCCTTTTGCTTATTTGTTTCAGAAGTCAAAGCCTTCACATCCTTCGATGCTACATGAGCAGGTAAACAAGGGCCATGACCACCTCGACCCTGAACAATATCTTTTGGACTAGATCGTGCTCCATCTCGATTTATTTTGGACCTGTTCCTTCGAGCATATGGGCGAAAAATAGCAGAATCTTCTGATTCCTTGGTATTTTGAGCTCCATCCATTCGAGAAGATTGCTCTGATGGAAAAACAGTATTCCACTTACGAGAATTCATAGACTTCCTTTCACCTTCAGGCAACTCATTTTCACCAGAAAATAGTAAGAGACTGTCAGCACTACTGGGTTCACAAACTGCAGGAATCCCTGGTCTTCCACTACTCTCTACGGAATCACCATGAGGTGAGGCAGTGGGTGCAAAACTACCTTTTGCATCACTGCAACAATAGCGGACAGGGAAGCATCAGCTAGTTGCTCCAATACAATTCAGAACCATAGTATTGTAACACACAACAGTAAAAAGAACAAACCTGGTAACCAAATGTTCTGCTTGCTGATTAGTGAGAGAAGTAGACTGGACACTAACTGAAGCTGCATTGCCAAATTTGAAATCCAACGGATTGCCACCCTGACAGCAACGTGTTTTATGGTGAAATTAATCTATAAGAAACTAGAATAACAAGAGAAGATAAAAGTGCATACTTTCTCAAGAAACTCTAGTTCCCTTCTCCTTTCCTCACGAACAACATACTCCTGCCTGTTATATAGACAAATGTAAAAGATGATAGAAAATAAGTAGCTTGTACTTAGGGATGTGAACCAAGTGCATAATTTTAGAATGATAAAATAGTAAATAAAAGTGGAATGTAAGCATCACCTAAGCTCTGCTTGAGCCTTCTCAATAGCTGCTCTACGCAGGGAGGTCTTGACACCAATGTCAACTCCGCTGTCAACAACCCCTCCCATAGAATCAACCTCAGCATTTAATAACAATGCAGATCCCAAGCTGCATCCATGCATCCCTCCCTATAAATCTACGGGCTGGCCCCTCCCATTGATGCAAAAAAGAAGGTATTGGTAAACACCTACAATAGATATCTGGAAAAAGTATCAGAATCAACCAGACTACTAGAGTAAATAGAAACTAATACAAACAAAAAATTGAAAAGCAGCAAGCTACTACAATAACTATCTCCCCTTCATTTCAATGCAAAAACCTTTGTAACTACATTAAAAATGATTTTATTATTCAATTAAGGTTTGAGCTTGTATCAGTTCAGGATCACGCAAGCTGATCACTAACAGATATCATCAAACTCACTCAAGATAATCCAAAAAATGGGGAGTTTTCCGGAAGCTCAAATATATGCAAAATCAACACCAAAAGAACAAGGTAGAAACTCCGAACAAATGGATGATAATACATGAAACAGAAGAATTATACATGAGTCTATACATTGTTTACCATAAAAAGGATCACTGTAGAAAGATTTTTCCTGGAAACGAACAAAATGCATGATACAAAGACTTGAACTGGATTAAGACCTACTAATATTATTCCAAATGAGCAACTTTCTGCCAAACTTAGGGTGCGATTGTTTCACTTATTTGTTTTCCAGAAAATATTTTCATCATTTTCCAACGTTTGGTTGAGGAAATTAAGTTCGGTCAACGCAAAACATTTTACAAGTCAACTAAAAAAAAAGATAGCGTTTTTCCATAAAATGTCTTACGACTTTAAAATCCGGAAGACATTTTACGCAACTCAATCTCCTTTCTCTCTTTGACTCTCCCTTTCTCGTTTTCTTCTTCTTCGGTCCTCTCTTTGAGAAACAAAAATTCTAGAGGTTTTTAGAGAAATAATCGACAATGATGAGAAATTAACCAAAATGCAGGACCGATGAATTCCTTTCATATATATTAGAGAAAAGAAGAGATAGGAACAAAAGAACCATGGAGAGGCGAAAGGAGTGATGGGGGTAGGCCGAATTTGGGCCGTTGATTTCTCTGATAATTCCACTGCTCCTTCATTGCATGACATCCCCAATCTTTTTGGTTTCACTCATCCTTCTACCAATCAGGTTCCCTTTCTTCTTCTATTTCTTATAATAAATAAATAAATTCACTTTCAATTTTGTTATTATATTAGGGCTTCAGCTTCGCATTTGTATTTTTTTCAAGAGAATTTAGTTCTAAGTCAGCAATAGAAGGATGCTGAAGCCAATTGGAAAACACAGGTACCTCTTTTCTTTTTTCTCTGTAGTTACTTTTTTGATACATTTACAATTGACTCTCACACACCCTTATAATTTACTTAATAACATAGGAAAGTAGGGATATGCTTTAAATTGATTTAATTTTGGATTTAAAATTTTGAAGTTATCAGCTTTGTAAGGATATAAATGCTTGATATGAAAACTTGGGATTACTTTCTAATCAATTTAACTGCAGCACTACAATGACAAATCATTAGTAAAAATGTAATGAATCTATATGTATATCTATTCATCAAAGGATTGAATTTCAACATCTGAGTTGGAGTTTAGAGAAAAAGTAAAGGGGACAGGGAAGGGGAAGAAGATATGTCTTTCCATGGTGCATGGTTGAGGCCTACTGATTGATTGTTGCATCATATTAACATAGTATTTGATTGCAAAATTGAAGTATATCATTGAAGTTTTTGCTGGTTTAGGTGTTCATTTAGGTTAGAGTTCCATTTTGTCACTTAAGGATGTCTTGAAGGGTTGGGAAGTGTAAGCTAAGCTATGATTATTGATTTTTCTCTTATGTTGTATAGTTAGCTCAGGCATGTATTTACCATTTACCCTTTGTTTTTTGTTCTTTATTATTTGTTCTTTTTTTTTTCTTTTTTTGTGCTCATAAAAGTAGGGAAACAATCATAAGAGGAAACATGCAAGAGTGCTAATTGTATGGGATAAAGGAGAGTTCTTGGCTGGTAAAAGTAGGACTAACAAGAATTTTGTGGTGGTTAAGGTAGAGTAAGGAAAACTTTAATGCTGCTATATGTAATATGTAAGACACACAAGCAACCTGCTGCCCCTAAAATTCCACTAAAGGCTAGATTGTCTTTTAGTCAAATGTTATGGTTGTGCAATTTCTATTTCTAGGTTGGTTCATCAAAATATTTTGAGCCTTATATATAATATATTGGCATGTTTTTTAGCCTTATAAAGACAATAAAACATATCTTCTTGGACCTAATTGTCATGTTCTATCTTTTGTAGGTTAATCGTGTTGAAGAAATGCTTTCTCCAGAAGCATACATTTTGCTCTATCCTAGACGGAGTATAGTTTTCAATTGCAATAGAATTGTTGTCTTGTAAACAAGCCCTCTGATGTGGAGAGTATTTTCCTGTGTGCAATTGAAGCAGTTATTGCTAAATTCAAAGATCCAAAAGTTGTGTATTTGGTTAAAGCATCAAATAGAGCTTCTTTAGATGTAGGTGAACCTGTCATTCTTCACATTTCAAAATTGGATAAAAGAAATAGAAATTGGAATTGGACAGCCATAACATTTATAAAAAAAAATAAAACATTGTAATATATATACACAAAAACATTACAAAATGTAATTTTATAGCACTAAAATAAACTCAATAAAGAAAACAAAAGATAAAAAGTCAAGAAAAAATCTCTAATGTGTGTTTGTTTCACTGAAAACAACTTCTACAAAATGTTTTCAGGAAATTTGCCAAACATGTAAAATATTGTACCCAGAATCATCCAAACACCAGAAAATATTAGCTTTTTCAGAAAATCAAGTCATTTTCTAGAGATCATTTTCCAGAAGCTATTTTCAGCGAAACAAATGCACCCTAAGATGCTTACAACCTTTTTATTCTTTCTTTTTCTGCAGAAGGGAAAAAAGGTGTAACAAAATATATAACACATTGATTGCATATTGCTCTTCATTAATTTCCCACTCCTGTACATAGTTTCACAGCAACTGAATATAACCAATTTCTCTCAAAATCAATTAAAGTTCACTCAACACCTTACATACATGAAAATTTGACAAAAAAAATTAACTTGCTTGGGGAGAGAGTTGCCACTAAGTTTTGGGCAGTTAAAAAGCCCAAAAAAGGAATATATACCTGCTACTAACTAGAACACCAAAATCAAAGCTGAATTATAGTAATGATTCTATCACAGACGCACAATAAGCATATACGTACACAATTATACATAGAAGCAAATGATTGCATGTAAAGAGCTTAGCACAAGAGTTCTCTTCAAATTCCAGGAAAATAGCCACTATAGGTTGAAAATTAGAAACTGAACAACACAATGTAGAGCCTGATGAGCTTCCCGGGCATTTTAACTTAGAATTAGTGTATATATATGCACATGAGAAGACCACTTACCGCGTAAATTCACTAGCATCCAATCGAAATGCGTATAGAATACCAAAAAGGAAACAAACGGAAACCCTAAACGTATTAAATTACGGACACTGCCCTAATTTGAAACATTACTAAAATTCTAGGGTTTAGAAAACAAAAATTTAGCGCAAAAATAACCTGAATTTGGATACCGAGTCGAACAATTGGCAGCTAGGGCAAAGCACCGGGGAACACCTGAAACGTTCCCGCTGTTTTTTAGCACTCTCGTTACCACTTTAACTCCCTTCTAGGGTTTTGAAGCTTCGGACCCTCCTTCAACGTCGTTGCCCTCAATCAAAACGACATGAACTAACCCTAAAATACAACACCTCCCTGCAAATGCCAGCCATGAGCACGTTGTCGAGTCTCTCTCTATCAAGTCCTTCGTGTAAATTTATGCATTTCGCTCTTAAGAAAAAAAAATGGCGACGATTTTTTAATTATTTTTTTAAGTTTTGTTCGGCCTGGCTGCTTTGAGAATTACTGTGCGACTCTTCTCTCAGTGATCAATGGGCTTGTCTTTTACATTAGGAAGACGACGATGATAAAAGGCCTTCTTTTTATTTTTCTGGTCCATTTGGGATTTTTAGTAATTTTGATTGATATGCATATCCGATCCACTAGTAATTGGATATAATGACAAGTCACGTTACATTTTGAAGAATCTTTAAAATAATATTGTAAAAATAGGTAGTCATAAATCCTAAATATGAACCGTAAATTAGATATGTATTAAGAAAACACATAAACTTGAACTATTATTTTTTGTTAATTTGTTGTATATAAATTGTTGAACGATGACATTATTAGGAGGAACAGTTATGAACCCCTAAAAAGTTCAAGCCTTAAAAATGACATTGTAAAAATAGGTAGTCATGAACCCCAAATATGAACCGTAAATTAAAGATGTATTAGTAAACACATAAACTTGAACTATTAATTTTTGTTAATTTGTTGTATATAAATTGTTGAACGATGACATTGTTAGAAGGGACGATTATAAACCCCAAATTTGAATCAGAAATGCAGATATATATTAATAAAATCATAAACTTAAACTATTAATTTTTGTTAATTTGTTGTATACAAATTGTTGGATTTTTTTATAATTTCGTGCATTTTAATTGTTAAACTCTTAATTTTCAAACTAATAATGGAAAATTAAATCTTTTAAATATAAACTATATGAATATTTTGAAGTTGCTAAGAATATTATATTTCATTTCTTGTATTGATCTACATTAATGTACTATAATATAATAAGTCAAACTATCATGAAAATGGGATTTTTTTTTTTGAACTTTGACAATACCAACCCATTATTGGATATTCTATCAATACCTACCTCTCCAACCAAAAGCATGGATATATTGCTATACACCTAAATTGTCACATGATACATGCCACTAAATTTAATGATGGTTTGGGTAAGTATGTTATCCACTTAAAAAATATGATTATCTGGTCAATTGAGTTTTAGCTCAGTTAGTATTAATATTGTTGCCATTATAGAATGATGTAGGTTCAAGTGTACTGAGCGCATTATCCTCTTATTTAAGGATTGAGAAGGGACTATAGATAATTCTAGACATTGTATCATAAAATATAAATTAGGAATCATTATGCTACACTCACATGAAAGGAGTAAATAAATAAATATGATTATTTTGGACATTCTTTTCATGTAATTTTGTGGTTAAGTCATTTTAAATCTTAGAGGTTTTTTATATATATCACATTATTTTGAGATTACAATCCTATCATATTTTAATTATGTATTTTTTTCAATTTTGAGTTACTATGTTTCATATTATTAATATTGTGTTATAATTATTTATTTTAGATTCTAATTTGTATTTATATTATTTGTGTTGTTACACAAGAAGAGGAAACTAGCGGCCTCGGCACCCTAAAATAGCAGATTTATCATTTTGTTCTTTTAAATTTTTATAAAATTACATATTAATTATAATAAAATTGTACTTTAATTTCACAATAATTTATAATTTATCTCTAGCTCCCTCAATAACGAGGAGAAATAGAAGAATAAAAGAGAAGAACTAGAAAATTGTTGCGAAGGGCTTCGATATTATTACATTTCTATTTCTCTCTTCTTTTAACAAATTCAATTATTTCTAAGGATGAAACCCAAAAAGCCTTTTAATATTGTGAAGACTTTCCAAATAGAATTCGTTCACACAAATTTCGAGTCATAAATTATATTTAATTAATATATTTTATTAATTATTTTAAATAAATTTATATACGAGTTCTATTAATTTTGATATTTAAATGTAGGTATAATAATTGTCCAATGATTTGGAAAATAAGTTAAATCGTAAGTCGTATGAAAGACTAGGCACGGGAGCTCGAGTTGATGTACCGAAACTTTTAGAATTCAAGATTATTTTATTTTAATAATTATTTTTATTATTTTCATTTGGAAAGATATATATTTAAAAGATGAATTGGGATTAGATTTATTTTTAGGATTTTATTTTTACTAAAAAGGAGGGAGGTGTCTGACTCCTCCATCCTTTATGGTTTTTTTTTAAGTAGATTTACATAGTTGAGACTGTTAATTTAAGTTAAGTCCTTGTAGTTCCTAAGGATGTCGAGAAATTATATCGTGGAAGTTGAAGTTAATTTCAAGATTGTTTGCTTAGTAAGGATTAGCTGTCAGGTTGTTCCTGCAATTAACTTTCATACGGAAGGGCTAATGGTTTGAAGATCACTATAATAGACTTATTAATTAAAGGAGAAAATCTATTGTTTGGGATCAGTTCGAGGATGGAGTCAATATTGCGTCTGGGGCTAGACTTTTCATTTTGTTGGTTTATTCATATTTAGTTTTGATTTTATTTTTATTATTTACTTATACAAAGATTTAATGTTCATTTGTTTGGGATTAACTCTAAGTAGAATTTATTTTTGGTGGATTCGATAACCATCATAAATTAACTTAAAAATTTTAGAATCAAATTTTATTTATTAACTTTGAAAAGAGTTACAATATTTGGATTTCTTTATTGCAAAGAAAGCTCTTTTGATTCTTCTCTCTGGTTTGACTTCGCTCCAGGGTTCATCTAGACTTAATCTTGGAAGTATGCAGGTTGTTTCAGGTGTTGTGTTGACTTGCTCTTGAAACGAGTTTGGATCTTATTTTTTCAGTTGAATTGGATGGAAAGACGATTTTTCTTCAGAACGAATATTCTGTTTGTTAGAATTTTTTCAAATTCTTTAGTTTCTTCATGGACTTCTTCAAAGAACTTTTTGGACTTATAAACTTATGAATGTATAGATTAACTTGAAGGTGGTCCCTTTTATAGTGTAAATTACTTAAATAAAAAAATTCTTTTACTTCTTCATTTGAATTTTCTACACTTTTTATTTAGTATTTATCTTTTATTAATTTAATTAATTAAAGATAAAATAGTCATTTAATATTATCGCTAATTTTTAATTAATGATAATATATTTTTTTATTTATCTCTTAGTTAATTTAACTTCATAAGAGAAAATAATCATGACACAATATATGATATTACCAGTTTAATCCACAGTAATCTCAACTTAACCTTCGGTAATTTTAACTTAGCACATGATGCTTTATAATTTATTTGAAAATTTCTTCATCTATAGCGTCTTTAAAGAATACACTGTTACGAGGCTAGATCTTTAGTCTGGCAAACACGCGGCCTTAGGCAATTTTTTGGGTTCAAATCCTACCTAAATCAACTTACTCTCGGAAACTGAGAATTATAGCAAAAATTCTCTAAGGCATCGAAGCAAAAAAAAAAAAAAGCAAATTCAAAACGAAAGCGAAAGAGTAAGGAACGAATAGAAAAGCTAAAGAGAATTGTTGCACACCAAGTGTTTGAGTAAATACTCTCCGTATAACTCAAGAATAGAATGAATATAAATGAAAGGAAGACCTCTATTATAGTTGAGCTCCCCCAAAACCAACGATACAGATCAAATTACATTAATGGCTGAGAATAGTTCCTATAAAAAAAGAGATTCCTAAGGGATTCCAATTCTACACATGTTCATCATTTAAGATTTTACAATAATTACCCTAGTAAAATATAATGTTTACAATTTAGCCAAAATCCAAGTAGATGGGTCTTGACTATCTTTCAAGCAATGGGTTAGTCCTGTTGGGTCGAATGACCCCCAATAAACAATAGGAAACATCAGAGTATGCTTTGGTCGCGAGTTTTTTTGTGCGGCCCGTGACACTAGATCAACACCTTAGTGACTACTTTATTTCTAATAAGATGTTCTTTGACATGGTTCCATCAAATCCTAGCACTAGCAGTTCAGCTTGCCAACATGTTTCTTCAATTGAGAAACATGAAATTTTAAATGAATCTTAAAACCATGTTGTAATTGTAATATATAGGCTAAATAAGGCCAATAGGTCGTTTTCCAAATTAATTAGGCCTTTAGGCCATTTTTAAATTTAATTAGGGAAATAGACCGATTTCAAGAGAGAGTAATGGAAAGTGAGTCTAGCTGGGTGAGTTTTCTGCACAAGTGTCAGGAAAGCGCACCTAGCTGGATGCGCTTTCCCTCAACATTCCAAAAGCAATGGCTGCACCAATGGTTAAAAAAAATTTTAAATTCCAACGGTAAGTTTTTTTTACCTTATAAATACTACTTTTTTTTACCTTATAAATACCCCCCAAATTTCAATTTTTTTTCATTCACATCCATCTTTCAACTCTTTCATTTTGATTGTGCTCGATATTTTCATTTTAAAATAATATTTTTATTAATTATCTCATATTGTATTTGTTCAAAATTGATTTTTCATGAATGTTCACCTCTCTAATCCACTTCGACAACAAGCATATTTCCGCCACCCAAGTAGTAATGGTAAGACATAAATTTAAATTTTGTTAATTTTAATAATGTTAAATTTATTTTTTTAATTTAAATTAATTTTTATTGTGTAAATAGGCGAATGATCGTGTTCTGGAGGGTTCATTCATAATATGGGAAAGCCTGCTATCCCTGAAATTCGTGGCCACTTGCAAGCGACTAGATTCTTACATGCGTCTCGTATGTCCGGGGGTTACAAACTCGATTTAGCACTAATCAGTGCATTGGTGAAAAGATGGAGGCCTGAAACACACTTTCCACCTTCCATGTAACGAGTGTACAATCACACTCGAGGATGTAGTACTACAACTCAGTTTACTAGTGGATGGACCAGTCATTACGGTATCAGCGATCGTTTCAGGTAAAATGGACCTCTGCACAACACTGTTGGGGAAGGTCCCAGACAAGTTCGAAGGTGGTTGAATATCGATAAACTAGTTGAAGGATAATTTCGACGAGCTCCCTAAAGACTGAACGGATGAGGTCATAGAATAATATGCCCGAGCATACATCATGAGGTTAATCGGGAGAATTTTAATGCCTGACAAATCTCAAAATTTGGTGTACATAAGGTGGCTACTACATCTAATGGATTTTAATAACTGCGGAAAACTAAGTTGGAAATCTTCCGTATTGTCTACATTATACTGGAAGATGTGTCAGGCCACGGTATTGAGTGTGGCGTCAATCGGTGGTTGCCTACTCCTGCTGCAGTCGTGGGCCCGGTGGCAACTATTGTTTCTACGTCTTAAGGTGATCGATCCATATATGTTCCCATTGGTGACGAGGAAAACATCATTTATTAAAAATTATGTAGTATGTACAGTAATTTTTTTTTATTATAGTTTCAACTAACATATCACTTGTATAGGTGGAACCATGAGCCGAGCTATGTGGGACCGTCCGAGGAGCTAGAATATATTAAACTATTATTAGATCAACGCTTAGAAACCAAGGTTAGTTACTTATTCTTTCGAACCTATATTAATTACGTAATGATTCGTAAAAAAATTCATACATAACGATATTTACAATTTTTTTAGTTTTATTTGGATGTTGTACACCGACAATGATTTCATATATTGCATCCCGCCGAAAGTGTTGGACAATCAGCAGATGTGGGACACCAATGTGTCGTTGGTAGTGTACGCGATGGTGGAAATACACGAATCGGACCAAGTATTATGGCAGTTCAGGTGGAGGTAATAAATTTCACCGCTACCATAAGACCTGAATGAGCTGCACTAGGTAAACATGCAGGGGAAGGATAAGAACGACCAGGAAGTGTGGCAAGAGGAACACATTGGTGCGTAGGATTGTAGGATGCAATCCTTATTTGTTCGCGAACCATTTTTCTCATTGGCGGTAGCTGATGATTACTTGGTATGGTTCAGATTCATCGGTAAGTTGTATTTGCTACCACCGAAGGTGAGGAGTCAGTAAATTCGGATAAAGAGACAACATCGACCCCCATAGTCGCATAGGAGATGATGTGATCGTATGAGACGGGTTCGTCATCTACTTCGATAGAAGATGCACTGCCTATGGCTACGCAATATCCAGGTCAGTTTGCTCTACTTATTCCCGTTTAATTAAGTAACCCTATGTTTTTTTCACAAGAACCACTGCACTATGACCACTATCGCACGTTGTCGGTTCTTCTTTTCCCACGAGTACATATTTCGTGGCACCGACATCCTCTGCATACTACACCCTCATGCAGATGTTGATGCTAAACTCCATATCGGGATAGACGTCGACGTATGAACCATTACCGATGACGATATTAATGTAGATGCCCATGCAACAATCAATGACGATGTCGATACCCGATACCTTTCTGACGTGCCTGATATTTAGGGCACCTTATGGTTATACGCTTATAGTGACTCAAACACCGCGCGCATCACTATTTTATAGGGGTGACTCATTGACGCAACCACCAAACGTGGGAGTGACAAATACACGATGGCAGGTGAGGATGATGCAACAATCGACCACTGAGAAAAATGATGATGCTGCAAATCTTGAAGAAACGATTGCCCAGCGGGCCGTGCTAGATACATATTCAAGTGATAATGATGATGATGAGGAGCTCTACAGGCTTGCACCTACGGTTGTACGACTGGTTGTATGTAGAAATCCTCCATACGATTGTCGTCCACCGCCTTGCGGCACACATTCTCCTCGGCGACATGATTGAATGTATTTTTTCTTATAAATATTGTGATGTAAATATAGATGTCATTAATAAAAAAATCGAGGTTATTCATTCAAACAATACATTTGTCATTATTGCTATCTATCATGAGTTATGCGTAAGTTAACAATAAATAACAAATTGAACCAATGAAAATATGCGAAACATGTTAATGAATATGAAATTTGGTAGAAAGTAATGTTATCGGCGCTGAGGCCCCAACGTACCCCTGTACAAATAACATGTTGGCTTCATATGCCTTGGGTTTCTACAATACCCACATAATTTTTGTTAATAGTCTCTCTCCCGAATATCCATGTTGTTCCTTATCCAGTTGGAATTCGGGCCACCTATCGGGATGCGACGCAAGTCCTTATTTGGTACCAACTCGAACGGTGTGCTTGACACAAGTGGCCACGTATTCTCATCTGGGACAGATACGAATTTAGGACTCCACACACTGTGAATGCGTTGTAGTCGGTAGATGTCGTTGACCAAAGGCGCGTACTCAATCTGTATGTTCCCACATGCAACAATTGCATGTGCGCATGAAAACCGAAGTGCTTGGAATTTCCCATAATCGCAGGTTCCTTCCATTAGGTTCACACGATATGATGCACTTGACATTTCCTAGTCGGACCTAGCATGTTCCGTGACTCAAAAATCAAGGTTCCGATGCGAGTGGTACACTACATACATGGTGTTCGCTCTCGCTGTATTTCGTCAAATCTTTTTCATCATGTCATTACAGAATGTACCACCGTCTGCTATCTCTCTAGCATACGCTGACTACCTCCTAAGAAACAAGATGGTCAGTCAAAAGTATGTCTCTTTGACAACTGATGTTATTGACAAATGACATGTCTCCTTTAGTATTGAATTGATGAACTTGACCAAGTTTAACGTCATGTGCCCGTATCGTAGACCCATGTCGTACAACTGCGTCCACTATTCGAACGATATATTCGATACATACGCCACACCGTAGGCATTAATGGCGCTCAAGTTGTTCAACATTTGATTGAATCAATGTTGGACGAGCTCGTAACCTATCAAGAAATAACTACCAATTAGTGCAATAAAATAACCCAGTATGAATATTCAATGTATAGTGAATACATAGTTCAAACTATAAACTCATGTCGATGACTAGATCTTGCTCAGTTGCTAATGGATTTTTTTTATGGTAGTTGGATCCCACATATCGTATGCAATGTCGATGATGAGTACGATCCTAGAAGGATTCGTGACAATCAATCCCCGAGAGTATTTTGGGTCCCTTGTCTGATATGACATATATGTCAGGCTACGGTCAAACATAGCGGTGCAATCGGCTCAGGAAGAAATCTCGTTTATTTGTCGTTTCTCCGAGAGTTATTGCGAACATTATAGGCAGAATCTTCTGATTACTGTCCTAAGCAACAGACACCATTGATACATTCCGTACAGCCAGGTGCCGTCAATTTGGACCATAGGCTTGCAGTGTTGAAATGCCTCTATGCATTTTTCAAAGGTCCAAAAGAACCAGTGGAATACTCTTTTCCCACGGACCAATTAATCGTCGCAGTACTCCAAGATAAATCGATTTGTTTCTTCACCTCTACGTTGTTTTCCCTCATGCAAATAGATATTTCTAGCCGTCCATATCGCCCAAAATTTTAAACAAATTTTTAATTCTTTTACCTATATAGATTTTTATCAGTAAAATAAATAAAATTACTACATATACATGAAGTTAAAATTTGCATAATACGAATTACTTAAATAAATAAGAAATTAATCATATGTTTATAATTTAATTTTATATTCATAATTTTATCTCTAATATTAATATTAATCTTCTACAACTTTTATACATATATTATATTTTTAAAATATTATAAATATATTATATTTCAAATAATTTTATACACATATTAAACCCGTACATATATTATAGCAAGATTCTTAAATATTTTTAAAATTTCGAGTTCATGATGAATTTAAACGGTGACAAGTGGCATGCCTTATTGTTTGACACATGTACATTAAAAAATATTAAAAAATTCATGTCAAAATTTAAATAAATCCTTTTAAATGTATGCTATTTACTGAATTTACGAAACCTTTTGGGAATATATTGTTTGAAACAATTTATATGTAGATTGACTTTTATTTTAATGAAATTATTTTATTTAGTAAAATAAAACAGCTGAAGATAACAATTAAACAATTTTTAATTAAATAATTTTACTTTTTAAGACAAAATTAATCTTTATATACTGTTTTAGAATTAGTTTATTATGTAAAAATAATTTTTATAATGTGAAGCAACACTTTTTTGACAATCATGTCTCCAAACGAAACAGCTTCCACCATTCCAATCCCTTGCATGACTGCCCATAGTCCCCATCTATGAGATTCAGACCGCCGGAGATACTTCCATTTCTTCCCACTGTCTCCTCCGAACAGGATTTTACCCATATCAAACCCAGATTCAAGGTACCTCTGTTTCCCTACCCATTTGTTTAAATCAACAGGGGGCCTCTGGTTTCTCTCCATCGCACAACATTCCTTTCCATTACCATCGTCTTGGAGCCATAAACGACCAGATCTGTTTTGAGTTTGTTCCCCTCCTCCTGTTTCATTGCAGCATTATCTTCATCCGTCCGTTGTGGATGAAATCCTCATACACTCATCATTTACCACCATTTCCACTGCTCTCGGGGGTCTGTTTTGCGGATACTGTTTAAGATAAATAGATTTGAAATATTATAAAATAAAAAATGAAAAACTTAAAAAAATTAAGTTAACATTATTTAAGAATACCGTATTAACTCAATTGGCATCGATATAATTTCCAATAAAATAAAACATTAGTTTGAGTGCGCTAAAGCGTATTACACTACTATTTATAGGTTAAGGAGGGATTACAGATTATTCTAGACATCGTAAAAATAAATAGATATAATAAAAGAAAAATCAAAGATAAATCCTAATGAGTTTGACTTTAGAAAACAAAAATTAATTTATTATTTTTGAAGATAAGAGAGTTTCCTCTCAATTAGAAAATAACATGTTAGTAATTATAATATTTAGAGGTGTTTACGGGTCGGGTCAGTACATGCAAAGTATTTAGATCAATTTTTTAAATTTGGATTTGACCCGGCTTAGAAAATGAGTTTTTTTTTTTTGCCAAAGTCCAAACTAATTTAAGAAAGGTAAATGTAGATTCAACCCGGCCTACTCATATTTGATTTTATTAGATTAATTTAAAAAAATATAATCTACTAAATGAACTAAAAATGCTAAAATAAAAGTTTTATGACACATTAAAATTATTATATTAAAAACCACAAATAAATGTAATAAATATTTTTATCGATTAACCATAATTTTAAAATTTTATACTTTGAGTTGGGTTATTTAATTGGGTAAATTTTTATAGATTCGGATAATCGATTTAATTGTTATTGGATCAATGATTTAATATATATAATTATTATTAAACATATATAATTAGTATAATATTTTATAACAAAACATATTCGGTCAGTTTGAGCCAAAAAATCTTACCCAAGGTTTCGACTCATATAGAAAATGGTTCCTAAATTTTACAAAAAGATTTACTTTTAAGATTTCATATTTTATTCAAACCCTTTTATTTTTTGGACAAATTTTCAGACTTATACCGATGACCCAACCTAAAAATAATTCTAGTAATATCCTATATTGTTTTAAACTCAGTAATATATTTCCAGACATCAAAAGAGGGGAGACTGGTGGAAAAGCACAATAATTTACTGTTGATTTTCAATTTAGCTCTTTCACTTTCAACATGTAATTCAAGTTATGTGCAATTTTTCTTCTTAGTTCTTATTCCAATGTCGTATCTATTCTAAAATTAACAATATTCAAAATGCTTATAAAGGAATATTACTATTATCTTTTATAAATCCATATTAAATTATTTTCATTATTTAATTTAATTTAATTTAATTTTTCCTATAAATTTTCTTAAGAAAATTTCCTCGCAACTTTTCAGTTTTATGTTGGCTTTTTATAAAAATAACCCAAAATTTTTATTAATTACAAAATAATCTAATTTTTTTTATTATATACGTAAATGACCTGAAATTAATAGTGAATGTGGGTGGAATCAAAGAGATTGGCATGACCCATTTGTCACGTCAGCTAATCATTGGCTGCTAGAATTAAAAAAATTAATTTTTTGGATGAAACCAATCTATTTGATGTCACCCGTATAAATACCACCTCCAATACCAATATTTTCATGTATTTCATGGGGCATAAAATAAATTTTGTGGAGGAGCCAATCTATTTGGCATGACCAATGTTATAATAGTGATGGAGCCAAATAGATCGGTGTCACAACTTTTATTGTGTCAGACTTTTTCTTTTAACTCAAATTATTTTTTTACTTGATGGTGTCATAGAGAATAGCGTGACTACCATAGTGCCAGTAAAATTTTTTTTTATTTTTTTGAGTTTTTTTTAAATTAATAAAAAAATAATTCTTTTATGATCTTCTGAAAATGAAAATTATAATCATACTTCAATCTTTGAAAAATAAATTATTTTCTTTAAGTTTAATTTGAAACTATTAGTGTTTAATTTTAGCTTAAGTCTTTAGTGTTAAGTTTTTATTTAAAATTAACTTATACTTTTAAATATTCATAAACACATATACAACTTTTAATACTTCAAAATGATATTATAAGTTATAAAAAATAAATTTTCTATTAAAAACACTAAAAAAAATGTTAGTAGCATGGTGATCGCATTATTCTCTATGGCACCACCAAATAAAACAAATAATTTGAGTCTTAAAAAAATAAAAAACACTTTAAAAAGGGTCTGACAAAATAAAAGTGGTGACGCTAATCTATTTGGCTCTACCCTATTCTACCATTGGTCACGCCAAATAGATTGGCTCCGTCCAAAAAATTAATTTTTTAATTCTAGTAGTTAATGATCGATTGACGTGATAAGTGGGTAGCACTAATCTCTTTAACTCCACTCACTTCTACTATTCATTTCAGATCATTTACGTATAAAATAAAAAAATAAATATTTTTATAATTACTAAAATAATTTAGGTTATTTTTATAAAAAAGCCCTTCCCGAAATACTACATTTTTTCCGGCGCTAGGGTTTGATCGGATTAAAAAAATGAATAAAAGCTTAGAAGAAAACATAATAAAACAGAATAAGATTAAAATAAATGAAAATGATAAAAGAAAAATAGAATCTTTAGAAAAGCCCAAAAGTTTTGTTAAATCAATTTTTTAAAAAGATTCATCCTAATACTTTTTAGTTACACGGTATTAGAGGTACTCATAGGCCGGATTGAGTCCATGCAAAATATCTAGATCAATATTTTAAGTTTGGGTTCAGTTTGACACGAAAATGAGCTTACTTTTTACCCAAACCTGGCCCAATTTAAGAAAGATAAACTCGAGATTGACCTAGTCCACCTATATTTGTTTTTTAGATTGATTTTGATTTTAAAATAAAAATTTTAAAAAATATAATACACTAAATATACTAAAAAATACTAAAATAAAAGTATTCTAACACATTAAAAATATATTAAAATATTTTTATTAAAAAACGCTACCATAAATGTAATAAATATTTTATTATGTTAAAAATACAAATAAATATAATAAATATTTTATTGTATTAAATATAATTTTATATTTTATATTTTTGGTTGAATTATTTAGGTAAGTAAGTTTTTGTTTTTAAGTTTTGATAATGAATTTAATTGTAATTGAATTAGTGATCTAATATAAATATTCTTTTATAACACAAAATATTTGGGTTGAATGAGACTGGACTCGAGTCAAATTTTTTTTTCCAAAACCCGACTCATATAAAAAATAGATCTTTAATTTTACTTTCAAATTCATTTTTTGGTCCTCTTATTTTTGTCCGAACTATTTTATTTTTCAAGTGGACGTGTTTATACGGCATTGGTCCAATGCCGTATAAAAGAAAATAGAATCTTTCTAGAACCAACGTTTGACCAAATGAAGAGAACAGGGGGTAAGAATATAAAGAACATGAAGAAAAGGAAAAAAAGGTTTAAAGTTTTTTTTTTTTAAGCCAAATGGAAAAAAATGAAAGAATAAAAATAAATATTGTATTGAAAGGATGGATGGAAGGGAAAATTGCAAAATAAACCCCTCTATGTTTCTAACATTTCATATATGGTGCTCCTTTTTTAATTATCTAATTAGGCCTCATTTTTAAATTCTCCTCAATTCATTAGAAATTCAAATATAATATTAAATTCATTTTTAATAGGAGTTTTAAAAATTGTTTTCAAATATAATTTACTATAATGTTAAAACATATTAATATTTAAAAATAAATTTTTTTGGTGAATTACAATAACAGGGCAAAACTCAAACAATAAACACGAATAACGCGACTTAAACCCAGGTCATACCTAGGGCGATGAACATCATTAACGGTCAAGCCATCACATGGTGTTCATTTAAAAATAATTTAACTACTATGAAATTACTCTGTTTAAATACTTCATCTATAATCTATATATCTCTATATATATAAGTATGCGTTTGAAAATATTTTTGAACCGACGAGAATACCCTTTATTTGCTATCATATTATTAAATCGATATTTAAAAATTCTGAATTTTTTATTTTATAAGTAATTTTTTATTTTTTATTTTTAATGTAAAAAATAAAATTATAACTTGAATAGAACTCTAAGTATATAAATATCGATTGATTTTATGTTTTATTTATCACTTAGTTAGTGTTAGAGTTATATAACAATTAAAATTTAAGTTTAGATCTATAACATCCATTGTAGCATCTAAAAATAATAGATAAAAAGAACATTAAGAAGTTAAAAGCATCTCAAAAATAAATATTCAAACAACAATGGCACTAGAGAGATATAAGACATAATATAATATTATGGGTTTTTTTAAGTTGTTTATTTTGTAAGCATTAATAAGTTAAAAGTATGTCAACAGGCAGAGCTAGAAATTTTTTTAGGGGGTCGGAATTAAATTCTAATTTTTACAATAGTAAAAATATAATTTTTAAAGGATAAAATCAAAATTTTATCATTTTAGGGGGCCAAAGTGTAATTTTACCTTTATTAATTTAAATTTTTAAAGGGTTTCGGGGGGCCGAGGCCCTTGCCAGCCCCCCTAGATTCGCCCCTATATCTCAAAAAGATTTATTTATCACTTAGTTTGTGTTAGAGTTATATAATAATTAAAATTCAAGTTTAGATCTATAAATAACACCCGTTAATAGCATCTAAAAAATCATCGGTAAAAATAATGAAATTTGTTAGCGAAGAGATATGTAAGACACAATATAGTATCATGTTAGTTTGTTTTTTTTTTTATAATGAAGGTGGGGAATGAGGTTGCTTGAATCGAACCTAAGCTCTTATGCCTACAATATAATACTCTTGTCACTAGTTAATAATTAATTTTAATCATCATTATTAAATGTGTTTATTAATTTAATGTAAATATCTTTCTTATTTAAACAATTTAATATAAATATCTTTCGTACTTATCATAAATCATTATTATAACTGATTCATGATATTTTACCTTTTTATTTTATTTTAATATTATATTTACTGTCTAATATAGTCCTAAATTTTTATATTATTTTCATCTTCTTTTATTTATAAAATATTTTTATTTTAAATATTACTTACATTAAATATATTATATATTAAATGACTTTAAGTAAACCTTATTAAAAATAATTTTATTAATATAACATTAATTAACATTGTTTTATACCTTTCTTATTAGTATAAGTTTTTGAATTATATTTATATGTTAATTGATTTTTCTAAATATTTATTAGTTTGTTTTAAAATTTTCAAATTTATGATGCAACTTTTTTTAAAATTATACTAAAATAAATAATAATATATTTTAATTAATACGTACAATCAAACTCATTCATCGTATGATATATGAAATTAGTTTAATATATTGTAAACTCCTTGCAATTCAATTTTTATTTTTTAATAGCAAATAATTTGACCATGATAGTTTTAGATAATATATAAATATAATATATTAGATTAGATTATAAAAAAATATTATTTATAAAATTATACATATAAAATATAAAGTTACTAATTATGTAAATAACTAAAAAATGGTTATCTAAAACTAAAGTAATATAATTTTTATGAACCCTATGTGATAGCCTGATAGTCAATAATGTTTACTGTCCCAGGTGTGGTTTGGATTCAAATTGTGCTAGCTGAGTTGGTTGTTTGGGCTTTGTCATATTATTGTGATTCATAAAAAGAAAGTAATAAAATTTTTGTAAAACATAATAATTTAAATAGAAAGTATTTTATTTATAAATAAGATATATTTAAAAAATGTTTAAAAATGAAAAATATAATAATATAATAAACAATAAAAATTATATTGATCGGTTGATTTTTTTTGCAAATTCTTACTTATTTATATTATAAATTTAAAGATAAAAATTAAAAATACATATAAAGAATATATAAAAACAATTTCATAGTTGAATTGAACAATTTGTTTAATAAAGTAAAATATTTTTTGGTAGAAAAAAACAATATTAAGCGATGACATTAAAAATGAATCAAACTTGTGTAAATGTATCGTTATCAGAAAGCAAAACCTCTTGTACTAGAGACAAGGGTTCCTCAAACAATATCAAAATCGATGATCTCTATTCACGCACTTGACTATTCAATCAGCAACTGCATTATGAGTTCTCAGTACATGGTAAATTCTAATATTTCAATTTTATTTGAACAAACTACTGATTAATCATAATTCAATCAGACTATCATTAACAATACCGTTCTTTAATAGAGATTCCACTATAAGAGCAAAGTAGAAGTTTATATATGCACATATACATTTATGTATATGTGTATATATATGCCACCCAACACAATTACCATTCAACATGGTCAAGTGATATCAATAAATTAAAAAGATGGAAATGGGGACTTTCATTGAGTGAGGTTGTTGTATTGGATGGCCCAACTTCTAATCATTTCTCACCTTGAATTTTGTCTATATTTATGCTTTTAGATATTCACCTCATAATTTTATAAAATGGAATAAAGAAAATAAAAGCTATTTAATTTCCTTTTAAATAAACAATTAATAATTTTGGGTAAACTATCAAAATAGTCACATTTGTTTGTCTCGGGTAACATTTTAGTTATTTATGTTTGAAATGTTATGTTTTAGTTACTTACGTTATCATTTTGTAACATTTTAGTCACTAAGCATTAATTGTCGTTATCTGTAAATGTGTAATGATAAGTGACGTGACATGTTAAATCATCATTTCAAATGAAAATTTTAGGTTAAATTATACAATTGGTCCCTGTTTTTTTTGTTTCGAGCAATTTATTTTTGTTTTTTTTTACATTAAAAGAGATGGTGAAGAGAAGAAAATAGAGGGAAAAGCATAAGAGAATAGAAAAAAAAAAGAAAGTTCAAAGAACAAAAAAAGAAAAAAAATTCAATTACTTAAAACAAAAAATATGGGGACCAATTGTATAATTTGACCTAAATTTTTTATTTCAAATGATGATTTAACGTGCTACGCCAGCTTATTGTTACGCAGTTAATGACAATTAACGACTCAGTGACTAAAATGTTACAACACGTTAACGTAAGTAACTAAAACATAACATTTCAAACATAAGTAACTAAAATGTAACCTGAGAGAAATAAAAGTGACTATTTTAATAGTTTATCAACAAAAACATCACCAACGTCATTGATTAAAAATTAGAAATTAGAAATTTTAAATAAAAATAAAATTTAACTTTATTATAAAAATTGAACCTCAAATTGTCATAACCATAAACTAATATATTTTAAAAATTTAAAATTGATTAAAATTTAATAAAAAATTAACCAAAGAAAGGATAAAGGCCACCTAAAATATTGATGTAACATATAATATAACCAAAGGAATTGAAAATAAAATAGCATAGTGTTCCAAACAAAAGTCCAAGCAAAAAACTTGTAAAATTGTTGAAAGTGTGGTTGGTGAGTGATACAACCATCTCACTATCACTCCTTCACCAACCCCCACAGACCCCATCAAAATTTCTTTCCATCGATGGCTCACATTTGACCCTACCAACCAAACCTACTCTTATTTGGTTTCCCTTTATTTTTATTTGTTTGGTTTTTTAGGTTCAACCCCAGCACACAGAGTTTGTGGTTGGTTAGTGGCAACCACAAGACAACAATATTAAATTTTGGGTTCAGTTTGATCAGCTATTCTGTGCTGCCCTTCTTATTCTTCAAACAAGCGAAAAAACAAGAGGAAAAAAATGGGTGGAGAAAGAAAGGTGTACACTTTGGCTGAGGTTTCTCAACACAACCATGCTAAAGACTGTTGGCTTGTCATTGAGGGCAAGGTACAATTTCTTCTATTTTGTAGAAATATCATGGATAAGTATAACCCCAATCATGGATTGTATTTTTTTTCTTCTTCTTTGGGGTTGCTTAAAAATGGTGTCTTTTGTTTGTATTTTGTTTTTTTTTAGAGTTATTGGATCTGGCTAAGGGTGGGGTTATTTTTTGAATAGGTGATTTTGTTGTTCGTTTGAAATTTTATTTGATTCTGATTATAAGAATATTCTGAATCCTAGTTGATGGATCTCTAGAAGCTTATAACACTTGAGACTCCATCTTTGTTCTTCCCTATATATAGGAAACTGCATATTGGTGGATTATTAGTCAGATTCAGAACTATCATCTTCAGTATAATAGGTCCTCTGCTATTCAAGTCCTTGGTTAATTATTAGCTTAAACCTGAAATTGCTTAATTTTCACTTTTAATCATTTAATTTTACTCTGAATTGCACTATTTTTCTTTTTGATGAATTCTGCATGATGGACTTTGCAAAATGGAGTCTATTGGTAGTTGGTAATAGTTTTCATTGAGAGAGATCGGCCATTGTGTGTATTTCCCCCAATTTACAGAGTGCTTGCTGGTCCTTTCGGTTTGCTTAGTTATTAACTTAGTCTAGAATGGTGGTTTTGGTCATTAATATGCTGCATCGCAGCCATTAGATTTAGTTTTGCCCTTAAATGCAATACTTTTAATGAAATCTTTATGACGGTCCTTGGATGATGTATTTCTCGTGGTGGATGGTAATAACTTTCATTAAGAGGTATCGGCTTTTGCGTATAATCCGGCAATGTGCAGAGTACTTGTTCATCATTGGCACGCAAGAGTGTTTCATTGTTGATTTACTTCTTATACCAGTTCTTTTGGGAGTTATAAATGGCTACTGAGATATATTTTGCTGGCTTCTTTTCATTGATGATTAAATTGGGGAAATAACATATTCACGGCATTAGTAGATGTGTTTTGGGTGAGAATGAGTATTTGTATGTATTTCTCTCCATTTAGTACTAACATTACCTATATAACCCTCCTACATCTAATAAACGTAACTAGAAAGGTCATGAAAATGTGGTTAGGATTTCTTTTCTTCGATTTTAAGGGGCTGTTAGCAACAAAATTTTATGGGGTTGAACGTGAAGTCTGTTTGAACATGTGGTAACATGAAGCACGGTTCAGCATCAGATATCAATCTCACTGTTAGTTTCATTGCTAAATTCTATGCTAGAGCTAACTGTTGACGTTTATTTGCTTTGAGCATCTTGCTTTACGTTGCATTTTGATTTCCTAAAAATTTCAAGCAGGTATTTGATGTGACTAAATTCTTGGAGGACCACCCTGGTGGTGATGATGTCTTGCTGTCTTCCACAGGTATGATAAATATTGACAAATATTCTACTTATATTTTGTATAACCCG
Organism: Gossypium raimondii; assembly: GCF_025698545.1. NCBI lineage: Eukaryota > Viridiplantae > Streptophyta > Magnoliopsida > Malvales > Malvaceae > Gossypium > Gossypium raimondii. Next base: position 4,940,553 of record NC_068571.1, on the reverse strand, counting down.
ATGCTGTTTGGAGATGACCTTGGTTTGATGTATATGGTTGGCAGGGAAGGATGCAACTGATGATTTTGAAGATGTTGGTCATAGTAGCAGTGCTCGAGCAATGATGGATGAGTTTTATGTGGGTGACATCGATACATCGGCCATCCCCTCTAAGAGGAAGTACACTCCTCCAAAGCAGCCTCACTACGAACAAGACAAGACCTCAGAATTTGTCATAAAGCTTCTCCAATTCCTTGTTCCCCTGCTAATCTTGGGATTGGCCTTCGGTGTCCGCTCCTATACCAAAACACCAGCTTCATCTTAAGCATTGAGACTCCCAAGAGATAATTTGAACAATCTTCACAATAAGATTATGCTAGTTTAAATTTGTTTGGAGTTTTCACATACTGCAGGGTGGTAAATGGTTGGATATTTTTATTCAAACATTTGCTCCAATGCAGTTGAAAAAACTCAGATTCGCCTCCGATTGTGATAATTTGATAATTGTCTTTCCCAGTTTTCACCATGTGTTTGTTCAATGCTCCCTTTCTTTGATAAAAAAACTTGTTCATTTGCTCATGCATGTGGTTCTTCTATGGATGTTCTTGTTATGATTTCTTCCTTAAAAGCTTAGGAACCTTCGCTTTTAAAATCTGCTACATCCACCATGTATTACAAAACTATAATTTCTGCCATTGATATGAGCTTTAGAATGCAGAAAGGAACTTAAGGGCTCATTGCAGAAAAAAACAACGAAGTTGCTGAAAACTACTAGCATTGACAATGACTTTGGAAATATAACTAATAAAAGTATTGGCAATCTTTTTCTTCTTTTTAACCATTACATATATGGAGTGAAGAGGGTGACAGAAGATTCGAATCCTGATTAATGATGTCAATGAATGGATGAATGCAATTTCAGTTACCTACTCAATGCTTGCACATGTTCTCTCAATCACCTTTGAATCTGCTCTGTAGGATTGCCTCGAGGGAGAACTTGATCCTCTCGAAGAACTATGTCTGAAGAAGCGTAGTTTAGCGATTTTCTTCGAGAAGGAACTCATAAATTTATGAGAATGAGACTTTGCCATATCTCTCTTCATACAAACATGTTCTTTCTCTAGATCATTTAGTCTCATCCGAAGACGAGTGAGCTCAAGTTTTAGCTCTCGGTTTTCTCGTCTCAAAAACGCATAGTTGTCTCTAGGAGACATTGCAGCACTGAGTGCACCACTGCTGATCCGCCATGATTGGTGGTGCACCGGCTTGTGGTTGCCATCGGTGTGAGAACAACATAAAGCATTTCGTAGCCTTAACTGCTCGAAATAAAGGACTTGGACTACCGATTGGATGGGGAGCCGTTCATTTAGTGCAGCATGTGCACCAGCCTCTTGTGAGACCTTTTGGAAATCAATCAATTTGCACAGTCTCTTCTTGTCTGCATCCAGTATACCCTTATGAGTCTGAACATGCATTCATTACAAAGTTAGAGAGTTATAGATGCATGGATAATGAATAAAAAATATCAGCATACATACTTTCAGGTATATATCTATGGCTCGATAAAAGCCATCATGGATGGTACGAGCATGTGCAGGTAAAGCCTCTGCAATTGCAATAAACTTTGAAAGCTTGAGGTTTACATCAAGAGCAATTTCTGCAAGATAGTCATCCATTAATTTCGAAACTTTGAGTAGTGCACTTTGGGATGGTGAATGAGGACTATCAGATTCAAAAATGGATACATCATCCATATCATATTCACCATCATCTTGCTGAGAAAAATTTACCAAGATTCTATAAACCGTATCCACATCGAATAAGGTCTCACATCCATGTCGAAAAGATGGGATCAAAAGGTCATCAAGAGTTGCAATATCTAACTGGGATCCAATCCTACGCTCTAGATCAAGCCTACAAGCAATAGTGCAATCAAGCATCACTGCATTTCTAAGAAGTTCAAAAAGGAAACTTATAGGAACAGCAAGTCTCTCAACAGGTAAAAGGCTAATGATTGTCTCAACCACCAGTTTTTGGTGTCCAGTTGATACCAAATCAACTTTCTTTGTCAGCACCTTTTGTGCATAATTCACAAGGGATGCTCCGATACTCTCGGGACGAACACCGCGACATTTCATGGCGGTGATGACCCTTTGATACAAATCGATCCGAATAACTGAAAGATCTTCTATCCACCTATCCCCTTCACATTTGGCTTGCCTGATTGTATGAAGTCTACCTGAACTGCTGTACTCTAACCGGGAGAAGCTCAACGCAATTTTCTCGGCACAAGCCTTTGAGGCTACTGCATCTATGCAACGGCTAACTATATTCAACTCATTTGCATGAGGAAGTAGATTTTCACATTGTTGTAAAACTTCAACACACATCTCCAGGTTCTTATAAACAATGCTTTCAAGATATTGTTCAGCATGTAAGTGAAGATTATCCTTTGAAAATTCTTCTGTCATTTCGAGGTAATCCGAAACACAACAGAGCTGAGCCACATTTAAGGGTGTAATCTCAAAGTTAATGCCATAACAGAATTTTGCTGCCAACTCAAATGACTTGGCACCACCAGGTAGATTCATAAGCTCCACCCTTGAGATATCTGAGTCCCTATGTTCCTCGACTAGCTTCCGGATTCGCCCACTTCGAGAGACAAGAGGAAACTGCATATAACAATTATGATTATCAGCATTAGAACATCCTAATATTAATCTGCACATGGAAAAAAACAAGCTATTTTACTTTAATGACAACTATAATCTAAGGTTATCATATAGAAGGACATATCAGGCAAAGGGATAAACATCTTATTTACAACTATTGCTTTCATTCTTATATTGGTTTCACAAATATTTACAACTAAGCCATGAAATGCTTACCAAGCAAGTCCTTTCTCAGCTATTTGCATAAATACTCTCATTAAACAACCAAGAAAAGGATTAAAGATCAAAAGAAGGCTAAGTACATTTGAAGACATTTATATTGTTCCTAATGCTTTAGTTACAATTATGGGAACAATTAAAGTGCTTAGCCGATTATAAAATCCATTAAACTGAACCAAAATTATATGAAAAAAAATCAGAAGAACCAAATTACCTTGTGTAGAGCAATTGTCCCTCCATTTACTTCTATTGTGATATCACTTGGAACATCCCTAAAAATCCTACAATAACAGAAGGACCACTTTGAATATTCAAGTGAAAAGATTAAAAGACCCCCAAAAAAAAAGAAGAGACTCTGAGATACCTTAAAGAAAAGAATGAACAAACATAACTAGAAGATAAAAGAATATAGTAATTCTCGACATAAGAAGGAGCAAAGCAAGATTTTGAGTTGCTGAGCATAAAACTTCAACCAAAAGGTGTGATATGGGAATTGGGATACAATTTTTGAGTAAATATCACACTTCTAAATGCAGAACAACAATGGACAGAAGCTACAAACTCAATAACTCAATGCATCAATCAGAAAACAATTAAAAGAGAAAAACGATGTTCATAAAATAGCAACAAAACTGAAACTTGAAGCAAATGATAACTTATAGCATATGCAGAATTTTTTTTTCTTTGCATCACTAAGCAAGAATAACATTGGCAAAGCTGTAGGAGCACATTAAAGAAACTATGCCTGGTATACAATGCTAGAATACAACTCTCCTACCATTCATTGCAACTTTGCGTGGAACTCTTTGCCAAAGACAGCTGTTGCTGGTGCTTGTCCATTGACAGAGAGAGCCAGTAAACTCAGGAGAAAAAAAAAGAACAAAAGAGAAGAGAAGAGAAAAGTGTGGGTTTAAGTGAGAGAGACAAAGACAAAGTCCTGGTTGAAGATGTATTTGGTTGCTTAACTTCTTCGCCCATTTTTGTCAAACTGCTGATCTTCAAAAGTTCAAACCATGGATTTGCTATTGTCCAAATCACTGGCCCTTCTTTGGTGGGTCAACCTTCAACACCTCCCTGTTCCTTTCTTCCTATGATTTTAACATTTTTGGACTGTTTAAATCCACTAGTATTAGTATTATTACCCTTCTCTTGATGTTTTTTCCTTGTTCTTTTTTTTATGATTTTGGTTTAATTATGTAAAACTGATGCAGACATATATAAAGGTTTTCCTATTAACACACATTATGTCTTATTTGGGCTTGAAAAGTCAATGTCTCTCACTGGAAAATAGGAACAAAGAGAAGAGAAAAAAAGAGGGAATAAAAGGAGCTGTAACCTTTGGACATTTTCTTACATGCTTTTGATCTTTGCTTTACTTTCCTGTTTCTCATCAAAAGCATCAAAAACAGCTAAATACCTCCCTCCCCTTTTTTTCTTTTTCTTTCTTGCCTTTGCCAATTGCCCATCTTCTATTTTAGTTATAATTTATGTTTTTGAATATGAACTTTGCCATCTAGTAAGTAAATTTCAGTCTTAACAATGGGTTTGGAGATTGGCATGAAAAGGAATGGATTAAAAGAGTAGAAGATTTTTTTTTCAGGAAAGTGAGGTTTGAACTTATGTATTTAGGACAGGGATTAGATTTGCAGTAGTAAAGAGCAATTTGGAAATGTCCAACCAATCATTAATTTAGCTTTTTATTACTGTACTATCTCTTGATTGATAGTTGATAGTTAATTGTTGATTATAATCGTTAGTTTGATCAACTAATTTTATTAACTGTTTATTTAAAAGTGTTTGTTAAAATTTAATTAATAATTAATACGTGTAAAATAAGAAATAAGGGCATGACATATTTTATTATTAAATATTTATTTGTTTATAATATTTTAGTATTGAAATTATTGAAATAAAACATTATTATCAAAGAATTAAAATATCCATTATGGAAATTAATTACTAAATATTTTAAAAAATTAAATAAATAAATTTCTTAAGTTTCTTATTTGCAAATATTAACCTTGATAAATATTAATAATGTATCAATATAATTGTAAACTATATTTTTAGTGATAATTATGTCATGTTTTTAGTATGTAAATTAGTGATAATTATGTCACATTCTAAATAAATTTGTCAAGTAACATATTTAAATTAATATAAAATTACATAATAAATCATTTTACCCAAGTAAATTGAAAATAAATTAAGAGTACATAAATATTCAAAGATGAATGGGCTCGATTGAAAATTTCTCGCGGCAATGTTGATTTTTGTATATTTACGTTGGATTTTTTTTTTTGTAAATTCATGGTGGATTTTTTTTTAGATTTACTTTGGGCTTTGGAGATGAAAGTGAAATTGAGATAATGGAAGCTACTAATATCTTGGCACCCCTATTAGGTTTGAAAGCATGTGACAAAAAAACATGGTCAGATATGTTATTTCACATATTTCATTTCCAATCAGCTGTTGAAAAAAGTTGCCCATCCCAACATTTTTTGTCTTGGAGGTTTTAGCTTAATTGTAAACCTCCATTCACCAAACATTATAATGGGAGAGTTTGACTACTTAATTCTTCATTTTGCGCCCAAATTAACTAAAAAAAATCTAAAACTCTGATTACCAAACACTCATTATGTTTTCTTTAAAATATTTTTAAAAATTTATAGAATTAAGACTAAATTAAAAACTCGATTTTTTATGTTAATTTCTTACCCAATCTATTTTAAAAACATTTCTATTTTATATAGTAATAATTAAAATTAAAAATTTTGGAAGAGGACAAAAAGCTTTATTCAAAAGTGGATGTTTAGATGTATAAATTAAATGTATAGAAAGAGATAAATAATTGACTTTTGGGGAACAATTCTCACCTTAAAAGAAAACACACAAATTGATGTGACTTTTCATCCAAAATGTATCAATCAAAAGCTAATTCCATGATTGTTGCTTTTGATATTTTTATTATATTAGACAGTGACCATACCAATTCAGTAACTTCTTTTTATGATTTAAGTAACTACCTGAATTCACGTTTGTTTGTGTTTATTAAAAATTTTAAATTTGTATTCGTATTCGTTTATTTAAAATTATAGATATTTATATTCGTTTATTTAAGTTAAATGAATATGTTTTGTGAATATGTATATGAATATATAATTGAATATGTTCAAATAATGTTCATAAATAACAAATAAACAATAAATATGCTTGGAAGGTGGTGATTCCTAATTTAGTCAAAAAAATATGTTTTTTTTCAACGAATCTGAATATATGGTTAACTAAGAACTTGTTTTCTCAAGAGGAGTTGACAGAAAAGGAGGAAAATTGACTGACTTTGTTTGCAATATTGTGTTGGCTGTTATGGAAATGCTGAAATAATTTTATTTTCAATAATAGCCATAATAATGTTGATGTTGTTGTAGGTGCAGGTTTAGCTTGGACTACGAGCTTTGTAAACTCAAAATCATGTGAGCTACATCGCATTTAGAAGGTGTCGGGTGATCATTGGAGGCCGCCAGAGAAAGGGTGGGTTAAGTTGAATACAAACGGTGCATTGTTGGGAAGCAATAATATTGCTGCGATTGGAGGAGTGTTTAGAGATCATGATGCCAATTGGACGTGCGAATTTACTATGCGGATTGGGAAAGGTTCAATTTTCAAAATTGAGGTAAGAGCTATATTAGAAGGCCTCAATTTAGCATGGGCGTTTGGTTTTAGGTAATTGGAGTTGAAGTGTGATAATGCTTTAGTTGCGGAAACTATCTTAGCTAGTGGTGTAGGTATTAGTCTGTTATTAGAGTTGCGTTTGATTAGTCAACTTTTATGCCGAAATTGGAAGGTCCGTCTCCAGCACATCCCTAGAGAACATAACAGAGTAGCTGATTGGATAACTAAATTGGGAAACAGTAACTATGATGAGATGCATGTATTTGAGGAAGCCCCAATCTTATTACGGGAGCTTCTCGAGATTGATCTTAATCCTATATGTAGGGATATCAATTGGGTGGGACGGGTGCGGGGCACCTTGCAACTCATTGCGGGTACAAAACCCAAAACCATCCCCGCCCAACCATCTACATGGGTCCTCAGACCCACCTAATCCCTACTATACCCGCTCCGTGACCCACTTTATATAATATATTTATAAGTATCAATTAAATAAATATAAACCAATTTTTTATGAAAAAAGTATGGAATACTTGTCCTCCGGACTCCCACCACATATGTGACATTATTTCAACTATCACCATTTTAAAAAAATAAGTCGCCGCGACCCTTTAGTTGGTAAATAAAATATAACTTCAACACGAGTTTAAAAAATTCAGAAAATATAAGTCCTTACATAATATCCAAATACAAACAATGTCTCAAATACATCATAGATGTCTTTAAATGTAACACAAGTGCAAAAGTTCCAAAAATCAATCAATGTATATCACTCCCGTTGCTTCTGTATCACATTCATTTTCTAATTCTTCTATCGATTGTGAGTATTGTATCTCTTTAACTTCATTTGAACCTGCATATGTAAGCTTCTTTATAAGTAACTTGCACTTCTATTTGAAAAATAAATTCAATGTAAAAAAAATGGTATGTTACTATTTTATAAGTAAATTCAAAATAAAATAAAAACCATAAACTACCTTTAAAATCAGCTCAATCCAATTTTGAGCACACATAAAAGCTTCAACAGTTTCTGGTAGAAGTCGACTACGATAAGGATCAAGTACTCAACCACTAGTGTTAAAAGCAGACTCCGAAGGGATTGTAGAAATAGAAATGCTTAAAACATCCCTAGCTATTTGTTGAAGAATGAGATATGTGCTTCCATTTGTCTTCCACTAGTTGAGGATATCAAAATCATCACAAAGTGGTAAATTAGAAGCTTCCAAGTATTTTTCCAAATCTGATTTTTCATAACTTTGACTCTTATCTTGCTCCATAAATTGTGGGAATTCTTGCATATACGCATCTCCTCCAATGTTACCAGTATCACTAGGTGCTCGAGAACTAGTAGCTTGAACCCTACTATTCTTAAACCCATATTCATCAATTGGCGAAGAAAAATACTAATTCTACTAACCTCACTCTCAGCTTCATCATGATCAAATATTAAAAAAAAAAACGTGGATAAGGGCCATTTTGCATCTTGGATCAAGTATTGTCGCCACACCCATTAGACCATTAACACCAATTCAGTACTTGTTGTATTTTTCTAGCATTACTTGTGCCATTTTCCTTATATAATCATAAGGAGACGAAAGCCAATTAGATATAGCAAGTCTAAGAGTACAAATTTGGGAAAATAAATATTAGCAGTAGGAAATTTTGAAGTAGAGAAATAAAGGGTAGTAGTACTAAACACTTCCAATTTTTCACATATTTTCTCACTTTTTCCCAATCTTCACTGTTTGGTGAATTCTTATAAAGATTATCTCGGCCACTCAAAACAACAAACACTTCCCTATATTTCATAGCAACTATAAGCATTTCAAAAGTAGAATTCCACCGAGTCTTGCAATCAAGTGCCGATTTTTTGTTTTTGTTTTTGGTATTTAGGAACTAATTGCCTAGTTACTTGTTCAAACTTTTGGATCCTTTTATCAGAAGAAATGAAAAACATAATACTATCTCTAATTCTTTGGATACCATCAGCTACAACAACACTTAACCCATCTTGAACAATTAGATTTAATATATAAGCACAACAGCGCATATGAAAAAATTAACTGTGCAAAAGAAGGGAACCATAAGGAAACTCTTCATGCAAAATATCCATCATTGCATCATTAGTCATACAATTGTCCACAGCGATAGCAGACAATCTAAGATCGATATTCCAAGATTGAATGCATTCTTTCATAGTGTCAGCAAGTGCCTCAGTGGTGTGAGGGGTTGGGACATAACAAAACCTAGCTTATGCAAAAAATAAAAGGTTACTAAACCAGCTAAAAATGATCCATCCCTAAAAGATTTAAAAAGAATGTAATACCTTATGATTTGATTTTGTAGTCTCCAAGCATTATAATAAAATGTGCAGTGACAGCCATATAACCTTTTCTTTGGTTATTTGCGCTCCATATGTTAGTAGTTAAGGCAATCCAACTCTTTGCTTTTCTCAACAATATACTGGTATTCTCCTTTTCAGAAACATATCTTTGCATGATGTCTTTCTTAGTTGTATTGCGATTCAGTACTTTGAACCACAATTGAAGAGTCTTAGAATACTTTCTAAAACCATAGTGCTCAACCATGCTAGTGAGGTACTCATGCAAAATAATCATTTCTGTAAAGTCTATTTTATCCCATCCTCTTGGTGGAACTCGTATGGTGCCAAGGTCAACGTGTCACTTTTGTCAGTAGGATTAGCCTTTACACCAAACAATTTAGTTTGTCATATATCTTGACATATTCTTTTTAGACAATTTTTTAGATGATCTTTCAAGTGGGTTGTTCCAGCTCTTCTTCCACTGGCAAAAAGCTTGGAACAGTAGTTGCACTCGGCTTTTATGGCATCACCAACTCACTTTCTTGTGAAATCAGTCCAAACTGATGATGTATGTCTACTAGTTAAATGTAGAATAGAAGGATCCTTTGAACCACTATCTACTGGGCTTTCGTTATCATCCAATGAAATCGGAGTACAACTCGCCAAAGTCGATGATTTTGAGGGGGTGAGAGCATTAGCATCTGTATCGGCTGAAACATTTGCAAAGCCATAATAGTAGATTGTCAACTAAACTAGAGTGCTAGCAGCAAAAGGCTTAGTATTCATTCTAGCATGAGTGTTGCATTCTCAAGTTCAAGGTCACTAAATAGAGCATATATTCACTCATTCTAGTTAATATTCTACTTCAAATTTAATGGAAAGCAAATTACCCAAAAGCCAAAAATGATATCTAATTTTTTTCTTCCACTAATCTTTATATATTTGGCAAGAACTTTGATACCTTTTTTTGGTGGGAAATAATAAATTTGGTTAAAAGTTTGATTTTGCTTATCTAATAAACCAATGTGTTTATCTGACATCAAACAAAACATGAACAAAACATCACTCAATTGACCAAAACAAAACAAGAACTAACATAGATAAAAACAAGAACAAAACAAAACAAAAATCATTCAATTAAACGAAAAAATGTAATGACTCCACATAGTAATTCAAACTAATGTAATCACTCAACTCATAAAATATATAAAATAACAAAAAGAAAAAGGAAACTAATTTAATAACTAATTCTTTTTTAGAACATTATCTAGTCAGTAGGTAATGGTAATACCATAAGGTGTTGGAAGGATAATTGGATCCTTGAAGTTGGAACTTTGATAAATCTTATTATGTAATGAAATAACCTCGATGAAGATTGTCTCCTCCAGGATATGGTAACTGAGGAAAGCTTGTGAAACTTAGATTTATTCAGGGCTTGGCTGCCGAATGAGATTATAAGCTGTATTATTAGCATTCTTCCCCCACACCCTTGCATTGGGTTGGATAAAGTCACTTGGATGGAAACTTCAAAAGGACTTTCACTATCAAGAGCGCTTATAAGCAGATTAAAGGAAACTTGTGGAATTTGAGAGATGAAATTTGGAATATAATGTGGAAGTATCAAGGGCTCCAAAAGGTTTGAATGTTTATTTGGTTAGTTCTTAAGCAACGTTTACTCACGCAAATGGAGAGGCTTAAGCGCGGTTTAACAAACGATGATCATTGCATGATCTGTGGAGCAGTTTCGGAGGATACCATCCATGCCATCTGAGATTGTAGGGCAGCAAAAGAGGTCTGGTCGCTTATTGTTCCAACAGAGAAGCATGCCCGATTTTTTTCTGGGACTCTACAGGAGTGGCTTATGTCTAATTTGCAAAATAACCAAAAATTCGCCTCCGATGGGGTAGTTTGGTTAACTTTGTTCGGACTTGTCATATGGCGCAATAATAATAATAATATTTTTCAAGGAGTGCCATGGAACATTGAAGAGATCATCAAAGTTTCGTACAATTGGACAAAATAGTATGCTTCCATGCCCAGAGGAAATTCTAATGTAAAACAAAAGATGAGATCAGAGATTATCTCGACAGACAATTGGATGAAACTAAGAACTGATGGTTCTGTCAAAACAAATTCAGGCTATGATGCTGCAGGAGGGATTTTGAGAGACAACCACGGAGAATGGATCATCGAGTTTTATCGACAGCTGGAAAATGTTCAATACTTGATGTTGAATTATGGGGTATTTTGTATGACTTATCACTTATGCAAGAAAAACAAGGAATTGAAGTGTTGATACAAACTAATAGCTTGGAGGCTATTGAAGCAATCCAACTTCCGAATCAATTCCCTCAAGGTCAACAATAGTCAGTCACATTTACCATCTCTGGGAACTTGAATAGATCCCTAGAGAAGAAAACGCTAAAGCAGATTGAATAGCTAAAATAACCTTTAATAGGGAAGAAGGGTTACATGTGTCTACAAATAATCCCTTAACTACTTGTATCTTTTTTTTTGTCACAAAAAAGGAGAAAAAAAAGAGGATGAAACAAATATAAACAAATCTTTCATTTTTAATCTCGTTAATTATTTTCTTTTTTGAAAGAAATATAATTAATTCTTATAATTACGAAAATTTGGGCTATTTACCAAAGTAACGAATCATTCACGCGAAGCAAACAAGCTAACTGCAAAACTGTTCTCACCCAAAGGCAAACAAGCTACTCATTCTCACATAGCAAAATTATGAAGAGAATGCAAAATAAATACACCCATTTCATATTCAGATACCCAAGAAAGAAAATAAAATTCACACACTTAGAGAACTGGAAGCAAAATATGCTTTTGCTCCACAACCCAATTCACACGTATTTGGATTTTCATCACACACACAGAGATATATATATATATATATATATATATATATATATATTTGTATGATTGATTTAATTATTTCCATAGCTTTACAGAGCTATCATGACTTGCCGAAGCAACCATTCCTGTGACAGGCGACTGCGCCAATGCTGAAATTATATTCTCGTGAGCTGAAATTGTCATGCTTTTATTCTCAGCCATGTTCCACAGCTCCAATGACTGCATGCACCAGCACCCCCATCGTAAAAACAAACACAATTACATTTATTAGCTACAAATGTTGCAAGAATTTCTCTATGCACATGAAAGCAACATCGTGTTTTTGCCCACGCCACTAAGAGGTGCGGTTGCCTTGGGATAAATATTGGATATCTGTATACGGTATATATGATCAGATTTTCTTTAAGTACTTTTTATATATTTGGAGGATCATACCCCATACCTATGCATGGCCAAATGTGTTGGACCATATAAATACAATAAATACTAATTTTGTGTTGGACCATATAAATACAATAAATACTAATTTTACATCCTAAAATATCTAGATGTAGCTATGTTGATTTGAATTATAAGAAATAAACACTAGTTTTTCATCCTAAAATATATGGAGGTAATGTTTGATTTGAACCAAGGCATCTCGTAAATAAAACTCTGTAAATGGAAAAATAAACCATAAATAGAGAACAAAGACTTACTGAAATTCCTCCAATCACCAAAAGAGTGGAATAATTTGGATGAAAGACACACGAGTGGAACTGGTTCCCACCAGAACCGAGTTCTTGAATGCACTCCCCTGTCACCAATGACCATATTTTTACCAAGTTGTGACTGACAGATGCTAAATACTCTCCGTTTGCATCCCAGCATATATAGTTCACAATTTCTGAATGCCCCTGTTAGAAAAGGGAAAGAGGAAAAAAGACATGCATTAGTTACTATTAATTACGATGAAACCTTTGCTTTAGTCTTCAATATGACAAATATTTCAAGAATGGAAGATCTGGTGACAATAATACACAAGCCATACCTGAAATGTTAATGTTTGTCTATCAGTTTCTACATCAAAGATGGACACTACTTTATCTGATGCTGCTGCCAGAAAATGTCCAATTCTTGGTTGGAACCTTACTTGGGCCATACCTCCCTGCATCAGGAATTAACGGTAAATGCCGGAAAAAAAACAAACTAAATCTATAAATGTAATGCACCATAACTGTCAGAAATCTTGAAGAGGTTAGACAGGAAAAGAAGAGTCGCCAACCTTGGATATCCGGGTGCATGAGAATGTATTAAGATTAAAATAGCGAATTTCATTGTCATTATCACAAAAGCAAAACAAGTCCGTCTTTTTGGGGTGGAAATCAAGGGACATCACAGGTGAAGGATGGCTATTGTATGCTTTCACGCAATAGCCTGGCTGTAACAATGAACTTAGCTTGTTAACCATAGTAGCATAGAAAGATTTATCATGCATGCTTCCTAAATGTCTACAATGCCAGAAAACTGTCAGCAAAAAGAGTATAGAATAGCTAAAGTCGTAACCGGAGATATCCGCAAAACTTTTACAAAGATCCAAGTTGTAAGAAGAAGATGATTACATTGGCTGCATCCCATAACCGCACAGATTTATCAAAAGAAGCTGTTGCCAACTGAGATGAATTTGGTCTAAAACGAACTTCTGTAATAACCAATTTGTGTTCTTCTGGAGTACTCTCTGTTTTCAGGGTATCCATATTCCAAAGAACCACCTAATGAAAGAAATGCAAGTCACTATGACATCTTTCTGAAAAGAAATTATGCCGTCAACCTTGGTTTCCTATACATAGTAAAATAATTAACCAGATAGAAGTCGTTGCCAGGCCAGCTTAAAAGGACTCTACAAGAACAATAAAGGTTCTATCACTCAACTCTACTTTCAAGTAACATTCTGTTTATGAAATTTTTTTGTCACAACGGCTAATCATGTATTTTCAATCTCTTTCCCTAGTAACCTTAAATTTGTTTCAATTTAAACCTGCCTGAACATGATCAAATCTGTTTCCATTGTTTTCGCACTGACTGAATTGCCAAACAATATATAGAGGAGAAAGGTGTAATTCTGATTCGATTTTCACTTGAAGGAAGTTGAATTTATAAAATTTAATGCCATGGGGAAGGAATTGGAAAGATGGAACGATGTAAACAAATATACCTTCTTGTCATGCCCAGCACTAGCCAGCACCTTCCCATCAGAAGAAAAATGACAGCAAGTAACTTCGCTATTTCTGGTCTGTATACAACCAACCTCAGCAAAAGTGAAGCCTGGAATAGACAAATTGAAGTCAGCATGTTTTTTTCAGAAATCAAAAGGTAAAGGTAAAAGATATATTACGGTTACCTTTAGCAGACTCCTTTGGGTGCTCAGGAGGACATTGTTTAATGGTACCATAAATGTCCCTTGAGTCACTTTCATGTGAAAGTAGTGACTCCATATTTTCATCCAGAGGATCAAACCTATCCATGTCTTCCTGCACAACGTAATGATGCTATTAGAATTTAGAAGTAGTTTCAGCATTTTTTAACTTGCACGCTAAAGGAGAGATTTAAAAAATACATATTGACACAACTATTAGCTCAACCTAACAAACAAGTCTATCACTTGTATCCTTTCACTAGCCAACAAGATTCTGATGTCTGAGCTGAAAGATAAAATAGTCACTCGGAGTTAGGTTAAATGATATATCATATATGGCTAGAATAAATACAAATAATATCCTAGGTAAAGCATGCTTATGCTTTTGTGTGTAATGAAACTAGAGTGGGTTTGTAGCATGCTTGAGTTTGAAAGCTATTTTGAAGTCTGAAAATGGCCTACCAACAGATTGGAAGATGATGTAAGACCCGCAGTTGCATCTGCACCATACATCATGCTTTTAGAAACACTATTAACATGCTGCAAACTGGTTGCAGAAGTTATTGCATCACCAGGTGTGTGAGTTGACGGTGGTGAACTTGGTGAAGGGCCAGTGTTTCCTGTGCCAGTACTGTTAGCTGCTCCAGAAGCAGAGTGTTGTTTCCTTTTTCTGTTATTCTGCAATGTAATGAACAGTCACAGAATGTGAATTAGTTCAACCAGAAGTGGAAATTTCTAAGAAAATTCCATTTATAAAATCATATTTTAATTTGGAGTAATAATGTAGTTGGTAAAAGAATATTTTTCTTGTAAAGTAGCTCACAGTTCAGCTCATGAATGAGATCCTTCAATTAATTCTCATTGAAGTACAACCTGTTGCAGTTGCTGTGATGGCTGCTGCTGCTGTTGCAATTGGTCCTGTTGTTGTGACGAAGAATGTGACATTTGACCCATCTTCATCTGTTAAGCACCCGAACGACTAATTAGACACAAAGCATTTGCAAATACTACATATTAACAGATATGGAAGACCACTGAACATCAAATAAAAAGCAAAGCCAGCAAAGAAGGTTATAAAAGTCAATGTAACCCGATAAGAGCAGCATCTACTAAAAGCACATCATTGTATCCCAAGTTACAGCTACTGCCCTTGCAAAGAACTTAAAGGTATGGAACATGCATGTGGTCCTTATTACATCTTTATTAATTAAAGGCATAATGACTTATTTGGCCTTTCAATTTTACAAAAAAATCATTTTAGCCCTCCATTTAACTTTTCATCTTTTTTGGCCTTTAAACTTGTGTTTTTGTCAAATCACCCCCAAAGTGAATGGAAAAGTTAACATTTTTTAACTTAGTTGATGTGGCATACTCATGGATGACACACCAGTATTTAATTGATTTTTAAAAATTTTAAGAATAAAAAATATTTTTAAAAATTAAAATCATTAAATTTATTAAAAAAGTATAAAAGTATAAAAATATAAAAATATTTTTAAATTTTAAAAAATTAATTAAATGATGTTGTGTCATCTACACGACATTCCATATGTATGCCATATCAGTAAAGTTAACAAATATTAACTTTTCCCTCTATTTTGGGCGATTTGACAACAAATATAAGTTCAAAGGCGGGCAAAAAATTAGATGGAGGGCTAAAATGATTTTTTTGCCAAATTGGAGAGCCAAAAAAGCCATTATGCCTTAATTAAAAAAAGAAATCCTTCAAATCATATGAGATAGCTTCGCTATTTCTAGAAATTATATTCTATTTAGTAGTTATATTTTTGTGAATACAAATAAGAAAGAAAATGTAAAGTGATAGAAATATAAAAGATCTAACCTTTGGAGAACTTGATGGCACCGGGGAGCATATGGATCCGTTGTTTCTAACAGACTGACCAACTTTTGCATTCACGAAGGTTGTTGAGTTTCCAAGGTTGCCTTGTAACTGAGCTTGTGCCAAAACGTGCTGTTGTTGTGACGTCAAAACGAATTGATTTTGAGTCTGCAGATTGGGTTTTTGCATCTGTACTCCTAAACTTGGTCGTAACTGATCTATGCCCTGTGCGGAAAAATCCAACATCTTGATTCGCATTTAAACACACCCCCCCCAAAAAAAAAAAAAAAAAACAGGGACAGGAAAAGGTGAGTGAAAGTGTGAAACTTACAGTCAGAGGCCAACCCCTTAATGGAAGACCAGGGACACCCTGATTTAATACTGAGGGCACAAATTTGAGATAAATAGGTCAAAATAAGGAAAAAGTGGTATAAAACGCTCAAGAAAATCAAAACTTAAAGTACTACTAAAAAGGTATTGCTTCAATGTCCATGCAGAGTATCTCAGCTTTATATAACTACTGGACACATATTCTGTGTCAAATTTGCAGCAATTTTCACTGTTATCTTACTCTTATTAACTAAAGTTTCTTGAATACCCGATATCGATTGTAGAATCTTCATCACAGGCTGAGCTATACTAGCCTTCATATTATATAGATATCTAGCTTCCCAACACTCAATGCCAGCATTATTGGTCTAACATTTGTGATTGCAATTACTGTCCTTTTCCAGATTAAATCATTAAGGTAATACTTAATAAATTTCCAGAGAATAAAACTTTACCCAAATTTGCTGCTTGTAAAAAAATTTAACATCTAACTGATATGTACCATGCAATGAACATTAGTAAAACGAACTCTCAGAATACATGTGATTAATGTAGATGTAATATATTGCCAAAATTGTTTCAGTGGGAAAGTTACGCATAATTACCAGCACCACCTAGTCCTGATTTAGGCTGTAAAATTGCCTGACCATAGATGGATGAGGGATCCATAGGTAAACTTTTCGGGTTTCCACCCAAACTAACTTCAGTTTTGATATCCTAGAAGTACAAATACGTAAATTGTGCAATTCAATATAGAGGAAGAAATCAGAAAAAAAGAAGCAAGGGAAGTAAAAGATAAGACAGATAACATTAATTGCAAAGCAGAGATTATTTGGCAATACAGTTGTCAATGGCGTTCGTGACTGGATTTGTTGCAAAGCAGCTGACATATTTCCAGGACTACCTTGCAAAAGCTGGCTGAGTAAACAAAATAAGGAAGAAAAAGAATGAGAGACTCAGTCCTTTAGAGCATTAAGAAAACTAGGAAACAAAGTGCACATAAGGATTAATTGATCATACACTTGATTATTGGTCTGTGTTTTCAGAAGAGCCATCCGATTGGCATCAATCAGTGCTGATGATGTCTCTGAATCCGCAGAATGAGGGTGTTTCACACGTTCTTCATACATTTTCATGGCCAACACACTAGCTGATGGCTGTCCAATCATTCCTTCAGAGTTAATCGTATTTACAGAACCACCAAGAGCAGGATGACTGGGATCCCTTCGTTGCAACGGCGCATTTCGGTGCTGCATTAGTTGCAACTGCTGCATTTGTAATTGCTGTTGTTCCCTTGCTTTAAGTTGCTGAGACTGTTTTTCCAAATCACAAACACATGACATTATGTCTAAAAGAAATCGAGCAGCAAGTTAATGAGCAGAATATTTTATATAACAAAACAGAGGCACCTCTATATAAGCTGCAGCAGCCTCAGAATGTTTCTCATTTGTCCTAGCAATAAATATGTCCCAGAAGACAGACCACCACTCAAACAGAAACCCTCCAGGAGCATCGATTGCTGCAGAAACAATTAACAGACAAGATAAAAGGAAAATTGATTTAGACAATTCAACAAGGTAAAGTAGCACCAAAAATACTGAGACAACTACCATAGTCAAAATGGCTCGATAAGGTACACTCATCGAAGTATGTCAAAGAATCAGAACCATCAAACAATTCAGGCAATTTGGCTTAGAGCTTGCTAATTTGCTATATTATAATAACTGAATTTGCTTGCAAATATTACCTACTGGATCTGTGGCAACCTTTCCTTCAGTCATAAAAGCTTTTGCAGAAGCATGCAACTTCCTTTTCAACAAATAATCATGAATATAAACATCAAGCCTGTAGCATAAAAAAAGAAAGATACTTGAAGCTACTGAAAGACAGTAAACAAGTTCAAAATCAAACAAGCTAATAATCAACAACAGCTGCAACAACAAACTTAGCAATCACTCTTACATCTTGTCAGCTTCCCAATTACTCTGCGCCATTTTCTTTTCCTGTAAAAAGGAGAAAAAAATAAACTCCACTCCAGGACTTTAGATCTTTACTTAAAACACATCTTCTATTAGAAAAAGCAAGTAAATATTAAAAAAAGAATTTAAAAATAGAAGAGAATTCAACTTCTTTCAGCGTGAGTTCACTAAAATCGAGTATTACATTCTCCGCTCAGTAACGACCAAAAAACCTCAAAACTTGTTTTTAATTTTTTTTTCTCAGATTTCTCAGCTACCAAACAAATCAACACTCGAAATTCAACAATGTAATTCATAATTAATCCAAGAAATAATTACCGGTGAACTGGATCAATGCTCAAACAATCTTTCAACAAGATCTCCACTTCACAAACTCTAATTCAATCTAAACAATTTAAAGAAGAAAACTCAAATTCAGCAAAAATAGTTAAGATCTTTCTCTTCTAACACTGACTGAATTTGCGGAGCTTAAAGCAATCAGAAACTGTAACCACAGATACATATACAATTATGGAGAATTTATAATTCTCTGAAGTATTTCAGCTAAAGAAAAAAAATTATTTCTTAAGAAAACTGTGAATGATTCTTTTGAGTGTAACTGAAGTAGAACAGCTCGAACTTTAACAGTAGAGAATTTGTTTTTGCAGAATCAGGAAACATATAGATATTTAGTTGAAAAAAAGGAAAAAAAAAGGCTTATTCTGAAGAAACCAAGGCTGCGGTTCGTATTTAGATTCTGTTTCATTTTTATATAGAGTTTTTGCTTTGGAGTTTGGTTCGGAATGGAAAGTAACCGAACTTTAGTTGGTTCGTGTGGGCCGAGGCGGTCCCGGTGGGGTTGATGCGTGTGTTATTTATCGAGCAAGTTTGGTGGTGAGAATAGGGGGTTTATGGTACACGCTCGAATTAGGGGAACGATGTGGGCTTGAGTACGGGGGAAAGGTGTTGGATGTTTAAAGAGTGGCATTGAGGATGTAAATTTTGGATGGTTTGCAGGGTATTTCTGTCATAAGAGTGAAAGTCACTTAGTGCTGACTAAAGAAGTGTTGTCGCTTTGTCGGTGTTGTTAGTTGCTGGACCAACACAGTTCATGTTTTCTTTCATTATTTTCTTTGGTTAAACTCCATGGTGAGTCACCAAACTTTGAAAATTTTTAAAATTTTTATGGGTAAACTATCCAGTTGGGTGACCCAAATTTTGGAGCGTTTTCAGTTTAGTAACCCAACCTTTAAATTTCTTACTACTAAGGGTGAGCGTTTGATCGAATTGAGACGAACCGAGTGAAAAAATTTTGAGTTAATTAAATTCATGAGTCTTATTTTATCATCCAAACTCAATTTGAAATTTTTTTGAATCAAGTCAAGTAAAATGAAATTTGAGTGGAGCCGAATCAAGTAAAATTGTTGAAGTTAAATTTAAAAATTAAACATGTTAAATAAAAATATTGTTACAATATAACTAATTTCATGTTAGAGCACATAAATTTGAAATCATATATATTTGAAATTTTTTCAAAGCAAAATAATAAAAAAAGATACTTTGAGTATGATAAATTTGAATTATTAATTAGGTCCTAAAATATTATTTTAGAAAACTTTTAAAGTTTTAACTTTTTAATATATATTTTAAGAATTTTTTTTTATAATTTTTGGATATTGTAATCCTTGCTCTTTCTGCTGTTGAAACCTTTGTTTACGTATCTTTGTTTTACCCTCATTTTACTTTGTTAGTTGTTATGATAGGAATTTTGGGGTCAATGAGATGGTCTATGGTAAGTTTGTTAGTTTTCTATTGGTGTTATTTTTCTTTTCATGGAGGATAAGTTTTCTATTGAGTTGTTTGTTGGTGTCGATTTTAATGGTCCTAGTGTTTATGTTAGGTGAAGTTTGTGCGACTAACATTTCTTCGGTGATTAAGGAGCCTTAGGAATTGCTGCTTTAACTGGGGGTAAGTGATTATACATTTGTAAGGGGTTGATTTTAGGGACTGTCGAATGTTTAGTATGTGTGTGTGGCAGATATTGTGTTGGATTTTTCGTATAACATTGCTAATTAACTAGATTTAATTTCTAATTTAGGGTCTGGAAGTGTGTCGTAACGTCATATTTCATAAATGATCAGGTGTGCAACAGAAAACTTGAAAAACAATAAACGACGCGATACGAAAAACCCATTATCGACGTCACATGACCGTGTGCCAGACTGTGTGTGTCACACAGTTTGGGTTAATTGTGTTGTGTGGGTCATACGGGCGTGTGTAAGGTTGTGTGGGTCATACGGGCGTGTGTGAAGTCGTGTGGGCCACCCGACTGCATGTTTTACATGCTTTCCATTCTGATTCAGTATACGCATACCATGTCACATTGCATGGGGTTTCGGATAATATGGAAATGAGGAAGTTCTGGAAATTTAATTATCTACACTATCTGATGGTTTATCCACATTTCTGTTTGGCAGCTTGTCTGTAATTATGGTGGCTCGGTCACATATGTTTGTTCTGGCAGCTAGGCTGCAATATAGTGGCTTGTCCACATATATCTGATCTGGTAGTTTTAATTGTAATCTTTGGTGACATTGACCACAATTATTTTGTTGGTGTGATTGGATGGACGAGTTCTGGGGAACTCTATTTGGTGTGTAACGGAGTTGGGTAGGATTACGTTATGTTTTCTGAAAAGTACTGCATTGGCATAAACATGCATTCTTAGTTTTGCTCAATTGATCTATATGAGATTCTCTGAGATTTTGTGATTTGATTGTTGTGTTATTTATGTTCTCAGTTTGATTTTGTTACACACTAAGCTTTATAGCTCACCCCTTTGTTTTATCTTTGACTTTTCAAGTAATCTTTGAGTTTAGGATTGGACGGCGTGCGAGAGCTCAGATTATTTTTCTCTATTACTTAAATATGGTGATTTACATTAGTAATATTTTTGGAGTTTTGGAACTGTAATATGTTTTTGGGCTTTGTTTTAGTTTTTGTTTTGTTCGCCGGTATTTGGTATTTTCAAACGTAAAACTGTAAAATCACACAAGATAACAAATTGGATTCCGATTTTCAAAACTAAAACTCTAAAAATTTTTCACTGCAAATTAAGTAATCTCTTAAGTGTTTTCCTGTAAATAAATAGTTTTTAACAGATGTTTGCCTGGAATGGATTTGCTAAAATTAATACTTTCAAAATACACGATTTTGAATTCGAATTCTAGGCTTGAAATAGGTGTTTCCGGACTAAAGTTTTCCTAAATGTATGTGAGAGTTTTACCAAATTTTGTGCTTTCGAAACACACACTAAGTTTGATTTAATCAAAAGTCCTTTAATGAGCTGATGCAATCTCTCCAGACTCAGCCATAACGTCTAGACCGAGTTTGGAGTGTTACATTTAGTGGTATCAAAGTCAGATTGCAAAACTGGGGCTGTGGTTTTTGGGTTTAAAATTTTATGCATAATGTGTTTTGAAACTTCTGCCTTTTAAGAATATTTTTGGAACACTTATGTGGCTAATTCTGGAAATGTGAATCCGAGCCTCCGACGCTGATCCAAGTAAGTATGTGTACTTTAGCTCTTTACTTTAGTTACTTCTATTTTAGTACTTCAATAAAACTTTTGGATTTAGAGTCTTTAAAATAAGACATCTCTACTTTAAGTATGTTTGCTAAACTGTGGACTTAGGGTTTAAAGATAACCTAAGCTAAACTTTAGACATTTGAATTGTAGATCAGTTAAATGTATTCACGCGATATATGTGAACGTAGTACGCGAGGATGCAGTGAATTTTCGACAAAAATAGTCTAAATCCCTAATTTGTTTTAAATTGGACATATATCCCTAATTTTCCCCATATAAACCATTAGATAAACTTATTTTGATATATATATTTAATTTTTTTTAGTAAAAACAACCCACCCAACCCATTGTAGTTTCCAAGATGATGAATATTCTCGTCGTCAACACAAAAAACGTTTGGGGTTTTTTTTATATAGTGTATTGATCGGTGGCTAAATTTATTTATTTTTTGAAAAATATAGGCTGGAATTTATTAATAAATAAAACAAAGCCTAAGGCCAATTCATTAGGCAATACAACAGTTACAGATATGAAATAATTATCTAGCCAAAATGAATTGTCATGCTCTAGAAGCATTTAAGGCATCCAACCAGACCTCGACTGACTATAGTTCTTGAAAAACTCTTGAATTTT
This sequence comes from Gossypium raimondii, assembly GCF_025698545.1. NCBI lineage: Eukaryota > Viridiplantae > Streptophyta > Magnoliopsida > Malvales > Malvaceae > Gossypium > Gossypium raimondii. Next base: position 4,918,069 of record NC_068571.1, on the reverse strand, counting down.
CTTCCTTTTTCGATTTCATTGCCTTCTCCGATGCCTCCTTCCACCTCCAACCTTTCCACTAAAAACAACTTAGTTCGATGTTCTCACCCACCTTCAATCATTGTCCAACACCAACACAACATATTCAGGCACTTCATTTTGCAGGTAAAATTGTTCTCCTTTCTTCAACTCTTCTGTCGCTAAAGAATGGGCTACCCCATTCGCCATTCTTGGAGTATGTTTAAACCAACAACTTTGAAAACCCTTTCTCAATTGTTAGACATCCTTGATGTAGGCACTGATTTCTGATCAATCCACCTCAGTACTTTGAATATTCTTAATCACTGATAGTCCGTCACCTTTTGTAACACCCCACACCCAGCCTAGACGTTATGACCAGATCATGAGGTATTATGCTTCACATTTGAAAACCCAAATCAACATCTAATTTTGGAAATCGTGTGATCTGAAAAAGATTAATTTTAGCTAATCTCTTACGCGTTTTTAGAAAATCTCATATTTGAAAACACTTATTTTACAGTAAATTTACTTAATCACTTACTTAGTATAGCAGTGGAAATTTTTAGAGTTTTAGTTTTGAAAACTAACTTCTAATTTGATAATTCATACGATTTTGTAGTTTTACGTTAAAAATACCAAAATCCAGCAAAATGAACAAAAACCATAAAGCAAAATCTAAAAATAGATTTACAGTTCAAAAAGTCCAGAATAGTTTAAAAACGTGCACCATCATATTTAATTAATTGAGAAACCAATATGAGCTCCTACACGCCGTCTGGTTTTAAGTTTGCTGATTACCTATGAAGTTAGAAAAGTTGGGTGAGCTTACAAGTTCAGTGTGTAACTTAGCCTATACAAACAGAACAGATAGCAAATTCATATAAAGATTAGAAATCAAACATAATACACAACGTGGCATACTATACGATGCAACATAATAATTAGATCAGATACAGATGACATGTCATATCGTGTGATGCAACACTTATTACAAAATAGATACAAATCCTACCTCATTCGCTACACACCAACTTTGTCCATCCCTACACACTAAATAGGGTAACAAATACTCATCTAACCTCACACACCTATAAGTAAGCGTATGTCACTTTTTAGAATAGTGCAGTCAAGTTGCCAGAAATAATGTAGTTATCTGCCAGAATCAGATAAGTGTGGTTAAGTCAATAGGGTTGCAGTCAAGCTATTAGAACAGATATATGGTTAAACCACCAGATAAGGCAAATCATTAAACAGTCAACACTTCCTCTGTCACATAATTATCTCATTCCAATTCACATGCAATGATAGCATAACCAAATATTCAGATGCACACAGATCAGACATGCTTACATATCGGAAACATGCTAATGATATACTTAAAATTTTCATATCAGATACAAAATTACTACAATTAACATGCTTTTAGAAATTACTCGTACAAATAAAAACCCACAAATTCATATACCAAAAATATGAATATCACTTAACAAACTCTATAATATTGCTAACCTCAAAACGCACTTCAAAATATGGCATTAACTAAATTTTATAAAAAATGGGCTCACACGCTTGTGTGGCCAATACGATCTGGCATACGGTCATGTGGTTCACACGACCATGTGGCTTACACGGTTTGTCACATAGCCGTGTGGCTCACACGGTCTATCACATGATCATGTGGCGTCGACAGTGAGGTTTTTGGCTTCGCATCGTTTGCTATTTTTTGGGACAAAAGGTATACACCTGGTCGTTTTTTGATGTCAACACAATAGTTGTAATTCCAGCATCTAAAACAACATTCAGAATGAACTATTTAGCAAATGTCACACTAATTCCAACCACTAAATTAGCCATAATGTTAAACATTTGGATTGTTTTTTTTAACACCAAGATTCAGCTTTAACAAAGCACCGAACACTCACCTCAACGGAAGAAGTTCCTAATGCTTTCATTTTTAGAAGATCAAGAGCTTCCAATTCTTCACCTAAATCATAGATTTCCAACCATTAAAACTATTATTACCAAAAATAAGAATTCATATCCAAGCATGTAAAAAATAAATCCTTTATAAAATACGAATCTTAAACCAACACCCTTACCACACACAGCCAACAATCAAGATTGAAAAGGATGTTGGCACAAAATAACTCAACAACAAAAGAGACGAAAAGTAAAGAAACAATAAGATAACAGAACAATAAACGACAGTAGTACAATGGCAAAAGGGCGTCTTAAAAAAGAATGAATAGGGGTTGGTTATGGAAAAGATGTGGAATAGAACAAAAAAAAAGAAAAAAACCAAAAGAGGAAAAGGTGACAGAAACTTACTATAACCAAAAAAAGCAAATAGGAGATGGAGAAGTGTAACACCCCTTACCCGAGACCGTTGCCAAAGTCGAGTACGAGGCATTACTTAACTTATCATACTAATTCGGAGCATAAAAATTTACTTTGAAAATTAATTTCACTATTTACAGCAAAGCTGTCCAATCGCGCAGCAGTTACTAAATTAACTATATCTCAAGCTACGGAACTTGAAATTTAACTCTGTAAATTTTACCTGAAACTAGACTCATATATATACTCACCATAAAATTTTTAGAATTTTTGGTTCAGCCAATTAGTACAGTTTATTAGTTAAAGTCTCCCCTGTTTCACCACCTGACTGCCCTAACCTCTAGTCACTAAAAATAAGTTTTCTCACTGTAGGATTTTCATATGAAGTTCTTACTTGTTTCTACAGAAAATAGACTCAATGAGAAATCTATACATATAAACTATAACTCATAACCATTTTTGTACAATTTTTAATGATTTTCTAAACTCAAAACAGGGGACTCCAAAAATAGTTATGACCCTATCTTACTAAAATTCACATATCTTAAAATATAAATTTCCTTTTGCTACACCGTTATTTTTCCATGAAAATAGATTCAACAAGATTTAATTCCATATATCAGTCACCCTCTAATTCATTTTATACCATCCTAGGTGATTTTTCAAAGTCACGTCACAGTGCTACCTGAATTCTGTTTCTTTGCAAAATTTTATACTTTCATGATTTCCATGCATAATTTTTCACCTAGACTTTCATAACAACAAACACCTTCATACTTAACCATTTTAATGATTATACATCACCAAATGCTTACACATCATTCATTAGCAAAATCATAATCACAAACATACAAAATAACTAAATCCCTATACATGCCATAACTCAAACGTGTTTCATCATAAAATACCGAGCGATTGTGGTTGATAGTGTGGACGATCTCCGACTTCTTTAGGATCCTTGAAGTAGCTTGCAGTACTATACGAGGAAGAGAAATAAAAGAAGTAAGCATAAAGCTTAGTAAGTTTACTAGCAAATAAATAACAACATTAACCACAATTAATTAAACTCAAGTGTCTATATCTCTAGTTTACTCTTTAGTTAATCTCATACTAGTTCTCTTGCTTGTTTACTTAATATACTTGTGTTCATAACTTACTCTTCTCTTACTGCATCGTTGAATATCAATTGTTAATATAATAAATTCTTAACTCTTATAACTTACCTGAGCTTGCCATTTCTTATTTTTAACTGAGCTTTCATGTACCTGATTCGTTTACTAGCCCGTTGAACCACATTGGAATAATAAGGATACTCGGGTATCTTCTGATCATAACATGCCAAAGCCATGTCCCAGACATGGTCTTACATGGGACGTTCTCATATCGGTGCCCATGCCATGTCCTGACATGGTCTTATAGGGACCTCTCATCTCGATATAACGCCATGTCCTGACATGGTCTTACATGGGACCTCTCATCTCGGTGCCAATGCCATGTCCTGACATGGTCTTACATGGGACCTCTCATCTTGGTGCCAACGCCATGTCCCGACATGGTCTTACATGGGACCTCTTTACCCAAATGTCATGACATTCGTATCCAGTACCATCCTTATGTATCAACGGGACTTTTTAATTTTAATTCTCTATCATTTCATGCTTGGATCATCATCAAATAAATTCATAAAATAAATTCATAGTTGCTGGAAAATAACAACATTAATAATAAATATTGAAATATTGCTTTTATTTACCGTAAACTTACCTCGGTATCAAATATAGTCCAATTCAACAACTTAGTCTTCAACTTTATTCTTCCCTTTGTCTAACCTCGAGTTTCGTTCTTCTTGATCTAAAATAGCAAATTTAACTTATTTAATACTCACATTCATCAAAACAGCCCTCAACTCTAACTTTTTCAAAATTACGATTTTGCCCCTAAACTTTTACATAATTACATTTTTACCCCAAGGCTCGGAAATTAAACGTCATCCCTTATTCTTATGTTTTATGACATGATGAACATTTTTCCCTTCTATGACAACATCAAATTCCCACTCTAACATGTACTTATGAACATTAGGTATTTTTACCGATTATGTCGTTTTACTCGTTTTCACTTAAAATCGCTTAGCAAAAGTTGTTTAACATAATTTCTAGCTTCATATTCTATCATAAAACATCAAAATAAACACTTTTTTCCTATGGGTATTTTTCCAAATATAAACCCTAGGTTAAATTATTGCTAGAATAAGCTAAATTAAACTACCGGGATCTCAAAAACGTAAAGAACATTAAAAACGGGGCTTGGGATCACTTACTATGAAGCTTGGAAGCTTGAAAACCCTAACTATGGCTTCCCCCCTTGCTGATTTCGTTCACTATGAAGAAGATGAGCATAATTTGCCATCTTTTTCTCTTTTAATTCATTTTAATTACTAGATTACCAAATTGCCCCTAAGTTAAAAATTTTCTATTTCACTTATCTCATGTCCATTTTTGTCTACCAAGTTACCAATGGTCTAATTACCATATAAGGACCTCCAATTTAAAGTTTCATAACAATTGGACACCTCTAACATGTAGAACTCAACTTTTGCACTTTTTACAATTTAGTCCTTTTGACTAAATTGAGTGCCCAAACGTCGAAATTTTTGAATGAAATTTTCACAAAATCATTCCGTGAAATCATAGACCATAAAAATATAAGAAAAATAAATTTTTCCTCATCGGATTTGTGGTCCCGAAACCACTGTTCCGATAACCTTGAATTTAGGCCATTACAAGAAGTGGACAAAGAGGGGTGGTAGAAAGTGTAGAGATTTTAGGAATATTTTCCTTTTTTTTTAAAACTAAATAAAATAATATCCAAGTCAGATTTTATTATATTTGATTTGTTACTATCTTATTAGGCTGCTAAGAGTTTACTTCTCACCCAGATTCCTCTATTATGGGCAGCATAGTGTGTTAGATCGGAAGGATCAACTTGAGATCATTGATAGGGAGGTTGAATTGGCCACTGAGAAATTGTGGTGGAAGAAATGAAAAATATGCAACAAAGAACACAATGATTTATAGTGGTTCTACCCTAATTGCCTACTCCACTACCTTAGCTTACCACAACTAAGGATTTCTCCAAATTCACTAATTTGGTAACCTTTGAGGACAATGTTTAACCTTACAATCTCTCTTAAGATTTATGCCCCCAAATCTTAAGATATAAATCCCTTAAGGTTTCTACCCAAACCTTAAGGATTAACCTTCTCTCAAAGAGAAACAAACAAGCAAGCAAGCAAAGAAATAATCCTTACAATATTAGGATGTTTTCCAATGAAGCACAAATACAAAGAAGAACACTTGAGCTAAATGAATACAATGAAAGCTCATAAGTGTTTACAAGAAACAATATGAAAAAATTAATCTCTAGGTTATTTTGATTGATCTTCAAGCTTTTCACTTTACTCTTGTTATTGTTAAACTTTTAGAAGATGATATTTATACCCTTTAATTGATTTCCAACCGTTGTGGTTGTTGTAGAAGTGAATGTAGCCATTGGGGATGAAATATCAGGTCATTAACTTCATTTGCGGCAACAAGTATCGATAACTACTAAAAGTGTATCGGTATTTTTTTTGTAATTAATGCTGATTTCAGTAACTGTTGAAGCAAGAATATCAATATCTTGTAAAATATCAATACTTTTTGTCCTAGAGCAATTCTAACTAGTTTGAAAATAGTCAAAACATATTTGAAAATGTTTGATTTAATTGAAACCATTTCAACTTAATTTTATGAAATTGCTCAATTCAAAAACATTTTGCACGGTGTAACATAGTTTATGGGAATCAAAATATTTTCACTTTGCACACACAAGATTCGAACACGAGACCTCTAAGTAAGATGAGGCCTTACCACTAAACTAGTAGACTCATTCTTGTTAATAGACACTTAAAATTAAAAGATAAGTCAGATGTTCTAATTTAAGGGTTAGGATAAAATAACAAAAATTCAAGGAAAGGGGTTTGAACATAGGACTTTAGGCGCACAATCCAAAACACTTAACCACTAAACCAAATCAATTTACTATACATGATTCCTACAATATTTATTCAAAAAGAGGACGTGACCACTCTTGGTTCACTAACCCAATTTTTGGGATGTGACACATTCTACCTCCACCACCGGTAAACCCATACCCAGACCCATTTGAGTCGCCTGAATGTATGCAAGAACTTTCATTGCAAAAGTTAAAGGTATGTTGTTATTCATCACTGTTTTAGACCTTAGAACCCATCCATTCGAATATATTATCACAATCCCTGAGCAAGATCTACTTTCTTGTTTTTTGAACGCAGAATCAAAGTTAATTTTGAGGTTCGACCACTTTGGCAACCTCCACATCGCATCCTTCAATCTCTTAAGAAGTATATTCTTCCCTAGTTTGTACAGTTCTCGCATGTAACTCATAATGAAGTTTGCTATTACTTACCCCATTTTTCGTTGTCACTATAACATCTCAAACATCATGGGGTTAGAATTCATAAAATAAAGAAGAAGCCTTAGTTTAGGTGGTAGAGAGCTTAGGCAATCGTATAGAGAACTAAGGTTCAAATCCTACTATTTGTATTTTTCCTCTTTTATTTTTCAGCAACTATGGATGAAAACCAAACTAGTATAAGTAATAAATGTGGTAGAAAATGACCAATAATGAACCTGTTTGTTTAATGGTAAGGCTTCAACATATTTCCCCTTGCACCAAGGTTCAAATCATGCTAATTCCCTTCCTCTTTTATTAAATTTTGGTAGATTGAGTAACTTACCAAATCAACCCTTTAAAAAATTACTTAACCTTGCCATTTGGTCCCTATCCTAATCATAATTGGATTTTGATTATTTTTTTCAACTCTATCTAGAATTTCTTTTCTCTCTTCTTTAAATATGTCTTTTTATCTTTTATTTTTCCACTTTTTCCTTTTCATAAAATTTCATATTCTTTTGCTGGAAATTTATTGTTGAAATCCCAAACCCAATTTCCACCCCGTTTAATCCATTCTTCATATTGTTTTAGTGTAACACTATCAAAATTTGTTTTTAACGGATCGGTAAGAATTCTTATTTTTAATTTTATAGAATCTTGGAATAACATCGTTCTTGACAATCTTTCAAATCAATTTTGAATCTTTTACGGGTTTTCCTAAATATCTTGATGATTCCGGTAAATCTTGAAAGTTGATATTAATTCTTGCGTATTTGTAGATAAAAAAACTCGTTGTAGGTATCTCGGATAAATTTTGGACATGAGGATTGTCATATGAGACCTCGAAAGTCAGGTGTGTGTTCTTCTATGAGAAAATAGAAGCAAAGCTAAACTAGCCCAGACTTGACGGGCATGTGGGCTATCCATTTGGACCATATGACTTGAGTCATCCCACACAATCATGTGCCCCTATTTATTAAATTTTATAGTTTTGCCTAGAATTTTATGTTTTGTGCAGATTAGTCCTTGAATGGTTCCCAAACTATTTTTAGTGCAATACTTTATGCAATTAAGTCTCTGATAGTATGAATTATGCTAGAATTCATTGTTAGATTGACTAATACCAGATAATATTTATATGTATTTACAGGATTTGTGAGCAATAATTATGCCTTTTGCATCGGTATTTGTGATTGAACATATAAAATGCCTCATATTGTTAAACTAATCATAGAAAACATGACTTCAGTTACTAAGATTAATTCATCACAAGCATATTAATTGCTATTGAATCGAACTGATAAGAGCATATTGTTTACCACTGTATTGTTTTGTTAAAGACATATTAAATGCTACTGTATTGATCTGTTACATGCATATTAATTGCTACCATTTGAAATTGTTATAAGCATACCATAATGCATTGCATGGGGTCGGACGTTATGAGTGGAGGAAGTATCTAGCAGTTTATCTACAAAATAAAGATGGTTGTACAAGTCACAAGCCATGCAATAGTTTTTATCTGCAAAACGTTATGTACCCACAGCCATAGCAGGTCCTATCTGCGACGATACTTGCTGTGTATCCATAGTCAAAAGCAAATTCCATCTGCAGGATTTTGTTGTGTATTCACAGTTATGTGACGGCTTTCATCCGCAATATTACTGTGTTGATCGCAACTTATGGTAGTTGTCATATGCGAACCAGTAATGGTTTAACCACAAAGTCTGTGTGTTGGTGGATGGAGTTATGAGAAACTCCTAATGTGGTGTGTAGCAGTGGGGTAGGATTTTTTGATAAACTGAAATTGTATGGCATTCATAAAAACATGTGCATACAACTGTGATTTCTGATATGATACATATATATACATATGTTCATTCTTGTGTGATCTAAAATATTGATACGTGTGAAACTACTATGGAGAATTGTTTGATGAATAGTATTTTCGTATGATTAATCATTATTTTGATTATTCTTGTGCTGAGTTAATCTAAAGTAACGATATTCTGAATTATTATTCAATTATGATTATTCTGAATTTTGAAAAATTTATAGTGAAGTATTTTACGTGAAAAATCGTTAATTTGATATGCTTTGTGATTGTGTTTATTATTGGAATTGTTAAAGTGCTTTGCCTACTGTTTTGTTTCGACTTTCTTGTGATGGAACTCACACTGAGCTTTCATAGCTTACCGCCCTTATTTTTTTTCTTTTTAGATATCTCACAAGGTTAGGACGTGGACTTGGCATTTGTAGGGCTCAGCTCAGAATATTGATTTCTATATAAAAGTATTTTAAACTGATTATTTTATAATTCTAGTTGTTTGAAACTATATTATTAATATTGTGGCATGGGACTTAGCTTATTGTTATTAGTTAGGTACGCATGACATTTAAATTATTTAGGCTATTAGAATATGCATTTTTATTTAATTATGCATGAAACATAGTTTTCATTAAAATTACGTTAATATCACTTTTCCACTGCTAAATTGTAAATGTGTTCTGTTAAGAAAGTAATTCAAATTTTCAACTAAGTCTTCAATAGTAAACACCGTTATAAAGAATATATTAAGCATTGTTTTTTTAACTCTTGAGTTTTTCTGAAATGAGTCTAAACTTCCTTCTAAAATAAACAATTGTTTTTAATTAATAGTTTTTAAAACTCCAATAATTTTGCTAGGCCATTTTGGTGGTCAATGTAATCTCCCGAATTCGGGTTTAACGTCTCGACCAAGTTGGGGAGGTTACAGTCCCTCATGCACCAACTTATTCCTTTTTGTCTATATTGCCCATAACACACAACAACAAAAAATCAGTATTGATTGGTAGAGTTTTGTTCGAAAACCTAGGCAAGCCATTCCATACACTCCGAGTCTATCGCCAATTGTGGCCAAGCAATTTTTAACTTTTGCCATATCTCTTTTGTTGCAGGGCAATTGTGAAATACATGCTCTCTGGTCTTTGATTCCTCAGCACAACTAGGGCATATTGTTATTCCAGCTAATCTCTTGTAATGTAGATTGCTTAGGGTAGGTAGGTAATTCATGAAAATTCTCTAGATTCTAATCTTTAGTTTAGGGGGCAAATTTAGGCCCTACAATTTCCAGTAAAAACCATATATAGATTCTAGTGGTAATTAGTAATAAGGACCATAATACCTTGTAAGAGGAGCTAGTACCCACTCCTCACAAAATATTATCCCTGTGCCTCTCCTTGCCATACCATATAATCATTGTGCGGAAACCTTACTAATAGAATACACATAATTCTGTTAGTATCGTTTTCACTGAAGGTATTATTCACTATTTTTGCTCTCCATTTTTTTGGTATTAGAATCAATCAAATTCGCCACCACCCTAATGCCTAAATTACCAATACCATTTTGTATCTTGTAGTCTAACACTCCCGGCACCCACGCAGCCTTCATCACTGGGATTTGCGTCCCTATCCTAACCCACTAGCACAATTCAACTTGTAAAAGACCCTTGGCAGCTCACACACTTTTTCGGGCATAGGAAGGTATATTTCCTAATCACGCTTTTAAAAAACCAGTATCATGGTAGTATTTAACTTTTAGCGTATGAGCTAGCCAAGAGTTCGAATAATTAATTAACCGCCAACCCTGTTTTTCAAGTTATTTTTGATTTTGAGTGTGTCAACTAGGTCTGTTGTTCTAGAACTTCCTTTTGTTATACATGTCAAGACCACATTAATGATTTGATATGTTGAGATGATAGAGACACTTAGGATTTAAGCCATTTAGCCTTTAAATTGTTTACCCACTTTATTACCCACTAGTAAACCCCTTTGAGCTTAATCCATTTTTGTTCATTTATTACCCACTTATTTTAACCCTTAAAACCTTATTAATCTTTGAATTGCCCTTTTCTTTCCTTTCTTTAGATGAGATTAGGTTTTGGTAAGTTGCCTAACCATATTCGATCATTCATATTGTTGAATTTGTTTTTAAAAAAACATAGAAAAACTTTGAACTATCTTGTTCAATTATGAGATCACTCTTCATGTTATAGTCCCACTATCTTGCTTGTTAATTTGTTGAGTGTAAATCACAACTATTATATCTTTATAAAGGCTCACTCCAATTGTTTGTTTATTATTCATATAAATTCTTTGCAATTCAATATCTTATTCTTTTGGTCTAATAATTCATTCTTTGCAATTCATATAAATTAAATATAAAAATTAGAAAATATATATTCTAAAAATAAGATAAAATGAACCAAAATATAACTCAAATTTAAAAAATCAAAAGAAAAGAAAAGAAAATACCTAATTTTTAACTGATTTTTTTCAATTTCTCTTTTACCGGTTCAAACCAATTTAGGCTATTTTGAGTTACATGTAACCAGTTAGACCTTAATTCTTAACTTTATCTTTATCTGTTCAATTGACTTACCTAAATTTGTAGAAATTTTCATATGGTAAAAGAAATATTTACTCAAAATTTAATAATAGATTTTTAAAATAAACAATATTTATATAAAAATATTAAAAGAAATAATTACCACAATACTGTAAATAAAGTAAATAACATTAGTTTGGTAGAGGAATTAAACGAAAAAGATTTGATTCTACGTGGAATAATCATAAAAAAACATATTTTGTTTATTAAAGATTTCACCTCAAGTTTAAACTCAAATTTTAAAATTTAGGAATCGGAGTGAAAGGGAGAAATAAAAAATTACTTATTTTCCTAATTTTCCTCATTTAAACCATTAAATAAATTTATTTTGATATATACTTTTAAAATTTTCCAGTAAAAACAACTCACCCAAAATTATTGTAGTTTCAACCTGTTGAATAATCATTTAAATTTTTAAGATATAGTAATTAGATATTAAAATTAAAAATATATATACCAGAAAAATAAGATAAAAATAACAAAATATAACTCAAAATTTTAAAATAAAATTTCCCTTTTCACTTGTTTAAATCAATTTAGGCTATTTATAGTTAAATAGATATTTTTAAAAATGAATAGTGTTTATATAAAAATATTTAAAAAAATGATCAAAATAGTGTAGATAAAGCAGATAAGTTTAGTTTGTTGAAGGGGTTAAATAAAAAAGATTTGATTCTCCCCTAAAAATAGGTAGAAAGAATCATAGAAAAACAGAATAGTTATACTCTTTTCTTTATTTAAGATGTCCAACTTAAGCTTTAAAATTTAGAAATTAGAGTGAAAGTGAGAATTAAGAACAATGAACAACAATTCAGCAAAGAGCCCTATGATCGTCTCGTTCGGCGAGATGCTAATAGACTTCGTTCCTGATGTTGCCGGCGTTTCCTTGGCTGAATCCTACGCTTTCATCAAAGCTCCCGGCGGCGCACCTGCTAACGTTGCATGTGCCATCGCTAAGCTCGGAGGCAACGCTGCCTTCATTGGCAAAGTAGGAGACGATGAGTTCGGTCACATGTTGGCGAATCTGTTGAAGAAGAGCGGAGTGAACAGCGACGGGATCTGCTTTGACAAAGATGCGAGGACTGCGTTGGCATTCGTTACGCTGAAGGCGGATGGGCAAAGGGAATTCATGTTTTATCGATCCCCTAGTGCGGATATGTTGTTGAAAGAATCGGAGTTGAAATTGGATCTCATTAAGCAAGCCAAGATATTCCATTATGGATCCATAAGTTTGATATCGGAACCCTGCAAATCAGCTCACATGGCCGCCATGAAAGCGGCTAAACAGGCTGGGGTTTTGCTTTCTTATGACCCTAATGTTCGCTTGCCTTTGTGGCCTTCCCCTGAGGCTGCTAGGGATGGGATTAAGAGCATATGGGATCAAGCTGATTTTGTCAAGGTAATATTGTTTTCTTTTTATTATATATAGTAGTTTCGTATGGGGATGGTAAGACTCGAAAACTTATTCTTGTGTTAAAATCTATTCATTTCTATCGTTAAAAATCCAACCTCCAATGTGATAGCAACTTTCTAGTACATGGTATTCTATGCATTTTTGCCATGGTATCGTTTGATTTCAGGTTAGTGATGATGAGGTGGAATTTCTGACCAAAGGAGACCCTAAAAAGGATGATGTTGTTATGTCTTTATGGAATGACAACTTCAAGTTGCTTATTGTCACTGATGGACCAGAAGGTTGCAGATACTTCACTAAGGTATAATATTTTAAGTACAAGGACTAAGTTCAAACTACTTTTTCCAAAATTACAGGGCCCTGGTAACAAATTTGAAACCTTCAAAATGCAATTTATGAATGTTTGTGGAAAATGAATGCAGAAATTCAAAGGAAAGGTGAACGGCTACAAAGTGAAAACCATCGACACCACCGGAGCCGGCGACGCTTTTGTCGGTGCATTTCTACAAGCTGTAGCCAAAGATCCAAATCTCTTCAACGTATAAATAGATCTTATAATCCCAATATTTTTCTATTTCAAGATTTAGGGTTTCTTTTCTGAATATAACCTAATTTATGAAAACAGGATGAAAATAAGCTGAAGGAGGCACTGGTGTTTGCAAATGCATGTGGAGCAATTTCTACAACTCAAAAAGGAGCCATCCCATCCCTTCCTGACAAGGCTCAAGCTGAAAATCTCATCAAAGAAGCCAAATGATGTTCTTTCCTTTTTTTCTTTCTAGAAATAATTAAATCTTTTTAGTTTTTTTTTTTTTGGTTTAGAAGGTCGGATGCGTCACACCGCCCATCCAAAAGTAACCTTACCTAGGTAGCTTCGGTGATAAATAAGATGCCTTGCATTTTTTCAAGTTACTATTCTGATTTTATTTTTCTATCTTCTATATGTTTAATTTTTGTCAAATTGCGATTTTTGCTCGTAATAGATGAAAATAATATTGATAGAAACAATTCTTTGAGTTTTTTTCGTGTAATCAATCAATTATAAAATAGAATTTAGTTAATATAAAATTAAAAAAAGTCCCTAAGGTAATTGGGTTCATGAATTATGGCCACCAAACAGTTCGAGAACATACATTGGTTAAGGTTTCATGATTACCTTATCCCACGCAAATCGTTTATCCGTGAATAGACTTTTCTACGGACAAATCTATTTTGAATTTGATAAATACATTGCTTGTAAAGTATGTGTTCGTGTATGCCCTATAGATCTACCCGTTGTTGGTTGGAAATTTAAAACGGATATTCGAAAAAAACGATTACTTAATTACATTATTGATTTAGGAATCTGTATATTTTGTGGTAACTGCGTTGAGCATTGTCCAACAAATTGTTTATCAATGACTGAAGAATATGAACTTTCTAGATGAGGATCGGAATAATTTAGACTAAAACTAATTTATCGAACTAAAAATTCACATGATAATATATAATGAAATTAAGAATCTATTCATCTATAACCATCTATATATCCCCACATAGGGAGCCACCTCAAATTGTAAAGGGTGTATTTGATATAAAGTTAAAACTTACTATAAGTTCTTATATATATATATATATATATATATATATATATATATATATATATATATATATCATATATTTTAATCCCTGCTGAGGCTTTTGCTATCATTGACTCTCCTTTTGAGAGATCATAATCATTGAGAGCGATTGTTATGCTCTAATGATTAAATTAAACGGTAAATTATTGAGAAGGTCTATGAAGTTTGCTCTTATTTTGATTTGGTTCCTTTAGTAATGTTCGTAGTTAGCCAATGGAGTAGTTCATAGACTTGCCTATTGGTCTCTTAATGAGGATATTTCTTGTTAATTGATGTATTTGAAAGTCATTCATCGAGTGTTGAATGATACTATTGCTTGTTAATTGATGTTTATCTTTTGTTTTAAAAAACCATTTTAACGTAACGTCATTTCATTAACAATAAAAATAATGTACAAAGATTAAAGTGTTACTTTTTAAACGTACAGGATTAAAATATTCATTTTAATAGTAGAATGATTGAAATGAAGTTTTTAATATAATATAGGGACTTATAGTAAATGTTAACCGTTTGAGAAACCATATAATATTACAAGTAGGGAGAGATCCACTTACACCAAAGATAAACCGTACGATTAATTATTTAACAATCCAATTGTCATATTTCATTCATGTAGATCATGCATATCAACCGACATGAATTAAAATTTTCAAACTATTCGTTTTGTGTAAAAAAAGCTTTCAACCATTAAATATATTAATATATACAATATTTTAGGTCAATATGATAGAGATATCGATCGATACAAAAATTTACATACATGACAAGTATAAATATATTCATAAATTCAACAGTTAGAATGTTAAAATATTAATCATATAAAAATTATGAAAAGGCGATGTAAGTGGATCTCTCTTACAAATACATTAAATTAAGTGTAATTAAAGCACTCATGTATTGTTGTAGTAGGGAGTTGGGAATTGGAAAATTTATGTAGATAATTAATTAAGATTTGTGGTGAGTGTTCAATCGAATTGAATCGAATGAAAATTTTCGAGTTAATCAAGTTCACGAATCCTATTTTATAATCCTAACTCGATTAGAAATTTTCTCGAATCGAGTCAAATAAGATGGAATTCAAATTGAATTGAACATATTTGTTCGAGTTAAATTAAAAAAATGGCTTTGGGTTCTCTAGCCGCGACCACCCACCGTAATTAAATTTGTTATTAACTTTCATCCCCTCATAATTTATTTATTAATCTTTTATATACGGGTTATTTTTTTGCTTGCTTAATTATCTTCTGATTCTTGTCACCATGTATTTTGAAATTAAAAAATATATTAATTTTTTTAAAAAAAAGAGATTTTTTAATGAAAGTTATTTTAAAGATAAAATGTGAAACTGATACCAATAGAAAATTTTAACACGAATATTTTATGGAGTCATCAATAAATCAATTTTAACAAAAAAATGATAAAGATTTAACATGATTAAACAATTCAATAATATAAACAGTACCAAATGTGAAATTTAATTCAATAATATAAATAGTAGATATAAATTCAAAAAAAGAAAATTTTTGGGGTTTTTTGGGAGGAAGTAAATATTTCGGGGGAAAGCAAAAGGAAGATTTTTGTGGGGTTTGGGGAAGTAAAAGGAAAAAGGTTTCAAGGGTTCGAGGAGAAAGGAAGTAAAAGGGTTTATTATTTGGTTTATTCGAATTCAAAAATTCAACTCGATTTGAACTTGAAATTCGAA
The DNA here is from genome assembly GCF_025698545.1 of Gossypium raimondii. Lineage (NCBI taxonomy): Eukaryota > Viridiplantae > Streptophyta > Magnoliopsida > Malvales > Malvaceae > Gossypium > Gossypium raimondii. Next base: position 4,902,092 of record NC_068571.1, on the reverse strand, counting down.
TAATTCAAAATTCGAACTCTTTTCCAATTTTTTCGAGTCGAATCAAATTTTGTCCACATGACTTTCATTTATATATATCAGATGCAATTACACTATTCTAAAAGAGAAACACATTTGTAGAATTATAAAGCAGTATAATTACCACCAATAATTTAGTTTTTTTTTAAGAATTATTTCGTAGGGTTCAAAAATTATTATTGAAGAGGTAATTATAATAGGAAGAAATGGAAAAAAATTGAAAATTATATAATATTATCTTTATTCACTATTTGACTTTCAAAATTGTTGCATCATATTGTTGAAATGTTTGTTTTTATGTTACTTTGTGTGTTTAGAGTAATGTAAAATATATAATTTTTCATAGGTTAATAATTTATTTTATATAAATGCTTCATATTATTTTTATTTTTATATTATGATGTAATTCACCTAGTTCTTTTTATAATGATACAAATATTTTGCATTTTAATATCATATTCATAAATTTATATAAACTTTTACACGATAATAATTTATTTTATAAAGGTTTTCTATTAGTTCATGTGTTTTAGTTATTTTAGATTTTTTTCATATTTATTTACTTAAACCCTACTATGAATTAATATAATTATAATATTTAATTTAATTTAATTTAATTTTCGATTGCAAAACGAGGATAGAATTTTAATAATAATAATTTATACAAAATGCTTCTTTCTTTGGGATTGTCACTAGTAATTAATATTTTTAATATGCATGGAAGATACAACGAGGGGTGGTGGCGCAGTTGGCTAGCGCGTAGGTCTCATAGCTTACTTGAGTTATCCTGAGGTCGAGAGTTCGAGCCTCTCTCACCCCAACCAATTTTTTTAATTTTTAAATAATGAACGCCCAACCATTTTCATTGCTGAGAGTACATATTGCTGAGAATATGATGAGTACTTGATGTGAACTAGCATTAGATGGCCTCATTATGATTCATATACGCCCTGTGATCTTTAACAATTTCTGTTGAATAAAAATGTCCATAGTTTGAAGATTAGCCTTTACATTTACTAGGTATTATGAATTCATTATCGTTTAGCAGGCTTGGGATCTGTATCAGCTTCACGGTTGGCCGGACCATAAGAAGACGAGTTTGCAGCACATCGGTAGTTGGGGCTGAACCTTCAGACTCAGCACCATTGGTGATTGATGTTGTGCTTACCGCGGTCGCCGCCACTTGTTAAGGGTGTATTTGAAATAAAGTTAAAACTTGCTACAAATTCAATTAGTAATGTTCGTAGGTTAGCCAATGGAATAGTTCATAGACTCTGCGTATTGGTCTCTTAATGAGGATATTTCATGTTAATTCAACTATTTAAAAGTCATTTATCGAGTGTTGAATGAAACCATTGTTTGTTAATTGGTGTTTTATCCTTTCAACACGTCAATCATGGTTAAATCACGTCATTCCATTAACAATAAAAATAAGGTGTAAAGATTAAAATATCAACTTTTTGGATTAAAATATTCATTTTAATAGTAGAACGATTAATATAAAATTTTTAATATGATATAGGGACTTCTAGTAATTGAGAAGCCATATAATATTATAAGTAGGGAGGATCCACTTATACTATTGTAAAACTTAAGTGATTTTATTATCTTCCGTAACTTTTATACGATTAATATTTTAACAATCCAACAGTTATATTTCATGTTCCATTCGTGTAGGTCATGCATATCAAGTCTGAAATAAATTTAAAAATTCAAACTATTCGTTTTATGTAAAAATTACTAAAAAATATAAAATCACTTAAGTTTTACTTTGGTGCAAGTGAATTTCTCCCACACGTATATTAAATTAAGTGTAATTGAAGAGATAATTATAATAGGAAGAAATGGAGAAAATTGATAATTATATAATATTATCTCTATTCACTCTTTTATTTTCAAAATTGTTGCATCATATTGCTCAAATGTTTGTGTTTATGTTACTTTGTGTGTTTAGTGTAATGTAAATTTATATATAATTTTCATAGGTTAATAATTTATTTTATATAAATGCTGACATATTCATATTATTTTTTTATATTATGATGTATTTTACCTAGTTTTTTTTATATTGATACAAATATTTTGCATATTAAAATCATATTCATAAATTTATATAAACTTTTACACAATAATAATTTATTTTATAAACATTAATTTCATTATAGGTTCTTATCATATATGTTATTTTTTATTCAATACGTAGAACTATCCATAGTCTCTCTCACAACCTTTAAATAGGAGGATAATGTACTTCAGCACACTCGAAGCCATATCTTCATGCACTGACAATAATACCGATGTCAATCGAGTGAAGCCTCAATCGAATTTTTTTTTATGTTCACATGTTTTAGTTATTTTAGATGTTTTTTATATTTATTTACTTAAACCCTACTATAAATTAATATAATTTAATTTTCGATTGCAAAACGAGGATATAATTTTAATAATAATTTATACAAAATCGAAATTCCTTAAATAATAAATGCTTCTTTCTTTGGGATTGCTTCCGTTTATCTCCTGAGCTTCCTGCTTATCTCAAAAATTAATACTTCAATATGCGTAGAAGAAACAACGAGGGGTGGTGGCGCAGTTGGCTAGCGCGTAGGTCTCATAGCTTCCTTGAGTTATCCTGAGGTCGAGAGTTCGAGCCTCTCTCATCCCAACTAGTATTTTTTCATGTTATTAAATAATGAACGCCCAACCATTACATATACCCTATGTGATCTTTAACAGTTTTTGTTGGAATAAAAATGTCCAAAAAATGTCCATAATTTGAAGATTAGCCTTTACATTTACTAGGTATTATGAATCTATTACATCTACACAAATGGAGGTACTCGGCGTCATTCTCGTTTAGCAGGCTCGGGATCTGTATCAGCTGCACGGTTGGCCGGACTATAGGAAGATGAGTTTGCAGCACATCGGTAGTTGGGGCTGAACCTTCAGACTCAGCACCATTGATGACTGATGTTGTGTTTAGCGGGGTTGAGTTCGGAACAAGCCCTCGCGCCTCCATTGCGTCGCGTGCTGCTTTCTCTTTGGCTCTTTTGGCCCCTTCCAACACCTCTTCCTGTGTAAATCTATTAAGTAGATGTCATGTTTAATGAATTATCAATATGCAAGCTCAAATGGAAAATAGCAACAATATTGCAAAATGTGGACTTTATTATGTCATTTCTTCACGAAATAATATATCCCTATGTAACAGTCAATTGCTCATAAATGTTTAATGCAGTTGTTCTTATAAGAACGTGCGCAGAATATGATCGTAAGTTTGTCCAAATTGCGGATTTGACTTAGGGCTTTAAGCGAAACACAAATAAATCCGAGTCAAATCTAAAAATTTAAATTTTAAAGAAAGCAATTAAAATAAAAAATTAAGATAAAAAATAATTAAATAAATAAAATATTTGAATAATTAAATAAGAGCAAAATAGAATAAAGAATAAAATAAAATAGATAGATGAGAATAGCATATAGAAATCCTAAGAAGCCTTAGATTGAAAATAGGAACTTGAATCTTTTTCTATTTACTTTATGTATATCAAAAAAGATTCAAAGTAGATTTCTCGATTCGTGAAATGAAAAAAGCCTCTGGAGTTTTTTGTTTTATATTCATCTGAAGGAAATATGAGAAAGAAAACAATAAATAAAATAAATAAAATGAAGGAAATATATATATCAGACTATAGTAATTTAATACACATACAAATTATAAAAATACATAAAAATATTGATTTTTATCAATTTCACGAACAAGATCCAAGAATAAGATTAGTTGATGGAGGGGGAGGGGTAGATCTGGGGATCAACCAGTAGCGAGAGAAGGGATTGCTTCTTCCTTGAATTGAAGAGTTCGTTCAAAAAATTCATCTATCTGATTGATGAGCCATAAGACAATTCATGGTTTAGACGACTAGTAAAAATAGAAAAGAATAAACGAATTGGGTTCATGGATTTACCTAAGTCAGGTTATGGACCAATACAAGAAAATATTTTTTTTATATTCAAAACCAATTAATTATAAGGGGGTAGTGCACGAGAAATCAAATCATATATAAAAAATCGAATCCCCCAACACCCCCATAACATAAGGTGCTCGGAAATGATTGAAGTAGTTGAATAGGAGGATTGCTATGACTATAGCTCTTGGTAAGGGGGTAGTGCACGAGAAATCAAATCATATATAAAAAATCGAATCCCCCAGCACCCCCATAACATAAGGTGCTCGGAAATGATTGAAGTAGTTGAATAGGAGGATTGCTATGACTATAGCTCTTGGTAAGTTTACCAAAGATGAAAATGATTTATTTGATATTATGGATGACTAGTTACGTAGGGACCGTTTCGTTTTTGTAGGTTGGTCTGGCCTATTGCTCTTTCCTTGTGCCTATTTCGCTAAGGGGGGTGGTTTACAGGTACAACCTTTGTAACTTCGTGGTATACTCATGGATTGGCCAACTCCTATTTGGAAGACTGCAATTTCTTAACCGCCGCAGTTTTTACCCCTGCTAATAGTTTAGTACATTTTTTGTTGTTATTATGGGGTCTTGAAGCACAAGGAGATTTTACTCGTTGGTGTCAATTAGGTGGTTTGTGGACATTTGTTACTCTCCACGACGCTTTTGGACTAATAGGTTTTATGTTACGTCAATTTGAACTGGCGCGATCTATTCAATTGCGACCTTATAACGCAATCACATTCTCTGGTCCAATTGCTGTTGTTGTTTCTATATTCCTGATTTATCCACTAGGTCAGTCTGGTTGGTGCTTTGCGCCTAGTTTTGGTGTAGCAGCTATATTTTGATTCATCCTCTTTTTCCAAGGATTTCATAATTGGATATTGAACCCATTTCATATGATGGGAGTTGTCGGTGTATTAGGCGCGGCTCTGCTATACGCTATTCATGGTGCTACCGTAGAGAATACTTTATTTGAAGATGGTGATGGTGTAAATATATTCCGAGCTTTTAACCCAACTCAAGCCGAAGAAACTTATTCAATGGTCACCGCTAACCACTTTTGGTCCCAAATCTTTGGGGTTGCTTTTTCCAATAAATGTTGGTTACATTTCTTTATGTTATTTGTATCAGTAACCGGTTTATAGATGAGTGCTCTTGGAGTAGTCGGTCTGGCTCTAAACCTAAGTACGTGCCTATGACTTCGTTTCCCAGGAAATCCGTGCAGCAGAAGATCCTGAATTTGAGACTTTCTACACCAAAAATATTCTTTTAAACGAAGGTATTCGTGCTTGGATGGCGGCTCAAGATCAGCCTCATGAAAACCTTATATTCCTTGAGGAGGTTCTACCTTGTGGAAATGCTCTTTAATGGAACTTTAGCTTTAGTCGGTCGTGACCAAGAAACCGCCGGTTTCGCTTGGTGGGTCGGGAATGTTTGACTTATCAATTTATCCAGTAAACTATTGGGGGCCCATGTAGCCCATGCTGGATTAATCGTATTCTGGGCCGGAGCAATGAACCTATTTGAAATGGCTCATTTTGTCCTAGAAAAACTCATGTACGAATAAGGATTAATTTTACTTCCCCACCTAGCTATTCTAGGCTGGGGGTTAGGTCGTGGCGGAGAAGTTATAGACACCTTTCCATACTTTGTATCTGAAGTACTTCACTTAATTTCCTCTGTTGTATTGGACTTTGGTGGTATTTATCATGTACTTTTGGGACCTAAAACTCTTGAAAAATCTTTTCCTTTTTTCGGTTATGTATGGAAAGATAGAAATAAAATGACCACAAATTTGGGTATTCACTTAATTTTGCTAGGTATAGGTGCTTTTCTTCTTGTATTCAAGCCTCTTTATTTTGGGGGCGTATACAATACTTGGGCTCCGAGAGGGGGAGATGTAAGAAAAATTACCTCAAGGATTATATTTTATTGTAGCTTTAATGGAGTTCCAGCTGAGGAACGGCTGTATTGGAGATCTTTCCTAGTTAAACTGTGAGCAGATAATCTTAAAGGTGTTAAAAATGAAGAGCTGCTTGTTGCTTCTCACAAGTATGAATATCTTTGTTCGCGTGGCCTGGTAACTTTCATAAGTGGAAAAGCCATTTTGAGAGTAAAAAGAAACATAGTCTGTACTTATGGATACGTTTTCAACTGGGCAGTGGGTTCTTCTTGTTAAACTATTGAACAAAAAACAAAACACAAAGAGAAAAAAAAATCTTCTCTTCATCTTATTCAGTGCATGCAGAAACCATGCATTTATACAAAAATGCATAACGTAACTGACGTTAACAGACTAACAGTCGACTAACAGCTAACAACCGTTCTTGACTATAACAATTTTAACTATTTTAGTAACTACTCTAACATTCCCCCAGCTTGTTTGTTTCTTCGATCACAAAGTTCCCTTGACGTCAGAACCTGAAGTGCACGTCTGAAGGATGAAAATAGCTTTGGGGTGATCGGTTTTGTGAAAACATCTGCAACTTGTTGAGCAGAGGGAATAAAATTGACTTGTAAGCAACCAGCAAGAACCTTTTCACGAACAAAGTGATGATCTATCTCAACATGCTTCATCTTTGCATGATGTGTGGAATTTTCTGTGACTGATACTGTTGAGGAGTTGTCGCACCAGATGATTGGCACCTTAGTCAATGGTATTCCAACTTCTTTCAGAAACTGTTGAATCCACCATAGTTCAGACACGCAGTTTGCTAGGCTGCGATATTCTACTTCAGCAGATGATCGGGACACCACCGATTGTTTCTTTGAACACCACGCCACAGGATTTGAACCAAGATATATCACATATCCGGAAGTAGAACGCCGGTCTTCAATGGATGATGCCCAATCAGCATCAGATAGGCCACCAGCTCTCGTTGTCCTGCTTGAAAATACAATCCATGATCGATGGTGCCAGCCAAATACCTTAAGACACGTTTGACTGCTTTCCAGTGAGTTTCACTTGGAGCATTCATGTATTGGCTGAGTTTATTGGTACAAAAAACCAAGTCAGGTCGGGTAATGCAAACATACTGTAGCATACCCACAACACTTCTATATAGGTGCACATCAGGGAAAGGAGGACTGCCATCTGAAGCTACTAGCTTGGGCAGGTTTACCATAGGTGTCGGTGTGAATGCAGCCCCATGCATTCCGGTTTTCTCAAGGAGTTCAGTAACATATTTTTTCTGACTCAGCATCAGTCCCTGGGATGTTCTCTGAACATCAATGCCCAGAAAAAAAACTAAGTGCTCCCATGTCCTTAAGAGCAAACTTGCTGTGAAGACGATGCACAACATCTTCTATATCTTGTTCATGACTACCAGTGATCACAATATCATCGACATATACCATAAGAAGAAGATACTTCCCTTCAGAAACTCGTATGAATAGAGAGGAGTCAGCTTTGGACATAAGAAAACCAAGTTGTGTCAGTAGGTATTCCTTAAGTGTCTGGAACCAGGCGCGAGTGGCTTGTCTCAGACCATACAATGCTTTATTAAGCTTGCACACCAATTTTTGACCAGCAACTCCTGAAACTTCAAAGCCAGGAGGTTGTTCCATGTATATTTCTTCAGTGAGCTCGCCATTAAGGAAGGCGTTGTTGATGTCGACTTGACGTAGAGGCCACCTCTGCATAACTGCAAGTGAAAGAACAGTGCGAATGGTAGAAGCACGAACTACCAGACTATATGTATTACGAAAATCAACCCCGGCATGTTGAGAAAACCTTTTTACGACTAACCGAGCCTTGTATCTGTCAACAGATCCGTCAGACTTTCTTTTAACTTTAAACAACCACTTGCACCCTACTGCTCTTCGATTCTCTGGAAGAGAACACAGGGTCCATGTATTATTGCGAGCCAAGGCTTGTAACTCATTGTAAACTGCTGTCTGCCAACACTCAAACGTCATTGCTGTATGAATGTCAGAAGGATTATCTTTTGATAACGAACTTGATGTGCTCAGGTATGCTTTCGGCTTAAAAATTCCAGCATTGCTTCTGGTAACCATGTTGTGGGTGTTAATTTGATAAGGGTGTGCTTGTTGTTCAGGGGACAATGGCATAGGTGACATAGAGGGAGTAGGTTGACTGTGTATTATATTATGAGAGGTAGACGGTGTGTTGGACATTGATTGTGAAGAAGTCGGTGTAGTAGATGTAGTTGACGTGATGGGTGGAGATGTAGGTAGATTGCTAGGTGGAGGTGTAGGTAGATTGCTAGGACACGGTTCATTAGGAGAAGGTAAGACTAAGAGTTTAGCACAACGTGTTGACTAGATGTAGGTGATGTGACTGTTGACAAAGCAGCTTTGTAAGGAAAACTATTTTCATTGAAAGTGACATGACGGGTAACATACACTCTACCATTGGGATCCCTACATTTGTAACCTTTATGGAAGGAAGAGTATCCTAGAAAAACACAGGGTATTGACCTAAATTGCAACTTTGTTTTGGTAAACGGTCGCAGGTTGGGAAAGCATAAACACCCAAAAATTCTAAAGTAAGTGTAATCGGGTTTTTCCTGAAACAGCATTTCATATGGTGAAACATCACCCAAAGGATGAGAGGGTAACCTGTTGATCAAGATCACAGTACTGCAGAAAGCTTCATTCCAAAATGCACGGGCATTGAAGCATGAGCTAACATAGAAAGACCTGTTTCAACAATCTGTCGATGTTTTCGTTCAACAAGACCATTCTGAGCAGACGTGTAAGGACAAGTGAGACGATGCACAATACCCTGTTGACTCAAATAATTTTTCAATGCCTGAAACTCCTCTCCCCCATCCGTTTGTAAAAACTTGAGTTTTGTACCAAGTATTCTCTCAACTTGTCGATGAAACTGTGGAAACACAGTTTGGACATCTGATTTGTTCTTCAGAAAATACAGCCAGGAATACCAAGAATAGGCATCAGTGAAGGCAACATAATACCGAAAACCATTAGAAGTAACTGGAGCTGGTCCCCAAACATCCGCCACAACCAGTTGAAGAGGAGATGTATATGTAGTGTTTGATTTTTGAAATGGAAGCTTACATTCCTTACCAAGATAACATGCAACAGAATCAACAAATTTATTGTTATCAGAAAACTGTACATTACATCGTATAAGTGCTTTTGTAAGTTTAGCCCGACAAGGGTGTCCTAAGCGATAGTGCCAGACACTAAGAGGAAGTCTGACACTAGTTGAGAAGCACTGAGCAGACTTGGACGGAACATGAGCTCTAGTAGGCTGATTAATATGAAGTCTGTACAACCCATGCTGAACGGAGCCTCGAAGTAAAACCTCCCTTGTCTTCAAATCACGCACCTGGTACGGATTAGGAAAAATTCAAACATGACCTGATTGTCTTTAGCAAACTTGGATACAGATAAGAGGTTCTTAGTAATTCCAGGAACGAGCAACAATGATCGCATGTACAAAGGTCGAGAGTGTGTAAGTAATAATGATTTTCCAGTAGACAAAACAGGTAAAGCTGATCCATTTCCAACAAACACCTTACCTTATCCTTTAAAGGATTCACTATCACCAATAGAACTAGCTGAATTTGTTAAATGATGTGTGGCACCTGAGTCCGGGTACCAGGAATTATCAGCTACAGTGTCAGGTGTTGCTACATATGCCTGAGGTAGGGCTATTGTCGCACCAGAAGAAGGCATAGGAACCTGTTGTGAAGGGCCACCAACAAACGGATTATTCCAAACAGATGACGGGTGAGTGGGAAAACACCAGCCTGGTGAACTCCATTGAGGTTGTGAGGGGAACCAGGGTGTAACTGAAGGACTTGACCCAACCATGCAAACATTTGCTTGTGGAGGAGGCCTGTAGTTGTTACTCTTGTAGGACGAGTCAAACCTATGATAACAACGGTCAACAAGATGACCAGGCTTCCCACACAACTGACATTGAATCTTTGAATGAGAAGAACGGCCTCGCCCACGCCCTGACATTTGCCCTCGAACTGTAGACGTAGGTTTATAGACAGGAACCGAACCATTTGAACCTGTAGAATTAGACGATTGATGAGACACCATGTTAGCAGAACTCGAGACTTCAGTACTCACAAGCTGTTGCCGAGCTTCAGCATCCAGAAGCATAGATGTAACTCCTTGAACTGTGTAAGGCACCTGGCTTGACGTAACAATAGTAACAACAGATTCATAGTCGGGAGAAATACCATTTAATATTGCAGTGATGTGTTCATGCTCACTAATAATCTCACCACAGCTAGCAAGATGATCGCAACATCCTTTTATCTTGACCAAGAATTCTTTAATGCTCAGCTCACCCTTGCGCTGGGAGTGCAACGTCCGCCGATAAAACATCAACTTGGAAGTTGTTTTACTGCCATACAGCTGACAACAGCCTTCTAGATCTTTGCACTTGTATCCATGCCAATAAGGTGAGGGAGAACAGATGGACTGATAGAAGATAGTAACCATGACGCAAGAGCACTGTCCTGTTGCTTAAAGTGCGCAAACTCCGGATTCTCACAACGATCACCACTGCCATCAGAAAGAAACTGATTGGGAGGATCTTGATGCTCATCTAAGAAGCGTTGAAGCCTATGTGCTTTGACTGCCAAGAGTACCTGCTGTCGCCATAGCAAGTAGTTGCTATCATCAAGAAAAACGCTAATCTTGTTGTAGAAAAGAACCTACTATCGACAACGCCATCAACAGAACCGGAAGCCATACTGCTTATGATCAGCAATATTCAAGCGAAAAACACCAGGAATCGATTCACCTCTGATACCATGTTAAACTATTGAACAAAAAACAAAACACAAAGAGAAAAAAATAATCTTCTCTTCATCTTATTCAATGCATGCAGAAACCATGCATTTATAGAAAAATGCATAACGTAACTAACGTAACTGACGTTAACAGACTAACAGTCGACTAATAGCTAACAACCGTTCTTGACTATAACAGTTTTAACTATTTTAGTAACTACTCTAACACTTCTAATTCAAAATACAGCAGTAGCATAACCTTTTTGCTTCTGTCATGTTTTTATTTTTTTCTACCCTGAAATTAAGTTAATTCCATGAGTTAATTCATCAAGGCCATAGGTTTCCTGCCTTTGTTGATTGTGGATGGATCTGTTTCCTAAACCTTAATTAAAGCCATCCTGAGATATCAATTTAAATAAATGAAGAAAACTGTTCTTTTATCAGGTCTGTTTACATTGTTTACACGGTGCTTGGAGATGTCAGCGTCTATGTTATTGGCAAAGATGAGTATGATGACTTCTAATGATGAGTGTTCATCCAGTGCCAAAGTCTTATTCTGTATGTGGGGGGATCTTTGTGAAATAACAATGAGGAAATTTGATTTATGCTAAATTAGTTATCTAAGTGATCAATTGGTGTTTTCTGGTGATTGTGATGTGAATAAAATGACCAAGTCTTTACTTTAATTGTTAGGATTCTTAGTTGCATAATCAAGTTATTCATCATCTTCTTGAAAATTGATTTAAGGGCTATAACTTTCATGTTTTACCATTTTGGTTTATATCCATTACATTTGGAGTTTACTGTGCAGGGTAAAAAGGGAGTTTGGATTAAATTGCCTATTGGACTCATATGTCTAGTTGAAACTACAGTGAAGGTAGTCTATGCTAATAATATTCCATTGCCTAGTCCTAAATTGTAGAGCAAAACTTTGAATATATGTTTTATCTTCACTTTGATAGTGAAGTTTGATATTGTTGACAATATTATGTAACCCTTGGTATATCTTCTTGTTGATAATTATAGTGTTTTGACAGTCAAGTTGTTTTGAAACACATTAAATTGATTATAGGAGGGGTTCAGATACCACCATGCTAAGCCAAGTTACCTCATGCTCGTGTTCTGGATTCCTAAGACCCCTGGCACTATCCTTGAAAATACAACACACCGTGTAGGTGTTGGTACAATTATCTTGAATGATAAAAGAGAGGTGCTCCCTTAACTCCATTGTTTTCAGCTTTTAATGCAAATGATTAATTGATTATTTATTCTGCTAATGTAGAGCTTGTTAATTGGTTTGTTCCCTTTTGTGTTTATTTGTCCCCCTTTTCTCCTTTCTCATTTGATCCTTCTTTCAAAATATATTTCAGTCTAACATCAATTCATTATATAAAACCCAAATTGCAACTTTACATGTCTTCCAGTCGGATACGAGTCTATGTTTGATACAATATACTCATTTATTTTTAAAAGGATTTTTCTTTCATATATTTTTTTGGAGGATTGTATATCCTGCACGTGTGTGTCGGTGTATACATATATATAATATGCTGGAATACGTACATAATTTTTTAAAGATTTTTTGGGTGGTTCAACTGTTTGAATTTTGAACTTGATGCAACTGCGTTAGGTTTTGCATCTGAGAAGAAACTGTATGCCAATCATATGGCCTTCTTAAATATCAGGGCTCAAGCTATAATCGTTAGGCTTCAAGTTGTAAGACAATGAAATACAGCAATGGACCGAATTTAGTTACATGAAGGGATGTGATGGGGTTGCTTTTCGGAGTTCTGATTATCTCGTTGAACTCGCCAAATGGCGATGGTGCCGGCTTGCCACCCGAAGAAAAGCTGAAACTATGCGATGATGCCTGTGAAAAGGAGCTTGAAAATGTATGGTGAGATTGCATAGCCCCCTTATCTGTGATTTTTCCTCTATCCATAGGCTGCTCGTTTACTTATTTAACAGCATTTCGTGTATCCTATCGTGTTTGGGTTCTTTACCATATCATATCATGTTCAAGTTATTTTATATAAAATTTGAGACACTCATGTATTCATGTTGTGTAATATGCCAAGTAGGCATTGCATCTGTAAGACATTAGTAATGTACTAATCAAGAAACCTAACCTTTGCTTAATATCCAATGAAGTTGACCTTATCTAGGCATTGCAGTTGATGTTTTGAAACTTCTTGTTGGCATGCTTGATCATCTTATACATTAAAGTATAACACTATGTTACCCTGATTTGATGTGAGTTTTGAATACCAGTATGTGTTCAGCATGTACATATACTTGGTTCTTAAGTTTTGCCTTATGTTTGAATGTGTTGGACAAGTGTGGGAAATGGTAATTTAGGGAAAATAAAAGAGTCCTAGTAACAAAGAGATCAATAGACAGTGAACAAAACTTGGTGATGATGATAAGTGGGTAATTTAACCGGTGAACAAATGATTAATTTCCGTAGATGATGATTGGTAGCTAATGATTTTGTACTTTGTGTTTGATGAAGGTACCTATGGTAACTACGGAATCCGGTTTGCAGTACAAGGACATTAAAGTTGGTGAAAGTCCCAGTCCTCCAGTTGGTTTTCAGGTGTGTAATTGTTCTTCTCCTGCAAGTTTGCCATATTCTCCTGCAATCTGAACTACTTGGAATATGATTTGTCTCTTGTACGAACCGGCTTTGAAGGTTTCTCAGTAATGGTACTCAAATTCTAAAATCGGACGTCTTTTTCGAATTCAGCAATCCATGTTATACAAGTCCAAATATGCCCGGGCCCACATAAAAAACTAAAACAGGAAAAAATAACAGGCCCAACAACCAATTTTCAGACCCCAGCCCAAAAAAAATCAAAATTTCAGAAACCCTAATGACCTTAGCAGCAGAACTCATCGCCTCTTTAAGACCATCGCAAGACTGAGTCGCACTCCTCGACACCTCCAGTAAGCGTCACAAGACACGCCTCCAGAGATACTGCAAACAACAAACACAAAACAGAAGGGCAAAAATCGGGTAACAAATTACGGATAAACAATAGGATAGATTGATCTTTGATTTTTAGATTTTCTTCTTTTCTATTTCGGCTATAAAAGCCCGATTTTTAATCTATAAAAGTGGGGGGATTCAGTGTAAAAAAAATAGAGGGAAATACAGATCAAATTTGCTTTTTTTTCGAAGGTTTTTACTTTGGTAGTGTTCGTCGTTTCTTTTTGTTTATATTTTTTTTATTTCATTTTATTTTCTTTTATTTTCATTTTGTTTTACCTAAAATAACAAAGAAAAGAAAGAAAAACTTACCTGGACGCCGGAGTCGTCAAGACCGGTGTCATCTCCGTCGAAGTCGGAGCATGGGCATTAGGCTTGATCGGCGGCGCAAAAACCTAGGGGATGAAAACCCTAGCAGAGCATTTGGGGTTTTTTTTTTAATTTTTTCCCTTTCATTCTGTTTCAAATGGTTTTATGGAAAAAATTTTAAATAACAGAGGTAAAACGGCGCCGTATTGATGGCCAGACCCACGCGGTGACCCGACCCGGAGGGGAGGATCCGCGCGTTCTGGCCTTAAAGGGTAAATTTGTGCTATTAGTCCCTCCAATTTGTGAGGCGTTTTAATCAAGCCCATCTTATTTCTTTTAGATCGTGCTGCATGATTTGCTTCTGTTTCAATTTGGCCCGTGATGCTGCGCAACGTTTTGAGAGAACAGATTAATTTCAATTTGGGTCCTTCTTTTGTTGTGCGCACTTTGATTAGGTCCATTCGCGTGTTTTCTAATGCTAAATGCGGCCCTTAAATTCTGTTTAGTTTTCAATTTGATCCTTAATCGTTTTTTTAATTTCTTTTATATTATTTGACATTTTATTATTATATTATTTATTATTATATTTTCTATACATATATTCGCATATTTTATATATCATGTATATGCATATTTAACGTATATATATTTTGAGCTTTATACATGCATGCATATATTTCATTCACACATTTTTATTTTAAAAATTTCTTTTTATATAAGTTTTTATTTTAACTTTCACATGCTTTATATTTTATACATACTTATACATTTTTTATTTTGTAAATATATATACATATACATACTTTTATATTTTTATTTTCACGATTTTCAAATACATATACATGCATTTCTTTTATTAGTTTTGATTGATATATTCCATTCCATCTTTTATGTGTATCTTTGTATATGCGTGTTAAATATATGTGTACACATATTTGCAAATTTACTTGTATATTGTACTTGTATATATATATTTGTAAATATTTAGTCATATATGCTTTAAATTAAAGTATTTGTATCATATTGTACATTATTTTTTTTAACATACCCTTTTTGAAAATATAGTTTGGTTTTAATCATACATCAAAGTTATTTTCTTGATTCAAAAGTTTTTTTTTGAATAAAAGCAATATTCGGAGTTTGGGATTTTTGAGGGAAATTGAGCCCTAACGTATTGGGTTCTGATTTTCTTTGATGATCTTAAATAACCGAGGATATTCTTTATTCAAAATGCATGAGTATAAAAATCATTTTTGAGAACTTAACTTGTTGTGTCCTAACGTATTGGGTGTGGCATGTTATTTTCTCAAAATGAAGATTTTCACATAAAATAAAGTGATATTCAAAGTTTGGGGATTATGAGGAATTGTACTCTAACGTATTGGGACTCGATTTCTTTACATGACTTGAACAATTGATTATCCTTTTTCAAATTTCATCATTTGAGTTGATTTTAAAATCTTTTTAACCTTCGACACTAAGACATTAAATGATCAATTTGGTACCGATTTTGGGCGTTACGAGGGTGCTAACCCTTCCTCGGGCGCAACTGACTCCCAAACTCATTTTCTCAAAATTCGTAGACCAAAATAATTTTTAAGATAAACCGATCACACCTTAATAAAGGATCGGTGGCGACTCCAGTTTTATTTTTAAAGTCGATAACTAAATTTTTATTTTCAAAAAGACAGTTTTGACAGCTTGGCAACTCCACTGGGGACTAAGAGAGTCGAGCCATGACTTGGTTATATTTTGTCTTTGTGTCGAAAATTAAAAGTTTTTTTAAATCATGATTTCCTTTCTCATTTTTTTTGGTTTTCATCGTGGTTCATTCCCATGGTTGAACCAAGCTGGTTGATATATATTTGCATTTTGCATTACATGGTCCGTTTTACCCCTTTAAGTGGGAGCGAGAAACTAGTCCTTCGTGAGGTTTTCACCTCCGTGCAGGGTAGTGGACCGCTTCCGGGATACATTCGTACCTATGTCTTCGTGAGATTTTCATCTCCGTGCAGCCATAGGGAAATGTATCCCCTTGAACTGAACTCAATTCATATGAGCCTATAATGGGTGAGGATCGAGGAATCTGCTGGTTCGGGTACCCTTACTCTAGAAGCTAACCCTCATATAGTAAACCTTAGGAACTTGTCCTAGGTAGAGCTATACCAAACCCTAGAGGAGTCCTGAATAGGTGCTTTTATTATTTCCTGTGTACATTGAATTGTGATTTTATGCATGATACTAACTTGTGTGTTTTGTTTTGGTTGCATGACATTTTTGACTGCATGGCATTTCATCATAAAAAAGAGGTGTTGATTCACGTTTGGTTGTTAATAGAGAACTTGCCACAGAAAATGGGTTTCTTGATAAGGTGGAAGATAATATGGTTGTCCGATTATAGTCTAAGAAAACGTGACACGAAAGGTAATAGCCTAACAAGAGGAGTATACGACTTTTTTACGTGACTTGAGGATTCAAATTGTAAAAGGTCCCAATATTTTAAAGAAGCTAATGAACGTGAGTGAGCAAGGAGTTATAACCTAGATCAAACAAAAAAGGATCTCAAATTCGCGAGATGCATCTTAATATCCGAATGGTCGATGTCTTTGCTTGGAGTACGAGGGCGAGGCCGTATATATATCCGCTTTGTGTAAAGAGATTTGTTTTTTAGAGAAGTTTTCTAGTAAAGAATTGAACCAGAATCAACGTCTCTTTTTTGCATTCAATCCATGCATTTGCATTTCATTACATCATATGCATTAGACACCTTTAAATGATCCTAATTAATTAAAATCACTGCTCAGTTAACCTGGAAACCAACCAACCAACCAAACATCGATACGGCACTAAATCAAATACAAAAGATATGGATCAGAGATTGGAAAAGCTCGAACAGTATCAGAAGGAGATGCAAGACCGACTTCAGCTACAGATGCAGGAGCGGTTAGTCAAGATGCAACAGGATATGTCTGAGAAGATGCGAGAATCCCAAGATGATATGATGGCAAAGCTAACCCAACTGATAACTGGGGGAAGTGATAAAGGAAAGGGCCCCATGGCAAATGTTGAAGAGGGAAATGATGATGAACCTCTCTATCCTTCAGGTTTCACCCCTCCACATATGCGAACTCAAGCTGAATACCCGCGCAAATCTACTGTCACCATTTTGTCGCAGTAGTTGCGGGCTGGTGTTTCGAACTTCCAAGCTGGACCGGGCTCTAATCCCGGAAATAACCCTGTTAACTCTGTCATTCCTGACTTTGATGAAGTGGCTGAGAAGGAAAGAATGAAGGAGGAGTTACCGAAACAGTTAGAGGAAAGGTACAAGTGGCTCGAGGAGAAGTTCAAGGCGATGGAGGTCACTGAAAGTTCTCGAGGCATTGACGCTAAGGAGCTGAGTTTAGTTCCAGATTTAGTACTCCTTCATAAGTTTAAGATGCCTGAGTTCGAAAAGTACAATGGGACAAGCTACCCAGAAGCTCATATCACCATGTTCTGCAGGCGAATGGCGGGATATGTTAACAATGACCAGCTCTTGATACACTGTTTCCAGGATAGCCTTGCAGGGGCAGCATCTAAATGGTACAATCAACTAAGCCGTAGCATGATTGGTCCATGGAGGGATTTAGCACAAGCGTTCATGAAGTAGTACAGTCATGTAACAGACATGGTTCCTGACAGAATCACCCTTCAGGATATGGAAAAGAAGCCGAACGAGAGCTTTAGGTAATATGCACAAAGGTGGAGGGAAGTGGCCGTTCAAGTTTAACCACTACTATTAGAAAGAGAAACAACAATGCTTTTTGTCAATACGCTGAAATCTTCATTCATTACGCATATGTTTGGAAGTGCTACAAAAGGCTTTTTTGACATAGTTATGAATGGTGAAATGATCGAAAATGCCTTAAGAAGCGGGAAAATTGATACAGAGGAGAGTAACAAGAGGTCAGTCTAAAAAAGAAGAGAAAATGAGGTGAACAACATAGGTTACTCTAAATCAGTTACAGTAAATCAGCCAGGAAAGATGGCTATTAACCAACAAGGTTCATCGAGACAGGAAGCTGGTACAAGACAAAACACTGAGAGGCCCCAGTTTACACTAATCCTAATACCGTATAGGGAACTGTATCAGAATTTGTTTGATGCACGTGTTGTTTCTCCTTTTCCTGTGAAGCCTCTACAACCTCCGTATCCCAAATGGTATGATGCGAACGCACAATGTGACTATCATGCGGGAATTATGGGACACTCGATTGAGAATTGCACTGCCTTCAAGAAACTAGTTGAAAGACTCATCGACATGGGAGTTGTCAAGTTTGGTGACTCATCAAGTGCAGAAAAGCCATTACCCAATCATGATTGATAGTGGAGGGAATGCAATGTATGAAGAAGTAGCGAGATTTTCACATCGATGCCATATAAGAAGACGCGATTAAAAGGGTCCTTGTTAGATATTCGCCTTTGAGGTGTTCTAAATAATTGGAGTGCAAAAGAAACCCTATAGTATTTAGAGTCTGTTAGAGTAATGTTCAGAACACACTTATTGCTTTTAGCCTAGAAGCAATAAGAATTTCTTTGTGAAATAGGCTCATGTCTGAACATTATTATTTTAATAAAATACATCATTGCGATCATCTTTGAGCAAATGATCTTTCATTCTTTTGGATTTTTTCTGCCAAACCATTCTTTCATTCATATTATTCATACATTCTTTTGTATATTCCTTGGTACCCACTATGAGTCCCCAAATATCAATGATACAAGTGACGCTGCTACAGACTCAAAATCACCTTTTGAGTGAGACATGTGTTTAGAGGGATCTTATGACTTTGAAGATGTCATAAATTGTAGCTTATCTCCTGACTTGTTGAGGATGGTAAAGCAATAAGAGAAACAAATGAGATAATAGAGACTGTGACCTTGAGGGAACATGCATGACCGGAAAAAAACAAAGCAAGACATTGTTGAGTTACTTCAAGCATTCAAAGATGTCTTCGCATGGTCATACCAGGATGTGCCCGGTTTAAGCGCTGTCATTGCAATCTGAACAATAGCACGATATCAGAAATTTACAGTATGTTGAAGGTGAATATCATGAATGGTGCAGTGAAAACTCTACCGGGGCAATGCCACTCTTTTCAGTTTATCACGATTTTTTCATTGAAGTAAAGTTTCTTTCTCTTAGAGTTTTAGCTGAGCTGAAGTAGGATGAAGATCCAATCCCGATACGACTAGTTGAACATAATTGAAAAAAAAGGCTAGAAACTATTCATCATGGTCAGATGTACCAAGAAATGAATGATGCAAGCCTATAACAAAATGTTTGTCCCAAAGAATTCCACGATGGTGACCTAATGCTGTAGAAGATCCTCCCTCTACAAAAAATATATTGGAGGAAAACGGATGCCAAATTAGGAAGAACCCTATGTTATAGAAAAGGTTTTTTCCAAAGGAGCTTTGATTTTGAGCGAGATGGATGATAAACCTGCAAAGTCCTGTAAACTCAGATTCAGTCAGGAAATACTCCGCTTAAAGAAGGAGATAACTAAGGTAAAAACCCGCAAAGGGCACTTTGAGTCGTAAAAAAATGATGAAATAAAAATGAAAAGTGAAAATGAAAAATGAAAAACGGAAAAGTAAAGTGGAGAGGCTAAGGTGAAAACCCGCAAAGGGCGCCTTAGACCAAAGGGGATTTGAGTTGAAAACCCAAAAAGGGCGGCTCAAATGTTGATTAAAATGGCGCTTGAAAGTATCAGAGCAGCTCAAATACTGATCAGAATGGGGCATGTCATGGTCTTGTTATACCTGACTCAACAGGAAAGGGTAGGCGACATCTTGGGGCATCGATAAAGTACTGGAGATCTCCTAAACACATGTTAAACTCAGAATAGTCTTCAGAAAGTCTATACAGAGAAGTTCAAGCTGCCATATCTGAAGCACCTAATCCTTATACTATTTTTTTTATTCTAGGAACACTTCATTCATTTCCAAGATACGCATTTCTAAATCAATTTCTTTGTTATCCATCTTTATTATCTTTGATAATTTATTTATTTCGATCTATGCTCAGAACCAACTTTCTTATTATCCATGATCTTTTTGCAAGCATGTTGCAATAAAATAATAATTAATGGACTAATAAAATTTTCACAATGAAAGTTTTGCATATTACTCTAGAAGTTTCTAAATAATATAGGAACCTCAAACAAGACTATTGTTTAGAACGCACCAGGTTCAAAGGTTGGAAATCTAATAAGGAAGAGTCTAAATTAAGACTATCCCTTTGAATTTTATTGTCTAAAACATTGATTGAAAAATGGCAAGATGTCGTGTTGGTGACAAAGCTTAAATGAACAAGCAAGCAATGATCACCGAATAATAATAAAATGTTGTTCTTGGAGAAGAAAATTCTTCATTAGCGCATGAGCATTTGGTATGACTCTCTAGAAATGGTGAAAATGATAAAAAGAGCTTCATATTCTGCATCCTTGAATTGTGATAGTGGAGGATTGAGAAAAGGCCGAAACTTTTTACTCTTGGGTTACAACGGGAGGAAGATGATACAAATTTTTGTATCCCAGTGGATCAAACTTGGAGGTTTATAGTGGGGGGCAATCTGGTCAAGTGTTTCTTTGGAGACGCCAGCCGAGCAAAAAGGCGCTATAGCACATTAGCGATAAAACTTTAATAAACTTTGAGTAATAATAACCCAAGTGATAAGGAGGGATCATTCTCGAAAAACGACATTCTGCATTCATTCAAATGTCATTCATACATGCCTAGTTAGGAGCATTTGATTCATTCTGTTCATGACATCTAATCATTAGGCATAATTAGGTTCATAAAGTGAATTATACAGGTCATGTTCCACAGAGAACAGATCGGTGAAATTATAAAGCCTTATCATCCTGAGCAACAGTGGAGCAGGTTGAAAAGCAGCAGATCTTGTCTTCATGTATTGACATGAAGTATATCAGAGAAAACAGATCTTGTCTTCATGTATTGACATGGAGTAGATCAAGGATAATAGATCTTGTCTTCATGTATTGACATGGAGTAGATCAGAGAAAATAGATCTTGTCTTCATGTATTGACATGGAGTAGATCAAGGATAATAGATCTTGTCTTCATGTATTGACATGAAGTAGATCAGAGAAAATAGATCTTATCTTTATGTATTGACATGGAGTGGATCAATGATAATAGATCTTGTCTTCATGTATTGACATGGAGTAGATCAAGGATAATAGATCTTGTCTTCATGTATTGACATGAAGTAGATTAGAGGTAATGTATCTTGTATTCATGTATTGACATGAAGTAGATCAGAGAAAACAGATTTTGTCTTCATGTATTGACATGACGTAGATCAAAAATAATGGATCTTGTCTTCATGTATTGACATGAAGTAGATCAGAGGTAATGGATCTTGTCTTCATGTATTGACATGAAGTAGATCAGGGAAAACAAATCTTGTCTTCATGTATTGATATGAAGTAGATCGAAGATAATGGATCTTGTCTTCATGTATTGACATGAAGTAGATCAAAGAAAGCGGATCTTGCCTTCATGTATTGGCGTGAAGTAGATCCAAGAAAATGGATCTTGTCTTCATGTATTGACATGAAGTAGATCAGAGATAGCAGATCTTGTCTTCATGTATTAGCGTGAAGTAGATCGAAGAAAGCAGACCTTGTCTTCATGTATTAGCGTGAAGTAGATCGAAGAAAGCAAATCTTGTCTTCATGTATTGGTGTGAAGTAGATCAAAGAAAGCAGATCTTGTCTTCATGTATTGGCGTGAAGTAGATCAAAGAAAGCAGATCTTGTCTTCATGTATTGGCGTGAAGTAGATCAAAGATAGCAGATCTTGTCTTCATGTATTGGCGTGAAGTAGATCGAAGAAAGCAGATTTTGTCTTCATGTATTGGCGTGAAGTAGATCGAAGAAAGCAGATCTTGTCTTCATGTATTAGCGTGAAGTAGATCGAAGAAAGCAGATCTTGTCTTCATGTATTGGCGTGAAGTAGATCGAAGATAGCAGATATTGTCTTCCCATACTGGTGGCGAAATAGATCGAAGAAAACAGATATTGTCTTCATGTACTAGCATGAAGTAGATCAATGATAGCAGATATTGTCTTCCCATATTGGTGGCGAAGTAGATCGAAGATACAAGTCTTATCTCTCTGAAGTAGTAGTGGAGCAGACAGAAGTAACCAATCCTATCTCCTTGAAGTTGCAATGGAGTAGATTAAAATCACAGATCTCATCTCTCTGAAATTGCAGTAAAGCAGATCGTATCCGATTACCTTTAAGTTGTAACATAACAAGTTGAAGCTATAAGTTTTATCCCCCTGAAGTTGCAGTGGAGCAGACTAAATATAGCAAATTTTGTTCTTTTCAGAAGCCACAAGGTACGAATCCTATCTCCTTGACGTTGCAGCGGATTGAAGCACTGGTTCCTCTGAAGATGCAGTAGGAATGAACGACACTACCTGAAGAAGAAAAGCACTGATAAAGTCGAAGCTCAGTAAGACCGAGCACAATTGGGCTTTTAGTCTTTGCTCTATTCCCGTTACACGACAATGAGCAAAGAGGGGCAGCTATACAAGCCCAAATATGCCCGGGCCCACATAATAAACCAAAACAGGAAAAAATAACAGGCCCAACAACCAATTTTCAGACCCCAGCCCAAAAAAAAGTCAAAATTTCAGAAACCCTAACAGCCTTAGCCGCCGCAACTACTGCCCTCTTTGCGCACCTCCGCAAGACTCAGAGTCGCACTCCTCGCACACCTCCGGAAACGTCGCGCACACGCCTCCAGAAGTACCTGCAGCAACAAACACAAAACAGAAGGGCAAAAATCGGGCAACAAATTACGGATAAACAACAGGATAGATTGATCTTTGATTTTTAGATTTTCTTCTTTTCTATTTCGGCTATAAAAGCCCGATTTTTAATCTGTATAAGTGGGGGGATTCAGTGTAAAAAACCAAAAAATAGAGGGAAATACAGATCAAATTTGCTTTTTTTCGAAGGTTTTTACTTTGGTAGTTTTCGTCGTTTCTTTTTGTTTATATTTCTTTTTTTATTTCTTTTTATTTTCTTTTATTTTCATTTTGTTTTACCTAAAATAACATAGAAAAGAAAGAAAAACTTACCTGGACGCCGGAGTCGTCGAGACCGGTGTCATCTCCGTCAAAGTCGGAGCATGGGCATTAGGCTTGATCGGCGGCATAAAGAGCTAGGGGATGAAAACCCTAGCAGAGCATTTGGGGTTTTTTTAATTTTTTCCCTTTCATTCTGTTTCAAATGGTTTTATGGAAAAAATTTAAACAACAGAGGTAAAACGGCGCCGTATTGATGGCCAGACCCGCGTGGTGACCTGACCCGGAGGGGAGGATCCGCACGTTCTGGCCTTAAAGGGTAAATTTGCGCTATTGGTCCCTCCAATTTGTGAGGCGTTTCAATCAAGCCCATCTTATTTCTTTTAGATCGTGCTGCATGATTTGCTTATGTTTCAATTTGGCCCGTGATGCTGCGCAACGTTTTGAGAGAACAGATTAATTTCAATTTGGGTCCTTCTTTTGTTGTGCGCACTTTGATTAGGTCCATTCGCGTGTTTTCTAATGCTAAATGCGGCCCTTAAATTCTGTTTAGTTTTTAATTTGATCCTTAATTGGTTTTTTTAATTTCTTTTATATTATTTGACATTTTATTATTATATTATTTATTATTATTATATTTTCTATACATATATTCGCATATTTTATATATCATGTATATGTATATTTAACGTATATATATTTTGAGCTTTATACATGCATGCATATATTTCATTCACACATTTTATTTTAAAAATTTCTTTTTATATAAGTTTTTATTTTAACTTTCACATGCTTTATATTTTATACATACTTATACATTTTTATTTTGTAAATATATATACATATACATACTTTTATATTTTTATTTTCATGATTTTCAAATACATATACATGCATTTCTTTTATCAGTTTTGATTGATATATTCCATTCCATCTTTTTATATGTATCTTTGTATATGCGTGTTAAATATATGTGTACACATATTTGCAAATTTACTTGTATATTGTACTTGTATATATATATTTGTAAATATTTAGTCATATATGCTTTAAATTAAAGTATTTGTATCATATTGTACATTAATTTTTTTAACATACCCTTTTGAAAATATAGTTTGGTTTTAACCATACATCAAAGTTATTTTCTTGATTCAAAAGTTTTTTTTTGAATAAAAGCAATATTCGGAGTTTGGGATTTTTGAGGGAAATTGAGCCCTAACGTATTGGGTTCTGATTTTCTTTGATGATCTTAAATAACCGAGGATATTCTTTATTCAAAATGCATGAGTATAAAAATCATTTTTGAGAACTTAACTTGTTGTGTCCTAACGTATTGGGTGTGGCATGTTATTTTCTCAAAATGAAGATTTTCACATAAAATAAAGTGATATTCAAAGTTCGGGGATTATGAGGAATTGTACTCTAACGTATTGGGACTCGATTTCTTTACATGACTTGAACAATTGATTATCCTTTTTCAAATTTCATCATTTGAGTTGATTTTAAAATCTTTTTAACCTTTGGCACTAAGACATTAAATGATCAATTTGGTACCGATTTTGGGCGTTACGAGAATGCTAACCCTTCCTCGTGCGTAACTGACTCCCGGACTCATTTTCTCAAAATTCGTAGACCAAAATAATTTTTAAGGTAAGCCGATCACACCTTAATAAAGGATTGGTGGCGACTCCAATTTTATTTTTAAAGTCGACAACTAAATTTTTGTTTTCAAAAAGACGGTTTCGACACATGTCTAAGCTGTGCCCTGATCTTATCAATTCACTAGCATTCCGGTATATCCTCTGCTGTAGTATGTATTTACTATGTATGTATTGTGTAATATCATGCTTCCTATTCTGAATTACAGATATTTTTCAGTTCTGGGTTGGAGCTTATGGAACTGTTAGATGGACATTATGATATCCTCACATTGATAGGATACCTAGTGAAATGTTTTTTTTTAATTGAAGTTGTGACTTAAGATCAGTTTGAAGACATAAATGTACTTTATTGTTATTTTCATTACCTTACTAACTTGAGATTATATATAATGCAAATAATTTGGTATTGTGCTTTCCCTGTAACACATATGTACATAACTTGTTACGTTGTCTCATTTGGAATTATTGACATCATGTGGCCTCTGCATCTTCATGAACTGCTTACGAAATTTATGATATTTAATTTGAAAATGGAATTATCGAAAATCGCTTCTTTTTATTACTAATTTGGTAGAGTTGAAAATAGAATTTGATATTTAAAGATCATGTTCTTTAGCGGCGTAATCTAAAGCGGCGATTTTTGTGGTGCTTATCAAAGCGCCGCTATAGGGCCAAAAAAAAACCACTAAAAACCTGTTTTGCTGTAGTGATTGACAAATGAGATGAGAAAAACATCATGTGAGTACAAAAATGAGCATCCTTCTTCAAGTCAAAAAAATTTGCAACAGTGGGTTCAACAAACATTTGATATCTCTGTTAGCCAATCAACAATATCAAATATTCTTAAAAGGTCATCTGAATATTTGTCAAAAGAGATAAAGAATAACAATGCTAAAAGGGACAAATCAGCCAAATATCTCGAGTTAGAGAAGATATTGTATGAGTGGTTTCTCCAATATCAAGAGAAAGTAAACATGATTGCAGAAATGATTCAAACTAAAGCAAAAGAGTTTCTGCAAAAAATGTATGGTGATGCAAATTTCGAATTTAACTTCTCAATTGGTTGGCTAGAACGGTTCAAGCCAAGACATGAGATTAAGTCTTATAGAAGATTTGGTGAAAGTGGTTCAATTGTTATAGAGACTATTGAAGATGTTTTACCTCAAAGAAGAGCTAAATTGGAAAATTTTGATTGGAGGGATATCTATAATCGGTTTATTTTATCGTTTGCAAGCAGATCATTCACTGGCTACAAAGCAATTAGAAGGACGAAAAAATGACAAGGAAAGACTTACTATAGTGGTTTGTTGCAATGGGGATGGTTCAGATAAAGTGCCTCTTTGGGTTATTGGTAAGTTTGCTAATCCTAAATGCTTTAAACATGTGAATATTGACAATCTTACTAGTAATATCAAGCCAACAAAAAATCATGGATGACTGGATTACTTTTTCAAGATTTTATTCGCTGGTTTGATGCTAAAATGACAGGTAGAAATGTTGCTTATAGTAGACAATTGCCCAGCCCATCCCAAGGTTATTGAAGGCTTGAGAAACGTTGAATTATTCTTTTTACCTCTAAATTCAACATAAAAAATTCAACCATGTGCTGCTGGAATTATAAGAGCAGTTAAGATTTATTATCGGCACCGCTTTTATTCTAGCATATTGGAAGGTTATGAGAAATGAGAAATAAATCCTGAAAAGATTAATGTATTGGATGCAACCCATTTTATTAATGTTGCTTGGAATATTGATGTGCTTCTTGGAATATTGATGTGAAGCCTACAACCATTGCAAACTGTTTCCGGCATTACAAAATTCGGTTCGAGAAGGATATGCCTCTCCAACAAAAAATTGGTGATGTTGAAGGCATTCATAAATTAAAAGAAGTAATTTCTGATTTACACTATAGAAATGTCATAGATGTTGAGCAGATTTTGAATTATCCAAGTGAAAATGAACCTTTGAAGGAGTCACTTACGGATGAAGAAATTATTCAAGAAGTAATGGATGTGCCAACTGATGACGAGCAATATCCAGATGACAATAATGTTTTACCATATGTTTCTCCAAAAGGGCTTTTCTAGCTGTGGAATGTGGATACCTTGAAGAATTATTTAATATAACATGAGAAGAATATATCAGATTTTGTTTATGCCCTTCCAAAAGTTAAAAATGAAATTGTATTTGATTCACATGCAAAGAAGCGTTAACTATAAATGCATATTTTAGCAAAGAATAAAATTGAAAAAAAATAAGAGTTGCCTAGAAAGTACTTTAGTTTTTGTATTGTATATAAAATTTTCAATATATTAAATGAATTATTTTATATTTTTATTTGGCCCTTAAGGATTTTTCTAAAATTATTATCTTATGTATTTAGCGAGATTATTATTTTATCCCTTGGCCCAAGTTAGGACCGAAAAATTATTATTTAACGAGATTATTAATTTATCGAATATTCATTTATCGAGATTTTTCTATATGCTTTATTAATATTATTAAAAAATTGATACCACAACTTTTATTCCATCATAAATTTATAATTATTTTATGACACTCATGAAAATTGCATCCTTATAGTTATTATTGGAAAAATTCCAATAAAAGGTAATAATTCAATCATAAATTTATAATTATTTTATGTTTTAGATTTAATTAGTGTGATACCTTTTTATTTTAATTATTAATATCATATTGTAATAAATGTATTCTATGTTCATCATTAGAGGTGTTAATGGGTTGGGTCGGGTCCATACAAGATATCTAGATCAATTTTTCAAGTCTGGGCCTGACCTAACCCGAAAGTGTGCCTGTTTTTTTGCCAAAGCCTGACTCAATTTAAGAAAGGTAAACCCAAGCTCAACTCGGCTTGCCCATATTTAATTTTTTAAATTAGTTTTTATTTAAAAATATTTTTTTAAAAAAAATATAATACACTAAATGCACTAAAATAAAAGTTTTCTAACACATTAAAAATATTTATATTAAAAAAACACTACCATAAATATAATAAATGATTTATTATATTAAAAAACACAAATAAATATAATAAATATTTTATTTTATTAAAAAAATTTAAATTTTATATTTTGAGTTGGGTTATTTAGTTGGTATTTGTTTTTAGGTTTTGCGTAATGGGTGTAATTTTTATTGGGTTAGTGATTTATAGAAATAGAAATATAAATAATTATTATTTAACATATATAATTAATATAATATTTTTATAACATAATATATTTTGGGCAGGGCAGGCTGGCTTGGGCCAAAAAACTTGTCCACGGCTTGGCCCATATAGAAAATGGGCCTTAAATTTTATCTAAGTCCATTTTTAGGCCTCGTATTATGTCTAAACCCTCCCATTTTTTAGACAGGCCTTTCGGCTTGGATGAGTGACCCGGTCATGAGTAGATTTAGGGGTGAGCGTTTGATTGAATCGAGTGAAAAAATTTTGAGTTGACGAGTCTTACTTTATCATGCTAATTTAATTTAAAAATTTTTCGAATTAAGTCGAGTGAAATGAAATTCAAGTCGACTCAAATCGAGTGAAATTATTTGAGTAAAATTAAAAAATTAAACATGTCAAATTAAAATCTTGTTACAGTATAACTAATTACATCTTAGAGTACATAAATTTGAAGCCATATATATTTAAAAACTTTTTCAAAAGAAAAAGAAAAAGAAAAAGATACTTTAGTTTGATACACTTAAATCATTAATTAACTTATTCAGGTCCCAAAATTATTATTTTAGAAAATTTTAAATTTTAAACTTTCTTTATATATTCTTTACAACTTTTTTAAAATTTATAATTTTTTTAAAATATAAATTTTGAAAATTTTAAAATATTTTGAATTTTAAAATTATTTAAATTTTTGATATTTATTTTGAATTTATTTTGTAATTTTTACGAGAGAGACCAATTTACTCATTTTCAAAATTGACAGGACCAAAAGGGTATTTACACCAATATGTTATTCAAATTATTGAGTTATTCGAATTGTAAAGTTCAACTCGACTCGAACTTGAAACTCAAATTTTTGACTCGAATAACTTGAATAACTTAATTCGATTAACTCGAAATTTAATTTTTTTTTCATTTTTTCAAATTGAATTGAATTTTGCTAACTCTAAATAAGTAAATTCATCATTAAAGATATTTTTATATTTATATTATTTAAATTAAATTTAGGTCGAGTTAAATTAATTCGAAAAATAAAAATTTTATCGAAGTAAATCCGATCAAAATTAGAGGTAACACACTAAATGAACCACCTAACTTGTAAACAATTCAGTTTCACTTGTATATACCTTAGCTTTCTCTTGCCCCAAGTTACATAATTCTTTGATTTTGCCCCCTAATTCCATGCATATCTAAATATTTTCATGGTTGAGTTCAAATATTGCCAAAAAAGAAAACACAGATGAGGAATGCGGTGTGTGGGCAAACACAATGACCAAGACGAGTTGAAGAAGAGCATTGGGTTCTCCAATCTCCACATGAAGATGCAACAAGGCATGGACCCAAAAAAGCCAAATTGCATGGGATTGGCGGTGGAAAACGCAGCACTAGTGGCTGTTGCTGTCAGCCCCATAACCATTTTTTTTTTAAGTAAAAAAAGAAGAAGAAGAAGCTGAGAGATCAATGCTGAATACAGCAGCAGCAGTACAATAGAGCCAATTTGCATGCAGAGCACATAGAAAGAGAAAGAGAAAAGGGTAGCAGCAGCCAGCCACCACTCAGTTTTCAGATCAAGTGGGGACTGTGCATGACTGACTTTATAGCTTTTTAATTAAGGCACCCAATCCCAATCCTTTCATATTGGCCATTGAATATCACCATTCTCATCTTCCAAGCTCACCTCTCTGATACTCTGACTTCCATTCAAGTCATTTCCCATTTTCCAACCCCATTAATATTTAACATTTCTCACCAATGACTCCCTTTCATGTTCAGCTTCCACAACCCTATTGGAGAATACTTCCCCACTTATCTCTTTATCTCTCTGTTCCATTGCCCATACATACAACTCTCCATTTATTAATTATTTATGTTCTCACTCTTCACGTTTTCCAATTCTTCAGAACTTAGCTTCTGAATCCGAACTCTCTTTTTTTTCCCCTTTCTTTTCCTATCTGATCATAACCCACCAAATGCTAAGTTCTTCTATTATAGTACTTGTTCAAAACACCTGCCATTTCTTGTTCTCTTTTTCAAAGGTTTTTACTTTTTTCAATAGATTCCTACCATTTCTTTGTCTTATTTTATATATATATTTGCATGAAAACTGATGACCATTGTATCGATCCACAGGTATGGAAGATGATCATGGAGAGAAAGTGTCTCATCAACCCAATGTAGATGATGGGACAATAAGGGTTTTCCCTTGTTTATTCTGTTCAAGAAAGTTTTACAGTTCTCAAGCTTTGGGAGGTCATCAAAATGCTCACAAGAGAGAAAGAACTGCTAAAAGGAAGGCTAAAAGGTCATCAGATTATGGACCAACCACCAACTTTTCATCTTCTCCGACATTACCAATTGTTTATGCACCAGCTGCAGCAAGTCACCACCATTTAAGCTTTTTACACTCTCCGATGTATATAACAGCGCATGCTGCCAACTTCCATTATCTCCCAAATCCTCACCACAGGTTCGGGTCGAATGGTGCAGCCAGATTTGATAACAATGCAGTGTTTTATGGCGAGGGTAACAATGTTTGTCACCACCACCATCATCAAATTGACCATAAAGACCAGCAAAGTTATAACTTCAATTGGCAAAGGAGCATAAGGTGCAGTGGAGACTTCACTCAACAGCTAACAATGGTGGAAGATAATAATCAAGGCATTGGGAGTGCTGATCATACGGATAGAGATCAAAAGCTAGACTTATCTCTTCATTTATGAATTAAGAGAGAATGATGATGAGCCCTTTTTTTGGTTAGAGGAGTTTACTATTGTTTTGCTTTTATTCTTCTATCACATGCTTTTACAATAAAAATGATATGATGACTTCATTCTTTGTTTTGCAAATGATATGATGAAGTTGATGAATAAAAACAATAATGGAAATGGAGTTGGATAGGTCTAGCAGAGGAGCAATAAGGCCCCTTCTCAGGCCATTCTTTTTCTTGGGTCAGATCTTTACTATTATAGTGTAGATATTTATAAAAGAAACCCAATGTTGAAAGGAGCTTGGTTTGGTTCACTTGGGTGGCATTTTTCACAAAGAAGAAAAAAAAGCTGCCTTTTTTTGTTTAGCTGACATTGATGATCTGATAAAATGCTTTACTGCTATTAACATCTCACAACACAGTTTTTATTAAAATATGCGCATTGGCTTGTTCCTGAACACAAAACCATTACTATAAGAACTGGAGAGCTTACGTTTTTTTTTTATAAATAGGGTAAAAAACAACTGTAGGGTTTTCATGGTGATAGATGTGTTTGTGACTGTACTTACGTAAAAGTATAAACATATGAATCACATGCGGAAAGCTTCGACGCTGTTCGAGAAAGTGATCGGTTCTCTTACAAATCTCCTCATTTTCTTACAACACAAACAAGGCTGCTTGGTCTAACGTATCGAGTACTGCGGGCCATGTTATTCCCTGTAAAGGTACACTAATTTCATTTCCTTTGAAACTAAAGCTTTCTTTATTAGAAAAGGCTAATATGAATTTTCATGATCATATATCAATTGAAATGGATCCCTGAAATGGCTATTGCCCTGTATGCTGAAAAGGGCTTCATTTATGTTTTTCTAGTAGTAATGAGTTCATCTGTCTGAAGCTTGAATCTACTTAGCTAAAGCATATATGTTGATGCCTTTAGTCCCTCTAGCTTTTCCTGTTTAGTGTGGTTATCAAAATGAACAGACTCTTTTAAGTTTTACTAATTAAACCATGTACCATATTTGTCCTTGGATAATTTCAAGGATTCTGCAGGGGCGGAGTGTAGTTGTTCTTGATGAAGTGCCCATCAAGGGAGCAATGTTCATGATCATGTATCAAATGAACAAGGTACATAACCATTAACACATCCTCTCAGCATTTACAAGCTAATTTCAAGCTTTGCTTCTGATATAGACAAACCATTTACTGTAAATAATTTATGGGTTTTCATGCAGAAGGTGGATGGATAAATTTATAACTCATGGGGTCCCCTTATCTGAGATCAACAAGGCCTTTGAGCTAATGGTTAAGGAGGAGGGTTTGCTATTGCACTTTTAAAAACCAAACTTGTTCGACGCAAGAGGACAAGTTTTGATCGAATAGAACCAAGCTGATGAAATTGTGTGAAGAGACAGTGTGTATATTACATATGCTGGCATTAGTTCCCCAGATAACGTAGGTGGATTAATATTTTTTTAATAATTTATTTAAATAAATAATAATTAATTTCAAACTAAAAAAATTATTAATTTAAGTAATTAATTATTTTTCCTTAAAAATTAATTATTTATTATATAAAGTAATCGTCTACTAATCTTTTGATGGTAATAATATTATTAATATATTATGATTTTTCAATTATGAAGATTAAATTTACTCAATAATCATTTAAGATTAACCATATATTAAATTGATGTGTGAATCAAATTTGGGTCAATCATTTTAAATAAATTATTTAAAGTAAAACCTAAAATAAACATTTTCTTGAATGGACTGAATTTGAATATAATGCAAACATACAATAGAAATATTTAAAAAATAAATTTTAATTGATAACCCATATTCAAATTTATAGACATAAAGTAATAATTATATTAATTTAACTTTAATTTTCAATGGATGGAATTCCTAAAATTAAAAGCGAGTAGAGGGACTTAATCCAGAAGTTTAAAAAGTACAGGGACTGGGGTAATTCGGCATTTTTTCTCCCTTACTTTCTCATTCACCCAAATGAAGAAAATAAACCAACTGCTAACGTGTCAGCATTCAAAAGCCTAACTTCTACAGTACATTATGTATCTTTTTTTAAATATTTAGTTGTAGATTATGGATTATAGATATTCCACACAAGATGTTTCTTCTTTCTTTACAGTGCATGCCTACAAATTATATAAGAGTGTAACACAAAATTTGGATGATAGACCATTATCATGATCTTGCATTTGTCATTTGTACTTTTCCATTATTTTTCTGGCTTCTTCTACAGGGTCCTCCATGGATTCACTGCCACTGCCTCCTCTTGGTCCTTGATCTTTGTTCAAGGCAATAAATACGAAATACACAAGTCCCATTGTGGCCTGTTCATCCAGAAGAACACGTTATTATTCATCACTGTTAGTGATTACGATAAAATGGGGCTCTGCCTATAGAGGCTGCCACCATCTTGGCAACTGGGAGGGGAGGTGAATAGGGGACCTTCTTGCAGATGACCAACCAGTGTTCATTTTAAACATAATGGACATACAATTCTTAACCTTAAAGTTCAGATAAATAATCTAGAAATAAAAATACTCTTATTTTTAGTGATGGACCCGCAATTTTAACAACTGAAAAGACAAGGAAAAACGAAATATAACGTAGATACATAGGCATGCAGTTAAAATCTTCTAGCAGATGAGCAACAAGGATAACTGCTTCCCATATTCCTCGAGGAAAAATAAACGAATAGTCAAATTAGATATGCAATAGCTTTTCAAATCATTAACAACTAAGCCAGTGGCTCTTTAAGTTATCTGATGTTCACAAATGCAAATTCTACTTGGTACCTGATTCAAGCATAGACATTGAATTTTTTACTCTTAGAATTAAAATTAGGTGACTTTCAGCACTTGCAGGTATCCAAGAAAACCAAGTAGTGAAGGTTCCGATTTATGTTACCAATGTTTCTTCTTGTGATTCATAAGGATGTTTTCCAGGTTTTTAACAGTCACTGGCAATCAGCCATTGTCTGACAGTAGCGAGCCGAATACAACTGTCTAAAGCTGCCAAATAAAATTTTATATTTTGCATTTCACCAAGTAAAAGTTGGTTCAAATTTTATTAGCCTATCAGCACAGAGATGATGTGGTTCTATTATTAGATTCAGATTTAAGTAACAACACTTGATATTTGCGACAGTTTCGTAAAGGTATTCAAAAGGGAGACCTGAATATGTAACCAAACAACTAAGGCCTCAAGGCAGTAAGGTTTCTTTATGTATCACACTCAGATTAACATGTAGATAACATTCTTATAGATTATAGACTATGTTATTTGATTGCGGGAGCAGGAGTGAGTGCCAGGAACAGTTAGTTATGTGTCCTACACGGATATGCTCAATTTTTCGAATGAGGGTTGTACCTTTGCACCCATGTCTTGATATCTCTTTGACATGAGTACCTCAAGAAAAATGAAGAGTCTGAGCAACATAGGTTGCGTGTTAATTCTAAGTATAAAGACGCTCTAACCATGTAAGTGCAAAAGATGAGACGCACACCATATATTTGATTGTAGTTGTATGTAGCAAACTTCTACTGTCCACAAGGGCCTGTTCTCTCTCCTCACTTCTAAATTTTAATAAACAATAGGCCCACTTTGTGCCACTGAAGCAAAATATAAGTATTTTGCAATTCCACAAGCCATAGCTTGCAGTTCCTACTGATGCGTTTAGCTTCTAGAACTGAATTTAGGCTGCTACCTAAGCCTTTCCTGAATATATACGTAATTCATAATTGGAAGAAACGCGCAGAATTTCATGATGATTACCAAAGCGACTACACTAAAACTGGCACCGGTAAATCATTCATAGAAAAAAGGCATATAAAGAACATACTGAGGCAAAAGCAATACAAAATCATCAATCATATATTCCTCTAGATGGAAAGAAAGTAAGAAATAAAACATACCAGCGCGAAGAAAGCTGTTGACAGGAATGACTTGAGTACAAAAAGTGTCACAAACAGAACGACAACTGAAACAGAGATCCTTGCGATTGGTCTTGGGACAGAGTCCTGAACTCAAAAACATAGGGACAAGTATATTCAACAATGTCTTTTATCCGGACACTAGAATCACAGAAGCAAAAAGATTGAACTTTTACCGGCACTAAATTGGTTCCAGCTTCAACTCCATCCTTCCCAACCTTCCATACAGTCTGAATAACTAATAATAAAGTTCAAAATGGTTGTTAGTACAAATTGAAAACAAGAAAATGAACCTTGTATGCTTGAATCAACATGAACCCTACAGCTTATCACATGATTATCTGCAAAGACCATACTAACCACAAGACCTACATTACATCACAGTTTCAATTTATGTTACTAACATTTTGATTTATTTCATTAGCTCAATAGGATTAGAGATAAACAAACATAAATCACAAACCCAATTCTCAGAAATATCATTTTTGAACATCCATCAACATGGCAATGCTTATTCCGAAGAATTAAAAAGGAAGAGAGAGCAAAAAAGCAAACCTTTGAAGAAGTTGGACTGAAGTGCATAAACCAAGGGTCTTGGTGCTAAGGGCTTGTTAAATTGAATATTTGAGAAAAGGGTTTTCCTCTTTAACCTTAAAAAGGATGTGGGAGACAAGAAATTAGAGTGAGGGAGAGCTAGGGTTTGGTTATTGTGGTAACATTTTGGAGAGTGTGGTGATACAGAAGACATGTAATGAACCATAGGTGAGGAAGCCATACTAAATTATGTTTAGCAAGATATTTATCTTTCTGAAAAAAATCAAGAATTCTGTAATTTCCCTGTTGTAATTTGAATGTCAATACTCAAAACTGTGAGAAGTTGAAAATCTATGTCGTCCAGAATCCTGACACTTCATCTCCACCTCACAGAGGATGGGGAATAGGGCCCAACCCAGATTGGTCAAGCTTTGGAAAAGCCGGATTGAAGTTATCGGTTTTTTTATTATTAATTTTTGGCTAAATTCTGATATTAGTCCCTGTACTTTACAAAACTTATAAATTTAGTTTCTATACTTTTCGAATTGGTATTTTTAGTCTTGTACTTTTCAAATTTTGAAATTTTAGTCATGACCCAAATAGTGGCAGTTGAACCCATTTAATTAAATTCAATTACTAGTCTTGTACTATGCATACAAGTGTAGATTTAATCCATGTTCTTCAATTGTATCACTTTAATTTCTTATATTTTTAATTTTGAAATTTCAATCTTGACGCAAATGATAAATGATTATTTAAAATTTTAGTGATTAATATGCTAATATGAGATTATGGGCATCACAAAACTTAATAAATTTAACATTTTCATTTCATAAAGATTGGAATTTTAAAATTTAAAATGTACATTGACTAAAATGACCAAATTAAAATATAAATACTAACCTTTATTTTTTTCTAAGTCTTAGCCACAACAAATTGAATCCTTAAAGCAATATTTTTAGAACCGAACCAAATTGGTCGATCCAACCAATAAGACTAAGAACTGGTCTAGAATAAAGATTGGTTGAATCAATTTTATTTATTTTTAATATATATTCTTCTAAAAAATTATAATTTTTAATAATCTATTCCATCGAACCAAATAAATTAATTGAATAAAAAATCGATAATTTATATCAAGGTTTGGACCCTATTCAATTTTTGAACATTTCTAGATTTGTCTCGCATTCCGTTCAAGGGATTTTGTGATGTTGATAATGGTAAAATCTATAATGTGACAATACATAGTTTCATTGCAGTGTGGGATATTTTGGACAACCTGGTGCCTCTTACAAACTTAATTTTTACTATGATCACGAATTAATCTTTGATATTTTTATTATACCTAGACTCGATCATAGATTGAATTACAAAATTATGTTGAATTTAGTTTTGTTTTGAAAATTTTGCTCTTTCCAATCACAAAGGTTACACAAATTTCATGGATATATATATTTTGAAAAACATCTAGTACACTTCAAGAATGATGAAATTCTACTATTTCAAAACTCAAAAGCTATTCTATACCTATATATGTTCATTCATGCAAATCAAAGATGGGCATGTTTCAGCTATTTACATGATCACATTCTGTTAAAACTTATATTTTCACCATTAATTTCAAAAATGTATTAAGGATAAACACTTAACCCAAATTCATCCTGAGCTTTGTCACTAATAATAAACCCTAAAACCCTAAATTCAAATAAACCAAACCAAACTCATAAATTTTTAACTATTGTTTTATGACATGTGATATCACATGTAATTAAATAAATTAAATAAATGATCCCACTTTCATTTTTTTTAATTTAGCCATTTTAGGGGAAAGAAATTCAAAGACTTAAAAAAAAAAAAGCAGCCCACCGGAGAAGCCCATTGACCACCGGGAAAGCCCCTTTGACCACCACTTTAACGTTGATATTATTTATGGATATGAAGAAACAGAACAGAAAAGTTGCAAGCACAAACGTGGGGGATTGGGTTTTTTACACCTTTGCCCATTATTTGCCGCCTTTCTGCCAGTAAACAACAACTCCATTCAAATGCCCCGCCGGGAAACTATAGTTTAACGGTCATATTTCAAGAACTATTACTTTCATCTCAAGCACCCTTTTCCTAAATACACTAGATAGATAGATAGATAGACATTACATTTATCTCAAGAAAGCAGCATTCCCAGTTTCAAGCAAATACAGAAAATAATTTGTTTCAGTGAAAACGATAAGATGATGGAGCTTCTCAGTCGTGAACTCGTGATGATTTTAAGGATACAAAGATTGATCCCAATTGGGGTCATTTTGACTACTTGCTGCACGTACTCCATGTTGACCAACTGAAATTGCAGAAAAGCCACACTGCACCCCCACCACCTCAAACCCTTTGCAAACAAGACCATACGGGTTTCAAGCTGAGGTTCAAGTTCAACAACAGCGTTGGACTGAAAAGGAAACGTAATCTCAAAGCAGTAGAAGAGGAAGACGATGGCGATTGGGTAGCACCAAAACTGAAGCCGAAGAGAAGAAGGAAGCAAGATAATCCGTTTGCCCAATCCCACCAACAAACTTGCCTCCCAAATTCAGACAACTTATAGTTGAAGAGATGGGTAGTAGGGGTTTGGTTCTGGTCATACAAAAGACCATCTTTTTCTCCGACATAAACCCTACTGCCAGTCGTTTCTCCATACCCTTCTCGCAAGTCAAAACTCATGACTTTCTCAACGAGGCAGAGGCTAAAGAGTTAGATGACAAAAACCCCATGCAGGTGTGGTTGTTAGACCCATCCATGAAGGGAACAAACATTACCTTTAACAAGTGGGTTATGGGGTCAAGTTCGCTCTATGTCCTCACTAACACGTGGAACCCTGTTGTGAAGAACAACCAACTCAAAAAAGGCGAGATGGTGCAGCTCTGGTCTTTCCGGCTAAATTCCCTGCTGTACTTCGCACTCGTAAAGCTCTAGCTTCCGATCATATTTGTCACTTAAGATTTTGACTTGTTAGTACTCTTTTTTGTTTTATCACCAACCATGTTTGGCGGTTAATAGTTATTGAAGTTGCATTTTACTAGCTTTTTTTCTCAATATAGTTGAAAATTCACTCAAACTGTATGATATATACTGCTGCTTCAATATAGTGTTAAATCCCTTTGAGAGAATGCTCATTGTGATATTACATTGCTCAACAAAGTGTAGTAGCTAAGTATTGTTGCAGTCATAAGGGTGATTGGGAAGGGCAGAGACATCTGTGGCAAAATATTCCATATTCATATCTCCAATGCCTCAGACATTGAGTTTGTGTTGTGTAGCGACAAGCTCTATTAACTTATACCTCTATTAAACCCCCAAAAAAAAAAGTAGTAGATTTTTTCTCCATATAATATAATAAATGAGAAAAAATTGTATGAAACAGTGATTTCATATCATCCCTATCCCTTTCCAATGAGATAATGACAAATCAAAAGAAGGATAACATGAAATCACAGTTTCATACCATCTATTCTTTATAATAAATTTATTAAAAGATGAGAACTAAAAAGCCCAATTACAACCAAATTTGGGGTTTCCAATCAAAAGAAGGCCCAAAAGGGTTGAAGAATTAATCCTATAGATCCAAATTCAAAGCCCATTTTCCATTTTTCAATACAATAAAGGGAAAAAAATTAGAAGGTTGCTTGATCCCAAATCCATAGCACTATTTTTTTCAAAAGATCCCACAGCCATCTCATAATCTGAGCCGAGTGTCGGAGGCCTGAAAACGAACCCTAAACGATGGGTCAGGGAACACCGGGCGGTATGAATAGGCAAGGTTTCCCAGGGGACCGGAAACCCGATGGCTCTGATAAGAAGGATAAGAAATTTGAGCCAGCGGCGCCCCCAGCCAGGGTGGGGCGCAAGCAACGAAAACAGAAAGGACCTGAGGCCGCGGCTCGGCTTCCGACTGTAACGCCGCTGACGAAGTGTAAACTGCGGTTGCTAAAGCTGGAGCGGATCAAGGATTATTTACTGATGGAAGAAGAGTTTGTGGCTAACCAGGAAAGGCTCAAGCCTCAGGAAGAGAAAGCCGAGGAGGATCGATCTAAAGTCGATGATTTGAGAGGGTCGCCGATGAGTGTGGGTAACTTGGAGGAGCTAATCGATGAGAACCATGCGATTGTTTCATCGTCGGTTGGGCCTGAGTATTATGTGGGGATTTTATCTTTCGTTGATAAGGATCAGTTGGAGCCTGGATGTGCTATTTTGATGCACAATAAGGTAATTGAACTCTTAAGCTTTATGGGTTTTGCTTTAGTTTTAGGGTTTGTTTTTTAGATTCTTGAAATGAAATGATATAAGAACTTAAAGAGCAATGAATTTTTGGATTCGCATTTAGAATTGGTGCTAGAAAAATTATGAGATTAAGGGAATGCAGCTGTGTCATCTGATAGAACTGATGTTATTTCAAACTAGTGGTTGCTAAATTATCATACGTGAGAGAATTCTTGTGAAATTTGAATAAATAATTGTGTTTTGACCATGATTTCTTACTTTAGCTTAGATTGATGAACTTTGAAATATGAACTTTTAATCAAAGCTAAATTCATAAACAAGTTCGAGCCATTCTTTAGATCCAAGCTAGAGGTTATCTCAAATAAATGCGAGTGAGGCGTGGTACGAGATTTGAATAAGCAAGCCCTAGATGGGGTATTTGCTTATCAAGTTTGCTATTAAAGTTGACATCTTCAAGTCTTTGGGCATATTTCTACTCGTATCACACTTTTGCTAATCCAAAATGCTAGTATAAATCTTGAAAGGGCAAATAGGAAACTTCTTCCATTTAAAGGTTCTGTATCTATTCTTTCTTTGGATTGTGTGCATCTTCATTATGTTCCATCTCATTCTTTTGTTCTTCGAAAGAAATTTATGCTTGCTTATTGTATATTCCTAGGTTCTTTCTGTTGTTGGACTTCTGCAAGATGAAGTTGATCCCATGGTATCAGTGATGAAGGTTGAAAAGGCTCCATTGGAATCCTATGCTGATATAGGAGGTTTGGATTCTCAGATACAGGAGATTAAAGAGGCAGTTGAGCTTCCTCTGACTCACCCTGAATTATATGAGGACATTGGTATCAAACCTCCAAAAGGAGTTATCTTGTATGGAGAGCCTGGGACAGGCAAGACTTTGCTTGCAAAGG
Organism: Gossypium raimondii; assembly: GCF_025698545.1. Lineage (NCBI taxonomy): Eukaryota > Viridiplantae > Streptophyta > Magnoliopsida > Malvales > Malvaceae > Gossypium > Gossypium raimondii. Next base: position 4,861,742 of record NC_068571.1, on the reverse strand, counting down.
TGTGTATTCCTATATCTGCAGCAAGGCATTTTTCTTTCTATTCGCATGTCTATGATAATTAATGCTTTTGAATTTGATAACTGTCCTTTCCGACCCCTTTGCTTCAAATTGTTTGATTGGAAGACAAATCATGTCATGTCTGGACATCAGTGCAAGGTGTCAAGCATGATAAACTTCCAAAATTGGAGTAGAGGGATAGCGTGGATGAAATATGTGATTTTGCTTATAATATGCAATTGTTAATATTATTTGTCTTGGTCAGGGTTCCCTGTTTACACTAGTATCACATGGCTGTTCTGGTTGTTTCTGCTATATAAAATATAGCTAAGCTTGTTATGTCATTTATATTCTTTCAGGCAGTGGCTAATTCTACATCTGCAACCTTCTTGCGTGTTGTCGGAAGTGAATTAATTCAGAAGTACTTGGGAGATGGCCCCAAATTAGTTAGGGAACTCTTCAGAGTTGCTGATGATCTTTCCCCTTCAATTGTCTTCATTGATGAAATTGATGCAGTTGGTACTAAGAGGTAAGTTAGTGAAACAGTTATACCTTGAATTCATTATATTTTAAATATTTCTCATCAATACCTGTACAGGTACGATGCCCATTCTGGTGGTGAACGTGAAATTCAGAGGACCATGTTGGAGTTACTGAACCAGTTAGACGGCTTCGATTCAAGAGGAGATGTCAAAGTAATTCTTGCAACAAATAGGATTGAAAGTCTTGATCCAGCTTTGCTTCGCCCTGGTCGAATTGATAGGAAAATTGAATTTCCCCTACCTGACATCAAAACAAGAAGGCGCATTTTCCAGGTATGTGATTGTCTCATGATGTATTGAAACACTATTTCAGATATGTTTCTCTCTTCTCGTTTTCTTATAAAAAGTTTGGGTCTTTAAAGCTTGCTTCATTGTACTAACCCACTTTTCAAATGTTTGGACCACAGATACATACATCAAGGATGACTTTGGCTGATGATGTGAACTTGGAAGAATTTGTTATGACAAAAGATGAGTTCTCCGGAGCTGATATAAAGGCAATATGTACCGAGGCTGGCTTGCTTGCTTTAAGGGAGAGGCGCATGAAGGTGAGACTCATAAATTCCTAATAAAGAAAGTTCATGCTTCTCTTCTCTTATAATATATGTAGTTATATTTTGTAACATATAATTTCGATTCTACAAGATTTCATCCTGGACCCATAGGTAGTAGAATCAAAACCAGATTGATAGCTTTACATAAATATATACAAGTTTTATTGCATTAGATTATGTTCTGGGTCTATAGGTATTATAATTCTAAGTTTCCAAGCAGACTATTAGCAATTAGAATTGGCAATGTTTTGCAAATACCCGTAAATACGTGAATGCAAATCTGCTTTTGCTTTTAATTTAACGTAAGGTGGCTAATTTCTCGTTGTTAGTGAGAAAAGGATTTATTAGTGGTGTATTCTCACCATCTATTCCTAAGAAGTAGATGCTTGTTGCCCTTTATTTAGAATTAAACAACAGTTTAAATGAATAAACTGAAAACTGGTGTCAAAATTTGTTCTTCTGCAAGACAAAAAGAAACCTTAAGATACAGTATTGAAAATTTTGTTCTTTCTGCAAGTAGAATGCTTCATTTTCTTCAATTGTAGGGTATCTTCCTTGATAACCTACATATTTTGGGCCAATATGATGCCTACTACAGCTTATTTTTGTCTGTGTTAGTGTGTTGATGGTGTTAGAGGAGAATCTGTTATACCTCATTGTTTTCTGTAGTCATTTGTACTTGTTAGTGATATTATGCGTTAATGTGTGGCATAAATAGCATGTAGCCGATGATTCAAATTATTCATAGAAATTTTACTATATATCGAGTTGCATTACAGGTGACGCATGCGGACTTTAAGAAGGCCAAGGAAAAGGTGATGTTCAAAAAGAAAGAAGGCGTCCCAGAAGGACTTTATATGTAGTCTGGGTTTCAATTGTTGTACACAAAGATTTTTAATTTTTTGGCCCCCTATTTCTTCTGCCTCATTATGATTTACGAAGCCATCGACATGATTTCTTGCCTATTTTGAAGGTCTTCCAATGCTAAACTTTGCCCAATTTGCTATTGCGAAAAGAAATTTCCGTCTCAAACATTTATTTTATCAAAATTAGATTATCATCCACAAAAATTAAATATGTGGCACTTAAGGCCGTTTCTACTTGTTCCTATTTCCATTAAAATTTAAAAGAAATTGTATTGTTATGATCCATGGTTTGTCCTTGCATGAGCCCAAATTCTGGGAAGAGGCAAAGTTAGGATGTCTCATCCAATTAAAAGGGTCTCCTTTTTTTATCTTGATAAATTGTGGAATAAAAAAGTTCCATGTTATCAATTATTAATAATTATTAATCACAATTTTAATATTTTTGTTACTCTTGGTATTGGTATCAATGTAGGACTCAATATTGACCTTATTTCAGAAGCAGGTAATGGTCTTTTCCCCTCTCCTAGGCGGCATTAACAGGTTAGAGATAAGTAGTCTTAACTCTACAAGCTTAGGTAGAGTTTGTAATGGTGTACCCCAATGTCATTTCAAATGGAACATGGTGGTTCCTCACAATGGGTCTCAAGTGAATAAAGTGCATGACTATTCGAGCAATAAGATGCCATTTGTTAAAAGAGATTTGGCAAATATATTTTATTAATCTTTTAATTAATCAATCTTAAAGTTCCTCTTAGAATTATTTGTTTAGTTTAGTATAATCTTATAAAAACTAGATAAAAGGTTAAACAAACTAGACCGCCTATTCTTCATTCAACCTCTTTAAAATTAAAAATAATAAATCAACAATAATTAGAAAAGTGGTAAAAGAAATCCAAAAATATTTTTTTAAATTAAGAAAAATCATAGTTTAAAAAAATCAAATATAAAATGAACCAAAACATAACGAAGAAATTCAAAAATCTTTGTTAAAAATTTAAAAATAATCATATTTTTACCCATTCAAAACAATTTTAACAATGTATAATTATTGCCACCAATTCAACTACCATTTTTATTTAATCCAGATATGAAATGAGTAGAAGCAGAAGATAATCACAAATTATTTTCTCTCTTTTTTTTTTTGAATTTTGGTCATTTACTATCCTATTTGTTCATGTATTAGAATGAGGTGAATGTAAACATTTTGCTTTCATTTTATTTTCTATTTTTTAGTTTTTATAGGTTTGAGCAGTAAGAAGTCATTCTCTCTTATCATATCTTAAGTAAAACGTTGGTCAAAGTGCCGAATCCTAATCCCCTTCGTACCTCAACATCTGCTGTATCTGACTAACATATTGCACCTATAAGCCAGGCCATTTTGAGTTTCAATCACTGTCAAAACACTATTCTTTTCTTAATGTTGACAATGGTGTTTGGGAATAATAATGAGGGGGGGACACACCACCTACTCTTCTTACATTATTTTCAGCATATATGGTCGCCTCCCCATATACCCCTATTAAATCATGTCCCATTCCCTTGGTTGGTTAGTGGGCAAAATGCATGCTCTGCTTCTTTTTGGGTAAATTGCATTTAAGGTCATTAAATTATTAATAAATTTATATTTTGATCATTTAATTTTAAAAAATTACAAAATGATAATTGATCCATTCAAAAAATTTTATTCAAGTCAATAAACTATTTTCAAAAATTTTATTTAAATTATTAAACCGCTAAGTGTTATCCTTTAAAAATCGACTAGCAAGTTTCAAACAATAATCATGGTAGATTTGTACCCATCAACAAATAGAGAATTATATCTTAGATCCAAGTCAATTTGATAATCATTGCTTAAATTTTTGTTGACATATATGTAACATTCAAAGTTGTTTCATAAAAAAATTAAATTGTAGAAGAGAATGGAAGAAAAGTTTTCAATTAATGCAAACGGTGCAATCAGTAACTTAAATTAAAACTTTTGAATAGTTCAATAAATTATTTTGTAACATTTTAAAGTTTAGTGACCAAAATATATACTAATAATTTAAAGTTTACCTTTATTTTTAATTGGATAACACTGGTGCAAAGCGCTCAATAACATGTGCAGTTTAAAAGATTGAAAAGAGACCATTCCTCATCATATCTAACCACACCTTTCCAAGGTTCTCTGAATTGGGGCAATGCAGAAGGAAGGGCAATGCAAAAGGAACAATGACTCTTCCTTTCTTTCTGTCGTTGCACCTTTATAAGGTTTTTCAGACCATGACAACCCTGATGTTGCAAACCTAAACATAACATAAATCTGGTGTAACCAAGAGATGCCCTTTTGCTTTCTACATAGCAATGGATAAAACCTTATGTCGCGCGACGCTCTTTAGTGGCATCCGTCTAAAAAGAACAATACCTGATTTATGTGATATTTTACATCGATAAATATAAATATAAATATAAATATAAAATATAAATATAAATATTCTTTTTTTGAAAACTTTGCATCCTATTCCTTAGTAGTGCTCAGAAACTCAAAGCTATATACTTACTGGACCACAATTCCAGGAATAAGCTCATGGATGAAGACAAACTTTCTTTTTACCTTTTTTTGACCTGATCTGGATACCATTTTTCTCAATTCTTCAACTTGGGTTTACCACTCTTAATAGATTAGGACTGGGAGAAAGGGGGTGGAGGTGGGGTTGTAAAAGCAAATATCATCCCTCCAACAGCCTCCACACCCAGCTTAAGATGGCTACTTTTGGCCCCTATTCTATTCTCTAAAGATATGCTTGGTTTATTGAAAAAGTAAAAGGACGAAAACAGAAAATAAAAAAGAATGAAAATATAATATACTTAGTAGGAAATGAAATGTTTAAAAAAAATAAGAAAGATGATCATTTTACATCATAATACATAAAAATAAACTATACATTCTTCAAACTTTCATTTTTACTAGAAAGAAAAAAAATATATTTTTCTGTTATTTTTTATCATTTCACTAACCAAGTGAAGCCTAAATGCCTCTTTCAGATTCCAAACAAATAAAAAAACAAACTGCAGTATATATGTATAATGGAGGGGGACACAATGGCAAAAGAGAGTGAAACTAGAACGTATTGAACTATTTTTATGATGGCGCAATAATCACATGTTAGATGTGTTACATGTTATAAGAAATTAGCTAGTTGAAAGGGAAAAAAGAAGTTTCTCTTGAGAGAGGATGTTCTCTTACACTACAAAACTGTAGAAAGGTTTAAGTAAGAACCTTTCGGGAATGATCCTCGCTTGAATTGTCAACCTGCAATGCACAGATCTTTAATGTTGTGTGTTGTAGATTAAAAGGAATACACGAGCAACACTCGTCCAGAACTCGGATAGCCAGCCAATATTTTAATGCTATCGTGCCATATCACCTTCATGATATTACCCAAAGAAGTTAAATCAGAAATCATCCACGAGCAGACAGTAAAGTAACAATTTTTAATCTAGTGCTAATAAATATGTCTCGTTCCTCGTAGTACTGGCATGGATAGTCATTTTAAACTTGATTGCAATGTACAAGTGAAGTTCCATATAATTGGAAAAAACCATGTTATTCAATGTGAAAGCAGAGAATGTTGGTTGAGCAAAGGTTCTTTTCATGCCAAATGCTTAAAAGTCTGTAAATGCCATGCAAGATTCTAATCATAGGAAATTATTAGAGATGGTCATGGCATGTATTTTTCTTCTAATTTCCCATGCTATAATGTGAAACTGGAAAATAGTGGACCAACCTGATGGGTGATTTTCAAGATTCTCAGCTCCCTTACTGGTACTTGGTTTACTGGAACTCGGCTGGGCCGTTGCTTGACACTATAAAAGGTGAAATTGATAATCAATACTTTATATTCCTGAATAAATTGTATGCCAAAATGTGATTGAGTTGGTGTTAGAACAGTGTCCGAGGAAAACTTTATTGAGGAAAATAAACATGATAAAGTTAGAAATTAGATTTGTAAGTTTCTAAGCCAACCTTCTTTCAATATATTGTCAAGAGTGAATAAACTCAAGGCCAGAAATAGTTCAGAAAAGCTGTGAATATGGGTATTTTTCAAAATTTTCAAAAATGAAGTTATCATGCATTTTATTATAAGCATAAATACAAAAGGTTTGACATGATAAGACATTACCTGTGGAGGGTGCAATTGCATCTGGTGAAGACCCATATACTGCTGATAAGGATCAGCAAAACTTGGGATCCGTGGCTGGTTTGGGTTTTGCATGCCAAGTGGGTTCAACATAGCATCTGACTGATTGTTCGGTTGGATTCTTGATGGATCAGGAACTGGAACTTGTGGTGACATATGAAATGCTGGCACGGGAAACCTTGGATCCAAATGAGCTGAAGCAGCTGGTGTTGGTAAACCTGATCCAGCCATAACATTGTGAAATGGCATCATTGGCCGACTTAATCCCATATCCATGACCATGCCCATCCCAATTCCCATCCCCATTGTTGGCATGTAATGCTGAGGAAACATCATTGGGAGCATGCCACAACCCATGGACATCATCTGCAGAACATTAAAACCTAAAACTGTCAATAAATAATGCAAATTCACTTTCTTTTTTAGAACAACCCCAACTACATTTCTTAGTGTTAGATTATAAGGAAAAGAAAGAACACAAAAAGCTTGAAAATTCAAAATTTATCTCCTCATATACATCTAGTGACTAAAAACAATGTCCCCAAATAGAGATCTTGCCTCTTGACCTTGGCGGTGTTTCGTGAAATCTTATTATCTTTTTTTCACTACAATGGCAAAAGTCCCTGTGCTTAACAGCTACACAAACATTCATAATAAGGTGGGTAAAAGATTGTTGATTAAGGGCTCAGTGCTATTACATAATCTCATACATCTCTCATTAACCATAAGCAAAGACATACCTGAACCTGTAACTGAAGTGACTTTAGGTACTCGATTGCTTCATCCAACATTGAAGCTTTGTCTGACTGAGACTCAAAAATATGAATGAAAATTGTTAATAATCATAGAGAGAAAAATATCCAAATTGGGGAAATATCCTCAATAAAACCATACACATGACAAACCTTGTTGCAACGAGGAATAAGTTCTTGCAAAGCCCTCATCTTTTCATTTATCCTATCTCTGCGTCTCTGCACATGGATGAGATATCAGGCATCTAAAAGGATGCAATTATATAGAAGCAGAAGACCATGTACTATAATACCAATTAAATACTGACCCTCTCCGAGAGGTTATGAACCTCTGCAGCACGGGACCTTTTCGTAGATGAGGATCCACGAGATTGTTTCTTTGTTTCAGGGGATTCGAACTCAGCATCCTTTGGCAACAATTAAATTACCAGTGAGGATTATGATAAATTTTAACATAAAGAAAAGGGACTAAAACTTCTGAACTTGACTATCCTTATAAGTTCTTGAAAATCTTAGAGCATTGATCTTTAGCAAATTTCTTCAAGGGAAATATTAACTGATACAATGAAAGGAAAACACCAATATGATTCTTTAAGTAAAGACACACATGATAATGAATTTTCCTCCTTTTTCTGTCCAATTCAATAAAAGTAATACATTAAAGACAAACAAGTTCATAAAATAATAATTGAATAATACTGTTATGACACTTTGCTAGCAAAAAATATTAAATAATTTCTAACATGTGCTTGCAGTCACTGATTAACCGGATTATTCCTTAAATAATGTTTTATACATCCTAGTACCTAGGATTGCAAAAAGGCTGGTTATGTTTTTCAGAATTCCCATGCACTCAACGTAAGAAATTAGAGAAGCCAACATTAAGCTCAACGAGAACTGCTAAACAGTGGAGAATGTTTTAAGAAAATTAAAAAACAAATCCAAAACAAAGATTATTTAAAAGCTAACCGACAGCAACTGGGGTGTGATGAGGACGAGGAAACCAGTCCCGTAATAAACGCCTTACATCCAAAAAATTTCCTATTCTATATTCCACCCACCATTCTTTTATATCTAAAAATTCAAAAAAAAGAAAAAAATCTTTCAATTTCTTTTTTTTTTTAAAAGGAATCAACTGAACCAAGTGAAAAAAAAATTTGACATCTATCCCAAGTTTAATCTTAGAGAACCCCCAAAAAATAAAATAATAACCGGCTAAACCACTAACAAGAAAACAAGTGTTCAAGCCTATCACACATTCTTCAGATTAATATTTTAACGATTCAATAGTTGATTTTATCAATATAATTATCTGTCATGTATATACAATTTTGAACTGACTTGATATCTCTATTATATTGATCTAAAATATTATATATATTAATATTTATTGATCAGTTAAAATTCTTTTACATAAAACGTTAGAAAATTTTAATTTACTTCAAATATAAAATGTAAGTGTATCCTCCTCATTTGGGATTAGTATTTATGATTATATACCAATACAATACACTCTCAAGGAAAGAAATGAGTTCGAATTCTATAGAAGACATTATCGAGAGGACAATTACAAACCCGAACATGGAACATAATACAAACACAAAAAAAATATTTATAATGATACTAAAGTTGTAGTATATATGTAATTTAAAAGTTTAAATAAACAAAAACATGCGGCTAAATTTTCAATTCACATCAATTTCAAATTCAATGTTACCCACTTACGAAAAAATTCAAAAAAGAAAAATCTAAAAGAAAATTCCCACCCACTTGACACTGCTGACCTCCTCCCTCCTCCAATAATAAAATTCGTGTCAAGTGTCAACTTCCCCAATTATTCAAACACGTGGCATCTTTTAACTTGATGTTTCTGACACGTGTACAATCCCGAAATTATACGCCCAGGTGCCAAAGGGGTGCTCACGTTAAACGATGTCAACCCCGCCCCGGCGCACGTTAGTCGAGACCCAGAGAGAAAAAAAATTAATTCCAATGAACTAACCTCGCTGTGACACTCGGCGTCGTCCGGTTCTCTTCCTTTACGCTTCCGGTCCTCAGCTGGGCCCGTTTTTTGAGCCGTCGGTTCGGCGCTGGCACTGGCACTGGAGCCGCCAGGTGATGATGTAACCGTGGCTTCGCACGTGGCTATATTGTCTTTGCTGGCACCCACGCTGACACCAGCTGATTGCGTGTAGGCAACTGCGGCAAAGCTCATGTTGGCGCAGGCATCGTTGTTGTCCTCGCCAGATGCTGCCTCGGTGTTCCACGGCATGGCTTGAGAGGCTCCCGATTCGGGAGCAGCCGCCGGAGTATCGCTGGAATCAACGACCGTCACTTCCCTCGCTACACTCTTTGAATTCGACGGTCCAGGTTGCTCCTCCCTCGCTGCCGTTTTATGCTTGGACAAGCTACCGAAGTTCTGGATCCTAGTAGACTCCAACTCATTCCTCCTCGCCGGCGGTATCGGGGGCCTAGAAGCAGGCACAATAGCCGAAGCCGAAACTTGAGGAACTCTTCCGAGTGGAGGCGGAGGAGGAGCGGAAGTTGTGGCAGTGGAGGTAACGCAAGGGGCAACAGCAGTGGAGGAGGAAGGATAGAGGAGATCAGCACAGAAATCGTGGTCGAAGTTGGCGTCGCTGAGAGGATTGTGAAGCCACGAAGCCATTTCATCTTCTTGCATGAACAGATGATCGGTAACGGATTGCTGTTGCTGTTGCTGTTGTTGTTGCTGCTGCTGATGGTGAGATGATGATCGGATCTCTCTGAGAGCTGATTGGCCGGCGTCGAGGTATTTGAACGGCGATGGTTTCTTGAAAGATCTTTGGTTTTGACTCTGCATAACAACTTGACCATTTTGCCACAACAGCTCCATGATTCCATCCTCTGGCCTATTTCATCAGTTCAAATCAAAACACATTTTCAATCTAAGAATTAGAAAAAAAAAAAAAGAGCAAGCAGCAGCAAGTCAGCAGCTTACATGGAAGGTTTTTTAGCGCGATTTAATATAGAAGATGAAGGGATTGAATAATCGTCTTCCATTTCGAAATCGGGAACGCAGTGATTCATCCTCTACTATCTTTCTTAACATAAAACAAAATCAATTAACACAATCAGATTAGAGCAAAGAGAAACAAAAAATTTTCTAGGGTAAGTGCAAAAAAGAAGAAAGGAAAAAAAAAACACACACACCGCCTAATTGAATGATTCAAGCTGTTAAGATCAAGGAACTGTTTCTTCTTCTTCTTTGAAAAATCCAAAAGAAATACATAAAAGGAGTGTTATTTTTGTTGATGTTTGAGCGGGACCTGTCTTTGCTGCAGATGATGAAATTGACTACCATAAACCCCTAACGACAAAGGAGAATATAATTGAAAATCAAAATCCATGTGAAGGAACAAAAGCTCTTTTCTACTACTACCTCTCTTCTCAGCGTTAAGAAAGGAGAAAAAAATTTTCTTCCCTTTTTTTTCTTTTCGGGAAGAATTTGTACTTGTTCTCCTTTTGGGTTAAATGTCTTTTGCAGCCACTCAAAGATAAGGCTTTCTCTCTCCGAATAATATGAAGCAAAAGACGATGGATTTTTTTTTTAACAGTCTAAATTATAGTTTATAATTATTATATATTTATTATATTACAAATTTGATATTATAATAATATCTTATTTATTTATTAAATTTTAATACTGAAAATTTTATTAAAGCTGAAATTATACCAACATTAATTATAATTCAAGATATCTACCGGAACGAACCCAATAACTAATATTTTGCATTCTGTAGGCCCATTAAAGAAATAGATGTTGACCGTATTTAAGTTATATGCACCATAAATTAATTACATATTAGGGTAAATTAGTAAAATAGTTATTTTTGTTTATCTCAGATTACATTTTAATTACTTACATTTGAAATGTTACGTTTTAGTCACTTACGTTATCATGATGTAACATTTCAGTCATTGAGCTGTTAATTACAGTTAACAGTATAACGTGGCACGTTAAATCATCATTTCAAACAAAAATTTTAGAATAAATTATACAATTGGTCCCTATATTTTTTTTCGTTTTGAGCAATTTAAATTTTTTTCTTTTATGTTGTTTTAACTTTTCTTTTTTTTTTTTTTCATTCCTTCTGCTTCTTCTTTTGGTTTCCTCCTTATCCATCTCTTTTAATATTGTTTTTTTTCATGTTTTCCATTTGTTAAAACTAAAAGGGAAGAAGAAAAGAAAAATAAAGTAATAAAAAGAAAAAATAAATTGTTCAAAAAATAAAAGTATAGGGACTAATTTTTAACAAATGGAAAACATAGAAAAACTACGTTAAAAGAGATGGAGAAGGGAGGAAAACAAGGGAGAAGTAGAAGAGAATGGAAAATAAAGAAAAAAAAGTTAAAAGAACATAAAAGAAAAAATTAAATTGCTCTAAACGAAAAAATAGAGACCAATTGTATAATTTAACCTAAAATTTTTGTTTGAAATAATGATTTAACATGCCAAGTCAATTTACACTTACACGTTAATGATGATTAACAACTCAATAACTAAAATGTTACTACACATTAACGTAAGTGACTAAAACATAACATTTCAAACATAAATGACTAAAATGTAATACGAGGGAAACAAAAGTAACTATTTTGATAGTTTACCCTTACATATTATCACTTTATTAATAAGCAAAATAAATAGTCAGATGCCAATAAACTCTTAGCCTGACGATAAGAGTATTATGTTGTAGGTATGAGAGCTTGACTTAAATCCCAAACAACCCTATTCCCCCATATTCTTAAATACTTCAGTATTAAAAGATAAAAGGTAAAATCCATAATTATCTAAAATAATATAAGGGATAAAAAGGTAATGGTAAAAGTTCATTAATTTTGTGTCAATACATTGAAAGGGAAAATAAAAGAAAATTATAAAAGGAAAATTAAGATGAATTTTAATTATGTTTAATTAATTTTTAAAAAAATTATTGATGTAGTATTTTAATAGTAAAAGAGTTTATATATTTTAATTATATTTAACAATTTGAATATATTATTTTTATTGACATATGAGAAGGAAAATAGAACAATTAGATTTGAATAAAGTTATTAATATTTATTTTTATGTTTATAATCAAATTAATTATTAATATCACATGTGTTTTATGTAATTTTATGTGTATTTTTAATTTATCAAATACTATATTTAAAATTTAAGTAGTTTAAATCATAGTCAATGTGTAATTTAATATGTATGTAAATTACAATTTCATTTTTTTAAACATTCAATTTGTAATAATAAAAATATATTATTATTCTAATGTCAATTTAATAATATATTGAATAATAAAAAATATTTTTATCAATTTTAAAAAATCAAACTCATATTTTATTTTATAGATATATATTTAAATAAATAATATGTATTAATTATTAAATAATAATTTGAGTCAACACCCTAATAAGGAGGCTCCTCCACACTTCGCCAAGGAGTTACCGGCCTTGAAATGGTGTCACGTCTTATCATATTGTCAATCTAATAAAAAGACTTACACTATTTACATGGGTGATGATAGGCTGAGTAGAGCCCGAGCTTAAGAAATAAACTTAAAATTTTTTGCATTGGCCCAACCTAACCCATGATCAGGTCTAGACATATGACAAAATTTTTTAACTCTGCTTATAAAATTAAAATATATTTATTGTCAGTATACTAAATTCTAACCCATACTATATTAAATTATATAAATATATATTTTTAAACCCAATAATACTATGTTTTACTTTTAATATAAAATTTAATATTTTTACACATTATTATATAAAATATTTAATAAAGGTCCTTTAAAACTTAAAAAGGAAATAAATGACTTTTAACATAATTAGAATTCTTATTCATATTCTATTAAAAAAATGGGTAAACTATACCCATGGTCACTTTTGTTTACCTTAGGTTACATTTCAGTCACTTACGTTTGAAATGTTACATTTTAGTCATTTACGTTATCGTGTTGTAACATTTTAGTCACTGAGCCGTTAATTGTCGTTAATGGTGTAATGGTAAGTTGACGTGGCACGTTAAATAATCATTTCAAACAAAAACTTTAGGTTAAATTATACAATTGGTCCCCATAATTTTTCATTTTGAGCAATTTAATTCTTTTATGTTCTTTTAACTTTCTTTCTATTTTTTTTTTCTTTTTTTTCATTCTCTTTTAACTTTATGTTCTTTCTATGGTGTTTAATAAGTCATCACTTTTAGAAGTTTTTGTTTGTTAACAAAAATAATTTAAAATTTATCAAAATAAACTAAAATTTAAAAGTTGAATTCATATATACTATATATTAATTCTTTCATTAAATTGGCTTCACGAGTCAATCGGCGCCAATTGAAATGGAAAATTATTTAAGAAAACTATTATTTTACAAAGAAACTTGTATTATTATTGAGTTTTAAACCCCACCTCAATTTGAAAATTATTAAAAATATTATTTTTACAAAGAAAATTATATTACTATCTCGGCGTTTTAACTCTTTTTTTATATTTTATATAAAATCAATAAAAATTCACTAGTAATAATACTTGAACTTAAGTCATTACAACATTTTATCTCTCAATATTATCATTTCAACTAAAGTTTCATTTAGTTTTTATATAAACTTTTAATATATGTTTGAAACTAATTAGTAATAAATTTAAAATATAAAAATTTAGAATAAAGCTTTGGTTGTAAATCAAATCCCACCATAGTCATATATATATATATATATATTATTTTATAAATTCAAAAGACTAAAGTACATTCGAATAATATAATCTATTTTAAATATAAAAAGCATTTTAATAATTTTCTAATTAAATTGGTGCCTAGTTAACTCGTAACATAAATTCAATCGGGGTTTAATCATATAAATATTATATATTTTTCAGTCACATCATATTTGTGCATAATAAATATATATAAAATTATGAGATCAATAATATTATATTTGTGTATAATAATATATATAAAACAATAAATTAAGAAATAAAGAAAAATAATATCCTTGTCAAAAGCTCATTCATATATATGAAAAAAGAAAAACAATTGTTGTACAATTTAAAAAAAAAAAGTAATTAAGCTCTTGCTTTTTTCTTTACACTCAATTGGGTACTTGAACTTTCAAAATGCATAAAAAAAACACTCTCAAACTTTTTCAAAAAAAAAAAATTAAGTCCCTGCATTTTTTTCCACCCAATTGGATACTTAAATTGTCAAAGTGTACAAAAAAAAGACCCTCAAAAATTTTTTAAAAAAGCAATTAAGCCCCTACAATTTTTTTAGCACTCAATTGCCAAAATGAATTAAAAAGACCATTTAACAGTTGACCATTAAAGTTAACTGCCCCTAATTTTTTCCAGTTAAACCTATCCCGTGTTACAACCATTGCATCACATGTGACAAAAAATTATAAATAAAAATTAATAAAAATATTAAATTTTAATAAAAATATAAAATATTTAAAATTTACTAAAAATAGAAAAATATAAGAATCATAAAATAATTAAAAATTTGTAAAATGGTATAAAATACATAAAAAAATCATAACAATATGAATTATGATGATGTATGTGTATTTATTCTGTAGGGCAGATATTTTCACTTGTTTTTTTTTTTTTTTTGATATATATATATATATATAAAAGAGTCCAATGGGTCTGAATGAATGGATGAGAGTGGTTGAAAATGAGGGCAGTTGGGATGGATTAGTGAATGAATAGATAAAGATATCTTCCTCATATGCACTGTCCCTTCACTTTCAGGCACATCATATGACCTTCATTTATTTATTATTTTTAGATTTATTTTCTCATTTCCTTCTTTAAATATTTATATTATATTATTCCATTTCTTCAACAATAAATAAATATCATTATATTCATATTTGTATATAAAATAATTAAAAATGTATTTTTTATAAATATATATTTTTAATTGAAGGACTCACTTAGTAAAACTACACTTTAAGAATTTTTCAGTAACTATGTTTTTTTTAATTTGGTCCTTATATATATTATTTTAGGGTTAGCATTTGATACATTAGTAGTGTATTCTTTTTATTCTACAAACAGTTTTGTACCTTATAAGACACTTGTCAACCCTTAATATTATTTATAGAATTTAAAAATTTTCTTGATAGCATACCAAATAATATTTCATTATTTTAATCATATAAAGTTTCGAATAAATTCAATTCAATCGATACGGTAAAAGATACATAATCGATATCTTAACATATAAAACCATTGATGAATGTGCCAAGAGGCGTTGAATACACTTGATCAGAACACAGTCTAGATTCTTCATTAGGATGTATCAAATTTACAAAACATTAAGAAAAAAAAAAAGGAATGTATCAAAGACAATAGGATCTGTTAACTATAAATGCCTATGTGCATCAACAACAATGATTGGTGCATTTAACTGTCTCCACTTGTGTGTTGATTAAATTTGGTAATTTTTTATATTTATTAAACTTATGGTACTTGAAAAAATTTATGAAAAAATTAGTATAAATTTTTTATTTTAGAAATTTAATCATTCTACATTTTAAAATTTATAATCTAAGTTAATAACAACGTCATTTTTACATACATTGCTATTAGATGAATATTTTAAAAATTCCAAAATGTTACACCAATAAATTAAAAAATTTAACCATTAAACTTGAATTTTAAAATCTAAAAAGTAAATAGATTAAACTCCTAAAAATAAAAGTATAAGGACTAGATTTTAAATTTGTAAAAATATAAGGACCTATTATGTATTTTAACCATAATTAAATGATGCTTTGGTGTAATGGAAAGTTAAAAAGTTTGTTATGCATGTGTTCCAACTTCCAAGTTTAAACTTTATCATAACCTTTCGGGAAAAAAAACCTTATTATAATATGATTTTATTTAAAACATGAAAAAAACACTCACATTAATATTTACTACATATATTAAAAAATGATATTTTATTATTATTTTAATTATGTTGGTGTCCAATTGACTTGTAATACTAATTCTGTAAAAGACTTCGTTTAATCGTGTATATCATCAAGTCTAGCATATATTAAATATATATATAGTATTTTTTGAATTTAATTATGTAAAACATTTATTCTCTTTTTCGTTTAATTTTGTGATTTTTGTAATGAGAAAGAAGAGATTGGGTGGGTTTGGATAGACAGTAGAGTGCGATGCGGTGCGTTTAACTTACTTTTTGTCTCACGGTGCAGTATTGTTACAGTATCTAATCTCACTGTCACCGCTGTTTTTAGACTAACCGCAAACAAACACACTACTCATCCATACCCACCCTTAATTTATAAGGTTTTTAATTAAAAAAATCATGCATTAACCATCAAATAATTGGAGCTATTAGCATGGGCAACCATGCAATTTGTTACATGGGCAATCTTGGCGCTATTTGTTTGTCATATAATGGATACAGTGCCAAGCTGTAGATGGACTGTATGTCAAATATCAAAGACATAACCATATTAGACAAAAGAATAAAGTAAATAAAACACGATATGACATGAATATACTAATGTTTCAAATCCATATAGTATGATTTGTTAATGAATTATGGCATGATAGACTATAAGAGCACAATACGGGGAGTTGATAATGAATTTTCCATATGCAAAATCAAGTAATTACAGCTTAGATGACACAAGAAACTATTAAAACCCAGAGCAAAATAAGAAGAGCATTGTGTTTCAGACATAGGGCACTACCAAAATTACCAGACACATATAACATGTTGAAACAGTGTCAGCAAGAGCATGATGGGGGAACTGTTGTAAACCATACCTTATTTGTCGAACTCTCCCATATAACACCTCCATCCTCTGCAATTTTAAGGGGCAAAACATACATTAGCAATAATCTTTACCTTACCTCAATCTGCAAAAATGCATGCTTGTGCAGATCATGAATCCCTCTCTATGGTTCATATTCCCTATGGTATAAGTCTATAAGGTGTGAGGCAGCCTGAACGCCTTCCCCTTTTTCTCAAGGCCTTTTAAGCTCATGTTTGGGCTCCCTATTTTCTCAAGATCCACTTGCCTACCATATCATTGAGCAAAGAGAGTTCCATATTAGCCTCAGCCCTTGGAGACTGCTTGTGCTTGCCATCACATTTTTTTTTCGAGACTTTTGTTTTTTTTGGTAAGTTACAAATTGGGGGGAGGGGGATGTTATTGCTAGGACTTGAACCCTGGACCTGAATGCCAACACAGAGCTATAAAAATTTAAAAATTATATTGTGTTATTACTTGTAGTATACTTGTTGGGGATAGTGTTGGCTTCCATTTAACATCAAAATTTAATTTGTGTTGACATAAGAATGAGAAAGTGGTTAAGATGGTAAATTCACCCTATTTAGGATAAAGTCGTGTGTATGGTGATTGGAGATATATATAGAGAGAGAGAGGAGAGAATCTGAGTTTGATGAGAGAAGAATGGTATATCCCCACTTCTCGAATAACTAACCTTATATATAAAGTATCATTTGTTTTGAGGTGCCATGTGGCAATTTGATATTAGTAAGTCAAAAGTAAAAAATCAGTAACCAAATACTTCCAAGCGTGGTAGGTTGGTGCTATGATGATTTCTAATCCCGCTGCATCTTAGATGGTTCAACCTAATTCTATAATACAATTAATTAATGAGTGGGCTCATCTCTTAGGCAAGTAGTTAGTTGAGAAGGGTCATTGTGAGGAGTTGCCTAAGCTATGATTGCTCGGAGGGTCTAGGAATAACAATGTGATTATAACAATGTGATTATAAGATATTGAAATATCTCATACCAAAAAAGAGAAGAAAATCTTTTTTTCTCACTTTTATATTTGAGAATATCTTTTGAAAATTCTTTTGAAAATTATTAACAATTTTTATCGGATTGAATAAACTAATAAAGGAAATTCGATGCTTGGCCTTTCATTTGATGGCATTTCATGCCTAAAACATAAAAAAAAAAAAAAATCCAAGTTGAATAAAGATTTATTTGCAGTTATGTATATATATAGAAGTAAACATAAACATAGGGTAAATGAAGATATATTTGGGGTAAAATGGAAGACTTTAATAAAAGAGTGCAATCTTATTCATGGCATTACCAGTACATTACCAAAGGACCAGACTCGACAAACAACCTAAAGCCTATTAAAAAACATCATTATTGTTCAGAGCTAATAACAAACAAAGAGAAAGAAACATCAAAGCTGGAAGCCAACAACAACTACAACAGGAAAGTCCTCAATTTTGTGTCCCAAAATGGGTCTTCACTCACTGTCCATCGAGTTCCCTCAGGATGGGAACCAGATGCTTAGGATCCAAAGGTTTCTCAATGAACACATCAACACCAGCTGCCAGAAATGCCTGCCTTTCACTTTCTCCTGAGCAAGCTGTGACCGCCAACATCTTACAATGCACCCCCATTTCACGACATGTGACATTCAGCTCCTATACTTTTTTTATTTAAAAATATTGGTTTCTCCATCTAATTTTGACGATAAAGTTAACGGTGTCGAAGGTAAAATAACTTTATTAACTCTTAATTACAAGAGCAAAAACCCAATGTAAAACAAGACCAACTTAATTACATAAACTACAAAAAATTTAAGAACTACTTTGCTCAAATTGTTCACCAATGGAGAAAAAAAGAGAATCTATGCCTATGCCTTGAAGAGGCAATGTTGTTGCTTAAACAACTTGAAAACTGAATTGATGTGAAAACAAAAGGCTGCAAACTCAAGTTTATATAGTGAGTGAAGGGTTAACAAATTTGGATTTACCTTCCATGTTCAGTGAACTAATTTGCAGATTGAGACAAAAAACAATTAGATGTAAAGGTATTGGACTCTCAAGAAAGTGTTTACTGTTGAGATATGTTAAAGTATTGTGTAATCTAGAACCAGATTTTCTCTTCTCTTTGTCATTAATTGGATTTAGCTATCAGTATATGTATATATTTATTATATTGAAACAGTGTCAGCAAGAGAATGATGGGGAAACTCTTGTAAACCATACCTTATTTGTCCAACTCCCATATAACACCTCCATCCTCTGCAATTTTAAAGGGCAAAACATACATTAGCAATAATCTTTACCTTATCTCAATCTGCAAAAATGTATGCTTGTGCAGATCATGAGTCACCCCCTTAAACTTACTTCCACAAAATACAAAATCCCTCTCACCGTTTTCGAGAAAAAGGAGTTATTTCAAGGAAGGAAATCCCTCTTATGGTTCATATTCCCCATGGTATAAGCCTATAAGGTGTGAGGCAGCCTGAACACCTTCCCCTTTTTCTCAAGTCCTTTTAAGCTCATGTTTGGGCTCCCTATTTTCTCAAGATACACTTGCCTACCACATCATTGAACAAAGAGAGTTCCATATTGGCCTCAGCCCTTGGAGACTGCTCGCCATTACATTTTTTTTCTCAGTGAGACTTTTGTGCTTTTTGCGGTAAGTTACAAATTGGGGGGAGGGGGATGTTATTGCTAGGACTTGAACCCTGGGCCCTGAATGCCAACATAGAGCTCTTAACAACTAGCTTCTTAAGGTTATTGGCCAGTGAGACTAATACTTTCAGGCTAATCGTCACTCTCCATAAAAAGTGGGATAAATAAGGTTGACTTAATCTCAATGAGGAGGATGCAGTAAAATCCCTTGACCCACTCAATCTAATCTCCTCGATTAGTGTCTTGAGATCTTCTGAATTATTTGAACTCTAAGGGTGTGCTTGGTTGGGTGGAAAAGTGGCAAGAAAATAGGAAAGATGATCATTTTCCATCCTAATGGATAAAAATCAATCCTTACAAATTGGAGTAATGAGAGAAAAGAAAATGAGATGTGTATGTTAGTTCAAAATTATACAATTTTCAAATGACTTATTTTCTTTCCTTTCATTTTTCAACCCTACCAAGCAATGGATGAAAATGAAATACTTTTTCTTTCCATTGGTCTTTCCTACCAAGCACACACCTGTGGAAAGAAAATTTATATTTTTTATCTTTCTATGTAGCCCTTCAATTTTCCATCTTTCCACTCTACCAAGCAAAAGCCTAAATCGTCTAGTTTTCTTAATGCAAGTAAAAGACCTAATTTGCTGCATCTAAATCAGTCTAAAACAGATTACAATGTCAATATCGCCAACCAAACAAAACATAATCAACCAAGTTGTTGCTTGTTCTGTTGCAACAAGACATACACCAACACTTTCCTTGCACTGAGTAATAGATTGTTCACCTCACTTGTTCTAAATGAAAGAAGGAACACACATAGACACATAGACACATAGAATATATGTTGTGTGTATGTATATATACCTTTAATCTTGTTGTTTATCCAGACTTCCAGCAGCATCCCAGCACCGATTCCACCAGCAATGCAGGCTCCATAGAAGGCAATAGCGGAAGGCGTGGACATTCGAGGAAGGAAATAACAGTCCGGAATTTGTCTAATCTTCTTAGGAAGTCGTTTCTTTATAACAGGTTTATTACTGGCACTGGGGTCCTTCTGCAACTCACTACCAATTGCTTTCCAATCAACCCCTTTCAATGGGTCTTTAGCTTCCTCACTTCCCATTAAAGACTCTATTATAAGCTCTCATCTCAGTTCTTTTGAATCACAAATAATACAATCCTAGATGAAAAAGAAAAAGCAAGAAATCGCTACAGCAACATACAGTACACTTGGGACATTTTAAATTGAACTGAATTACTTAATCTTGTGAATCTTTTGTCGAAATAAGTAAGCTAATAGCCCAAGAGCTATGAATTTTGAAATGTGAACCAGAAAAGAAGAAGCAACAATCTAATAGCTTACTAGTAGATCAAAAACATCTAAACATGGTGTTCCTAACCGGAATTTGCAGATACACGCGACCCAAATGTGAAGCTTCTAAGATTTTTAAATTAGAGCAAATTTAATGAGGAGATGAAGAAAGGGATTCAAAAAGAACCGGTGAAATTACCTTTACAAAAAGGATCGAAAGGAGCAGACATGGCTGCCTTGGCAATGTGAGAGAAAGATTCCAAAGATTGAAACTTGAAAGGGAATTGCAGACGAAGCTAGGATTGGACACTTTTTTTTTTACAAATTTGTTTGATCATACTTCGGATTTTCAAATGTACATTGAATTCTGATTAGTGAAATTGATAAAATGGTATGAGATAATTACAAACCATTACACTCATTTTAAATTAGTCTCAAACTTTAAATCATTATTAAAACCATATTTAATAATTAAATGATATGTCAAATTTTATATGACATAATTTAAAATTTAAATTAAAAAAATAAAATATTGCCACATAACTTAAAAATGAACGATAGGTTGATATTTATGTTTGATAAAAAATAAGCGATAGGTTGATATTTATGGTTGATAATATCGATAGGTTGATAAAATGAACAATAAAATATCAATAATATTGATAGGTTGATAAAATTTATATTAAAAAATAAAATGTTATCACATAACGGTTTGATATGAAGAAACTAATTGACATAATATCGATAGGTTGAAAATGTAATTAAAATGTTTTAAAATTTATGGACTAATTTAAAATAAAGATCATAGATTGAGGATGTCT
This sequence comes from Gossypium raimondii, assembly GCF_025698545.1. Classification (NCBI taxonomy): domain Eukaryota; kingdom Viridiplantae; phylum Streptophyta; class Magnoliopsida; order Malvales; family Malvaceae; genus Gossypium; species Gossypium raimondii. The sequence goes on along the minus strand of NC_068571.1, from coordinate 4,840,232 downwards.
AATGCAATTATTTTTAAAAATAATCACAGTTAAATAATAGAGAAGAATAAGAAAAAACTCAAGATAAAAGGAATTTATGGGATTGAATATTTATTTATATTTAAGAAATCATTTTTCAAAAGAAAAATGTTTAAGAAATCATAATGCGAAATTCATTTAAAATCCCTAATCTTTTGTTTTTGGATTTAATCATAATGTAAAATTTTAGAAAATATATTGTGCTATTACTTGTAATATACTTATTGAGGATAGTGTTTGCTTCTATTTAATATCAAAATTTAATTTGTGCTCAGCTAAGAATGTGAAAGTGGTTAAGGTAGTAAATTCACCCTATTTAGGATAGAGTCATGTGTATGGTGATTGGAGATATAAAGAGAGAGAGAGAAGAGAGAATCTAAGTTTGGTGAGAGAAGAAAGTTGTATCCCCACTTCTCGAGTTGCTAACATTATATATAAAGCATCTTTTGTTTAGAGGTGCCATGTGGCAATTTGATATTAGTGAACCAAAAGTAAAAAATCAGTAACCAAACACTTCCAAGCATGGTAGGTTGGTGCTATGATGACTCGTAATCCCGTCTGCATCTTAGATGGTTCAACCTAATTCTGTAATACAACTAATGAGTGGACTCATCTCTTAGGCAAGTAGCTAGTTGAGAAGAGCCATTGTGAGGGGTTGCTTAGGTTGTTGTTGCTCAGAGGGTCTTAGCAAGGCATAACAATGTGATTATGAGATATTGAAAGTTCTCATACCAAAAAAGAGAAGAAAATCTATTTTTTCTCACTTTTATATTTGAGAATAATCTTTTGAAAATTCTTTTTAAAATTATTAACAATTTTTATCGGATTGAATCAACTAATATAGGAAATTCGATGCTTGGCCTTTCATTTGATGGCATTTCATGCTTAAATCATAAAAGAATCTGAGTTGAATTAAGATTTATTTGCAGTTATGTATATATATATATATACAAGTAAACATAAAACATGGGGTAAATGAGGAGATATTTAGGGTAAAATGAAAGGCTTTAATAAAAGACAATCTTATTCATGGCATTACTAGTACATTACCAAAGGACCAGACTCGACAAACAACTTAAAGCCTATTAATAAACACCATTATTGTTCAAAGCTAATAACATGAAAAACAACGAGAAAGAAACATTAAAGCTGGAAGCCAACAACAACTACAACAAGAAACTCCTCAATTTTGTGTTCTAAAATGGGTCTTCACTCACTGCCCATCGAGTTCCCTTAGGATGGGAACCAAATGCTCATGATCCAAAGGTTTCTCAATGAACACATCAACACCAGTTGCCAGAAAGGCCTGCCTTTCACTTTCTCCCGAGCAAGCTGTGACCTCCAGCATCTTACAACACACCCCTATTTCACGAATCTGCCTTGTTACCTACCCATTAATAATAAAAAATAGATGATTACACGTTGATTTTACACAAAACATGAAACACTTGTTTTTTATAAGTAAGGTTACCTCAAGGCCATTCAGGACAGGAAGAATCTTTTCGATGATGATGAGATTGAATTCTACATCGGATGCAATGAGGTCGACTGCATCCCTACTGTTGTCGACACCTAGAGTTTGAACCCCATAAGAATGAAGAAGTTCTTGCTCCAGAACTCAACACGTCGTGTCTCCATCAACCACAAGAGCTGTCAACCTGTTCCTCATAACAATTTTAATAAGTAGTTGTCCCTTGCATTCTAGTCCTCCACTGTCCCACTTATCCTGATCCGATGCTTGATTGCTTGAAGGTAAAGTATGTGCCATTGATTTCCTGAGATTAAAACATGTTATTGAATAACAAGAGCAAAAACCCAATGTAAAACAAGACCAAACTTAATTACATAAAAAAAAAAACTAAAAACTACTTTGGTCAAATTGTTAACCAATGGAGAAAAAAAGAGAGAGTATCTATGCCTATGCCTTGAAGAGGTAATGTTGTTGCTTAAAGAATTTGAAAACTAAATTGATGTGAAAATAAGAGGCTGCATATTCAAGTTTATATAGTGAGTGAAGGGTGAACAATTTTGGATTTATCTTCCATGTTCAGTAAACTAATTTGCAGACTGAGACAAAAAAAAAAACAATTAGATGTAAGGGTATCGGATTCTTAGGAAAGTGTTTATTATTGAGATATGTTAAAGTACTGCATAATCTAGAACTAGATTTTCTCTTTTCTTTGTCATTAATTGGATTTAGTTATCAATATATGTATATATTTATTATACGTAACACGTTTTGAGTATTGTCTATTACGTTTCTTACAATTGTTCGAGCATAATAATAACTTTTAATATTTACAATAATTTTTGGTTTTCATAATTCATTATAATTCTTTTAAATTCAACAATAAACTTTTATGTTTATACATCCATTAACATTATGAATTTCACATGGCATAACTAATATTTCTTACATTAAAAAATGGGTTAAATATAAAATTAGTACCCAAACTTGTCCACTTTTCCTAGATTGGTACTTATGGTTTTTTTTTGTCCCCGATTGGCACTCAAACTTTTTTCCATCCACTATATTGGTACCTGAGATTAACAACGTTAATTTTTTTTGCTGACGTGGCAGTGTTGGCAAATTGCATGCCGCCACGTGGCATCCTTCTTATATCTTTTTTTCTTATTCTTTTTATTTCCCCTCCTCTTCTTTTTCTATTTTTTAATTCTCTTTTTTGGGTTCTACTGCATCTTTCTTTTTTATTTTTTCTTCCAAAAAGCACCCAAAATTTCCCCTCACTTTCTCACCCTCCAATCACCACCAAAATCTTCTTTTTACTATTGTATGAAAATCAATCTCAGATGATAAGCTTATGATACGAGTCATCCTCTAAGTAGTAAATAAAATGACAACGTTTACTGTTTTATGTTTTTCCCAATGGCTGTAACACCCCCAACCCGTATCCCTTGTCAGAACCGGGTTACGGAACATTACCGGAGTTTACAGATCAAACAGACAGAAATTTCAACATTTCATATAACATAACATTCATGTCAGAAACCAATCAAACTTATACATATTGTCCCTTATTCGAGCCATCGAGGCCCAAAATACATGTTAGAAACAAGTTGGGACTAATTCGAAAACTCAGGAAATTTTTCGGAATACATTAAAAATTTTCAAACCTGCAGGGGTTACACGGCCGTGTGACTCACAAGGTCAATAGACACTCCCATGTCTCAGGCCGTGTGGATATTCGAATTAGGGACACACGGCTGTGTCCCAGCCCGTGTCTGTACCCGTGTAACTCTCTGACTTGGTCACACGGCCAAGTCACACGCTCGTGCACTAGGTTGTGTGAACATACTGACTTGCATTATTAAAAGATACAGGGGACACATGGCCGTGTGTCACACACGGTTGAGACACGCGCCCATATGGACGAAAATAGACCATTTTACAAGCTATATTTCTCACCCAATTTGGTGTCAACCTATAATCAACATTATGCATATAAACAAGCCATATTATGGTATCCAAAACAAGCAAAATCAAGTCTTAAACATATAGTATATTCACATACAGCCAATATGCCCTTAGTTACCTCAAATGACAATTATGAACATGTTTAATCATGTAATCCATGTAAACAAGAAATCAACCAACATTTATGTATAATTGCATTAACACACAACATGTAAATCATTTACCAAAACTTAACATTTGGTACCAATTGTATCACTTATTCAATAGCATCAAATACATATACACTTACTATAACATAGTATAAAATCACACCAAGTTATAAAACATACCTCATATGCATATTCAACTACTATTTTACCTTTCATCATTCAACCAAAAATCATTCCACACATCAACATTATAAGGCAAATTATGCAAATACCAAAATACCAAAACACAAGTCAAATAAGTGGCTTATCTCAACAAAACACATACAGGCCAACATTTATCCAAAATAACCTATACATGCCATTATAATCAAAATCAAAACATCTGAAAGTACCGATAGAACTAATGGATAGTGTGATATAACTCCGACAAGCTTCCAACCTAATCGAGCTTTCGATAATCTGTGAAATAAAGGATAAACAACTACGTAAGCAATGAATGCTTAGTAAGCTCGTACAAACTTTAAACATAATATTCCAATTCAATAATAAGATTTATATATTAAATATAAAGCTATACCAATGCCTCAAGATTTATCAACTACATAACCACCAACTCATAAATGAGTAAGTCTATCAACATCATATATATATTCCTTTCTAACTTAATAGGATTTTATAAACATTATACACCATCATTAATCTTTTCATAAAATTACGAATAACTTCCTTTACTTATTTTCCATTCTATTTACTAAACATAAACTTAAATAACAACATCAATTAACTAATTAATATATTTATTCATAACATAGATAAGTTCAACCATAACATACGTAATTTCTCATATATAAGTACATTATTCAACTCATCAATCCCTTTTCATCATATCACATTTCAATTATGAACTTACCATTACATTTGTATAATACCGGACATAAGCATATACATCTATCATAATCTCAAGCTTGACATAAGCCTAATCACCATCATCAATACACAAGTTAGTGCATTTATGTATATAACTCATTTTCATGTTTTAAATCATTATCCCATTTTCAATTCTTATACAATATCATCCAATATCAATCATAGTACCGTTTTATTTAATTACCCCTATTAACACGACTTAGACTTGGATGAATACACGGATCCAACCAATACACCAGTTTGGCACCCAGTGCCTCATCAGATAAATCTGAAGTAATATGCGCCCAGTGCTATATACATTTGACACCCAGTGTCTCATCAGTTAAACCGAAGTAAATTGGTACCCAGTGCTTCATCGACTCGAAGTCGAAGAAATCCCTGAACTCTTCCTATCCTATGGAGTGCCATCTAAATCTGACTTAGCCTAATACAGTTAATAGGGTTTAATTTCACTTCCAAATACAACCAATATCCAATTATCATATTTGTATACATATATATTCCTTTCAATTCAAATAATAAACACATTCATAATTTATATACCAATTCAATCCATTTCAATTAACTATCAAATGTCAACCTTTTTAATTTATACATATTAGCACATCATTTCAAACATCATTTAGTACTATACTCAAATTGCACATGCTAACATCTTTTATTTGATTAACAATGACCTAATTCACACAATTGCTATATAAATAGCTATTCACATATCAAATTACAATTATTTATACATTGGCATTAGCCATTCAATACTCAATTCATGAGTATATAACTCATGTATCTCATTAAGTCACAACATATCTCATTTTCATTTATGTTCGGGTCAATATTTAATAATTAACAAACCTTTCAAATTCATTAAACAATTTGCCTTATCGAGATTTTCCATACGAAGAACGACTTACAGATAAGAGTACATAATCAACAGAAGCTCATAGAGCTGGTCTGCCAGAACACGCCAATAGAAGCTCATAAGAGCTGAACAGAAGCTCGTAAGAGTTGATCCACCCAATCACTCTAAGTAGAAAGTAAAATACGAGAGTTTGCAACAAATTTTGAACCCCAGTTTACTTAGTTAATATGCCGATATCTCCTTCCAATACCATCATACACCAATTTACGAATGTACTCAAATCCTACGTTCCATTCAAACCGAAATCCAATTCAATATTATAATTCCAACAACAATTCATTTCCAAAAATAGAATAAATAAATAATACCATTCATCAATTTATACAAAATATTAAATTTTAACCGTAAGAACTTACCTGGCTAAATTCAAACCGAAATCCAATTCAATATTATAATTCCAACTATAATTCCAACAATAATTCATTTCCAACAATAGAATAAATAAATAATACCATTCATAAATTTATAAAATTATTAAATTTTAACTGTAAGAACTTACAGCTAAATTGCGAAATATCAAGATTTAGGGCATTTTGGTAAATTTTCATTTTCTCGATTTTCACCGATCTTGATCTAAATTAAAATTTGATTCAATTTATTAATTTAGACAATAAAAAATTCATTTAATGTAATTTGGTCATTTTGACAATTTTATAAAATTTCCCTAAAGTTTTACTTTTATTCAATTTAGTCCCTAAGCCCAAATCATGCAAATTAACTATTTTAATGCAAACCTATGCTAGCCAAATATTCATGACATTCAATAAACCCCATTTTTTCAATAATTTCACAAAAAACCCTTGTATTTTTATAATTTCAACAATTTAGTTCCTAATCGGAAATTCATCAAAAATCACTTAATAAAATACTTTTATATAACAATTAATATCTAAAATTCATGATTTAATAACTAAATATATAAATTCATCAATGAAAACTTCCAAAATTTTTAATAAAATCAAAAACTAAGGTAAGGTTTAGTTAGACCTAATTGTAACAATCTTAAAAACATAAAAATTACAAGAAACGGGTAAGAATTGAACTCACATGAAACAAAATATGAAGAACCAGCTTAAAAATTTCTCTCCCATGGCAGTTTAGACCGAAACAAGAAGAAATGTCTAGAAAATTTTCAATTTCCAATTTGTTTCATTTTAATTTCAATTAAATTACAAATTTGCCATTGAATGGCTTTATTTTATTATTTTCCTTCCTTATTTTGCCTCACCCTTTTGATTTTGGTATATTTGCTTCTTAAGTCCTTCCTCTTTTTATTAATCAAGCCATTTAATCTCTTAAATATTATAATTAGCAAGTTTTGCACCTTTTCAATTTAGTTTTAATTAATTAACTATTGAAACGTTAAAATTTTTCAACGAAACTTTAATACTACTTTAATGACACTCCTTAAATATTTATAAAAATATTTACGGCTCGGTTTATAGAAACAAGGTCCCGATACCTCACTTTTTAAACAACTTGACCTAATAAATCATTATAAAACACAAATTACTAATTCAAAAACCTTTTTAAAACCATTTTTGACTCGTAAATATTAAATAATAATATTTACGAAATTACTTGCCAGATTTGGTGGCCTTGAACCACTATTTTCGATACCACTAAAAATCGGGCTGTTATAATGGCTGAGTAAAATAGTATGGAAAATTTGGAATGAAAATTTAGTTTCCCTCATCTTTCTTCTCTCGATTTCTCTTCTTTTCTCTCTTTGGTTTTCTATTTTCTATAAACGACGACATCATCTTCTAATGATTGTTTCTAGTTTTTGTGTTTAAGAATCTCTTACTTTACGATATGTAGGTTTTTTTTTGTATTTTGCTTTATTTGTATGGTATAAAGTTGTTCCCCCTCTTTGATCCAAAAAAATTCCCCTAATTTACCTTTGTTTTTCTTCCTCATTTGAAGATGGTTGAACGATCTTTTGGGGATTTTTTTATTTGGATTTTAAGGTATTTTGAGCTGATTTTTTTTAATTATGGGAATATTCTTGTAGATCTAGTGTTTTTATTTGGTGATTTTTATTTCATTGTTGGGAACTGAAGTTGGAGGTGGATCCGGTGGATACAACGTCGTCTCTCAATAGAGAGCTTGTGTTCTTGATCTTACAGCTTCTAGATGAGGAAAAGTTTAAAGAGACTATTCACAAATTTTTTTTAAAATTAAATGGCATTTGATTTTAATTAGTATTTTGTTGTTAACGGATAAAATTTAAAATGTGATTATTACTTTGAATCTGAGCTTTTCTTTAATATAAAATATTTTGAGGATGAGGTACATAATGGAAATTGGGATGAAGTTGAGAAATACTTATCTAGTTGATGATAATCTAATTTGAATAAAATCTTTTTTGAGATTAGAAAGTAAAAAGTACCTTGAAGCATTGGATAAGTAAGCTTTTTTTGCATACTTTCGATTTTTCTATTCGTATTTGTTAATCATCGGAAGTTTTTGAAAATCTTGGAATGTTTGAATTTAATTTATGGGATATAATTAGAGTACACAATAGCTAAAATGAGATTTTGGTGGTGATTAGATGGTGGGAAAGTGAGGACAAATTTTGGGGGTTTTTTTAAGGAAAGAAGAAAGATGAAGAATATAATACCCCAAACCTGACCTAGAAGTTTAAGTTGAATCTGGAAGAGTTATCCCAACATATTGAAAACTGATTTCAGTAAATATTCAAAAAACACTCAAACTGTTACTTGATTGGTAACGAAAAATCTTTTTGGGGTTTAATTTTGAAAACCGAAATCCATTTAGTTGACTTAAGTGATTATCAAAACCAAGACAAGTTTAGAAACATATTACAAATCAAAAGGATCAAAACATTTTTATATCATTGCAAAACAATCCGAGCTCCACAGGTTGTTTGGTCCTAAATCAAAGGTTTACTTGAAAAGACAGAAATAAGACAAAGGGGTGAGTTACAAAACATAGTGTAAAACCAACCCCAAATACAAATAAATAGAACACAAACATATAAATTGAAATAACATAGAGAACTTAATAGTGATCATATAACCAGAATGACACAAATCACATAACCAGAACAACACAAATCGTATAACCAAAAGAGAACAAATCGAAATATCGCAGAGATTTTCATAATGATAGTACAACAGAACAAAACCAGAATAGGACAAAATAGAATAGAGCGGAATAGCGTAGAATGGAACATGTATATTTATGCCGATGCAGTATTGTCAAAACAATTCAGAATGCAGATTTATCAGAAAAAATCCTACCCAACTCCGCTACACACCAAAATAGAGTTCCCCTGAACTCCTTCAATCGAATCACATCAACAGATAACTGTGGACAATGCTACCTAAATTTGCAGTCACAACTGTCAGACCAGATAAATGCGGTCAAGCCACTATATTACAGCCAAGCTGCCAGAACTGAATTGTAGATAAACCACCAGATAATGTAGATCATTAAACTGCCATAAACTTCCTCCTTTTACATCAACCCAAAATGTGTCATGGCATGCATATACAGAATCAGAGTGATGAGCATATAAGTCATAAATCATTCAATAATAGAACCAGTAGACATGAGAGTCAATGTTTTGTAAAACAGACTTATTGAACCTCAACAGATCATATCAGATTTTCCATGAACTTACATACATGGTTATGAATCAAAATCAAAATCATTATTAATCAATTTAATACATTCAGATATTATATATTCTTAATCAACAGAGCAACGCAAAGGTGTACCAACAAACTTAACAGAATATAAAACGTACTTGGGTTAGGCGCATACGTTATCGCATCTAAATAGAGGCACATTATACATTAGCAAGTAATCATTACTTAGCTTATATCAGAATAGACATACATACCGATAGCAGATTATACACTAACGGATTAACAAATACCAAGGTTTATAGCTTAATACAAATCATACGAACCCTACGAAGGCCTACGCTCGGTCCGAACAACGATCACAACCCTAAGGAAAATTTTAGAATCTTGACCGACACGCTTGTGTGGATCCACACGGTTCGACACACGCCCGTATGACCCTTTTATTATCATACACGGGCCAACACACAACCTAACACATGCCCGTGTGACCTATAACAGTGAGTTATACGGCCTGGATACACGCTCGTGTCCCTAGCTCGTGTGACCCTAAACAGTGCCTCACACGGTCTACCACACGGCCTAACATACGACCGTGTGGCACACACGACCTACCGCATGGCCTGACACATGGCCATGTGGCGTCGAAGGCCATGTTTTTGATGTTCGTAAATCGCAGCAATTCAAGTTTCTAGTACCCACCTGATACAAATTCGATGTAGAAGCAACAATGACGAATTTCTATCCCTAACACGACATTACAACGACAAATTAGACAACTTATTTGCAATCAAATCGCTAAGTTTAACATCCAAAATCAAAGTTACACCGAAGAACTTTCGACACAAAACCTTAAATCAAAACATATCGGCAAACAAATTGAACCGGAAAGGAGAAGTCCCACCCTGCACGAAATTAGTTTAACGTAACATACCTAAAAGAAAGGTAACTTGAAGAAACGAAATCAAAATAAGGAAGAAGGAAACAAAGAAAAAAAAGAAATGAACATCCAAGCAAGGGAAGTTTCTAGGGAAAGTTTAATTAACTAACAAAATGAAAATAGCGCACAAGGTTGTTCAGTAAAAAGATTTCCATAGTTTTCACCAAGATTCAAACACAAGACCAAAAGGTATATAGACGATTAACCACTGAACCAATAGACTTATTCTTGATATTAATTGCACACAATTAACCTATAAACCAAATGTTCAAAGGTAGGAGTTCAATTAGAAATAAAAAATTTCAAGAAACAAGGTTTGAACCTAGAACCTCGCATACTCAAACAAAACAGTTAACCACCGAACAAGATTAACTTGTCAAAATTTTTGAAATCTTAATTCACAAATCGAGAGGTAACTACTCTTGGTTTCACAACTTAATTTCTTCTAACCCGGTTTTTAGGATGCTACAAAGAAACAGACCTAGACAAAAGAAAAATAAAAAAGAAAAGAAAAAGGAAAGAGGAGGGAAAACAAAAAAAGAAAAAGAAAAAAGAGTATAAGAAGATGCCATGTGGTAGTGTTCGATTGGCCAGTGCTGTCACATAAGCAAAAATTAACACCGTTAGTTTTAGGTACTAATATAGTGGATGGAAAAGAAGTTCGGATACCAATTTAGAAAAAAAACCATAAGTACCAATCTAGAAGAAGTGAAAAAATAAAATTAATTAAATTTAATTAACTACGAATGCGACAAAGAATAATTTAGAAAAATAAATGATTAACAATCAAGAAGTGAAACAATACTTGTTAGTTCAAATCTCCGGTGAGAAAAATCTCGAACACACGAACGGAACTCGAACAAAAAAAAGAAGAAATAAGACAAGGCTCCAAGGTGTGTATCAAGCTACTATCTTTAAAGTTATATTCGCCCTCACCCATCTTCGGTATGCAAAAAAGTTCCAAGCAAATTAACCTCGAGGATACAATGAAGCCAATGACTATTTGCGTTTTGCACTGACGAGAATAGTCTACTACATACTGAGCAATGTATAACAAAAACTCAATTTCTACAAAGGATTTCTGCAGTAATACTTTATAAAATAATCTAATAATATTAGAAAATGAAGGAAGGAAAGAAAGAATATTAGAATTTGTTGGTGTGTTTTCCAAATGAAATCTCATTCCTATTTATAGGAATTTTCATGTCTTTTCATAGAGACATCTTTCATCAATATGTGTCTTTCGAATAATAATGTCTTTAAAATAAACACATAATTATTCATTTAATATTATAACTATTCAAATAATATTATTTAAATAGTTATAATTCTTTTCAAAAATCAAATAATATAATCTTTTGATTAATTACACCCATTCATTTATAGTTATTGGAACACTATAAATATTTGAAAATGTTCAACAATACCCATGAAATAATTCACCTAGACTTCATCTATCAATATCAATTTAAATTACACAATTTCTTTACTTAGTATCTTGTTCTGTAGAAATCCTAAATTATGCTAATACCTCTCTTCAAGAATAAGAGCAAATGACTCTAGGTTGATTAATTGGAATTTTTTTTCTAATTAAAACCCATATTATTGCATTAACTCGACCTATGGATTCCCTATTAGATTTGACTCTAATCTGGTAGATTTATGTCGTCCTATTTCTAGGATTACATGTAATTCCACTCAATCACGCTAGATCTACTCTTAAACAGGGTCTATTCCTCCTCTGATTTAAGCACATCAAACCTGGATTAATAGTCTATAAATATCAAACCAAGAATTAAGCCCAAATAATTAAGAACAAGATATAATATTTATTACGTAAAATAAAAATCAAAAGACAGAATCCATCATAGAGTTCATCTCCCTAGGTATTTAGAAAATTAGTTAATGCTTGAAAATAAAAACATCCAAAAGGCAGTATATTCAAAAGAAATAAAGAAACTCATAATAATCTCCAAATAAATTAAAAGGAAATCTTCAATCTTGATGAAAATCTGCTTCAGAATCCGATTCAATGGTGCTTTTTGAGTTGTTTTCTTGAGTATTCTATACTGCTCACTCCTATCTTCTTATTTTTGTCATTAGAATGCTCGAAAAACCCTAAAAAATGTGTTTTTCAGCTATTCAGAGTGAAATTTGCGAAATCGACACAACCTGCCAGATGGTCGTGTGGTAGCTCGTGTGGCTCACGCAACAGTGTGTCCAGGCCGTGTGGAATGGTCCAGCCCGTGTAACCCCTGTACCTTACTCCAATTTTTCAATTTTTGCTCGTTTTTCTCTCATTTTACTCCCAAATGCTCTCCTAAGTATAAAAATATGAATTTAAAGGATTAGGAGAATAAAAATCACCATTAAATCGAATAATCACCAAAAACCGCATTAAGAATGAGGCTAAAAACATGTTACTTTTAGCACTTGTCAACAGATTGGTTGAACCGAATTATAAAACTAGTTGAACTGGTAGTTGGACAAATTTTTATAATTTTTATTTTTGATTTTTTAATAATTTATTTGCTTTGAACTAGTCGTTCTGGGAACCAACTGGTCAGACTAGTTCGAAATTAGTTCAATTGTCAGTTCAATAGATTTTTTAGCTTGGTTCAACTAGTCCGTACCTGTTTGTAGGTCAATTGGGTTTTTACCTCACGTTGGACCGATGAACCAATCGGTTCCCAATCCAATTGGCAGGTATGGTCCAATTTAGATAACAATGAATTTTGGAAGTTATTTTATATTTTAAAATCATTTTATTGTTTTTATTTTTAGAATTTTAAGGAGTTTTTAGTTTTTCATAATGTTTTAATTTGTAAAAAATACTTTTTAGTTTTTATGTTTTTATTTAAAATATAAAAAGGTAATTTATAAAATTTTTATGTTCTATTAAAGGGTAATGACCAAATTGACAAAAATGTAAATGTTAAGAGTTAATAAAGTTATTTTACCTTTGACACGTTAACTTTATCGTCAAAATTAGATAGAGAAACCAATATTTTCAAATAAAAAAGTACAGGAGCTCAATGTCACATATCAAAAATGGGCCTAGAAGAAATAGGATTAAAAGGTAGGTTTAAGATTTTTTTCCTTTTAAAAGCAGAGTAAGAGCATTATAATGCCTTAACAATTATTTATGTTAAAAATAATAAAAATGAGTTTGCTAGTTCAATGTTAAAACTTTAGCCCCCATAGGTCCTAAGTTCAAAATTCTTGTAAGTTTGTAGCCAAAATATATATATATATATATATATATATATATATATTTACCTCATGGATGTGCGAATTTTAAAATAGCTCAACCAAAAACTATTTTTTTCAATTTAGTCCTTATTTTAAAATTCTCATAATTCTACATAAATTAGGAAAACCAATTTCAATTAGGATAAAATATGTTTATATAAATAACCAATTTTATGCAAACACTAGAATTTTGTCTAGCAAATTTTCAAGAAAAACACCCTCAAAGCTCTTTTCTCTTCAAATCAATTTTCAAAGCAAAAGGAGTCAAAGTTTTAAAAATCATCCCTCTCCCTCAAGTGGATCTTCAATCTCTCTCCAAACTAGAGTTTTTGTGTTCTCAAATCAGGTGTGGGATCTAACTTAAAATCATTATGTATGATCAATTATGTTGAATCATTAAGAGATTAGGGTTAAATATGTAAATAATAAACATAATGTAAAAAATTAGAAATTATATTGTGTTATTACTTGCAGTATACTTGTTGGGGATAGTGTTGGCATCCATTTAAAATCAAAATATAATTTGTGTCGACATAAAAATAAGAAGCTGGTTAAGATGGTAAATTCACCCTATTTAGGATAGAGTTGTGTGTATGGTGATTGGAGATATAAAGAGAGAGAGAGAGAGAAGAGGGAATCTAAGTTTGGTGAGAGAAAAAGGTTGTATCCCCCACTTCTCGAGTTGCTAACTTTATATACAAAGCATCTTTTGTTTTGAGGTGCCATGTGACAATTTGATATTAGAGAGTCAAAAGTAAAAAATCAATAACCAAACACTTCCAAGCGTGGTAGGTTGGTGCTATGATGACTCGTGATCCTGCCTGTACCTTAGATGGTTCAACCTAATTCTATAATACAATTAATGAGTGGACTCATCTCTTAGGCAAGTAGTTAGTAGAAAAGAGCCATTATGAGGAGTTGTCTAGGCTGTGATTACTCGGAGGGTCTTAGCAAGGCGTAATAATTTGATTATGAGATACTGAAAGATCTCATCCAAAAAAGTGAAGAAAATATTCTTTTTCTCACTTTTATATTTTAGAATATTTTTTTTATTTTTTTTAAATTATTATAAATTTTTATTGTATTGAATAAACTAATATATGAAATTCGATGCTTGACCTTTCATTTGATGGCATTTCATGCTTAAAACAGAAAAAAATCTGAGCTGAATCAAGATTTATTTGTAGATATATATATATATATATATATATATATATAAATAAACAACATGGGGTAAATGAAGAGATATTTGGGGTAAACTAAAAGGCTTTAATAAAAGAGGACAATCTTATTCATGGCATTACCAATACATTACCAAAGGACCAGACTCGACAAACAGCCTAAAGCCTATTAAAAAACATCAATAAACTAAAAACATCATAATTTTTCAAAGCTAATAACATGAAAAACAACAAGAAAGAAACATTAAAGTTGGAAGCCAACAACAACTACAACAGGAAATTCCTCAGTTTTGTGTTCCAAAATGGATCTTCACTCACTGGCCATCAAGTTCCCTTAGGATGGGAACTAGATGCTCAGGATCCAAAGGTTTCTCAATGAACACATCAACACCAGCTGCAAGAAATGCCTGCCTTTCACTTTCTCCCGAGCAAGCTGTGACCCCCAACATCTTACAATGCACCCCCATGTCACGAATCTGCCTTGTTGCCTTCTCATTAATAATAAAAATAACCAAATGATCACACATGTTGATTCTACACAAAACATGAAACACTTGCTTTTTTTAAGTAAGGGTACCTCAAGGCCGTTCAAGACAGGAAGAATCATGTCGATGATGATGAGATTGAATTTGACACCAGAGGCAATGAGGGCGACTGCATCCCTGCCGTTGTCGACACCTTGAGTTTGAACTTCATAAGAACGAAGAAGTAGTTGCTCCAAAACCCGACACGTTGTGTCACCATCAACCACAAGAGCTGTCAACCTGTTCCTCAGAACAATTTCAGTAAGTAGTTGTCGCTTGCGTGCTAGTCTTCCATTGTCCCAGTTATCCTGATCCGATGCTTGATCACCTGAAGGTAAAGTCGGTGCCATCGATTTTCCTGAGATTAAAACATGTTATTAAATAACAAGAGCAAAAACCCAATGTAAAACAAGACCAAACATAATTACAGAAACTACAAAAAAAAAAAACTAAAAACTACTTTGCTCAAATTGTTCACCAATGTAGAGAAAAAGAGATTCTATGCCTATGCCTTGAAGAGGTAATGTTGTTGCTTAAACAACTTGAAAACTGAATTGATGTGAAAACAAGAGGCTGCATATTCAAGTTTATATAGTGAGTGAAGGGTGAACAATTTTGGATTTACCTTCCATGTTCAGTGAACTAATTTGCATGTTGAGACAAAAAAAATTAGCTGTAAAGGGATCGAATTCTTAGGAAAGTATTTATTGTTGAGATATGCTGAAACACTGTGTAATCTAGAGACTGGATTTTCTCTTCTCTGTGTCATTAATTGGCTTTAGTTATCAGTATTTATATATATTATATAGGTAATGAGTTCTGATTATTGTCTATTACGTTTCTTACAATTGTTCTAGTCCAATAATAACTTTTGTTATTTACAATATTTTTGGTTTCCATAATCCATTGTGAATTTCATAATTCCTTTAAATTCAACAATCAACCTCTATGTCTATACATTCATCAACGTTATAAATTTTATATGGCAAAGTTAATAATGTTATGGTAAAAGAAGCTAGGATGCTATATGAAGTAAATGTACGAGATTCTCATGAAAGTGTTTATGGTTGAGATACGTTGAAGTGATGCATAATCTGAAACCATATTTTCTTTTCTATGTGCGATTAATATATCAATATCTATATATATTTATTATATGTAACACATTCTAACTATCGTCTGTTATGTTTCTTACAAATTGTTCGATATGTATTTACATTCGACACCATTAACTTTAACGGCAAAATTAGACGGAGAAACCAATATATTTTTTTAAAAAAGTACAGGAGCTCAATGTCTCAAAATTAAAGCATAGGGACTAAATTTTACATTTCAAAGTGTACAGGGACCTTTGGCATATTTAAAACTAAATTAATCCCTTAATGTTTACAATTTTTGTTAATTGGGCCTTTATTTTTAAGCTAAATTTAACTATTAATCTTTCAAAAACAATTAAATTATTATTTTTAACAAAATGTATATTTTAATAATATTGGAGTGCAAACTACGTGTACTTTATGTTAACATGACATATTTATTAAAAAATAAAAAATCATAAAAATTCAAAAAGTTGTCATAAAGTACATGTAAATTGCCATGGGGTTGCTGCGTTTGAAAATTTAATATTTTAATAATTATTTTTTGTAGATAAAACTACAAATTGACTATTTTGAAAGATTGATGGCCAAATTATTTCTTTAAAAATTTAATAGTCAAATTTAGCTAAAATAACAATAGTTGCCAAATTGGCTTTAAAAATTAGATTTATCATTAGGGAGAGATTGCTTACACCGATATAAAACTACTTTAATTTTACACATTTTATATCTCTTTGTATAATTGATATTTTAATAATTAATTTTGAAATAAAGGTAGATTAGGACAAACAAAGCCTATTGTAAATTAAAGACAAAAAATACTGCCAGAAAGAGAAGTAACCAAAAGTTGGAACCATAAAAGAATTAAAGAAATCTCTGGTTTCAGACATTCTGTGGCGCTCACAGTATCGAATCAAATACAGACAAGCTCAGGTTTCCTTTGAATAGAAAAATATCTCTAAATCTCTAATCTTCTTCTATTAACATTAATTAAGTATTGCTGCTTATAATAATTTATTTATATAAATAAATTATTATAAGCATATTAAATAATATAATAAC
Organism: Gossypium raimondii; assembly: GCF_025698545.1. NCBI lineage: Eukaryota > Viridiplantae > Streptophyta > Magnoliopsida > Malvales > Malvaceae > Gossypium > Gossypium raimondii. Next base: position 4,823,113 of record NC_068571.1, on the reverse strand, counting down.
TCTATTTTTTTTCATGACTTTAATATGTGTTGATATAAAGATGAGAAAGTGCTGAAGATGGTTTATTCACCCTATTTAAGGTAGGGTTGTGTGTATGGCGATTGGAGATATAATAAGGAAAAATGAGAATCTGAGTTTGGTGAGGAAAGAAGGTTGTGTTCCTCCTCTTCTCTAGCTACTAACCTTATATACAAATCATTTCTTGTTTTGAATTGTCATACAATGATTCGATAGAAGTGGTTCAAAGGTCCGAAGCTAATAATTGAATGCTTCCATGCCAGGTAGGTTGGCGTTATGATAACGTTAAGTGGTCCCACCTGCATCTTAAATGGTTTAATCTAACTCTGTAAGACAACTAATGAGTGAACCCATTTATTTGGCAAGTAGTTAGTTGAGGAGAGCCACCACGAGGAGTTGTTTGGGCTGTAATTGCTTGTTGGGTCATAGCAAGACATAACAATGTGATTAATGGATACTAAAAGATCTTATATAAAAAAATTCTCTTACTCGAAATGATCTTCCAAAAAATATATATTTTTTAAATTCGTAACAATTTTTGTCGAGTTGGATAAACTTAATATACAAAATTCAATGCTAGACTTTCATTTGATGGCATTCCATGCTTAAAACAGAAAAAAAAATTGAGTTGGATCTTATTCATGGCATTACTAGTACATTACCATAGGATCATACCCGACAAACAGACTATAGCCTACTAAAAAACTAAAAAAAAAATATTATTATTGTTTAAAGCTAGTAACATGGAAAACAACGACAAAGATATATCAAAGTCGGTAGCCAACTACTGCAACAACAGGAAAGTCCTTATTTTTGTGTTCCAAAATGGATTTTCACTCACTGCCCATCGAGTTCCCTCAAGATGGGAACTAAATGCTGAGGATCCAATGGTTTCTCAATGAACACATCAACACTAGCCGACAGAAATGCCTACCATCCACTATCTTCCGAGCAAGTTGTGACTCCTAGCATCTAACAACGCATCCCCATTTCATGAATCTGCCTTGTTGCCTGCCCATTAATAATAAAAAAAACCAGATGATCACACATGTTGATTCTACACAAAACATGAAACACTTGTTTTTTATATGTAAGGTTGCCTTAAGGCCATTTAGGATAAGAAGAATCATGTCGGTCATCGTGAGATCGAATTTGGCACCAAAGGCACCAAAGGCAATGAGGTCGACCGCACCCTTGCCGTTGTCGACACCTTGAGTTTTAACCCCATAAGAACGAAGAAGTCCTTGCTCTAGAACCCGATACGTCGAGATGCCATTAACCACAAAAGCTATCAACCTGTTCCTCGGAGCAATTTTAGTAAGCAGTTGTCGCTTGCGTGCTAGTCGTCCACTGTCCTAGTTATCCTTGTTCGATGCTTGATCGCATGAAGCTAAAGTTGGTGCCATTGATTTCCTGAGATTAAAACATGTTATTGAATAACAAGAGCAAAAACCCAATGTAAAACAACACCAAACATAATTACTTAAACTACAAGAAACTAAAAATTGGTCTTCTGAAACGGTTCTCCAATGGAGAAAAAACAAAGAGTATCTATGCCTATGCCTTGAAGAGGCATGGCATGTTGTTGCTCACTTACTGTTAGCAAACAACTTGAAAACTGAATTAATGTGAAAACAAGAGACTACATATTTAAGTTTATATAGTGAGTGAAGGGTTAACAATTTTGAATTTACCTTCAATGTTCAATGAACTAATTAGTAGATTGAGACAAAAACTAATTACATGTAAAGGTATCGGATTCTCAGGAAAGTGTTTATTATTGAGAAATGTTGAAGCATTGCTTAATATAGAACCAGATTTTCTCTTTTTTGTGTCATTAATTGCATTTATTTTTCAGTATATGAATATTAAAGGCTGCCTAACCAACTCCTTTGGATCAATTAACCGTAAGAAAACATGGGTTAAGATCCTTTCCATGTAACTCTCAAAGGGCTCTTGGCATGATGGAATAATATCAACAAGGGTTGAAAGGGCAGCCTGTGCAACTTTATGGTGGGGATCATCCAAGTGCTGGAAAAACAGTTTCATTACCTTCTCGAAGTTTTGAACCACTTCCTAAATACCTTTTGGGCCTTGCAGCAGCAATGACCGGAGATAAGTAAAAGCAGCAACCCTGGCAGACCAATCAGAACTAAGACTGAGCCCCTCGCTTAGGGCATCATTGAGAGAAGCTGGAACTTCAACATAACTTGACATCTCTCCAAGTGACAACTGACAATCATCAAAACTCTTTCTCCTTCCAGCAGACATCCGCCCAGCTATATGCTTTCTCAATAGTGGCCTCTGGAAGTTCGGAACTTGATTGTTCTGTAAATTCCGAGAGTTTACATCTCTATAAGGTGTGTCCAAATATTGCCTGTCAACATGTGGATTTACAGACCGCCTGGCCTCCATAATGTCAATTTTCTCTTCAAGGGAACCTCGTTCTTGTCTTTCAGATGCCCTCTTGGCAGAGTATGATATGAAAGCTGGCAAAGACTCGGTTGTCGCACTAGTCCTATATGATAACTTGCCTGAATCTTTGGAAGCTTGAATTTGAGAAATTATGTCAGACATTATCAGACCACCATTGTGGTTGCTACCCTTACCAACAGTGGAGGTAGTCGATTCTAGTCCTAAAGAGCTTGTGAGGCTATTAGAAGCTGGAACAACGGCAGGGAATGGTGGATCACGAGATGATGGAGGGTCAACTCCTGCACTAGTGGGCAATAAAAGAGAAATTTAGCTGCTCACAATTGAATCAAATTTTCTAATCATTTCAGGCAATTATCACAGCATTATTTAATGACCTCATACAAAACTTTCAGGTTTAAATTAAGTAAAATGCAGAAAATTCATTGAATACCTAGATCCAAACTTGTTGACCTCTGTTTTTGGGATATGTCCAGACCTCTGAGCATACTTCCATTGGCACTTTCTGTTTGCTCGCATGCAACACACTCTCCAAAGTACGACCAGCACCTTTACCAAGGGACTTCGATTGGGATAGATTCAACCCAGATGCGAGAGGTGTGCCCGAGGATAAAGTTGAAGTTCTATCCATGGCAACTATAGCAGATGTTTGATATCCAGGTAGATGTGCACTGGCAGAAGATTGAGAGCTAATTGGCATTTTAACATTTCTGTCACGGACAGAAGGAGAAGCATGCCGCCTATGCATCCCTCCATCTTCTTCGCTAATTATCCGAGTAAAAGGCAAGAATTGAAACCACAATCTAGAAAACAGAATTATTCCAAAAAATATCCATCAAATATAGAAGCTGTATTTACCCTTTGAATAACAGGATCAAAGGAGGTGAACAAGCGACGAGAACGATCTGGCCAAGTTTTGGAGAACATTCCGTAGCACATTCTAGCAGTTGATCGTACCTGTAAAGTTCACAATTAACTAGTCATCTATCATCAAATTTTAGAAGGGATCAAACAGGTATAAGAAAAAAGTACATAACATCGAGGTTTAAGAATTAGCTTTCCCACGTAAGGCCATCTTTCCAGATTACCCTATTATGCAAAAACATGAGTCCATTAAAAGATACCAAACTGAAGACTGAAGAATCAGCCATGAAGCAGTCATGTTTCCGAGAAAGAAGCCAATCATCATGATCAACTTACACCTTTGAGCAAAGGGCTGACTGCATAACCATTTACAACAACCATCTATAGATAACAAACAATAGAAGCAAGTCCAAATATAGATAACTCACTCATTGCATCAGCAACACAACACCTAATCAGATCCTCGTATAAAACCAAACCATATTGCAACTCAAGTCATCCCAACATTTAACGAATTGCTTGACTTGTTTTCATTATCCCTACTGTGTCTCCGAAGAGACACCCCAACTGTTAAAACATGAACTTCAAACGTGAAGCCTAAGGTTCTAATCTTGGAAAGGGAATGTATTTACAGGATAGGAGAGAGCTACCTGTTTTTCATAGCTCAAGTCACATATACAAGAAAAGGAATAAACTAAAAGCATCCATACACCGTGAATGGAACCTAAGAGTGCTCTATGAATTCTCAAATATCAACATATAAATCATCCTACACGTTAATGGTATAAAATTGTGTCTTCTACATATAAAGTTGCATAACTGGTCATGCATAATTTCTTCCATTTTCTTTTCTGTGTGCCATAATTTGGATTTAGTTATCACTATATATATATATATATATATATATATATATCTACTATACATAACGCGTTCTAACTATCATTTGTTGCATTTCTTACAATTGTTCGAGTACAATAATATCTTTTGATATTTACATTTTTTTTTTAGTTTCCACAATTCATTATAATTCTTTTAAATTCAACAATCAACCTTTATGTTTATACATCCATTAACATTACGGGCAACGTTGTTGCGCACTTATTGTTAACAAACAACTTGAAAAATGAATTGATGTGAAAATCAAAGGCTACATATTCAAATTTATATAGTGAGTGAAGGGTTAACAATTTTGGATTTACCTTCCATGTTCAGTGAACTAATTTGTAGATTGAGACAAAAAATAATTAGATGTAAATGTATGATATTATGCGGAAAGTGTTTATTGTTCTAATATGTTGAAGTATTGAATTTTCTCTTTTCGTGACATTAATTGGATTTATTTATCACTATTTATATATTTATTATAAGTAATGCTTTCGATTATCATCATTACGTTTTGACAATTGTTGGAGTACAATAATAACTTTTGATATTTACAATATTTTTGTTTCCATAATTCATTATAATTCTTTTAAATTCAACTTTCAACCTCTGGTTATACATCCATTAGCATTATGAATTTCACATGATTAATTAATATTTGCAACATTAAAAATTGTTATGGTAAAAGAAGCTAAGAAGCTATATGAAGTAAAGGTATGAGATTTTTGGGCAATTGTTAATGGTTGAGATAAGTTAAAGTAATGCATAATCTGGAAATTGGATTTTCTCTTGGTTTTATTGATTACTATCTGTATATATTTATTATGCGTACCACGTTTTAACTGTCGTCAGTTACGTCTCTTACAATTGTTTGAGTATAATAATAAGTTTCGATATTCACATTATTATTTGGTTTTGATAATTAATTATAATTATTTTAAATTCAACAATCAACTTCTATGTTTATACTTCTATCAACCTTATGAATTTCACATGTCATAGCTAGTATTTGTTACACTAAAAGAATGCTATATAAAGCCTTTATAATAGTTATGTGCGTATGTCCTCAAATTTTGTTTACTATTACTCACTTGTCCAATTTAATTAAGGATAAATTCCTTTGTAAATTTGACCCTATTTGATTACAACATGAGCATAATAGTAGTACAATTCCCTATTTGATTTCACTAAACAAAAACACTCATTCTCCAAAAACCCAGCAAAAGAACAGAAAGAAAACAAAGATGTATTTAAAAAAAAAAAACAAATCACCCCTCAAATGCAATAGTAAGAAAGCCTGATTCATCTACTTCGTGACTGCCCAAGCTAGCTTTGACTTGGAACAGTGTCTTACCTCTCCATAGGCAACATTTGTTTTTTTTTCTCTCCTATTACAGGATTGGTTACAAGCGAATCTGACTAAAGTCTTTAATATTCAATTGTTAATGTTGGTGATTAGAACTCGAACTTTGATGGTTGATCGAGAGATTTGAAGCAGAAAGAAGCGACAGGAAGTTTTAAGATAGAAAATAATTGAAGACTTGAATAATAATTGATTTGCACCTCAACGGTTTAAATACAAAAAATTCAATACTAAAAAAAGAAAAAAGAGGTTCTAAAAATCTACTAAAAATCTGGTAACAGTATACCAAACAAATCAAAAACTAAGCTCCTAAAGTCAAGTAGAATTATTCAAACTTAGTAACAGAAAAAAATTAAATGACAGCAATCTTAAACACATGATCTCAACACTCCTCCTTGTTTAGATGCTGCAAACTCCAATTATCTTTCTGTCCAGTGGTCGATCAACCAACTCCCAAGTTTTGTTTTTTCTCGATCATCGAGAGCTCCTCCTTCATTGCAGCCATCCAATGTTGATTGTTTTTTGCATCAGGATACACTGCAGGCTCACAAATAGCCATGTTACATCTTTGGTAAATGTCGAAGAGCAGCCTTGTACCTCTGACAGGTGCATCATCAGCCAATACATCTTGCCCTTCATCTTCAAGCTCTTCTAATGTGCTGCCAATGGTAAAACGATTTGGTGCACTAGAAGTTTGGTTCGTCTTGGTCGAGTCTTCCCAATCCCATTGCTCATTTTCAACAAAATAAACATCTCTGCTCACAATAACACGTCCAGTGTGTGGTTGAAAGACTCTGTAAGCTTTAGATACAGTGCTATACCCAACAAAAATGCCAGCTTCTACCTTTTTGTCAAGCTTACCACGCTTGACCTGTGGAATGTAAGTGAAACACAGGCAGGCAAACACTCTAAGAAACTTTAAAGAAGTTTTGTAACCATACCAAGCTTCAAATGGCGTCTGATCCTTCACAGCTTTTGTTGAAATCCGATTTTGCAAGAATACAGCAGTGTTTGTAGCTTCTCCCCAAAAGCTTTTTGGAAGATTCTTCTCATGAAGCATATATCGAGTCATCTCCATTATGAATTTGTTCCTCCTTTTATTGACTCCATTTTGTTGTGGAGTGTATGACGCCGTCAACTGATGTTCAATTCCTGCCTCTTCACAAAACCTATTAAAGGCTTTTGAAGTATACTCCTTGCCATTATCAGATCTTAAAATTTGAATCATGCATCCACTTTCATTCTCAACTCTAGCTTTGAATTTCCAGAACACACCAGCAACTTCTAATTTTTGCTTCAACAAAAAAATCCAACACATTCTTGTTAGATCATTGATAAAGGCTATGTAAAATCCAACACATTCTTGTTAGATCATTGATAAAGACTATGTAATAGAGGTTACCATTTAACGACGGCGTTCTCTGAGGACCACAAAGATCAGTATGAACAAGCTGTAACTTCTTCGAGGCTCTCCAGGATTGTTTATGAAAGGGTTGTCCATGTTGTTTCCCAAATTTGCAGGCTCGACAATGAGGTATATCATCATCAATGTCTGTAAGTCCTTCTACCAGCTTCTTCGACTGCATTTGAAGCAATCCTCGATGGTGAAAGTGTCCAAGTCTCTTGTTCCAAGTCTCAGTAGCACTAACTCTGGATTTAAAAGCCATTTGCTCCTTTTCTATTGGATTAAGAGCAAAAATTTTTCCCTTCATTTTGACATTGAGCAAGTCTCTGCCATTAGCATCTCTGATCAAGCACTGCTTATTCTCAAATAGCACTTTATAGCCTTTATCCAGTAACTGACCAACACTTAAGAGATTTTGATCAATTTTAGGTACAAACAAAACATCTGAAATGAATTTTGTACCTTCATAGCTTGTAATAGCTATTGTGCCTTTTCCCTTAACTTCCAAGTACTCACCATTTCCAATCCTCACTCTTTTGACTTCAGTGTTTCTCAATTCCTCGAAGAGCTCCTTGTCATACGTCATGTGATTTGTGCACCCAGTATCAATCAACCAGCTCTCACTTGATTCTTTGCCTGAGAAACAAGTAACCACAAACAATTGATCTTCTTCTTCTTGATCAGCTACCTGTGCATCTACTTCTTGTACCTGTCCTTTGACCTTGCAAATCACTGCTTCATGTCCAAGTTGATTGCATTTGGAGCATTTGGCGTCAGGTCTTTTCCAACATTTGAATGGTGGATGACCTTTTTTCTCACAATGGTGACAAGGTGGGTAGGATTTCTTGACACCTTCTCTTTTGCTCTTCTGATAATTGCCTGATGAATTTTCTCCACTCGTCGACTGGTTCTTAAAATTTTTCTTCTTTTTATACCTGTTGTTGTCTTGATGCTTGACAGGTAAAGCACCTTCTATCACTCCCTCTTGCCTCATGGATATTTTTTGCTCTTGTGCTTGTAAAGCATTCAAGAGCTCTGCAAGAGAGATCTTTGACAGGTCCTTGGTGTTTTCCTGAGTAGTAATGGTGGCTTCAAACTTCTCTGGAACAGTGACCAGTAGCTTTTCTACGATTCTAGAGTCGTTCAACTCAGAACTAAGCAATCTCACCTTGTGAGCAATACTGAGAAGCGTGTCAGTATATCCTTTCACTGACTCAGACTCCTTCATTTTCTACAACTCGAAATCCCTAATTAGATTCAAGACTTTCATTCCACGAATCCTCTCATCTCCTTCATATTCAGCCTTGAGGTAATCCCAGATTTCCTTTGCTGATTTCAGAGACATTATTCGTGTGAAAATCATTTGAGACACAGCTGCAAATAAACAAGCTTTTGCCTTTGATTTCTTTATCTTCTTTTCCTTTTGTGCTTTAATCTGTGCCACAGTAGGATTTGCTGGAAGTGGTGGGACCTCGTAATCCTCTTCTACAGGTTCTCAAAGATCCAAAGCCTCCAGGTCAGTCTCCATGTGAACTGCCCACATCTGGTAATTGTCTCCATCGAAGACTGGTGGTGCAGCAACTGAAAAATTGGACCCTCCTTCCATCTTGACACTCAAATAACCTCACAGATCCCTCAAGAAAACAGCTCTGATACCAATTTGTTGGTGATTAGAACTCGAACTTTGATGGTTAATCGAGAGATTTGAAGCAGAAAGAAGCGACAGGAAGTTTTAAGATAGAAAATAATTGAAGACTTGAATAATAATTGATTTGCACCTCAACGGTTTAAATACAAAAAATTCAATACTAAAAAAAGAAAAAAGAGGTTCTAAAAATCTACTAAAAATCTGGTAACAATATACCAAACAAATCAAAAACTAAGCTCCTAAAGTCAAGTAGAATTATTCAAACTTAGTAACAGAAAAAATTAAATGACAGCAATCTTAAACACATGATCTCAACAGTTAACATTAATTGGGTCATTTTGTATGGGATAGTGTGTCGGTGTATATGGAAACATCGAAACTTATTGGTGTTTGGAACAGGGAATTGTAGCAGCAAGGATTTAGATGCGTATGCTGGAGGCTATGAGTGGAACACGGAGGTCGCAGTCCTTGACTAATTGAGTTTGGACACCACCGAAGGAGGGCTGGGTGAAGTTCAACTCTGATGGAGGGGGGAGCGCAGCTGCTGGAGGTGTGTTGCGGGATCACTGTGGCAATTGATTGCTGGGCTATTCTAGCTTCTTGGGAACTTGTAATTAACTCGACGCTGAGCTCTGAGGACTTCTGGATGGGCTGAAGGTCACTTTGGGGACTCGGGGCTACGTGCAATAGCATTGAGGCGGTGTGGCTGGTTATGACAGTTCATGAAGGCAACAACAATATTCGACTTGTGAGGGATATAAAGTCCCTGTGTGAGCGAACGTGGGAGGTTTCATTCAAACACATTTACAAAGAGGAATCAATTTGCGGATGGAATGGTGAAGCTGCTACAAGGACATGGTTTTGGATTGCATCGGTTTAATTCCCCTCTATCTCAACTGATCAGCATTTATTAACATGACTTTTTAGGCCATTTTGCATGGCCAATGAAATCATTCGTAGATTTTAATTTCCATGTAACTTATTAAACTAATAGTTTGGACAAGTCAACGAGACATCCTAACTATTAAAACATGAACTTCAAACTAGAAGCCTAAGGTTCTAATCGTGGAAAGGGATTTTCTCTTACGTGTACGTAAGAGCAATTTCAGTAAGTACTCGTCGCTTACGTGCTAGTCTTCCATTGTCTCAGTTATCCTTGTCCGATGGTTGATCGCCTGAAGCTAAAGCCGGTGTCATGGATTCTTGAGATTAAAACATGTTATTGAATAACAAGTACAAAAGCCCAATGTAAAACAAGACCAAATTTAATTACTTAAACTACAATAAACTAAAAACTGCTTTGCTCAAACTGTTCACCGATGGAGAAAAAAAAGTATCTATGCCTATGTGTAGAAGAGGCAATGTCGTTGCTCACTTCCTGTTACCAAACAACTTGAAAATTGAATTGACGTGAAAATAAGAGATTACATATTCAAGTTTACACAATGAGTGACAGGTTGACAATTTTGGATTTACCTTTCTGTGTTCAGTGAATTAATTTGCAAATTGAGACAAAAAAAGAAAAGATGTAAAGGTATCAAATTCTTAGGAAAGTGTTTATTGTTGAGATATGTTGAAGCACTGCGTATCTAGAAACCGGATTTTCTCTTCTCTAGGTCATTAATTGGATTTAGTTATCAGTATTTGTATATATTTATTATAAGTAACTTGTTCTGAATACCATCTTCAATTGTTCGAATACAATAATAACTTTTGATATTTTACAATATTTTTTGGTTTCCATAACTCTTTTAAATTCAACAATCAACCTCCATTAACATTAACTCTTTTATACATCCATTAACATTATAATTTTTGTTTTACCCCATGAAAATGCTAAATTTTCAAAATAGCCCAGCCAAAAACCATTTTTTTCCAATTTAGTCCTTATTTTAAAATTGTCCTAATTCTACATGAATTAGAAAAACCTATTTCAAATTTATCTAGCAAAATTTCAAGAAAAACACCATCAAGCTCTTTTCTCTTCAAATCAATTTTCAAAGCAAAAAGAGTCAAAGTTTTAAAAATCATCCTTCTCCCTCAAGTGGACCTTCAATCTCATCTCTAAACTAGGGTTTTTGTGTTCTCAAATCAGGTGTAGGATCTAACTTAAAATCATTATGTATGATCAATTATGTTGAATCATTAAGAGATTAAGGTGAAATACGTAAAGAATAAACATAATGTAAAAAATTAAAAATTATATTGTGTTATTACTTGTAGTATACTTGTTGGGGATGAGAAAAGATTGTATGATTTTCAGATTTTTCCTCTTGAAAAAATTCAAATCCAACTAAAAATGTAAAAAATTAGGAGGAAAAATCTGATTTGTCACGCTCCTATTGGAAAGAGATAAGGATGACGTGGAATCACAATTTCATACAATCCCCACTTGTTGGGGATAGTGTTGGCTTCTATTTAGCATCAAAATATAATTTGTGTTGACATAAGAATGAGAAGGTGATTAAGATGGTAAATTCATCCTATTTAGGATAGAGTCGCTTGTATGGTGATTGGAGATATAAAAATAGAGAGAAGAGGGAATATGAGTTTGGCGAGAGAAAAATGTTGTATCCCCCACTTCTCAAGTTGCTAACCTTATATACAAAGCATCTTTTGTTTTGAGGTGCCATGTGGCAATTTGATACTAGTGAGTCCAAAGTAAAAAATAAGTAACCAAACACTTCCAAGTGTGTTAGGTTGGTGCTATGATGACTCATGATCCTGCTTGTATCTTAGATGGTTCAACCTAATTCTATAATACAATTAATGAGTGGGCTCATCTCTTAGGCAAGTAGTTAGTTGAGAATCCTAGCAAGGCGTAATAATGTGAGTTATGAGATACTGAAAGATCTCATGCCAAAAAAGAGAAGAAAATCTTTTTTTTTCTCACTTTTATATTTCAAATAATCTTTTGGAAATTCTTTTTAAAATTATTAACAATTGTTATTGGATTGAATCAACTAATATATGAAATTCAATGCTTGATCTTTCATTTGATGGCATTTCATGCTTAAAACAGAAAAAAATCTAAGTTGAATTAAGATTTATTTGCGTTATGTATATATATATATATATATATATATATATATAAGTAAACATAAACATGGGGTAAATGAAGAGATATTTAGTGTAAAATAAAATGCTTTAATAAAATAGGACAATCTTATTCATGGCATTAACATTACATTACCAAAAGAGCAAACTCGACAAACAGCCTATTAAAAAACATCACCAAACTTAAAACATCATTATTGTTCAAAGCTAATAACATGAAAAACAAGAAGAAATAAACATCAAAGCTGGAAGCCAACAACAACTACAATATGAAAGTCCAACGTTTTGTGTTCCAATATAGATTTTCACTTACTGCCCATTAAGTTCCCTCATGATGGGAACTAGATGCTCGGGATCCAAAGGTTTCTCAATGAACACATCAACTCTAGCTGTCAGAAATGCCTACCTTTCACTTTCTCCCGAGCAAGCTGTGACCGCCAGCATCTTACAACGCACCCCGATTTCACGAATCTGCCTTGTTACCCGCCCATTAATAATAATAATAAAATAGATGATCACACATGTTGATTCTACACAAAACATGAAACACTTGTTTTTTTATAAGTAAGGTTACCTCAAGGCCATTTAGGACAAGAGGAATCTTTTTTATGATGATGAGATCGAATTTGTTATTGGATGCATGAGTTCGACTTCATCCCCGCCGTTGTTGATGATAATGAATTCGACACGGAGCTTTGGGGACTTCTGGACGGGCTAAAGGTAGCTTTGGGGACTTAGGGCTGCGCGCGATAGCATTGAGGTTGTGCGACTGGTTATGACAGTTCATGAAGGCAACAACAATATTCGGCTTGTGCGAGATATAAAGTCCCTGTGTGAGCGACCATGGGAGGTTTCATTCAAACTTGTTTACGGAGAGAGGAATCAACTGGTGGATGGAATGGTAAAGCTGCTACATGGACATGGTTTTGGATTGCATCGGTTCAATTTCCCTCCATCTCAACTGATCAACGTTTATCAGAATGACTAGGTAGGCCTTTTGCATGGGCAATGAAGTCATTCGTAGTTTTTAATTTCTATGTAACTTATTGAACTAATAGTTAAATGCAGAACAAGACTGGACAAGTCAATGAGACATCCCAATTGTTAAAACATGAACTTCAAACTGGAAGCCTAAGGTTGTAATCTTGGAAAGGGATTTTCTCTTATGTGTGCTAGTTTTCCATTGTCGCAATTATCTTTTTCTGATGGTTGATCGCCAGAAGCTAAAGCCAGTGCCATGGATTCTTGAGATTAAAACATGTTATTGAATAACAAGTACAAAAACTCATGTAAAACAAGACCAAATTTAATTACTTAAACTTCAATAAACTAAAAATTGCTTTGCTCAAACTGTTCACCGATGGAGAAAAAAAATATATCTATGCCTATGCCCTGAAGAGGCAATTTTGTTGCTCACTTATTGTTAGCAGGCAACTTGAAAACCAAATTGATGTGAAAATAAGAGGCTACAAATTCAAGTTTATACAGCGAGTGACAGGTTGATAATTTTGAATTTACCTTCTGTGTTCGGTGAACTAATTTGCAGATTGAGACAAAAAAAAACATGTAAAGGTATTAAATTCTTAGGAAAGTGTTTATTGTTGAGATATGTTAAAGCACTGCGTATCTAAAAACCGAATTTTCTCTTCTCTGCATCATTAATGGGATTTAGTTATCACTATTTGTATATATTTATTATAGGTAACTGTTCTAAATATCATTTGTTACGTTTCTTACAATTGTTCGAGTACAATAATAACTTTTGATATTTACAATATTTTTGGTTTCCATAATTTATTGTGAATTTCATAATTCTTTTAAATTCAACAATCAATCTTTATGTTTATACATTCATCATCATTATGAATTTCACATGGCATACTTAATAATGTTATGGTAAAAGAAGCTAAGATGCTATATGAAGAAAATATACAAAATTCTCATGAACGTGTTTATGGTTGAGATATGTTGAAGTGATGCTAATTTGAAAACCGAATTTTTTCTCTCAATGCGATTACTTGGATTTATTTATTAGTATATGTATATATTTATTATATGTAACACATCATGACTATCGTCATTACGTTTCTTACAAATTGTTTTAGTACAATAAAAATTTTGATATTTACAATATTTTTGGTTTCCATAAGTCTTTTAAATTCAACAGTCAACCTCTATATTTTTACACCCATCATCATTATGAATTTCACATGGCATAGTTAATATTTGCTACATTCAAAAATGTTTTGGTAAAAGAAGTTAAAATGCTATATGAAGTAAATGTATGAGATCGTCAAGAAATGTTCATTTGCGGTCCATATTGGATTATAAATCAATCGATTTTAAAATTTTAAACTTTTTAGCCCTCAACATTTTCAATTTTTTGTCAATTTGGTTCATACCCTTAAAATTATGCACATTTTAAAAAATTAAAAATATTTTTTATTTTAAGAAAAAAAGCACAATTTTTTAAAAAATGAAAAAATAAAAACTCTTTAAAATTCAAAAATAAAAAAATTAAAATTTAAAAAATTCCAAAATTTAATGTTATCTAAATCGGACTGGACTGATTGGATCAAAAACCAACTGAGATATTGATTCGATGAGGAGTAAAAAATTGGTTAACCCACGAACCGGTACAAACTGGTTGATCCAAATTATAAAACTAGTTGAACTGGCAAGTGGACAGATTTTATAATTTTTATTTTTGATTTTTTAATAATTTATTTGCTTTGAACCAGTCATTCTGGAACCAATTGGTCAAGCTAGTTCAAAATCAATTCAACTGAGAGTTCAACCAATTTTTTAGTTTGGTTCAATCAGTCCATACCTGTAACACCCCTTACCCGTATTCGACACCAGAATAGGGTACGAGGCATTACCAGAACACAAACGCTTGTAAACGTATTTAACCGTATTATAAATTTTCATCTACATTAAAACTTTCAAATTTTTTAACATGTTTTTATAATTCTTCACAATACATCCTCAAAATATTATATTCATAATAAATAGGGCCTACGAGAACCAATACATACCCATGCAATTCAATGCTTCATTTCCATTTCATTCAGTTCACAATTTCTCATGCTCACAATTCAAATCATATCACTAGCAATTTCCATTTAATTCATGTACAATTCAATATTAGTAAGTTCAATACAAATACGTATTTACCATTTAACTCAACGTTTTTCGATTATACCATTCATTAACACATTTATGAAATTCTCAATTTTGCAATGAAAATATCACTTTATCTTAAATAACAACATCAATTCAACTCATCATCCACTTTTTCGTCATTTTTCACTTCAAATATGAACTTACTATTTCATTACCTTTCCACACCCGTTTCCTATGCATATCACACAAGACATAAACATATCGTTCAACCATAGTCGCAAGCTAGTGCATTTAAGCATAATTCTTTTTGGAACTAACCACATGATAAACCATTTTACTAGAGATTACATAATTTAAACCTTACCACCCCTGTCATGATCACAAGCATATTTCCATTTAGGCACTTACCATTTCAATGCATGTAACACCCCTTACCCGTATTCGACACCGGAATAGGGTACGAAGCATTACTAGAATACATACACTTGTAACGTATTAAATCGAGTTACAAAATTTCATTCGAATTAAGGTTTTCCAAATTGTTAACATTCTTTTATAAATCTTCACATTATAACTCAAAATATTATAATTATAACAAATAGGGCCTACGAGACCCAATACTTGCTCATGTAATTCAATGCTTCTTTTCCATTTCGTTTAATTCATAATTTCTCATGTTCACAATTCAAATAAATTTCTCAACCCAATATACATTTCAGTACCACAATAATTATTTTAATTCAAAACATATCACTAGAAACTTCCATTTAATTCACGTACAATTCAATATCATTAAGTTCAATACTAATACATATTCACTATTTAACTCAACGTTTATCGATTTTACCATTTATTAACACATTTATAAAATTCTTAGTAGTGCAAAGCAAACATCACTTAAGCTTAAATAACAACATCGAATCAACTCATCATCCTCATTCCTCATTTTACTCTTCAAGTGTGAATTTAGTATTTCATTTTCTTTCCACATCCATTTCCTACGAATATCACACAAAACAATAACATATCAAATATAATTCACAATTTGTATTACCAACATGAGTTACCCCATATACCATTCATGGCCTTACTTCATACCAAATCATATACCAAATATACCATACATACATACTATGAAACTTTATTTTCTCACATGATCCATAACTAATAGTGCACAATTATAAACATCATTTCTTTTCAATCGTTTGTCGATTATAAACGAGCATATCGCCAATTATACACAAATCATTCATATGTTCTTCCAATTTTCCTCCTCCTCCTCTCCATTCCACATCCTTAATGTGTATAACACACTTAAACAACATTAACTACTATTTCACTATTCACTCACATGTATATTCAAAGCTGTCTATTCGAGTCAAAGTCACTAAATTATTTTTATCTAGAGCTACAAAGCTCCAAATTAAGATCCGTAAATTTTCCCTGAAACTAGACTCACATATTTTCTTACCATAAAATTTTCAGAATTTTTGTTTCTGCAAAATAGTACAGTTTATTCTTTAAATCCTCCCCTGTTTCACTATTCGACAGCTCTGACCCCTCTTCATTAAAAGTTAATTATCTATTTTTAAAGAATTCAAATGATGCTCCCATTTGTTTCTATTGAAAATATACTCATTTAGAAATTCAACCGTGTAAATTTCAGACCATAACTATTTTTGTACAATTTTTAGTGATTTTCCAAAGTCAGAACAGGGGATTTCAAAATCATTCTGACCCAGTCTCACTAAAATTCCAATATCTCAAAATATATAACTTCTTTGGCCATTCTTTCTATTTTATGTGAAATTAGACTCATTAAGATTTAATTTCATGTCTTATTCAACCACTAACTCAATTTCTATAATTTTTGGTGATTTTTCAAACTAACATCACTGTCACTGTCCAAATCTATTCTATTCCAACATCCCTCATTCACATAGCACCATAACCATTTATTTTATAACACAATACAAGACTTCATCACTTCAGTCACTCTTTCGCAACTTATCACGTTCCAATCACATACTCATATCTCACTGAACATGTCGGTATAACAACAAATATTTGGGGTTTTTCACACAATACTACCCATGTTACTTTTATCATTCAATACACGTAGTAGCCTCCACATAGTACTACACACGTGATCAAGTTTTACGGTTCACGTAATAGCCTTCACATAGTACTACACACGTGATCAAGTTTTTACGGTTCACGTAGTAGCCTTCACATAGTACTACACACGTGACCAAAACTTTTCGATACACATAGTAGCCTTCACTTAGTACTACACATGTGACCATCATTTATCGATTCACGTAGTAGCCTTCACACAGTACTACACACGTGACCAAAGCTTCTCGGTACACATTGTAGCCTTCACTTAGTACTAGACATGTGACAATTATTTATCGATACACGTAGTAGCCTTCACACAGTACTACACACGTGTTCATCGATACCTTATTCAAATCTTTACCATTTCGACAGTTCCACAAAGACTCTTACTTTCCATTAATTTAAAATTTCTCCATATCACATCATAATATCAACTTTCCACTCCACTCCATAACCAAATTAATAATTCGATTTAAATCACTTCAACCATTACTTGCAGTTGGTATATTCATAAACCAAGCTGATTTTAAACAAATCAACTATCAATTTCAAATTTCTAACTTTAATATAACTATTTCATATCCAACCCTTTCGCATATATTGTCACGAAATATAACAAAATAATTATAATAATTTATTAATTACATACAACTTACTTTGGTGCAACAATATAGAAATTTAGCAATTTAGTCTTTAATCTTTTCTTTTATCCAATCAAGGTCGATTCCACTTCTTTCTTGAACTATAATAACATATTTGACTTATTTAACATGCACATTCATCAAAAAAATCCTTAACTCAAACTTTGGCAAAATTATAATTTTACCCATAAACTTTTGCATATTTACACTTTTGCCCCAAAGCTCGGAAATTAAACTTCATCTCTTACTCTTATGTTTTATTACATACTGAACATTTTTCCCTTCTATGGCAATGTCAAATTCCCACTCTAACACTTAATTATGAACATTAGGTATTTTTACCGATTATGTCGTTTTACTCGTTTTCACTTAAAATCGCTTAGCAAAAGTTGTTTAACATAATTTCTAGCTTTATATTCTATCATAAAACATCAAAATAAACACATTTCACCTATGTGTATTTTTCCAAATATAAACCCTAGGTTAAATTATTGCTAGAATAAGCGAAATCAAGTTACCGGGAATCCAAAAACGTAAAGAACATTAAAAACGGGGCTTAGAATCACTTACTATGGAGCTTGGAAGCTTGAAAACCCTAAAATGGTTCCCCCCTTGTTGATTTCATTCAAATGAAGAAGATGAGCACAATTTGTCATCTTTTTCCCTTTTAATTCATTTTAATTACTAGATTATCAAATTGCCCCTAACTTAAAAATTTCCTATTTCACTTATCTCATGCCCATTTTTGTCTACCAACTTAACCGAGGGTCTAATTACCATATAAGGACCTCCAATTTAAAGTTTCATAACAATTGAACACCTCTAACATATAGAACTCAACTTTTACACTTTTTACAATTTAGTCCTTTTGACTAAATTGAGTGCCCAAACGTCGAAATTTTCGAACGAAATTTTCACAAAATCATTCCTTGAAATGGTAGACCATAAAAATATAAGAAAAATAAATTTTTCCTTGTCGAATTTGTGGTCCTGAAACTACTGTTCCAACTAGGCCCAAAATCGGGCTGTTACAATGCATAACTTATAAGTTTAATGTGGCATAATCCAGCCCCAACTTGGTCAAAGCCTAAGCATGTACATCAAATATGTTAACCAAATAAACATATAGCATAAGCATTATGAGCATGGATGAGCACAACATTTATTAATGTATCAAACTTACCAACATGTGTTAATTCATAAACCATTCATGACATTACTTCAAGCTAAATCATATTCCAAATATACCATACACACATACTATGAAACTTTATTTTCCCACATGAGCTTAAATCATGACCAAAATGCGCAAATATAAGCATCATTTATATTTCATCGTTTATCAATTATAATCGAGCATATTACCAATTATACACAAATCATTCATATATTTCCCAATTTTCCTCCTCCTCCTCTCCATTTCACATCCTTAATGTGTATAACACACTTAAACAACATTATCCATACTTTCACTATTTTCCTGTATGTAAATTCAAATTGTCTGTCTGAGTCAGAGTCACTAATTTATTTATATCTCGAGCTACCAAGCTCCAAATTAAGATCCGTTAATTTTCCCGAAACTATACCCACATATATTCTTACCATAAAATTTTTAGAATTTTTTTCTTAGCCAATAAATACAGTTTATTCTTTAAAGTTTCCCCTATTTCACTGCTCGATAGTTCTGACCTTTCTTCACTAAAAATTAATTATTTCATAGTACAGAATTCAGATAATGTTATTGCTTGTTTCTTTTGAAAATAAACTCATTTAGGATTCTAAACATATAAATTTTATCCCATGATTATTTTTGTACAATTTTTAATGATTTTCCAAAGTCAGAACAGGGGATTCCGAAATCATTCTAGCCCTGTCTCACTAAAATTCAAACATCTCATAATATAAACCTCTTTTGCTTACTTTGTCTCTTTTATGTGAAAATAGACTCGTTTATATTTAATTTCATATCTTAGTCACTCTCTAATTCGATTTCCACTATTTTTGGTGATTTTTCAAAGTCACACAACTGCTGCTGTCCACAACTGTTTTGTTGCTAAATTTACTCTTTCATAATTTCACCTACTCCATTGCATCTTACCGATGGTTTGATCAAATATCGAGCACATTGTTCATAAATTTTCACACTTATACCTGCACTCATTCATCACATAGTAATATTCAATTACACTTAGTCGTTACATGATCTCATGTATTTTCACTTAGTCAATTTCCCGATGAACACTTCGGAATAATAACAGATACACGGTGGATCAGCACATAGCACTACCCTTATAGTCAATGATACTCGGTGGAATCAGCACATAGCAACCACCTTCATAATCAATAGTACCCAGTGGAATCAGCACACAACAACCACCTTTATAATCAATGATACCTAGTGGAATCAGCACACAGCAACCACCTTTATAATCAATGGTACCCAGTACACGTAGTAGCTTGCACATAGTACTACACACGTGACCATTACTATCTCTTTACATAGTGGCCTGCACACAGCCCGTGCCACACATGTGATCATTATTGTCACTTCATTCATATCTTTTCTATTCCGGAGGTTCAACTGAGAAATTTCTCACTCTCCTTTTTTACTGATCAAAGTCAATTTATCGTCTTTATTGATTTATAATAACATATTTAACTTACTTAACACTCACATTATTCAATTTAGTCCGAAAATCACACTTTGGAAAAATTACATTTTTGCCCCTAAAGTTTCACAAAATTACAATTTTACCCCTAGGCTCGTAAAATAATTTTTATTCAATTTCCTTACATTTTAGGCCTAGCCGAACCATTTTCATAACTATAGCAGTCCACAATTCTCACTTATTCACACACTTGTGACATATTTTATAACTTTTACAAATTAATCCTTTTAGGCATTTTCATCGAAAATCACTTAGTAAAAGACGTTCATGACACTCCAAACATTCATATTCTTCCATAAAACATCAAAATATATGCATATCATTCATGGGTAAATTTTTAAACACAAACCCTAGTTCAAAATAATGGTAAAAATAGGTAAATCTTGTTACGAGGATTTTAAAAACGTAAAAATCATTAAAAACGGGGCTAGAACGGACTTACAATCGAGCTTGGAAGCTTGAAAAACCCTAGCCATGGTTTCTCCATGCAATTTTCGGCCTAAGGGTTGAATATGGACAAATATTGGCTTTTAATTTTGTTTTTAATTCATTTTAATAACTAAATGACCAAAATGCCCTTAATGAAAAACTTTGGAAACATGCCTAACCATATCCATTTTTGTCCACCAACTTAATCAATGGTCTAATTACCATATAAGGACCTCCAATTTAAAATTTCATAACAATTGGACACCTCTAACATGTAGATCTCAACTTTTGCACTTTGTACAATTTAGTCCTTTTGACTAAATTGAGTGCCCAAACGTCGAAATTTTCGAATGAAATTTTCACGAAATCATTTTTTGAAATCGTAGACCATAAAAATATAATAAAAATAAATTTTATCCTCGTCGGATTTGTGGTCCGGAAACCACTGTTCCGACTAGGCCCAAAATCGGGATGTTACAATATCGGTTCGTGGGCGAATCGATTCCCAATCCGACTGGCTGGTCTGATCCAGTTTAGATAACAATGAATGTTTGAATTTTTTATATTTTTAAAATCATTTTATTTTTTAATTTTTGAATTTTGAGGAGATTTCTTTTCATAATGTTTTATTTTGTCAAAATTATAATTTTAAATTTTTATGCTATTATTTAAAATATTAAAAATTATTTTAAAATTTTTATGTACTTTTAAAGGGTAATGGCCAAATTGATAAAAATTGTAAATACTAAGGGCTAAAAAGTTATTTTACCTTTGACACTTATTAACTTTAATAGTAATTTTAAATAAAAAAAGTATAGGGCTTAATGCCTCAAAACTAAAGTATAAAGACTAAATTTTACATTTCAAAAGAGTACAGGGACCTTTGGCATATTTAAATCTAAATTATTCCTTAATGTTTACATTTTTTGTCAATTTGGCCTTTATTCTTTTTTTGAGCTAAATTTTGCTATTAATCTTTCAAAAACAATCAAATTGTTTTTTTAATGAAATATTGACTAAAAAATAATATTTTAACGATATTGGCATGGAAAACTGCGTGTACTTCATGTTAGTATGAAATACATGTGAACTGTCATGAAGATTACCGTATTTGAAAATTAAATGTTTAACCTTTATTTTTGTAAAAAAACTACAATTGACTATTTTGAAAGATTGACAGTCAAATTATTCCTTTAAAAGTTAATAGTCAAATTTAGCTTAAAAATAAAAGGAATAAATGCTAAACTGGCTTTAAACAAATAAATTTATCATTAAGGGAGAGATCCGCTTACAACCGTATAACACCTTTTTATATTTTTTTGTATAATTGATATTTTAAGAATTAATTTTAAAATAGAGGTAGATTAAGACAAACGAAACCTAATGTAAATTAAAGACACAATAAATCCTGACAGAAAGAGAAGCGGACTATAGAAGTATCTGGTTTCATATGTTCATTGGCCGTCATAGTATCAAATACAGACAGACAAGTTCAAGTTTCCTCGACTCTGAACAGAAAAAAACATATCCGAATCTCTAATTTTCTGCTATTAACAATAATTAAATATGGCTTATATTTTATAAATAAATTATAAAAGATAGCATATTAAATAATAAAATAAATCTATTTTATTTTCCATGACTTTTAAAATTATTTAGTAAATAATTGCACCAGACATCCTCAAATTATTACACTCATTTAAAATAGTCAAGAACTTAAAATCATTCTAATTACATCCCACACTATTAAGATTATATTTATATCACTCAAATCCTTCCATTATTAAAACCACGTTTAATTGTTAAATGACATGCCAAACCTTATGCGGTATGACAATTTTTAAATAAATATAATATTACCGTATAAATTTTAAAAGTAAAACTAAAAACAAAGTACTACTGGAAAAATGATCAATAAAACTTCTATAAAAATTTTGAAAACCTCAAAACCAATCTTTTTACAACATACATTTTATAGTATATGCTCTTTTTCTAGTTTCATTTTAAATTACGTCACATAAGATTTAAAGTGTCATTTAACAGTTAACAATTTTAGTAATGGAAGTACCTAATTGCTATAATATATTGATAGCTTGGGATGTAATTAGAATGTTTTAAAATTTAGAGACCAATTTAAAAAGAAGATAATAATTTGAGGATGTCTAATGTAATTAACCCATTTGTTTTAAATATAAACACAAATTAAATAATAGATAAGAAATAAGAAAACAAAATCAAAATAAATGAATTTATGTGATTGAATATTATGTTTATGAAATCATCATTCAAAAGAAAATGTATAGAAAATCATAACATAGAAATACGTCTAAAATTAAATAATAAATTAATTTTATTGAATTGAAGTATAATGTAAAAAGTTAAAAATCATACGGTATTATCACTCGTTGGGAGAGCTTTGCTTTCATTTAGTAGTTAGTTTTGATTTAACTTTAAATTTAATTTCATTTAATGTGTGTTGATATAAAAAAGAAGGTGGTTAAGATGGTTGATTCACCCTGTTTAGAATAGAATCGTGTATATGGTGATTGGAGATACAAGGAGGGAGAAAATGGAATCTGATCTGGTGAGAGAAGCAGGTTGTGTTCCCCCTCTTCTCGAGTTGCTAACCTTACATAGAAATCATCTCTTGTTTTGAAGTGTCATACAATGATTCGATATTAGTGGGTCAAAGGTCTAGAGTCAGTAACCGTATGCTTCCAAGCCAGGTAAGTTGGCGTTATGATGACTTTAAATGGTCCCGCATGCATCTTAAATGGTTCGACTTAACTCTGTAGGACAGCAACTGAGTGGACCGATTTATTAGGCAAGTACTTAGTTGAGGAGAGCCACTGCGAGGAGTTGTTTGGGTTGTGGTTGCTTACAAAGTCCTACCACCAAAAGATCTCATAACAAAAAAAATTCTCTTACTTTTATGTTTCGGAATAATCTTCCTTTTTTTTTTAAAGTTTCGTAACAATTTTTATTGGGTTGAATCAATTTAATATAGAAAATTTAATGCTATACTTTCATTTGATGGCAGACCATGCTTAAAACATAAGAAATATAAGTTGAATCTTCATATATATGCAGTTATATATATGTAAACATAAACATGGGTAAATGAGGAGATATTTGGGGTAAAATAAAAGACTTAATACACAACGACAATCTTATTCATGGCATTACCCATTACTATTGGACTAGACCCGAAAAATAAACTATAGCCTACTAAAATACATTATTATTGTTCAAAGCTAATAACATGAAAAAATCAACAAACAACTATCAAAGTTGGTAGCCAACTACTATAACAACAGGAAAGTCTAAGGATCTTCACTCACTCCCCATCAAGTTCCCTCAAGATGGGAACCAGATGCTCAGGATCCAAAGGTTTTTCAATGAACACATCAACACCAATTGCCAAAAATGCCTGCCTTTCACTTTCTCCCGAGCAAGCTGTGACCCCCAGTATCTTACAACCACTCCCATTTAATGAATCTGCCTTGTTTCCTGCCCATTAATAAAAAAAAAAAAATAGATGATCACACATGTTGGTTCTACACAAAACATGAAACACTCGTCTTTTATAAGGTTACCTCAAGGCCATTCATGATAGGGAGAATCTTTTTGATGATGATGAGATTGAATTTGGCACCAAAGGCAATGAGGGCGATTGCATCCCTACCGTTGTCGACACCTTGAGTTTGAACCCCATAAGAACGAAGAAGTACCTGCTCCAAAACCCGACACGTTGTGTCACCATCAAACACAAGAGTTGTCAATTTGTTCCTCAGAACAATTTCAGTAAGTAGTTGTTGCCTGCGTGCTAGTCTTCCATTGTCCCCATTATCCTTGTCTGCTGAAGTTGGTGCCATCGATTTCCTGAGATTAAAACATGTTATTGAATAACAAAAGCAAAAACGCAATGTAAAACAAGACCATATTTAATTACTTAAACTACAAGAAACTAAAAACTGCTTTGCTCAAACTATTCACTAATGGAGAGAAAAAAAAAAGAATATTTATGCCTAAGCCTTGAAGAGGCAATGTTGTTGCTCACTTACTATTAACAAACAACTTGAAAACTGAATTGATGTGAAAACAAGAGCGTACATATTCAGGTTTATATAGTGAATGATGGGTTGAAAATTTTGAATTTACCTTATGTATTAAGTGAACTAATTTGCAGATTGAGACCAAAAAAATTAGATGTAATGGGATCGAATTCTTATGAAAGTATTTATTGTTGAGATATGTTGAAGCACTGCGTAATCTAGAAACTAGATTTTTCTTCTCTGTCATTAATTTGATTTAGTTATCAATATTTATATATATATTATAAGTAA
The DNA here is from genome assembly GCF_025698545.1 of Gossypium raimondii. Taxonomy (NCBI): domain Eukaryota; kingdom Viridiplantae; phylum Streptophyta; class Magnoliopsida; order Malvales; family Malvaceae; genus Gossypium; species Gossypium raimondii. The sequence goes on along the minus strand of NC_068571.1, from coordinate 4,798,111 downwards.
TGAGCTTTGATTATTGTTTGTTACGTTTTTTACAATTGTTCGAGTGCAATAATAACTTTTGATATTTACAATTTTTTTTTTTGTTTCTATAATTCGTTGTGAATTTCATAATTCTTTTAAATTCAACAACCAACCTATATATTTATACATTCATCAACGTTATGAGTTTAGGGTTTAGGGTTTAGAGTTTAGGGTTTAGGGTTTATGAGTTTCAGATGGCAAAGTTAATAATGTTATGGTAAAAGAAGCTAGAGTGCTATATGAAGTAAAGGTACGAGATTCTCACGAAAGTGTTTATGGTTGAAATATGTTGAAGTGATGTATAATTTGGAAACCAGATTTTCTTTTCTATGTGCAGTTAATTGGATTTATTTATTAGTATATGTATATATTTATTATATCTAACATATTTTGACAATTATTTGTTATGTTTCTTACAAATTGTCCAAGTACGATAATAACTTTTGATATTTACAATAATTTTTTTATTTTATAATTCTTTTAAATTCAACAATCAACCTCTATATTTATACACTCATCAACCTTACAATTTCACATGGCATAAATAATATTATGAAGCCTTTACAATGGTTATGGCCTATGTCCTCAAATTTTGTTTATTATTACTCACTCATCGAATTTAATTAAGGAAGGATTATAAAATAGGTTAATTTATAAGGATATTTGCTAAACTTTTATCAATTTGACCCTATTTGATTACAACAAGAGCATAATAAAAGTACAATTCTTTATTTGATTTCAATAAACAAAAACACTCCTCCAAAAATCCAGCAAAAGAACAGAAAGATAACAAAGATGAATTAGAAAAAACAAATCACCCCTCAAATGCGTTCACACTATACAAAATAATAATAATAATAATAATAAGTAGGAAAGCCTGATTCATTTACTTCGTGACTGCCCAAGCCTAGCTTCGTCTAGGTTATACGGGATTGATTGTCATGAGGGTTAGTCAGCTTCGGGAATGAGATTATATTTGATGGGATAGTATTTTTAGCGAGGTTGCAGAATTGTCTACCAAACCTTAAGTTTCAAAATAGAATTTGCTAAAATTGAACACTTATGTATTGTATTTTGTTGTGTATATTGATTTGAGTCTATGAACAAAATAGTTTTTGACAAAAGCCACTGCACTGACATCTTAAAATGGATTTTGGAGGTAAAAATAAATAAATAAAGATGGAATGCAAGAAAAAAAAATTCCAAAACCATATTTCTTTATCAATAAGACAACAATGTCAAGAAAAATGGTGATTACAACATGGGTATGACAGTAGTACAATTCCCTATTTGATTCACTAAACAAAAAAACACTCAATTCTCCAAAAACCCAGCAAAAAAGAAAAAAGAAAAAAAATCACCCCCATCAAATGCATTCACACAATATACAAAAAAGGAAAAAAAAAAAAAACAATAAGTAAACATTCCCCGAATCTGACCTTGCTATCCAAATGAACCGACTATTCATGACCAGCATCTATAGGTGTGCCGGTCCTGGCCTGTGATATCCGATTGGCATAAATTGTAACCAGCCGCAATTGTGTGCTGTTAAGCCCCTCCAAGTGAGGCAAAAATGATTTCCCAAGCATTATGTAAATATCCACCAAACAAAAAACGACAGTCTGCACCATCGAAACATGATATCAGACATCAGAGCCCAACAACAATTGAGAAAATTTTTGGAACAAGCAGAAATACAAAGTTCATTTGCTTAACTTGACTCTGCTCATAAAACCAAACCATACTGCAACTCAAATTACAAAAATTTGAGGGGTGTGATAAACTTACAATTTTCAAAATTAAGAATCGAGGAAAAAGAAAGTAATATTTATAAATTAAATGATAATAACTTATTGAACTAATAGTTCAATGTAGAACAAGACTGGACAAGTCAACCCAACAGTTAACGAATTGCTTGACTTGTTTTCATTATCCCTACTGTGTCTCCGATGAGACACCCCAACTGTTAAAACATGAACCTCAAACTGGAAGCCTAAGGTTCTAATCTTGGAAAGGGAAGGTATTTACAGGATAGGAGAGAGCTACCTGTTTTTTATAGCTCAAGTCACATATTCGAGAAAAGGAATAAAATAAAAGCATCCATAAACCGTCAATCGAACCTAAAAGTGCTCTATGAATTGCCAAATATCAACAAATAAATCATCCTACACTTTAATGGTAAAAAATTGTGTCTTCTATAAGATAATTCTATCTTTGTTACAGATTTCTGGAGGTAATATCTCAGACAGCAACCATATCACTTATAAAGGATCAAGCAGCTAGTTACATAAATGGTCATGCATAATTTCTTCCACCAGATGATAAAAGTATAATGAAAATTTTAAAAAGGCACATAAGTATTACCTTACGGACATCAGCACTCTGGTTTCCGAAAGCTTCAAAAAGAGCAGGCAAAAATGAGGGCAACTGAGCCGTTAGTTCCTCCTGTGATAGCCGTCCCACAAGCTGAACAAAAAAGGCATAAAGGTTAGAACGCCTAAGATCAGGAGGAACAATGGAGCAATCAAAGGACAGCAGCAAATAAGCGTCTAACCCAAATAGAAAGGAAAGAAATGACAATTCCCTAGAACAAAATTAACTTTATACAAGCATTCTGAACAGCCCAGGATATTTATCCAGATGAAGGTTCAAAATGGATTAAATCTAACAATTTTAGTTCCAATTAAGATTCAGAATAAATACCTTTGTTAAACAGTTGATGCAAATAACTAAAGTCTTCTCATCCTCAGTAACTAATAAAGGTACAATAACCTGCAACCCCCATCATTTGACAACATCAGTACTTATAATAACCTAAACCAGGAAGAAAAAGTGCCAAAACACTCTTTCTCTTCATTTGCTGTACGCGAAACAAGTCAGACATTCGACAGAGAACCACATACACTTAAACATCTGAATGGATCATACTCGGACAACACAGTGTTCAAGCAGTGCTCAGCTTCATTTGAAACCTAAGCATGGAGCAGACAAATTAGATGTGGAGGAGCAAGAATATTCTCAAAAGACAAGTTTATGGAAAGTAAATCATAAATTACTTTTGGAACAATATCCTTCACTACATGAATCAGCTTCTCGATCACTATTTCAACAGAATCTCCCATAACACCTTTCTGAAAGTATGACAAGCCAAAAAAGGGAGGAAACAAGCACACTCATATATTAGGGGGAAAAAGAGATGGAAAATCTAAACAATGTCTCGAAATAATTGTATCCTAAAAAATATAAGCAAACCTGGTTTTTAAGCATTTCAATTATCAATGACAGGGCAAGCTCTCTGATTGAGAAATCAGAATCATCTAAAACCTCAAGTACAGCTGTCAAAATCTGATTGGCATACTGCATAAAACTAAATGTTACAAGTTGATGTGCAAGATATATAGCAGAGCATATTTGACATAGAGTGCAGAGGACAATACTCTTTTTTAAAAGTGTGGCAGGTTTAGGAAACTTCAAAGAGAAGGAAATCAAAATAAAATCAAATTTGTACAAGAATTATAAGGAAAGATATATACCTTGGTCCAAACAGAGAGATCATTGGCCACAGAAATTTCATGTAATTGCTGAAGTGCATTGTGCTTACTGGCAGTAGGGCTCTCATCATTCCCATTGCAGATCTAAAATACAAAAGAAAGCATTTATGAAGTGTGAAGTTCTTGTAACACAATAAGCACTATGAGAAGCCCATAATCCATTTTCTCCAGGCAAACTCAGTTGATTAAACAATTATCATCTCCTTATAAAACCAGGACAAATCAAACTCACCACATGAAGAATTTGAGGAATGCTAGGCCCCGTGTCTGGCATAGACCTAACCTTTATAGCTGCAGGTTTAAGATGATTAAGATCCAACTCTGATGATGTTCCATTATGAGTAGCTGCTTCAGTGGTCTCCAAAGTGTCAAATCTACTCAGGCAATTAATTTCCAGATGTGGAGTAGATAGAGCTTCCAAGTTGACACTACTTTCTAAGTTCTCTATCTGGCCAGTTTGAGACCCCAAGGTCTGACAAATAGAATTAACCATATAAGACGACTCTTTGGTTTTGGAAGGAAAAACATTTGTGTTTGAACTAGTTTCCAAGTTCTGAAATAAGTTGTCCTGAGTTTCATCAGATGTTGCCAGGCCAATATTTCCAGTGATCAGGGTTGATTCCTGGGTGGAACCCCACTTCCTACCACCATCACCATCAGTGGAACCAGCAGAATATCTTCCAAGTAAAAGACTCTTCTTGGACACACCAATATATCCTTCTTCAGATGAAGTTCCAACAAAATCAGATGGATCATAGGATGATTTACGCTGTCTCTCTTTCTTGTTCTGCAAATAGTTAATCAGATCCACCTCAATACGAGGAGTGTACCGTTTGAGTGCCCGTCTGAGGAAATTTTGCTCTTCAACTGATAAACTGAGAATAAAATTCAGAACAGCAGTTGGATCAAAATTCGAGTATACAGATATAATGCAAGTGATAGCTACATCCTTAAGCTTAGTATTTTTATCATGGACCAATGGTGTCAGTTTAGCAAGCCATAACTTCAAGATGCCAATATTACTAGAACCTTCAGAATTCATAGCATGCTTGTTGAAGGAAGTAACAGCGAACTCGATAACAGCCAATTTTGCCTTTGGTGATCGCTGTTCATCAAGTGAACGAAGCAAAGCAGGTAACAGGGAATCTATGCTATAGGTTTTGCTGACAATTTCCAACGTCATTGAGCAAGGCTGCCTAACCAACTCCTTTGGATCAATTAACCGTGAGAAAACATGGGGTAAGATCCTTTCCATGTAACTCTCAAAGGGCTTTCGGCATGATGGAATAATATCAGCAAGGGTTGAAAGGGCAGCCTGTGCAACTTTATGGTGGGGATCATCCAAGTGCTGGAAAAACAGTTTCATTACCTTCTCGAAGTTTTGAACCACTTCCTGAATACCTTTTGGGCCTTGCTGCAACAATGACCGGAGATAAGTAAAAGCAGCAACCCTGGCAGACCAATCAGAACTAGGACTGAGCCCCTCGCTTAGGGCATCACTAAGAGAAGCTGGACCTTCAACATAACTTGACATATCTCCAAGTGACAACTGGCTATCATCAAAACTCTTTCTCCTTCCAGCAGACATCCGCCCAGCTACATGCTTTCTCAATAGTGGCCTCTGGAAGTTTGGAACATGATTGTTCTGTAAATCCCGAGAGTTTACATCTCTATAAGGTGTGTCCAAATATTGCCTGTCAACATGTGGATTTACAGACCGCCTGGCCTCCCTAATGTCAATGTTCTCTTCAAGGGAACCTCGTTCTTGTCTTTCAGATGCCCTCTTGGCAGAGTATGATATGAAAGCTGGCAAAGACTCGGTTGTCGCACTAGTCCTATATGATAACTCGCCTGACTCTTTGGAAGCTTGAATTTGAGAAATTATGTCAGACATTATCAGACCACCATTGCGGTTGCTACCCTTACCAACAGTAGAGGTAGTCGATTCTAGTCCTAAAGAGCTTGTGAGGCTATTAGAAGCTGGAACAACGGCAGGGAATGGTGGATCACGAGATGATGGAGGGTCAACTCCTGCACTAGTGGGCAATAAAAGAGAAATTTAGCTGCTCACAATTGAACCAATTTTTCTAATCATTTCAGGCAATTATCACAGCATTATTTAATGACCTCATACAAAACTTTCAGGTTTAAATTAAGTGAAACGTAGAAAATTCATTCAATACCTAGATCCAAACTTGTTGACCTCTGTTTTTGGGATATGTCCAGACCTCTAAGCATACTTTCAATGGCACTGACTTTCTGTTTGCTTGCATGCAACACACTCTCCAAAGTACGGCCAGCTCCTTTACCAAGGGACTTTGATTGGGATAGATTCAACCCAGATGTGAGAGGTGTGCCCGAGGATAAAGTTGAAGTTCTATCCATGGCAACTATAGCAGATGTTTGATATCCAGGTAGATGTGCACTGGCAGAAGATTGAGAGCTAGTTGGCATTTTAACATTTCTGTCACGGACAGAAGGAGAAGCATGCCGCCTATGCATCCCTCCATCTTCTTCGTTAATTATCTGAGTAAAAAGCAAGAAATGAAACCACAATCTAGAAAACAGAATTATTCCAAAAAATATCCATCAAATATAGAAGCTGTATTTACCCTTTGAATAGCAGGATCAAAGGAGGTGAACAAGCGACGAGAACGATCTGGCCAAGTTTTGGAGAACATTCTGTAGCACATTCTAGCAGTTGATCGTACCTGTAAAGTTCATAATTAACTAGTCATCAATCATCAAACTTTAGAAGGGCTCAAACAGGTATAAGAAAAAAGTACATAACATCGAGGTTTAAGAATTAGCTTTCCCACATAAGGTCATCTTTCCAGATTACCCTATCATGCAAAAACATGAGTCCATTAAAAGATACCAAGTGAAGACTGAAGAATCAGCCATGAAGCAGTCATGTTTACAAGAAAGAAGCCAATCATCATGATCAACTTACACCTTTGAACAAAGAGCTGACTGCATAACCATTTACAACCATCTATAGCTATCAAACAATAGAAGCAAGTCCAAATATAGATACCTCACTCATTGCATCAGCTACACAGCACCTAATCAGATCCTCGTATAAATCAGCCGATCTCTGTATTTCTGGTGCATCAGGCCAATGTTCAAGTATCAATAATGCGTATTCACAACACCTGCAATAAGAAAATAAAAGTTGAATATAGAAGTAACAAATAAAAGACTTCATAAAATAGCAAAACCAGGAAGACCTGGCACGGAGTACAGCACTACGGTCATTCTTTGCACAATCAGCTATGCGGGGAAGCACACGGGCAACTTTGCAGTTACGCAACATCTGCAACATAGGAAAAGATATCATAAGGAAAAAAAAAAAAAGATAAAAAGAATCAAAGCTGAACGGGAAAATGGAAGGGGATATAAGAAAAAAAATTACTGTTTTTATGCAGTTATCTGCGGACTCTGCAATTACAAGCACAGTAATCACAACCAACTTGAAAAGTACCTGATTATCATAATATGAAATTAACAAGTGCATATGAGAATATAAATGTTGGTATGCCACAAATGAAAGCTGAACTTACCGGGATGAACATCTCAGCACATGCCTCAAAATCTCCCAAGAGCTCCTTTGATAAGAAGGATAACAAATGGCAAGCCTGGAAAAAAGGAAACAAACTCAAAAACACTTATGGGAGACGAAAGTAAACAATTGTCTTGAACTCAACCACCATTATTATATAGACTGTCTCAAGATTCCTAGTGATCATTGTATAAAAAATTCATCCACTGTGTTAAGAAACAAGAAGCTAAAGCACTATGCACAAACTTGGAATCTCACCAGCTTAGCTATGTCTAGTAAGAGAATATGAAAACTGCCATATAGGAAGAACAAAAACACAGGCTTCACAGTTGAAGTTCCAGAAATGTAACCATGAAGCTGGATGCATATAAGAATTCTATCAACAAAATGCAATATTATAGTCTTCTCAACAGCAAACCATAATTGTGATCTGCACTCAAGTTGAAGTTTTCAGCTTAAACTATCCTCTCCTACTAGACTTGCTGGAAACACCCTTCTTGGAGATTTCAATGGATTCAATAAGGACAAGCAGGTATGATGATGGGTCCATGACATGTTCCCTATCATTTGATCATTTTCTATACATGGATATGTTTTAAACAAATAGTAATACCGGCAAACTCAAGAAAAAAAAGAATGTGAAAACTCCTTGATTGAATAACTCTGAAACTCATTAAACCATTCTAAAAAGTTCCAGTGTTAATTAAAAAAGGAAGTATTTAGAAAAGGAACTTCAAGAAAATATATTTGACAGGCAAAAAAAAAAGAAGAAAAAATCTCTCAGTGCTAGAATAAGCACTATTGGTTCAGAGCCATATAAACAAACTATAAACAAAAAGAATAAATCTCCTAAAGTATCTAAAACAAAGTGCAAAAAGAAAAAAGTCAGCACCAGGAAACACAAGAAAAATATTACAGACCTGCTTCACAATGCTTGACCTCCTATCTGATAACTGTGTACTTAGTGGGCCAACAAGCTGCTTCAAGAGTCCCCGAAAACACGGATAATCAGCAGCACCTGTTTATTCACAGTAGTCATAAACTATAGAGGAAGAATAAGCCATATAAATAAGGAATGTTGATAGCAAATAGGGCAAATAACATGACAACCTTACAGAAGTCAAAACTAAGGGGAATAGGTAAAACAAATAGGATAACCCAGGAATTCATATATCTGAATTTTAGCATCCCCTTGTATACCTAAAAAATTATATCTAACTCAGCCTACATGGGCCAGTTCTTTAAGATTAAGAATTTTCAGGCAGAATTTCATAACTGTTTGGCTAACAATAGCAACTTTATACTTCTTTAACAGTAGTCACATGCTGGATAAGATTGGTGGGAGGTTTGACGAGAGAGAGGATAAAAACCTCCAGAAACAAGCCCTTCAAGTCTCTGCATGGCAGCAATGCGTATGGACCAATCTTTTTCTGGCACAAGAGTAGAGGCAATTTTCTCAAATTCCCTTACCAGCTCCTTATCTGAATAAACTTGAATTGGATCTATTGGCTTTTCAGTGATATCACTTTCACCTATAAAAAACAAAAGAAATCACTTCAGTAACATTTAACTTGTTGAAACATGATCTAAGAGCAAGCACCATAAATATGAGAAATATGAAAATCACTTCAGTAACATTTAACTTGTTGAAACATGATCTAAGAGAAAGCACCATATATATGAGAAATATGAAAATATATAGCCTATATTGGAAGTAGGTTAGTTTATGCAAAGGTCAGCATTTCATGAAAACCACTTGAAACTCCTAGTTAATAATAATAATTGTTAGATGCAGAGCCAAACCTCCAAAAAGTGATGTCTCCCTCGAAGAACTCTTGGCTCTTGGACTGCTTTTCTTGGGATTACGTACAGCAGGCTTTATCTCTCCAGTAGCAAAACCACCCAAAGTTCCATCTGAATGTCGAACTTGTGGCTCAATTTTCTCTAGTCTGGCATTAATATCTCTCATCTGCAAATTGTATCCTATATCGTAAAAATTACAAATACAACTAACACCAATACCTTTCTTATAGAAGGAAATGTCATCAACATCAAAAGGGATGGGTGGGGTGGGGAGGAATTGAACTATCAATACGAAGTCAGAAAAAACAAATAAGAAGCTAGAGGATGGTTTGTTATTCTAAAATTAAATACTGACCATAGATCCAGGAAGCTGATGACGATGAAGTTCATCTCGAAATTGAGTTCCGGCTTGCGTATACATTTCCTGAAAAAGGAAACATTTGATCAGAATTTTCCACTAGATATAAGAATCTTTGATGTATGACCATCTCTAAGAACATTTTGCAAGCACGATGGCAGAAGTAGACCTACTGCTCTCAGTTACTATAATACTCATTACCATCCAAAGAAGAAATACTAAAGAGGATAAAAAATTTAACCCAATGAACAATTACTGAATAGCTCAAAACTATTAAGACATACATTCATCAAGAAGAAGCATAATAAGTCACATTAATATTAAACCAAGGAGACGGCAACACATGTCCAAACACCCTATATGGAGAATTTTAAATATTAATGAGTAGGAATTTGGAAAATAGTTCCAAAAAAGATCTAAAACTTGAGTAACAAGCAATCTAATTAAGATGGTTTCTCTTTGTTTAATTGTTAAATAAAACTACCATGGGCAATCAAACAAAGTTCAGATCCCTGTTTTTGAGCCTATTGATTTTCTCCATGAATTTTCTGTCCTCTAAAGGCATTAAAAAGCTTATTATGAGGAGCTGAGCATGTTTTTCTATAACTGGGCAGCAGAAAAGCTGCTTTGGATGTAAACCCATGTATCAAGCTATCGGCTGCACGTTCAAGCATAGTGAAAGTTCTTAGAAACCACGGGTAACACCACAACAAGAAAAGAAGAAAAGATATCAGAGACATGAAGAGACTATGAAATTCTTCCTACATATAAGGTCAACAAGTTGCTAAGCTCTTCTAACTTCTAAGATAACACTAGAAAGAAACGTTTGACAGACCTCGATGCATAATATAGCAGCTTCACGAACACCAGGATTTGTGTCATTCAACATCTGCAAAATCTGATAAAGAAATTTATATGTCAGCTAATCTCTGTCACATTGACGAGACATAAAAGTTCACTTTGGAAATGTTTATAAGCATACAGGAGGAAGAATCGCCCGTTGAAGTGGAAGTTCAGTAGATGAAAAAAGACTGATTGATGATGTGACTGTCCGGGCAAATTCCTCCCGAACTCTCCAACTTCTATGCGTCCAGGCATAAGAGCCAGCTCTTTCAACAATAATCGTTGGGGAAGAAACCTGAAACAAATATGTTATTAAAAATCACACCATTTCTTCACCACTTAGCCTAAAGCATTAAAGCGTCCCAAACTCAGCAAGACACCCATACTAATAATTACTCCAAGTTTTAAAAAGATTACCTCCATGAGAGTGAGCAGTAGGCGCCTGGCAGCGTCTCTAACAGGTTGTTTGGCGTCACCTAACCGTTCAACAACCGCAGGAACGAGAGCGTTGAAGTGCAACTTCAAGTGATCACCGGAAAGAACGGCGGCGGAAGCAAGAGCCTGGAGAGCTCCCTGAGAGACTCTAAAATTGTTGTCCTTGAGGAGATCCAAGCAGCAGTCAACGAGCGAAGTGACTTCCGAAGAAGTGAGACTCTTTCTAGAGCCTTCAAGGAGTTGGTAGAGCCGCTCCACCGCCGCCATCCGCTCCTTGGTGTCTTTGGCACGTGCTAACTCCAGTGCCTCCTCCATCGGGATACCGATCCGACGGGACAGTACTCAGATCTGAACAATTGCTTAACCAATTCCAACAATTCGAAATTCAAAAGGAAAAAAGAAAAAAATAAAATGTGAAATGTGTTTAGTTTAATTCGAAAGAAACGATAATTGGGTTTTATAGCAAATTTAGATTTAGCGGAGAAGTGTCACTTTTTCCTTTTTTTCGGAGGAAAAGGAATAGAGGGAGAAAAATGGCAGAAAAAAGGAAATTAGTGAAGTGGACTGAGATCTACGGAGACGATGATGAAGCTTTCTGGTTAAACTTGTTGAGGATATTACCATCCATTTTTAGTTTATTTACGAGTATTACCACTATTTTATTTTTTTATTTTTTTATTTTTGTCTTTGGGTCTGTGACTGCGCTGGCCGCCGTATGATTGGGTATATTGATTTTGAGTTATTTAAATAATTAAACTTTTTTTACTTAATTAGAAAATTTTAAAATGCATTAAAACACCTCGAATTTTTTTAAAAATAATTAAGTCTCTATTTTTCTTTTACACTTAATTAGGTATTTAAATCGCTAAAATGCATAAAAAATCTTTAACGGTTGATAGTTAAAATTAACTACCCTTAATTTTTCCAATTAAAATCAATAAAAATTATTAAATTTTAATAAAAATATAAGAAATATTTAATTTTTATTAAAATTTAAAAGATTGTAAAATTTTATAAAATCATAAAAATTTATAAAATATATTGAAATATTGAAATATATATTTTATAAAGTTGTAAAAATATTTAAAAATTGTAAAGAAATATAAAATTTGTAAAAGAATTATAAAATTATCATATCAAAATAAGTATTTTATAATATTTCTATGATTTTTATAGATTTTTATTTTTTATAATTTTTCGTCACATGTCACATTGCGTTGCGATACGTGATGGTTTTAACTAGAAAAAATAATTAGGAATCGTTAGCTTTAACCGTCAACGGTTAAAGTTAATGGTTAAAGAGTGTTTTTGATGCATTTTATAATATTTATAAATTTTTACAATTTTTTATATTTTTATACTATTTTTATATTTTTTTCTAATTTGTAGTAAATTTTAAATATTTTTTATATTTTTATTAAAGTTTAATATTTTATAATTTTTATAAATTTTTATTTTTATAAATTTTTTTGTCACATGTGATGTAGTGGTTGTGACACAGGGTGATTTTAACTGAAAAAAATTAGGAGCAGTTAACTTTAACAGTCAACAGTTCAAGTTTACGATCAAATGGCCTTTTTTATGCATTTTGACAATTGAATGAAAAAAAAAAGCAGGGGCTTAATTGTTTTTTTTTGGGAAAAAAATTGATGGTCTTTTTTTATACATTTTGATATTTCAAATACTCAATTAAGTGCAAAAAAAAAGTAATGGCTTAATTGTTTTTTTATTTTTTACCTTTTTGATGTATTTTAAAGTTTAAGTACCAATTTGAGTGAAAAAAAATAAGAGCTTAATTGTTTTTTTTTTTAGTTTGAAGGCTTTTTACACGGTCAAACCATATTTTTTCTAAATAAATTTTTTTCATAAATTTTACATATGGTGACTCAATTATAAAAAAATTTCATCTTAATCACTCAAACTTCGATTTCGAGTGATGATTTTAGCCTCTCCCACCAAAATCTCACATGTAATATATTCTTAATAAAATAAATTTGTTTTAAAAATTCGTTTCCGCTACCCAAAACCAAAGGTGATTTAACTTTTGTTGGGTCAAAAAACTGATTCAATTCACAGAAGGAAACTACAGGCATAGTAGTTTAACCAAACCAATCTGAAAAACAAGAAGAAGAAGATCGAAGGAAGAGAGCAAATCATTTAGCCATTGATTTCGTTGACTCTTCCGTTGAGTTGCAATGGATGTTGATGACAGACTCGGACATGGCTGCAACCGCTCAACAGCTGATGAAGATAACAATAGTATCAGCAGCAGCAATGGCAATAAGAAGGACAAGAAAATCAAAGCGAAGATGATGAAAGACGGGAGATTCTTCAAACAAAATCAATATGAGATAACTAGAGCAAAGATTGAAGAATGGTTCCATCTTCATTAGTTCAACAAAATCAATATGGTTAAATGATTTGCTCTCTTCCTTCGATCTTCTTGTTAGTTGTTTTTCTGTTTGGTATGGTTAAACTACTGTGCCAGTAGTTTCCCCATGTGAAGCGAAGAAGTTTCTGGACCAAGCAAGAGAGAAGATAAAAAAGAAAAAAAAAAAAAGCAAAATAATACAACTCGAAGTTGACAAGATAATAAATTATTGAAAAAGGGATACAAATGACGTGACGTCTCTATTTCATACAATCATTTTTCATAACATGAAATAAAGAAATAAAAACAAAAGCTGACATGAAAATTTTAAAATAATTTTATTATTAATTGAAAATTTCAAATTAGATTTTCGTTTTTATTTTAACGTTAGTGCTTAAATTATAATTTTTTAATTAAATGCTTAAAATAAAACTTTTAATAATTAAATGATCATCTGTATGATTTACCCTAAAATTATTAAATATTTACTCATATTTATATTATTTTACCTTTCATATTATATCTTTTATTTCATTTCAAAAATTCATTCAAAGATTTCTTTAGCTATATAATCTATCTATCTATACTATATTTATATGAAATTAAAAAATCAAAGATTTCTTTAGTACTGAAACATTTGTCTTTTCATACTTTTATATCATCTTTAAATAAAATAATTAAAATTACTCATTTAAGGATATTTATATTAAATTACAAATTTTTACCACTCGGCTATATTCATTATTAAATAATTTTTAAAAATATATATTTTTATCTATACTATAATTAAGCATTTTCTTGAGTTGGTGTCATTCTTAGTCGGATCACCAACTCGATTACTTATCTACATTATATCTACATATTATATCTAAGTATTTCATTGAGTTGGTGTCACACTTAACCGGTCACCAACTCAATTATGAAATTACGAAATATCTCTTCTTTTAAATTATAATTAATATTATTATGATGATATTTTGTTTCTTTTTTTCTTTTTATATTATCTTTAAATCAAACAATTAAGAAATACATGTTAAAGAATCAAATATGCGTTCAATAATATTAAATTATAAAATTGTTACCAATCCACCTATATTTATTATAAATTTTAAAAATCTTACCTTAATTATTAAAAAACTTAATCTTACAATTTATTGCATCTATTTCAATATTTGATCAAAATTTTATTCTTAAAAATTGTATATATTTCCTCTCTTATATAATTCAAAACCCTAAAGAAAATGGGTTATGTCTTTTTTCACATAGTTTTTTCTAAAACATCAAACTAAATTAAAAAAAAGTATTTGTGAGTTTTGAAGAAATTTCTTTCTAGCATTAATTACTTGTAAAAATAATAAAAAATTATTATATTTAACTACATTAAATAATTTGATTTTATACCCTAAAAGTTCATGCATGATTCTGGTTTAGATTAGGTATTATCCATTGATGTATTAATTATTAATAAAACAAATCTTTATCTAAGTTTGATTGTTGTGAAGACTGAGTAATGTTGCATGAAACTTAAATTGCATTTCCTTAATATTCAATGCAAAGCCACTAGATTAGAGATTTAAGTATTATTCAACAACTATTTTCTGTCAATGCAATAACATATGCCACTTCATATACTTCAAATTGGCATATTTTGGAAAGGGATAATGTCATAAATGATGGATGTAGTTTAACCAAATATTGACTGGTGTATTTCTATTTTAAAATGTTTATTTTAGTATTTAAAAGTATATGTCTATGTATTATTATAATACTTGGATTTAATATTATTAATACATGGCAAGATAATCAAATCTTGACACGTAGAATTTGAACCCATATAAATAATTCAATATATGTCAATAATAATTTGTAGCATTTAAGATATTAAAAAACATAGCTTGTTATGAAAAATTTGGAAATCTGAGTTTTTCATTAAAAAATTTGGATGGAGGACTTCTCTCCCTCGATTGCTAGTAATGAGCGGCCTGGTTTCGCATTAGAGAAGGAACTTGAAAGGGTCACTGAGAAGGTTTATAATAAAGAGGGTGTTGATGTTCAGGAGGTAGCTGGGAGTGATGATGTTTCGGTTATGTAGGTTGATGTAGAGCAGGGAATGCGGAAGGTTTCTTTTCGTGATAAGTTGTTGGAAAGTACGAAAGGCAGAGATGATGGATTTGTTGATTTGGTTTAGGAGGAAATCTCGCTCGAGGAAAGAGATGTTAAAGTGTCTCTAACTAGTGATTAGCTTTCCTGATTAGGTCTATAACATTATTAACAGTAGCATGACTTCTACTGCGGTGGTACGTCTCTTGGGGAAAAGTATTGGGTTTCATGCTTTGCAAGGGAGAATTCAATCTTTGTGGATCCCAAAAGGAGAATTTTAGTTGATCAGTCTTGATAATGGCTATCTTTTAGTTAAATTCCACAATAAGGATGATTTTGATAAGGTTCTTATGGGTGGTCCATGGGTGATTTATGGACATTATTTCACAGTTCAACCTTGGAGTAAGAGTTTTTCTACTAAAGATCAACATCCTTCTAAAGTCCTAGATTGGGTCTGATTACTGGGATTTTCTTTTAGGTATTATACTAAGTGTTTGCTTTGTGTTATCACTAATGTCCTAAGAGTAGTGGTAAAAGTTCACTACAACACCATGTTTGGAAAAGGAGGGCGTTTCCTCACATAGTTGTAGTGGTGGATTTACCGAAACCTCTCATTTATTGTGTTTTTATCGATGGAAGATACAAGTGGTGGAATATGAAAGTCTCCTAGTCATATGTTATAAGTGTGGTTGATATGGTCATTTAATGGAAGGTTGATAAAAAAACCTTTCGATGCCCATTAACCCACAAGTGGTGGTAAACAAATATGACAGTGCAACAAGGCAACATGAAAACACCATTACTCCACCGTCATATGGTCCTTGGATACAAGTGCCTAATCGAATAAGGAAAATGAACAAATAAGGCGGGGAGGGTATGCAAGGAAAGTCAAGAAATGTGGAAACCAGAAATCAATCTTCTCGATTTGGTCTTGTGGTGCAAAATAAAGAAGATTCATTGGGAAATAAAAGTAAGCCTACAAAGACATATTCTTATGCAACTACGTCAAACATTGTTGGAAAGGAAAAGAATGTGGGTATGGTGCATTTTAGGAAAGAGAACATAAGGCCCAATTTGTTAAAAGAGAACTAGTTAATGAGCTTTTTGTAATAAGTGGACAGAATGTTTATATCGACTAAGCAAACTAATTAGAAGTCCATTATAATAAAAATAAAATCTAGCATTCCAAAAGATAAGCACAAGGTAGGCTCAATTGTTGAAGGAAGGACTGATGCGGTTATAAGGGATAAAACTCACATGTTTCCAAACAGCATGGATTTCAAAATGTCATGCAAGTCAAATCTTTCAAAGGAGAAGAGCTATTTCCATGCAAGAGGTGACGAAGAAGGGATTAAATATTCGTAAAAAGGCAGAGATTAAGCTCCCGTTGCAACCTATTCTTGTAGGTTGGTTAACATCCCTATCCTAACAGTTAGAAGTAAAGGAGAATGATCAATGTAGTTCAAGTGAAGCAAAGGAGGTCAATGAGACACCTGAGGAAGCGAATATAGCCTTGACTTGAGATAAGTTGTTATCTATTTATTCTATTTTACTTCTCATGATTAATCTCTACTTTTGGATTTGTCAAGGGGTAGCTAGCTCTAAATTCTTTAAATTTTTAACAATTTATGTGTCATTATAGATTGAATTCGGTTACTCTCTTCGAAACCAAAATTAGTGATGCGAAGGCGGACCATTTTTATTTTGAAATTGGTTTCTTTTTCGTTTAGAGCGGAAGCAAGTGGGTTTTCAGGTGGGATTTGGCTCTTATAGAATGATGATATACGAGTTAACATTTTGGAAATGGATACTTAGTTTGTTCATGTTTCTATTAGTACCAATTTGATTTCAATAACGAGTTGTTATACAACTATCTATGCTAGTCCTAATGCTTCCAAAATGAGCCATCTTTGGAGGCACCTCCCTAATCTTTTACCGAGCAGTAATGATCTTTGGTTACTTGGTAGGGATTTGAATTGTATTTGTTCGACAAAGGATCAACATGGAAGGGCGAGTAATGGTAATGAAGTTAGTCAATTATTCAACCAAACTAACATTAGACTTATTAGGGCCGAGGGGATTTGTATCAGAGGTTAGATAGGTTTCTCTACAACAATAATTGGCTTACTTCTTTTCCAAATATTGTAGTGTCTCATTTGTCGCATATTGGATCATACCATCGGTCTCTTCTTTGTCAGGTGATAATGAATGCCCATTTTAACAAGTCTCGTCCATTTCGTTTCTTAGCAGCTTGGCAGTCTCACCTGGATTTCGGGGTTCTCCTAAAGGGTGTTTGGAAGTCTAATGTTAGTTTGGTTGAGAATATTAATAAGTTTATCGAAGTAGTAAAAGATTGGAACCAATAAGTCTTTAGCCATATTGGTAGAAGGAAATCAAGACTATTGGCACAAATCACAACTATCAAAAAGGTGCTTGATCATTTTGACTCTAACTTTCTAAAAGATTTTGAGAAGTAATTGAAAGATGAGTTGAACATTATTTTAGCCCAAGTGGAAAGTTTTTTATACTAGTGGTTGAAAAGTAAATGGGTTGTGGATGGGGACAGAAAGATGAGGTTCTTTCATCTTGGAACCATAAAGAGGAGACGAGCCAACTACATTCTTAAACTTTGGTTGGAGAATAATGAAGAGTGTGATGACCAATCCTTATTGCAATGCCATGCCCAGTCTTTCCTTTAGAATTTATTTAGTAAAGATGAATTTAAGTTTTCAAGATACAATGTGGGAATTTTTACCAACTTTGATGCCTCGATCCTAGTTACCTTAGAGGCTCTTATTGTAAAAGATTAAGGGCACAGAGTCGTTATGGAAATGCAACCATTTGAAGCTCTTGGTGTCGATGGTATTCTAGCCTTATTTTATCAAAAGAATTGGGATTGTGTTGGTGGTTCTGTAGTGAATTTGTACAGCAAGCCATCTTTGAAGGTGGTCTTCCAGATTGGGTAAATAAGACTATTTTTATTCTCATTCTGAAGCCTGAGAGCCCATATATGATTAAATATTTTAGACCGATAAGTCTTTGCACAATTTTATACAAAATCATAACAAAGATTATTGTGAACTTTGTTAAGCCATTTTGCTTAGTTAGAAACATCAGAATTAAATAAGTTTTGTACTGGGGCATTATACAACCGATAATATCATAGTGGTGTAAGAGATCATTCATTCTATCATGAAAAAAATTGTCAAAAGAGGATGGATGACAATTAAGATTTATTTAAAAAAAAGCGTATGATAGATTAGATTGGAACTTTATTGATGTCTTAGGATTTAATGCCCTTAGTGTAGTGATATTGTCAAATGTACTTGTAATTTTCAAATAAATGGATTTATAAAATTCCATCATTCTCATTAATATCTTTTGTATAATGTCCTCAAATGGTTTTTGCATGCAAAGTTAAGTGTAAGCAAATATTAGCTCACCGATTATCTAATGTTTAACTAATATTAAGTTGAATTATGTGGTTGGATCATAATGCGGAAGACTTATATTAGTAGATAATCTAAATGTTCCATAATCTAATCGAAATTGAGTAAGTCGATTA
Organism: Gossypium raimondii; assembly: GCF_025698545.1. NCBI lineage: Eukaryota > Viridiplantae > Streptophyta > Magnoliopsida > Malvales > Malvaceae > Gossypium > Gossypium raimondii. The sequence goes on along the minus strand of NC_068571.1, from coordinate 4,779,502 downwards.
AAAGGTTATTATGTCGTTTATCAAGTTTGAACATAAGATACTTTATCTTGGGTATTGGAGTGGATAACTCCTAAAAGATAGAGATATAAAAGTGACAATTTGGACTAAAAATACATTAAACAAGATCCAAATAGAATAAATCCTAGATTCGTTTATGGATTTATTTGTTGTGGCATTCATAGTGTGGCTATCCGTTTATAGAAGATTATGTGTGCATGAATCATATACTTTGACGTATTAAAAGCCAGGGTTCAATTAGTGATAGAGGTGAAAGTTAGTACGTTGGGTATATGAATTCTGTACGATATAACTTCACTTACAATAGCAGAATTCTTATAACCCAATAAAGGTAAATGATATCTTTCCGTCTACATTACATGATAAATGAAAAAGTAACGTAACCATGGGTAATTTGTCTAAAGACGACTGATTTAATTTTAGTAATTAGTTTTTTTAATGAAAAAAATGTAATGGATATCATGAGATAAAATAGGATCATATTGGGTAAGTGGATTTATCCAGAAGAGATTAAGGGTATCTTATGTAACACCCCTAACCCATGTCCGTCGCTGGAACAGGTTTACGGAGTATTACCAGAATTTACAGATTAAATACAGACATTCATACCATTTCTAATTCATATCAGAAATTAATCATAATCAATCATAACGTCCCTAATAAGAGCCCTCAAGTCCCAAAATATAAATTAGAAATAAGTCAGGATTAAATTGGGTACTTAGAGAATTTTTCACAAAACTTCAAAATTTTTCCTAGGTGCAGGAGACACACACCCGTGTGGTCAGGCCGTGTGAGACACGTCCGTGTCTCAAGCCCTGTGGGAATTCGAAATAAGGCACATGGCCGTGTCCCAGCCCGTGTTCTTACCCGTGTAACTCTAAGACTTAGGTCACACAGCCAAGTCACACTCCTATGTACTAGGTCGTGTGAACATCATTAAATAGGTGTAGGGGTCACACGGCCAAGCAACACGCCCGTGTGCCAGGCCGTGTGATCAATTCTGAGCATTCTATTTTGAAATTTTAAAGATGCATGTGACACACAGCCAAACCACACGCCCATGAGCTAGGCCTTGTGTCACACACGGTTGAGACATACGTTCGTGTGGACAAAATAAGGCCATTTCCAAGCCATATTTGTCACCCAATTTTGACATCAACCTATCACAAAAAATTGCACATTTACATACCATATCAAAGCAGTCAAAACATGCTAAAATCGTGTCTGAAACATGACATATTACCACATACAACCAATGTGCTTTTAAGCACCTCAAGTGACAATTTATCATTATATCGTTCTATTACTCATATTTACCTAGGTACCAAATGCATATATGCATAATCAACTCATTTTTCAAGTAAATCTACTATATATATATCAAAACATATTCCTCATAAGTCATTCCAATGGCTATTTACAACCATAACATTTATATGCCAACATTGGCCAAGTTAGCTTATACATGCCATTACAACCAAAATTAGTTTTATATTTGTACTGAAATGGGCCGGTGGATAGTGTGAGTGATCTCCGCCAAGCTTCCAACCCAACGAGCTTTCAATTTACTATAAAACAGAGGAAATAAAATAGAGTAAACTTTTAATGCTTAGTAAGTTCGTATAACGGAAAATTTAACTTACTATTCAATTACATTTTAAGTTAGCATGCAAAATTCATCTAAAGAAATTTGGCAATTTGCTTAAACACATATAACTCAAGAAGTAAGTTACTCGTGTACTTCATGTGAATATCAAGAAACAGGGATGAGTTCATCAAGTAACAATTTTCATTACATATGTGTAATACCCAATTATTGCCCGGGGCCCAAAATCCTAAAACCCAATGACCCAATACACCAAACCAAAAACTACAAGCCCAAATAATTAAACCTAGTTACAGCCCATTACACCAAGAAAACAAACAGCAGAAACACTAACCGTTAGCAGCAGATCGACGCCACCATTGTCCCACGTCGCAGCAACTATCTCCGTGCACGAACGCACAGCAACTACCCACTTGCAGCAAAATCAAATCACAAACCACAGCACAACGCATGTTTTTTATTGTTGTTTTGGGGGTATAAAAAGGGATGTGTAAAACCCACTTGGGGGGTTACAAAAATTAAGAAAAAAAAAAGAGAAAGAAAGAGAGAATAGGAAGTTAGCAAATTTGTATACCAAGATTAAAAAGAGGAAAAAAGAGAAGAAGGGGAGAGAAATCAAATCTGTAAAAAGAGGATTTTAGCAAAAAAAATATTGTGAACATTAATAGAAAATACAAGAGAAAGAAAAGGATTTTGGAAGGTAACAGTTTGTTTTTTTTCTTTCTGTTCTTTTATTGTTTTCATTTGCTTTTGTTTTCCTTTGTTTTTTTGAAAAAATAAAATAAACAAGAGGGGTGAGGGAAAGGAGACTTACCGTTGGGGTGTCGTCGGAGTGCCCTCACATCGCCGTTGCTGGTCGGAAATGGGGCTCGCATGGTTGAGAAGAGAGGAAGCTACGGCAACTTCAAATGGCAGATAAAGGGAATGACTTTGGGGTTTTAAAAATGGGGTTATACAGGGTTCAAAAAGGACAATTTGTGCAATTAGTCCTCATGTTTTTATGGAGTGCTTCAATTATTTTCTTTATCTCTTTCAGATTTTACCGCACATTTTATTCCTGTTTCAATCTAACCCGTGTTGTTGTGCAGCGTTTTGGGGAGTGGATTAATTTCCCTTTTGGTCCCCTACTGTTAATTGCGTATTCTAATTGGTCCATTCGCATTTTATTATTTTCAAACTTGCCCCAAATCACTGTTTTAAGTTTTAAATTGGCCCTTTTGTCATTACTATATTATATTATTATTATATCTATATATATACGCATATGTATGTTAATATATATGTATTTATTTCAAATGTTTTTAGATACATATACATATTATATATTTTATTATTATTTGGCTTTCGTAGTTTTTGTTTTACATATGTATATAATATACATTATATTTTATAGCATTTAAATGTTTTCGTATGTTACAATTTTTTTATATGCTTATACATTATATATATATGTATATATATATTTTTAAATGGATTTAAATACATATATATATATATATATATCTTTTATATTTTACTATTATTTTATTTTCATACATTTATATATGTTTTTATAATATATATGCAAGTTATTCAAAACTATTATAAATACATTTTCACATTCGTTTTATATATGTGTATGTGCACATGCCTTCAAAATTTATTAACATTTTTTATATATATACTTTTACTTTTATAAATACATGTACAAATTTTATATTTTATTTTCATAACATTTGTATACACATAATTTAAATTAAAATATTTGTTTCATATTGCATTAACATTTTTAACATATTTTTAAAATACATTTTGATTTTGTCAAAACATTAAAATCATTTTTATGATTCAAAGGTTTTCAAAATAAAAACGATATTCAAAGTTAGGGATTTTCGAGGAAAATTGAGCCCTAACGTATTGGGTTCCGATTTTCTTCGTTAATTCCAAATAACCGAGAATATTCGTTATTTAAAATATATAAGTAAATATCATTTTTGGGAACTTAGTTTGTTATGTCCTAACGTATTGGGCATGACATAATTGCTTCCTCGAAATGAAGATTTACTTATAAAGCAAAAGTGATATTCAAAGTTCGGGGATTTTTGAGAAATTGTACCCTGACGTATTGGGACTCAATTTATTCGTATGACTTGAATAATTGATTATCCTTTTCAGATTTCAACATTTGATTAAAAAAACCTTTTTGACTCTCGACATTAAGACATCAAATAATCAATTTGGTACCAATTTTGGGCGTTATGAGGGTGCTAACCCTTCCTCGTACGTAACTGACTCCCGAACCCGTTTTCTCGAATTTCGTAGACCAGAATCGTTTTTAAGGTGAGCCGATCACATCTCAATAAAGGATCGGTGGCGACTCCAATTTTTGTTTTTTTAAAGTCGACAACTAAAGTTTTTTGTTTTCAAAAAATGGTTTCGACAATATGTTTTCCACATTATATGTTCATATAACATATACATTTCATCTCAAGTTCAAATTATTCCATGTCGAAACTTTGCCCGTTAAATTTATTTGAAATACCGATGGATACACAGGCAGTACACTTAAAGTGTACAAAACTGTAATCCGTCAATTCATATTCGGGAATGCTCATATGAGCACTTAAACAGGAAGCTCTCCCTCGAGCCATATAACAAGAAGCTCATGTGAGTCATGTAACGGGAAGCTTATCTGGGTTATATAACAGGAAGCTCATAAGAGCCATAATTAGGAAGCTCATGCGAGCCAATAACGGGTAGCTCCGAAGAGCCATTAATCAAGAAGCTCCGAATAGTCATATATCGAAAATTTCAAGCGAGCCATATCGGGAAACTCTGGAGAGCCATTAATCAAGAAGCTCACAAAGAGCCTTTAATCAGGAAGCTCACGAAGAGCCATATATCAGGATGCTCATAAGAGCTATGATGTGTCCACAACACGTGCAGGATCACAATCAATCGGGATGTTCCGAAGAGCTATTAACGGAAAGCTTGTAAGAACCATATAACGGGAAGCTTGAGAGGGCTAATAACGGGACGCTCTTTCGAGCTGTGTTGTGTCTGCAACATATGCAGGACCACAACCAATTTGGAAACCCTGTATCCATCGAAATTTCATTTATTCAAACGGAACTTATAATTTATCAGGCTTTGTCGGATATGTAATCGATTTCATATAAATAGCAATTTCACAATTCACATATACAACATTCAATTCAAACATATAAATATACACAATTTAGTTACACGAACTTACCTTGGCAAGTGTTCATTGATTTATTGTCTACTAATCCGACACTTTCTCTTTTCCTCGATCTAATTCCTTATTTTGTCTATCCGGATCTATACGAGTAAATTTAACTCAATTTAATACAATTCATATTCAGTTGAATTTAGTTCACCTCTTAGGTAAAATTACCATTTTGCCACAATTCTTTTATTTAATTATGATTTCGTCCCCAGGCTCGAAAAATGAAATTCATTCAATTTAATCATTATTCCAAGCCTAGCGAATTTTTACATATCACAAAAGCAGCCCATGTATTTCATAAAATTTAGAATTTTCCATGAATTTCACAACTTTTCAATTTAGTCCCTAAATCATAATTTCATCAAATTTTCCATTACAAAAGTTGTTTATCTATCAACAACCTTTCATTTTCTACCATAAACTTCAAAATTCCGGCATACTCATCCATGAGAAAATTTTAATACTTTGATAATTTTGCAAATTAACCCCCGAGATAGCTAGATTAATTTATTACGATCTCGGAAATATAAAAATTATTAAAAACGAGACAAGAATGCTTACCTAATTAGGCCAAATAAGTTTCTCTTTCTTTAATTCTCCATGGTTAAGGTTTCCATCTTTTTAATTTGTGAAAGATGATGAAATAAGATGATATTAGATTTTATCATCTTTAATTATTTCTATTTCCAATTTAGTAATTTTCTTTATTTAATTTTCCATTGATGAATCATCATACTTATCTACTAACTCCTCTTAATGGTCTAATTTCCATATAAGGACCTCAAATTTTGAATTTCATAGCTATTTGGTACCTATAGCTATTAGAACTCAACTTTTGCATTTTATGCAATTTGGTCCTTTCTATTAAATTAAACATGTAATTGGTAAAATTTTCTTAACGAAATTTTCATATGAAATTTCTATCATAATGCAGACCATGCAATAATATTAAAATAATTTTCCTTTCAGACTCAGATTTGTGGTCCCGAAACCATTGAAAACAAGATGTTACATAGGGGTGTTCATTCGGTTAACCGACCGGTTAACCGACCCGAAATTACTATAACCGAATTAACCGACCTTCCAAAAATTTTAACCGTTAACCGAACCCATTTTTAAAAAAAAAAATTAACCGAACCGAAATTTTTTCGGTTAATAAGGTCGATTAACGAATTAACCAAAATTATGTATTTTTATTTTGGTTAAAATTACCCAATTACCGAATTACCGAATTAACCGAATTACCTAAAATACCGAATTACCCAAAATTTTTATTTTTATTTTTAAAATTTAAAAATTTATAAATTATTAAAGTAAATTGGGTTTTAGACTTTAGTAAATTGGGTTGTCTTTTAGTTTTAGTTTTAGTTTTATTGGATTGGGTAATTGAGTAAACTTTAGTTTTAGTTTTATTGGGTTGGGTAATTGGGTTGGGTAATTGAGTTTGGGCTGGGTTGGATAATTTTATTTATTAATTTTTGGTTAATCAAAAAATTTGATTAACCAACCGATTTCGAACCGAATTAACCGTTAACGAAAAATCATAAAAAATTAACCGACCCCGATCGAAAAATTCGGTTAACCGACCGATTAACCGAATTCGGTCGGTTAACCGAATTTTTTCGGTTTTACCCGAATTATGCACACCCCTAATGTTACATCCTATGAGGGTAATACATATATGACAAGGTATTGGACAAGCACTTCATAAGTCTTTTTCATAATGGTATATAATAAGGGAGAGTTCAGTCATGGTACTTTAGTGGAATTACCTTATGACTAAATATTGTTGTAATTAATAGATGAATAGTCAAAACTTAATTTCAACTTATTTTAGCCCTAATTATATATGTCCAATCGATCACTCCGCTAGCTCGGTATGACTCTGAATAATTTGCAATTGATTTGATGTGATGGATGGATGAAAACAAATAACTAGAGAAATAGGTTACATGTATCACTATTTGTGGTTAATACATTTTCTCGCCATATGCAAGAGATTATTTGGAAATTAAATTAATGGTATATAAATAATATTTTAGGGAATATAAAAATAGTTGTGAGGTCGATAAAATTATATGAGTTGGTTTAAAGACCAGATAACATATATAGTTAATACTTAATATGAAAGACTAACCTGGAGGCTCATCTACATAGTAAGGGGTGGCACATCTACATAGTAAGGGGTGGCAACCATAGTATTTAATGTTCATAGGGAGTTGCCTCTACCCCATGTATTCCTAATAGGGAATATATGTTATTTTTCTATTAAAATAATTACTTGTTATTCAACTGAGACTCTTTTACTTTTCTTTATATAGAGAGATCATTGGCTAGGTCAAACAGACACCTCTTTAGTTTCGATACTCTTTCAAATCTAGTCTGATTTGTTTTTCCAAAAAAAATACTATATTTTGAGAGAGTTCGTCTTTTGGTTTCTATCCTTTGAGAAAAATAATATTCCACTAAATATTAATGAGGTTTTCATTCTCTATAATCAGTTTGTGATATTAGAGCCCACACTCTAAGCAGATCGGAGTTCAATTTGTTAAGTATGTTCTTCTATTATGGTTTTGTTCAAAAAATTTCCAAATGGGGAGATTATTGAGGTAATTTTTTGAGCAATTGCAAATATTAGATCAACTAGTGTTTGACACCACCTGCTCAAAAAACTTGTCATGTTTAAGTTGGCAAATTTTGGCAACAAAAATCCTTGGGCTTTGGTTCTAGTTGATACTTTAGATGACAACCAACCTATCCTTAATATCCAAACTTCGTATCTTGGAGATTGGTTTGGATTTGGATCGAAGCAATCAACTTCCCAAATTTGGTGGATTAGATTGGGTTGAATTGGGTGAAAGTTGGAAGTATATCCGAGAAATTCAACACTTATCTTGAGTTAATTGAAGATATTATTTATACTTATTGTCTTGCTTGTTTTATGGGAAAATTGATTGTAATTGATATAGTATGTTAGCAAGTCTTGGTTCCTTATAAATTGTGGAGACTTGTATAGGTAATGTATTGAACTGACAACACTTATTCTTGTTCATTGAGGAACGTTTATTTTGAGTACATTGAGTGAAAATCAAGTGAGTTACTTGGTCAATGTCCTAAGTTTTCAAGGGGAAAACTTAGAATAGAGTTGTTTAGATATTAGGTACAAAAGTAAGGAGTTTAATCTGGTGAGTGTTAGAGGTTTTAACTTGTTGTATATGTTGCTAAGATAGTGAATTGTTTCTCTGGGCAAGGCCTCGCAGATATAGGGAAATTGAACTGCTTAAACATATTGAGTCTTCATTGTTTTTCTACCTTATTCGTACTCAATGTCTGAAGCAGCTGGTATTGGTCACTAGCACTGCTCTTGTTGTGCTTTCAAATATTTATTTTGGAACTAACACTTTCCTGAGTAAATAAAAGAAAAAAAATGATGAACTTGCTTTCATATGACCTTATTGTTCAACTTGAATTTTCATTTTAAGAATTATAAAAAAAAAAAAATTAGCAAGAGAAGATGGTTTAATAGGGTTGGAGCTTTACAATCAATAATAGAACAACAAAGTAATACATATAGATGTCAAAAGGAAAACAAATGGCAGTTTTTGGTGCAAGCGATGAGGAAGACTGAATAAAAGTAAAAGATTGTTTTAATTTTTTTCAAATAAATTCATCTAGTGACCAAAAATCATTAAGTCCGACTACTTTTTAAGTTCATAAATTGAAAAGTGCAAACATTACTTTAGAGTTCTTCGTTCTTAAAATGACTTTTATCAATAAATATTATTTATTATAGAACCAATAGCTCAACTAGTTAAACCGAAAATTAAGGTCCGATTGATCGATTATCGATTTGGTTTTAAATTTTGGGTTTACATGTATTTGAATAAGGGTCAATTCAATTAAAGTTATAAACCCTTGTTTTAACTTTTTAATTTTACAAAATAATTTTAAAACTTTTTTGTTTTTATGCTTTTCACATTTTTCATGTTCATTTTACAAAAATATTTTAAAAATTTCAACCAAACGTTTTCTTTAATGTTTTCCATTTTCTAAAAGAAAAAAAAACAAAATGACATCTATTTTGTAAAACCAAACACAAGTTTTCCTTGTCAAGATTTCTTTTCTAAGGCACTTTTTAAATTTGTCTAATAAACAATTATTATTGATATGGATTATACTTGTTGATGGGCTAAAGAGCATAGACATGTGAGAGACGATTAACTAAGTGGACCAAGAGTTGAAAGCATCAATTTTCGAATTAGACCGATTATTGAATAAGTTAGCCAAGGGTTCCAAATCGGACCGTCAATCTAATTTTAATTAAATAAAGTACTAAAAATCACAGAAAATTAAGAAAAAACTTATAAAATTCTGTTCAACTGATTTTCTATCTCAATTCCACTAGTTCAAAGTAATTCGCAGTCCAACTAGTTCAATTCCTTTGTTCGGATCGTATATCAATCGATTTCCTGTCCAACTAGTTCAATAGGCAAGTTTGGTCGAATTCTAATAACTATGACTGTATGGAGGGTTTTTTGGAGGTCAAGGGATTGAAAAAGGGATGAGAGTGGAGAGTGTGATTAGTTGGCCCCTTGGTCGTGTTTCAAAAAGGTATTTAAGGGAGGTTCTTATAGGCTACATGTCCTTTTCTAATTTACGGACTGTTACTAAATATCTATCAGCATAAGTCTGTTTTGTTAGATCAATGACGACAATGTAATTTAATGGTAGTGTCGTTTGAATCGAATTGGCTTGTTGGACTAGTAGGATTGAGAATCGACCGAAGTACCGATATAAAGAATGGTTTTAAACTGGTCAGATTGAGAACTGATACAAATAGTTGAACTAACTAAAAATTCGATTGAAATGGCAATTGAACCATTTTTTTTTGTATTTTAATAACTTTTTAATCGGACTAATTAAACCAACTAATTTAATCTAAAAAACATTTCTTACTGTTGGATTGCTAGACAAATAGCAGTAATCTTATCGGACGAAATATGTTGACTTGAAGGAGCTTCTGTTGGAAAGGAAAAGCTTTTACCAAATCACCCAATTATAAGTTGATTTGTGCATGGGACCAATAGAGATTTTGTTCTATAAAATCATAAAAATTGTAAAATTACTTATTTGACATTATGAATCTTTTGGGTTTCCAATACTACATTAAGTATTTGGTTAAAAAAAAGTGTTAGAAGTTGTTAAGAATAACCAGTTAAAAATGGTCTTTTATGAAAGTTCACGGAAGTAAAAGCAGGTTTGATTGGCAAAAAAGGTATATTATGAACCAGAAAAAGCCTAACTTCATGACAAAGCCAACCCAACAGCCCTCTTTTGGACAAAACTTAAGAAAATGATTTCTTTTTTGGTCTGCTTCCACTTTCATCTCATCATGTTTCCAATCCAACCCTAACACTTTACGAACTAATCAATTCAGTTTCGTTAATGTGGGTTTAACTCTATAATCTGGTTTGCTTCTTTCAAGTCTGTCCTGTCCATCAAATAAAATAAAACCACTTTGTTTTCTTGTTTTAATTATATTTTTACATTTTCCAAAATTAAATTAATTATAAATCTTGCGAGGTGTCTGCACTAGACCTGATCATGGGTTGGATTAATGCAAAATTTTAGGTTCGGTCTCGGTCCGGCCTGAAAAATAGGTCTAAAATTTTGTTCAAACTCGGTCTAGATAGAAAATGCTAAACCTGAGCTTGGTCCAACCCGCATTAAAAGTTTTTTTAATATAAAAATAAAAATAAAAATATAATATATCAAATACACTAAAAATATTTAAAAAATAGGAGCAAAAGTAATGATAAAACACTAAGATAGTTGCAACTTAGCTAGCAAATGTCACTAAAATAGTAGCAAAATTAATAATAAAATAAGAGGTATACAATATCCAAATAATAACAACAAAAAATAGCAATATAATAGCAGAATGGTAACAAAACAACATCGAAATGGTAGCAAACAACAATAAAAAATTTGGGCAAATTTGGGATGAGTCGAGCCTGGCCCGGGCCTTCTTTTTTGTCTAAGCTCATTTTTTAGGTCTATATTTCTGTCTTAATCCTCTTATTTTTTTGACAGGTTTTCGGCGTTGGGCAAGTGACTCAGACCATGGTTAAGTCTAGTCAGCATTGTCCAATTGAATTGAACTTGACTTTTTTCTTATACTTATATTTAAAATCTCAAATAAGGTATATATAAAGAAATAAGTCAATTGGGTTCAATAGTAAAGCATATTGTATTCTCAAAGAAAGGACCTAAGTTCGAACTTTTGAGACGATATTATTATAAGAGACGGCTACGAATCCTGAATATAAATCACAAAATGAACATGAAAAATAAATAACAAAAAAAAAGTAGCATTAATTAAAGGAAGAAAAAATATCAACCTCGTTAAAGTAAAATTCCTATCCTGGTTGAGACGTTAGTTAGTAAAATGGGGAATCCATCCAACGCTCAAAGATGGAACGTCTCCATCACTTTTTCTTTTTTAGTTTTAAAAAATTATTAATATCCGATGGTCAGCTTTCTGCAAACCGCGTGGATTCCGTAAAATCTATATGGGCCTAAGGCCTTTATGGGCTTAATGTTCCACAAACCCTTTTCACCTATATTCATAATTGAATTTGAATGTAATTATTTATAAATTTAAATTAATTTTATTATCAGATCTTATATTTTATATAATTTTTGAATTCAGTATTTTTATTTTTATTTTATTTATTTTAGTTTTATATTTTTCAAATTTTGAAAGGTTAGTTTTGACTTAAATTTGTTTGGTTAAATTATATCATTAGTCCTATATTATGAGTAAAGTTATAGATGTAGTCTATGTTCACCAATTGGATCGTTCTCAGTGACTACATTTTTTAATTTCAAAATTTTAGTTTTAATGCAAACATAGCCGTTAAATATATTAATTGATTTTTGACACATCAAATTTTAAAAATAATAAAACTTAACTTAATGAATTTAATAGTTATCATTTGGTTAGGACTAAAATTCTCAAATCCTAAAAGTATAGGGACTGAAAATAATAAATTAAAATACATATGCTAAATCCACAACTTACACAAAGTACACGATCTAATAGCAAAATTTAACTGTAAATTTATATATGTAATATATTTAAATAATTATTGTAATTAATACATTCCACTATATTGAATATAAGTGTGATTATTTGTTCTAATTCTTATGAAAAGGGTTGAGAATTATGGGAATTAGGCAAGTAAATTAGCCATGGTGCCTTTTGAACTTTTTTTATTCCTTTTATGTAACTGTATAGATGGGGTTTGTACTTTGTAAGATATAATTACACTTCGAGTTAATTGCATTAAATATTCTTAAATTATGATTCTTATTTTAAATTAGTCTTTAAATTTCAAATAACTTTAATTACATCTCTAAACTATTAAGGTTATGTCAAATATGTACTTTTATTACTAAAATTATTAATTTAACTGTTAAATAACACGCCATGAAATAATTTAAAATGAAATATTTAAGAAAAATGGATGTTGTAAAATGGATGTTTTAAAAATATTAGTTTTGAGGTTTTCAAGCTTTGACAAAAGTTATGCAACAACGTTTTTTTCGATGTATTTTTATTTTAAATTTAGCTATATAAGCACCTCATTGATTTAACATCGATAATTTATGGATGTAATTAGAATGTTTTGGAATTTTAAGAAAACCAATTTAAAACGAAGGTCATTAGAATTGCTTGTAATCACTTTTATGGTATTACTAAATTTCAAGTAGAATTAGACTTAATATTATTAAAAGTGACATGGAAGGAAATACGAATGTCTCAAAATTTATATAATACTGAAATAATAATTTATATAAGCTAGAACTTACCTTAAATACACATTAAGATGTAAAATAGACACAAATACACTACTTCTCCATAGATGATAAGTATATAGAAGATGATATCCTAATATAATATATATAGAAGGTACTACTATCTATATATAGAGAGATAGATAGATAGATGATATACTAATATAATTTCAATTATCAGGTCCTTGAATCCATGGCGATAATGGTGCTTAGGTTCATTGGATTCATGTACTGAGTGGATCCTATCATGAACTGCTGAACTATCAATCGATTGGCTCTCTCACTCGGGTGAAAATTGTCCCAGAAGGCGTAGACGTCGCGGTTGGGGCACAGGTTCGACAATCTGGTACATAATCCAAGTCCATTGTAGGGTCCTTGCCCACAACATGCCACCTTTGATGTCACAAAACCTGTACATCAATGCACTTCGTTAGGCCCATTCATTGAGTCCTTGAGGAGATTTAGAGTTTGCAGAAAATCAAACCAAATCTTTTAGGGTTAGTGATGAAGTCCATGTTCATTGAAAAAGCATTGGCGGAAATGAAGACGGTGGAGCCAAGCTGAGAGTTGAGTTGTTGGATTAACTGGACCAAGAGTGGGTTGAATATGGCTGCTGCTCGTTGAACATCCGGCACACATTCCCCGTTCCTGCTCCTCATCGCCAACTCCGCTGGGACGCAGCCTAATGGTCCGGTGGTGGTCACCAAGACTCGTCGACCGCCTAATTCGTGCAACCTCTGTGTAATTGTATCGAATTCAAAATAAATTGTTCAAACGTCAAAGCGAAATTCAACATTTTTGTTGACAAGTAACAAATGATCATAAAAAGAAATTTACTAGGAGGATTTTGCGGTATTCAGAAATGAGATAACGGCAGAAATCCGGGAGAGAAAATTGGCGTGATCTTGCTGAGAAAGGCACCAAGAAATAGTTGTTAACGAAGTCATTGCCGCCAAGTGTTATAAGAACCAGTGCTTGGTTTACTAGCCGCTGTGCCTGTTGTTGTCCGACTATCTTAGTAACTCTTCTCTGGTACTCTTGAAAGTACTCAAATTGCCTGAATATCCTTATTATATTAACCTGAATGAAAAAAAATAAAAATAAATAGGAGAAATAATTTTCGGTTGCATTAGTTTATTTAGTTGTCTTACAAACTGAACCCCGGTGTCATTCAAAATTCCGACCCCAGCAGAAGCAAAGTTGGCACCGATGAGTAGTTTTCGGCCCCTGAGGTCAGGGCTCAAGTATGGCAATGTTGGCTCCGATCCAATTTGCTCACCTGAGCACACAATTTTTAAGTGTCAATGCAAAGCAAATTCACGTGACTTTCACAATTGAAAGCTAAGATGCTTACTGATAATGTCAGGGAGGTTTAAGCCATTGGAGAAGCGGCCTGTGGGTCTATGTGTCGGGTAATCGATGCCGTACGGTGGAGAGTCGGCACGGGCAGTGGTGGCTAAGTAGTTATTGTTGCCATTATCAACGAGCGAGTCACCAAAGACAAAGAAAGCACGAGCCTCGGCTAATGGAGTAGGTGAGACTATAGCAATTAGAGTTAAAAGGGTAACGAAAAACCAAGGACTTGACATAATTGGAGAGACAATGTGGGTCGTTCTTGAACGTCTCTTCTTCTTCTTTTTACACAAGGGTTTATGAGTTTGAATAATTCGGGCGATGATGCATGGTTTTTATACAGGGTTTTAAGGCATGGGTTTGGCACCTTTTTCTTGCTTTTAATGGCGAAAGACTTCCTTTCTTTTCATTTGCATGGGGCCAATGGGGTTGGAAATTGAAAAAGTACGTATGGTGAGAAGCGTTGTTGGCAGTTGTTTGGTACTTAGGATCGGTAGTGCTAAAGGGTTTTTCAACCTATTCGTTGAGTTGCAATTAGGAGAAATTAGTACTAATTATAAAAATGGATACTAAAAGTTCTTCACAATTTCCTGCATTTACGTAATTTTATTTAGAAAGTAATTCATTATAAAATTAATAAATATAAATTACGTTTAAATTCAATTTAATCACTAAATTGTTAGAGATTGTGTGACCCGAATTCCTTCAATAGATATATCAGAACTCCTCTTGTATCATTTATTTTTCAACAGTAGTGAATTTCTCCTTCACTGTCCATGATTTTTTCCCGAAAGGATCTCCACGTAAAATTTGTGTTCTTATTTTTCTTTTCTTATTGCTTTGCTATTATTCTACCGTCATTATCGACGTTTATTATAACATAAATTTTAACCTCACTCCTATACTTTGAACAAAAAAGACATGTAAATACAATTTATTTACACAATTTTGCACTATATAGAAGTGCTCATGGGTCGGGTCGGACTGGGCTCAACTAAAAATTCAGTCTCATTTACTAGGCTCAGCCCGAAAAATGGGCCTAAAATTTTACCCAAGCCCTACCCGGATAAAAATACTAAAATTCGGGCCGACCCAACCTGCCCGTATTAATTTTTATATTTTTTTATATTATTTTTAAATATATATAATACATTAAAAATACTAAAAACATCAAAATAAATATTTCCCAACAAATTGAATTAAATGGTTAATGTTTCCTCCTTAGGAAACATTTGGATATAATGACTTTTGGTAACAAAGCTATGATCCTCTTGAAGTCTTCCCTTAATACAACTGCAACATTCAATTCCAAACGAAAAAGAATTGAAAATGATACAGAAAAAAATATCCCAAATTAAATGAGAGAAAAAATTACATTTTTTTTTAATATTTAGCATTCAATTCAATATTAGCGTAGGCCCATTAAGGGAAAAATGTTGGTCTCGAGTTTTAAAGCTGCTTTATACTCAAAACGATCATCAAACTTTCAACCACTGATTAAGATAAAAAAAATTTTTGACATCTCATCTAACTCTCGTAGTTACAGCTACTTCTACTTTAATTAGCTGTTCTCAACCATGTTTAGTGTATTAGTGCTTAGGCTAATTAAGTTAAAAAAATCTCAACTATTGCTATAAAGTATTAAAATAACATAAGGAGCCGACCCTACCTTTAGTGTTGTGAATTAATTTTGGTGTTTTATTTAAGAGCCTCACTGTACAGTAAATTATGAGGTCAACTATCTTTTAAGATGATGATATTATTACTTTCGAACTTTTCAGTATATCTCTGCATGCAATTCAATATTTTAATGGGTTTGGATGGACAGTACGTTTAGTTGCAATTAGAGCAAATATAGCGGCAGCAATGAAATTAGATATTGTAGCGATGTTATAGCGTAAGACAAAAAGTAAATTAAATGTACCGCACCATACCCTACCGTACCACATTATCCATCCAAACTCACCTTAAATCTTTTCGTTTTTAGTATAAAGGGAGTTTTCTAATTTGAGAATATCAAAAAAATAAAATTACAAATGTTAAGATTTGATGGTTGGATATCATATCTTAATACTAACTGCTTTCGTCAATGGAGATATAATCGATGAAAAACTCATTTTATGCTTCCTTAATGATTTTTTCCCCACTTGTTTCTATGGAGAAAGAAAAATGGTACTTTGAAACTGGTTCTTCCAGTTGATAGTGCTGTTGTCAGATTGTCAATTCATATATGTTAGCATAATAATATTATAGAGGGTATGTGTTAAGAATTAGATTGTATTTTTTTATTTAAAAAATGAGTAAATGTGTCCATGTACATTAAATTAAAGAGTAAATTGATTTTTTTTTTGAAAATTTCCTTCATTTCTACAGTTAAAAATTAGTCACATGACGTGCCACGTGTATCTAATGTTGGCATATAAGGACTATTTTTTAACGGTAAAAATGAATGAATTTTTTAACAGAAAGATCAATTTCCTCTTTGATTTAATGTAGAGAGACTAATTTGCCTAATTTTGAGTAAAGAGAGACAAAATGCAATCCGACTCTTAACACAATGGCATCAATGATACTTTTACCCATAATATGCTTGAATAAACGTCAAATTCTACTTTTCACTCTATATTGATTCTTTACTTTAAACAAAGTCTCGAGTTATCTGATTTATAAATCTGATTTAATTCAAATTCAAATTTAATCGGTATCTAACATAATTATTATATACCAAAAATTCAATAAAAGACACATCCCACATATCAAAGAGTAGAAGCATAGTCCAGCTAAACCCCTCTAAAATGATGATGATACATTAGAATTATAACTTCAAATCCATGAGATATCATCTCTTAAAAATAACTAAGCTTTAGATTCCAGAAAGAAAACATGACAAAGAACATTTTGGGCATTAATGCTCCATGTTAGTACCATTGAAAATTTTGCCTTATTCAACAACTAATGTGACTTCATTATTGTTAAATCCAAAAAGGGTACGTGATTTTGTGTTTATGGAGAAATAACATAAAGGCTGTGGACCATCAGTGTCGTTGGATTCATAGTTTCTGATGAAATACACACCATTAAAATTTTTAGCATGCAAGGACCATTCTCTTTTAAATGTGATATAAATGGCCTCATCCATATGTTTGCCTTACCTCATCTTATCGTCAGACAATATTTAACCAAAAAATTCACGGCCCTCACATACATTGAGTTAAGTCATCATAAGCTAAAAGTCCATTAATTCTATCTGTTGTACATAATCCTGCTTCTAGTTGCTCATGTGCATCTTCAAATACTTGTATTGCAAATGTCTTGTTAAAAGTCATCTTAATTATGTAAACGACCACTTGATTCGTCCCTCTTGGAATGTGTCTAACACTCCATTGGTCAATAGTCTTTAAAATCCGATTAATCCTTCTCAACAAGATTGAGGAAGAATCTGCCAATTGCCTGTCCTGAAGAGCATTAACCACCTCTAAACTGTTAGTATTAATTAAGACCTTAATAAACCCTTGTCTTTCAAGAAGAATTAAACCATCCATGACACCCCAAAGCTCAACTTCAAAGACTGAACAATCTCCTAAATAATGATTGAAACCTACATCTGGCTTAACAACACCATCGACATATAAGATAATCCAATTGCCTAATAAAGATAAATTGAAACCAGTAGTAAGCTGTCTTGGTGAGCCTTTCTTGTGAGCTAATTTTACTATTTTCAGTACGACTCAAAAAAGAAAAAAAAAACTAATTATATTTATATAAATCAAGTGTTAATGTGTTAATTATATAAACATTAATAACATGACTTAATTATATTTACTTAAAACTCTGCTTACGTAGAAAGATAATTAATTGAAGTATTCTACTTAAAGGTGCTCATAGATCGAACTGGGTCCATATACTAATTTTTCAAGTTCAGGCTTAGTTCAGTTTGAAAAATATTTTTTTTACTCAAGTCTAACCCAATTTAAAATTGTAAACTTAAGCCCGACCCATACATATTTAATTTTTTAAGATTAGTTTTATTATTATTTTTAAAAAATATAATGCACTGAAAAACACTAAAATAAAAGTTATCTAACACATTAAAAAGTATTTATATTAAAAAACACTTCCATAAATATAATAAATATTTTATTGTATTAAATATAATTTTAAAATTTTATATTTTGGGTTAGGTTATTTAGTTGGGTAAGTTTTGTTTTAAATTTTGGGTAATAAATTTAATTGTTATTGGATTAGTTATTTAATATAAATATAAATATATATAACTAATATAATATTTCCATAATATAATATATTCGAACCAAGCTCAGATAAAAAAAAATCTTACCTAAAGCTTAGCCCATATAAAAAATAAGTATTAAATTTTACCCGAACTCATTTTTTAAACCTTATATTTCATCTAAATTTTCTCTTTTTCGATTAAATCTTTAAATCTAGAAGAATGATGTACCTCATGAACCGGACTAATTCTACCGTTAAGAGTGAAGTAGCCAAGGCATTAGTTGTAAGAGTGGATCCTCTCTATGTTGGTATCAAGGAAATGATGGCAATGTAGTACAACTAGACAAATCCAAAAAAACAGTTTTGCCTAAACTCCATAGATATGTATTTGGAAGGGTTAATACATCATATTTGGATTTTTTTTTTAAATTTAGTTTTAATTTCACAAAATAGTAGTTACTTTTTTTTAACGTGATTCAATGAATATTTGACATACCGTCATGGGCGAAATTGCGTGAATGACTGTGAGATCAATTCACTCCACAAAAGAAAAGGAAAAATAAATTATACCTATATTTAAAAAAAATTATACTTATATTTCTTTAATACTCTTTTTTGTATTTTTATAAAGGTTTAAAGGTACAAAAAGCTCTCAAATTTTTCAAAATAAATAAATAAACCCTATTTTTTTTATCATTTTGGGTACTTGAACTTTTAAAATGTATCAAAAAGCTCTCAAACCTTTAAAAAAATAATTAAGCCCTACTTTTCTTGCACTCAATTGGGTACTTGAATTTTCAAAATGTATCAAAAGACCTCAAACTTTTTCAAAAAATCAATTAGGCCCCTGCTTTTATTAAAAAATATAAAACAATTAAAACCAATAAAAGTTATAAATATTATTAAAATTTAATTAAAATTCAAATATTAAAATTTATGAAAAATTAGAAAAAAATATAAAAATAGTAAAAGAAATATATAAAAATTGTAAAAAATTATAAAATATATAGAAATATAAAAATTTATAAAATTTTATAAAGTCGTAAGAAAATTATACAAAATGTAAAGAAATATAAATTTCAGTAAAAAATTTATAAAATTATATTACCAAAAGGAGCATTTTATAATTTTTCTATAACTTTTATTGATTTTTATTTTTATTTTATCATTTTCACCACATGTCATGTTGTGTTGTGACACGTGATGACTTTAATTGAAAAAACTAGGGTCATTAATTTTTTATGATATTTATAAAACTTTACGATTTTTATAAAAAATTCTAATTTTAATAAAGTTTAATTTTTTATATTTTATTAAAATATAATAATTTTCTAAAATTTATTATTTATTATTTTATAATTTTCTGCTAATTTTTAATAAGAGCATTGGCTTAATTGCTTTTTTGAAAAAAATTGAGGGTCTTTTTGATAAATTTTAAAAGTTCAAGTGCCCAATTAAGTGAAAAAAAAAAGCAGGGGCTTAATTGTTTTTTATTGAAGAAGTTTGAGGGTCTTTTTTATGCATTTTGAAAGTTCAAGTGCTCAATTGAGTGAAAATAAAAAGAGAGGGGTTTAATTGCTTTTTTTTTTTTAAATTCGAGAGCTTTTTACACCCTTAAACCTATAAATTATCATCCAAATGATAGAGATAATATAAGAAGAGTATATTTGCAAAAAGTACCTTATCAACCTCGCAATCACAACTTTTCTCCCAAAAATTGCAAGAATAGATAAAAATTTCCAACTTCTTGATATAAAGACTATGTAATAGTCTTACATCTAACCATATTATACATTGTTTTATCAATGACTAATATTGTACATTAGTTAACTTTAAAAAATATTGCACATTAGTTGACTTGACTTCTATAAATATTTTAATTTTTAAAATTTAATCCCACAATCCAAATTTTTGGCCTTGCACCCTGTATGTAGTGATGATGATATCATCATGATATCATCATTTGAAAATTAAAATACGAATTAAAATCTAAAAAACTAAAAAATATTTTAAGTAAAAAAATGTTTTTAGTTTTATTTAGAGAATTATTATTTTAACTCTTTATAAAAATTATTAAAATTTATGTAACATAAACAACATTTAAATGATTTTGATATAATCTTTCATAAAATTATAACAAAATTTGACTTTTATAAAAAATTTAATTTTATAATTTTTATTTTTATAAAATATTATGAAATTATAAACAAATTTGATTTTATGAAACATTATAAAAATATGTTTAGTTTTTATAATTTTTTGAATTATTAGTACATATTTTATTTTTATTTATAATTTTTATAATTTTATTTATTTTTATGATAGCATCATTATGACATCATCATTGTCACGTGTCAAATATTGGATTTGTAACATGTCAAATATTCATTTGCCAACGTGATAAGTTAAAATTGTTTGTCTTAGGACCATTTTATGTAGCGGAAGCCAAATGTCGGTACTAATTTAAAAATAAAAAATAGAGTACCATTTTGAATATTAAAGTCAAACTCATATACCAAATGTATATTAACCCATTAAGAATTGAAGCATACCAATTCAGTGTATTCAACTTATTTATTTATGCGAGCAACATAAATACCTATATAGTTTTGAGTTAATCGTACCAAACATCTCTAAGCTATGGTTCTCATTTCAATTGCTATATGAATTTCAAATCATTTTAATTACATCCTTAAATTATCGAGGTTATATCAATTATATCATTCGTTACTAAAATCATAAATTTAACTATTAAATGGCAAGTTAGATCTTATATCATGTGACATAATTTAAAATAAAAATTAAAAAAAAGAATATTGTGAAAATAGACGTTTTAAAAGTTTTAAGACTTTTGAAACTTTTACGTAAGATTTATTGTTCACTTTTTTCAATTTTACTTTATTTTTATTTTACTTTTAAAAGTTATGCGACAACATGTCATTTAACAATTAAATTAATGATTTTAATAATGAAAAGACTTGATTGATATAACATCGATGGTTTGGAGAAGTAATTAGAATGTTTTGAAGTGTAGGCAACTTCGCATAGTTTTTATTTTTATATATTACATGTCAATGGTCAAATTTTAATTTTGGTTCTTATACTATGCTCAAATTTGAGATTTAATTTCTACACTTTAACCTATATATATATATGAATGAAAGGATATTAACCTGTGAGCACACTAATGTCACGGGGCTAGAACTTTCGTCTCGCAATCCTTGCAGACTTAGTGATTTCTTAGGTTTAAATCCGCCTAAGTCAATCTAACTCTTGCAAAACGAGAATTCTAAGTACAAATTTTCTAAGACACATAAAATAAAGTGAAAGCAACTCAAAACGAAAGAGGAACGACAAAACAGAAAATGTCACAAGAAGCAACGTACACAAGGTATTTGAGTAAATACTCTCAAAGTATCTCTATTACTTTGAATGATTACAATTGAGTGATTACAAATGAAAGGGAATGCGTCTATATTTACCAAGGCAACCCTAATTTCTCTCAAGTGTTTTACGAGGTCACCAATGCTTTAAATAGATGGGTTTCACTACATGTTTCATGAATCGAGCAAGTTTAAGTGGCTCAAATGAACCCCATTTAATCAACTTACGCTCTTTGCGCATTCGGCACGAGCTTTGACTCGCCTCCCATGACAATAGTCTCTCTATATATAGAAAAATAGTTAAATTTAAATTTTGGTCTCTCTATTATGCCTAGATTTGGGATGTATTCTTTACACTTTAATTATTAACACAAATTGGTCTCTATATTTTCATAATGTTATTAATTAGTCCAAATAGTTAATATTGTTAGCTTTTTAATTAAAATGTTATACAGTCAAATATAATTTGAATGTCTTCGGTCTTGAAAACTGACATTTGACTTTCTGGTTTTGCCTTGTTTTTATATATATATTATAAGAAAATGGTTAAATTTTAATTTTGGCCCCTATTCCGTGCTTTATTTACTTTAATTTTGACATAATTTAATCTTTTTATTTTTATAATGTCATTAGTTAATCTAAATAGTTAATACTGTTAAGTAATGTTAGACCTCAGTTTTTCTTAAGAATACTATTTTAACAAAAAAATTATCATGACGAGTTTGGACGAGCTCTTTTAAGAAAAAAAGACATTAGTTTTTCAATATTATTTTTATTGTTACACGACTATCAAATGAATATATATTTTTAATTAAAATATTATAACAATGAATTTAAAAAGAATTTTAATGATGATAAAAATTAGACTTAAAATTTTAAATCCAAAAAATAAAATTATAAAAACTAAATTCCATATAGCATATTTTAACGTATTTACATATGAAAATGTAAAATATATTTTAGACAGGTGCACACCTTTTATCTGAAGTTGTCCAAATGAACTTAGCCCAATAGCCATCCGAATTTTTAAGGCCGCTACAAAGCCCAACATATTCCTTTACTATTTAATCTTGCTGTCTTTGGAAGTTGGAACATGGTAGTCTTGTTAGAGTTTGACCAACCTCGAAGTCGAGTCGAGTCGAGCCAAGTCAAACTCCTAAACATGAGGGAAAACTTTTTTAACGTTTTTTTTTCTTTCATTTACAAAACTTAAATATTAAAAATTAGGAAAAAAATCGAGAATCAGCGAATTTGAAATAGGCAAATAGCATCACTTTGATAATAGCCTCATCACCATGAAAAAAAAAAACAAGGCCCTATCACAAGATCAACTCGAAAGGATATAACAGGGAGGGAGTAATATATACAAATAACAAAGTAAAATTTAGGTATTAGTGTTGGATCGAATTGAGTGAAAAAATTTTGAGTTAATCGAATTGATGAGTTTTATTTTGTCATCTTAATTTGATTTAAATTTTTTCGAATCGAGTGAAATGAAATTCGAGTACAATCGAATCGAGTAAAATTGTTCGAATTAAATTAAAAAATTGAACATATTAAATTAAAATTTTGTTATAGTATAACTAATTACATGTTAGAGCACATAAATTTGAAACCATATATATTTGAAAACCTTTTCAAAACAAAATAATAATAATAATAATAATAAAAGATAGTTTAGTACTATAAATTTGAATCATTAATTAGCTTATTTAGGTCCCAAAATTATTATAATAGAAAATTTTTAATTTTCTTTATATATTCTTTAGAAAATTTAAAAAATATAAATTTTGGAATTTTTATAAATATTTTGAATTTTGAAAATTATTTTTATTTTTTGTTGAAAAAGAAACCAATTTGCTCATTTCAAAATTGACAGAGACCAAAAGGGTATTTGTACCAATCTGCTATTCGAATTATTTGAATTGTAAAATTCAACTTGACTCGAACTCGAAACTCGAATTATTTATTCGAGTTGGCTCGAATAACTCGATTCGATTAACTCAAAATTTAATTTTTTTTCAATTTCTTTTAATCGAGTCGAGTTTTGCTCACCTCTAATAAAATTGGAGTCCAGTACTGTATTTAACATCAAACCAATAAAAAGCAAACGAAAAACAAAATCACAAAAAAATAGAGTTTAGCATGTACAAAATAAAGCTACTTTTTAACAATTAAAACATACATATATATATATATATATATATTATATACACCAAGTGGTCAAAAGAAGTGAAAGTATATCAAGTTTAAATTTTGAAGTCAATATTATTGAGAGAGTTTTACCTAAATATCAGTCTTAGACTCAAACTGTAAAATTAATGAGGAAACGTGGTTATGAAAAATATACAAGCCAACAACTTCATTTTAGAGAAGCACAACTATACTAAACCTGAACATGGGTCAGGTCACCCGCCTGAAAAGTGGAAGGTTTCGAGTAAAAATATAGGCATGAAAAATGGACTTGGATAATTCGGTTGATTAACCAAATTAACCGAAATTTATATGTTTTGTTTTGTTTTTGTTAAAACAAGTATAAATATATATAAATAAATTGATAATATTCATTTGGCCGAATTAACCGAATTAGTAATAGCTTAATACTTATAATATATAATATTATTTATTAAATTCAGTTAATTACCCAATTTCGAATTGAATTAACCGTTAACCGAAATTTCAAAAAACATTTAACTGGCCTCTGACCGAACTAGATCGATTAACCGAATTAAATCAATTTAACCGATTAATTTAATTTTAACCGAAATTTACACACCCTTAATTTAATTCTCTCATTCCTTTGATTTCTTTCATTCTCAGTACAAATAATTTCATCATTTTACTGGGAAGGGGAGCACCCAATATGTACTAATAAATGCTTTATCTAACATCTAGTAGTTGTTGCTGTTATCATCTGGGTTGGCTGGCACAAAATAGACCAACTACCCAATTCCTCAATTAGCTTGAACTTGTGAGTATATTTTAGAATTACTTAAGGTTAAAGTGTTTCTCTTTAAAATATTGTACAATTCATTATATACATTTTAGGATTAAATCACTATTTGGATCTAAATTTCACAAAATTTCTCATATTAGATTCTGAATTTTTTTTTCAAGTTAGGCCATTAACTTGACAATGTTCTCAAGTTGAAAGGCTTAAACTAGGTAACTGTTCCCATATTGGGGTCTAAATTTGACAATTGTTCCCATATTGTGCCCAAATTCTAGGATTTTCAAAGATTAACTTGAAAAAAAAGTTCAAACTTTAAGATGATTAGGACCAACTTGAACAAAAAAAAAATTTGGTCCTAATGTAGAAATAATTGCGAAGTTTAAGGCCTATTTTGTTAAAAAATTAATCCCAAAATAAGAAAAATTATGAAATTCAACTCAAAAATGATTTAAACTATTTTTTAATGTCAGGATTTAAAAAACCAAGTCTGTTTTTTTTTTTTTTTGGTGCAATACCATCTTAAATCAAAGTATTCCCACCAAATGAGTAGGATTGCAAATGTTTTTATTGGAATTTGTAAATTATTAGATACCTTATGCATTGATTGATGGAAGTTCACAAAAATGCTTTGCTTTTGTTACAAGGTTTTATTTTAAATTTATATTTGCATTGGATTGGAAAGCTTGTCAAAAGTCAAAGGACAAAAGGTTCATTCTCATTGAGCTTTCAAAGAATATTGGGAGACATTAATGTTCTTTATCCCAATTTGTTTTATAGGTTGGGCATATTCAAAAGTTGGATTTGGATGTGCCTATGAATACAAAACTTTTCTTTATTTTTTAGTGAATTACAAGAGAAGGGTAAAGTGTTAACAGTAACGCGATTAGCGCAACTCGAACTCAGGCTATACTTGAGGCGATGAACACCCTGATCATCAGGCCAATACATAGAATTCAATATAACACTTTTCTTTCATCCGGTGTAATTCAATAAATGAAGTTTTGAGAACTTAACAATATTTCATTCGATGAAATTGGGTTAATCCCCTTTGTGTCCTTGGATTGGTACATAGTTCCCACTCTCAGTTGGAGCGGTGAAATATCCCTATCAAATTCAAGGCATACAACTCACCAATTGGACCTTATCATACGTATTATAGTCATATCTATGGACAATTCCTTTTATTTGGACTTTAATCATGCAAGAAAATATTTATCTATCCCGATAGAAGTATTATCGAGATTTCTGTATTAAGAGTTAAATTGTATTTTATTTTTTTATATAGAAAATGATTAAATTAACTTTTGTATGCTAGATCAAAAGATAAATTAATTCTTTGGTTAAAATTCTATCTACCATTAAGTGATGATGTGATTGATAGAGTAAGTAAGTAACGGCACATGATGTACACATACTTCATAATTGATTTTTATCTGAACAACTATTTGTTCAAATTTATTATGGAAGTGATTTTTCAAATAATTATAAGAATATTAAAAATATAATAAAATTATTTAAAATTACAATAAGTATTTAAATTGCAAACTAATTATCATCATTGAGCCACAATTTAATTAAAAATTTGAAAATTATTATAATAATTACTATAAATATAAAAAATTTGAAATGACAAATAACTAGAAAAATAATGTAAAATTAAACGAAAGTGAAAGCTTTTGTTTTAAGTAATTGTTTATTTTGCATCTTATCTACTGTTAAAGTGGATCAAAATAAGAAAATATGTTTTAAATTTGGACAAATCAACATTTAAGAGGAATATGATCAGTGTGTAATATTAAAAACAAAAAATTATATAAATTCTTTTATTTTGGATTTATGGTTTAGTAAGGGTTATTTAATTTTGATTATTTATTTTAAATTAAGATTAAGTTTTAAATAATTTTAATAATTTTTTTATATTTTTAAATATTTTTATAATTATTTTAAAAAAATCACATCTAGCAAAATTAAGGCTTAAGGTTGTAAAAAGCCCTCAAACTTTTTTAAGAAAAGCAATTAAGCCATTGCTTCTTTTTTTTTATTATTATTTTGCACTCAATTGGGTACTTAAACTTTCAAAATACATCAAAAAGGCCCTTAAACTTTTTCAAAAAAAGCAATTAAGCTGCTGCTTTTTTTCTTTTTGCACTCAATTGAGTACTTGAACTGTCAAAATGCATCAAAAAAGTCCTCAAACTTAAAAAAAAAAAAGCAATTAAATCACTGTTCTTGTTTTGCACAAATTGGGTACTTGAACATCCAAAATACATCAAAAAGGCCTGGGAAGGATCTAGGGGGCTGGCAAGGGCCCCGACCCCCTTAAAATGGAAAAGTTTTTCATTTAGGCGCTTTATAATTTATAAAATTTTTAATTAGTAATGATAAAATTGCACTTTGACCCCCCCAAATGATAAAATTTTAATTTAATCCTCTAAAAATTTTAAAAAATATAGGATATGAAAATGACAAATTTATATTTTTTCTATCATAAAAAATATATAATATAATCCCCCAAAAAAATTTTTTTGACCTCGCCCCTACCCGCTTAAGTCATATTTCTAGATTCACTATTGAAAATAGCCCTTTGATCGTTAACTTTAACAGTTAATCATTAAAGTTAACTGCCCCTAATTTTTTCAATTAAAGCCACTATGTGTCACAATCACAGCGTAAAATGTGGCAAAAAATAATAAAAAAATAAAAATTTTATAAATTATAAAGGGCCTAAATGAAATTTTTTCTATTTTAGGAGGGTCGAAGCCCCTATCAACCTCCTAGATCCACCCCTGGCCTTTTTAATACATTTTGGTAATTCAAGTATCCAATTGAATGCAAAAAGAAAAAAAAAAACAAGGGCTTAATTGCTTCTTTTTTTTTTTAAGTTTAAGGGCATTTTTTATGCATTTGACAATTCAAGTACCTAATTGATAACAAAATAAAAAAGACTTAATTGCTTTTTTAAAAGCTTTTAAGATTTTTTAATGCATTTTAAAAGTTTAAATACCCAATTGAGTACAAAACAAAAACAAAAGCTTAATTACTTTTTTAAAAATTTTAAGAATTTTTACGCCTTAAACCAAAAATTAATTACTTTAGGATAATCATTATTTTTGTAATATTTGCTAAGGTACATGAGAGTCATATTTTACTACTTGCTCCATGAATCATATCATCCCGCTTAAAGAAAGAAAGAAATGTGATTTTTGCAGATTAATTTATCTATTTTTTAAATTAAAAATTCTTAAAATAGCTTTACCGGCTGCCTACTAGTAAATTAGAGGAAGACAGTAAATGAATAAGCTTTCAATCTCGCAATCAAAAGTAAACCATTTCCGTAGGGTACTGACAACCAGTCTGAGCCGGAGCTTGGTTAGTTGAGTGTGGGTCAGCATTCCACCTCAAGCTTAATGTCCTGTTGCACGTACATACAAACAGGCTGGCTATCCCACTTTCCTTTCATATCATAATAAATAAATACATCAATCTCAAAATTTTGGATCTGAGAATATTAACAATAGCTGATGAGGAAAGTAGAGGGTGAGGTGAGGGGCCTGAATGATAATTTATGACCACAAAGAGAGAGCAAGGGATAGGATCTTGAGGATGGAGACACTGTCGGCTACTTTAGACAATTTTATCAGATTAATATACAATAAACATTCATGCTGCAGCATTCAACAAAATAAGCTGGCTCGGATCATCCTTCTTCAAAATCAAATGCACAAATTCACAAATAATAGGGGATAGTTATATAGTCAATAGTGGATGGGGAAAGACGACAAACAGACAAAACTAAAAACACCTCAAAACAACTTACCAGTTATATCGGTCACCGCCTCTTCTACAAGTTCTTCTAGCAACCTCCATTCTATCTCTCTTCCCAAATTATCTGCTTCCCATTTCATTTGATCAATCCACCCTTTACCCACTACTTCTTTCTGCACCACTCTTTCCACCACCAGGCTGTCACTGTCCCCATCATCACACCCCAAACATTTCACCTCACCGGAAAACCATTCCTTCATTTGGGCCCACACATGGTCAACCAACATGGGTGATGCACCCTCCTTGCCTATCATCTGGGCCCTGCCAAATGACATAGCTTTCATGCACCTGTCTGACCCATAACCCGAGATTTCTAGTAATGCTGCATTGACACAGTCAAATATGAGCTTCCTGTTTGATCTCCATTGTCGTCTCTTAGCTTCATGCAGAGGCTCCTTGTCATTCAAGTTGGCATATTTCTCTCTCAAGCATGGGTCCAATGGGCTTTCAGCCGAATGCCACCTGGCAAAAAATGAATCTAACTGCACCTCACCATTGAGACCAGCAGCTGATAATAATAATTGGACAAATAAAAACCAATCTTGTTCTTCTTCCTTGGCGCCTGGGGAAACTAAAGAGAGCTTTGATGGATATAATAATGTGGCTGTCTCTGAACAAGAATCATCCCATGAGAGGGTGCGAGCAATTGATTCTATAGGTGGTGACTTCTCAATCAAGTTAGATCTAGGTGGCACCCCCACTCCTGTATTAATAAAAGGGACAATGGATGAGGACTGAGGATAAGAGAAAATAAGGATTAGACAAATTACAAATATCCCAAATTAACAAGTGAAGTTTACCTCGGTGCACCGGTTTGGTTCCACCAGAGGACTCTGAAATCATGTTCTCATCCTCCTCAAATGGAGGTTCTAAAACCGAGATGGGGCTTGGCTGTTCCTGATTCTCACTTATATGGACAGGCATTGAAGGTTTTGCTACAGACAGACCTCCCTGCAAAAAGTAAACAAGTACTCAAAAATTATTTAAGTCATGCCAAAAATTTAGAAGATAAAACATCTGATAACAAGTTGGGTGCTTCTGACCTCTTAGGTTGCCTAAGAGCATGACTGACATTTGTCATTAACAAGATCAATTAATGACAGAAATAATGACACTCTTAAAACCGTAAATGATGACTTTTTTTGTTCAAACAGATTAATCCAAAACTTAAATTGCTTAAAATTACATTACAACCCTAGATTCTTTGTATTGGCAATATGCATTCTAACCCCCACCCCCATTAGAGGAATTATTTATTCACAAAACTCGAGGTTACCCTTCCATTAAATCAGTAACATCTATTCTAACCATATTTCTAGAATTATCCCCATTCACATTCAGCATTCACAGCTTTCATACAATGAGGGATGGACATTTGAAGTTTACGTGCTGCCCTGTTTTCTAGATTAAATAAATGGGAGGCAACATATTTCAATGCAGAAAAACTAGAGTGGGTTGAAAGAAACTAAGGAAGTTTGTACTACCTCCGTAGTGATCATGCCTTGTTTCTGTCCTATGCCAATCAGATCTGGTAAAGGAGTTTTACTTGCTGATCCACCTACAACAGGAGACAAACACTCTTGGATGTAACTGTCATTAACACACTGAGATGCATCATTGCTAATCTTCCGAGGGTGAATTATGGGTGACCCTGGTGTTCCAGGAGTCACAGATGGAGATTCATCTGTAGATTGAGATCCACTATATTTTTCTTTATTCGTTTTCTTATTCTTTGAGAAAAATAAACTTGAAACCTTCCCCTTTAAAGATGATTTCATGCTCTTTGTCTTCATAACTTGTTCTTTGCTAGCTTCAGGATCTGGAATTTCATTGTTAAGCCTGACACCATACATCGTGGAAGACCCAGGCACAGATTTTGACCTCAGAATATTTTTGGGAGAATCACTTGTACTTTCTTCTTCATACAAATTACTAGCTACACAGGAAGTTGATCCCCTACGTTCTTGTTCCTTACTACTTCCCTCTTCTTCAGATCTCACCAATTTCTTTGTATCTGAAAGAGCAAGCATCTCACCCAATGTGCTTGAGCTTCTCCTGCCATGTCTTTGTTCTTGAGAACTACCATTTGAAGTCATCATGGCCCATCTCTCTGAGAGCCGCTTCTTTGCTTCCCTACAAACCGAGGACTCAGGAGAACATGATACGCGACTGAATGGTGTGGAAGAATAAGGGCTAGCAAACCTATTGATGTAATCCCATGAATGTCTAGAAGTTGGTGACATGACTTCTGAATCACTGAGGTTTTCCACAGGATACTCATTTTCAGATCTATTGCATGAACTATCATCACCGGTGTAACCATTGGAAAACACAGAAGAAAGTAATGTTTCATCCCTCCTGTGACCCATAAGATTTTCACGCATATGCCTAGTGATTTCCTTTGCCACTTCTTTTGATTCTCGTGCATCATCTTCTTCAGGTTCCTCATAGAAATCTCCTCCATGTAATATCCTAGGCAAAGGGGGAGATGGAGATGCTGGAGTCCTTATAATGTCCTGATTCTTCCCAGGGCTGGGCTTCAGTACCACTATTCTAGTTGGTTGGGAAGGATAATCCTCAACTTTTGGACTGGGAAAAGAACATGCAGTGTTATTTCTACCATATCCAGTTACTTGACCTATCTGAACCGGTTTCTTTGTCTGGTTATCACCCTTCTGCCCTGTTCCGACAAATTTTTCATTGTCAACCATCTTAGAAGGTCTAAGAACAGTTATACGTTTTGTCTGAGGCAGTAGAGATGAACACCGGAAATTGTTGAGATGCTGAGAGAACGTGGAATTTGGCTCTTCCAGAAACTTGAGGAATAACTCTCTATTGGAACTTAAGACTTCCAGTGCATCTTGAAATTCCTTGGACTGGCGAAGCTTTTCATCTGTCACTAGATGTTTTGCTTCCATAAACTTCTGACGAACTAAAGCCATTTTATTCTCATTTGCATTATCACTATACCTCCCTTTTTTTGGAGAGCTGTCTCTTGAATAAGTAGTTCTTGGGGATTGTTGCCAGATTTCATACACGTCTTTGTATTTGTTCAGCACTTCACAGGGACTTACTTCGCATTGCATTTGCTCATCTGGAAAGCTTTGATCCTGCTCCCAGCTTTCCACTGGTATCTCAGAGTGACACGAAGAATGTCGAGAAGAGCCTTTAAAACGGCATCTTTGTGCAGATGAATTATGCTGCCGCCTAGGTAGTGCATCAAGGCCCATCAGCTTAGCAACCACATTGGGTGGGTTACACTTGGACTCCACATCTTTTGACATTTCCTGGGCTAGGAGCATTTTCATGGGTGTTACATTACCTTTCTTGTTTGAAAAAGTCCTCAACTCAGATACAATCTGCACACACCAAAAGATATAAAACAGGTCAGGATACAAGTTATTTTATATTTGAACTCAAGTGGAAGATAGAGAGGCAGGTTGTGCACAGAATCTCTTTCCAACTTGTTTATAACAGTTACTATTGCAGAGTCTAAAAAATCCAATATTTACCACTTTATCCTCAATTTGATCTCCAAAGGTTGGGCTTGGCATCCTTACGACATCAGATTGACTCCTAGAGAGTGAGGAACCTGCCCATCAGCAGGCATCATGTTAAAAGAGCAAGATAAATATGAACAACCCAAAATACCATAAGCGGTGCAAAACTTCCAGTGAGCTGACACCAGAAACATAGAAAGGCGAAGAAAAGGCAATTATCAGTACTTAAGTTAATCAACATGAGTTAGAACAACTGACCCACAGAATCAAAATAAAATTCCATTATCTTAAACCACTTTAAAATTTTTAAAATTTTGTAAGAAAAAAGAACTTTCACAAATGACATCTTATAGAGTTCTGAAATTGCTTCAATTAATATGGGACAAAAGAATGCTAAACGTTGAATTGAAGGGAAGGGAAGGGAAGGGAAAAAAGGAATACTGAGACAAATGATGATTATGCCAAGTTATAATCCCATGACCAAAGAACAAAATGTTAGAACTTCAAAAGCAAAACAAACAAACAAAATATACTAGCTTCTTCATGAAAAGGAAATCACCATCACGATGCGGTTTATCAGTAAGCAGGCGGTTTCCGGGAACACCCGAGTTCAAATCAAACAGGTTTACCATCCTGCCCAGGCATCCTGGAAACTTTTCAATATTATGACCTTTCTTGTGCTGAATTCCATTCATTTCAATACCTGTTAACCACACAAATCAAAAGTACCAAATTCATTTCCAAGGTTTCTCTCAACATACAAAAAGAAAATTAAAATTAACTAAGAGCAAAGGAAAAATGTCAAATTCAAGTTACAAATCGGTTATATGAGAGCACGGTCATTCCAGGAAATTTTTCAATATTCTGACCTTTCCTTTGCTGAATCCCATTCATTTCAATACCTCTTAACCACACAAACACATAATACCAAATTCATTACCAAGGTTTATCTCCTAAAGTTACAATGAGAAAATTAAAATCGACTAAGAGAAAAAGAAAAAATGTCAATTTCAAGCTGCAAATCAGTTAAATGAGACTTAAAGAAAAATTAAAAATCCAAACAGTAAAAATAATAACAATTTTGACTCAAAATTAATTGACATTGCAGGAACATTGTAATCCAAAGTCCCAACTACCAACCAACTGAAAATACAGTACTCCTAGAATTCAAACATTCACCAAATAAGAAAAGAAAAGCCAAGGAGGCTTGAAAAACAATGGAATGAAGAAAAAAGGAAGCTGATTTTGAAGGGATGCGAAGAATATAAAGTTAAATAAAAAGACAAATCTAATATTCTTACAGATTGAAAAATTAAGAAATATTCTCTTTTTTCTCAAATGGTGTATCACATCACAGATTCACACGTCGCTATAACCTCTGAACAAAGAACTGTAAAGTATTCTCTATTTTTAAGAGTCAAAATTTTTCCCTAATTTGACAGTGATCAAAGTAAGGAATCAACTGCATTCATTGGAAAATGAGAAAAAAATTATCAAATGAAGAAAATAATATTATTCTAAATCAAGTAAAGAGAACGAACTTTGAGATTCAAAAATATGTTGAATCAAAAGGAAAGAAGTTAATTTCAAATGAAATAAAATAAATAGCTTCCAAAAAAATCAGAAACTGTTGCAGAGTTCAAAGGAAAAACAAATCTAGAAACAGAGATTTCCATTTCATTTTGCATTTACAATTCCGTGAAAATAATAAAATCTTCTGAGAAAAAAAAAAGGAGAGATCGAAGAAGAAGAAGAACGCCAGAAACACTGATACTGAAAAGTACTCCTTAACTCTCCCTAGAAACTGACAATGCCAAGGAAACGCTGTCGTTTCCCGTACGGGTAAGAAGCAGAGACTAGATTAGAGAGAGAGAGAGAGAGAGACCTGGTGATCAGAATCTAACATCACGTGAAATGTAGCCGTAGATCCACCGGAATCTGACAATCACGGCGGAAACCGGCGGCGACGTTTCGGTAAAATGCGTGTCGAGTGTATGGCTTTTTAGAGGTTTACCTTTTCTCTGGTTATGGAAATGTAAAAAAAAAAACAGCGCCTTTGTTTTTCTCTCTCCACCGACTCTGAAAGTCGGATTCTAAACAGCTTATTTAATTCTGATTCATTTATGGGTTTCAATTACGGAAGAGAGAGAGAAAGAAGAAGAAGAAAGTAAGAAGCAGCAGCTGAGAGAGAGAGAGCGAAAACTGGGCGGTGAGTTAAGTAAGTGAGTAAGTGAGAGCGTGGGAGCGTGGGGGGTTAATGAGTTAAATATTGCTCCTTTTATTTCCCAAAAAGTTAATAATCATGAGTAAATGATTTTTCTTCATGATTTTCCATTTACGTCCTCTATCTCTTTTTTATTTTTCATTTACTCCCTAATTTTCACTTTTTTTTAATTATGTTTTACTCCCTAAGACAAGCGTTGATGTATTTACAAATAATTTTCAACATATTTTTTAGGCTCAATGGCGTGAAAAATCTTCACTTCTAAAAAAAACGTAATTAAGTCTTTTTTTTCCTCAATTGAGCACTTGAATTTTAAAACATATCAAAAGACTCTCAAATTTCTTTAAAAAAATAATTAAGCCCTGTTGTTTTTCACTCAATTGGGTACTTGAACTTTCAAAATATATCAAAAGACCTCAAAATTTTTCAAAAACAATCAAGCCCTTGCTCTTATTAAAATTTTAAAAATCTAAAAATAAATTTTAGAAAAATTATTAAATTCTAATAAAAATTTAAAAATAGAATTTAATAAAATTAGAATTTTTATAAAAATCTTAAAAGATAAAAAATTGTAAAATTTTATAAAAATCATAAAAATTAACGACCCTTAGTTTTTTTTAATTAAAGTCATCACATGTCGCAACACATTGGGACATGTGATGAATAATGATAAAAATAATAATTAATAAAACTTATAAAATGCTTATTTCCTTACGATAATTTTATAAAAAAATTTACAAAATTTATATTTCTTTACATTTTGTATAATTTTCTTATAACTTTATAAAATTTATATTTTTACGATTATTATAAAATTTACAATTTTATATTTTTTACGATTTTATATTTTTATAATTTTAATATTTGAATTTTTTAATTAAAATTTGATAATATTTATATCTTTTATTGATTTTAATTTTATAATTTTTTTCTAGTTTTTAATAAAAGCGGTACTTAATTACTTTTTTTTAAGTTTGAGGATCTTTTTGATGCATTTTGAAAGTTCAAGTACTCAATTGAGTACAAAAAAAGTAGAAGCTTAATTGTTTTTTTGAAAAGGTTTGAGGGCCTTTTTGATACATTTTGAAAATTCAAGTACCCAAATGAGTGCAAAAAAAAGCAGGAGTGTAATTGTTTTTTTTTTTATTATTTGAGGGCTTGTTTCACCCTTAAGCCTATTCTTTATACAATAAATGACAATTTTATTACAATTTAGACTTATTTTATTTTTTAATAATTTTGAGATTAAATTGATCCATTTAATAATAAGTAGACTAATTTAATCCAATTATAGGAGCTCTTAAATAATTTAACCTATTTACAAGTCAGATTTAATTATGTAAGATATTAATGTTTCACATAATTGTTGAAACTCGATTTAAAATGTAAGCTCAAAGTTTGTTCATACAGTCCCAATTTATTCATATTTTCTTTTATTTTATTTATTATTTAATAATTTCATATATTTTTATTCTATTAAAATTTCAAACATAAATAATGTAACATATATTTTAATATTTATGTTTCATATAGTATAAATTAAATAATATATAAATATAATATAATATAAACTTGGAAAAAAATCGAGTGAAGTTTAACTAAGATGACAATGGAGCAAGCAGGAGTGGATATTACTAAATTCATTACTGCTCCGCAATGGACATACTTTTGCTTCACCACTTGTCCGCTCTACTATGGATATGTAATTTTAAAGACCATTATCACCTCCATAGATGTTAGATGCATCTGTCCTTATCCCACTTCGCTCCACACCACTTCAATTTAATTTTTGTTATTTATCTTTTATTTTTTCTATCTATCTTTAATTTTGTTTTCAATATTTTTAAAGTCAACTAAATATTTAAACATAATTCTTCAAAAATTATTTAAACATAAAATATATGATTTTTTTCTGTATTATATTATTATATTATTATCCTTTTAATAATTTATATATACAAAGATAAAATGATAATTTGATATAATGAAGCGTCTCGGTGCGGGATAAATAATTATCATAATCGTTTCACACTCACAATCCAAAAAACCAAAAAATTTTCATCCCATCCCGCCTCACATTCACTTTTCAAACAAAAAAAATTATGTTTCATCCAGAACAAATCAATTCGAAATCCATCAAATTCTTTAAATTTTGCATCAACCTTATGTTGGATTAAATTTTTGCCCCAAACTTTTTTTTAGTCAAATATTTTATATCCAAAGTCTTCTAAAAGCGAGTAACATAAGTTTTGGAATAGTCAAATTAGGTGCTCTCTCACCTATATTTCTTTGTATTAGTTTTGACTTTTTGAGGTTTCTATATAATGCATCTTAAATTAATATAATAAATTATTAGTCGATTTAATTTTAGTTCGATTAACATAAGTATTGTTATCAATATAAGAGGATATGGGTTAGAGTGTGTTGAAGTACATTATCCTCTTATTTAATGGATTGAAGATGCATTATGGGTAGTTCTAGGTACTCTATCAAAAAGAGCAGATATAATCAAAACCTATGATGAGATTGTTAAAAATATATAATAAATCATTAATTTAGATAAGAAACAAAAATAATTATGACTAATTAATAAAATATTAAAATTAAAATTTAGTGGTAAAATTTTAACTTTTGAAAGGAGTCCAATCGTAGAATATGGTTATTTTGTTTTTGGGATAAAATTATAGGATTGAGAGATTATTGGACAGCTCTAAAAAGGTAGTAAATATTTAAGGGTTTTACTTCAATAATATAAAATAAATAAATACCAGGATAACGTCACTAATATTCATAAAATGGAAACGAAAGTTGGGGTTTTCAATTTTATTCTTCTGTATGAAAATCCATTTACCCTCTCTTCTTTTCAGCTTAAAAATTATATTTTATTAAAAATAATAGGGTGTGGCAGTTTGATAGGTCGGCGACATCAATAAAAAATATTTTTTTTATTTTTATGCTTGTACATGTAAAAAAAATATGTATTTTAGGTTTAAAATACGGGTACCGTTGATTGATCAAGTTACATCTAAAAAAATAAATTATTTTTTAAGAGGAAATGGGTGCCGCTAATTTGTCAGGCGGCACCAGTTGTTTGCTGTAGAGTTTACCCAGATTTGTGAATATTAGGCTTCCTTTGGTTTGCTTCAGCACGTCAGTGAGGTGCAGTTGAGAGTGTCAACCTCACTGCCATGGTATTTGGTTCAGCAGAGCAGTCTAATGAGAAGTAATCTCACCACGTTGGACAGCTGATTTTCTGCTGGAGATTTCGGCAGCAATTGAAAATTAAGGGTGCTTTTGGTATTTTTAACAGACAAAAATACCATTACTTTTATTTATTATTTTACCCTTTTATCCTTGAAAGTTAAATAATATTTATCATTGTTATAAAAAAATATTTAACTATAAAAATTAAAAATAATTATCATTTTATCTAATAAATAATTTAAATTGATTATATAATTCATTAAAATATTGGAAGATACATTTTAATATTTATTAAATGAATTTATAAATTCACATATTTTAATAATTTTAAAAAAGTAAAATAATTTTAAAAAATTCTATTATATATCAATTTTAATATGATGTCCTTAATAGTCATTTTTTATTCTCACCTCACCGCTCCAACTGCTTTTGAATCCAAACACACACTTCATCATTTTTTCTAATCTCACCGTTACAGTATCCAATCTCACCACTACAATAATTAATCTCACCGCCACCGCTGCTTTTAACCTCACCGGAGGTAAACACACCGCCCATCTAAACTCACCCTTAGTGTCGTTATCCTATTCTAGTATTTATTTATTTATTTATTTTATATTATTGATGTAAAAAACCCAAATATTTATAACGGACGGAAATTTTTTTAACAACTATTTTTTTCATTTTTGCAAAATATTTCAACAAAGCTTTGAATTGGGAAATAATTACTCACCTAAAGCTTTAAATACCAAGAAAAAGAAGTAAATTTTTATAGATTTTTATGTAAAATCAAGTTATTTTAACACTTGGCGTACATTGATTGCTGGTTGTTTCATCCAACAGGACGATGGGGTGAGGCAATTTGAGAATTCAAGTATGAAAGAATATGGAAAATGTGAATAAGATACCAAATAATTGGGCAGTCGAGACATAGTTGCTCATTTGATGATTACGAAGTGGAAGATATGCTTAATGAGCATGTAATGGGTAGGTTTTCACACAAAGTTCCGCATGCAATAGATTCATTTTTAAGTCACAATCAGAGCAGCATGGACTAACATTTAACGACTCGACTTTAATCTATATTGAAAAATGTGATTTTGAAATTCAGTTTTGTAAATTGAGACTTTGAGATTATAATAGTAAAATTTATAGAGTTAGTATGAAAATATATTAAAGGATGGTTAAGAAATTAAATCGAAAAAATCGTTAATTAAAGTTTAGAGATTAAATTGTAAAAGTCGTATGCTATAAAATTTTAATTTAGAAAATGCTTGAAGGCGTAATTAAAAATTAACCAAATGTCTAATGGTTATTTAACCATTAATTTTTTATGAGACACTGGATGGCTCAATAATTTCCATCCATTCTCATTAAACATGTTTCATCAAATGTTGGTTAATTAAGTAAGTTTAATTAAGCCTTAATTTTAAGTATATAAACTAGTAAGTGAGAGATGAATTAAAACACTTATCATCTTGCTACTAAAATCGTCCATAGCCATTAAAGAGAAAGAAAGTTTCAAGTTTCTTTTGTAATCGGAAAATGCGGTTTCAGAACCAAAAAATAGGTTAATTAAAGATCCATGAGGGTTTTAGTAGATAATGTGAAAATATATTAAAGATCGGTTAAGTAATTTAACCAAAAAAACGTTAATTAAAACTTAGGGACTAAATTGTAAAATTCCAATTGCTATTGAGTTTTAATTTAGAAAATACTTGAAGACCTAGAGAGCAATTATCCAAAGGGTCTAAATGGTTATAAAATTATTTTTCTTCATATTGATAGTGGGAAATGATGATGAATTGCACTTATTTATAATTTATAATTAAAATGTATATAAATGTCTTAATTAATGAATTAATCATGGTTAGTTAAGTTAATTAAACTCCTAATCCTAGTATAAATACTAAGATAGTGGGATGAACGATGAACTATTCATCGAACGATGAACTATTCATCTTTCTTGTCCATCCATCCATTTTAAAAGAAAAAGAAGAAAGAAAACCAAGTTTTCCTAGTCATTTCGGTCATTCAATTCACTAAGGTAAACAATGTTAATTCTAATTTTTTTTTATAGATTCATGATCATAGAAGCTTGATTTAGCTAGCTCATGTATCAATTTCTTTAATTATTAAGTATTTAACAAGTTGCCATTAAAATGAAATTGATTATTTTGAGCTTGATTTGAAGAAATTGGTAGTTAGTAAGCTTGAATTATGTTAGAGACTAAGTTAGAAATTAAGTTAAGCTTGTTAGATAACTTTGTGAAATTAGGGACTAAATTGAATAAATACATATCTATCATGAAATTATGCTATAGATAGAAAGTATAAGGTCCCTAATGAAAGAATATGAAATCGGATTTTGATCCAATGTTAGATATTGAAAAATATATGAGTATCCCAGATATAGGGACTAAAATGAATAAAATGCAAAATATGTTGCTATTTTCCTTTCATGTGATTTGAGTGTGAATTAATATTGGTTTATAATTGAATTATCAAAATGGCTAAAGACGACATTGGGTCGTCTCGAGAGAAGAGAAAGATGAGAGTCGTAGATGAGTGACGAAAACTGTGATTTGTACTTTTATGATTCGAGTTCAATATGTGTATGTATGTATACATGGTTGTTGCATGCTAGCTATTGAGGTAAAATCACTACGTCTTTCACAAATTGAATTGTGTTTAACGGTACTGAATGTCAAGAATTGAATTGATATGTGCATAGTAAAAACGAGCATGATATGAACTTGCTAAATGATTAGTGATATGAAATGACGATGAAAACACTATGGAACTATGATATGTGAAAATGTAAATGATACGTATTTGGACATTAGTTACCCTATTAACTATTCGGACAAAGTCGGATATAGTTGGCATGCCCTAGGGTCATAGGTATAATGATTATAAGCCATCGTTGCCAGGCAACCTGAGGTGGTATAATGTACTAGTTCTAATAGTCATTATTGTCGGCCAACCCAAGTGACAGAGTAATAAATCCGTGTATCTATCTTGAGTCATAATGTTTGGTTAATAGGGGTTATAAAATGTAAACTAGCTAAACAATCATTGATATGAAATGTGATTGAAATTAGTATACTTTGTATATATACGAAATATGAAAAATGACAATATGTGAAAGATATGCGAACTGGTTTATACAAGCCTTGAAGGTCGATATGCAAACGAGACAAATCAATAGATTCAGAAATGAAATGAGATAATGATACAAGCAAATGATATAAGTTGAAATGAAAATAAATGTATTCTTGATATGAGAAAGTATAGCATGATATGTTTATATTGATTTGTCAATTGAGATAGCGTATAAATTTGGTATAAAAGTAATGAATAGATGATTTGAAATGGTTGGAATTTGATCATACATTGATTGTATTTATTATGTTAATGCTTTCATTTATATGACTTGAATCATGAAAGTTCCATTGAGCTTTATCACTCAGTATACAGTTTGTTTATTTTGTGCATAGGTTCTCGTAGATCTTGAAGTTCCAAAGTGACCAGCATCCAAATCGCAACTTTCAACTCAGCAATGTTTGTATAGTTCTTTATGTTTTTCGATATATGGCATGTACCTTAGGTTTGAGTTGGTTTTATAATGTAAATAGTCATTTGGAACCTTAAATTAGTAGATTTTAATATGAATCTAAACATGTGAAATGTTAAAGTTGTTGTATATATAGTATAAGGTTTATAATGGTTGAATTGTACAAACAGTCATATGTGTTTTATTGTGTTGAAATGTCAATTGGTATGTTTGATGACTATATGTGTTAATTTGGTTGACAATTGGGTTGATTGGGTTGATGCTTATATGATTTTGTGGAAACAGTAGGTGACACCACGATGAAAGACCTCCAACGTCGTGGTGATGAAATGGACAGAAAATGGCATCGCAACCTCAAACCTTTGATGTCGTGATGACACTCATTGTTTTGTCAAGGTTGCAACGTGATAATCTCAACGTCACGACACCAATCCGATAATTTTGAAAATGTTACATTTTAGTCTTCAACCAACCTTAGAGCTTTCCTAAGCTCATTTAAATCTTGGATATGATTATATAACATATTGTGATTGTGTATTGAACTTAATAACATGTATAATTTGTGATTGTAGTTTCTCCAACAACGAATGTGGCATTCTGTAGCTCAGACCTGACAATTAGGTTGGGTATGGGGTGTTACATCTTAGCAAACTTTTAGCCATCAATTCACCAAGGTAACCAATTCATTTTTGTAAAATTTTTTTATAGATTCTTAACCATGAGTGTAACGACACAAAATTCAGTAGTGCCGAAAATATGATTTTGAAATAATATTTTCGTAAATTGAGTCCGTAAATATTAAATAGGAATACTTATGGGATTAGTATAAAAATATATTAAAATTCGGTTAAGCAATTTAGCCAAAAAAATGGTTAATTAATGCCAAGAGACTAAATTGTAAAAGTCCAATCGCTATAGAATTTTAATTACCTAGATAACAATTATGCAAAGGACCAAAATAGTAAATAAACCAATTTACAATATGAGATAGTGAATTTTGATTATGATTCCCATTAAAGATTAAATTATTATTAAACTAAGATTAATTAAAGTAAAACCATAATTAATTCACTAATTTTAATCTAAGTTATGTAGTAAAAATTAGTGGAAGATGACATATTGTCATCATCTTCCTAAAGCTTATTGTAGCCATAGAAGAATAAATCCAAAGCTTTCAAATTTTCCTTTCGGCCAAAAATTAATTAAGGTAACCAACCAAGCCATTTTCTTGAATTTTTTTATAGATTTATGATTAGGGGAGCTTGATTTAGCTAGCTCATATATCAATTTGTTAAATTTTTGAGTTTTTAGGAAGTTATCATTGTTGATAATTTGATGAATTAGGCTTGAAATTAATAGAAATTAAGCTTAGGTTATGAAAAGGACTAAATTGTAAAACTTAATAAGCTTAATTGTTAACTTTGTTATATTAGGGACTAAATTGAATAAAATAAAACCTATTATGAAATTTTATTAGGAATAGAAAGTATGTATTCCTTAATGAGTAAATGTGAAATCGAATTTTAATCTGAAGCTTTATATGGAAAATTATGCTTGTCTCGGGTTTAGGGACTAAATTGAATAAACTACAAAATATGCTTGACTTTATGTTTGAATGTGAATCGATGGGAATTAATATCATTTATTTTACTACGATATCTTCATAGCTAATGTCGACGAGTGACACGAAATTTTAGTTCGTACTTTTGTTGGATCTGGTGCCCAAAGTGTAGTATTTTCGTCTATGTACACTTGTACTTTTTTTTTGAACAGATTAATTAATAAACAATTTTTTTGATTACATTAATATACTTTGTATAATTTTCCTCATGTGGTTTTTGTATGCAAAGCAAATGTTGCTCATTGGTTGTCTAATGTTTAAACTAATATTAAACGGTATTACGTTGTCGGATCGTAATACGAAAAGACAACTTATATTAGTAGACGAACCTAAACATGTCTTTATTCTATATAAAAAATGAGCAAACTGATGGAAAGACTAGTATGTTGTCTATCAAGTCCAATTGGGGAGATGCTCTATCTTGGGCATCGAAGCGGATGACTCCCAAAAGACAGAGATATAGATATGACTGACTGGACTAACAGTATATTGGACATGACCTAAGATGAATAGATCCTAGATCCGTTTATAGATTTATTCACTTGTGATGTTCTTAATGTGGCATATCTAAATCCTAAATGAATGACGAACTATGTATGCGTGACTCGTATACTTTGATGTAAGTAAAAGTTCGAGTTCAAATAGATAAACAACCAAAAGTTGATGCGTCGGGTATACAACTTCTGAAGTATGTAGAGTCATTCATAATAGTAGAATTTATAGCCCGAGAAATGATTAAATGATATCCTTTTACTTTGATGTAAGTAAAAACCTGAGTTCAAATAGATAAGGAATCGAAAATTGGTGCGTTGGGTATATGACTTCTGCAGTATGTAGTGTCATTCACAACAGTGGAATTCATAACCCGAGACATGGGTAAATGATATCCTTTCATTAGCATTACATGCTTGATGAAAAGTAAACATGGCCACAGGTCGTTCGTTTTTGTGATGAATGACTTAATTACTATTTGATAGTAATTGACTTTTCATGAAGAAAGATGTAATGGTTACCATGAGATAAAATATGATCATTTTGGGAGAACATATTTTATCCCAAAGAGATTAAGGATATCCTATAAGGGTAACATACTTATGATAAGGTCATTAGACGAGTACTGATCGAGTTACTTTTGTAATGGTATGTCATTAGGGAGAGCTCAGTTACGATACTATACTGGAATGACTTCGTGACTAAATGAGTTTATAATTAATAGGGAAAAGCTGGAACTTAATTATAAATTATTTGAGCCCTAATTGCATATGTCCAGTTGGTCCCTCTACTAGTTCGTTGAAACCATAAATGAGTTGTAAATTAAATCAAATGAACATAAATGAATAGAAATGGTGGAAAATGGAGAAATGGAATCATTTGGAAATGAATGTGTTTTTTCCAAAATGAAAATGAAAAATGAACTGAAAATGAATTTATGTTTTTCGAATTAAATGAAGTTCGAAAATGAAAATAAATCATTTGGTCATAGTGAACCATTGAATGTAAAAATATAAAAATATATTTTCTCATAGATTCTTTTATGATAAATTTGTCATGATTTTAATTGGATCGATATGAGAAAGGCCCAAAAGCCCATCATGTTAAAGGGGTGGACGACAAACCCTAGTAATATTAACAATGATTTCTGCCTGTAACGACCCGAAAGTCAGTGGTGTCAAAAACATGGTTTTGGGACCTCGTTTTTGTAAATCAGACTCATAAATATTTAATAAAATATTTACAGAGTTATATTAGAAGTGAATTGAATTTT
The DNA here is from genome assembly GCF_025698545.1 of Gossypium raimondii. Classification (NCBI taxonomy): domain Eukaryota; kingdom Viridiplantae; phylum Streptophyta; class Magnoliopsida; order Malvales; family Malvaceae; genus Gossypium; species Gossypium raimondii. The sequence continues at coordinate 4,735,154 of NC_068571.1, read as the reverse complement.
GGTTAGGTAATTTCGTTGAATTAATGCTTAATTCGCATACAGGGACTAAATCGTGAAAGTGATAAAAGTGTGAATTGTTAAAGAATTTTAATTAGAACTTAATAAAGATGAATTAAAAGGTGATTAAACCAAATATAAAGGGTAGTGGATGGTAACATAGCTTATTATGTTTAAAATTTTTAAAAAATAAATTATAAAATGGAAATTTAAATAATAATTAAATAAAACATAAGTTAGTGGAAACTAAAGACATTTCTTCTTTTTATCCATTTTGCTCCACTCTTTGTAAGTGAAGAAGAAGAACTCACGACCTAGGGTTCTTGGATTTCCAAGCTTCAATCGCAAACGTTAACCCAAATTTCTCGAAAAAGAAGGGGAAAGACAAGGTTGTCGACGAATAGCTCGGAATTTACGGTTTGTGCTTCAATAATATGAACTAATTTACAAATTGCTGCATATTGATTTGTTTGTTCATGGTAAGTATTTGAGGTGAGATTTCTTGTTCAATTGGGCTGATTTGAATCAATTGGTAATTAGGGGACTCAATTGTGCATATTTGAGAAATATATGTATTTTTATAAATGTATGAATTGAATATATGTGTTGGAATAACTATAGTTGTTATTAAGTTGAATAAATGTATACATGTTGAGAATAAATGTGAATTTGAAACATTGGTTGGTATTGAAATATGAAATGAAAACCCTATTAATTGTTTGGGCTAAGTTAGATATAAATGCCATACCATAGGATAGGAAGAGTTTAGGGATACTTTGACTATGAGTCGATGAGGCACAGGGTGCCAATTTACTTCGGTTTAACCGATGAGACACTGGGTGTCAAATTTATTTATAGCGCTGGGCACAACTACTTGCTTTGGATTTATCTGATGAGGCACTGGGTGCCAAATTCGTATGTTAATTGAATTCGTGTATCTGTCCTAATCCGAGTTGTGTTAACAGGGGAAGTAAATGGTGAACTAGAATTAATAATTTGAAATAGAAAATGGTATTGAAATGACAATGCTATTGAAATAGCAAGTGAGATGAAATGTGAAATGGAAATCAAAAGAATGATTAGATATGGAGTTAATTTATGAATGATATGTGAATTGAATTTTCCATGTATTTAGCAATAGTAAAATGTATTTGGTATAAAAATGTCTATATAAATTTGCATATTTGAAATGATAATAGCATGATATCACCTAGTTTTAAATTAAACATTTCAAAGTATTATATTTTGTAGCAATGTTCAAATTATAGAAATGCCACTGAGTTATACTCAGCATACGTTTTATTTTTATGCATAAGTTAGGTACTATTCGGTTCGTACGTCGATTGAGCATCCAGTGACAATCTCGAACTCAAGTGTTGGTGATACTCTTATTTTGGTTTTGATATGTACCTACAGAGTCTTGTATTTGGAATGTTGATTTTTGTAGTTTGATAGCATTTTGAATCTTGATGGCCTTATAGGTTATGTAAATATGTATAGCATTTTGGTAATGGTCATTTTGTTGATAGTTTGTTGGTGGTTTTGATTATTTTCAAAGTGATTTCATGAATGAAATGGTTATATGTTAGGCATTGGGTTTGATGGATGTTTGGATTTGGTTGGATGCATAATACGCCTAGAATATGTCTTAGTATGGAATTGATAAAAATCATGTTTACACCTATGCTTTACTTGAATGTGTTGGTTGTTCTTGTACATTTTTGGTTTGGTTATTTAGGTGCCATTGAAGGCATAATGTATGTTTGAGTGGGATCATTTAATTAGGTTTGCATTGTTGATTGAGGTGCCCTTGTGGGCATATTGGTTAGACACTTAGGTTGAACGGTATATGACATGTTTTGACATGATTTGGTGTGTTTTGAGATTGGTATTTATAGGTGGAAATGGTATGGCTTGGTAACCGAGTAAAGGTAGGTGAAATGGCTTGATTTTGAAATTACTTTAGGTGTACATGACTTAGGACATAGTCTATCACACGGCCGTGTGATCTGCTATGTTTTGGTACAGGTTTGTCCCACACGGTCTCAAGTTGTTACATGGCCGTCTGACCCTATTTTGAATCACACATGGTTTGGCACACGATCTACGACACGGCCGTGTGACCTTATTTCAAATTACACACAGTTGGGCATATAGTCTGGCGACATGGCCGTGTGACCCTATTTTTGAATTGTGCATAGTTTGGCCACACGGCCTGGGCTCTGCCACATAGCCGTGTGACCCTTGTTTTGAAGTTTTTCTACATTTTTCTGTTTTATTTTAAATTAGTCTCTAATTGTTTTCAGATTGATTTTTAGGTTCCATAAACTCGATATAAAACACGTATTTGTATATATGCTATGATTGATGATTGATTTTGAATATTTTAATGGTTTATGTTGTTATTTTATTTGTTAAATGTTGTAATACTTCGTAACCCTAATTCGAAGATGGAGACGGGTTAGGGGTGTTACACCGCCACCTATACTTCTAGTTGACTAAGAGTTCGTTTTTCTAGTTGAAATAAGCTTCTACAATTCAACAAGGGTTCCACCTTCTCTCCCTATAAATAGATGGCACCGATAGAGCTATTAACACAACTTTAAGATATTGTTACTCTGCCCGAAAATAGAGAGAATTTATTCTCAACTATTAAATCTATTTTCGGGAATAACAATTTCTATCGATTTCTATTTGAGAAGAGATTTTCGTTTTCACACTTAAATAAAGAAAATTATTTATGTGTTTGATTCAAATCATTTGAGTCTATACTCGAAGCAGTTCGTGGTACGAGAATAGTAAAGAAAATCATTTGGTTGAAAGTCAGGAATAACAAGGATCCGTCTATCCGAAAACATAGATGCGAATTTGGTTTAGAGTTTATTGCTATAAATGTCACAAACCGGGTCAATTTTCAAAATTTTTATTTTCCACTGTGCAAGAAAATCGCTTTCGAATTGGATTTTTTCCAACACTTTTATGATTCATGATAGATTTAATTCATTACATATACATGTTAATTACATGATTGAACACCAAGGTGAATATATAATTGTCGTATGAATTGATTTGTTATTATTGTTATTAAATATTATGATAGTGGACTAAATTGAATAAAATAGAAGTAAGTATGATTTTATGGAACCTGGTTTGTAATATTTGAATGGATTGAAACGTATTATATAATATGAATTAATTGTGTGTTGATGATGGATTGAAATGTGACTCTGAAATTGAATGTGAAATTATATATATATGAATTGGATTGGATTGAAATGAAATGAAATGAAATGAGATAAATGATTGTTGTGCAAAAAAATAGTGTATAGGGTCCAAAAATGCAAATGTGACCGAACACAAGGCATGACAGGTGAATGAAAATGATTATAGGGTATGAATATGTGAATAAGAATGATTACATGTATGATAATGCATATATATAATTGGTGCCCATGTGAACTCAGTAAAAGGTTAGGATACGATTAACATGCCAATAGAGTCATATACGCGCTTGTACGGGATATGTGATTGTATAGGGATTGTAACAGCCCGTTTTCAGTGAAATCGGAATAGTGATTTCGAGACCATAACTAATAAATAAGGGAGGACTTAATGCATAGATATGCCTAAAGTAGATGGATGAGGTGGCATAACATAGGAAAATAATAACATAAAACCAAATTAATGGTAAAATTGTAAATAAGTTGAAATTAAAACTAAAACAAATTGAAATAAAAGGTTTCTAGACATTTTCATCATCAATTTCAGTTCAAAAATAGACATAGAAGAGAGCTTAAGCTGGTTCTTCAATTTTTGCTTCATGTGAGTTCAATTCTTACCCGTTTCTTGTAATTTTTATGTTTTTGAGATTGTTACAATTAGGTCCAACTAAACTTACCTTAGTTTTTTTATTTTATTAAAAATTTTGGAAGTTTCCATTGATGAGTTTATATGATTTTAGTTATTAGTTGATGAATTTGAGATGTTGATGGGTATTTAAAAGTATTTGGTTAAGGAATTTTGATGAAATCATGATTTAGGGACTAGATTGAAAAGATAATAATTTCATGGAAAAATTCTAAATTTTGTGAAATACATGGGCTGATATTGTTATATATGGACCAACTGGGCTTGGAATAATGATTAAATTGTGTGAATTTTCTTTTTCGAGCCTAAGGATAAAATCGTAATTTATTAAAAGTATAGAGGCAAAATAGTAATTTTTCCAAAGATGTGTATTGGAATGAATAGAATGTGAATTTTTATTAAATTGAGTTAAATTCATTCGTATAGATCCGAATAGACACAATACGGAATTGGATAGAGGAAAAGAAAAAAATCAGATTAGTAGCTTACAAATCCACGAACACTTGTCAAGGTAAGTTCGTGTAATGAAATGGTATATTTAAATGTTTTTAAATTGAATATTGTTGTGTGTGATTTGTGCACAATGCCATGTATATTCTTGATCACATATCCGACAAGTATAGAATCCCGTTTGAACATTGGAAATTTGATGGATACAAATTACATTGTCATTAAAGGTTTCCGATTGGTTGTGGTCCTGCATGTGTTGCATACACACCACAGCTCGCAAGAGTGTCCTCTTATTTAGCTCTTTTGAGCATCCCATTATATGGCTCTCATGAGCTTCCCGATTAATGGCTCTTTTGAGCTTTCCGTTTATGGCTCTCATGAGCTTCCTGATTAATGGCTCTCCGAAGCTTCCCGGTATTGGCTCGCATGAGCTTCCCGATTATGGCTTTTATGAACTTCCCGTTACATGGCTCATATGAGCTTCCCGTTATATGGCTTAGAAGAGCTTCCCGATTACATGCTCATATGGGCATACCTGTATATGAATTGACAGATTATAGATTTGCACACTTTGTGTGTACTACCCGTGTATCCATTGGTATTACAAATCCTTCAGCGGGCAAAGTTCTGATATGAGAAAATCTGAATTCGAGACAAATTATTACGGAAATAAACTTGAAATACATGGATATGATATGTACATGTTATATGGGCCCATGATGTGGAAAGTATATGTATATGGAAATTTAATTATGGTTGAGTTCATACATGTTTTTTTGAAATTCATATGAAATGTATGACTAACATGTTGACGAGGATATATGTTAGGGCTTTTGGCCAAATTTATTTGAATATCCCTAGAATGCTTACCTTTAATGTGATTAAGTGGTAAGTTAAATTCCATGTTATACGAACTTACTAAGCATTAAATGCCTACTCTGTTTTATTTTCTCTGTTTTATAGAAACTCGAAAGCTCGTTAAGGTTGGAAGCTGGTCGTAGCCACATCACACTATCCATCGGCTTTTTCGGTATATATAGAAAACTAAATTTTGGTTATAATGACATGTATAGGCTAAATTTGGCCAATGATGGCATGTAAATGTTTGGTTGAAACTAGCCATTGGTATGGCTTGTGATTGGTATATTTTGGATATGTATATATATAAGGTCTTAACTTGTTTGATGTGTGTTTGAAATGGATGAATGATGGAAATCACATAGGCGTATTGATGAATGGTTTGAGTAGCATAATTGGTAAAATATTCATATATGTATATATGGTTAGTTTGAAGGTTGAATACTTGAACATAAGTCATGATATCTTATGTACAAAAATTGATTTTGGCTTGAATTAGAGGTCCTTTTGTGACTTGTGAATGTGCAAATTGTTGTATTTAGGTTGATACTATATTTGGGTGAGAAATGTGGCTTGAAAATGACCTATTTTTGTCCATACGGGCAAAGACACGAGCGTGTGTCCTATACACCTTAGAAAAATTTTGATATTTCTCGAAAAATTCTCCGAGTACCCGATTTAGTCCTAACCTATTTCTAATGTGTATATTGCACCTCGAGGGCTCATATAAGGAACAATATGATTAATTGTGATTGGTTTTTAATATAAATGTTAAATGATGAAATGTCTGCATTTGGTCTGTAATTTTCGTAATGCTCATAACCTTGTTCCAACGACGGATATGGGTTAGGGGTGTTACAAGGATTTTTTTACAAGTTAAGCTTAGACGAGCAACCTGATGTGATGTGTTGTAGTTTAAGCTTGGATGGGCAACTTGATGTGATGTGTTATAGTTTAAGCTTGGACGAGCAACTTGGTGTAATTTTAGCTCGGACAATACACCTTGTGTGGTGTAGTTTACTCGTGTATCCGAGTCTATTTTACTAGGGTTCCATCAGGCGTAACATTATAATTGGAATTTGAAACTTGAAAATGTAATGAAAGATTGATAATAGAATATGGTACTGAAATGAACTATGTGAAATTGGTATGAATTTGTGAATTGATAATAGTGTATGGAACGTATTGATATGAAACTATATATGTATATATATGTGATTTCATTCGTGATAAAAGAGTGAACAAAAGAGACTATACAAATGGTTGGAAACAAGCCCTAGAGGCTAACTTGAATCCTAATGAGTCGCTAGACTTCAAAAAGAGATTTGAATGATATATTTAACAATTTATTGATGTTGAATGAATATGGAACTGAATGATCTCATATATCAAGGTATAAATGTTTGATCCATGAATGATATTGAATGTTAAATGGCTTAAAGATAGGTAATTGACCAATAAATTGAATTGGTTAAATATGTTACAATGTTGAATGGAATTATATGTTATTTGCTATATGTATACTTATATGAGTAGGTGATAATGGAATGACTTGGTACCTAAAGTTCAAATGTTTCAAAACGGTAGAAATTGTCATAGATTTCAATGTATAGAATGATATATTAATTTATGTATTTTTAAATGATGTTTTATAGTTAAAATTGAGTAGATGAATGTGACATTTTTGGTTAAATGGTTGAATAGGAGAATTGGTTATGTGTTTGAATGGTTTAAATAGGTACCAAATGAACCTTATGGAACTAGGCAGTCACGTTGTGACACTGACCCCTTAACATTGCGACGAGACTAAGTCAGTGAGTTGCACTATGATGAGGAACCCCTGAAGTCACGACATCAACCCGATATTTTGTAACCTTTACAGTTTGGTCCTTATTCGACCCTGAGTCACATTTAGAGCTTTTGTAAGCTCGTAAAAGACCTGAAAATGAATGTAAATCATATTATGAATGAATATTATAACTAATAGAATGAATGCATGTTTAATGTGAATTGTGGTTGATTGTAGTTACTTCGACAACGAATGTGACATCCCGTAGCTCAAACCCGACGATCAGATTGGGTATGGGGTGTTACAATGGGAGCTTGATTTAGCCGACCCATGTATTGATTTATTCAATTGTTAGATGTTTAGCGAGTAAGCTTGGATTATGTTAAGGACTAAGTTAGAAATTAGGTTGAGTTTTATAGATAATTTTACGATATTAGGGATTAAATTGAATAAATTAAAAACTGTTAGGGAATTATGCTATAGATTAAAAAGTATATGGTCCCTAATGAAAGGATATAAAATTAGATTTTGATCTAATGCTAAATATTGAAAAATAAACAAATGAACACGAATAGAGGTGTGTTCGGTTCATTTATGTTCATGAACAAGCTCGTTTATTGACTCGTTTATTTATTAATGATATTTTCTTATAAAAATTTCATTAGCATATATTAATAAAATTATCTTAAAACTCATTTATTGTTCTATTAGTATATTATTAATATAATTATTAATATTTATATTTGACTATTTATTGTTTGTTTGTTTGTTTATTATTTATTAACATTGTTTGTGAACATGTTCAATTAATGTTCGTGAACATATTTGATTAAGTTAAATGAACATGTTCATGAACATTAAACAAACAAACATGAACACACATAATTTTAAATAAATGAATATAAACAAAAATTTAAAATTATTAACGAACACAAACTAAACACGAAGAAGTTTAAAAATAGAAAATAAAGGTAAACAAAAACAGCTTAGTTGCTATTGATTTGGGATTTGACTTTGTGATTTAAGTCGTTAGGCAAATGGAGCTGCCTATTCACCTTGTGTTTAGAGCTGACTTAGGGTGGATTTGGATGGGCGATTGGGTGCAGTGCGTTTAGTTTATTTTTTATCTCACGCTACAATATCGCTATAGTTTCTAATCTCACCGCCACCGCTATTTTTACACTAACCGCAGGTAAACGCATCGCCCATCCAAACTCACTCTTAGCAATTGAGAAGACAAATTAATTGCAATGATGATGTATGGATAGTTTTTGAAATATAAATTAAAATTTTATTCAATTAAATCAGTTCACAATTATTTTAAACTTTTAAAATTTATATTTAAAATTATTATTTAATGTTTTTTTTCAAAAAATTTATATAACACTTATCAATTATCTTTTATTTACTTAAATTTTATTCTTTTAGAAATATTAATAAAAAACATGTTAAAACTTTTAAAAAATAAAACTAAAAACCAAAAATTCATATTAAGTATGAAAAAAATCAAGAATCAAATAAAATTATTATGGACGGTTTAAAAAAATCCAAAAACACTCAATCAAACTGCATCGAACTCACCTTTACTTGTGGTTTCCCATATTATATAAAATTTGCAAAAGATCTTGACTCATACTCATATCTAGATTTTTTTTTTTGGTACAACGATGATTCAAACTCAAGTTTTTTTCTAAATTAAATGAACACATGATCAGTAGGTCACAACTTAGAGTTCTTGTATCTAGATTTTGATGATCTATATACCATTATTGTATTCAGATATTTGATTATATCATAATTATATTTAGATAGTATTTGAAAACTTTCGGTAATTGGATTTGGATGTAATTTCTTATAATTACACGAGAGTAGCATATTTAGATAACTACTGTAATTTGTGAGTCCTATTAAATTGAGTTTAACTGGAGCACCTAATTACACTCTCTAATTCTTAGGAGAAAAGCTAAGAATTGGGTAATTACACATATAATTACGTGCAATTACAATTACACCTATGGTTTTCCAAACACAAATACATTATTTTAAGTTTGAGAAATTATTTGTATACAACATTACAAAAGTTACTTTTATACAATAATAATAAAATATTTTAATTTTAAGATATTTAAGTCTAAATATTTCAAGCAATTTTGGACCAAATAACAAATTAAGTTTATAAAACTATATTATAAATTTTATATTATTTTTCCCTAGAATAATAGTAGTGAAATATTATAAAAAAGTTATAAATGTTATAAAATATAGAAAGATGGGAGAATAAAGAACAAAGAAAATATGAAAGTAATAGAGAATGTACTTTATTGATAAAAATGGTGATTACAATGCTTCATCAAAGTCTCTATTTATAGGCTTAAGAAGTATAAAAGAAATAGATATCTAATTTTAATAACTATTAGAATTTAAAGTACATCAAAACTTTATCTTGATCATGATGGACATTCACTTAATAAGATATTCATAACACTCCCCCTTGGATGTCCATTGGTAGATAATGTGCTTCGTTAAAACTTTATTAGGAAAAACCCTGTGGGATAAAAATCTAATGAAGGAAAAAGAGTATACAATTTATAATACGCATAATATGCTGCCTCATTAAAAACCTTACCAGGAAAACTCAAAGAGACAAAACCTCGGTTAAGGGAAAAAGAGTACAACGCGTATTTACTCCCCATCATAAAAACATCACATATTTTATTATATTCTACGTATTCAATCTTGAATACTAGTTTTTCAAATGACTATTTGAATGTATTTGCTAAGCATTTATATTACTATTCTTTTAAAAGTCATGAGTGAGGGAAATTTGGGGAAATATTTTTTGATCTCTTCAGGAGGTTCAATAATAATCATAACAAACTTTAATCATGACCCTTCTATAAAAATACAAATAGGTATTTTGGATCATTTTATAATCCTCTTTCAACTACTATTGACTAAGTCAAATTTACCACATATGTTCAATTATTTTAATTCATATAAATGAATAATTTCCTAGAATTTCAATATGTTTCTAGCATTCTAAATCCTTTAAGGATTTTAATATAAACTTTACTATATAGTGATTTATAAAGGTTGTAACAACCACCATTAGACGCAAGTTAAATTTTTTATGATTTGTCAAAATAATATGTCTAAAGGTTATTGCATCCACCATAAAAGAAAATTATATCTTTTGCAAAACTTCATAGTTTTATTCCGCTTTTGCAAAACTACTTCGATTATATCAATTGCACCCTCATTGGTTTTATACCTTTAGATATTTGGACTATTGGTCCAAAATTTCACGAATTTAGTTGTACTTAAGTTGAGTCTTTCTATTTTGATCAATTTATTTTGATCAATTTAGGTATCTGAATCTCTTCTGAAGTTTTACTTATTAGTTATGTATTTGGTCTCTTCTGGAGCACCTGCCTCCACTATATAACCATTTAGAAGAATTTTCATATTTGGAACCGATCAATCTATTATTTTATTCCAACTGATTGTCCTATTGGAACTTTGATTCAAATAAAAATATTAGATGGTATATAACACTTGGTTATTGTTATTAAGTTTGTAAGTACATCTAACAATTAACTTGTAATGAGTTATCCTTATTGAACTTCTGGTTTTAATTACTCTCCCCCTAACTCATTACAAGTTATTATTTTTCTCCCCCTAATGTCGGGAAAACTATCGAATCAAAATTGTACTCACAAATCATGTCATAATTGAATCTCCAGTACATTCAAAATATCTAATAATATAAAAAAAACTTGTAATTAATATATATTCCCAACTTTTTTTAAGGATTCACTCATCTTTGTGCATTGTGGTGGAGCAATTGAAACATATACGCACATACAAAAATTCAAAGATGAGAAATATTTAGCTCTTGATCAAAAACCAACTGTAATGGGGAGTATTTATAACTTATTGGCTTGATGTGTACAACATGTAAATCAACATAATCTGATGTTAAAATAGGAAGTTTAGTTATCATAAGTAATTGTTTAGACATTATCAGAGGTGTTCAATCAATAATTTCTCTAAACCATTATGCATAAACTTTTACAAAAGTTTTTCAAACTCAATCAATAAAAGATTGAGATATGAACTCATCAATATTAGCAAGATAAATTGTCCTAATTGCATGATCTAAAATTAATTATTTAAACAATCAATATTGCAAATGACAAGTTACAAATTGATAACACATATGTGGTTATTTTGTAGATGCATCTACCAAAATCATATAATATCAAAACCATCCACATGGTGGATGAATGAACCCATATTCATTTCAGAAATGCAAGACATTAAATCTCAACTTTAGCTAGTAAGTTTCTAAGAACCAATTTTTATTGAGAACAAATAACAAATGAGAATTCTTTAACTAAAGAATCTTCTGGTTCTTTAATGGATGTCCATGTGAATTCTCAATTAATTTTTGCATCATATACGATCCAGGATGGTCTAACTGGTCACGCCAAGTAGTAAACACATTTGTATTAGTAAACTTCTGGTTTACTTTAACATGTTTTTCCATTGTACTAAATTGTAACAAATTAATAATTTTATTATCATTCCTTTTAATTTGTATCCACATATAAGTACTATTGTGACATTTACTATTGGAAATGTCTAAATCAATGTAAAGTCTATAATGCCACCAAGCCAATAAATATAATTTCCAAACAATTATATGTAGTATTCGCTTCAGGGAATATGCCAAAATCTTCAAATGCCCAAAAATCTATTAATAGCAAACTTTGAGAGTGAATATTATTTTCCAGATGTACAACAGGTACATAACCAATGACTTTTCATACATAAGTTTTCTCTCTTGCAAGTTCTCATCAATAATATTTTACCACGTAATTTTAATTAAGAACTTATTTTGAACACTATAGAGTTATACTCACAGTTTTTAGAAAAAAACTTGCAACTTTAGGTGCATCCTACCATAATAAACTTTAGACAGAATTATCATATTCTATTGCTCATAAGTATATCTTTCACAGTCAAATATTTTGTTTTCAACCCTTTAATAGGGATGATGACAAAAGAATATCACAAAGATTATAAACCCAATCTCCTTTTTATTCATATGAAATAAAATATTTTCTTGATTCACAATCTCAATATGAGATCCATTACAAATAACTTTTAAAAGTAATGTATTAACTATCACAAATTTTGTACTTTTTAGATAGTGATATATTAGCTCTTCAAGCTTTCAACTAATTTTGTATTATCAAATATTGGAATAATATTTGTTTGTTTCAATACCAAATAAGATAAATATTTTCTATCTGTAATGATAGAATTCATTACTACATTTTCATATCATTCCTAAAAAATATTAATAGAAACAAAATATTTAGGCATACGCCACATATGTGGCCAATAATCTTTCATATCACATTGATAACATAAGTTATCTTTACCTTTTGAAAAGTTATCTTAAGAACTCTCATTGTTCTCTTATTTATTACTATGTTCCCACTTTTAGTGGTCCATAATTATATCTTTTATTTTCTTTATGTTTACATTCACTTTAGAGAATGCAACAAATAAACATCACAATAGATTCTTTATTTCATAATCACCATCGCAAACATACGCGAGATTTCAAATCAAAATCGATCTATTCATGATTATTTTCCAACTATAATAAACATAATATAATAAATAAAACATAGTAAAATATACCTAAAGATTTTTAACATCATTGTCACCACCTTGACTATTATCACCAGCACAAATCTATACTTTACCCATGCTTGTACAATAAATCAAACATTGAGAATAAAAACCATAATCCATTCTGAGATTGAATCTTTCAACATCCTGAAGATGAAGTTGTAAGGGAGAAAGTTTAAGGTGAAAAGAAATTTGATCTGTGGGGCGACTTTGAAAGATTTTGAAAAAAAAATAGAGAATCATCGTGTTGATAACGTGTTATAAAATAAATAAAGATGGGGAGAATAAAGAATAAAGAAAATATGAAAGCAATAGAGAATGTACTTTATTGATTAAAATGGTGATTATAATACTTCATCGAGTCTCTATTTATAGGCTTAAGAAGTATAAAAGAAGTAGAGATTTAATTCTAATAACTATTAGAATTTAAAGTACATCAAAATTTTATCTTGATCATGATGGACATCTATTTAATAAGATATTCATAACAATAAAGTAATAAAAATATTATAATCAAAGGATTACAAAGTTAACTTCGCTTTAGATTTTGGAATGTGTTTTTAGGAGAGATCTCAAAATTAATTAAAGATTGCATTTGGTAATCTATAAAGTTGGTTATTTAGATCCAAAAGTTATCTTACACCTTATTGTGGGATTTAATATCATTTAAGATAATGGAGTAAGACATAATCATTATAGACAACTTACAAACTTTTGATTTAAGACATTTAAAACTTTAAAATGTAGTTAAGAGAACATTTGTTGTCTTAAAAATCATCGTAATCTAAATGATTTAGATTCATATTTCGATATGGATGATGAAGAAATTGATAAGTATATGTCAAATGTTGGAAAAGGAATAACTCAACAAATATAACACGTTAGAACAATTAGATAAAATTACATATGATGTTTATTTTTCTTATTATTTTATTTGTAATCATATTATCGACTAACATATTACATACAATGATTTGATTTTAATTTTGTTATTTGTTTGAAATTTTTCTCAAGTATTATTGATAATTTTATAGTAATTAATATTTTAAATAAATTTAAATAATACAAATTTATAATTATAATTTATACCACCAAATACAACATAAGAAATTATAATGTAAGTACACTTTATCTACCAAACAGATTTAGAAAATTACAATTCAGAATTTAATTATAGCCCTAATAGTTACATTCATTCAATTAGTAAAACACACCATTAATATATATTTTATTGATATAAATTATATTGTATTATTTTAAATATATATTATATTGTATATCATATTTAATATTATCAGCTCTACTCCTAATGCAACAAAGCCTCCTCTTAAACAATGAACTATCCAAAATGCAAATGCAATGTAAGGCTAAGATGCTGAATGCTGAAGTAATTGATTCAAAATTATATATTATGATTAAATTCTAATCACAACTGGTAAGTGGTAAGATAATATAATATAAATTTATATATAAGCCAAAGATGTAAGATATTGTAGAATAGAGGACAAGAGTTAAATAGGGCAGAATAAACAAATGTTATTTTGTTTATAGTTGGTACGAATAGTTGAAGTGATCTTATTTAATCACATATAAAATATGCTCTCTATTTTTTTTTTGGTATAATTCATATAATTTCTAATATTATTGGCTCTACATCTAATCAACAAAGTCCCCCCTCTTAGTCAAGTAACTACGCGAAAAAGCACATGCAAGCTAATACTAGAGATGATGATGAGCTAATGCTAGAGATGATGATTACTTAGTTGATTGAAAATATTATGATTAATTTTTAATTATATAATGTATAGGATAAAAAATTAAATAAAATACTTTTTAAAAGTTTTTATGTAAGATTTAAATAAAACATTGATTAAAATAATAAAGTTAAATATTGAAAATCATTGTGTCAAGTTTTATTAATAAGTAAGATTAATAAAGAAGAGAATAAGGTTGATTTGGTGGGGATTCACTGACGGAGAGCCACTCAACGGTAAGTCTAGTAAGGTGCTTTTAGAAAGTAGAGGAGAATTATGACGAAGAAAGGGGATATTTTGTCTTGACCTCTCTCAGGTGTTATGGTAAGTTTATATAGCGGAGGATCAAAATGTTTACATGTAAATGAGATCACACTTTGCTTCCTACAATGACGGTGATTTGATGTATGTCCTAAGATTTAAGGCAACTAGATAATTAATGACTTTGAATCCCCACATGCATCTCATGCACATTTGACGAAAATTATTTTATGTAAATTCGTCAATCTATCATGATCTAAAGTTTATCTACTGTGAGATATTACAAACACAAGGAAGGACATATGGAGGAAGTATAACAAGTTCAAATTTTACTATATATAAAAATATAAAAATATAAAAAAAACAAAAACATACTTTATAAAATAATATTTTTGATAGTTTCTTAATTAAGTTCTACTTGATTTTGAGAAAAACTCAACCGTTATTTAAAGATTAGTATAAATATATAGCCAAAATAAAATGTACAACAATGCATATTGGGTTGAAGGATGAAACCTGAATGCCCAATAAAAATTTCAAGGAAAAATATTGTACAGTAGAAAAAAGCATAATAAATAAATGTCATTTTGTTTATAGTTGGTAAGTATAGTTTAAGTGATGTTCTTTAATCGCAGTAAAGTTTAATTCCATCTATCACAGAAAGCTACTCCACCCTACAACATAAGGCAAATTAGAAATGTAAGAACTTGTATTAGTAATTAAATGGAGCAATTTATTATTTTTGCCAGAGAATGGAGCCGATTTTACATAACTTTTAAAGCTTTTTGATTGATGGGAAATGGCAGGCAAGCTTGGCAGCCTGGCATGGACAGACTACCTTTTTATGGATATTTGGGCAGGGGAACTGGGTAGTGTATCTAGAAAGATTTGGGTTGCTCTCTCCCATTTTTTTTTCTCTTATTTACTGTCTATTTAATGAATAAAATATGGGGAACAGAATTCCTAACAAAATTCCTATTACAAAGTTGATGTGTCACATTTAATGGCACCACAGGATTTCATTTGCTAAGAATTAAAATTCATCTTTCACCAAAAAAAAGAAATCATCAATGCTCTGTCTCCTGTCCTATTAAAAAAAAAGATTTTGCAAGATTTAAATTGTATACGGTTTTTGGTTGAGTTATATTTATTATGATTGTGAACACAAAAGTCCTGAAACTATAAAATAATGATGTTTCTCCATTAAATCCTAAAATTTTGCAGATTTTGTAGGGCATTTAGTTTGCACGTTTTAAATTTTTTTAGATGATATGCTATGCTAAATCATGCAAGACTAAGGAGTATAAGACATGGATGTATGTTTTTCTGATGTGGGGTTGGGTATCCTTCTCTCCCAATTCACTACTTTCAATTTCAATGCAAATTGCATGATTTCATTCTAACTAATGGAATTAACAATAACATCTTTCCTTTCTAGAATTCTACTTAACATGGTGTGTCATTGATCCTTACCTCAAAATGTATTTCATTAGATAAGGTTCAAGCCGTCATTTGTTAACCATGGGGATTGGTGAAGCACTCTCAGAATCTCAGGTCCAAGTTCGCAGTTTTTGGTCACAGTTCCATTCTGCATGCTCCCGGGCACTCGACAGAAGAAAGTGCCACAATTAAGCTGCAAGACTGAGTTCCTCTGTGACCTGCATTTTCTGCAATTGCTGAATATGGCCATGTGGTTGGAGAAAAAATTAACAATGGCATCTATTCCTGGGTCACATGTTACTGGAAAAAAACACCTTCAGTTATATTCTTCATTATGACAAAACTGAATATCAGATTTAAAAAGGATGCAACCACCTTCAATATCCTACAGTTTTCATAGTCAGTATGCACTACAGTAAGATGGCCAAAGGAACTCCATCCACCTAAAACTTCAATACATTTATAATTTGCTAAAAAGTTTAGCTACCATTGTTTAGCCTTCGAAAACCTGTGAACATCTTTAAAAAGCAAGGACCACATTAAAGGCATATTTGAATTGATTACCAATATCATATCATATGTTTCTTCAGTCCAGGCTTCATTATTCAAGCAAATAGGAATGCACCTTTATCTTTGTCCCGAGATATTTGGAAATATAAAGATCACCAGTCATGGATGTCCAGCATATCTTCATTGCAGTGTTAAAATGGCTTCAATAATGTGAACCGCCCAAGGAACTCACAAATTCATCTCCACAAAGAAAGTTGAATATATGATTCCTTTTTCAGGAAATTGAAGATCATTTATCTTCTTAAACCACTTGATTGTAAGATTTCCATTGTACATTAAGAGCAAAGGAAAGATGATTTCCAAAATCAGTAGTATTATTCTCCTCAACCAAAGCATTGCTCATGAAGCCAAGGTGATTTTCAGGGGATGGGAGAAAGCCACTCGACTCGCTGCCTTGACTTGCAACTTCAAAATGATTGCAATCAGAAATCAGATTAAAGCAATTTGAGGAATGTGATAAGGTCAAAGGAAGATGTTGCAAATCTGCAATTATTTCTTCATCTGTTTCTAAAATAGATCTTCCAAACTCATGTTTCTCATAGCTGGTACTAGTGGGAGACACTAATGTATAAAAGTATTGGGGATAATTTCCTAGTACAGGTGATGAACACAACCCAAGAGTACCAAATGATTCGCGCCAGTTATTTAGACTTTGCTGATGATTCCATGAACTTTGTACTGCAGGAATTAGGGTCCAATTTGTATCTGGACAAGTAGCTGATAAGCTCCTTTCATTTACGTCAGGGTGCCACTGAAGCAATGCCAAATGTGGTTCTCTTCCAGGAGATCCATTTGGATCATGCGAATCATCTAGCTTTTCGAAAGAATTAAATGGAATATCTAGACTTAGCTGATGATCCCATGAACATTGTAATGCAGGAACTATAGTCCAATTTGTATTCTGGTAAGTAGCAGATGAGCTTCGTTTATTCATGTTTACAGAATCCCATTCAAGCTGCGGAAAACATGGATCTCTTCCAGGCAACGACCCAGTTGGATCACGCAAATAATCAGGCTCTTTAAAAGAACTAAATGGTAGAGAAGATTGAGGTCTTACAAATGGAAAGCCAAAAGTGGGGTCACCTTCAACGCGGGAGATTAGATTTTTCTCTCTTACTTCATAGCTAGGTGACTCTAAATACTTTTGAAGGGTGCTGTGGTTGTTATAGGGTGGAGAGTGGATATTAGAGAGCGTAGTCTCCCTCGATCTGTCTGACCAGTAAGATGATGTACCATTTAAGGAATCCCTTTCAAGCAGTGGCAAAAAAGGCTCACTTGCAGGTAAAGATCCATTTGGGTCATGCAAATCATCTGGCTCGTTGGAAGAAATAAAGGGTAGAAAAAATCCATGTCTCACGAATGGAAAGCCAAAAGTGGAGTCATTGTCAATGCAGGAAGTCAGATTTTTCTCTCTTAGTTTGCAGGTAGGTAATTCTAAATTCTTTTGAAGAGCGCTGTGATAGTTATAGGTTGTAGAGTCGATATCAGAGATCGCGGTTTCCCTTGATATGTCTGACCAATAAGATGGTGTAGCATTTTCCAAGTATGATGGTGTATCTTGAATTTCCATGATCTTCCTTTCTGGCAACCTGTAAATTTTCTTGGGAGGAATATCAGACTTGGGACAAGCAAATAACTCAGCTTTGGTATTGCTTTCCAACGGTGCAGACTCTGCGCTTCTGTAACCCTGAAAGAGTCAAAATTTCCTTTTAGTAATCAAGTTAAGGGAAGATATCATATCTACAGTAAGTTACAAAAACATACATTCTTCTCATTGCTCCAAGGAAAAAGGCGACTAAGGAGCACTGAAATGACATCACACCTGAGAAAACATCTAGTCAGTGCATGATATGAATTGACAAAATGAAATTAACTTTTGATCATGACAAGTCTAACCCCTTGGAACCGAGTTCCTCTATCTCAGGAAATGAGTTATGAGCCCACTGCAGCAGTTTCTCTCTCTTTCTAGAAAATAATTCTGCTTCATCAGCATGGGACCCTGAAAGTTGAAATTATCTAATTTTATTTCATGAAATGACTTAAATATTCTCAGATTTAGCCAATGACTACTATTCTTTCAGATAGCAGATGATGATTTCATCCCTTTTTTTCTATATACAGCTTGGTCTGCGGCATTTCCCTATATCCATTTTCCCCTCTTTACCTCCTTTACTTTCGAAACAGAGAATAAAAATATTGACAATAGGATATCTACCTCCTGGTTTCTTGTTGTCACTATGATGCTGTAACCAATCTTCTATGCTAAATATAGGCTCAACGGCTGAAAAGGCATTCTTTAATTTGACCTCTGCTAACAAAAACAAGAACAGTGGTTACTTGCAAGAAAAAACTTCATAACTTTGGCTTCTTTGGGGACTGGACATGAGAAGTTTAACTAAAGAGTTTCAACTGGGGATAGACCATGGACAAAAAAGGTTGGCAACTTTACAGTTGTACCAGGAACAAAACTTTTATGCCATAGATTAATATTTACATTAATAAACTGAAAAAACAAAGACATAAAGAGGTACAAATGACAAGTCGAAATGATACCTATTGAAGCACAACTACATAGCAGTGGTTAAAAGATAAAGATAGCAATCAGTGAAGCAAGAGACTGATAGAAACAAGAACCAAATAATTTGCTTTACAGGTGCACACCCGAATTATTCACTGCTCTGTCGACTGGTGAGGGGAATGAATCAAAGTTAATAAGTGTCACATTGTTAACGGGCAACGGTGATCTTGAGTCCTTAGAGTTAACTTTTTCAACGAACAACCGTGATCCCAACTCGTTAGAGCTAGCCTTTCCGGCAGGAGACGGACAATTTATAGTAATTTTGGTCCCCTCTGAGGACTTAGAGATGTTCCTAACTGTTCTGGTCCGCTCTGCCCAATAAAGAAGAAAATATCATAATTGCATTGTTAAGAAAGAAACTAGGAATTAAATGTACTGAACAAAATGAAGGCGGTATCAATCAATTTCTGTTAAAGTGAGGACAATATCTGATTTAAACCAACCTACTGCTCTATAAAATTCGCCGGAATTCCATTTGTGTGGTTGGTTTTTGATCCTCTGCATTGAATGTGAATCAAATCTTTGGCCCGCATCTTTCTTCAGTTTATTGAAAAAGGCAAACTCAGAAGTTTTAGGGCCATCAGCTGCATATGAAGAGAATTAAACAGGTAGAAGTAAAAAAGGAAACGAGCAGCTAATCTAAATAAATTCCATAAAATTATTCAAAACAAACAACTGAAAGAGAATTAAACAGGGCGTGCTCGGATTTAAAAAGATAGAGCCAGCGAAGTTCAAATTAAACTCAATCACGTTTAATAAATGAATAACTGGAAAGGAAAAGAAGGGAGCAAGAGAAAACCTCGATTTGATCGCGAATCGGGTAGGGTTACGGGGCTCCTAACTTTGGGGGGAGCTGCAGTAGATGAAATTGGAATTGGAGATGGATCTTCGGGGTCAATATCCTGATATCTTCTCTTCATTTTGATCCAAATTCTCCCATTTGTTATTGGATTTCTTGGATGGGGTAAAATAAAAAACCCTAGCTTTTGTTTGAATGAGGATTTAGATCGGGGAACTGAAATTAGTGAGGAACTATAACCGTTGTTTGAGAGGAAAAAAACTGAAAAAGAAACTGAAAGTTTTGGCGCCTAAATGGCGCGTGAGATGGGGCGCACTATAATACACCAAGTCCAAGATCCTATTCCTAGGCTTGCTCTTCTTTTTTCTTTTTTGGGAATGAAAACTTTCCATTGTTTACCTAATAGTTTAATTAATTTTATAAATTTTTTAATAATTTATTAGATTTTTATATTTTTATAATATTTATAATTTTAATAAATTTAAAATTTTATAAAAATATTAGATTAAACTAAAATTTATCAGTGTCAATATTTGATTAGTTTGTCAATTTATTTTAATAGTCAACGTAGTTAATGACAAGCATCGTTAACAAAGAGGTTTAATTTATTATTTTAGCTATGATGGAGACTTAATTGGGTGCAAATTTAATTCAACGGTTTAATTGATTTTATTTTTACTTTTTTTGTATTTTTAAGGGTTTTTTGACATATAAGAAAAAAACACTTTTGAATTATAAGCTATATGTTTAACCTTGTTTATACCTTAAAAGTACTATTTCAAAAGGGTGAGTATTTGATACGCTGGTAATATTTTTATTTTACAATCAACCTTAAAAATTGACATGTGATTCTTTTTTAATATCTATTTTAAATATTTTACTATATCTTTACGGGACACTTGTTAATCCCTAACCTTATTTGTAGAGTCTAAAAACTTCATCGAGAGTGTATCAAATATTTTTCCTTTAAAAATGATAAACACAACTTAAATTTGGGAGAATAAAAGAGTTTTTTAGGTTTATCTCTTTTAGAGGTGTTTATGAGCCAAGTCGGATTAGTATGAGCCTACCTTATCCATTGTATTAATATCATTTATGATTGCTAAACCCAACTTGATTTGAAATATAGATTTTAAATTTTATCTAAGTCAACCTATATTCGTAAATGATTAAATCAAACTAAATTAGAAAATATATATATATTAAAATATAATTATTTTGTTTAATATATATTTTACCACCATTATATATAATATTTTATTAAATCAAAACAACATTAAAGTATTTATTTTTATTTTTCATGTCATATAAATCACATAATATATATTATAAACTAAATTGATTCGACTTTGAATATTAAAACTTAAATTACACCTTGTTTTATATTAATTTAATTTCTTTTACATAAATTATTTTTATATAATATTTTATTTAAACCTTTAATTTTTTTTACTTTTAGTTTTTCTAATGTCTTTTTTATGGTGTAAAATATATTATATAACATGACAATCCTAAAATATCAGTCACCTTATTTTCAGTTATGCATCCACATAATTCAAAATTAAATCCACATACCAATGGCTATTAATTTCAATATTTAACTTTTGAAATTCGAGAAATAAAAATAAAAGTATAATAATTGATTTAACTCAACTTAAAAAAAGTTATTTTAGTTTTTATTTAATTTTTATATTTTAGCTTTTAAATTTGTACTTTTTGTCAAATCACCTCAAAATAGAAAGAAAAATTAGTATTGTTTCACTTTGCTTGCATGACATACACGTGCATTGCCACGTGTATGCCACGTCAGTTAAGTTAACAAAGTTTATTATTTCATCTAGTGAATTAAAAAAAAAGAGTGCCAAAAAAATCCAAAAACTAAATATAAATTAAAAAATTAGAAAAAAAAGACTAAATATTCAAATATATCATTAAGAACAATGAAGATTTGCATAATTTTATCGAATGTTTATTTGTTTATCTTTTTTTTTTTGTTCATCAAATATTTATCAGATTGTGAGGATGACTTCTAAAGACAATGTACAAGCAAAAGAGATATGGTGCATAGGTGGCAGCTCCCTAGTGGAGGAAACGATTTAGTCCACTTTCTCAAGATGAGATAATCCTGGGAAAATCCAAATTTCCCTTCTACAATTTTTCTGCCACACTATCCCTTTGTTACAGACACAGAAAAGATCAGAGCGTGGAGACATGGCTAGCTGCTGCAACATGGCATCGGCTGCTTCAGGTTTCTTGCTAACACCCAATGTTTCTGCAGGGACTTCTAAGACCAACAACAACAACAACATGGTGTTTTTCCCATCCAAGACCAACAACACTTCAAGGCTTGTTGTGAGGGCAGCTGATGAGGCTTCACCACCACCACCACCACCCTCTCCAACCCCAGCAACCGCCACTGCACCACCTGAAGGGGGTGAAGCCCCTAAGCCTAAGCCACCACCAATAGGACCAAAAAGAGGCACCAAGGTTAGCTCCCTTACATGTAGAATATATCTACAGAGATGATGTAGGGAAAATAAGTAAACATAAATCACTCTCTGTTAAGCTTTGATCATTAAACAGGGAATCAAAATTGTTACTATGAACAACAAGTTTGATGAAATGATGTTCGATATGATAGGTGAAGATTCTTAGGAGGGAGTCCTACTGGTACAACAGCTATGGATCAGTTGTTACAGTTGACCAGGTCACTCTTTCTCTCTTTCTTCTTCCAGCTCCATGTGCATGCATGCATGTATGAAGGAACTATATGGATCTAATTTTGTTTCCATTTGGTGCAGGATCCCAAGACTCGGTACCCAGTTGTGGTTCGATTCAACAAAGTTAATTACGCCAATGTATCTACCAACAACTACGCATTGGATGAGATTGAAGAAGTTAAATGAGTCACTGTTTCATTTTGTAATAATTTTGGGTTTCAATGATCCTATGGCTAATATATATATCGTCTTCCCCCCTCTATCTGGCTTTGAGCTTGTTTCTACCAAAAACAACGTGTACAATACTATCATCTTTCTCTTTATTTCTCTCATTTATTAATGCCTTACTTTCCTATGTTATGTTTCAACACATCAGTGACAAAATTGGTGATCATCTGATAAAACCCTGAAAGGTTCTTTTGGTGTTATACTGTTTTTTGTTGCAGTTCAAAACAGTGTCTGGATCCAATTGTGCTACAAGTGTAAAAGAATAGAGCACCTTCCAGACTCATTTTGAGTGTACCTTTGATGCTAAACAATGTTTGAAAAATATAATTCCTGTTCGGGTCGACGTTTTATGCATAAAATTGATTAAAGCCCCCTGTCAGACTCGTTTTTATCATCTTAACAGCTGAGCTTCCTCCGAAGGGCATGACTGTTTTTCGAGACCAATTAAGATTTCGAGACAAAAGACCTTCTACTTCCATATACATGAATCATTTAGCAAAAAGGTTCATTCACGACATAACATGATGTTACCATGGCTACCAACAAGCTACTGCATGCAGTATTAGTTCCTCTTGGTTTCTCATTCTGATTGCTTCCGAAAGAATGATAACTGAATCGAGGTATCATAGACGACAAGATTAAAAAGAATATGTATTTGTAGATAAATAATGTTGTTTTGGGATACAGATAGTGAAGAACACTGTAAGATCTACAATAGAACATGAGCAGCAACATAAGATGAGACCATATATATGTGTATGTATTCAGCTTGAAGCAAATTCCTGTTTTGTCATTTTGTTGTTGGACATAGGAAAAATGTAACATTCAGAAATACATAACCTCTTGTTTCCTTCTGTTTTGCATAGTTTTACAAGAAGAAAACCGGTCCTGGTGATGATAGGCGTTATTACAACAAAACTCAGTAATTAAAGGAGGCAAAAATGATAACATTCAGATTATACTACACAATATTTCATTGTTTTAGGAACAAGAATCCATAATATCCCCTTCTTATATTCCCTTACCCTGGCATTGTTTCACCATCTCATTCCTTGTAGATGAAAACTTCATTTCTAAACAAGAAAATAAACCCGAATACTCTTTACAGCATTTGATTATAATATGAAGCATATATATATATGTAAAATAAAGAATAAATTAGTACATACTGCAACTTAATGTGAAAACCTATAAACATATAGAAAGGTAAACTAACCTTCCTTCAAAGAACTCTTCCATCCATTCCATCAAGAAGACCTGACCATAGCCCCTTTACCGGTGGCAACTGAGCAACAAGAGCATTCCAAGGAGGGAAACCAACACCACTTCCACGCACACGACCATCCAAGCGCAGAGATAAATAACTATATAATGAACACCACATAAGTAAATTTCACTGACATGGGGATTTCTATTGACGATTTTCTAAGCACTTGTTCTGCAGTTATCAGTTCAAGTTTATAGTTAGCTCGTTTCCAAGATTGTCTAGAGGTGCAAGTGAAATGATTGATAAACACCTAAAAGTAAGGTCATAAGTGAAAAAGTATTCATTTGTAAGGTCTAAGAAGGCATGTCTCGCTATATTCCAGGATCTACGAATGAGAAGAAGATAGTAAGGTGGAGGAACCCTTACACAGGAGATTCAGGGGAAATGCCAGCCAGTTTCTTTTGTTCATCCAACCACCTGTATTTAAAGTTCAAACAAAGATATATCAGATAAGACAGAGAGAACATGAAAACTGCCAAATAAAATGATCATTGATTTGCTCGGAATCTTACTCAGTCCACTCAGAAACATAAACCGGGGCCAGTTGCCAAAGCCTCTTTCTTTTCTCAGTGATCTCTTTCATGTCTTCACTCTCATCGAAGTCGAGACTAGGTGAGTTTCCATCTGTAGCGAAAGGAACCACCAGCACTCCTCTTTCGAGAAGGCTCTCAGTGAATGGTTCACTAAGTTTAAATGACTCTAGGATAAACGATGCAGGGCCAGAACATATTACAAGACGAGCAATTCCTCTCAAACTGCTAACCGAAATGATCTTATTTTGATTCACTCGGAGCTTAAGATTGGAAAGGCTTTCTTCTCTCGAGAGTCTGGCTAGTTGCGCATTCTTAGCAGTGTTCTCCCTGAAATACAGAAACGCAAAGATAGATACTGCTCCAATGTCTATGCCAAGACCTGTTAAAATATCGGGAACTTCGGATGATCTTGCAGGATTGGTTAGAGAAGAAATTAACTGCGTGGTGGCTATTAATCCTCCCAAGGAACCACTCGCAATGAATGTGAGGTAAAAGAACATACGCACAGACCGAAAGGGAGATAGAACTTCACTCCTTATCTTGGCTGCAGAACTGAGAACACATACAGTTATTAACAAGCCTCACTTGTAAAACAAAATCAAAAGTATTCAATAACAATAAATCAAGTCAGAAATTTTGCCACTGAAACTCCATCATGGTGCATCTAAATCCATTGGACTCACCAACTCATTTTAGGAAGAAATGTGTAAAACCAAGCTATCATCAGGTCTTATCAGACATCAATGCAAATGCTAAATCAACCTCATCTCAATAATCATCAACATGAGACAAAAGACTCGTGTTCAAGACTTCAATTTACACTAGTCTTGAGTTAGATCCTTAGACAACCCCTATACCTACCCTTTAATAGAAAATAATCCTCAACATTCCCTTGTTCCATATCCTCCTCTCCCTCCCTAACACCCCATTTTCAGTGACACCTTAAGCTCCAAAAGTCTAATATTCTCAGCTTCAGTTGAAGAACAAAAGCTTGCATCAAAATTCTCTCAATGGATTTCGAAAAAGAATCTCCAAAACCCATAAATATGAGTACAAAATCAGATGAAATTAAAAAGAAATACAATTAATGAGAGAGAACTGAGAAGAAGTTACCTAACTTGTGAGGAGGAAGAAGGCTTATTAGCAGCTGAACAAACGATGGAAGAGGAGACTGAGACTGATGATGGCTTTGCATGAAATCTTGTACGTATATTAGACGGTGCATTCTTTCTATAAACGGGGTTTTGGAAGCAAAATCTGAAACTACTGTACTTTTGTCTAAGGTTTGAGGGGCCAATAATGTAACAAAATTGAGCCATGGAAGCCATGGCCACACAGCAACCTGGAACTTGGGGGGAGTTCTGTTGGTTTGGTTCGTTACATTCATTTCTTACAGTTAAACACTGGCGTTCCTTGGAGAGATGTGATCAATAAACTGCCACGCTTACCAGTTATTGTCTCTGAGTTGCCCAATTTTCTTTTTGGGCCTTGTTTTTTAGACCCTAACCAAAATATTTTGGACCCTTTATTTCGACCAGGACCAGAACCAGGATGGACCTTATTTAGAATATTAACAGTGCTAAATTCCGAGTTATAGCCCATTCTCAATGAAGCTTCACCGAAGTTGCAGCATTGACAAGTCTTTGTTACGTAGGGGAATGTCATATCTTAGAAAAGTCTTTGGTCATCTAAGAAATTTTCAAGCCAAAAACTTGGACCAAAAGTCTATACATATGCGAACATTGTCATGGCAGGGAAGCAAAAACATACAAGAACAAAAAATCAATTGAAAATGGGAGAAGTGAAGGTTTTAGGGTCTTGGTCGAGTCCATATGGATTGAGGGTACAATGGGCTCTGGGACTGAAGAGTGTGGAGTACGAATACATAGATGAAGATTTATTAAACAAGAGTCAGATGCTATTGAAGTATAATCCAGTTCATAAGAAGATCCCAGTTCTTGTTCATAATGGTAAACCAATTGCAGAATCGGCTGTTATTCTCGAATACATCGAGGAGACATGGCCCTAGCAGCATCCTTTGCTTCCTAAGGATCCTTATGAAAGGGCCATGGTAAGGTTCTGGATCAACTTCCTCGACAACAAGGATAAGGTAAATTAATTTAACTGCATAAATCAACTGAATTAAAATCCGGGTTTATGTTATTATTCATGCTTGTACAGTTGATAATGTGAATTTCAAATGAAAAATTGCAGGTAGCTCCATTCATAACATTCTTCATTGGGGTTGGGGAGGAACACAAGAAGGCAGTAAATGAAGCAAAGGAGTTGCTAAAGTTGTATGAAGAACAAGTGCTTGGGGAGAAGAAATATTTTGGTGGTGAAGAAATAGGGATGTTAGATTTGGCCATGGGGTGGATGGCCTATTTTGGAGTCATTGAAGAAATAGTTGATGTCAAAATATTGGACGCAGAGACCTTCCCTCGATTGCATGCATGGATTCAGAATTTCAGGGCCCATCCTGTGATAAAAAACAACCTTCCGGATCATGATCGATTGCTGCAAAATTACACAGAGAAAAGACAAAGGTTTCTTGCATATTCACCACACACAGAAAATGCTTAAATTCCTAGTATTATATTCTATTTGTATGGCTATATATAAGCCACTTTTTTTTTTTTTTTGCTTTCTTTTGCTTGTTCAAGCTAATAAACTCTTTTTATGCAATTTTGGTTATTATTGTGACAAAATTAAGCTTGGGATGATTGATATTGAGGCTATAAATGAATTCGGCTTGAACAATCAAATTTTTATTCATGTTCGTTTGGTTAGTTTATTTGTGTCCGTTCATGTTTAATAAGAATTCCTTTTTTGTATGAAATTATTAGTTAATACTTTTTTTTGAGAAACCAAAGTATTTTTCATGTCCATTTTATGATTCATAGAGATTAATTTTTTTCAAAGTTCAATTGACCCTTCCAACAATGTCGAGTTCAAGGTTCGAACTTGTGTAAACATATAATTGAACATATCACGAACAGTTTTCATAAATAACAAAGAAACAAACAATCAAACATAAATAAATTTTATTATGAACCATATATCGAACGCTCAATTCATTTATTCACATTTGCTTTAAGAAATGTTTCTTCAAGTGTGCTTGCAGGAACTGGGGATTTCAATAAGGATGTGTGAGAAATTTCATTTGATACTATTT
Organism: Gossypium raimondii; assembly: GCF_025698545.1. Lineage (NCBI taxonomy): Eukaryota > Viridiplantae > Streptophyta > Magnoliopsida > Malvales > Malvaceae > Gossypium > Gossypium raimondii. Next base: position 4,707,162 of record NC_068571.1, on the reverse strand, counting down.
CCATGCCTAATTTTGGTGGACAATGTGAAACATTGAGACATTTGAGGCAAATATAGACGACGACAACAATGGAAAACAAGCCCACTAGGACCAAGTTTTCCATGGTAACATCCAAACAGAACATTTAAAATCCATTCTACAAGAAATACAGGCACATAAAATCACGGCATCCTCGACCTTTAAACCTTCCCCGGTTTCTATCCTACAAGGCAATGATCATGTATTATCTTTCTACGTTCGGAAAATCCTAACCTAAAACATTTTTATCCGTCATCAGAAGAGAAGAACTCATCAATTCTTCTCTTAAGAAAGGAGGAAAAAACTAGTTAATGTAATCTTTTAGCACAATAAATTCTAAAAGTAACCATTTACAATTAAAACAGTACCTTAACAATACTACCAAGTACTTGTAAACTGCAGTCTGCAACATTATTTTCGATTCATTTCTTCTTTTCCAGGAACTCATGAATCACTAAATCCTACCGGTTAAGAATTTGGTCATATAATCAAACATGGTTCACATGGGATAACATGCAACGGTTTCATACTTTTAGCATCTAGTTTGAATAAGGAGATTTTAAACAATTAACTTATGGGGTTCTGAAGTAAATAAATATAATAGAATGGAACATATCTGCTTAAAGAGAAGGAAAATGGCGAGCCTTGTAATAGGATCTGAAGTTTGCCACAGGATCATATCGAATGAGCTAGTTTTCCTTACTTTTTGCGGTAGCTTCTGACAGCAAAGGTTCCAGTTCTCCTTTACGATATAGTTTGACAGTATCTGCTGCAGAACATGAAGCATCAATAACTGAAGATCTATTCACTCAAATTCTAGAACAAAGTGTCTCTTACTCCAAAGAAACCCAAGTTACTCGAACAGAAAAAGAAATGAAAAAAAAACCTCTAAGATCACTTCAAGAATCATGTTGTACATCCAAATTTAAGAGACAATGATTAGAGAATTTACTTTCGACTAAAACCAAAGACAAAGATTGGAAAACTTGAAAGGTTCTTTTTCCCCACTGGATGGCAGGAATGAAAGAATCACAAAATTCCGAGTACCATAAAATGGTGTATGACATTATTAGGAAATGTCTAGAGTTTAACGTCTTATTTTGGAATCTATTTATGTCAATTCATTTTAGCAGTTAGACATATTCCAGGCTATTAAAAGATGCAGCAGGGCCTCATTTTAAAGAATGTATCATTCAAGAGAAGAAAAAGCATGAATACCTGTACAGCCACCGATGTGTTTACCCCCTGTTCAAAGCAGATACAGGATTAGAGCATCAGTTATACTTATATAACCAAAGAAAATTGCTAACTGTTATTTCACAGGTTACTTTAAACAAAGTTCTTAAGGTTGGAGTTCAAAAGTATCACAAAGCAGGCAATGAGCACGATAATTTTTCCTGTCACTGCAACTTCTTTTAGAATCATAACAAAAAAAAGGGCTGTTGTTTCATAAGTGATTCTTTTAACCAGAACTTGAACCGGAAAAAAAAGAAGCCATTAACAGATAAGCCAAGTGCAAAGTCATGATGCTCAAACTGGTTTTCTTATTAAACTATGACCGACTTCTGTTCTGTTGGTAAAGAACAACCTGACAAGACAGCCTTCTACTGCATCCTTTCATAGTTAGTAAACATTAAAGATAATAAATGGACTGGTAAGGGCTTTATACATATAAAAGCAATAAGCCATGCATACTGTTTTACAGTCAAGGGAGTTCTATATCTGTTAGGTAAATGCTAATTCAAGAAACTTACCAATAAAAACATTTGGGACAGTGTGTTGCCCAGTAAGCCGCTCCAGCAACTTCTGCACTTGAGGCCCTTGGGCACCTGAAAAAGATAGAACTCTTTAATAAGCAAGATCAATATTACGATGTAAAGTAATTGACTGCGTGGTCCAATTTGAGATATTAAACTTCATTCACAAATTCTGTTGAATTTGGAGAATGGAAGCATGAATTACAACCCAGAAATAACATTCTTTTGAATAAGATAAATGTTATATAAACTCAATTTCCAGCTTTCCGACCACTTTTTCCAAGAGAAAGTGTCACATGGTGATAAGTGATCAATTTTTACTTACTGTTATGATTTCAAAGAGGTTACGAATCTGAGACTTTCATAATTTCAATGGGTTTTAGAAGCACAACGAAGAACTACAAGACACTCAATTTTCATTATAACTTCACCGATATGGTGAACTTAGCCTCTGGAAGACCTCAGCGTTCTTCATTATTTGTTTCTTAATTTAAGCAGAAAATAGACCAAACTTTCAAAGTTGATATTTTCTAGATTCACATTATTCATCCTCATTGCATTCAACATCTCAGCCTCAGGTTATCAATCAACTTGGCCGAGGCCAAACAGGTAGAAGCAAGAGGGCACACTCACAAGGACTCTTCAAATGAAACGTCCAGCCATCTTCAATGAATGACATTTATTAAGACAAATGCATTTCTAAACTGTATGGAAATTTCAAATGCAGCAAGAAATCAAAAAGCACTCTTTATCATCATCGATCAATCCAATGAAGTTACAAAAAATTAACAACAAGGTCAAAGTGAACCAAAATAGTGTCTTTAATGACCCGGGTTCAGACGTCTCCTCACACCACCACAAGTTACCTAGCGTATGCTTAGGTAAAAAAAAACTGTCTTCTTTGGATACAACCCTCAAAGTTTTATCATCCGACTGCCCTCCCTCGATATGAACCAAAGGAGGTGCACCTTTGGGTAACAAAGGTGGGCCTATAGGTGCCAAAAAGGAAATATGTTTCCTTTAATGTAATTGATGTAAGGGTAGGCGTGGTGACAACCAAAACTCGGTATATGTAGTGATGTGGAGAGAGTCTAAATCAAGGGTCATTATAGTATCTCTACAACATTTGGTAATATTGAGTAACCTAAGGGGAAACACACACACACACACTTTATAGCATAAACATAACAAGAGCAAAAATTTTGAAGAAAAGACTAACCCATTTCATCCAATTCAATAACCAAAGGCTCCACACCAAGTTTCTTGAACAATGATTTCACCTCTGAAGAATACCTGCAAACAAGGAAAGCATTAAAAAAAAAAACCCAACTCAAATCTCCCTAAAAAAAAACCCGATTCACACAAGAAATCAACAAATTTATTTAATATTTTTTTTAAAAAAAATAACAGATGAAACTTAGGAGAATAATCGAGATTTGAACTCACGAGCACCAAGACTTAGAGTATACAACAACTGGGTTACTAGCCACGGTCTTCTTAACACTCTCCTCAAGCCTTGACCCAAATGAAGAACCCATGCTTCGCACCAACATGGGTTTACATTGCTTCCTGGAGACATTGATGCCCAAACTGAAGCTGGTCGATGTTGAAGCTCTGTTGCTTTGAATACGAAGAAATTCGTTGCAAGGAAGGTGTGAGAAAGAGGCAGGACGGTCTAGAGGAACATAGCTGAGGTTTGGCATATGAGATGTAATTGCCATGGTATTTTTTTTTTCCCTTTCTGGTTATTTGTTTGTTGAGATTGATCTCGTCTCGTGTCGTGTGTTTCAGCAGCTATTTTTGGAATTTTACTCTGTCCTTTCGTTATTATTGTTTTCAGGTTGTGTGGGCTGGGCTTTCGGCTTTGCTTGCTCATTCTCCCAAACCAAATATAAACGAGACTTGAGCCTTAAGTAGCCTTCTTTTCCTTTTATATTTTTTAAGGTAATTTTTTATGGGTTAATATTTAGTATATCGAAAATATTTTATTTTATTTTATAAGTAATTTTAAAAAAATATATTTTTTAGTATTTATTTGGTATAATGATTTTTTAGTCCTCAAGTTTACAAAAAAAAATTATTTTAGCATTTTATTTAATTTTTATTTTTTAAACCTTAAATTTGAGTTTTTTTTGTTAATCACTCAAAATGAGTGGAAAAAGTTAATATTTTTAACTTTGTTGATGTTGCATATATGTGGATTGTCACATGATGACACTCCGGCATCTAATTAATTTTTAAAATTTAAAATTTCAAAAAAATTATAAAACTATTTTTAAAAATTTAAAATTATAAAAATATTCTTAAATAATTTTAAATTCTTTTTAAAATTAATTAAATGCTTATGTGTCATCTACGTAGAAAACTACGTGTATGCCGCACAGAAAAGTTAACAAATGTTAACTTTTTCATCTATTTTGGGGTAATTTGACAAAAAAATGCAAGTTTAAGGGCTAAAAGTGATAAAAAATTAAATAGAGGGCTAAATGATTTTTTTTTGTAAAGTTGGAGGATCAAAAAAGTCTTTATGCCTATTTTTTTAATATTTTACTATACCACACTTGTTAACCCCTAACTCTATTTGTGGAGTTTAAAAATTCTATTGATAGCGTACTACATATTTTCTTTCCCTATTCTTATTTGAGGACTGTCAAAGATAAAATTCAAGACTTTAAATAATATTAAAATGATCTTAAGAAGTTAGATGTTCAAACATTTATTAACATTTTATATTTTTAAGAGTGCAAACTAATATTTTATATATATTATCACTAATACTTTACTCATTTAATCAATAATAGTAAAGTGAGATCTAGGATTTATGATTTGAGACTTAAGATTTTAGAGTTTAGAATTTTAAAATTTAAGGCTTAAGATTTATGTTTGGATTTATGATAGGTATCGTAATTTAGGATCTAGGGTTTTAAGATTTTAAAGATGCAAGGTTTAATATTGGATCGAGATTAAATATTAGTGTTATAAGTTTTAAGGTTTTTGGCTTCATGTTCTTTTTATTGGGTGAAGAATGTAAAATTTTGGTTTTTGATATTTAAGGTTTAGATTTTAAAATTCTAAAATTTAGGGTTTAGTGTTGTGTTAGGATTTATGGTTAAATTTAGGATTAAGATGTAATTTTAAGGGTTAACATTCAATTATTAGGTGCAGAATTTAAGATTTTGGTTTTTAAGGCTTAAGTCTTATGATTTTAGGTTTTAAGGATTTATGATCATATACATTTTAGGTTTAGGGTTTTTAGTTTTGTGTTGAGTTAAGATTTAGGGTTTAAGGTTTAAAATTAGTGGTATGAAGTATTTCTTAAGGGTACGAGTTTGTAACTGTAAGGTTTAGTGCTTTGGTTGAATTTATGGTTAATGTTTTTGTATTTAGGATTTAGGGTTTAATTTTAGAATTTACTATTTTGTATTTGTGCCTAGTGTTTGGATTTAAGTTTTACAATGTTGGTTTAGAGTTTGTGATTTTAAGGTTGAGGGTGTTGGGATTTAGGATTTATTGTTTATGAGTTTATAGTTTGGGTTTTTAGATTTAGGGTTTATGTTTTGAATTACAAGTTTTGAGCTTAAGGTTTAGGATTAATATTAAAATATAATATTTGAGGCTTAGGTCTAGGGTTTAGGGTTTTGGTAGAGTATTTAATATATTGATTTTTTGGTATTTAAGGTTCGTGTTTTCATTATTTAGAGTTTTGGGTTTATGTTTTTGTTAGGACTTGATGTTTAGATTTAGGGATTGGTGTTTTTGGTTTAATGTTTAAGGGTTTATGTTTAAAATTTAGAGTTTTGATTTTTATGGTTTGGTGTTTTAGATTTATTATTTAATATTTAGTGTTTAGTATTATGGTAGGTTTAGGTTTTTGGGTGTAGAGTTTATGTATATAATGGATGGTTTTTGATTTTTGAGTTTTCGGGTTTAGTTTTAGTTCATGGCACATGATTTATGATTTTGGGGTTTAATATTTAAATGTTTATCACCATGTTTAGATTTTAGACTTTTAGATTTAGGGTTTAATATTTGAAGTTTAGTTGTTAATATTAGGTTAGTGGTTTATATCTAACATTTAGAATTTTGATTTCATAGTTTAGAATTTTTGGATTTAAGATTTAGGATTATTGTCGGGACGTAATGTTTAGGGCTTAGTGTTTAGTTATTGGGTGGGGAAGGTAAGTGGTTTTTGGAATAGGGCTTGTTATTTTAGGGTTTAAGATTAGTGTTAGGAATGTTAATGGTTTAATGTTCGGTGGTTGGGTAGAGAATTTAAGATTTTGGATTTTTGGTTTTTTATGTTAAAGTAAATTTAAAGGTTTATGATTATGTTTAAAAGTTAGGCTTTTGGATTTTAGGGTTTAAGATTTTTGTACTTTTGTATTTATATGATTTAGAATTGGTTTAGTTGTAGTTGGGATTTAAGATATTTTTAATTTCTGAGTTTAAGGTTTGAAGTTAGATTTTTTGATAGAGTGGTTTTTAAAAACAACAACTCAATGCCAACATAAAAATGCGGCACGAGTTTTTCACTAATATCATGGATGACATCATCTAGGACTTGTCTTATTTTTATAAATTGAGATTTAGAATATCTTTGATTAATCATTGAACATTTTCATTTGATTAAATAATAAAATATTAATATTAAAAAATTAAAACATGTATGAGAACCTTAATAAATTTTCATTTCATTTTAAAATTTCAGCAAAAAAAATTAAATAGAATAAATAGGTAGATAGTTACTTATCGCTATGGGATATTTAGTGCTTTCTCATTCTGTGATTCTAATAGAATATAGTTCCTTGTAATGTAATTGATGAGAATGTTATTATTGTAAAGTTACTTCATGATGTTTGGTTCAAATTGAAAATTATCGATCAAAATCTCGAAAAAAATTAAAACAATACATTTGTTATACTCAACACTTTCTTAAAATTGTATTCAAACATTTTAATATTTTCAATAATTTTATCATCAACAAGTATTTAAATTAAATGTTTAATAATAACATTCTTCAACAATCTTTATTATTATAAAATATTTGAATCGATAACTATGATGAATGTATTAACTATGGATATGATGTTGGAAATAGACTGATTTTATATCACCCTCAATTTGAACTAACAAAAACAATGTTTCCTTGCATAATATGGATTCCAAGCATTCATGATCTGGATGTGAATGAGGCGAATTACTTATCCCTGGGTCTATTAATGAACTATCTCTCCAAGGATTGTGAAAGATGTTCCACTAGAAATATTCTTGTTATTGTTTCGACTCATATTCCCCAAAAAACGAATTCCACTTTAATAGTCTAGAATAAATTAAATACATGTATTAAGATAGAATGCTTCTTATTCCACAACAACAAAAGCACTTTTTCACTCTTTCATATAGTAGGGGGTTTCACTTGGAAAAGAAAATATTCCATACTAATGAATTCAAGTCCATAATTGTGGGTTCCAATGCACGAGATGTTATAACACTTACCAATGAGGCCCTATCTATTAGTATTACATAGAAGATATCAATTATAGACACTAATTCAATTAGATCTGCTCTTTATAGACAAACTCGGGATTTGTGATCCAAAGTAAGATCGATTCAGGATAAGGGGCTTTTTTATAAAAATAACCTTAAAAAATTAATTAATTACTTAATTAACTTATTTTTTTGATAAAATACGAAAATAACCTGAAATCTACAGTAAAAATTGATGGAGCCAAAGTGTTCGGCGCCACCAACATGCCACGTCAACAATCTAAATTAAAAAATTAAATTTTTGGTGGAGCCATATAGAATAGCGCCACTTGTATAAATACTAGAGAAATACTGTGATTTTTAAAAGTATAAGGGGTTTAAGTAATTTTACCTTTTTTTGGTAAAGTTAAATAAATTTACGCTACCAGATTTTAAGAAAATAGCTATCTGTCACCTATTTCCTAGTAAAGACAAATTTTTTTTATTTTTTCCTTCACGTCACTTTTTATGATTTGTCCTTTTTATTTTTCTTTCATTTTAAGTTTTTATTTATTTACTTTTTTAAGTTTTTTATTTCTCCTTATTTATTTATTTTATTTATTTGTTTATTTGTTTATTATTGGTTTTGAAAATTTTGAAATGTTTTATAATATTATTTTTAAAATTTTAATTATATATTTTAAATTATTTTTAAAATTTTTAAATATTATTTTTAAATTTTAAATATATTTTTAATAATATAAAACATTTAAATATTTTAAAGATATCACCTTTCAAATTTATTATTAATTTTGTAATATTTTAAATGTATATTTTAAATATTTTTAATTTTACATATAATTTTTAAATTATGATTTTAATTATTTTAAAGATACTCAAACCTTTTTTAAATTCTATTTAAAATTTTAAAAATAATATTTTATCTAAAAGTGAAAATTGAATTAATTAGAAAAAATAAAATAAAATAATTTGTTAAAAAAGATTTATTTGTTAAAAATATAAATTTATTTAAAATATATATTAAAAATAAAAATAAAAATAAATATTATAACTGGTCACATCATGTCAATGACATCAGTGATGTGACCCGTTATTAACAATTATTAATTAAAAAGAAAAAAAAAAGAAGATGAATGTCTTGTATAAGGTGGGCCTTGGTCCCTTCAAATATTTGTAGAAGGAAGGAAGAAAGAGAAAAAAAAGAGTAAGTTATTTATATTTTTATTTTTATATTTTATAGTTATTGTAATATAATAATTAATTATATTACCTTTATGTTTTTATATTATGCATATATTAAAATATCTTTTGATCAAATACGGATCACACTTTATCGATGATCAACGAAACAGTAAAATTAATTATAAATTAAATAAAAAATCGTTTTAGTTTCTCGTTTTTCTTGCTAAGCTCTACTTTTCTCAACGTATTTTGATGGCATGAAACTGATCTCTATTTGGTTGTTATTATTTATTTTAACTATTTTCTTGCATGAAATTGATCTCTACATGTTAGTTATAATTTTTTTAATTTAGTACACATTCATAAATTTATATATTAATTTTTTAATATGACGACCTTTACGCTTAATTTTACTGTTTATTGTGCTTGGTTCCATTTGTAAGGTACAAAAAGTTATATTTTTCTTTAACGAGTGAATTTTTTCATAAAAGTTCTCATATGTAAAATAAATTTTCGAGTTTGAATATGCCTAGTTTATATTATATGTAAAACTCTATGTATTATTATAGATATCAATTCAATAAAAATAAGTCTTTTTATTTTTATATTTACCCATATCACCTATAGTTTTTAGGACATTATTGTTTTTTTATTATGTACTTTTGTAGTTATATGGTTGCCTTTAGTTTTAATGCTTAACTATAATTAGGACATAATAATCACATTTAATTTCTCGTGTTATTATTAATATTTTATGACAAATCTTCATTCTATTATTAATATTTTATTACTTATTTAATTTAAGTTAAATAAAAATACTTAGAATGTTTATGTTGGTATAGTATAAGTGTGATGTTTTTATTTTCTCAACCTTTCAATTTTACTCTTCAATATATAACTTTATGTTTAAATTATATAGATAATTGATTTATCATATTTGTATAAAAATTTTACCATACAGGATGGGTATCAGGTTTTGAGGTCGCGGTTTCATTTTCCCAAGTATGATTTGGATGAGCGGATCATGCCATACTTACAGTTGGCGGGATTTGGAGATGTCACATTGATCCGGAGGTTTGACTTGAGGGCGAACTTAATATCCGCCTTAGTTGAGCAGTGGTGTACGGAGACCCACACATTCATTATGTCGTGCGGAGAGTGCACTATCACATTAGAAGACGTCGCTATGCAACTTGGGTTACGAGTTGACGGTGTTGTAGTCACGAGTCAGAACAAAGTGTTGGAACCTTCAATACTATGCCACAGATTGCTTGGACGGTCCCTAAGTGATGGGGAACAAAATTTCACATGCTTGACATTGGCATGGTTGAGAGCAAATTTTAAGGAGTTATCGAGCACTGCCACTGAGCACGAGGTGATGTGTGCTACTCGATCCTATATTATGCAGCTGATTGGGGGGGTACTTATGCCGAACAACACGTCTATTAGGGTCCACTTAAAGTACTTGCCTCTATTGAAGGATTTCTCTCGTGCCGGTAGTTGCAACTGGAGATCGAAAATGTTGGCCGTATTGTACTATGAACTTTACCGAGCAACAAAACATGGGGTTAGTAACATGACTGGTTGTCTGGGTCTGCTGCAATCTTGAGCTTTATACAAGCTGTCGTTTTTAGCAGCTGTTAGGCACCAATCATATCCGTGGCCACTTACAAATAGGTAAAAACAAAATTATACTTAACATTTAACGACTCATAAGTATGGATAATATTTTCCAAAGTTTAATTGCTAACGTGTTTGTTTCGATTTTAGATGGGCCATGTCTCCGGGAATTGGTGCGAGCCAAACATTAATCATTTACCGCCAAATGATAGAGGCGTATGCCGTAGAGAAAGTAATAGATATTAATATGGTTTAAGTAACATTGATTTAACTTATCCACTTGTAGTATGTGATGTGACTTAACTCATTGTGTTATATTGTGCAGTTCTTGTGAATGTCGTATTCTGCACCAAACATTGCAACCCTTATTCCTCAGTGGGTTCACGCTAAAGCTCATATGTGGTGCATTAACTTCTCAACCATTGAGTGGTACAACAGTGATCGAGTTATGCAACAATTTAGGTGTAGACAATTTGTGCCGGTCGAGCCACAACAATTTGTTGATGTCCACGGTAAGACCATGAGGGGGAAACATACAACAGATTGGAGCGTGGAACATCAATGTTATGTAGCACTACGGAATGCCCAATATGACAGGCGGCCTGAGTTGCACCTTATATGTTTGACTTCAGTCCCTCGACTGAATACATGTAGTGGCACATGACTCGATGGCGCATTTATTTATATGGTGGACAACTTATGATAGTACCGGGTCATGGCTACAGATGTGGAAATCAACCTATGAGGGAGCTAAAGGATCAACATATGGCAGATCCCAACTCGGAGGACCAACATTTGAACACATCAGACCAATGGGTTGACGCTTTTTGTGATGAGTCGCAGAGCAGTTCACATCACCTGGACATGGGTGGTTCAAGTTCATATCACCCGGACATGGGCTGCTTGAGTTCATATCACCTGGATATGGGTGATTCGATTTCATATCACTCGGACATAGGCGGTTCGAGTTTATTTCACCCAGAGCAACCACCGATATTATTTGATATATTTGGTAATAACATGTATTCCACCCTGCCTCAGGCCACATTCCATCCAGCTACCGATCCTCCTAATGTGTATAGTACACCCCAACATCCACCCGACAACGAAGGCTCGTAAACTGTTATACCCTAAACAACGATACCACTCACGATTCTTTCCAATTTTGAGTTATGTAAATTTCAAGTGTTATGTAATATTTATTGTATTGGTTTAGGGTTCCACAACTTATATATTAGTCTTTTTTGTATAATTTATAATATCTTTTAAAGTATTAAAAGTTGCAACTATTAATTTTAAATAAAAGCTTAACACTAAATAATACAAATTTTATTTCTAAAAGATCATAAAATGCAAACATCAGGTACAACATTTAATTTCTTTCTGGCTGTGAAGATTGACCAGTATAGACGTTTCCATGGGGACATTTGCTTCGATTGTGGCCAACTATTCTACATATGGTGCAACGCTTTGGATCGACCTGTTCTCTTATATCCATGTCGTTCCGAATCCTCATTGTTGTTGGTCGACCTTTGACTCTTTTACGTAGTGACCGATCTGGTAACATCTCGAACACATGTGGTTGCACTTCCCATGTCGATACATCCTTTAATATGGGGAACTCGTCACCCTAAATATGCAACATACGTTCAAGTGTGTACACATCGTTGATATATTTTTTGACATTCAAACTATAGGTAGCACACGCTGCAACCACATGCACACACGGGTATCGTAGTGTTTGGAACATCTTGCACTTACATCGTTTGTTTCAGAGATCAACTTCGTAAAATCGTGGTGGGATCCCTGACCGACGATTGATGTACTCTATCACTCGAAAAGTTTCCAAGTTTTGGGAATATAGTTTTGCATTCATCGACCCAGCTCTTTGAGCGTTCTCTTTCATGGCATCCCTGATTTTTTCGACGTGCACGTATCCTGCCTTTAACTGTTTTGCTTGTTTCAACTCTATTTTTGGCATTAAGGTTGCTCGCCTGTAAAACGTGGCTGAAAAATCGCTGAAATTGGCAAGTGAGGCATACGCCTCAAGACAGAGTTAACGACCTCAACGAGGTTAGTTGTCATATGATCATATCGGTACCCCTCGTTAAAATATTGAGCCTATTGCCACGGCTCTATGCTACCCAACCACTGTCTGAGAGAAGGTTTGAATCCCGCCATATCAGTCTCTAACCTCGCCAACTTATGTCTGAATCGGTGTGCTTCCAGCTCGTATCCTACGTATGTATTCCGATAAAATATGTTACCATCTCAATTAGGAAATAGACTCGAAATATTTACAAATATGAATTTAAATATGATATTTTTACCCATGTTCACAATTCGTTTGCGCCAGTCTTTGTTATTGTACTTATTGTGGAAGTTGACAACAATGTGACAAATATAATAGGCGGACCTCCACAAAACCTCAGATTGTCGAATTGCAGCAACAAGACTTTTCAGCCTGTCAAAGATAATGCAAAGACGCTCTTATAATTTTCGTATTTGCCACTGTTGAGTCCTCTGTATAAATGTAACCCGAACTCGCCAACCACACCCATCGTCGACTCTCCAACATTCCCCAACATATAATGTCAGTGTAGATTTGGCAACCTTGTAATCAATCGACAACTTCATGTTGTATTGTTTGATGACAAACACACAGTTCGCCTTGTTCTCGAACTGTTGCCCAACAAATAACTCTTCGAACTACAAATTTGACGCTAATCTATGAGCAGGTACTATATTGGCATACTCAGAAAACTCGGATGCATGCGCTGCATCTGGATCTACGTTCAACATGTTGCCCACACGTTCATTTCGTAAAATAATGCCACGACTCGGGTTACTGAATGAAGGGCCGTGAACATCTTCAACCTCCTTCGAGCTTTTATCATTGGTATTGTCCGGAACCTCATTAACATCGGGGTCACTAAAATCTTCAACGTCCTAATTAAAATCTTTACCATTATTGGTTATTTCTCTGATATTTGCCTCTGTGCTTATTATCACTTCCGGATGTATTTGTAGATGGGGATCGGGGGTAGGGTTGTTATACGAGCTCCCACAATAATTAGGATTTTTGGGTATCTGCAATGTCCCTTCGCATTCTAATTGGTCTGTCCATCTGGCATTAAGATCAAAGTCAAATTTGCGATGTTGACTTGTTGGACTAACATTCTCAACAGGCTCTAAGTCTGCTAACTCAACAAATAACTCAACTGGTTGGGGGTTCTCACTCCCAATTGACCACCATATTTTCATCATAGTGCCTAAGTCATCATCATCTAGCAGCTGCATCTCACAAAATTTGAACGGATCTGTAGAGATTGGAAACTTGTAAAATAATCTGGACATCTCCTTTCCACAACGAATAGCTATTTTTGCATTGATCTTCCTTTTCATTTCTACCAGCTTCACATTTTTTTTAATGGTAAACCTACTCTTTGCCGACCTTGAAATACACAACCAACATCACTTTCTACAATTTCACCATAAAAAAGAACATACACCAAAAACACCTCATTATTCATCTTCAACAGAATTTTTGAACTCTTCTATGAACACAACAATTTCACCATTCTATATATGCTAGAGAACCAAGAGGTAAAATATAAAATATTTAATCTTTATATTAAAAAATATAAAAAAATTACACTTGTAATAAAGTGATGGAGCCATTCTAAATGGCTCAACCAAATAAAATATTAATTTTAAAATTTAAATTTAATTTAAAAACGTTTTAATATCTTTAAAATTGATTTAAAATTAATAATTTATAAAATTATATTTAAAATTAAAAAATTTAAAATATACATTTAACATATATAAAACAAATAATAAATTTGAAAGGTCATATCTTTAAAAATAATATATTTAAAAAATTAAAATTAAAAATTAAAATATTATAAAACTAATAATAAATTTAAAAGGTCATATCTTTAAAATATTAAAATGTTTTATATTATTAAAAAATATATTTAAAATGTAAAAAATAAACTTTAAATTTTAAAAATATTTTTAAAAATATATTTAAAATTTTAAAAATAATATTATAAAACATTTCAAATTTTTAAAATTAATAATAAACAAATAAATGAAATAAATAAGGACAAATAAAAAAACTTAAAAAAGTAAATAAATAAAAACTTAAAAAGAAAAAAAATGAAAAAGGACAAAAGTGACGTAAAGGAAAAAAAAATTGCCTTCACCTGTTTTAATAGGGAAATAGGTGACAGTTAGTTATTTTCTTGGAATCGTGGCGCTAATTTATTTGGCTTCACTAAAAAAATGTAAAATTGCTTAAGTCTCTTATACTTTCATAAATTACAGTATTTTCTTAATATTTAAATAAGTTGCGTCATTCTATATGGTTCTACTAAAATATTAAATTTTTAATGTAAATTACTGACGTGACATGTTGGTGGCGCCAAACACTTTGGCTCCACCAACTTTTATTGTAAATTTTGGGTTATTTTATTATTTTATCAAAAAATAGGTTATTTAAGTAATTAATTAATTTTTAAGGTTATTTTTATAAAAAAGTCAGGATCATGGGATCCTTTTTTATCAGATAGGAAGAGTTGTTGTACAAAACGTACTTCTAAGTAATTGCCTCTTAGATCCTATATCAATGTTTTTTTTACTAAATTTGGACTAAATTTGATAGATGAATACATTTGAAAAACAACTTGTATATTAATTGAAGTGTATTCATATATTATGTATGTAGCTTAAAACTATCTTAATACTAAAATTTTATTTAATGAAAACATACATTTTAACAAATATATTTATAATAAAAGAAATATATATTTACTTGAGATAAAAAAAATAAAAAATAGGCATCGGACATATTTTTTATAATAAATAAATTAATACCCTAAATACAAATAAAAGAAAGGCTAATTATTAATGGAATGGGAAAGTAACTCCTAATAAAATGTTACATTTTTAAAAAATAAACCTATTTTTATATACTAAATATTAGAATCACAGCCGTTAGGCCTCTAGTACTATGAGACAAACATCATCATCCCTGTGTTAGCAGTGAAATTTAGAGATTCAGCCATGTATACCAATTGTTCTTAAGTAATCCTCTTAGATATTAACCTATAAGAAGTGTGATGATTTTAACATGTGATCATCCAATTGTTTGTATTTTGTCAACTCTCTTTTGAGGCTAGATATGTTGAATTATTCAGAAAATAAGGATTGAATCATTGTTTGTAGATTCTACCAAACCCTAAGCAATGGCCATTGCTTGGTTCCGGTCCACCCCGCCGGAGTCGACACAAGTTTCTGACTGAAGGATCATGGTTTTGTACAAGAAGAAAAATGATGGGTCCCTTTGTAAAAAGGATTTTAGCAGGGAAAGAAAAGGTAGCCATCCCATGTGCTTGTTCTCAGTATTGTTTAGCAGTGATGACCAGGGACTCACAAACATGCATTGCTACGGTTATCAGTGTCATGGCCAAGTTATAGGGAGTATGGAAACATGTAGATAAACTGTGTAAAAGACATGTTGTAAGAGCCCAAAGAAACTGATCAGTTGTTGCTTTGAAGTGCATTTGTAATGAAGCTCCCTGTGGCCTGTTGTAAGACCAATGCAGGCTGTTTCTATGTTCTATTTGGGGAATATGAAGAGAAAGGCCCCATGGCTTATACTTGGTTTTGAATATTTATACACACACGTTGTGGGTTTTATTGCCCTCTCGAGTAGCTCCTTTCAGTAGCTTGAATTCTTAATTAAAAAAGAAATGCAAAAGGAAGAACGCTAAGACTTGAATTATATAGTTAAAGTACTATAAATTGATTTTTTCTGTTAAAAATTTTATTCATTTTTACTGTTAAAAACTGAAATACTAACGGAATAACCAAATAATTACACGTAGCATGCCACATGTACCTTATATTGCTGACATAAAGTAACCGGTTTTTATTAGTAGAAATAGTTAGAATTTTTAACAGAAGAATTAGTTTGCTATTTGATCTAATGTACAGAGATTAATTTACCTATTTTTAAGTAGATGGGTAGCCAATTGAGTCTTAACTCAATTGGCAGGCATGGGCATTGTTGTCATAATAGGAGGTTGTGGGTTTGACTGCACTGAAACACATTATCCTTCTATTTATGGGTTGTCTTAAAAAGATTAGATATGATCTGAGATTATTCAAAAAAGAATAAAAGAAGATGGGTTCTTACAAGCTTTACTGCTCTAATTATTAGTGGTGTTAAAAGATTTGATTTTCTATATTTTTATATCCGCTTTAAGATTTATATTCGAAATTCCTGTTCGTCTTTTTCAATCATAATATCTTCAAGTTAGGCCTATATTCTCTGTCTGGGAGTACAATATTTAGGGGCGTTGGAGCAAATTGAAGTTTGGACTTTAGTTTCCAGACGACTTTCAGTGAAAGAAGCAATGCTTATGTGTTGGACTTCCCAAATAAGGGATTGCTCTATGGCTAGCCATACACTTTACAGAAAGAAGAGGGAATGGGCTGTTTTGCATTAGAATGGAATTAATACAATTTTTTCTCTTTTGCTCAGACATAAAACATAAATGGAATTAATACATGCCTAAAAGAAGGTTTTCTTTGACTGCTTATACATATTTCTCCACCATGTTAGTAGTATATCTGTGTCAGATACCCATAGTCTCAGAGCTTAAGTTTTTTGGGTCGGAATTAAATTGTATATTTTTATGATAGTAAAAATATAATTTTATCATTTCAATAGTTTATATCTTTATAATTTTAAAGGGTTAAATAAATTTTTTATAATTTTTTAGGGGTCAAAGTACAATAATTTAAAATTTTATAAAGAGCAAACTACCAAAATAGTCACTTTTGTTTACCTCAGGTTACATTTTAGTCACTTATGTTTGAAATATTACATTTTCATCACTTACGTTAACATGTTGTAACATTTTAGTCACTAAGCCATTAACTGACGTTAATGGTGTAACGATAAGCTGACGTGACACATTAAATCATCAATTCAAACAAAAATTTTAACGTGCCATGTTAAGTTTCTATTACACTATTAACGGCAATTAACGTCCAGTGACTAAAATGTTACAACACGATAATATAAGTGACTAAAATATAACCTAAGAGAAACAAAAGTGACTATTGTAGTAGTTTATCCTTTTAAGTGGCACCGATACAAAGGGCTTCCTCCGAAGACATATATAAAATATTTTTATCGGTTTGTAGTTGTAGGTAAAGGGTTCAAGTTCCATGAAATTGTGGTAATGTTGTAATTGGAAAATTAGAACAGCTCATAGGACACATAAACTGAGGTATTATTTCTCACTTCTAAGTAATGGAATATGCTTTACAGAAAAAATCTAACTGTAAATTTGGCAAATGAGAGCATTGAGGCCCTCAATCCATGTGCAAAGGCATCAGTGACTCAGTGTTTGAAGCCTTAGATTATTGAGTTTAAAAGTTGGTCAATCAAATAAAGATAATAATTATAATCATAGTTTTAAAAGTTTGGCCATCCTTACATAAAAAGAAAAATAACCAACATGGTGGTGGGAACTGACTTGAGTTCCATGGTCACTCATCATCATCTACCTTATCTCATCTAATCATCTATGATCAACGTTTAAATATATTCACGGCGAGAAGATTAGTTGTTGTTATCGACTGTAATAGAGAAAGATTTTAGAGTTTATTTGATTTCTATTTAAGTCATGAATTTCTGGATTGCAGCTCTTTTTGTTTTTGTATAAATCAGTATCATGAATGAATAAGAATATTGAAACCAATCAAAGACAAAAAGACAGCAACGATGGAAGTGTATCATTTAACTTAGTCCCTAAAACAAAACAAAAAAAGAAAAGAAAAGAAAAGCCTCATCATCCTCAGTTTACAAAATGCCCAAAAAAACTCAAAACTTGGGCTTTTGGAGAGGGCTCTGTCAGCCTGTGCTACTTTTTTTGGGGGGGTATTTTACAGTATTTTCAATTTTTTACAGTATTTTTTGTTTATTTTTTTGTTGCACTGAGGAGTGAGACTTTAGAACTGTGAAATGCATTGTCTATGGCCAGCAATTGTTATCTTTTTGTGTTGCTTAGTTTCATCTTTCCAAAGCTTGCCAATATCTTGTGCTGTCCTCATGGCATCTGAGGAAGCACCGGAGAGCCCTCTCCTTGTGAACCCAACTGCATATAATCCACCATTGCCTTTCCAACCATGCGGGAAAGGTGCCTTTGGGTACCCATTCTCACCAAAGAATTCACCTTCCTGTTCATCATGTAACCAAAATCAATATTACTAACAATTTTTCCCAAGAGGACAAAAATCATGTTGGTTTTTTTAGTAAAGTAACATTTTTCTTACCTGAAGCCAAGAAGGAACATTGCTGCGGTATCCGGTTGCCAAAACGACCGAGTCGATATCGAGTTTTTCGCCGTTAACGAGCTCGACTTGTCTATATGAGAAACGTTTGATAGCAGGAACAACATTGATGTCACCTGATTTGATTTTCTTCAATGCACCAATGTCCAATACAGGGGTTTTCCCCTTAGTGTTCTTGAGTTCTAATGGACCCATTGATGGCCTTTTAAGCCCATATTTCTCAACGTTTCCAAGCACCAACCAAGCCAAAACCAACATCAACTTGTCAACAAGCCAAAGGGGTAACCATTTCATCATCAAAACAACTAATTCAAATGTGGATTTCCCATAGACTTCTCTTGGCAAGACATGGACCTGTTAAAACAGAACAAAAATCCCATTACAAATTTATTCTCCATGCTCAAATTTCTCTTCAAAGAAAAGCTAGTAAGGCATGTTTTAATGACTTACCGAGCTACGAACCACCATTGATGGTGAAGCATTGTAGTTGCAAAGATCAAGTGAAACTTCCATGCCAGAGTTGCCACAGCCGACAACGAGCACCTTTTGACCCTGGAATTTTTCACCCGACTTGTACTCACAAGCATGAATAACCTCACCACCAAACTCAGCCAATCCTTGGATATCAGGCACCACACGCTCGGCATTTTCACCGGTGGCCACCACAAGCCAGCGGCAAATGTACTCAAGCTCGATCTTGTTTGAACCACTGGTGACAATGGTCTTGACCCTCCAGAAACCACTGGTCTCATCATATCTAGCTGACTGCACACACTCATTGAACTTTGGGTTGATATCAAAATGCTTAGCATATGATTCAAGGTATTCAATGAACTGTTTCCTTGTTGGGTACTCAGGGAAATCCTCAGGGAATGGTAGTTTAGGGAGTTGACAGAATTGCTTTGGAAGATGAAGCTTCAGCCTGTCGTAAGTGCGTTTTTGCCACAAAGAAGCTATACATTCAGCTCGTTCAAGAACAACAAAGGGCACCCCTTGTTCTCTTAGACAAGCAGCAGTGGCTAGCCCCGAAGGTCCAGCACCAATTATGACCGGACCATTGACCAAAGTCCATTTACGTTGAAACGAATCTTGTTCCTGATCAACAAGGCGAAACAGGCTCTGATCCATTGTCGAAAAACCCTGAAAATTCTTTGCTTGGTGTAGTTTTTTCTTTTAATTTCAATGAACCTGAAATAGAGTCGAAAGAAAGAAAGGAAGATGATGAATATTGGTTTGGTGGGAGTAGGGCTTTGGACGAGTCCTTAAATAGGGATAAAATGGTGTGAAAGGTCCATGTGATTATATTTCAAAATAATAATAATAATAATGCAAATTGAATGGGGTCAAATTCCAAATCATAAGCCAATGGCTAACTTTTGTTATTTTATGAACTATTCAATAGAATCTCATATATTATACTTGCTAAAAAAAGTTGAAGGATTGACCCCCTTTTTCTTTTTCTTTTTTTTTGGAAATTTTCTTTTTATTCTTTCCATTAGATTTTATATTTTGGGTTTGGTTCTGGATTAAAACTGAAGTCGAATCAAACTGGATCATAAACAGGGCAAATTTCTCTTAGTATTATTTTTCTCATCCATAATACTTAAGAGGCATGGAATTTCTTACCACTCAATCTAATAAAATTCAATAAACTTTTTGTTTATTAGTAAAAGCATCATTGAGGCAAAAAATGAGCAAATTAATCTTTATATATTAGATTAAAGAGCACACTAATTATTTTTATTAAAAATTTCATCATTTCTACTTCAAAAACTGACGTGGTGGCTGAGAGAATAACCAAATAGTTGTGCCTCATTCTAACGTATAAGGACCAGTTTTTAACGAAAAATAGATAAAATTTTTAACAAGATGACCTCCTTCAAAGCACTTTTACCTTTATTTTTCATATAAATGTGAATAGTTTTCATTTTAATAATAACACTAATTAGATACTGTTTTTTTTCTTTCTAGAAATTATTATGGAAAGTATTAGTAGGAGGAAATACTTGGTTACCATTGGTTTCAATGATTTTTATAGTCCAAACATGAGATGTGCTTGTAGATTTCATAGCAACCTTGAGATTCCATATTATTATTGCAAATATCAATTATTGTAATATTTGTGTATATATATATATATTCCACCAAACTCAATAGTAGAAACCCAAAATTTCCATTGAATTATATATATCAAACAAGAAAAAGAACAAAAAAGAAGAGATGCACGCACAATCATAAATCTATAATAATTACCACAGCTGTTTTCATCACCTTTTTGCAAATTTGTACAAAATATAGATAATTATTACTACAAGAGTTAAATCAAAGAGATTAGAGGGAGAATTAGGAGGCAAAGAAAATGACCCAACATCCTCATCCGATTCTATGGACCCACTAATAAAAGATACAATTAAAATTATACATATTTGGGGAATAAGGAAAAATCAAAGGGGGGAATAGTAACACTAAATAGAAGCCAAAGTGGCAAAGAGAAGGGTGGTGAGTAGGATGGAGACGATGTTCCCACGTGGAGTGGATGAGCCAAGTTGCGGGGAGGGCCCTGAGTGTCACAATCGGGAAAAAACGCCCCCACAAATTAACAGCAACCCTCCATGGCCTTGGGATTGCGACTTCAAGGCTGTTTCGACCCACAAATATTATACGCCCATTCTGCCAACCGTCTTCCACTGAACCCTTTGCGCCATCTTTTGAACCCCTTTTCCTGCCTGTCCCTTTGTGCATTTTGGTTTTACTTCGACTTCAACACAAAGCTGGAGTTTCCATATTACAATGTTATTTTATGTTTTTTTTATTACTTTTACGTTGGATAAGTGTGATCACTATAATATTATAATATTGGAAGAAGGGGAAAAAGGATGATCGGAATTGAATTTGAAAGATGAAAGCATCGTGGAGACTATTGTATTAAGAGTCAGATTACATTTTATTTCTTTTATTAAAAAAATGAACAAATTAGTTCATGTATGTTAGATCAAAGAGTAAATTGATCCTTTTTATTAAAAAATTTATCTATTTCTATTGTTAAAAATTAGCTTAACTCACAAAATAACCAGACAGTTACACGTGGCGTGCTACATATACCTCATGTTAACGTACATGGGCTAGTTTTAACGGTAGAAATTGATGAAGTTTTTAACAGAAGAACTCATTCTCTTTTTGATCTTATGTACAGGGATTAATTTGTCCATTTTTTGAATAGATGGGGTAAAATACAATTTCACTCCTAGTACAGAAAATCTAGTTCTAGCCACTACTCCAAGTAAGTTTTGACAATTAAGTGTGGTAATTAAATACATTACCATAAATTGCAAGTATGAAACTATTAAAGGGTTTTTGTGTTTTATAAATTTATACACGACGAGGAATTATGTTAGGACATATCATTAATAAATTTATAAATTATTTTAAAATTTTATTATAATTTTAATATGTAAAATCTTGTAGTTTGTTGACAAGAACGACATAATAAGGGATCGAGATAAAATTTAAAAAATTGTATTGAAATTTTTACTTTTTGAAAGAGATCAAAAATGAAATCTTTCTACTTAACAAAGAGATTAAAAGGGATTGAATATACTTAGTAACATTTGCAACATTCAAGGGGCCAAAGTCCCTAGCTCTACCGTTATATAATTTCTTCTCCTAGACACTTGAAAGGCTTTACTTGAATATTGCTCCAACCTGAATAAAATTATACTCAAACTATAAAATAGATGAAAACGCATGTGATTATACTAAAAAAATATAATGGATAGTTAATGTTTTTATTTTTTATAGATCACAAAGGCATTGAACAAAGAGAAAAAGACTAGGCAGTGTGTGAAGAGAAGAGGAGAATATTCTTCATGCATGGTAAAGATTGTGAAGTACTAGGATAACCTTTTGTGGTTCAAGGCATGAACCCAATTTTCTATTATGATATTAAAAATAAAAATCTTAACTAGTCAAAGTTTCATTCGTGGTACGTGGATGGAGGCCAATAAACCTAAGGTATCATAGCTTTCGGTGGTTTGACGCGCATTTGCATCTTCTCCCTAATTAAGACATATTAAAGCTTTTTTACGCTTGTGGTTTTGATGGTGATTACTCGGTTTCGTTGAATGCTTCCCCCTTCCCTTTTTTCAGGGTTTAGGGTTTCTTTTTATAGCTGTACTTTCTTGAATAGGCCTGTCAAAGTACAATTTTGTAATCACATTGAAGGAAAAAGAAAAACACCCACCTTGATATTTCGTCTAATTATATTGTATTTTTTGTGTTGTTGAATCGCATTTGTATTAAAAATTAATCTATGATTGAAAGAAAAAAAGAAAAGGTAGGGAAGCATGTGCATAGGCATTTGAGATCGACCTTGAATTCCATGTAGGTCTCTCCTTTTCATGAAAAGATTGAGAGCTGTGGGTAGATTTGGCGTTTCTAAGTTTAACCATATACTAAAATCATTTCATTTCCAGCTTAGCTTTATTTGATTGGCAAATAAAAACTAAAAACTACCCTCCAAATGCAACAAACAATTTGGAAAATGAAAGAGGAAAGAGGTATAAAACCTTAATTATAAATATTGAACTTTGTCTCATCAGGTGGTAACTAGTTCGATATTTTTTACGTAAAATTTTGAGTTCGAATTTTGTAGATGAAAAAAACTATACTATTAAAGAGTTTTATCTTTATTTAAAATTTTTATTTCACTCGATTTCGAAGTTAATTAAGATTTGATGCGATTACTAAATACTATAAACCTTAATAGTGGATAGTCACTCATATCCCATGCACGATATGATATCTGATTTGATAGAGATATGCCCATAACACCAAATGAAACAGCCTTGGATTGCATTGCTCCACCACCCAGCGTTTCTACCTATTAGGGATGGATGGAGTAGCTAGTTGAATCTCCAATAATATTGGTAGGTAATGTTTCTCGCAACTACGCGATGAACGATATTTTGAATCGGACCACTTTAGATTACTTTTTCTTTTATTTCTACACAGTCGGCGGTGTACTTTTGCTATGGGAATTGAATGGAAGTTAGAGGCTTTAGGAGTAGAATATCATTTCTCATACTCCATAATATATATAATGCCAACCAATGAATGATTTAAAATGTAAACTATTAACCCAAAAAAGCTAAATTTGATAAACTGTATGATTATAGTTTTAGTCACGCGTAATGAAAAGTTCAAGAAAGGCGAAATCGTTGGCATATAAAATTATATAAGTGAACTGAACTGGCTGCTCGGCACCACCAGCTTACACACTTCTATATTGCAGCTGGAACCTTAGTTGCCATTGCCATTTGCCAACTTCGCTAAGCACAAAGTTGAGAGTTTCGATCCGGGAATGCCCACTTTCATATATTTAATACATTATATTTATTTAATATATATGCTTGGATTCTCTCTTTTAGTTTTTCACACACTGGGTTAGTGAAATGGTTAAGTTTAATCATGATCATGATTAAGCTTTAAGAGGCGGCTCGAAAAAATTGGAAGAAATTCCACTTCCATAATTATCTTTCATTTAGTTAGGATTAATATTTAATGATTTACTTAAAAAATAGAAATTTAAAAATTTGTAGTATTGAGGTTAAAAAATGAGTAAGAGGTGGGGGATGGTTGTTCGTACGATGGTGAGGCACAAAGAACCACTTTAAAATAAGAGAAGGGTGGGGTGTTTATTATTAAGGTTAAGGATGAGTATTTATAGGTGAGGTTAATCATCGTTGATTATTAGACCTTGACAAGTGTTTGATGCTAGTTTTATTGTGGTTGGCCACTAAGGGAATGATCGATAGACCTCTAGATAGGTAGTGATGGAATTGACATGAATTAGATGAGATTAGGATGACAATTTGGATTTTGAATTCGGATAATATTCAATTCAAATTTTGATACTATCTGTTGCAGATTTGAAGTGAATGCGGATAGATATTTCAAATATACATTAGTCGAATTTGCATTACTTATTCGAATAACAGATGTAGGTTGGAATTTGGATATCTGAATCAACTAATCACGAAATGTATATAGTTTTGATTATATATATAAAAAAGTTGGTGGATTCAATTTTGAATTTTCATGGATTTGGATATCTGGAAAATGATTGAAAATTTTAAAATTACTCCTTTTATCCGGATTCAGATATTTGACAGATAATAGTACTTAACTTAGGCCAAATTTAGATAGTAATACTCGGATAATTTGTAGACAATAAATAAAATTTGATTTTCAAGTAGATATGCATATTCAAATTCTAATAATTCAAAAAATCTAGATACTACCCTGTTTCCATTCCTAGGCAAGAGTACCCTACGTGTGATCCATGCACAGAAGAATCCAACATCTTTCACTGACAAGGTAATTAGAAGCGCCACGTGCCAGGCATATATGTATCGATGAGGTCTATAGCTGGGAAAGTGTAGCCCCCAACTGAAGTCATAGTTGACGAGGTTGTAGTTAGGCGAGGTGATGGTGACAAAAGCCAATCTGGCAAAATATTAATAGCAATTACCCTCCAATTAATGAGAAGTTATAAAGTGACCTAATTAAGTGGTAGCATAGTTGTCCATAAGTGTCATGTGTGTTGTAAGGCATGAGCTCAAACATTACCAAACTCAAATACTCAAATTTCCTTGGTAGGTGGTTGTGCGCCACGTACCGTTTGTCCCAACAAGGTGCTCTCACTCTATTCAACCCGTCACCTCTTTAGGTAGTTTTAGGCACTTGAGTTCTTTACAAAGTCGAGAGATAAAATTATTAGAAAAGAAACTCGGTTTGAAAACGGTTTTCTTGCACAGAAAAAAATTAAAATTTTGAAAATTGACCCGGTTTGTGATATTTATAGCAATAAACCTTAACCAAATTCATACATGTGTTTTTAGATAAGCGGATCCTTGAGGTTTTCAAGCTTTCAACCAAACGATCTTCTGCGTTATTCTCGTACCATGAACTATTTCGAGTGTGGGCTTGAACTAATTGAATCAAAACACAGAACTAGAAAAAGTTTTCCTCTTGGGGTGAAAACAGAAATTCTCTCTTCTTTAATAGAAATCGGTAAAATTGTTATTCTGAAAAATATGTTTACAATTTGAGAATAAATTATCTCTATTTTTCGGCAGAATAACAGTCTCTCAAAAGTTGTGTAAATAGCTCTACTGGTGCCATCTATTTATAGGAGGAGAAAGCAGAAAAACCCTATCTAGGATATAGGGGGCGGCAACCCTAGTTAATGATACTAGGGTTTTGCCATCCCACCTCATTACATGAGAGGTTTTGGGCCTCTCTCATATTGGGTCCAAGTACGAATACTTTCTGTGTCTTTTTAACCTAGTACTCTGTAATATGATCCAACCCGATTCAATTTTTCCATTTCCAAAATAAATTTTAATATTTACATATTAAATAATTTTCTCACGACAATTTTACCCAGTAAAACTTTGACAATTTTACCTCCAATAAAATTTCAAGAAAAATTCGTTCAATATGACACAACTCAATATGTTCACTATGATTGAATGATTTATTTTCATTTTCAAGCTTCAAAACAATCCAAAAATATAAGCTCAGTCTTCCATCATTTTTTAAGTAATCATATATAGAATTGCAAGTTTCCATTTCTATTTCCATTTTTGGAAACCTACATTCATTTTCAAATGATTTTATTTCTCCATTTTTGAGAAAACCATAATCATTCTTGAATGTTTCTCATTTCTCTTTTTCTATCAATTTCGCTCAT
Source organism: Gossypium raimondii (assembly GCF_025698545.1). Classification (NCBI taxonomy): domain Eukaryota; kingdom Viridiplantae; phylum Streptophyta; class Magnoliopsida; order Malvales; family Malvaceae; genus Gossypium; species Gossypium raimondii. The sequence goes on along the minus strand of NC_068571.1, from coordinate 4,680,972 downwards.
TTCCATTCAAACACGCAATTCATTTTTGGTTTCAATGAACTAGCAGTGAAACCGATTGGACATATGAAGTTGAAGCTCAAATGATTTATAGTTAAGTTCTAGCTTTTCTCCTATTAATTATAAATTCATTTAGTCACGAAGTCATTCCACTATAGTATCGTGACTGAACTCTCCCCAACGATATATCATTACGAAAGCAACTACTTAGTAATCGTCCAATGACATTGTCATTAGTGTGTTACCCTCATAGGATATCCTTGATCTCTTTGGGATAATATTTGTTCTCCTAATATGATCATATTTTATCTCATGGTAATCATTACATCTTCTTTCATGAAAAATCAATCACTATCAATTAGTGATCAAGTTTCCATCACAAAGGCGGACAACTCGTGGCCACATTTACTTTTCATCAACCATGTAATGTCAATAAGAGGATATCATTTACCCATGTTTTGGGCTATGAATTCCACTATTGTGAATGATGCTACATACTACAGAAGTCGTACACCCAACATACCAGATTTAGGTTCCTTATCTATTTGAACTCAGGTTTTTACTTACATCAAAGTGTAAAAGTCACACATACATAGACCGCTATCCATTCAGGATTTAGGTATGCCACACTATGGACGTCACAAGTGAATAAGCCCATAAACGAATTTAGGATCTATTCTGCTTGGGTCCTATCCAATGTACTGTCAATTCAGTCAGTCACATCTATGTCTCTATCTTTTGGGAGTCATCCGCTTCGATGCCTAAGACAAGGCATCTCTCCAATTAGGCTTGATAGACAGCATATTAGTCTTTTAATCAATTTGCTCATTTTCGATTAGGCTAATGACATGTTTAGGTTCGTCTACTAATACAAGCTGTCTTTTTATACACTTAATACCGCTTGGTATTAGTTAAATATTTAGGCAACCAATGAGCAAAATATGCTTCCATTTTGCTTTGCGTGCAAAAACTATGTGAAGACAATTATACAAAGTATATTAATATAATCAATGAATTTGTTTTATTAACCAATTTGTTAAAAAAAATACAAGTGTATATTGATAAAAATACTACACCTAGGGCACTAGATCCAACGAAAACCTTAACCAATAATACTATTGGACGTGTTGAGTGTCCACCATTTTCAAAAAATGCCACTTCGAAGACTTTCCAAAAGAATCAAAAATCTTTCAACAATTAGTAAACAATTCTTTTAAAAAAATTATAATTCGAGATGAGAAAAAAATATAAATATTGAAATTTAAATTAAACTTACTAAATGTGATCTTTTGGAAAATAATTTGCATTAATAAATTTCAGAGATAAAGATCAAAATTGTACATGAACTTTGGTCCATTGTGCAATTTTATATATGAAATATTGATTTGATTCAATTTTCACAAACAACTAACATCGTTATTGATATGCCATCATTTTACATCTATATATTGCATATCCAAATAATTATACTTATCCAATATAAAAATAAATTGATGTATTTATTTCTTTAAATGAGTACGTTTGAATCAAAATCAAATTTTCATATATACAACAAATATAAGAGAGAGACCTATTTATACCAGTGTAAAGTTAAAGTAGTTTATACTTCTTCATATATATATATATATATATATATTTGTAGGAGTAATATTTGAATAATCCAACTATTGAATCTATCGATATAATTGTACTTGTCATACATGCAAAATTTTAAACTAATATGATATCGCTATTATATCAATTTAAAAAATATATACATTAATATTTATTGAATACTTGAAATTTCTTTAAAAATAATTAAAAATTAATTTAGATCAAATTTAACATGATTTATATAAATAAAATATAAAATATCACTATTACAATTAATGCATTTAACAAAATCATGAATTACAGAAGAGCCCCACATGAAAATCTTATCAACAATTTATTTCTTTTTCTATTTTAAGGAAGAAATAGAAAGATTTAGAATATCTTCTTTATATATATTCCACTCACTAAATGTTATTTCATAAATTGATAGGTATAAATTTACATATTACTAATAAATAATATTAATATATCAATAAATTAATTAATAAATTTAAAATTTTAAAATTATTGAAAATAATATATAATTATTAGATTTTTTAAATATATGATGTATTAACAATATATAAATTTATACATTACTAATATATCAAATATAAATTTTACTTACATTATATAAACTCATACGTAATCAATATATCAAATACAAATTCATATAATTATTGGTTAGAATATCTTTTTGCATATGTTCAGTGGCGGAGTCACTAAGAGACCTAGGGGCCATCCCTCTTAAAATGGTAAAATTTTAATTTAGGCACTTTATAATTTATAAAATTTTAATTTAGTAATGATAAAATTGTACTTTAGCCTCCTAAAAATTATAAAAATTTGATTTAATCTTTTAAAAATTATAAAGGTATAGACTATTAAAATGATAAAATTATATTTTTACTATCGTAAAAATATATAATTTAATTCCGACCCCTAAAACTTGTTTAGGGCTCCACCACTTTTGAATAAGATAAACCAAATCTTTAGTCTGAAATTTTTTTCTTTTAGGATTTTATTTTGGCTAAGCCATTGAGGATTTTATTAGAAAGTGACTGCAAGCACAACTAATTATTTGCAAGTATTTGAATTTACATTAATGATTACTTTGATACATTAATTTATTTGTATTTTTGTGTCATTATTATATTTAAAATATTTTATTTATATAAAATTTGATACTAGACCAATTATAAGGATTCACATTTAAATTACCTATTTAATTTTTTATTTAATTAAATATTTGAAAGTTTTAATAAATTGGATCATCCGAATTACCCTTCCAATTATAATGGGAAATACTAAACCTTTTAAAGATATATAAAAATTAAAAAGATTTTGAAAACTTTTAAAAATTTAAAAATATCAACCAACAAATTTAATTAAAAAATTCAATCAACGCAAATTTTTTATATACATTTACTTAAATTTTTATGTATAACAAATTACTAATTCAACTTTTAAAATTAAAATCACGAATCGATCTCGAATTCAAATTTCAACATTCAAACACATCATTTTTAAACTTTATTAACTTGATAACTAGTTGAAATAACCCACACATTTATATTTTAATATAAAGTAAGACTCAATTTACGTCCTAAAATTCTCAGAGCCTTAATCTTTCCATTACATCATACAATAATTTTTAAATTTAATTATGAAATTACAAAATGTTACTAAATAATCTATGTTTATAGAAATAAAGGCCCACAAAGAGAGAAGTTACTAAGTTATTGACTGCTAACAACATTATCATCAACACAACTGTGAAGTTTAGTAGAGATCCAGGGACCATGAACCTCTTAAAATGATAAATTTTTAATTTAACCCTTTAAAATTTATAAAAATATTATTATAAAAATATATAATTTAATTTCAATCGTAGCTCCATAACTTCATCAACATGAAATGGCAATGGGACTTTCTAAACAGGGAAATTGAAGATGGTGAGCGCCATGTGACACCCAAGATGACTACTAACTCACTCTTATTTTTATTTATTATTTATAGATTTTAAAAATATTTCTCAAAGTTTTGGATATAGTTTAGATGTTGTGATTGTGACTATCTAATTATAATCATTCCTTTCCCTTTTTCTCTTTTCACCCTTCTTTATTTACCTTTTATATATGGTTGATTATAGGGCGGAATAAATTTGTATATTTTATGATAGTAAAATAAAATTTTATCAATTTAATACTCTATATTTGTATAAAATTTAAAGGATTAAATCAATTTTTCTCATTCTTAGGGGCAAAAGTATTATTTTATCATATACTAATTTAAATTTTTAAAATTATAAAAGGACTAAAGGTGAAAACTTTCATTTTAAGGGGCCCTTGGCTCGCCCTATCTATTATATTCTTATCATGATTAATGTCAAAATTTTAAATACAACAAACATTTTTTATGGAACTTCTACTTATAATGGAGGAAAACGTGCTTAAACACACTAAAATTCACATCCTCGTAATTATTATAGTAATAATAGTGTTAACTGAATTAAGGTTCAATCGATAAATATAACAAATACTTAATTTATGTATATATGGTTTTGAATATTAAATTAACAAATAGATAAAATAAATAAATGAAAATTTGGCATTTGGTAAAATTATGGTTATTTGAAATCCATCAAGTTCTGACTCGACTCAATTCTCTCTCTCTCTCTATATATATATGAAAATAGGGTTCTGGGAAGAGCGCCCACCTCGCACTACCTCGTTTTGAACTCGCATTGCTTGTTTCAAGAAAATTACCTAAACACCTTTATATTATTAATTAGAATTATTTTTATATTTTTAATTAAAAATTTTGAAATTTTTATAAGACTTTGTAAACTATTTTATATGTATTTTAATTAGATATTTTTAATTTTATAATATGTACTTTATTTAATCTTATAAAAAGGTATAAGATATAAAATCATGTAATATTTTGGGAGGATGATGACTTAATAATAATAATAATAATAATAATAAAAGTCTAATGATGATGAATTAAAGTAAATCGGCAAAAACTAAAGTATTCTCCAACTCTTAATGATGATATGAGTTCTCGCATGCATGCAGTCGCCCGACTTTAGGATTACTTTATTTACAAATCAAGTTGTTCCAACTATATGAAAAATGGTGGTCCAAATTTCTAAATCATTATCATCATCACTATCCATGACACCATTTTCTTTAAAATAGAGTAAGACTCGGATTATATTTTGTCTCTTTTATTTTAAAAAATGGTAAATTGATTCTTATGTGTTAAATCAAAGAATAGAATCAATCTTTCTGTTAAAATTTTTATCTATTTCTATTAGTAGGTGATAACGCATTATTATCCGGTTGAGTGGATTAGTCTCTCCAAATCAATACGAGGTACGTGTGGCACGCCAAGTGTCACTGTTTGGTTGATATGTCAACCACGTTAACATTTAACAGTAATAATTGATAAAATTTTAATAGAATGACCAGTTTGCTCTTTGATTTAACGTATAAGAAAAAAATTGTCTATTTTTTTTAACTAAAGGAGGCAAAATATACCATCTAATTCCTAATATAAGGGCGTTCGTGATAATTTTTATGTTTTAAAATAATGCTTTGGTCAAATATAAATAGATTTGAAAGTCAACAATTTGCTGAAATCAGAATAAATAATTTGAGTTGCACTCATGCATGCATCCATACATATCTCCAATCCTCAATATTTCATAATTCCATGCAGGGGAATCTGGCCTCCCCTGGAAATTACTATTATCATTAAACATTAATTTATGGTAAAATTTTATTTTGATCCCTCGAAAATGAAGAAAATTATGTTTAATCCTTTTAAAATTTACTCAATTCTGACACCTTTTAGAAAGAAATCCATATTATATATTTAAATTGCAGCCATTTTGAAAACCCAGCTCTCTTCTGGAGATTTCTCTTTTTTAAGAGAAATCAAAGACGAAAGTGATGGATGTATATATCAAGTTTTGATCCTAACAATGGACCCATTCGTTATACACTATTTAATATAATGTAAATTATCTAATTTGGTCACTCAATTTTTGGATATTTTCATTTTGGTCACACAAATAAAAAGAATTACAATTTAATTACTACATTATAATAATTTATCGTTTTCATCACTCAACAGCTTTTTCACTAACTACGTCTGAAGTTGCATTACACTTCGTGTCCACGTAAGCCCTCCTTGCTGATAAATAGTTTTTTTCATAAGGTTCATTGTCTGCCACCACTAGCAACCGAAGGATGCTTGGCATTGACGGCAGAAATCAAGCCGAAGAACTCGTGGATGATCTTCTTTTGGGATTTCTGCCACCGGCCGCCCCAAATCGTGTGAACGGTAATGCTGCCGGTGAGCACTGGACCCATGTGGTATCTCAAGTGTACTAACTCCGATGAACTCTCGTATTTCTTGGAGCCATACCGGATCTTAAATTGGACCTGTTGGGTTTTTAAGTGAAACCATGGACGATACCCAATGGCCGGAACCGGAGCTGCTATCAGCAGTGTAACAACTTTGATGAGGCTTAGAAGTACCGAACCACAGTGCATTTTTAGCAAATGGGTTGACAGAGTAGAAAATGAGGAAGAAAATAGATGCGTACTTAAGTTTTGTGGTGGCGATGAGTATATATAGTGTCCAGTGATGAGTTTTAGAGGGCACTGATTTGCAGGGGGAGATGAAGGACAGTGAGATTCTTTAAAGTGAAGAATCAACAAATGAGCCACACCCAGTTAACGAAAGAACCAACAAGAGGAATACAGTTTTGTTTTCTGGCTTCAATTTCGTTCCTCTGTTCTCCCACAAGGTGGACAACGAATCTTATTACCAGGAAGAAGGGCTTATGTGGACATGAAGTGGAAGGCCTCATCAGTGATCAGTGACCAAAATGATAATTTATTGTAACAGTGATGATTTTTATTTGAGTGATCAAAATGAAAACACCTAAAAAGTTAATTGGTCAATTAAGGAATTTACCCTATAATATATATACATATAAATGAGTGTATGATGAGTGTTGGATGGCATGGGTTTGGGTCTAATCAATATTCACCAACTGCAACAGATAAGAGTTGCTTGAGCGTATAAAATCCATGGACCAACCTCTAACGAGGGGTGGGTTCCAAACTTTTTTTATATATATTTTATTATTCATCAAGATTATTTTTTCAAGATTCATAAATATTTCTCTCGGTAATGTTATATCCGAAGTTTAAATTATGATTTTTTTCTAGAAGTGTAATATCATTTACGAGAAAGGATTGTATGAAATTGTGATTCCACGTCATCTTTATATCTTACTAATAAAAGAATGACAAATCAGATTTTTTTCTCTTGATTTTTAGCTTTTTTTAGTTGGATTTCAATTTTTTCAAGAAGAAAAATCTGATTTGTTAGAGGGATGAGGATATTTATTGATGATATAAATAAAATGTCAAATTCTTTTATTAGTCCATATACTATACATAAGTCATAGGTCGGGCTATTCTCCCAGGTCCGAAAGCTCGCTTGAAAAGCGGGAGGGTTTGGACAAAAATATAGACTCGAAAAATGAGTTTGGACAAAAATAAGGCATGTTTTCTAAACAGTCCAGACCTCGAGTAAATTTTTTTTTCCTGGCTCAAACTTGCCTAATTTTTTTTTGTTGTCGTTTTGCTACCATTTTGCTATTATATTACTACTATTTTATTGTTATTGTTTAGATATTGTATAACTCTTATTTTATTGTTAATTTTGTCACTATTTTAGATGCATTTGCTTGCTAAGTTGTAGTTATCTTAGTGTTATTTAAGTATAAGATTTTTTAATGTATTTTCAACTTGTTGAGAAACATTTATTTTAATATTTTTAGTGTATTTGATATATTATATTTTTAAAATTTATTTTATATAAAAAAATAATATAAAAACTTTAATACGGGCGGACCAGACCGAACTCGAATATAACATTTTTTATTTGGACCGAATTTAAACAAAATTTTAAATCCTTTTTCTGGCAAAATCCAAATCTAAAAAGTGAGTTTAAAATTTTAGGTCAGTCCAACCCCGACCACGATCAGGTCTAATGGAAACTTGGGTTGAACCGTGACAATATTGGTGGGAATGTAATTAATTAAAGGGTGGTCCAGCTGGGGTCCTTTGATTTGAGTTTGAGCCCTACAAGTAGAAAATTATATGCCTTAATTGGTAAACCCATTAAAACCATGGTCCAAGGGAAAATGACTTTGTGGACCAGCTGAAAGCCTAAAAGGCCCAATATGGTATAAAAAATATAATATATTCCATGAGTATTTCACATGGACTGCCAAACCTATACTTTCCCCTTATTTTCAAAATGTCTAGTCCTTCATTTTCCTCCCTTGATCCTGATAGTTGGATTTGTAGTAACCTACCGATAGATGTAAATTGGTGTATATCGATATTGGAGCATATCATTTTCAAATTTATCCTTATTTAAAAAATATTTAATATATATAACATGTAGGGTGCGCTTTGTATTTTTCAGTCAAATAGATGGTGATGTCACGACGAGAAACTTCTCGATATTGAGATAACAAACGATGTTATAATGACACGAATGGGGACGTTGCGAGTTTCTAGATATGCTCTAATTACTCTAAAGATATTTTAGTATGATTGAGACACCAATTAAAAGACAATTAAAGATGTAGTACTTTTACAGTACTTTTCATTTGGGGACAACAAGATGCAGTCGCAGATAATTTTGGTGAAAATTTTTTCGTGATAACTATGAAGAAAATTTTTTACCCCTTTTGAGAGAACTCTATGAGAGTTGAGGTTTTGTTTTTGAGGTTTAAATTTAGTACATTTAAATTTATTTTCTCCATATTATACTTTCATTTATTTACTTATTTAGTGAAAAGTTAGAAACCTCTTTTGCCCATAGTTTTTATTGTCTTCGGAGGAGGTTTCCACGTAAAATATATATATGCGATCTTCTCTACTTTTCTCGTTCGTTATTTATACGGGTTAATCCCAACATAATATTTGTATATAAAATTAAATAAATTTCAAATATAAAAGGTTCATCACTAAATTTCTAATTTATTTATTTATATTTGTCTTTGTGTCGGCTAAAACAGGCAAATTAATGTTAGTCTAGATATCATTTTATCACTGTCAACGTATGAGATAACAAACTTCTCCTACAACATGGGGGTGCCTTGCCTTGTAGGGTACTTTCTATAGGAAGCTCACTAGACGTGGATCTGTACGGAGAGGAAGTCCAGTACGGGCGCCTAAAGCCCTACAGCCAGTTGCAGCCTGAAATGGAGCATCACATTTGGCTAAACAAGCTTCTCATAGCAATCATTATAAAACCATTAAAAAAGAGTAGTAAATTCGTTTACCACTTGAGCTGCAAATGGCAACATCTTCTCTGGTGGCATACCTGCACACAGAGCTAAAAACAAGAAAAATGAATACTCAATCATCGCCTTCATAATGGCCGAATCAAACAGAAAGTAGTAAGCCAGAGCAGTACAATGCCATCATATTCCCAGCAATCATATTCTAAAAAATCACTACCATAGGAAAGCACCAAACGCTAACTTAGATACCATTTCACATCTCTTCTAGGTTTATTGGTAGTTAGGGTCTTTTGGGAATAATGGATCCTTGATACTGACACAAATACGAGCACCTAAAGAATAATAGGAAAGTCTCTCATACCTAATTTAGAAGATAAAAGTACATAGTAGGCTGAAACGTACCATATAATACTGCTCCAATAAATGCATCTCCTGCGCCAGTTGTGTCAACAAGTTCTGATGGTGGGATCTTCTCAGCTGTTCCCACAAATAACCGGCCAGTTATTGTCCCTATCCCATTTGCACTCAACTTGGTTTCCACCTATAAAGACCCCAAACACAATTTTCAAATTAAAAGAAAAATGCTCACACCATCTCTAGGAATTTTTATCTAGAAGATGAACAACCAAATTGCATCGTCTACGTGTCAAAGAAAGAAAAGTTGGCGGGTATTGCAGGCGATAGGAGAAGAATAGAATTTGAAAAGCCAGAAGTAGCTCGGAACAACTCTTACAACTTAGCTGTCCAAAGAGATAACCTTAACATCCCCTAATCAATTAGCCTAGTCAAACACATAAAAGACATGATATTTTTATCTGAAATGATTGTCCAAAATTAGTTGTAATAATAGCAACTTATAAGTGATGAAATCTACAGAGTATCAACTGCCATAGAAGCCAACCCCTGCTAAATAGCAACATGCTATTGAAGGCAGCTTAACCATAACTATAGGCTTCTCCTTCCCTTAATTAAGAACTCAAATCTAAAAAAGATTTGAAGCAGTGAAGCTCATGTCGGTCAACAATTCTATCCACACTGGACAGCAGTTTACGAGAGACCCATCCACAGACTAAACTTTAGTCCTAAGGCTTACACATAAGTTATAAAGTCCTCTGCATTGTATATTACCGATGAAATACATGTTGGGATGGTCTTGCTGTCATCTTTTATCAGCTTTAATGATTCCAATAAACACTGAACATCCATTTCTTCAGCATCAGAACCACCTACAATCATGGTAGAAAAAACCTGTAAAAAACTGCCAATTCAAATAAATAAAGCACAGTATAAATCTGGTTAAAGTGATATTATGCAACAGCACAATTCCTGCAACTATACTCACCGTTTACACTTCTTTCTAGCATTATGCATCCCTCTTCCCCCAATGTCCCAATCACAAATTTTAGTTTTGGCAACCTCAAAAGCATGGAAATAAGTGCACTTGAAAACGACGGAGCTTCTGTCCATGCCTGTATCATTGGAAGTTCATAACACATGCCAAAAAATTTAAAAAACTTAATAAATTTCCATCCACAATGTTCAACAAAGCATTAAGGTTTTACTTGGTAGGGGGAAAGAAAATCGGAAAGTTGAAAACTTGGAGTAGAAAAATAGAAAGAAAATATATTCTGTTTCCATTGCTGTGCTTGGTAGGAAAGATGAAAAAATTAAAAGAAAAGTGATTTTCTTTCCATTCATTGCTTGGTAGTGTTGAAAATGAAAAGAAATAGAATGGAGCTTTTGAAAAATGCATAACTTTGAACTAACTTGCATCTCTCTCTCATTTTCTCTCCTCGTATCATTCCAATTAAGATTAATTGGTTTTATGAATTAGGATGGAAAATGGCCACCTCCCTAATCTTCTTTCCTCTCACTTCTCTTTTCTACCAAGCACACTGAAAATTTATTTTATTTTCACTTTTCCACTCCCTCTTTCCATCCTTCTACTTTTCCACTCAAGCAAGCAACCCCTAAAAGAAGCAGGCCAAAACCATATAATTAGAATGACCAACTAAATTCAAAACTAAAATAAATTTAAGTGATCATGAAAAAAAGATTTCATGAAGCTAGCAGCAGATGATGTCAGTCATAAAAGATATAAAAGGAGGACCCTGTGGAGGTTGAGTAAGAGCTTATTTTATTTATTTTTGACAAACATTTATCCGAACAGACACTAGACCAAAGTAAGCAAAAAGAAAAAAAAAGGCATGAGTATTGTAATTTGTAAGCAGAAACAGCATAGTCAATGGCCAAAAGTTACAATGCCAAAAGAAAACATGAGAGAGTTGATGGTCAAGTGATAGAATGTTCTATGTAAAAGAAGCATATAGTGATGCAAGATCAACATACTTGTGGAAACTTTGCTGAGCATATAGCATAAGTAGCAAAATCCAGAAGATCATCTAAACCTTCCCTTTCCCTTTCAGCCTCAACTAATATAGGGATATTCTTGCGAGCAGCCTGTACTGAAAATAGCCAAAAAGAAATGCTATTGACTTGCTATTTATTGATATTAATCTTAATGAGGAATGTAGAGGAAAAGTATAATGTTTTAGCAATTACAATGTCAAATTGCCAACATCATAATATGCCATAGGTTGAAGCTAAAGCTAATCACAGAACATAAAATAACAAAGTTCCAATGAACTTGGTCCTGTTTTAAGTTTTCAATCAAAATACCAGTTGCTCACAAGCCTGTGGGCAGCCTAACAGTTGCAAAACAAACTCTTCGCTTCTAGTAGTTTTTCAACAAAGGAACCAAGATAATCACCATAAATGAGTTTAAACTTTAGAACAACGAAGATACATTAGTTTAAATCAAATCAAACTGCCAACCATGCAAAATCTCATGGCTTCACCTACCTCGATACTACAAGCATAAGCAGAATAAGAAAATAAAAGTTTACCTCTTTTGCAACAACTAAAGCAGTTTCATGATGTCTTCCATCAAAGTAGACCATATTTACTCCATCCAATGCAGATAATAAACTTGACTGAGAAAGTTCCTCCGGTATCAGGGGTGGATAACCAGGGGTGTGGATACATGTGCGGGTTTTCCTGAATTTATTATTTGATACATGAGTATTCACTTCAAACCATGATGAGGAATAATTTTATCATAATATGCACTTTGACTGAATTAATCCAGTCAGCAAACATCCTGATTTTATGTTCATTTTGGTAACCTAAGCAACAATTTTCTCTCTTCTTTTTTGCTATTCTTGCTACAAGTATAAGATCACAGCTTCCCTCCACACCCAAAGAAAATGTAATAAATTGAAAGTACAATTTTAATTTAAACATTATTGCAAAGAAAGGAGTGCAGGATCTGATCAGAACAGAATTTAGCCATCTAGCCACTCTGCCGAATACAATTTTCAGTGCTGTAAGCCTAATATGGATGGATTGCAAAGAGGGGGTTTTCAGGAAAACACACTGCTTACTGAAAGGATAACGTATAATCCAACACTGGGAATAAACCAATAAAGGTGGGACATTAGAATATAAAGAATGTCACAGCAATCTAAATCTAAGTGCTTACGTTTGGCTGTCAACGATAACATAAGTAAATGATGAATTACCCTTCTCAGAAACCTGAAAGCAACAAAATTAAGTTAGAGAAGGAGAGTGTTTAGGTTGTAATGCAACATGTAAGAGCAGTAAAAGATGTACGATACAATAAAAGGTGGCAAAGGCTACTGTATGGCATTATCTGATAATAAAGATTTCACACTTTAATATTCAAGGGACCAAAACCTTGTTCATATGAACCAAGGAAATAGCAAAGATCTGCTTTGCTCACCAAGAAACAGTTCCATAGGTGATGCGATGTACATGTACTTCCCAAACTAAAAATGATAAACACATCTCTTCACAGGTCTGAGTTCCTAGGTTATATCCTTGCCTTAGGAAAGTTAAGATAGCATACTTGAATGAACAATATACATTTATAGGAAATCTTATTCTAGAATCAAACAGAGCCAAATAAATGAGTGAAACAAATCCTCAAAGCAAATAAGCTTTAAAACCAATCAAGATAATAGCAGGCTAAAGGTCTCTCCCAAAACTAAGAACCATAAATCATCTCATAAAAGGCTTACAATAAAGAATGAAGTGTCGACTCCATCAGCTTCAAGCTCCTCCAATATACCCTTGCCATGAGAATCATTGGAAACCTAATGAATTATATGATGCCACAAATATGTGATCTCAGTCAATAGTAGAGTTTTACAGAAGGAAGTAAATTGAGAAAGAACGAGAGAAAGTGCAAAGATATGTAAGACCTTGGAAATTAAACGTGGGTTTAATCCCAAACGAGCAGCACAGGTTGAGGCATTTCCAGCATTCCCACCTCCTTGAACCTAATAAAACAAATGCCATAATTTGTCAACTAATGGTAGTCAATGCATACAAAGAAACAGAACTTCAAAATGAAAAAAAAAGAAAAGGAAAAGAAAGAAGAAGAACCTTCAAGCTAGTGCTTCTGATTTTGTCATCTGGGTTAGGAAAAGAAGCCACAGTGGCCAAGAAATCAACTGCGACTTGCCCACAGCCTAGCTGTTGATTGTGTTGTACAAAGTTCAAAAACACATAGTCAATTTGTATTCTAAAGGCTAATGCTTAACAAAAGGGAAAAAAAAAAACGTACTACGATAAGGTTTTGGGGAAGAGGTGGAAGCGAATCGGATGACATTTAGGCCCTGAAAATTTTCTTTTCCAAGAGAGATAGTTTATGAATAAAGCATGCAAGGATTGATAAAAATAACATATAATGGAAGAAAATGAAGGGGAGGGGAGAGAGAGAGAGAGAGAGAGAGAGGAGGAAACCTGGTAGAGAGAGACAAAATTGAGAGATATGTAACTGGGGATTGGTGAGAGAGACGAAAGCACATGTGTCTTTTGTTTATTTTAATGGCGTAAACTACAATGTGCAGTGGCGCTAGGTACCAGCTGAAAATGGGCAGACTATAGAGAGATACTGTCGTGAGTACTGGGCTATTTGACCTATCTCACCCAAAAAAAAAAAAGTCAAAAATAATCATTTAAATCATCTAAAATGAACAATAAATTGAATTGTGGATATAGATGATTGACACTTATGTATTTTTTTAAATTATATTATAGTGATATACATGTTATATCAATATTTTTAAAAAAATTTAGGGTACCGTGACACCAATGACCAACACTCATTTATTTGAATAAAAAATAATTTAAGGTATTGAGATAGAGATGGTCAGCACCCTTTTATTTGATTAAATTTTTTTGGATATTAAGACACTGATGGTTAGTGCAATAGTAGTCTAAAATGTTCGTACTTTTTGTATCTTTAAAACAATTTTGTTCCATATTATTATTTGTTCGAATTTTATATTTTTTGTACTTAATATTCAGTACTCATCTATTCAAACAAATAATCATGATAAAAATTCATTTTTCATTTTACAAAAATAGTTACAAAGTAAATAATTACAAAGAATCAAAACTGTGTGGACCTAGGCATCGTCCCAGACCCCAGCGTGTAACAGTCTAGCTGCCTCCATTAGCAAGGGGGTGTACATTAATGTGGCAATTGATAATTGCTTAGGCCGACCTCCGGTGTTCCTACCGGTGTACTGAAGAAAGTGGCAAAATCGTATGCCCCATCATGGGGGGTGATGGAGCATTGCGATATCGAAGGTGTTGAGCGAAAAATATCCTCAATGGTAGGTGAGCACGCACTATATCTAAATATTGGGAGAACTCGTGTCCATACGCGACATCAAGATCTACGTCAGACATAAAGGCCCTTGGATTATTATGGATAACTATACTGGATTACGTGTTCTCGGCCGAATGGGGTGCACATCTTCACCCTCCACCACGTCTTCATCGTCTATGTCTTCAGGGATCTCATCTAAATCGGGCTCACTAAAATCTTCATTATCATGGTGGGACTAATCTTCATTATCGGACTTGTAACACCTCTAACCCATATTCATCGCCGGAACAAGGTTACGGAGCATTACAGAAATTTACAGATCAAATTCAAACATTTCATATCATTTATCATTCATATCAGAAATCAATCATATACAATAATATTGTCTCTTATACGAGCCCTCGAAGCCCTAATTATGCATTAGAAATAAGTCGGGACTAAATTGGGTACTTAAAGAATTTTTCGCAAAAATATAAAAAAAATTTCAAGGTGCAGGGGACGCACACCCGTGTGGCCAAGCCGTATGGCTCACACGGTCAAGAGACACGCCCATGTCTTAGGCCAGGACGTGTCCCAGGCTGTGTGGGAATTTGAAATAGGGGCACACGACCATGTCCCAGCCCGTGTACAAATTATGGTGCTTATTGACTTGGGTCACACGGCCAAGCCACACGCCCGTGTGCTAGTGTAACAACCTGTTTTTAGTGAAATCGAAACAGTAGTTTTGGGACCACAAATCTGAGGTCAAAAAATTTATTTTAATATTATTTTGTAATCTACAGCATGATAGTATTATTGTATAAAAATTTCATTAAGAAATTTTACCGTTTGTATGCTCAATTTGATGAAAAGGACTAAATTGCATAAATTGTGAAAGTTGTGTTCTATTAGCTAAAGGTATTAAAAAGATATAGAACTTTAAAGTGGATGTCCTTATATGGTAATTAGACCATTAAAGGTGGCAATTTTTGTTATTTTTAAAGTTAAATAAGGGTAATTTGGTAAAAAGGTAATTAAAGAAAAAAAATCAAAAATTAAAGCTATCATCTTTCATTCTCTTCCCCAACCGATTTTTACAGCAAAGAATAGCCATGGAAGCTTGAAAATTTTTCCTAAGCAAATCCCTTGCATGTAAGTGATATCTTGTCCCGTTTTTGTTGATTTTTATGTTTTTGGGATCGTTGTAGCTTAACCTAGCTAATTAGGGGACTAATTTGCAAAATGGTTGAAAGTATAGGGTTTAAAATGAGAGAATTTTAGTTGTTTGTGAATTTTAATGGAAGAAAATGAATCTTTATTGAGAATTAAACAACTTTTGTTAAGTGATTTTTAATGAAATTGCCAATTAGGGGTTAAATTGAGAAATGTGTAAATTGTGTGGTAAATGTGTGAAATTGTGAAATTCTTGGGCTGCTATAAGTATATATTAAATTCGGCTAGGCTTGGTTATGAGGGAAATTGCATGAATTTCATTTTACGAGCCTAGGGACTAATTGTAAAGAAATCAAAAGTATAGGGGTAAAATAGTAATTTTTCCAAAATATAATTTTTGGATTGAATTGAATAGAATGAGGCTTAAATTAGTTAAATTTGATTATATAAATCAAGAAAATTAATGTATGGATTTAGATCGGGGAAAGGACAAAGTTTTGGATTAAACAATCATTTTTCTCCGTACAAGTTTAAGTTAAGTTTGTGTAATTAAATTACGTATTTATATGCTTTAATTGAAATATATGTATATGGATTGTGTAATTACTATGTATAATTATCGAGTGCATAACCGACGACGTACGAATAGTACCGAGCCCCCTTTGAACCTTAGAAATTCGTAGGATACAAATGACATGTCATTAGGGTTACCGATTCTAGCTCTTATGAGCTTACCGATACTCAGCTCGTGTGAGCTTATCGTTATTCAACTCGGAGGAGCTTACAGTTTATTGCTCGTATGAGCATACATGTATAAGAATTAACGGATTACAGTTCAGTACACCTCGTGTGCATTACCCGCATATCTAACAATATTCTAAGTGGTTCAACGGGCATAATTCTGTTACGAGTTTATATGAGTTCGATACGAACTAGTACAAGTATTAATGTGAATTACATGGAAATGGTTTATATATAAGATATATGGATACATGGTATAAATGTTACATATATGGAATTTAAATAGTTGTTGAACTCATACATAATTCTTGGTTTCTATATGAATTACATGGCTAACTTGGTTAGTGATCATGTGTTAGGCTTTGGCCAAATTGAATTGTGTTATGTTTTGAGTTATTTACCTGAATTGTGGTTAAATGGTAAGTTAAACTCTGTGTTATATGAACTTACTAAGTTTAATTGCTTACTCTGTTTATTTTTCTGTGTTTTATAGTGTTTCGGAAGCTCGTTCGGATTGGAAGTTGCCAGAGATTTCATCACACTATCAAACTCTATTTTGGTACTTTTGACTATATATTTTGGTTAAATGGCATGTATAGGTCATTTTGGCTAATGATAGCCTATATGTTTTGTTGTGTTTTAGCCATTTGAATTGGCTTGTATTGTATATATATCTTTTGTCTTATAAATATGTAAATAGCCTTTTTATATGTGGTGTATGGTTGCCATGTGAATGCCTTGGTTGTGAATTGGTATTTTGAGTACCAAGTAGTTGAGATTGATAAGTGGTATACATGTTAAGTTTTAGGCATAAAGATGCATATATATGTTTGACCATTTAGGTAGATTTTGTAGACATAGTTGGCATGTTTTTAAAGTGGCCAATTGAGGTGCCTATTAGTATCATGGTTGTGTGTGATGTTATAATATATTATAAGCTTGATATTGGTTGGTTTTGAATGCATATTTATGTCATTATTATATGCAAATTGTTGTATTTAGGTTGGTACCAATTTGGGTGAGAAATATGATTTGGAAAATGACCTATTTTTGTCCACACGGGCAGAGACACGAGTGTGTGTCTCAGCTGTGTGTGACATACAGCCAGGTGACACGGTCGTGTGTCCCCTATAACTTCTATAGGAAGTTTCACACTACCTAGCACATGGGGTTCTCGAATTGGCTGTGTGAGCATACTAACTTGCGTTAAATAGGTGCAAGGGTCACATGGCCAAGTCACTCGCCCGTGTGCCAAGCCATGTGAATATTTTGAGCATTTTGTTTTGCAAATTTTAAAGATGCAGGGGACACACGGCCAAACCACACGCCCATGTGCTAGGCCGTGTGTCACACACGGCTGAGACACACGCCCGTGTCTCTGCCCATGTGGACTAAAATAGGTCATTTCTAATGCCACATTTCTCACCTAATTTATCATCCACCTACATTAACACTTTAACACATTCATAAGCCAATACAAAACATTCAAATCAAGCCAAAACTAAGTCTTATGCATGACATATAAATACATATATTTAACTATCCAGCTTACCAATATAACCATACATACATATAAGCATATTTTACCAATTATACTATCACAAACCAATCACTAATATGCATATATGATTTCCATCATTCATCAATTTCAAACATATCAAGGCCATTTTTTCATATAAAAAATATACCAATTACAAGCCATACCAATGGCTAGTTTTAACCAAACATTTACTTGCCAACATTGGTCTATTAACCTATACATGCCATTATAACCAAAGTTAATTTGCTATTTATACTGAAATGAGTTGATGGATGGTTTGAGATATCTCCGCCAAGCTTCCAACCCAACGAGCTTTCGAATTACTATAAAATAGGGAAAATAAACAGAGTAAGCTTTAAAGCTTAGTAAGTTCGTATAACATAGAATTTAACTTACCATTTAATCACATTAAAGGAAACATACAAGGCATACTCAAGCAAATTGGCTAAAAGCCCTAGCACATATCCTCATCAATCATGTTAGACATGTATTTCATATAAATATCAAGGAACATGTATGAACTCAATAATAATCATATTTCCATATACATATACTTTTCACATCTTGTATCCATATATCATGTAATAACCATATCCATGTATTTCAAGCATTTACACATAATAATTCGTTTTGAATTCATGTTATCTCATATCAAAACTTTGTACGTTGAACCATTTGAAATATCAATGGATACACGGGTAGTACATACGAAGTGTACAACTTTAATACGTCAATTCATATTCGGGAATGCTCATACGAGCATGTCAATGGGAAGCTTTGTCGAGCCATATAAGGGGAAGCTCATGTGAGCCATGTAACGAGAAGTTCAAGCGAATCAATATCGAGAAGCTCCGGAGAGCCATTAGTTAGGAATCTCATGAAAGAGCCTTTAATGGGGAAGCTCTGAGAAGTCATATATCGGGACTCTATTTCAAGCTGTGGTGTGTCCGCAACACATGGTGGACCACAACCAATTGGAGAACCCTGTATCCATCGAATTTCATTTATTCAAACAAGACTTAATACTTGTCAGTCATTATCGGATATGTGATTGCTTTCATATACATGGCACTTATACATTTCAAATATATAACGTTCAATTTAAAACATATAAACTTACAATTTAGTTACACGAACTTATCTCGACAATATTCGTGTACACAAAAGCTTCTAATCTGCTACTTTTTCTTTTTCTAGATTTATCTCTGTATTCGATCTATCCGGATCTATACGAATGAATTTAACATTAATTTTATACAATTATTATACAATTCAATCCAATTCACATCTTAGGAAAAATTACCATTTTGCCCCTATACTTGTGATTAATTACAATTTTGTCCCTTGGCTCGGAAAATGAAATTCATGCAATTTAATCCTTATTCCAAGCCTAGCCTATTTTTACATATAACATTAGAAGCCCATGTATTTCATAAAATTCAAAATTTTTCCATTAATTTTACATCTTTTCAATTTAGTCCCTAAACCATAATTTTATCAAATTTATCTTTACAAAAGTTGTTTATCTATCAGCAACCTTTCATTTTTTTACTATAAAACTTCATAAATTCATGCATACTCATCCATGGAAAAACCCTAACACTTTGATAGTTTTACAAATTAATCCCCGAGATAGTTAGATTAAGCTACTACGATCTTTGAAATATAAAAATTACTAAAAACGAGACAAGAATTCATACCTAATTAAGCCAAATAAGCTTGCTAACTTCAAGCTCTTCAAACTAGGGTTTCTGTGTCTTTTTATTTGGGAAATATGATAATATGATGATATTTTACTTTATTTTATTATTTATCATCTTTTATCTTTTACTTTCCAATTTCATCTTTTTCCTTATTAAATTTTTCATTGATGACTAATCATACTTATATACTAACTCCTCTAAATGGTCTATTTGCCATATAAGGACCTCTAATTTTGAATTCCATAGCTATTTGATACCTATATCTACTAGAACTCAACTTTTGTATTTATGCAATTTGGTCCTTTCCATTTAATTAGACATGTAACCGATAAAATTTATTTACGATATTTCAATCATAATGTAGACCATGAAATAATATTAAAATAATTTTTCTTCCAGACTCAGATTTGTGGTACCAAAACTACTGTTCCGATTTTACTGAAAACGGGTTGTTACAACTCTCCCCTTTAAAAGAATTTTCGTCCTCGAAAATCTTACCAGTAAAAAGGTTTGAATATTTCTTTCTCATAGTTTCTTCAGGTTCCCAGGTAGCCTCTTCTATTCCATGTGTTGCCAGAGGACTTTTACTAAAGCTACCTTTTTATTTCTCAGTTCTTTCACCTCATGTGGCAGAATTTTGATCGGTTCTTCACCGTATGTCATATCGGGCTGAATTTTAACATCTGTCAGAGAAATAACATGTGAAGGGTCTGACTGATACCGTTGTAACAAAGACACGTAAAAGACATTGTGAATTTTGTCACGCTTTGGTGGTAGGGCTAATTGGTATGCAACAGGTCCAATTATTTCAGAAAATACTCAATTAAAAAACAATTAAAAAAGCGGAAGGGCTAAAGGTGAAATTAGCCCTTCCAACAAAAACACGCGGATCTTAGCCATGGAGCGGGTCGGGTCGGATGGGTCTTATGCCCGTTTTGGCCATTGATGTTTAAGCCCAAAACGTTGCCGTTTAATGAGTCTATATAAGTTAAAAATCAAAAGAAAAAAAAGTGATTTTTAACCTTTTCTAAAAAACTCCAAAAAAACCTCTCAAAAGCTCTCCCCTCTCTTCTCTTCCTCCCTTTTAGTCCAGAATCTGGCGAAGGCTCCGATGAGTCACCATCGCACCGGCCGCTGGTCACCGGTGACGGCGCCGCTGTCCACGGTGGTCAGAAAAATAAAAAAGGTAAGTGTTTTTATATATTTTTTATATTTTTATATATATATATAGTTTTATTTTAAAAAAAAACAAAACAAAAGTAAAAAGATTTTAAAAAAGGTTTCGAAAACTAAAAGTAAAAAAGAAAAGACCTTTTGAACGTTTTTTACTTCTCTTCTCTCTGCTAAAGACCTTTTGAACGTTTTTTACTTCTCTTCTCTCTGTTTTGTCACTATTATTTGTTTTTTGAATCTTTTTTTTATTTCTCCAAAAAAAACCTCTTTTACAAATCGGTTTGAATGGCTTATATAGCCATTTTTACACATTTTTTAGTCTATTTGTATGCTGTCAATTCTTCTTTTAATCTTTGCAGGTGCAAGTGGGCGGTGGCAGGTGGAGTTGGTGGCTCGGCAGTGGCAGTACTGATAGCGCTAGAGGCTAGGGGCGGCGGCAGGCTAGGGTTAGGTGCAGCAGAGGCTAGAGTTTTCTGAAAATGTTTTAGGTTTTGGGCCTGTTGGGCCTTTAATTTTTGGGCTGTAATTTTTATTGTCTTGGGTTTGTAATTTTATTTGTAAATTAGGCCCGGGCAAATTGGGCTAATTACAAGAATATTTCGGCTTTTATAGCCAATTTACAAAACTCCTAATTTCTATTTTTTTTTGTCGTTTTGCTATTGTTTCTATTGTCTTGCATTGATTTCTCTTTGCAGGTGTCAGAGGCGTGCGATGGCCGGTGACAGGTGAGCCTCGAGCGGTGATGGCATGTGGCGCAGGTGGTTCTGACAACAACAGAGGCTAGGGGCGTCAGCGGGCTAGTGTTTAGGGAGGCTAGGGTTTTCTAACATTGTTTAAGTTTTTGGGCTTATTGGGCCGCCTAGGGTTTTTTTATTTTAGGTTTGGGTTGTTCGGGCCTATTGTAAGTGGACTGAGACTGTTAATTTATTTTTTTGGTTTGTTTTTTTTTGTTGGGCCCAGGAAAAAATGGCCTATTACAATACCTATAGCTACTAGAACTTAACTTTTGTATTTTATGCAATTTGGTCCTTTCCGTCTAATTAGACATGTAGCCGATAAAATTTCTTTACGAAATTTTCATACGATATTTCAATTATAATGTAGACCATGAAATAATATTAAAATAATTTTTCTTTTAGACTCGGATTTATGGTCCCGAAACCACTATTCCAATTTTATTAAAACGGGTTGTTACAGGACCCTTCATCATCATCTGCTACGATGTCCAACACCTCTAGATGAATCTCTAGACGAGGACACAGGATTGATATATTATACGAACATTCACCGTAGTTTAAATTTTCGGGAGTTTGTAGTGACCTTTCATAGCCCGACTGATCTTTCCAACAGACAATGAGATCAAAATCAAATCCATGACACTAACTTACTGAAATTACAACTTGAATGGGTTCCAGATCAACTATCTCTACGAACAACTCAACTGTGCTAGGATTCTCTATCTTTGTGGGGCAATAAATTGCTATCATTGTCCCTAGATCATCATTATCTTCATGCTCAATTTCTGAGAACTTGAGCGGATTTGTTGGAATCGAAAATTTGTAAAACAATCTTAACATTTGCTTCCCACAACGGGTAGCTATTTTTATACTGATCTTCTATTTCAAATTCGCTAGCAAAACACGCTTGTTGAATCTTATTCCGAGTTTTTAGCGACTTTGAAAGGCACGATCTTCTTCAGCTGTATTTATTATTTCTCTATCGAAATGAACATACATTAACAAAATTTTAGAACTCATCTTCAACAATATCTACTTCCTCCTTAACAAACAAAACACTGATATGCTTAATTTTGAGTTTCAACTGATAAAACAAACAAAAAACTCAAATGGAAGACAAAAAACAGTGTCGGGTAATGGAAGTCTAGCACCCAAAAATAATATTTTTTTTTCGAAATACAAAAGGGGTGTCGGCCATGCACTGGCCACAACCCTAAATTTTTTTATCTGATAAAGGGTTGTCAGCCATCAGTGTCTCAATACCCCAAAATTTTTTTAATTCTGGAAAAGAGGTTCTAACCATCAGTGCCCCAGTACCCAAAATTTTTTTAATTAGATAAAGGGGTGTCGGCCATTAGTGTCCCAGCACCCAAAATTTTTTTATTCAGATAAAGGGGTGCCGGCCATCAGTGTCATGACACCCCAATTTTTTTTAAATATACCAGTATGATACAATTTGAAAAAAAATACATGGGTGTTAGTCATCTAACGTCAAAAACCCCCCAAAATTGTTTTTTTTTTTACTCCCTGACACAAGATATAATGTAGGTGTTAGCCATCTAGTGTCCACAACCCAAATCTACTATTCATTTTAGGATATTTAGATGATTGTTTTTGAACTAAGGTCATTTAAATAAATATTTTTTTTGGGTCAGATAGGCAAAATAACCAGAGTCCTACTTTGTCAGAGTCTCTCGGACTTGAGTTGGATTTCACTCGTTGCTTGAAAATGAATTCAAACTTTGACCTAGAAGCCATGTAAGCAAAAGGAAATGTTATAAACTTAGATTATATCATTTAAGCCATGAATTAACAAAAAAATTTTATATTGAGGTTTGATTTTTTTTTTGGAGTTAGTATTGAATTTGGTAATTAGTTTTATATTGGGTCTAAATTTTAGGATTTTCAAGGATTAATTAAGAAAAAATTTTCAAGACCCAATGTGGGAACGATTGTCAAGTTTAGGGTCTAACTTAGATAAAAAATTCATGCCACAATATGGAAAAAAATGTCAAGTTCAAAGTTTAATTTTGATTAAAAAATTCAAACTCCAATATGAAAAAAGTTGTGAAATTCAGGTCCCAAAATGATAATAATCAATTATTAGATTTTTTAATTTAACTTTTCTTAAGTGAAAAAAAGGAAAATAAAAATATGAGTCATGGTTAAAATGAAATGGTCTTAATCTCCTTGAGTATGAAATTTAATCCCTTGATTTTTATCAAATGATGATCTTCGTTGTCGAAATATGATGAAGATGATGATCATTCAAGAGTTAAAAAACTCACTTTATATTTTAATTTATATTTTATTAATTTAATTTAAAAATAAAATATTTTGGATTAATTATAGAGAGGTCCCTAATCATTAGTCAAAAGTCAACAAAATGTGTCATGTGTCATCATTCGGTTTTTACAAAATTATTATAAAAATAACCAAAATATTATAATTTTTTTATTTACCAAAATATATATATTTTTTATTTACCAAAATATACTAAAAAAAACAAAAAACAGAAAAAAAAACCTGCAAAAAGCCTGCACCGAAAATGACAAGACCCTGGTCAGGCCAATGCCATTGGCGGCACCAAAGGTGCCAAAGCCATTGGCGGCACCAATGGTATAATAGGGGACAGCCGATGGTGGGGGGAGAAGGAGAGGGAAAGAAAGAAAGAAAGAAAGAAAGGAATGAGAAAAAAAGAAAGAAAAAGAAGGAAAGAAAAGGAAAGGAGAAGAGAAAAAAAAAAGAAAGAAGAAGAAGAGGAAAGGAGAAGAAAAAGAAAGAAAAGAAGGAAAGAAAAGGAGAGGAGAAGAGAAAAAGAAGAAGAAGAAGAAGAGGGAAGGAAAAAAAGAAAAAAAGGTAATTTTTTTATAAATTTAATTTTTGAAATATTTGTGTTTTAAAATTTTATGTTATGTACATTATACGTATTTTATTATTTTATTTAGCATATATATTTTATGAAATATATTTAGAATGAAAAAATTCATGGTATGTACATTGTCATTATTTGTGATTAGGGATTTTTTATGAAATTTACTTAGGAAGTTGAAATTAGTTACTTTAGGAAAATAACATTAAAAGTAAAATGATAAAGAAATATGTTTAAGAAAACATAAAATACGAAAAGAAAAACGGAAATTGTATATTCAATAAAATAATAAAATGCAAAAACAATTGTATATGTAATAAATTTCAAACATAATGCATTGAAATAATGTAAAATTATAAAATTAAAAATTACGATATTTTTAAAATAATAAAATGCGGATAAAAATACAAACAAATGGTCAAGTAAGAGTGTATTAGTAAATTTTTAAAAATTTAGAAATAATTAATACAAATAATTTAAACAAAATGTACTGAAATAATATAAAATAATAAAATGTAATGACCCAAAAGTTACGGGCATCGGAAAAGTATAATATCGGGCCTCCGTCTTAGTAAATTGAGTTCGAAAATAATTATTAGAAATATTTACGAGACTAGTTGTGTGTTTAATTAAGTTTTAGATAGGTGAATTTAGCTTAATTATGAGTAATTCGGAAAAAAAAAGGATTAAATTGAATAAAGGGTAAAAGTCTAATTATAGATCAAAAGAAAATAAGAGGGACCAAATGGGCAAGTAAGCCACATTGGAGGTTGAGGCGGCATAAGATTGAAAAAAAAATCTTAGATTTTTATATTATTTACTTTTATTAATATATAAATTATATTATAAATATTATGTTAAGAAATAAATTAATAAAGACAAATGTATGGCGATATTTAAGACAAGTGTATTAATAAAATACATACATTTGTAATACTTATATGTAATTATTAAATGAATATTTGTTTTAATTATTATTATATTAAGTAAGTTAAAATAAAAAGAATAAAAGAAACAAAAGAAGAAAAGAAACAGAATAGGAAAGGACGAAACAGAGAAGAATCAGGGAGAAAGAAGAAAAGAAGAAAAAAGGGGAAATAGGGTTTCTAAAGCTTGGAATTTAATTTGGTAAGTCAATTTAGCCCTTTTTTTTCTTAATTTTAATGTTTAAAAGCTTTAAAACAAAGTTTTGATGGAATTAAGTTGATATTTTGGAAGTTTATAGTTTTTTTAAGCATGGTTCATGTTGAATAAATTGTTGGATTAGGGATTTAATTGAATAAATTTCAAGTTAGAATTGATAAAAGGATTAAATTGTGAAAGAAACAATAATTTTATGTGTTAGGGACTAAATTGGGGAAAATTCGAAATTAGGAAAATATGCTGAAATTTTAATAGTTAATTTTAAGTTTGGATGAAATTTGAATAGAAATAGAGTGTGAATTGAATTAGGAAAGTAAGTGAATTTAGTTAGGATTAAATTGAGAATAATGAAGAAATTGAATAGAAATTTAACTATTTATCATAATTAGTGTTGAAATTAATAGCAAAAAATTATTATTATTTTCGTAGCTAACAAAGAGCCCGAGGCATCAGCATCAAAAGGAAAGGAGAAAGCTACGAGGACTAAAGCGGGAGATTTACGGTTTGTATTACTATAATTCAAGTTATTTATTATTAAATGCTAAATTTTAATTTATGTGTCTAGTAAATGAAATGTGAGGTAAGTATTAATATTAGTATTAATTTATTATTAGCATTATTATTAGTATTATTATGAGTGGGAATTAAATTGAATAGTTGATATGAATTAATATTTGAATTGTTTGTTGATTGAAAGCGGGAAATGAATTTGAATCGAATTGTGAATGGTATTAAATTGTATGGAAATGTATTGAGTTGTGAAAATGTGTGAATTTGTGAAATAATTATTGATTGAAATGTGGAAAAATGATTGAATTGAAAATGTGAGAAATTGTGATTGAATTGAGAATATATGTGATTTAAATACCCTATTAACTAGTCGGGCTGAGTCGGATATAGTTGGCATGCCATAGGATTGGAAGAGTTCAGGGATACTACGACCTCGAGTCGATGAGACACTGGGTGTCACAATATTTCTTCGGATAGAATCGATGAGGTACTGGGTACCAACTTTCTTCGGCTTGGCCGATGAGACACTAGGTGTCAACTATTGCTTCGAACTATCCGATGAGGCACTGGGTGCCATTCTGGTGTGTTTGGTTGGATCCGTGTATCCGCTAATGTCCGAGTTTTGTTAATAAGGTAAATGATGAAATGATAAACCGAACGAGTTGGTCAAACGAGCTACTGAAATGAAATGAAAAAGTTGAATTGTGAATTGAAATGTGATATGAGATAGAGGAATGAACCTAAGGTTCATGATTTCTTCAAACTCAAATTGTGGATATACGATATTGGTTGATGAATTTAAATTGTATATACGAATTATGCATTACATGTTTAAATATTGTTATAATTTGAATTATGGTAATACCACTGAGTATGAAATACTCAGCGTACGGTTGTTTCCATGCGCAGGTCGATAGAAGTCAAAGGTCCTGTTCAAAGATCCGACTAATCCCGACTTCAGCGTAACTTTGGTGATGTATATTTTCTTTGGTAAATGTGGCATGTACATAGGATGTGTATAAAGAGTAATATGTTTAATATAAATGGTTAAAATGTTAGTATTATAAGTTTAAGATTTATAATGAATGAAGTTTACCTAAATTGATTTATTTATTGTTTTGTTAAATTTAAATTAATATCATGTAGATTGAGTTTGATTAGAAGTATTTAGAATAGAAAATGAGAACGTGAAATGAATTGGTTGATTTGGTTATATTTGGAAATGTTATGAATTTTAATTGCAGTGGGTTGTATGTAAAAATAAGCAGAAATACTGCCCAAATTTTTCTAAAAATGAATGAAATCAATTAGTAAAAATTTATAACAATTTATGAATTATTTTAATAGGATGGTTATTTATTTAAGAATTATTTGTAAATTGCTTGGTATGTCCGGTAATGCCTCGTAACCCTGTTCCGGCGACGGTTTAGGGTTAGGGGGTGTTACATAAAATACGAAAATAATATATATTTTTTGAAAGTAATAAAAATCAGGAAAATAATAATACGAGCAAAGGGCAGGGAAAAGAGTTTTTTTCGAGTTTTTTACGAAAATATTACAAAAAAATATAAAAAATACCAAAATATTATAAATTTTTTTTTATTTACCAAAATAATAGAGCAAAAAAAAAGAGGGTGATGGAGGGGAATAAAAAGGCGGCACCAATGGAGAGGAATAAAAAGGCGGCACCAATATGTGGCTAATTGTCTTTTAAGCCCTCCTTATTTATTATTCTCTTTTATTCCCCTTTAACACACTAAATTAATAAATTTAAAACATTATGCACTGAAATAATGTAAAATTATAAAAGACTAAGTTTATTATATTTTTTAAAATAATAAAATGCGGAGAAAAAAATACGAACAAATGGCGGAAGTAAGAGTGTATTACTAACTTTTTTTAAATTTAGAAATAATTAATACAAAATATTTCAAAGAAAATGTCTTGAAATAATATAAAATAATAAAATACGAAAATAATATATTTTTATTGAAAGTAATAAAATCGAGAAAATAATACGAGCAAAGGGCAGAGGTAAGGGTTATTTTCTTACACCAAATTAATTTAAATAACACACTAAATTAATAAATTTCAAACATTATGTACTGAAATAATGTGAAATTATAAAATTAGAAATTATGATATTTTTTAAAGGAATAAAATGCGGAGAAAAAATACGAATAAATGGCCAAAGTAAGATTTTTTTACTAACTTTTTTTCAACTTGCAGGCATCGCAATGGCTCGATTGATTGGAAACGATGAACACATATCTGATGCGGCTAATAACGCAGTATGATTTATTATTTGTTAATCACGAGTTCTATTTTTTAATAAAGGATATACGCAGTATATACAAATAAATTATGTTGTCGTAATATTTTTCTGTAATTTAACACTATCAGGACTCGTTCCGAGTATTAAGGGGTCGTGTGAGTGTTTTAAAGAAAGCTTCGGATGCACGATTGATGCCGTACTTGGAGCTAGCCGGATTTGGGTCAGTAGTATTGATCCGGTCCTCTGACTTGCGCTTTGATTTATTATCTGCGCTACTGGAGCGGTGGCGCTCGGAGACCCACACTTTTTATTTTTCGTGCGGAGAGTGCATGGTGACCTTGGAGGATGTTGCATTGCAGCTTGGGCTCCCAATTGACGAGAGTCCCGTAACGGGAGTATCTTCATTTACCGATCCGGCTCCACTTTGTTATCAGCTCCTAGGACATTCGCCAGGTGACGGTGAGTCATATTTTTCCGGCATAAAATTTACATGGCTGAAAGCCAT
Source organism: Gossypium raimondii (assembly GCF_025698545.1). NCBI lineage: Eukaryota > Viridiplantae > Streptophyta > Magnoliopsida > Malvales > Malvaceae > Gossypium > Gossypium raimondii. The sequence continues at coordinate 4,652,006 of NC_068571.1, read as the reverse complement.
AATTGGACAATTATCAGCGAATGCTACTGAAGGTGAGTTGATGTGCGCTGCTCGAGCGTACATCATGCATATGGTAGGGCAAGATTATGCTCGATGCAAACGGCGACAATGTGCATTTGATGTACTTGCCCCTGTTAGCTGATTTGTCCACTGCTAGGTCGTATAGCTGGGGTTCCGCCGTTCTAGCAATGTTGTACCGGGAACTTTGTCAGGTGACAAACCTGAATATTTCCAACATCGGCGGATGCCTCATACTGCTGCAGTCCTGGGCGCTTTATTGGCTGCCGGTTTTGGCATCCGTTAGTCACCAACCGTATGTGTATCCACTGCCACTCAGGTGATAAAATATAAATTGTCATTATTTGTAGTCATAATATATTGACTAATGTTACCAACCCTAAACCCTATATTATTTTTTGTAGGTGGACTGTTCGTTCAGGCATCGGGAAGTCGTATGATGTCCCGATATACCGCCTCATGATTGAACAGCATGCCCGGGAAGGGGTAAGCTGCTATTCTAATATTCATGACATCTATTCTATTTCTATATCTTACTCACATGTTATGGCTCTAACTCGTTACAATGTTATTAATCAGGCAGTTTATATGGATGCCATACCGTAAGCCGAAAATTACAAATGTTGTACCCTCGTCTGCATACGTTGATTCCCACATATGGTGCACTAACGCACCAATTATCAATTTCAACGTAGTCGAGTGGTATCACGGAGATCGGGTGCTACGACAGTTTGGCTGCATCCAACCTATCCCGGATCCGCCGTGCCAGGTGGGGGAAGTTCACGGCATGACTAAGAGAGGAAGATTTCAATTGGATTGGGGAATTAAGACCGGAAATTTGTGGCACTGTGGAACGATCGATTGCGTCGAATACCTCAGTCGGATCATTCTTTGCCGAAAAATATGTGGCTCTAACTCGTACGCTGCATACGTATTAAGGAAAAATAAGTTCTAGTAAGTCGATAACATCAAACATTACAACTTCTATTGAAAAGATAAGGTTATCATTTACCCATTGCCACGACTTGTCTCTTCCAGTCTGCATTCTTATAATCTTTATGGAAGTTAGACGCAATGTGACGAATGCAGTAAACGGATCTCCATGGCACACCGGAACGCCTAATAGCTGCAATTAAACCCTTCCCTCTATCGGAGATGATGCAAATGTTATCGTTCCTAATAACATACCTCCGCAGATTTGTGAGGAAAAATTCTCAAGACTCCATGTTCTCTTTATCTACAATAGCAAATGCTATCGGGAGCACGTTTCTGTTACCGTCTTGAAGTAGAATTTGTGTATATTTTCCATACAGCCAGGTCTCATCCACCTGCACAAGTGGCTTGCAGTGGGAAAATGCCCGCACACATGGATTGAACGTCTAGAACATCCGATGGAAAATCCTTTTTGCCGGCTGTAACTGGTCATCCGAGCCGTAATATAGCTTTGTCTGCAACTCAATCACAATCCTCGGTACGTACTCCCGCATAGTAGTTATCCAACCTTGAAGCTCATTATACGATGAATCGTAATCCTCATACAGTTGCTCCATCGCCATCTGTTTAGCTATCCATGCCTTCCGATATGAGACTCGATACTGGAATCGTGCTTGCATTTTTAATCGATCAAACTTTAATGGTCGACATGTCCTTCACCATTGGCATGATACACGTACAAATAGTTTTCGAATCAAGTTTTCCATGATCTTCTGTCATACGTGTTGATGTGCATGTATGAGGACCAACAAATTTTCGTATCTCCCACATCTGAGAACTTCTAATGAATGCAGCTCGTACCCGCCAATTGTAGCCTTCCGCTGCCTTCCAACACTCCTCAACATATATTGTCGGAGTAGAGACAGAGACTTTATAATCCACCGATATCTTCATGTTGTACCGTTTAATGGCATATATGCACTCTGCTTTACACCTGAATCTCTGGCCTATGAATAACTCTTCATCATCAGATGTTACGGCCAACCCGTGAGAATGAACTATTTCAGGGTACTCCGGAAACTCAGCTACATACGCTGCGTCGGGGTCTATGAGCGACATGTGTGGCCCAGGATTATTGTGTATCAAAATACGCCGCGTCTGCTCCCCGACCGAAGAAGAGTTAATGCCGTCATCGTTGTTGACATCTTCATCGTCAATATCATCAAGTACATCGTCCACATCGGGATCACCGTCATTATCGACCTCTTCATCCCAATGATCGCCACCACCTTCTTCTTCACCACCAACCATATCAACATCAGGTGTAATATTCAGGTCGATACCGATCCCACCCATAGTTGATTCAGTATCAATGTATGATATTGGAGCCACCATCCACGGTTCTTCAGCCCCGTCTTCTTCATCAGATGCATTAACATCTTCATTTTGCTCCATACCAACTAACTCAGCAAATAAGTGAATCGGTGCATTCCCATTCCCACAGTAGAGATCGACCATTGTCTCCATGTCTTTGTCGTCTACAAGTTCCATTTCGACGAATTTGGTTGGATTTGTTGAAACTGGAAACTTGTAGAAAATTTTTGATATCCTTCTCCCACAACGTCTAAGAATTTTTGCATTAATCCTTACCTTCATTTCATCGAACGATACATTTCTATTAAATCTCATTGCTATTTGTTGCCGACATTCAAATACACATCCAACACTTGTTGTCAAGATGACTCCATCGAAATAAACGCATACAAGAAACTTAGCATTCATCTTCAATATTTAATCTGTAAAAAAAAAACAAAATCTCATAAAAATTCTCGAACGGTAAATAAATTAATTAAAAAAAATTTAATGTTTCAATATGCAATTTTGTACATGAAAACCGTTTAACCACTAATCCTAATAACTAACATAATAATAATATTAATAATTTTATACTCAAAATAATACACACTAAAATTATTAATTAGGATTTTACTAAAATAATAACTAACAACTATAATAATAATAATACTAGTTTTTTACTAACTAGCTTATTTTGGTAAATAAAATAATAACTAACTATAATAATAATACTAGTTTTTACTAACAATAATACTACTAAGTTACATCTTAATACATTAATAATGTCTTAATACTAACAACAACAACAACAACAATAATAATAACTAAAACTATCAATTTGAGTTTTATTAATCTTAATAACTAAACTAAAACAAAAAATATTACAAAATATACAAAACAATAACAACAATATAATCAATTATTTTTTAAAAAATACCTTCTTTTTCTCTCTTTTTCTCTTCTTTTCCACAGCACCTCTTCTTCTTCTTCTTTTTCTTTTGATTTTTCTCCCTTCAGCTGGACAGAGCTCGTGTTTATAACACGAGTAGTGCTGCCAATGGCTTTGGCTTTGGCCTGACCAAGGTGCTGTCAATTTGGTGCAGGCTTTTTGTAGGTTTTTTTTTGGTATATTTTGGTAAATAAAAAAAATTATAATATTTTAGTAAATAAAAAAAGTTATAATATTTTGGTTATTTTTTATTTTTTTATAATAATTTTGTAAAAAACCCGTCATCATTCAATCGGCTAATGTGCTACATCAGTAATCCATTAGAAAGAAACGAAATATTTTAACGAGAATGACTAATTTGAACAACTATTTTATCTGGAGTGATTAAATTTAAAAAAATTAGAGTGACCAAAATAAGATAATCTGTATTTTAGAATGACTTTCAGTGTAATTTATCCTAAAACTTTTAATAAATAATTATTTTTATATTTTCAAATTGAAAGTTTAAAATAATAAAAGTAACTACTTTCTACTAAACCTGTCCATGGGTCGGGCTGCCCGAAAAGTGGGAGGGTTTGGGTAAAAATATAGGCTCAAAAAATAGGTTTGAACAAAAAAATAATACTCGTTTAGAAAATGATTCGGGCCTCGGTAAGGCTTTTTTGGCCCGAGCCCGGCCCAAATATGCAAGATAAAAAAATTGCAATTGTTTTCTCTCTTTTTTTGCTGTTTTTTTATTATTTTGTTGCTATTTTCTTGTTTTTTCACTATTTTGTTACTATTTCACAATTATATTATTACTATTTTGTTGTTATTATTTTAATATTATATAATTTTTATTTTATTATTAATTTTGTTACTATTTTAGAGACATTTGCTTGTTAAGTTGCATATATCTTAGGGTTCATTTGATTGCCGTAAAATATTTTTCGTAAAATGATTTCGAAAATGTTTTACTTTTTCGTAAAATGATTTCTTGGAAAATATTTTCGGTGTTTGATTGAATCATGTAAAATATTTTCTATTGTTTGATGATTTCTGAAAATATTTTCAAAAAATTGTTTTACATATATTGATATGTATTAATAAATTTTATATTTTAAATTATTTTACATATATTGCAATGATTTATTTATAATAATACTCAATTATTAAGCTACAATATTAATCGTTATAAATTGAAAAAAATTAATATCAAATAAATTATTTGTAATTGTGTTAAAAAAACAAGTATTGAATAATTAAAAAAAAAAGTTACTGGAAAATCGATAAACAGAAGCAATTTTCTACCGAAAATGAAGGAAGGAATGAAGGAGGCAATAGAGAGGAGAGCACGGAAAATGTCTTACGAAAATTGAAAGGGTAAGACATTTTCCTTAAAATGTAACCCATTTTCCCTTGTTTTGGAGTTTATTTTCCAAATGGAAAATATTTTCCGCCAATCAAACGCTGGAAAAGTTAGAAATGATTTTCCGGAAAATCAATTCATTCAATCAAACAGACCCTTAATGTTATTTAAGTATATATTTTTAAAAAAAATTATTTTCAATTTGTTGAGAAATATTTTTTAATATTTTTAATATTTTTGATGTGTTATATATATTTTTAAAAATAATATAAAAATTAATACAAGTGGATCAGGCCTTGAATAAAATTTTAGATCTATTTTTCAAACAAAATTAGGCCCGAATTTAACAAACGAGCCTAAAATTTTGAATGAACTCAACCGATAAAAACCTTTACTTTCTAATTTATTCGTATACTTTTCCTTTTAAAATAATTATACACATTTTATTACTTGATTAATAAATAAATTAATTTTAATAACATCTTTTCATTTTCATCAAAATATTCATTATGCGATAAACAAAATATCAAAGATTGACCAGTCAAAGGAAACATTTAAAGCTTATTTAAAGACTCAAAAGAAGATTTGAATGAGACATAAATTGACTAGGTGCTTCCTTCCCTTCCTTTCTTAAAAATATCTTTTATTACCAATTTTAACTCTTATTTTGATTGAGTATTAATTCAGTTGGTATGAATATTATTATTAATTAAAAAAATATAATTTTAAGTACGTTCAAATGCATTACTTTCCTGTTCATGAGTTAGTAGAGACAGAGTAGTTTTAAACATTTTAAATGTTTAAAATGTTCAACCCATACATGTTAATATCTAATTATTCCATACATACATCAATTTTTAATAATATAAATACAGGCTTAAATTAAAACGAAAAAGAGAAGAAATTAATTTGCACTAGTAATTAACAAAAAAAGAATTTGAAAGAATGAGTGGAGATATAGCAGAAGGATTATATTACTGACGGGAAGAAGAAGGAGGTGGTGAAGAAGACTCGAATTTATAGTGTTTATCAACAGCAACAGAGACATCCCAAGTGCAACTAAGACCTTTAGGGATAGTAACAAGATCTCCTGCACCAAACTCTACAAACTCTGTCGAACCTTTTGGGTATACCCTCACTTTCCCTTTCAGCAAATAACATGTTTCCTCTGCATCAAACTTCAACTGGTATTTCCCAGGTGAGCAACCCCATCTATTTCCAAAAACGCAAACACCCTTTTTTAAGCCTTTTCAATCATACGACATAAACAAACAAAAGAGAGAAAAAAGAGCTTACTTGGGCCAACACTTGATGTTAAGCTCTGAAAGCTTAGATTCTGAAGGGTTTTTCTCCACAACAATCCTTAGGTTATTATCAGCCATGGATGAAATTATGGATTTGAGGTTTGACAGGGGCAGTGAAAAGGGTATATATATAGGGCAAAACAGAGGGTCTTGGTTAAAGGGTAGGCAGTGCAGAGAAGCAGAAGATGGTTATTGGTATGCCTGCCGCATAATTAACATTTTGACTTTATTTGCCATTGGTTTTTTGGCTATTATGTCATTTTCATGAGGAAAATAATATAAGTTAAACCGACCATCTTTACCTCCCTTTGCCCCTTATCTCACAATGCTTCCACTTCTATTTCTATTCAAGGATGTTCAAAATAGGAAATGTTCAAAGCAAAGGGTTTCATTTCCCACCGCCAAAACTACATGAAATTATGACCATCCTACCTTTTCTTTGTTTTGCAAATCTATAATTCCACTTTTTTAATCTTTTCTATTTCAATATTTGTCCCTTTTACTAAAACTAGATAAATTAATCTTTATACGTTAGATATCTAAGGGTAAATTAGTATTTTCTATTAAAATTTTTATTTATTTGTATCATTAAAATTGACGTGCTTGATAGAATAATTAAATAGTGATAAATGATATGCCATGTGTACTTTATGTTGACATACGAGGCCAATTTTTACTAGTGAAAATAGATGAAATTTTTAACAAAATGACTAATTTACTCTTTGGTCTAATGTATATAGATTAATTTACCCATTTTTTAGTAGAATAGACAAAATGCAATTCGACTCCATGGTACTGGTATCAATATTAAAGATTTTATATATTTTAAAGTAAAATTTCAGATTTGAATATTATAAATGGAAAACATAGAGTTTAAAAACTTAACTCGATATAAAATCAAATTTAATTCAACTTCAAATTTAATGAAAAAATTATATTTGAAATTAAAAACAACCTTTTAAGGAAAATAATGATACCAACCATGTATGTATAATTTTTTTGGTGCAAATAGAAAATTCTAAGCTCTTAGATATTTAATATAATTTTTATGTTGATTTTAAGTTAATTTGTTTACCATTTCAATTAAGTGATTATACTTTTGTTTTGCATTCAAATAAGATAATTATTAAAATATGAATTTTTTTTATATAATATCTAGAATTACTCATAACTTCTCTCCAATCTTTAAATAAGAGGATAATGCACTTCAACGTACCCAAATTCATGTCTTCCTATACTGTCAATAATATAAATATTAATCGAACTAAAACCTAATTTGTCCCGTATGAGAAATTTCTAATAAAAATGAGGAAGTCATCTGATCAACTTTCAAAACATTGAATGCATGTTTAAATTGCTTTATGGGTACTATAACTATAACCACAATGTTTTCATTTTCATAGATACGTGAGCTTAACTATGAAATAGAATATTTGTGACGTGGTGGAACTTGATTGGCTGTTGTAATAATTATATTTTTAGGTTAGGATGGAAAAGTAAAAGCAATGGCCGAGGATTATTACCCTGGTCAAAGGGTTGACAGTGGTAAATGACAATGTGACACCTGGCATCAGACAATTTGATTGCAGAAAAATCACTGTTTGACCAAAGGGTATCATGGTCTTCAAGATACCGACATGGCTCTGTCAGCACTGCATGCTCCTTATTTTTTATTGGATATGCTTTATTAAAATTTTATCTTTTTAAATAATAAGAATTATTATGTGAGTGTTTTTATTTATCTATATTTTAATATAAAATTTTAAAAATACAAATAATTAATATTACTATAAGAATGTTTTGATTTATTTATATATTTTAATATAGAATTTGAAAGTATCCGATTGATTTAAACTTAAGATATCATGCTTTTAATGTCTTAATTTTTGATTAAATCTAAATCTTATTTAATTTTTAAATATATTTTTATAATTACATATTTATTAATTATATTTTTTTGAATTTTTAAAAGTATATCCCAAATATAAAAAACTTAAATGATATAAATATTGTTGTTAATGCAGGAGGGCGTGGGTTGAGTATATTGAAATGCATTATACTCTTATTTATAAATTAGGAAGAGATTATAGGTAATTTTAATTATTGTGTCTAAAATAATAGATATGATTAAAAATTATAAAGAGTAATTTCAAAAGAAAAGCAGGATGTTATTTTAAAATTTTATTTATCGAACGTATTATTTTTATTTTAAATAAAATAAAATATTAATCACTCACACTTCTCTTTATGTTTTTTCCGGTTGGATCCATCTCTGACTTGTTCCATTCGTTATTCTCTTCCTTGGACGGTGCCAATTTCGCACGTGCAATACCACATGCAAAGATTATTCTATCAATGAAGATGTACTTTCTCTTTTGAAAAATACAGTTAAATTTTGTTCTTAGTACTTAAATTATGCATAAATTCAGTAATTAGTTTCTGTGCTTTGTTAATATTTAAAATTTTAGTCATGACTAAATGTTACTCGTAAAACCCATTAAGTTAAAATGTATTATTTTCAAAGTTTTATATAGTAAATATATTATTATATGTGTAATATTATTTCAGTTTGTTATTTTTATAGAATACTTGTAAAACGATCACCTCATTTTAGTTAAATGGATTTAATGGCTACCATTTGAGTCTTGACAAAATTTTCAAAACTTGAAAAGTGTAAGGAATAAAATGATTAAACTAGAGAACATGGACTAAATCTACAACTTATGCATAGTACAAGACTAATAGAAGAATTTGACCTAACAAATTAAATTGCTATTGTTTGTGCCGGGATCAAATTACAAAATTCAAAAAATATAAAGACTAAAATATTGGCCAAATTAGAGTACAATGACCAAATTTGCAACTTATATATAGTATAGGGGCTAATAGTAAAATTTAATAAAAATATATACCATTGTAGTTACAAATATTGCATTTGTTATACCTTCGCCTATACAACTAGTGTCTACAGGTACTCGGTGAAGCTTAGCTACATTTATGGCAAAACTCAACCTCATAACCTTGCTAGGAAAAACAATATATTTAGCCTAAACATAGTCCTCGGAAGTTAAATGGAAAAGTTCTTGATGACATCCTTTAGTTCATCACATCTAAGCCTGACGAACGTCTTATCTAGTCCCTTCAAGTCGGCTCCAACAATACATTGATTGACATCTACCACTCTATGATTGCACCTATAGAGTAAGGAACTCAATGAGTGGGACCCATGCCCAATTATGCTCCCTTTATAAATACCTTCTCATCACCCATGTTAAAAAGGGGACTATTATATAGTCTCACGTGGTTAAGACTCAACCTCAACTCCCTTAAACCTTTAATCTTAGTGGTTCTCCACACCCTCCACAATGTGCACCTGTAACGACCCGATAATTAGGGGTATCGAAAAACGTATTTTTAAGACTCTGTCTTTGTAAACTAGACCCATAAATATTTTTATTAAATATTTACGAGGCTAGCTTGTAGCTAATTAAATTTTGGAATAGTAAATTTCGTGAAATTAGGAGTTATTAAGGTACAAGAACTAAATTGCGTAATGGTTAAAAGTTGAATTATAAATTAAAATAAATTAAAGGGACTAAAGAAATAATTACACAATTTGTTTCGATTAAAGTGGACGGTCATGAACATTTATGATATGTGTATATATATAATATATATTATGTTAACTTAATATATATAAGTTATAATAATATATGTTATAATAATATTTAAAACATAATAAAAAGAAACATTATTGATAGTGGAATGAAAGAGAATTTCATTCTCTTTTACATGCAAGCCGAAAACAATTGAAGAAAAGGAGAGGAGCATTCGGACTTGGTTTAAAATTTTCAAACTCTAAATTGGTTAGTGTAATTTAGTCCTTTCTTTGTAAATTTTATGTTTTTAGAATTTCGATACTTAGAGCTACTCGACCCATGTTGTAATTTTTAATATTGTTCAAGATTTTAGATGTTGTCATTGTTGAATAGTTTAAGTATTAGAAATTAAATAGATAGATTTTAAGTTAGTAGTGGAAAAGGACTAAATTGTGAAATTAATTATTGATTTTGAGTAATAGGGACTAAATTGTAAAATTTTTGAAATTAAGGGTAGAAGTGAAAATGGGAGCTAAATTTAACTTATAGTGAAAGTCGTATAAAAATTTGAGATTAAATATGGAGATTAAAATTAGTCTCAGTTTAGGGACTAAATTGAAGATTAACTAAAATATAGTGTAAAAATTGATATTTAATGTGAAACTGAAGTGTGTAATATTAATGTGATTTAATTGTTTATTTTTCTAGCTAACGTTGTACCGGAATCCTCAAGTAAAAAAGGGAAGGATAAAATCGACGTCGAATAGCTCGGAATTCACGGTTTGTGTTTCTATAATCCGAATTAAATAGTAGATTATTGCATATATAATTGTTTGCATATGGTAAGCATTTGAGGTGAGTACTTTGGTACTTTGGGATTGAATTAAATTCATAATTGAAATGAAGTTGATTGATTTTGTATATTATGAATATATGTGTATTGAGAAAAATGTGATTATTATCAAATTGAATATATGCTTATATGTGATGATGTACATTCATGAAATTGAGAAATTGGTTGTATTGAAAAGTGAAATGAATCTCTATTAACTATATCGAGCTGAGTCGGATATAGATGGCATGCCATAAGATAGGAAAAACTTAGGGATTACTTCAACCTTGAGTCGATGAGGCACTGGGTGTCAATTTATATAGCGCTAGGTGCAGTTATTACTTTGGATTTATCCGATGAGGCAGTGGGTGCCAAATTGGTGTTTTGGTTGGATCTGTGTATCCGTCCGAGTCCGTGTCGTGTTAATAGGGGAAAGTAAAATAATAATTTATGTGATTGATATTGAAACGAAAAATATGAGAAGTGAATATGAGATGAGAAAATATTGAAATGGCAAATATGAGAAATGATTATGATATGAGAAATGAGATATGAAATGATGAATTGAGATGTGAAACTTGAATGAATTCAAGTATTGATCAAATATATGAATCATGTCATTGCATGAGATGATGTATTCAAATGTTTAATGAAATGTCATTGATATATACTTATATATTTGAACATGTGAAAATCTTAGTAGATGTGAATAAGGAATAGGAAAAATTATACTATTGAATTGAAACACATGAGCATAGCTTACTTGTTGCATTTGCATTTTAAATACTTATATCAAGTTTATGTTATTCGGATTATAAAAATACCACTGAGTTTTACTCAGTATGTGTTTTGTTTTTCGTATGCAGTGAGCTAGGTAATCTTTATTCAATTATTGTCGACTCAACATCAAATCACAAATCGCGAGCTAAAGTGTGGTGATATTTCATTTTGTAATGGCATATTCCTAGAAAGTCTTTGGTTGATATTGTTTATAAGGTGTGGTTAACTTAGTTGCTAGTGAAATGATGGTTAAATGTGTATATGGTTGTGGTTGAGACTATGTTGGTATGTTAGCATAGTTTATATTTTGGTATGTGATAGTTTAAAGTTTGGTAGCTTAGCATAATGCTTAGTATGTGCTTAGCTTCATATTTGGTAACTTTAGAAGTTTAAAGTTAGTTCAAATATGGTAAATGTGGTATGAATGAAAGTCTTGAATGTTTGATGTGTTCTTGATGTATTTGAACATATAAAATGTGGCACTAATGAGGGTACATTGGTTAGGCATATTAGGTGATGAATTTGGTGAATTTTGGGCATGTTTAATCGAGTTTTGAATAGGTTAAACGGTAATTGAGTTACTTAGTGCCCAATTAAGCAGGAACTGGTAAACTTGAGTTTTAAGGTATTTTTGGGTGCACACGGCCTAGCCACACGGGCGTGTGTCTCAGTTGTGTGAGGCACACGACCTGGCCACACGAGTGTGTGACCCCTAAAATAAAAATTTTTTTAATTATTTCCTAAATTTCCATAATTGTTTCAAATTAGTCCCTACCTATTTTTAAACTATTTTTAAGGTCTCATAGACTCGAAATAGGGGTTGTAAGAGTAATATTTACTCTATATTGGGGTGGATTAGCAAACCTAAATTAAGTGCATTCCACTAACATCATCGAAGATAAATTAAAAAGATAATCATAGATGGAGTATGGGCTAGACCTGTCCATGGGTCGGGCGGCCCGGCCCGGCCCGATGGCCCGCCCGAAATATGGGAGGGTTCGGGTAAAAATATAGGCCCGAAATATGGGCTTGGGCAAAAAAATGAGGCCCGTTTAAAAAATGGGCCGGGCTCGGGCTCAACTTTTTTGGTCCGAGCCCGGCCTGAATATAATAAATATATATTTTTTATTTTTATTTTTTAATTTTAAAATATTTTAAAAATATTTTTTTATTTTTAAAATATTTTTTTTGTGTTTATTAAAAATCGGGCCGGGTCGAGCCGGGCTCGGGCTTATTATTTTTTTCTCGGGCCGAGCCTGGGCAAAATTCTAGGCCCATATTTTGGGTCGGGCCAAAATTTTTTTCCGGGCCCGGCCCGAACCGGCCCATGGACAGGTCTAGTATGGGCTAGTACTCTGATGCTCATAATTGGAATAGTCTTGTATGCATCTAAATCCTGACATTCAAGAAGGGATAAATAGTGATAAGAGTGTAGACAGTGGAAGATTAAGTTTAGCAATGTATAAATAGTGATAAGAGTGTAGACAGTGGAAGACCAAGTTTAGCATTGCATAGCATGAATCATTATTCAATTGTATAATTGTAACACCCCGAACCTGTGTCCGTCGCCGGATTAGGGTTATGAGGCATTATCGATCAAAACCCAACTCAGCACAATCTTTCATTTTAAAATTTATGCATAAATTAGACTACCTCAATCACGAAATTTCATTTCATATATATATATATTTGATCAAATTCAAATAGCAATCATTCACTCGCTCAAATAAGTCATCTCATATATATATAAATATATATAAGCACATAACCAATTAAAATCAAGCATGCATCATTAATGAAATTACATATACCAACCATGTTTCAAAATTCAACCATATCATTATCATTTACCTAAACAAAATTTGATATCATTCAAATTCTTAAAACATTTTCAAACATATATGATTACATATCATATACCAAGAATATATCAAAATATCTATTTGTACACATTTATTTCATTTCAATTTACTAACTATACTACATATTACAAACATAGGTAATCTACCCTGTTTGGTCAGCTCTTATACATCAAATCAAACAGCATTTATACACCCAATTGGACAGCATATATATATACCAAATTGGACAGCATATATACACTAAATTGGACAGCATTTTATACACCAAATTGGACAGCATATATATATACTCAATCAATTAATTTACCAACAATTCATTCATTAACAAATATGTCATACTTATATATATATATATATATATATATATACGTATTCAATCAACCTATCATTAACCAAACATATAATCAAATCATTTATCACTTCTAAACCAATTCATAATACCAACTATACATTTCATTAATAAGCCAACAATAATCACAACTAAAACACATTCATCAACCATACCAAATTCACTTGAACCGAGTCATAACAATCCACATTTGCAAATCCTACCACAAATATATATATCATGAAACATAATTTTTCCAACATGAACATATACCATGACCAAACATAAAAAAACATAAACATCATTTCTAGCCATTTTCGCATGGCTTTATATTTACAATTTCAAAATCAACCAAGACAAGTGCTAGCCTATACATGCCATAGGTTCATAATTCAAGCTTTTAAAATATACCGAAATAGTAATCGATAGTGTGATGGATTTCTCTGACGACCCCCGAGCTCGTAACTAGCTTCCAAAATCTATAAAACAACGAACAAACACACATGCAATAAGCTTAAATAGCTTAGTAAGCCATAAGCAAATAAACATTTAATCATTTACATAATTTAATCTAGTTAAGTAGTAATAAGCCATTATAATTTCATATACAATCCAACATATCATCTTATAAATCAAAGCATATATAACTTGTAATAACTTTTCTTTGGTCGAATACTCAATTGAACCTTAGTATATTTAACCTTTATTTTCAATAATACAACTACATCATTAGGCCGAATATACCTATTCTCACACACATATATACACGTAGTTCACATTAACATATAGCATCATATCATCAATTTAAACATTCAACTTACCTTATTTTCATAATTTAGTATGAATACATACCTGAGCCTTTCTAACTCGATTTTACACTCAATCTTAACTATATCATTTCCCGTTGAACCATTCGGAATTAAAAAGGATACTCGGATAGTCAAACATATCGTATAATGCCAACGTCCCAGACGTGGTCTTACATGTAATCACATAACGATGCCACTATCCCAGACAGGGTCTTACATGTAAACACAAGTTGATGCCAACGTCCCAGACGTGGTCTTACATGATAACATATAACGGAATCCTATGTCATGACATATGTATCCTAGCTATTTCCTAAGGTTCATACGGGACTTTCGAACATCGTAACTCGATTGAATCAATCCCGTAAACATAGCTCCCAAGCTTATAAACATTCGACCAACACTTATATATATTCATAAAATTCCAATTAGCATATAAAATTCATATATATTCAAAATTAACAGCATTTATTTGCTTATAAACTTACCTCGGATATCGACGGACGGAATAAACGACTATTCGATTATTTTTGTTTTCCCCCGATCCAAATCCGTTTTCTTTGGTTCTTGATCTAAACATATTCAAATTAAACTTATTTAAACACCATTTTATTCAATTTAGTCAAAAAAAACATGAATGAGAAAATTACAATTTTGCCCTTGACATTTTACACTTTTCACAATTTAGTCCCTATTGCATAAAACACAAAATATGCAAAATTTCAAGGTCCCATGCTTGGGCTGAATTTTACCGATGATTATACAAGTCTATATATTTCATTTGTTTCACATTTTAGTCCCTCAATTTATTATTTTTACAATTTAGCCCTAATTACTCAAAATCATCAAAATTTTCAATACAAAACATATTAATCCAAAACATATCTTTCATAATCTATCATCTAACATCACAAAGCTCATAAATTCATCAATTTTTTAACTAAAAATATTCATCAAAATAAAAAATTAAAGCATGGGCTAGCTAGTATTCGAAGCAACGATCTCAAAAACGTAAAAATTATCGAATACTAAACAAAGAACATACCAAATTTTAATCTTCTAATTGCCGAAAATTCAAAGCTCCAAATTCCTCTTTTCTTTCTCAAGTGTCGGCAAAATAAAGCCATTTGCATGGCTATATTATGTTTTATTTAATTTAATTATAAGTTAATATGCTTTTTACCATTTTACCCTTAATGCATTATCATTAAAATCTACCTAACCTTGTCCAATATTGTCCACCACTATTATTAATGGTATAATTGACATGCAAGTGCTCCACATTTCCATTTTGCATCAATTTGATGCCCTCAACAAAAAGACCTCAAATTTTTTCACTTTACGCGATTAAGTCCTTTTTATCAAATTGAGCACTCAAACAATAAATTTTCACACGAAATTTTCACACATATTGATTCACTTACTGTAAACACCAAAAGAAATTTTTAAATATTTTTCTGACTCAGATTCATGGTCCCGAAACCACTGTCCGACTAGGGTCTAAACTGGGCTGTTAAAATAATATTCTAGTATGATATGATATGATCTGATTGTTTGTGACTTGCCCCTGTATATTATATAGTTAATCGGTAGTATATATGTGTAATTATGATTGATTAATTGTATGACGTGTTCAAATTTTTTCACTTTACGCGATTAAGTCCTTTTTATCAAATTGAGCACACAAACAGTAAAATTTTTACATGAAATTTTCACACATATTAATTCACTTACTGTAAACACCAAAAGAAATTTTTAAATATTTTTCTGACTTAGATTCATGGTCCTGAAACCACTGTCCGACTAGGTTCTAAACCGGATTGTTAAAATAATATTCTAGTATGATATGATATGATCTGTGTAACAGCTCAAATTTAGGGCTAGTCGAAATAGTAGTTTCGGGACCACAAATTCGACGAGAAAAAAATTTATTTTCATTATATTTTTATGGTCTACGATTTCACAAAATGATTTCTTGAAAATTTCGTTTGAAAATTTTGACGTTTGGGCACTCAATTTAGTCAAAAGGACTAAATTGTAAAAAGTGAAAAAGTTGAGTTCTATATGTTAGAGGTGTCCAATTGTTATGAAATTTTAAATTGGAGGTCTTTATATGGTAATTAGACCATTGGTTAAGTTGGTGGACAAAAAATGGGTATGGTTAGGGATGTTTCCAAAGTTTTTCACTAAGGGCATTTTGGTTATTTAGTTATTAAAATGAATTAAAAAAAATTAAAAGCCAATTTTTGTCCATCTTCAACCCCTAGGTGGAAAATTGCGTGGAGAAACCATGGTTAGGGTTTTTCAAGCTTCCAAGCTCGATTGTAAGTCCGTTCTATCCCCGTTTTTAATGATTTTTACGTTTTTGAAATACTCGTAATAAGATTTTACCATTGTTTTGAACTAGGGTTTGTGTTTAAAAATTTACCCATGAGTTATATGCATGTATTTTTATGTTTTATGGAATAATATGAATGTTTGGAGTGTGATAAACGATTTGTACTAAGTAATTTTCGATGAAAATGCCTAAAAGGATTAATTTGTAAAAGTTAAAAAATATGTCACAAGTGTGTGAATAAGTGAGTATTGTGGACTGCTATAGTTATGAAAATGGCTAGGCCTAAAATGCAAGTTAAATGTATGATTTTTACGAGCCTAGGGGCAAAATCAGAATTTTGTGAAACTTTAGGGGCAAAAATGTAATTTTTGAAAAGTATGATTTTTGGACTGGAATGAATAGTGTGAAGGTTATATAAGTTAAATGTATTGTTATAAATCAAGAAAAACGAGAAATTGAAATTGATCGATAAAAAGAAAAGTGAGAAAAAGTGAAAAATTCCCGAATGAACCTTTAGAATAAAAAGGGATATGAATGAAGTGACAGAAATGATCACATGTGTGGCATGGATTGTGTGTAGGCCACTATGTAAAAGTGAAAGTGATGGTCACGTGTGTAGTACTATGTGCAGGCTACTACGTGTACCGGAATGGTAGGTCGCATGTATAGTACTATGTGTAGGCTACTATGCATACCAGATAGTTTCGATCACGTGTGTAGTACTATGTACAGGCTACTACGTGTATCGGATGGTAATGGTCACATGTGTAGTACTATGTGCAGGCTGCTATGTGAACCGAACATCATTGATTAGTAAGGTGGTTGCTATGTGCTGATTCCACCGGACATCATTGATTAATAAGGTGGTTGCTATGTCTTTGAATCCACCGAGTATCTCATTATTATTCAAGTGTTCATCGGAAATTGACTAAGTGTAATTGAATAATGAATATAGGTGTGGAATTGAATTGAATATCGACTTAGAAATGGAAAAGTGAATTTTGAATTGAATTGTGATTGAAAGTGAAAAAGAGAAATTATGAAAGAGTACATCTAGCAATAAAACAGTTTAGACAGCAACAGTTGTGTGAATTTGAAAAATCACCAAAAATGGTGGAGATTGAATTAGAGGCTGAATAATATATGAAATTGAAGCTGAATGAGTCTATTTTCACATAAAGGAAACAGATCAAGCAAAAGAAGTATATATTTTAAGATATTTGAAGTTTAGTTAGACAAAGTTAGAATGAGTTCAGAATCCCCTGTTCTAACTATAGAAAATTGTCAAAAATTGTAAAAAAAAATAATTCTGGGATAAAGTTTATATTTTTAAAATCCCCAGTGAATCTATTTTCAAGATAAACAAATGGAAACAATATCCAAATTCTTTAAAATGAGATAATTAATTTTTAGTGAAGAGAGGTCAGAACTATCGAGCAGTGAAATAGGGGAAACTTTAAAGAATAAACTGTACTATTTAGCTAAACCAAAAATTCTGAAAATTTTATGGTAAGAAGATATGTGAATCTAGTTTTGGGAAAAATTTACAGATCTTAATTTGGATTTTTTTAGCTCTAGATAAAAATAATTTAGTGACTCTGACTTGAATAGACAACTTTGAATATACATGTGAGTGAATAGTGAAATTGTAGTTAATGTTGTTTAAGTGTGTTATACACATTAATGATGTGGAATAGAGAGGAAGAGGAGGAAAATTGGAAGAACTTATGAATTATTTGTGTATAATTGGCCATATGCTCGATTATAATCGATAAACGATTGAAAAGAAATGATGTTTATAATTGTGCATTATTAGTTATAGTTAAAGTTCATGTGAGAAAATAAAGCTTCATGGTATGTGTATGTGGTATACTTGGTATATGATTTGGTATGTAGCGATGTCAAAAATGTTTTATGAATTAACTCATGTTGATAAGTTTGATACATAAATAAATGTGGTGCTTATCCATGCTTATAATGTTTATACTATATGTTTATTTGGCTAGCATGTTTGGTGTGTATGCTTAGGCTTTGACCAAGTTGTGGCTGGATTACGCCACATTAAATTTATAAAATTATGTATTGAGATGGTAAATGTCTAGATGGAAATATGCTTGTGATCATAAAAGGGTGGTAAGGTTTAAAGTTTGTAATCTTTATTAAAATGGTTTATCATGTGGTTAGTCTTCAAAAAGACTAGCTTGCGACTATGGTTGAGCGTAATGTTTATATCTTGTGTGATATGCATAGGAAACGGGAGTGGAAAGGAAATGAAATACTAGGTTCATGCTTGAAGTGTAAAATGATGCAAAAAGGGGACGTTAAGTTAAACGATAAATATGTATTAGTATTGAACTTAATGAAATTGAATTGTACATGAATTAAATGGAAATTGCAAATGATATGATTTGAATTAAATGAATTATTGTGGTATTGAAATGTATATTGGATTGAGAAATTGAATTGAATCGTGAACATGAGAATCGTGAATTAATGAAATAGAAATGAAGTATTAAATTGCAGAGTATGTACTGGGTCTCAAAAGCCCTATTTGTTACAAATATAGTATTTTGAAGTTATAATGTGAAGATTTATAAAAGCATGTTAAAAATTTGAAGAGTTTAAATTTGAATGAAATTTTATAACTCGGTTTAACTTGTTTATAAGTGTATGTGTTCTGGTAATGCCTCGTACCCTATTCCGGCGTCAAATACGGATAAGGGGTGTTACAATGTGACATCGCCAGATTCAGTTATAACGTTTAGACCGGATTTGGGGTGTTACAATCTGATTGTTTGTGACTTGCCCCTGTATATTATATTGTTAATCGGTAGTATATATATGTGTAATTATGATTGGTTAATTGTATGACGTGTTAGTAATACCCGTGACCCTAATCCAACGACAGAGAGGGGTTAAGGGTGTTATAGAACTGCCTTTGTTTTACCATCAAGCACCATGTATATAACTTTAGTGTTATAATAATTGGCCTTATCGATGAAACCCACAAAAAGCTGCGTCTCTACCCTTTGAGTGCTAATATTTACCGAGAGTAAAAAGGCCAAAATATCGCTCTTGACCAATATTGGAGCGAACTTGAAGGTTGAGATCAGAGCAATGTGGTCAAGGCTTACCACCTTGTAACACCTCTAACTTGTCTTAATCGTCGGATTAGGGTTATGAAGTATTACAAAAGTTAACGAATTCAATAACAATCTAAAACAATTCGAAAATAAATTTAAATATCAAATATTCATAACCAATCATTATCTATAGCATATATACGAATGCGGGCTTTAAATCGAGCTTACATAGCCCTAAAACCAGTTTAAAAACAAGTAGGGACTAATCTGAAACAAAATAGAAAATATGGAAAAAACTGAGAAACAAGGGTCAAACGACCATGTGACAGAGCCCAAACCGTGTGGCTCAAAGACATGGTCGTGTGGCTAAACCGTGTAACAACTTGAGTCCGTGTAACTTAGGGTTACACGGTCATGTTGCAAGACCGTGTGGGCAATCCTGCACCAAAAATCAAATAGGTCACATGGTTTTGTGGAGCGACAGTGTATGGCACACTGCTGTGTGATAGCCTGTGTTTCAGGCCAAACCATTTCTTAGGTACCAAGCCAAACCATTTCCAACTATTTTCACACATTCAAAACACATTTAAACATGTCTAAAACATGCTAAATCATTCAACCTAAGTGTCTAACCATTATCCCTTCAATGACACCACATATCAAACCTCAAACTAATACACATTCATCCAACACAAATTCATAGCTTACAAACCTTTCAACCATATCAATTCGTCTATTCCATTCACAACCAACCTACTAAAAGTAGTTCAACATGACCACATATACACATTGTAATTATTGAATTTTGTCCGGTTCTGATTTCATGTTTTAATTTTTATTTCCAAATTACAGGTCTAGATAATTTAAGCTCGAAGTATTTTTTTGGATCAAGGGATTTAGGGTTTGGGCCCGTCTCATATGGGTCCAATGATTGGGCCTGTTGTGATTAGATAATTGGGTTTATCCCAATCTAATTTTGGACTTGTTTGGGCTTTAGCCCATAAGTTTTTTTATGTTGTATTAATTTTAAAATAATAATAGAATAATAATAAAAAATAAAATCAGAAAAAATAAAAAATTTAATAATTACATTTTAGCCCTAACTTTTTCAAAAATTATATTTTGACCCTAACTTTTCCTCTAAATTACATTTTGGCCCTAAGAGTTTTGCATCCTCTACAATCCGATCCTTTTGGCACATCACGTCAGTTTTGCAGCCGCCAGGCAGATTTCGCACACCTACCATCCGCTATTTCCGACGGCCAGCCTAGGCTCATAATGGCCTCCAATGCTACCTGAAAATAAGAGAAATCAACAGGATAAAAAGACTTTTTCTCCTTTCAAAATGGGTATCCAAGAAAAAAAAGGTTTTGAATGAAAAAAACAAAAGAAACAGAGAGTTAAAAAGAAATCTTTGTTTGGCCTCCCCTATCATATCCCATGCGACCACCACTTCCAACATCACTTCGTTCACTCGACCCATCTTAAATCGAAACCCCAACCTTTCCAATATCTATCTTTGTTCACCCTCAACAACCCAAAATGCCAAGCCACCATAGAAACCAAAAGTAAATTAAAAAAAACTAATCCTTTAGAGGAAGACGCCGGAAAAAATAGGAGATCTGGCCACGGCCATCAAGGATCAACGGGAGCTCGAGTGACGAGCGCAAGCGACGGCGTCTAAGATGAGCCACAACGTCCTTACGTCTTTCAGAGTTTTGAAAAAAAAGAGTAGGGAAAGAAAAAAAGAGGGGAAACACCGGTAGCCGCCAAGCCGCAGGGCGAAGAAAGCAACGACAGCAAGTGGATTGAAAGGAGGCTAGGGTTAGAGAGAAAAAGAAAAGAGAAGGAAAAAAAGGGAAAATAAATAAAAAAAGAAAATAAAAAAAGAAAGGGAAACAATCGGGTTGACCCAACCCGCCATCAACCCGAGCCTCAAGAACGAGCACATGCAATGGTCAAGACCAAGCAAGAGCCGGTCTAACAACGGCCCAAATCCCACAGCAGGCCTAGCAACAGCAGACCCAATAGAAGATCCAACCCAGCAGAAGCCCAGTATCATTGGCAGACCAGCCAGGTAGCAGCCCAACGCCAGAGGCAGACCAATCCAATATAAAAAATAAAAAAGGCCCATTTTGCCTCGGATCAAGCCAATAACTTTGGCCTTTTGATATTTTTTATCCAC
Organism: Gossypium raimondii; assembly: GCF_025698545.1. Taxonomy (NCBI): domain Eukaryota; kingdom Viridiplantae; phylum Streptophyta; class Magnoliopsida; order Malvales; family Malvaceae; genus Gossypium; species Gossypium raimondii. Next base: position 4,630,282 of record NC_068571.1, on the reverse strand, counting down.
TTTTAATCTAGTCCATGTATTTTGATGACATCTCGTTTTTAATTGAATTGACATTTTTAAATAGTTTTTTTGAAATATTATTATGTTTACTCTATTTACAATTTTAAATCTAAATAATTCCAATACCTAAGGCAACGAACCGATTTAGCATTAAGTCATTAATTTCACTGCTATGTTGGGTGGATATCATTGATTTTTACTAAATACAGAACGCCATTCTAAAAATTTAAAAAATTCAAAAAAATTTCTTTCATTAAAATATATATGATATAATAATATGTAATTTATTAAAATTTTCAATTTTCAATCGGATCACAATTAAATATTAAATTGAACTTGTATTTTTGAAAATTGAGACAACACGCACTTAACGAGATACCAATTTTGGGCGTCACAAGGGTGTTAATACCTTCCTCGGATGTAACCGACTCCCGAACTCTGATTTTCTCTGGATTTTGACATAGACCTAAAATCGATTCTTTGTAAAGAAATTTTAAAAATAGTTTTTTCTTTTAAAAAAAGAGAATTTAATAGGTGTCCGATCACACCTGGAAAAAGGATCGGTGGTGACTCTTCTTTTTAAGTAAAATTGAGATTGTTGTCCAAATTTTCAATAACTGTCAAGATAAAATTTCCTTTCGTAATGACCTCGACTAGCGCTCGCAAAAATTTTAGGTCGCTACAGCTAGCAACTCCTCTGGGGATAATTTTTTTGAGAGTTAAGTCTGATGTTAAAAGCGTGTTGTCAATATTTTTAAATTCTTTGTTCAAATTAACATTTAATCGTGATCCTTGAATTTCGTTTTTGAAAAGTCATGCATCTGCATAATGTTGTAAACATTTTTCTAACTTGTTTTACCTTTTTGCTTTTCAGCTGTAAATCTTATGATTTTAGTTTTTTAGTAAAAAAATAAAAAGCAAAAAAAAAGGTTTGTGAGTTTCTCCCCACACATCGTGCAATTGCATTCTTGCATAACATGAGCTCTCCACCCGAGCTCCGTCCGTTTAAGTGGAAGTAAACGCTACGCCTTCGTAAGTTAACTCGTCCTTCCGCACAGGTTAGTGAAATGCTTTCGGGTTACATATGACTTATGCTTTCGTGAGTTAACTTGTTGCTCCGCATAGGCATAAGTAAATGTGATCCCTCGAATTGAGCTCGTGACCCTGTGATGGGTGATGACCGAGGCTCCATACTAGCCTTAGTAGACAACAATATGGAAAATTTGAGTACCTTTCTGGAACCAAAACCATATATAGTGAATCGTACGAGCCACCCAATTAGAGTCATACCGAACCTTTGTCCGTTGAATAGTCACAAAATAAGTACATGTGTAACACCCCAAACTCGGTCTAAACATTATGACCGAATCTGGCGATATCACATTGTAACACCCCTTACCCGTATTCGACGCCGGAATAGGGTACGAGGCATTACTAGAAGACATACATTTGCATACGTATTAAACCGAGTTACAAAATTTCATCCGAATTAAAACTTTTAAATTATTAACGTGCTTTTATAATTCTTTACAACATATCCTCGAAATATTATATTTATAACAGATAAGGCCTACGAGAGCTGATATTTACTCATGTAATTCAAATCTTCATTTCCATTTCATTCAATTCACAATTTCTCATGTTCACAATTCAAATAAATTTCTCAATCAAATATATATATATTTCAATCATCTAAGAATATAATTTAAGTTACACGAACTTACCAGGCTAAATTGCGAAATACCAAAATTTAGGGACATTTTGGTAATTTTCTATTTTCGCAATTTCCACCTAATCTTGATATAAATTAATATTCCATTCGATTTATTGTTTTAAATAATAAAACAATTCATTTCATGCAATTTGGTCACTTTTGACATTTTACCAATTTACCCTTAAAACATTACTTTTATTCAATTTAGTCCTTGAACCTAAAACATGCAAATTGGTTATTTTTAATGAGAACTCATGCTAGTTGAATAATCATTTATTTTCCTCCTCCTCTTCTCCATTCCACATCCTTAATGTATAATATGCTTATATGTAATATTATCTATAATTCCACAATTTATTTATATATTAATTCAAAGCTGTCCACTTGAGTCATAGTCACTAAATTATTTATATCTTGAGCTACGGAACTCCAAATTAAGATACGCTAAATTTATATGAAACTAGACTCACATATCTTCTTACCATAAGATTTTAAAATTTTTGGTTTATCCAATAAGTACAGTTTATACTTTAAAGTTTCCCTATTTAACTGTTTGACAGTTTGACCCTCTTCACTAAAAATTAATTATCTCTTTGTATAGAATTTGGATGATGTTTCCATTTGTTTCTATTGAAAATATAATCATTAAGGATTTTAAACATATAAATTTAAGCCTCTAATCATTTTTATTAAATTTTTTATGATTTTCCAAAGCCAGAACAGGGGAACCCGAATTCATTCTGACCTTGTCTCACAAAATTTATTATATCTCATGATTTACAATTCCATTACGTACATCGTTTCTTCTATAAGAAACTAGACTTAATAAGATTTAAATCCATATTTTTTTCATCCTCTAATTATATTTCCAAAATTTATGGTGATTTTTCAAAGTTAACCTACTGCTGCTGTCCAAAACTGTTTTAGTGCAAGATGTTGATTACTAAATTTATAACTCCCTTATTCCCTTTCTCTATAATATTTCCCATCATTTTCACTTATTTCCTTCACTAATATATCAAGAACATAAGACTTTATTTAAGAAAACTCTACTATAACATCATTTCCATGATTTTTCAACAATAACAAACTTAAAAATATATTGAAATCTTGATGTTCTTACCTTGTGCTATTGATTTCAATCTTTAACTTGATTTTCTCTCTCCTCCAGCTTCTATTTCTTGAATCTAACTTGATATTCTAGCTCCCTGTTGTCTCCTTATTATTTCTCTCTCTTGGAAGCTATAGAAATTCTTTTGATTTCTAGGTGAAAATAGTGAATTTTTGGTGAAAGGACCAAATTGTAAAGAAAGCAAAATTTTCTTTCTTCTCTTCTCTTCTAAGTTGGTTGCATGGAAAGATGATGATTTTTCATCATCTTTCCTCCCTTTTATATTTATCATTTAATAATAAAATAATACTAAAAATCTTAATAAAATATTAATTAAATAATATTTATCTAATTAATTAATTAAAAATATCACAAACATCATCATTACCTTCTAGAATTCTCTCTATCTATTTGACCATTTTGCCCTTAATAATTTTTTTTAAATTTCATCCTTGAGTTATCACTTAATTTGGTAAAATTGTAATTTAGTCCCTCAAAATTCTTCACCTTTTCAATTTGGTCCTAATTCATCCATTTTCTTTAGTTTCTAGATTATTCCACCCGTAAATGTTTACACTATTGGTCCTTCAACTTTTTCGTATTTACACTTTAACCCCTCAAATTTTGAGTATTTACTCTTGGGCAACCAAACTTTTCTCACTTTTGTAATTTAATCCTTTCTTGAATTAATATGTCATAATATACTTCTCAATGTTGACATAACTCAATATTACTATTTTGATCACTTTATTTCCTTATTTTACTATATCAAGGATATTATCTTACTTTCTTACTATAGTAATTTTCGAGGTATTACAACATGGGAGAAATGTCTTTTACCTTTTATTTCTTTTACATTTCCACTTTTTGCAAGGGAATTAGGCCCGTTTAATAAATTTGGATTGGGTAGATTATCTGATGAGTATGTGGGGTAGGTTTATTTCGTAAAGCATGATGAGACAAAAATGTGGGTCAGTTTCTCCAAAATGCATGATTAAATAGCTTAATTTGTTAGATTTACCATAGTTTTTCCTCTGTTTATATTTGTCGTGGTTACTAACTAAGTTTATTTATTTTCATTTTGTTTCCCATCGTGCATCATAGGTATCCTATTAGGAAAGTGTTGATTAGAGATTGGTTGCCAAAAAAGGGTTTCTGATGGAGGAGTCAATTACTCAAGTAACTGATAAAAATGCCGTAGTTCAAGACTAGTCTTTGAGGACCCAAAAAACAAAAAGGCACAGTTTAAAGGAAGGATATATCTCCAATCTTCCTGGGCATGTGACTTCAAATACTCGTCAGAATGACCTCGAAAACTTGACTAGGATCTGGAAACAGTGGGACTCAGACACTAGAGGCATCTTCACTAAAAAATATGGGGATATAACTCACTTGATAACAATCAGTGTGGACGAGTAGTTGATTCAAGCCATGGTTCGATTCTAGGACCCAACCTACCAGTGTTTCAATTTCAATTAGGAAGACATGACTCCGACCATAGAAAAGTATGCCGCCCTACTTCGCATTGACAATGTACAACTCAACAACATATATGTGAAGGATCCTAAACTGATGACTTTAAAGAAAAAGCTAAAAAAAAATAAGGAAAAAGAATGAAGTTAGTTGTGTTCCGTGGTTTTCTCTTCGAGATTTAGTTTAAAATCATCCAGATATTTTGAAGAGAATGGATCTGTTTGCTTTGGCCATTTATGGACTGATCATCTTCCCAAAGGTTCTTGGGCACATTGAAGTTACAGTAGTGGATTTCTTCGAAAAGTTGAGGCAAGGAATCAACCCTGTCCCGACCATCTTGGCCGAGACTTTTAAATCTCTAAATAGTTGTAGGAGGAAAGGGGAATGGTGTTTTATCGGATGCTTTCAGTTACTTAATGCTTGGATTTTTAGCCACTTTTGGAAAGTGGAACATACGTCTTTCAATATGTTTTCAAATACATTTGCTCCGTTGGTAGCATACCTTAAAAAAGATTGGCCAAAGGATGTCACTGAACAGCACTAGATCTCGGTTTTTCAGAACCTCCGTGCCGAAAATATAACTTGGATAGCACCTTAGATTCGTCCTTCTGTCCTGTTATACAAGTGTGGAAACCAATGTTTGGTGCCTTTACTAGGATTATGGGGTGGAGTTGGGTATGCTCCGTTGATGGTTCAAAGACAATTTGCTTCACGAAAGTTCATACCAGCTACCGGTGGATTGGTACAATCTGAGTTTGCTTTTACGGGTAAGGGTTACATGAAAAAGTTTCGAGATGCTACAAATTCTTGGAAGGAAATCTACCTAATAGAGTTAGCTCTCTATGCTGATACTATCACTCTAGATTATGACATATAGAGACAACGACGAGTGAAGAATCAACTAACCCCGCCGACTGATTATGCTTTCTAGAATCTGTTCTCAGAAGAAGTGCCATCCGAGCTGGAGAAGGCGAGACATGAATTTGAACGTGAAAAAGCCAAGCTGTTACAAGATATTAGTTCTTTTTAAGAAGAAAACTATCAACTGAAGATTGATGTTCAAATTGAAAAATCTAGAACCGAGAAAGTCTAAAAAGAAGTTGAGATCATGAGAAATGACTTAAGGGATCTTCATTTGGAAATAAGAAATAAAGAGGCACCATAAGGAATAGTGGATTGGGTAAATCATCGGCAGAATGGAAGAGAGAAATAAGCAACATCAAAGGCGGGATGAAGTTTTGGAGAGGGAAAGCGAAGAAGGAAGAGGAAAAAGCTGCACGTGCTATGATAGAGTTAAGGAAGAAGAATGTTGAATACGAAACCGTGTCTGCAGAATTAATGACTAGTCAGTCTGAGCGTCAAGAGCTAAAAGAAAAGATACAAGATTTAAAAAAGACGCTGCAAGTTCATCAGCAACATTTGGATTATCTCCTAAAAGCCCTAGAAGAGAAGAATGATCAGCATGATAGAAACATTCATGCCTACGAAATAGCCCTCCAAGAAAAGGATATGCATATTGGCAGTTTGGTCAATGAAATTCGCAAGGCGGCTGTACAAATAGTGTAATTATCGGATGAAGTAGAAGCTCTCAGTTGCCAATTCCCTCTAAGTCAAAAATCGAGCATGCTGGAGTTTCTAAAACGTGTAAGGAAACAAGGCGATATGGATAGGAAATTTGTGTAACTGTTAAATCAAAAATGGAAAATGTTTTGTAATGGACTTTTTTGATTAATAAAACGCCCAAGTATGGGGCTATCTTGAAATCAACACCTATTTTTTCCATATTTACGTACGAATAACATTCATTAGTCATTCATTCATTCATTCATTGCATGTACATATCACTCTAATCATTCACTAAGGCTAGAACTATATAATCTACAGTTACGACACTACAAGTCTTGAATTACGTCATTCTTATAGGACACGTCTAAGAGCTAGAGCTATGGATGCTAAACTCAACGAAAGAATTGAAAGGATGGAAATGACCCAAAAAGAATTGCAAGAGAAGCTGGCTAAGTCACAGCAAGAGGCAAGAGATCTGATGGTAAGATCTCGAGAGGAATCACTCGAGCAAAGGGATCAAATGGCTAAAATGATGAAGATGATGACAACCTTGGTCAAAGGAAAGAGACCTATGTAGAGCCCCAATATCATAGAGCCCCAGTTAAGAGTTAATAATAATTAGGATCCACTCTATCCCCTAGGATTCACTCCACCTCACGCCCATACAACACAAAGAAGATATCCCCAAGGGGAACCTCCAGTCTTGGAACAACATCCTGTACCACCTACTCATTTAGGGCAAGGAATATTCATATCGAACCCCGGGGATAATCCTTCAGATCCAATTGTTCCAGATCTAGATGATCCTGTAGAAGTAGCAAGGTTGAAAATTGATGATCATAATATTCAAGATAAGTATAAGATCCTGGAAGAAAGACTCAAGGCAATAAAATGTATTGAAGTCTTCTCTGCATTGAGTGCCAAAGAGCTCAGTTTGGTGTCCGATCTGGTTCTACCCCCGAAATTTAAGGCACCAGATTTTGAAAAATATGATGGGACAAAATGTTAAAAAGTACATTTTATCATGTTTTGCCGGAAGATGACTGGCTACGTGAATGAGGATAAATTGTTGATACACTACTTTCAAGACAGTTTGGTTGGATCGGCTCTTCGATGGTATAATCAGCTTAGTAGAGAAAGGATCTGATCATAGAAGGACTTAGCATCAGTATTTTGTGAGTAATATAAGCATGTATCAGATATGATACCTAATCGACTAACTTTATAGATGATGGAAAAGAAGCTAACAAAGACCTTTAAACAATATGCACAAAGATGGAGGGATATCTCGGCTCAAGTAGAACCTCTATTAACTAAAACGGAGATAATCGTCCTCTTCATCAACACTATAAAAGGGTCATTTTACGATAAATTGGTAGGAAGTACCACGAAGGACTTCGCGGATATTGTAATATCCGGGGAGCTTATAGAAAACGCCATCAAGAGTGGGAGGATCGAAGGCCCTGAGATTTCAAAAAGGGCAGTACCCGTAAGGAAAAAGGAGGCAGAAACCCATATGGTTGGAACCGAGAGCCATTATACCTCCAATCCATACCCAGCCCAATCACGACCTCGTTATCGCCCACCTTTAAACTTTTACTTTTCTCCCCAAGGTCCTTACTGTCAGGCACCTTCTCCTTACCCCGTCTACACTATGAATAACCAAAGACTGTTCACCGTGTTCCCACCAAACACCATGCCTATACAAAGCCAACCCAAAAATGAACAAAGACCAGCGAAATCCAGTTCTAAAAAACCTCAGTTCATTCCGATTCACGTGTCATACGAAGAATTATACCTGAAACTATTGGGGAAGCAATTAATATCATCACATTATATGGCACACCTGAAGCCCCCATACCCAAAATAGTATGATCTTAATGCTAGTTGCATGTATCACGCTGGAAATTAAGGGCATTCTACAGAAAATTGTCTTGCCTTTAAAATGAGGGTTCAAGGTCTCATCAATGTTGGTATTCTGCGATTTGATGGTGTTAGTAATGTGGCTGAAAACCCTCTTCCTAACCATACTGATGGGAATGTGAATGTGGTGACAAATGAAGATGAATGGCGAGCCAAAACCTGTGTTGCTGAAGTAAGGACGCCTTTGCGGAAGGTATGGAAGATGATGGTTGAAAAGGATTTGTTTTGTCCATCCAATAGAATTTTCATAGAAGAAAATACAAAAGGTCAAAGTTTTTGTGACTTCCATAGCGTCGAAGGGCATGACATCCAATATTGTGAGGAATTCAGAAAACTACTTCAGGACATGATTGATAATAAGGAGGTCAAGATTTTTGATAAAATGGAGGAAGCCGAGGAAAGGAAAATATGCAAATCTGATAATCAACCATTAGCTATACTTTATAGCGCCGATCGACCTTTGGTGATTTATTATGAGACGAAGATGGAGGAAGTTAAACCAATGGTGATAATCGGAGTGCCATCTCTTTTCCTTTACAAAGACAATAAGGTGGTACCATGGAAATATGATGTAAATTTTGTTGTACCTAAAGATGAAAAGTCAAAGGCTATGAATGAAGGCATTAGCGGAGTAGGACACTTTACCCGCACCGGGAGGTGTTATTCTGCCGAGATGGTTGAACCAAGGAAGAAAGTCACTAACTTGAACCAGAAAGGAAAAGCACCGATGCATGAGGTTGAGGTCGATGTTGAAATGCCGTTTGAGCAAGAAGTTAAAAGACCTGCGAATGAGGAGGAAGCACATGAATTTTTGAAGTTCATTAAGCATAGAGAATATAGCATCGTGAAGCAATTAAACAAGCAGCCGGCGCAAATCTCGATATTATCTCTATTTTTGAACTCAGAGCCACATCGAAATGCTTTGCTAAAAGTGTTAAATCAAGCTTATGTGGCGAGCAATTTGTCTGTCGAAAAGCTTGATAGGTGGGTAAATAACCTAAATGCGGATAATTTCATCTTTTTTAGTGATGACGAAATACCACCGAATGGTAGGGGCTCTGTAAAAGTATTACACATCACAACCAGTTGCAAGGGTTACATAGTACCGAATGTGCTCATCGACAATGGGTTTGCACCCAATGTCATGCCTTTGGACACACTTTCTAAGATGCCAATTTATATTTCTTATCTAAGGCCATGTCACTCCACAGTAAAGGCATTTGATGGGACAGGACGGGAGGTTTTTGGAAAGATCCAAATTCCTCTAGAGGTGGGCATATGTGCATATGATATCGAGTTCCAAGTCATGGACATCACACCTTCATATAATTTCCTTTTAGAGAGGCGTTGGATTCATTCTACTGGGCCAGTTCCTTCATCTCTCTATCAAAAAGTGAAGTTTATCATGGATAGTAGCTTGATTACTGTCGCTGGTGAGGAAGACATCATTGCATCTATCTCTGTTGATACACCCTACATTGAAGTAAGCAAGGGTACCGTAGAATGTTCCTTTCATTCCTTCGAATTTATCAATGCCACATTTATTGCTAAAGGGAATAAGATTCCCACACCAAAGTTGTCAAGGAATACCAAGATGGGAATTAAGCTGACTGTAGGAAAGGGAGTTCGAGTGAAGAAAGGTTTAGGAAGATATCAGCAAGGGATAGTTAGAGCTTTGAAACCAATACACCACAAGGTTTTATGCGGTTTGAGGTTTGAGCCAGACATACGTTAGAGAAGAAGACAATTGCAGAAAAATCAAGAAAGAAGAATCGCAATAACCTCATCTCGAGAATTGAAATGGGAGCCAATGATGTATCCTCCTTTATCAAAGACCTTTACATCTACGGGAATGATGTACCCAGGGCAAGACAATCCGCAAAATGCTTTTTTATTGATTGAAAAGGGTCTTCAGAACATTAGCATAAATGTTGTTGACAACGAGGGTGATGGAATTGAGGATGTTTCAATGATATGCCCTTGTCCTCTAGGATATGTTTTGAACAATTGGACTACTGCGGACCTTCTTGTAGTTTCTAAGTCCTCTCCAGAGTAATGCCCAATGTTAATTCTCTATTTTTATGTGTCCCTAAGTAGTAGGGTTCCTTTTGTAAGAGCTTATGTTTGCTCTTTATCATTTCAATGAACATTAATAAAGATGCATATTGTCATGATCTTTTCATAGCCTTTCCCTACATGTATCTCATATCATTCCATAACATTGTGTTTGTTGATTCCAATACTTTGATGCTTTTCTATAGTTTTCTTTTTTCCATTCACCTTTCAAGTGCTCGGATATCAATGGCATGAACAATCCCATTACAGATCTTGAAATCGATTTCGATAAGGCTGTTTGTTTAGGAGAATTTGAAGCTGAGGAAAATGCTGAAGATTGTGTCTCGTTTCCTGACTTACTAAGAATGATAGAACAAGAAGAGAAACAAATCTTACCCCATCAAGAATCTGTTGAGATAGTAAACTTGGAAAATGAAGAAAAGAAACAAGAAGTGAGGATTGGGACTTCTATTTCAGAGAATACCAAACGAAATTTGATCGCCTTGCTCTGTTTCTTGCTCCAACTCTTGGGTTCCTTTGTGATCTGCCTCTAGTAGGAGCATTTCCTAATCTTGCACTCAATATTGCTTCTCTTTTAACTATTTCAAGACAATCCCGAATAAAATGATCTAGTGCACCACATCTGAAACAAGCATTTTCATTTGCTCGGCACTCACCGAGATGATGTCTACCACACTGAGCACACTCTAGTCTAGATGGTCGAGTACTACCCGTACTTGCAATTGTAGTAGTTTGAGCTCTAGAACCCTCAAATCTTTTGCCTCTATTTCGACTAGAATATCTGGCTGAGAAATTTTATCCACTAGGGAACTCTCTAGGCCTCTTGGAAGTACACTGAAATGATCTGCTCATCTACCTTTTCTTCGTGTCTAGAATCTTAATCTCAATTTTGCCCTTTTTTTTTCTTTTAACAACTCCTCTGCTTTACAGGCTCTTTCAACTAAAACAACTAACTCTTTTATCTCTAGAACACCAACTGACAATCGGATATCATCATTAAGTCCATCCTCAAATCTTTTGCACATAATAGCTTCTGTAGATACACACTCTCGAGCATACATGCTGAGTCTAACAAATTCACATTAATGCTTAGTCACAGTCATCTTACCTTGTTTTAACTCAAGGAACTCTTTTCTTTTCTGGTCAATAAACCTCTGACTGATATACTTTTTACGGAACTCATCCTCAAAGAAATCCCAAGTAACTCTCTCACTCGATACAACTGATACATGAGTCTTCCACCAATGATAGGCTGAATCTCTGAGAAGTGAAACAACACACTTTATGCATTCCTCAGGTGTACAAGATAACTCATCAAAGACTCTAATATTATTCTCGAGCCAAAATCCTATTCTCTCTGCATCATCATCTTTAGTAGCCCGAAACTCTTCGGCCCTTTATTTTTTGATCTTATCAACTGGTGGCCTTTCCCTGATAACTATACATGCGGCTAGAGAAGCTACATGGGGAATCTGTGAATCATGAGGGGGTGGAGGTCTAACAGCCAAATTCGTATGAACGAACTCGGCAAGCCAATCATTCATAGCTTGGAAGAAGGTTTCTCGAGCCCATCCTCCTTGACTAACTGTAACGGGCCTTTCACTAACATCTTGTGGCACCATCCCTTCTGCGGGAGCGGGCGCATTACTCTCTACATCATCTGCACCAGCTCGTTCGGGATCCATAAATTTAAAAGAAAACATTTTAAAATCGTCAGGAGTCGTCACACTATCAAAATACAAGTATGGCATTTATAGCTAGACTCTTATTCATACTGAATATTTCGAGAACCGGCTAAACCTGCTCTGATACCAATAAAATGTAACACCCCTTACCCGAGACCGTTATCGGAGTCGAGCATGAGGCGTTACTTGACTTAACTTAAAAGTTCGGGGTATAAAAATTTACTTTTAAAAGTTATTTCACTGTTCATAATAAGGCTGTCCACCTGCGCAGCAATAACTAAATCAACTATAACTCGAGCTACGAAACTCGAAATTTAGATCCGTAAATTTTCCCTGAAACTAGACTCATATATCTTTTTACCATAAATTTTTCATTAAGCATTAGGATCTTTACTTTCTTCTTTACTCGTTTACTTACTTGCTTGCTTAACTTACTCATTCGTTGCTGAAATTTCTTTTCTCAACTGATAACTGAGATACTCTTAATCTTATTAACTCACCTGAACTTTTCTATTAGGCTTTTACCTGAACTTTCATGTAACATCGTCTATTTACTAGCCCGTTGAATCACTTGGAATACTAAGGATACTCGGGTCTCCTGTTTGAATATAACATGCCAAAGCTATGTCCCAGACATAGTCTTACATGGGATGTTTCTTGTACTGCCAATGCCATATCCCAGACATAAATTTTTCAGAATTTTTGGTTCAGCCAATTAGTACAGTTTATTAGTTAAAGTCTCCCTTGTTTCACTGATCGACTGTCCTAACCTCTCGTCACTAAAATTAAATTATCTCATTGTACAGACTTCATATAGTTTATTAGTTAAAGTCTCCCTTGTTTCACTGATCGACTGTCCTAACCTCTCGTCACTAAAATTAAATTATCTCATTGTACAGACTTCATATAGTGTTCTCACTTATTTCTAAAAAAAATAGACTCAATAAGGAATCTAGACATATAAATTACAACTCATAACTATTTTTGTACAAGTTTTAATGATTTTCCAAAGTCAGAACAGGGGATTCCGAAAACCACTTTGACCTTGTCTATCTAAAATGCAAATATATCAGAATACATAATTCCTTTGTCTACACCATTATTTTTCTATAAAAATAGACTCAATAAGATTTAATTATATATCTCATCCACCCTCTAATTCATTTTCTACTATCCTTGGTGATTTTTTAAAATCACGTTACTACTGTTGTCTCAAAACTGATTCACTACCAATTTTTACTTTTTCATGATTTCTATACATAATTTATCACCTAGACATTTATAACAACAAACACCTTCATACTTAGCCATTTTAATAACTATTCATCATCAAATATTTACATATCATCTTTTGGTCATATCTTAAGAATATACAATCGAAATGACCAAGTCCCTATACATGTCATAGCTCAAACATTTATCGTCTTAAAATACCGAGTTGTGGTGTTGATAGTGTGAACACTCTCCAACGTCTTCAAGATCCCGACTATGCTTGATAATACTCGGTATAAAATATGATCAAATCTAGCACTTTAGTTCTCAACCTTTTTCTTTCCCCGGTCTAACTTCAGATTTTATTCTTCTTGATAATTGAGCTTGGAAGTTTGAAAAACCCTAGCCATGGTTTCCCTTTGTGAAATTTGGCCATGGGGTTGAACATGGAGAAAAATTGGCTTTTAATTTTGTTTTTAATTCATTCTAATAACTAAATGACCAAAATGCCTTTAATGAAAAATTTTGGAAACATGCCTAACCATATCCATTTTTGTCTACCAACTTAACCAATGGTATAATTACCATATAAGGACCTCCAATTTAAAATTTTATAACAATTGACACCTCTAACCTGTAGAAATCAACTTTTGCACTTTTTACAATTTAGTCCTTTTGACTAAATTGAGTGTCCAAACATCGAAATTTTCGAACGAAATTTTCATAAAATTATTTTGTGAAATCGTAGACCATAAAAATATAATAAAATAATTTTTTTCTCATTGAATTTGTGGTCCCAAAACCACTGTTCCGACTAGGCCCAAAATCAGGATGTTACACATACGACATGGTTAATTTCAAAACTAGACCCAATAAAATATATGATGGAATCACCTACAATAAAGTATATGATGGAATCACCTACACTTTCAGGGGGAATGGCACGATGGCAGATCCTATTGTCTGAGTATGACATTGCGTATGTGAGCCAAAAGTCGAACAATAGAAAAGTACGAGACTTTGAGATTCAATTTCTCGGATGAAGACTTGATGTGTATTTCCGAAAAAGAGGTTGAACCATCAAAAGAGAAACCATGAAAGATGAGCTTTGATGGTGCATCGAACGCATTGGGGAATGAGATAAGAGCAGTCTTAGTGTCACCGGAAGGGAAACATTACCCGCTCACTGCCAGATTGAATTTCTTCTGTACTAATAATATAGCGGAATATGAAGCTTGCATCATGGGACTTCGTGCAGCTATCGAACAAAAAATCTAAATTTTAGAGGTGTACGGGGACTCAGCATTAGTGATTTATCAAATTTGTGGAGATTAGGAAGCGAGGGATTCAAAATTAGTTAAATATCACGATCTCGTTGCGGATTTGGTCAAAGAATTCAAAGGAGTGACTTTTAACTACTTTCCACGAGAAGAAAACCAATTGGCTGACGCCCTGGCCACATTGGCTTCAATGTTTAAAGAAAACAGAGAAATTGAAATAATGTCTCTCCAAATGAGCACATATGAGGTCCCCGCACATTGTTTTAGCGTTGAGAAAGAGTTAGATGGAAGACCATGGTTCTATGATATCTTGGAGCATATCAAGAATCAAAGGTATCCCGAGTAAACAAACGAGAATGAAAAAAGGATAATCAGGAGAATGGTGATTGGATTTGTTCTAGATGGGGATATTCTATTCAAAAAAGGAAAAGATCAAATGCTCTTGAGATGCGTGGACGCTGTTGAAGCCAAAAGAATACTCGAAGATGTCTATGAAGGAATTTGTGAAACGCACGCTAATGGTTTCATTATGGCTAGGAAAATTATGAGACTAGGTTATTATTGGCTGACGATAAAAAGGGACTACATTAGTTACGCACAAAAGTGTCACAAGTATCAAATTTATAGTGATAAAGTTCATGTAGCTCTTTCGACCCTTCATGTCATGACTTCTCCGTGGCCTTTTCCTATGTGGTGCATGGATGTTATAGGGCCAATTTCCTCAAAGGCTTCTAATGGACATCGATTCATCTTTGTGGTTATAGATTACTTCACAAAATGGGTAGAAGCTGCTTCGTTTGCTAACGTGACGAAGACCGTAGTCTACAGATTCCTAAAAAAAGAGATCATATACCGATATGGTTTGCCTGAGAGAATCATTTCAAATAATGCTTTGAATTTGAGCAACAAGATGATTAAAGAAGGGTGTGAGCAATTTCAGATAAAGCATCATAACTCCTCACTCTATCGCCATAATATGAACGGAGCAGTAGAAGCGGCTAACAAAAACATTAAGAGAATTATCGGGAAGATGACTGAGACATATAAAGATTGGCACGAGAAGTTACCATTCGCTTTGTACACATACCGCACTTTTGTGTGGACATTTATGGGAGCAACTCCTTTCTCACTGGTCTATGGAATGGAAGCCGTTCTGCCCATCGAAGTTGAAATCCTATCCCTACGCATCTTGATGGAATCAAAACTAGAAGAATCAGAGTGGGTTCGAGCTTGATATGATCAACTAAACCTTATCGAAGGAAAACGCTTGAAGGCAATTTGTCACAGACAAATGTACCAGAAGAGAATGATCACGACCCATGATAAAAAGGTGCGGCCAAGAGGATTCCGTGAAGGAGAGCTTTTACTAAAAAAAATTATCCCAATACAAAAGGACTTTTGAGGAAAATGGACACCAAATTGGAAAGGGCCATACGTCGTAAAAAATGCCTTCTCGGAAGGAGCTCTGATTCTCACTAAAATGGATGGGAAAGAATTACCAAATCCAGTGAACTCAGACACTGTGAAGAAATATTATGCCTAAAAAAAACTAATCAAATCAAATCAAGATGAAAACTCAAAAAGGGCGTCTTGATAACCAAAAAGGATTAGGATGAAAACCCGAAAATGCGTCCTAATAAAGTAGGTTCGGACTTAGGGAGCAGGACGACTTGAACGGAGAGTCGAATGACGAAGTTACAACATTTGAAGCATTCTCAGAAGCTCGAAATCTTCTACATAAGAAGTCATGCTCGAAAAGATCCTTGATGAAAGAATGTGGAGAAGTTCATGCGTTGGATATATAGGGCATTCATAGCCATTAAATTTGTTTCTTTTCTTTGTGACGCTTTCTTTATTAAACTATTCATTGTCAATTTTTCGTTGTCTATTGCTTTTGAAATAAAATATGAACGTGAGGTATTTTCTTCATGTCTGCTTTGCCATTTTCAGGCATCTCATGTTTGATTTATTTAAATGGTAAATAGTAAAATGACATACTCTAAACAAAAGGAATGTTGAGCATTACCCGGACGAGAATTTGATAAGTACAAGGGCCTTGAAGCAAGAACAAAGTTCAACAGGGGACAGGAGGGTGATATACGAAGAAATGTGGGTTACTCACAAAACTTAAGGAGAAGTACAAAACCTGAGAGAAAAGTCAAGGGTTAAAGAAATAATAGAGAAGAATGTGGGCCCTCACGAAAACCATGCTTAAAAAAAAAGGCATCTAGGTGAGTGTGACAAAAAGCCGAAGTGCACGGCATGATCATGTAGGCATAAAAGCATTTAGGACAAACACGTGCATATCATGATAACATCATACATGACATATACATGTATCCCAGTAGAATAAGGGATTTTGGGTGGTCGCTGCGCTAAATCAATGAAAAAGAAGGCTTTTGAGTTCCACATGATGATCTTTTTCGAAACTCTGATTCTTTCAAGAATCATTTCCTTTTTTCGGTTTTCAAAAAAATCAACTCATAATCCAAGAGGTGAGTTGAGCCTCGGGTCACACGCCGAGGTATTTTTTCAATTTCTTTTTTTTTCAAAGATCAACTCATAATTCGAGAGGTGAGTTGAGCTTCAGGTCACACGTCGAGGTATTTTTTCAATTTCTTTTTTTCAAAGATCAACTCATAATCCAAGAGGTGAGTTGAGCCTCGAGTCGCACGCCGAAGTATTTTTTCAATTTCTGTTTTTCAAAGATCAACTCATAATCTGAGAGGTGAGTTGAGCCTCGGGTTACACGCCGAGGTATTTTTCAATTTCTATTTTTCAAAGATCAACTTATAATTCGAGAGGTGAGTTGAGTCTTGGGTCGCACGCCGAGGTATTTTTCAATCTCTATTTTTCAAAGGTCAACTCATAATCCGAGAGGTGAGTTGAGCCTCGGGTCGCACGCCGAAGCATTTTTCAATTTCTGTTTTTCAAAGATCAACTCATAATCCGATAAGTGACTTGAGCCTCGGGTTGCATGCCAAGGTATTTTTAAATTTCAGTCTTTTATTTGTTTTAAAAATTCTAGTTCTACCCAAATCCATTTCATTTTTTTATTATTTTATTGCTCGTTGACGTACTTTAATTTCTAGTTTGTTGTCAAGTTGATGTTTTCGAAGTAATTGTTATTGTCATCATGAGTAAAAAAATCAGACGATCGAACAAAATTTAGTGCTTTTAAGTCTTTACTCTATCCCTGTTTCACAGCGATGAGCAAAGAGGGGCAGCTGTAATCACTGAATTTTGTCTGGTTCGGATTTCATGTTTTAATTTTTATTTCCAAATTACGGGTCTGGATAATTGAGCTCGAAGTATTTTTTTATCAAGGGATTTAGAGTTTGGGCCCATCTCATATGGGCCCAATGATTAGGCCTGTTGTGATTAGATAATTGGGTTTATCCCAATCTAATTTTGGACTTGTTTGGGCTTTAGCCCATTAGTGTTTTTTATGTTATATTAATTTAAAAAATAATAGAATAATAATAAAAAAGAAAATCAGAAAAAATACAAAAAATTTACTAATTATATTTTGGCTCTAACTTTTTCTAAAATTACATTTTGCCCCCTAACTTTTCCTAAAATTATATTTTGACCTCTAACTTTTCTTAAAATTACATTTTGGCCCCGTGAGTTTTACATCCTCTACAATCCGGTCCTTCTGGCACATCACGTCAGTTCTGCAGCCTTCAAGCGCATTTCGCGCACCTACCCTCAGCTATTTTCGACGGCTGACCTAGGCTCATGATGGCCTCCAATACTACTTGAAAATAAGAGAAATCAACAGGATAAAAAAGACTTTTTCTCCTTTCAAAATGGGCAGCCAAGAACAAAAAATAAAAGGTTTTGAATGAAAAAAAGAAAAGAAACAGAGAGCTAAAAAGAAATCTCCGTCCGGCCTCCCTTGTCATACCCCATGTGACCACCATTTCCAACATCACTTCGCTCACTCGACCTATCTTAAATCGAAACCCCAACCTTCCTAATATCTATCTTTGTTCACCTTCAACAATCCAAAATGCCAAGCAACCATAGAAACCAAAAGCAAATAAAAAAAACTCATCCTTTAGAGGAAGACGCCGGCGAAAAAGGAAGATCTGGCCACAACCATCAAGGATCAACGAGAGCTCGAGAAATGAGTGGCGAGCGACGGTGGCTAAGACGAGCCGCAATGTCCTTACGTCTTCCGGAGTTTTGAAAAAAAAAAAGAAAAAAACAATGAAAGAAGAAAAAAAATAGGGAATGAAAAAAAGGGGGGAAACGCCGGCAGCGACCAAGCCGCAGGGCGGAGGAAGCGACAACAGAAAGTGGATGGAAAGGAGGCTAGGGTTAGAGAGAAAAAGAAAAGAGGAGGAAAAAGAAACAAAAAAGAAAAGAAAAAAAGAAAAAGAAAAAGAAAAAGAAAAAGAAAAAGAAAAAGAAAGGGAAACAGTCGGGTTGACCCAACCCGCCTCACTGACCCGAGCCCACAGACCAGCACCTGCAGCGGGTCAGCACCAGCAGCAAGCCGGTCCAACAATGGCCCAAATCCACCAGCGGCCCAGCAATAGCAGACCAGCGGCTGTAGATCAGCACCAGCAGCAGGCCGATCCAATAGCGGCCCAAATCCCACAGCAGGCCTAACAGCAGCAGACCCAGTAGAAGACCCAACCCAGCAGAAGCCCAGTATCATTGGCAGGCCAGCCAAGTAGCAACCCAACGCCAGAGGCAGACCGATCCAAAATAAAAATAAAAAAGGCCCATTTTGCCTCGAATCAAGCCGATAACTTTGGGGCTTTTGGTTTTTTTATCCACTTTTAATTTAGTCCATGTATTTTGATGATATCTCGTTTTTAATTCAAATACTTAAGGCAACAAACCGATTTAGCATTAAGTCATTGATTTCACTGCTATGTTGGGTGGATATCATTGATTTTTTCTAAATACTGAACGCCCTTCTAAAAATTAAAAAAATTCAAAAAAAATTTCATTAAAAAATAAAATCTTGATCTTTACTCTCAAATTATCGAAATTTCATTTTAAAATATATATGATACAATAATATGTAATTTATCAAAATTCTCAATTTTCAATCGGATCACAATTAAATATTAAATTGAACTTGTATTTTTTAAAATTGAGACAACACGCGCTTAACGAGATACAATTTTGGGCGTCACGAGGGTGCTAATACCTTCCTCAGATGTAACCGACCCCCGAACTCTAATTTTCTTTGGATTTTGACGCAGACCTAAAATCGATTCTTTGTAAAGAAATTTTAAAAATAGTTTTTTCTTTTAAAAAAAGAGAATTTAATAGGTGTCCGATCACACCTGGAAAAAGGATCGGTGGCGGCTCTTCTTTTTAAGTAAAATTGAGACTGTTGTCCAAATTTTCAATAACCGTCAAGATAAAATTTCCTTTCGTAATGACCTCGACTAGCGCTTGCAAAAGTTTTTAGGTCGTTACACACATGGACAATATATATACCAAAAGGGCCCAAAAGTTCACAACCATTAACCTTGCATAACTAAAGATGTAAGCAACATCATCATAAGCAAAAGAACATAAAACTCCTAGTACGTGCCATTTATAACCAAACCCAAAATGATTAAAACTTCTACCAAGTCGATGAATGGATAGTGTGTGCTCTGACTTGAACTTACAACCGTCTGAGATTTTCGATGATTTACAAGGAAAGAACACAACTAACATAAGCAACTAATGCTTAGTAAGCTCGTATAATTTAAACTTAAACTTACCAAACAAGAATTTACTCATACCATTCATGCATAGATTCATTAACTAAACCATAGGCACATTTATTTCCTATACACCACAAATCTCTCAAGGTTAGTGGGTTCATCAATAAAAACATATAATCCTATCATTACATGGAACCTTTATAAGTAAACATATAAAGTACATAATTCATTCATCATATAATCAAATAGCATAACTCTTTTCATTTCAAAGTGTTCATACCAAAATCCTCCATATTCGCATGCCAAAATCATATAACATCTAATGTATCCAATCACTTATAATTTATCACCTGTTGAACCAAATGAAATATCGTCGGATACTCGGGCATGATGCTCACACAAGCTGTGAAATGGGCTTGCTCAGGCGAGCTATGGGTCAGAATGTTAGGCTACATGATGCTACTCACACGAGCTGTGGGAATCCACAACAAATGCAGGACTTTAGTCATCAGTCGAGCATCCACAACCAGCACTCAAAACAGTAACTAACCCTAATGACATGCCATTTGTATCCTAAGTATTCATGATGTTCAAATGATCCATGTTTCATATCCAAATCATATAATTATTACACATTATCTCATCACAAATACTTATCCGTGTAATTTCCCATTTTCAATCATAAGCTTCGATTTAGCTAGTTTTGTAAATTAATCTAATTCATCATAACATATATCTAGCAAACCAACTTAATCACTACATGCATAATAGATATTAAATGTCAACAACAAAAATTAATCAATTTAACGAACATATGAAATTACCTACTCAAAAATGATTATAAATGCGATGTCAACGACTATTTTGCTAACTTCGTTTTTCCACCATTTGTGTCTGATTGATTTGTTTCTTGATCTAAATAATAATTTTCATTCAATTAATCATTTCAAACAACTTAAATAATCAAACATATATATAAGCCCTTCTATTATCAATTTATAAAATTACCCCTAAACTTCACACTTTATGCAATTTAGTCCCTAAACCTGAAACTTTCGAATTGAACACATTTAAGCTTAAACCAAGCTAGCTGAATTTCTTATAGCCCTTGTACAGCCCATAAATTTCACAATTTCACAATAGTTTCATGAAATTTTACTACTTTAATAGTTTAGTCCTTAAACATTAAAATCATTAAAAACTAATTTACAAAATAGTCATATTTAGCTATCAAGCTTATAAAACTATCATTAAACTTCAAAAGCTTCACAAACTCAAAAATGGCACATTTTAAAATGCTTAACAATTTTACGAATTAATCCTCAAGTTAGCTAGATTAAGCTACAACAATCTCAAAAATATAAAAATCACTAAAAACGAACTCGAAATACATACCATGCAAGAGAAGTAGTGTTGGTCGAAAGCTTGATACCCTTTAAAAATGGTGTTTCAGTTTTGGGAATGAAAATTGAAGAAGATGATATCATTTTTCCTTATTAGATTTTAGTTTAATTACTTATTTACCAAATTACCCTTAAAATAACCTTAATAATTTACTAAACAATGTCTATAACCGTCCACTATCTATCTATATGGTATAATTACCACTTAAGTCCATCAATTCACATTTCTATAGCCATTTAACACCTTTAACTAATAGTAATTAACTTTTGCATCTTTTACGATTTAATTCTTTTTACTTAATTAACTATTTAAACGTTAAAATTTTCTAACCAAATTTTAATACGACCTTGAAAAAACCCTATAAATAATAAATAAATAATAAAATATTGACTCACTTGTTGAAATTGTGGTTCCAAAATCACTGTTTCCAACACCACTGAAAACGGGTTGTTACATACCCTTTTACCCACTACTTCAACAATAGAGTAGTAGACGTGTCCATCCTCTTCCCTTTGATACCCTAGCGGACCACCAAGAGGAGGAGTATTGTCGTGATTTTAAACTATGTCAGCATTCAATAAGCATTACCATTATGCAAAGGCATGCATAAAATAAATTTTAAACTATGTCAACATTTAAGGTCAACAAATTACATAATACATATTTACATGCCATAAAATCAAGCTTTAAACGATTAAAAGACTACCGAATCGATAACAGGATAGTGTGAGCGTCTTGTTTATCCGCTTAACATGTTTCACTTGACATGTTCCGCAAGACGACAATCTACAAGGAAAAAGGGAGGTGGCGGAATAAGTATATTGAATACTTAATAAGTCCGTATGAAATTTACTTAACTTACCTTGAATGTTTAGTAAAATCCCAATTTAAAAAAAAAAAAACAAGTGACAAGCCTTGAGTAATTGTTTTATGGAAAATAAATTTTAAAAATTTAAAAGAAAAATTTCAAAAAAAACCTAGGTTAATAAAAAGTACTATATATATCTATATTATTTTGTGTTTTTTTCTATATTTTAATGATTTTTATTTTTCTTTTTAAATTTTCACTATTTTTGCATTTTATGTTTTTTAAAAGAAAAGTATATTTTTAAATTCTGGAAAATTTTATAATATTTTTATTTTAAATTTTTTTGAAAATTTCCTTCTTTTTGTTATTTTCTAAAATTTTTGTATTTAAAAAAAATACATTTATTTTAGAAAAAAAAACATAAAATTAGGTGATGTGGTGCGCTTCTAGCATGCTACATCATCTTTTTTTGTAATGACGGTAACAACTGGAGTAACATCCCTGGCGTTTGGAAACTTCAGGTATTAAATTGATAAAAAAATTCTTTTAAGTACTAAAGTGATAATTGAGTACAATTTTAGGGGCAAATTGTACATTAACCCTAATTATTATAATTTTTATAATATTTATAAGTTTTATGAATTTTTTATAATTTTATAAGTTTATAGAAAGTTTTAAATATTTTAATACACTTTTATTTTTTAGAATTTATTATAATTTTTATAAACTTTTATGAAATTTTTAATAATATTTTATAAGTTTTAAATATTTATATTTTTAATGATTTTATGAAATTATTTTTATAATTTTTAATAATTTTTTAAATAAAATATAATATTAAACTAAAAGCTATTACGCGTAAAATCATTAATGAAAAAATTTAATTGATTTTTTATTCTTTTTGTTAATGACAAGAACTTGGATTTGGGATACCAAAACCTAGTGAGGGATAAGATTCCACTGTGAAACAAACATCAGCGATTCCTGTACAAATCGATTTGATTTATCGTATATCCGGAAAAACAGAAACATTAAGATAGTTTTGTCCACTCCTTCTCTCAACCTCAAATAAATTGATTAATTGATCCTTCTGATTTGAGATTTCTATTTTCTTCTAAAATCCTCTTCATTTTCATCAATGGCGACTCAAGGGCAAGTCATAACTTGCAAAGGTATTTCTCTTTATTTATTTATTGATGTGTTTGCCAGTTGTTTTAAAACCTTATTAATTCTAATGTGCTTGTGATTGTGAAGCGGCGGTGGCTTATGAACCGAACAAGCCACTGGTCATTGAGGATGTCCAGGTGGCTCCGCCACAAGCCGGTGAGGTTCGGATCAAGATTCTCTTCACTGCTCTCTGCCACACTGATGCCTACACTTGGAGCGGAAAGGTTTTTCCGTTTTCTTTTCATTTCCATTTTCTATATCTACATGTTTCCTTTTTTGGTTTGCAAAATATATCAGTGCCAATTGCTTATCTTGAACAAGGAGCTGTTTAAGATGTATGAAAAAAAAGGGATTATTTTAGCTTTATTTGCTTTTCCATCCTAACGAACACTACTTTTTCAGTAGGATAATGATTTTTTTTTTGGTTCAAAAAATGCCATGTAAACTTGATTGCTAGGAACGAATAAAAAGTGGAAATTCCATGCTAAATGGGAGTATTTTGCTGATTTTGTATTATTGATTTAAAATAGGAAAGATATGTGTATAATGTTTTGATTTCATTACTCTTTTGATGTTAACTTCGAATTGGGGTGAGATACTATTGATAAGAATATAATTTGATGTTCTTTGTGTATCCTCTTGCAGTGACAGTGCTAACACCTAGTTTGATCTGGTTCTAGTTTTTCTTTTCTTCTTTGATATTTTTCTAATTAGCTGTTTAATTATGATGTCATGCTTGATTTACCTTTTTAAGGATCCTGAGGGTCTATTCCCGTGCATTCTTGGACATGAAGCTGCTGGGTATGTTTTTTCCTTTTAGTTCTTACAGTTTATGAGCCTCTTGGTCGGTAAAGAGTGAGAAATGTTTGAATTTTTGAGTGCAGAATTGTAGAAAGTGTTGGTGAAGGTGTAACTGAAGTTCAACCAGGTGACCATGTCATCCCTTGTTACCAGGCAGAGTGCAGAGAATGCAAGTTCTGCAAATCAGGTAAGACTAACCTATGCGGCAAAGTTAGGACAGCCACTGGAGCTGGAGTCATGATGAATGATCGCAAGAGCCGCTTCTCAATTAATGGGAAACCTATCTACCACTTCATGGGCACCTCAACATTTAGCCAGTACACGGTTGTACATGATGTTAGTGTTGCAAAGATTGATCCACAGGCTCCTTTGGACAAAGTATGCCTTCTTGGTTGTGGTGTTCCAACTGGTAAGTGCTTGTTTAGCTTTCTCTTCATTTTATGATTCTGTAATTGCATATACAATCATATAGCAATTGGATTTTTTTTTATTTGACTGTATATATATTATTGGTTTTGTGATGCCTTTGTACAAAACTTTCATTTCATACATACTTTGGTGTTGGATAGGACTTGGAGCAGTTTGGAACACAGCCAAAGTTGAACCAGGGGCCATTGTTGCTATTTTTGGCCTTGGGACTGTTGGTCTTGCTGTAAGTGTCAAATATGCATCTTGCGTAGAAATTTGTTTATACTGTTTATTATTAAGTCCTATGCATATTTTGAGCTGCATTTTAAAAATATTTGTTATTCTCATCGTTATTCTCTTTGTGGTGCTTGTTTGTTTGATATTAAATTGTTTTGGTGATCCTGGAATGCAATGTTGCAGGTCGCAGAGGGTGCAAAGTCAGCTGGTGCTTCAAGAATAATTGGCGTTGATATTGATAGCAAAAAGTTTGATGTAGGCAAGTAATTTACAAATGATAATGCTTACAAAGAAGAATTTGATAAATATTAATATGAAATATTCAATAAACAATGTGTAATGTGAATAATGAAATAAATTGTAAGAAAATGGGTGGATATTGTTTTTCTTATCTTTTTTTTTTTTTTTTTTTTTTTGTAATAAATCTAAACCATTCATTATTTCTGTTTCTATATTCTGATTTCTTTCTTTCCTTCTTTTTGGTGAAATGCAACTTGCAGCAAAGAATTTTGGAGTTACAGAGTTTGTGAATCCAAAGGACTATGATAAGCCAATTCAGCAGGTCCTTGTTGATCTCACAGATGGTGGTGTTGATTACAGTTTCGAGTGTATCGGAAATGTCTCTGTCATGAGGTCTGCTTTGGAATGCTGTCACAAGGTATGTGTTGCCTGAATTTGATGAGCACTAATGACTGCATAAACGGAAGATCACTGCTAAAGTGCCCGAGAAATTTTCAGGGCTGGGGAACATCAGTAATCATAGGTGTTGCCGCATCAGGTCAGGAGATATCTACACGACCTTTCCAATTGGTGACTGGCCGTGTTTGGAAAGGGACAGCTTTTGGTGGTTTCAAGAGTCGTTCACAAGTGCCTTGGCTTGTGGACAAATACATGAAGAAGGTAAACATAGTTTGTAGGCGAATCTATAATTAAGCCTGTAGAATGAGCAGGATATTATTATACACTCCTTATCATTGCAGGAAATCAAAATAGATGAGTACATCACCCACAATTTGACCCTTGGAGATATTAACAAGGCATTTGATCTGATGCATGAAGGGGGTTGCCTCCGATGCGTGCTTAAGATGAATGAATGAGGCTAATATGGGTGAACTAAAGGGGTGATCTGTGAAGAACTACGTGCCTATCTTCTACAACCGGGTTTGTACTTCCACTGCCAACTTATGAGTGTAAAGTAGAGTCTGTTGGAACAAACTTTTTCTATGAAGCCTAGTAGTTTAACCTTGTGAAAAATGTTTGGTTTATGATGTTAAAAGAGAACCAGCGATGGAGGTGTGTGCATGAATGAATGAATGAATGAATAAAATAATTAAGCTCCAAATCATCTGAATTATGGAGATGATGAGTATTGGACATATTTTGGTTGTTCCCTCGTGCAAGAATTTCTGGTGTCTATTCCTTTTTTCTCCTTTGAAAGAATTGCATAATTTCCATTTCCATCAAATTCCAGTTGCTGTTTTCGGGAAATATGGACTGATTGTGTCCTTTTGGTGGAGAGAGTGAATGAGATCAGTCTCAGATCAACGCACTCTTGTTGGTTTTGCTTGGTCCGATTCCTCAACTAGAAAGAATAGCACTTTGGAATTCTAATTTCCTGCAGGGGACCTTGCAGATAATTTTACATTTTCAATAGTCATAAAATTTGGTACAATAAGAGTAATCTCATTGCATCATTTTAGGTAACCGTAAAATTCTTAAGGTAATGTTGATTTTATGATAATTTTAACCTTTGGTTTTATAATTTTGGTCCATTGCAATTTATTCTCCAATATTTTCTATCATTTGTGACAATTAAGTATTTCTAAACTAGATGAAATTAAGGAGCTAGCTTAATTAAATTAAAGAATACCTTGTTTTTTCCAAAAGGATAGACATAAATTATACAAAACGTCATCAAGACTTTACATTTTAATAGGTTTGTTTTTACACTATATTTATCATTTAAAAAAAATCAAATGTATAATTAATTATTTAAAACAAATAAAATTTTAATTGCATTTCAAGAGATATATGAAATTTAAAAAGATAGGTAAGATTTAAAATCAAGCATAATTTAGTAAAATGGTTTCTAAATAATCTTTCATTCTGTCAATAAATAGTCAAATAAACCAAACATGGTAATATAATTACCCAATAAATTTTATATTCTAGTTTTATGTTTGAAGAAAAATTTTAATGGTTTAATAAACTTAATGTTACATTTGGTATACTTGATGTAAAAAAGGAATGCTATGTAGTTTCTAAATGATGGATAAAAGATAAATGTTGCTACGTCAATATGTTTAGTTGTTGAAGATTATGATATCTAATGTGTTATTTGTTAATGTATTCTCCTTCTCGTGTTTATGTTTATAATTTTTTTAAAATAAAATAAAATATTAAAATGGAATGAATATTACTATTTAAAAATATTTATATTAAAATAAAAATTATTATAGTATTTAATTTTATATTAATATTAAAACAATAAAATAAAAATATTGTTTAACAATATATTAATATTATTACTTTTAGAAATATAAAATAATAAAAATATTTATATATAAATATAAAATAACAAAATATGAATTTGTATAATATTAATATTAATATAAATTTACTTTTATATCAATATTTATATATATATATATTGTAATTAAATTTAAATAAAAATATCTTAACAAATCATTGGATTTAAGTTTAAGTTAGGCCGGGTTGATAGAGGACAAGGAATCCTTATTCAAGTCCAGCTGAAGATGGGTTGGGCAGGCCACACAACTCATAAGCAGCTCTACTTGTAATATGTGATTGTTGAGTGAAGTTATAAAATTAACTGTGAGTGTATCAAATAATGATATTTATTATATATATATATATCATTTTTATGCAATTATTATTTATATTATTTAATATATTTATAGTGAAAATTTTAAATATTAATTTTATTATTTAATAGTGTAAATACTTTTTATTTTTACAGTTATAATTTTAAAATTAATATATCAAATAAATTGTCTTTTTTTTCATTCTAATTCAAAAAAAAAACGTTTTCGAAAATATTGTTTTATATCTATTTCAATAAAATCCATATTATATATATAATTTTAGTACAGAATCTATCTTCTCAAATCTCACTGCAATAATTATTTTAAAAAATTAAAAGGTTTAAATATTATTTAAAATATAAAAATCATAAAAATAGACAGTAAAAATTAAATATTTTCTGAAATTATAAAATGTAATAAAAAAAAGAATGCATGTTTAGATTGAACATGGATAAATGCACGCTCATGTTCATCCCATCAAAATTTTAAAATTTAAAAATATAAAAATATAAAATTATTTTGAAATTATAAAAAATATAATTATTAAAAAATCACTTTCAAAATGACCCTAAATAAATGAATGTATAAATTCAAACATATTGTGACATATGTTTGTCTAGGTTGATTATAAACCTCATCTTTTAGTAATTTTAATATTTCTTTTACAAATTTCTATATTTTTATAATTTTTATCAAATATATTTTGATTTGTTTAGATTCGATGATATGCATTTTAGATAGTTAACTAAAAATAGTTAATTTAAAGATTAATGTGGATAAAAAAAATACAGAGATCAAATTGAAAAAAATATTAAATTCAAAGATTAATGTGGTTTTTTTTTATCTCAATAATACAAAAAAAATTATTACCTCAAATGCTATACACATGAAATTATTTATTAAAATGACAAGTTTGCAATAATTATCATAGGTGGTGCCTTACAAGTAGAGGTGATCATGGGCCGGGCTGGACCGGGCCCAGATAAAATTTTAGGCCCGTTTTTTAGGCTTGGGCCCGACCCGACTCAAAATATGGGCCTAAAAATTTGTCCAAGCCTGACCCGAAAGAAAATTGCTAAGCCCGACCCTGACCCAGCCCATATTTAATTAAAAATAAAATATATATTTAATATATAATCCGGGCTGGGCCGGGTTCGGGCCAAAAAAGTCTTACCCGAGGCCTGGCCCGTTTTCTAAATGGACCTCATTTTTTTTGCCCAAACTCATATTTCGGACCTATATTTTTACCTGAACCCTCTCATTTTTTGGGCAGGCCGTCAGGTCTGGCCAGGTGGCCCAATTCATGATCACCTCTACTTACAAGTTGGCACCACCACTTTTTTTTTCTTTCACAATCATCAGTCCATCGTGAGGCCATAATAGGGTTTTAAAAAAATCATTTTTAATAGGCCATAATTGGTGGTGCCAACCTATACGGTGACACTAATATATGCCAAAATATGGGTTTGAATCGGGTTGGAAGGGTGGAGGTTGTCTGTCAAGCGACACCCTTTTTTTTTTTTTCATTTTTTATCTCAAATAACAAAATTTTTATTACAAAAAAAAGATATATGCATGTACATAACAAATATTCAACATATATAGATAGTAAAAATTGGTAAAACTAAATAAGTTCAATCAATTTAATTTTTTTTATAAAAATCGTTTCAATCATTTAACTTTTTTATAAAAAGAAAATTAAAAGTATTCCCAAAATTTTCAGATTTACAAATCCTTCAGGAACACAGCTCAAACCAAGGCAGTAAAAATTCTTAAAGAAAAACTTCAGCAACTGCCACCATTAAAGATTCCAACAGACGGAAAAATAATCTTCCAGTGAGAACTATTGAGGAGCCATACTTTTTGAAGAAAAGGAAGGGAAAAGATATCTCTGTGGATATAAAAGCGGAACCTTCAAAGAAATCATTGCAGTCAAAAAAGGGATTTCAAAGTTTGACTTTCCTTATAGAGATGGACATGTCCTCCTTCCCAAAAAAGCTCAAATTCAAACAGAAAGACCTTGAAGGTGGTTAATTCTAAAATCTAACGTCAACTCAACACCTACATCCAACTAATAAATAACACAACTTGCTGCTTAAACCCGTGGGCACAAGCTTGAACTACGTAAATAAAGCGGTAGACAGTGTTGTGGGTATAACGCCAAAACCTGCGGCTTCAACACGTTGCTTAAAAGAAAGTTAAAAATTAAATCGTATAATTAATATTATTAATATTTTCTATTAAAATTTATTAATTTAAGTATGTTAAATAGATTACTTAATTACAAACATGTTTAGTTAACGAATTTTAATTTTTTAAAATTTATAAATTGAAAAAATAGAGAATTGAAATTTTAAGTTTTTAAAAGTACATAGACTGAAATAACTATTTTAACCTAGATTAATCTCAGCAGGTTTTAAGACAACTTGGTTACCACTTACCAACAAGGAGGCTCTAATATGATTTTCATCTCCCTCATTTTGCCTCCTTTGAACGGTTTTTTTCTCAAGTTTTCGTAACACAATCTTACGTGGCTTAATTGGTATTGATATTATTGTTAGTATAAAAAACATGATTTTAAGTGCAGGTTAGAGAGAAGTTATAAATAATTCTAAACATTGTATAAAAAAAACGAAGACAATTAATGGAACAATACTTAGTGTGTTTGAAATATGATTAAAAGTAACAACCATAGTACACAAAATTTTATTATAATTATTTATATTAGCCACTAAGACATAGCAATAAAACTGTGATTTATACATGCGTTGTGGACATTCAGTTTTATTTTTGGCTCCCTTGTGATTGGGGTGTTGTCTATGGATCATCTTCTTCATCTTTGACTTGAGCCTAGATTGCATTTGCTTTCTCCATGGCAACAATTTTTCTGCAAATTAAATACACAAGTCAAGGCATGCATCTTAATTAATCAAATGATAATAAGTAAATTTATAAGATGATAAGAAAGTTTGAATTGCAGAATCAAATTACCGAAGGAAACGAGTAAGGTTAGCAGCTTGAACCAAATCTCCTCCCTCACGAGCTTTCAAGATTCCCAACATGAGTTCCAGCTTAAGTCGGGTCAAGGCTGATTGCTTGGCCATCATTTGAGCTTCTTGTTTCAGCTCATTGCATTGCCTCTCAATCTCTCCGAACCTTGTCATTAATTTTGACTGCTCCTCTATTAAGCATAGTTGATCTTCCCTTACCTTTCCCATCTCGGTTTTCAGTCGTTTGGCTTTGGTCCTCACTTTCAAATGCTTCTTCGCCATTTCTGGGTTATCAGTCCTGCTGGGTGCCATGGGATGTTTATAAGTGTTGTAGGCTTGTAGTAGCTGATCAAGTTCTGAAGTAAAAAGCCGATTGAGATATGATGTTGATGACTGAAATTGTGCCCAGACATGGTTTAAAATAGCTGGAATTCAGTAAGTTCCTCGGAACAACGGCGAACTTTGATCGAAATGACTAAACAGAAGGACAGGCGAAATTTACAATAAGAGTTATATATAGTGGTCAGCATCCTCTCGAAGTAGAGACTCTGCCTTTAGGTATCGCGCGCTCCTTCGAATGTAATCGCGCGATATCTGCAACTTCTTCCTGAAAGTGATACGTACGCTTTTTATAATATTTAAAAACTTTAAAATATGCTTTCTAACAAATTTCGGGCAATTTACCTAAAAAGGCCATTTTTTTTCAAAATTTACCGAAATGGGCCGGTTTTTTAATTATTTACCGGAATGGGCCATTTTCCGCGAAATCGCGTCCACGTAAGGCGATGTCAGGGTACGTGTCAGGACATCGCGTCCACGTCAGTGCGATTTGATGACGTGGACACAAATTGCGTCCTTGAGGGAGCGATTTGCTGACGTGGCATGAACAGTTTATGTTTTTAAGCTTGGAAAACTTTGAAAGGCCATAACTTTTGGCTCGGTTGTCCGATTGAGACAATTTTTTTTTTGATTTCGAATAACTTTTCGAGATCTACGCGCTGACAAACAGCCGAAGGCGGTTTGCCGCAGTTTTCATCGAAAAAGATCCCTTTTTGCCCCTAAATTTTGATTTTTTCGATTTAAAATTGAATTTTGAAACATTCAAATCATTATTTTCCTTATTTATTTGAAGTAAACACCGGATATTTTTTTACAGAATTGTCTTATATCATCCTGTTATAGGTATAAGTCAGCTCATTCCACTTTTGAGAAGTTCCCTAAAATTTTTCATTTTATTCAATTTAGTCCCTAAAACCTAAATAGTCATATTTTCAAATCTAAGCTTCGTTTTTCAATTCAAATTCAATTTCATCCTTCCATAACATTCAAATATTCTTAAGTACAAAAATTTCATGCTAATTTTGAAATAATTACACTTTAGTCCCTATACTCGTAACTAACAAATTATACTTTACAAATTAGTCTCTATTCATCTCTAAGAAGTTTGTCAGCATTTAGATCTCGAAAATTTATTCGAAATCAAAAAAAAAATCGTCTCAATCGGACAACCGAGCCAAAAGTTATGGCCTTTCAAAGTTTTCCAAGCTTAAAAACATAAACTGTTCATGCCACGTCAGCAAATCGCTCCCTCAAGGAAGCGATTTGTGTCCATGTCAGCAAATCGCGCTGACGTGGACGCGATGTCCTGACATGTACCCTGACATCGCGCTTACGTGGACGCGATTTCGCGGAAAATGGCCCATTCCGGTAAATAATTAAAAAACTAGCCCATTTCGGTAAATATTGAAAAAAAGGGTTTTTTTTGGTCATTTGCCCACAAATTTCATCCTTCTAATTTTCAAATTTAGAAATTTTATTAAATTAAGATTTATTACAACGTTACGTCTTCTTGCACTAATAATAATGTTTATGTCAATCGAGTTAAAACTTAATCGACACCTATTTAAAAATATTTTTTTATATTTATATTCAAATAAGTTTTTATTATCAATACAATTTACATGGTCTAAAACTTAGATATGAACGCTGAGCAAACAAATAAAAGAAACCCTAAAAATAACTAGAAGGGAATGTGAATTAATAGAAGTCCCTGTATTATATCTCAAACTGTATTTTGGTCTTTCCATTTAAAATTGAGTAAATTAATTATTATATGTTAAATAAAGGAGTATAGTAGTCCCTTCTTTAAAATATTGTGCCGTTAAATGCTTATATTGGTGTTATATAAATATAATGTATAATATGAAATTTGACCCTTGACCTTTATATACATTTATTTTAATTTGACTTTTACTCGTTTATTTAGAGAAAATTGACCCTTGACTTGGTATTGACTTGGTACTATTTTATCTTATATATCATCCTAGCAAATAATTTATAAATTATAAAAAAATTAAAAAGTTCATAAATAAAAGTTATAATTCCAAAAATTATGAAAAAGGCTCTCCAAAATTGAGAAAAAGATAAAATTTCAAATACATATAAAATAATTTCAAATTTTCTATAAAAATAAAAATAATTTTAAAAATTTTAAAAGATTATGAAAAATAAAAAAATACAAATAAAAGAATGATCATCCGAACAATCATATCTCTTAACGCTCAATAAAAGAATAAATTTAACTTAATTTTATTTTTTAAAATTTGTTTTATTTTTACTTTAAAGAATTTTTAATAATTTTGGAATTATATTTTTATTTATGATTTTTGAACCTTTATTTGTTTTTGAAATTTTTAATAATTTTTAAATTATTTGTTGAGGTGAAATATAAAATAAAATAAAATTTAATTAGCATTGAAATGTTGAAGGCTATTCCAATAAAAAAAGTAGAGACTAAATTGAATAAATGTGTAAAAAAAAAGATAAAATTTATTATTATATATTTTATATAACATCAAAATAAATATTGAACAACATAATTTACACGTAAAAAACAAAGCACTCTTCAAACTTCTCGGTAAGCACCACAACAGTACTACTGCAGCATGCATTAGATTCCATAAATGAAATCACCAAAATTCTGCTCCAACGATCTCCGTTGCATTTGCTTTCTATGTATCTTCTTCATCCTTGTGCGTCAGCTAAGATTGCTTTTGCTTTTTCCAGGGAAACAATTTCACTGCAAATTAAATGCAGAAATCATAGTTAAAATAAACCCATGCATCTTACGTAATCAAATCATCATAACTACTTTTATAAGATGATAAGAAAGTTTTTAATTGCAGAAACAAATTACCCAAGGAAGCGAGTGAGATCAGCGGCTTGAACCAAATCTCCACTCTCACGAGCTTTCAAAATTCCCAACATCAGGCTCAGCTTGATTCCAGTCATGGCTGATTGCTTGGCTATCAGTTCAGCTTCCTGTTGCAGTTCATTGTATTGCCTCTCAATCTCTCCAAACCTTGTTATTAGTTTTGTCTGCTCCTCTCTTAAGCATAATTGGTCTTCCCGTACCTTTCCCATCTCGGCTTTCAGTCGTTTGGCTTCGACCCTCACTTTCAAATGCTTCTTCGCCATTTCTGGGTGATCAGTCCTTCTTCTGGGTGCCTTGGGATATTAATTTATAAGTGTTGTAGGCTTGTAGTAGCTCAAGTTCTGAACTAAAAGCCGATTGAGAAATGATGTTGATGACTGAAAATGGCCATCATCAACATGGTTTTAAAGAACTTAAATTCAGTATGAAGAACCGGCGAAGAGGGATAGAACTTAGGAGGAAACTACTAAAGAGAAGAAAGTGCGAGAAAATTCCATTAAAGTGCAGTATATATAGTGCATCATCAAGGAAGGGAGACTCCATCGTAGTATCGCACGGTCGTTCTACTATGATCGCGCGATATGACCAACTTCTTCCTGGGGATAGAAATGCCATCCTGAAAGGGATACATAGGCTTATATATAAATATTATTTATTATTAATATGAATTTAGACCAAAACTTGATCTTGGGAAAATTGATGGAAATTCAACCAAAGGCAGGGCTATGGTTGAAGAAGAATTTTCACTGTTGTGTGGTAAATGTTTATGCCCCTTGTTGTGTTGTCGTTGTTCTTTCCTTCAAGTGGACAAAGTCTCACTGATCAATATGAAATTCATCCTAAGATGCTTCGAGGTCTTTTTGGTCTCAACACATATTCTCAGAAGTCAAATTTGATTGCTATTGGACCAGATGAGGAGTTTGACCTATGCCAAATCGATCTGATCCCCTTTTTAGTCTTCATCGTCGTTGTTTTTCATCTCATAGTGGGGTTGCACTGGGAAAGACCAATTGATTTTCACTCATTCATTGTAGAAAATTGAACAATATTTGGAGAAATAAAACAAAGAAAATGATAAAGACTATAATGAAAAGAGAAATAATTTTTGTATATGGAAGAAATAAAATTCCTTCTAATGAACTTTTTATTTCAATCACTCTACTTAAATTCTTCATCACATACAACTCTTTATATAGGAGTTGTAAGTGACTATTCATCTATATCACTAAATGCTAGGAGTTGTCACTATTCATTTAACTTAAATACTATAAGAGTTATGACTATCCATGCATGTGTATAACTTTTCATATTCAAGTCTCTTCACTCTTCATAATGTGTGTAACTTTTCATAATTTATTTGTACAAGATTAATTTAATTATGTGCCAACAATGCCTCCCTTAAATTAAACTTGCTTCGAACTCCCAACCTTTCAACATTTTTCTTGAAGACTTGTCCACTAAGCGGCTTTGTGAATATATCAGCCATCTGATCTTCTGTCTTGCAATATTCAACTTGAATATCACCATTATTCACTAGTTCCCTCAAGAAGTGATACCGAATGCGAATGTGTTTTGTCCTTCTATGAAGAACTGGATCTTTTGTGACCGAAATAGTAGAACTATTGTCACAAAACAAAATCGTTGACTTGCTCTGCTTCTGCTTAAAACTCTCCAAAATTCCACGTAACCAAATCAATTGACATCCTGCATAAGATGCAGCGATATATTCAGCTTCTGTAGTCGAAAGCGCCACAACTGATTGTTTCTTTGAACTCCATGAAACTGCACCACTACTAAGGTGAAAAACATAACCAGAAGTGCTTCTGCTATCATCAATGCTTCCTGCTAAATCACTATCCGTATAACCAATGAGATCAACTAATGTATTAGCTTTATAGAAAATTCCATAATCAATGGTTCCCTTCACATATCTCAATATTCTCTTGGCAGCCTCCCAGTGATTGGAGTAAGGTTTCTCCATGAATCTACTCACCAAGCTAACAGCATACACGATGTCAGGCCTTGTCGAAGTTAGATACATCAACTTCCCAACCAATCTTCTGAAAATGGTAGAACTGACAAGCTTTCCTTCACCCTCTTTAGATAACTTCAGACTTGTAATGCATGGAGTAGAGACTGGATTCGCATTTTCCATCATGAAATTTTTTAGAACTTTCTTTGCGTACCTCTCTTGTGAAATAAAAATTCCTTTCTTGGATTGATGAACTTCAATGCCTAGAAAATGATGAAGTTCTCCCAAATTTGTCATCTTAAATTCTACCATCATTGAGTGCCGAAATTCTTTCAACATCTTCACATCATTTCCTGTGAAAATAAGATCATCAACGTAGAGACTTACAACCATGAATCTTCCTTGAGAATTCCCTTTGATGTAGAGAGTATGCTCATATGGAGATTTCTCGAATTCACACTTCTGAAAATAAGAATCGATGCGGCTGTACCAAGCTCGGGGTGATTGCTTCAACCCGTACAAAGCTTTCTTCAACTTGTAAACTTTTTCTTTTTCTCCTTTTTTGACAAACCCTGGTGGTTGATCAACATAGACCTCTTCTTTGAGAACACCATTCAAAAATGCAGATTTTACGTCCATTTGGAACATTTTCCAATTGTTTTGGGCAGCAAGAGAAATAAGTAACCGAACTGTCTCAAGTCTTGAAACTGGAGCAAATACCTCTGTAAAATCTTCTCATTCCTTTTGCTTGTATCCTTTTGCAACCAGTCTTGCCTTGTACTTGTTGATAGAGCCATTCGAATTCATCTTTGTCTTGTACACCCATTTGACTCCAATTGAATTCTTGTGCGGCGGTAAATCTGTGAGTTCCCATGTATCATTGTTTTCAATTGAGCAAATCTCTTCTTTCATGGCTTTCCTCCATATTTCTTCTTGATATGCATCATCAAAAGAAATTGGATCTCCTGCAAAGAAAGCAAAGAATACAGCATCATTTTGCACAACTTCATCCGTTACATCATATAACTCTTGGATGCTTCTCGTTTTTCGGATCGGGCTGGATGAAGAAGAATTTGACGAAGAACTTGGGGAAGCAGGAGGATTTCCTACTTGAGCATCATCTTCAGCATTCTCAATTACTGTCTCTTCTTCTTGTTTAAGTTCAAAAGGAAAAATTGGCAAATTTTCTTTTTCAACTTCCATTTCTTCAAACATGGAATTTTCATCAAACCGAACATCTCGGCTTATCACAATCTTCTTTGTCACTGGATTGTACAACTTGTATGCCTTACTTCTTTCACTATAGCCAATGAAAATGCATTTCTCTGACTTGTCATCCAACTTGCTTCTCATTGCATCTAGAATATGAGAGTAAGCAACACTCCCAAATACTCTAAGATGACGAACACTAAGCTTTATACCATACCAAGCCTCATGTGGTGTGTAATTCTCCAAGTTTCTTGTTGGTGATCTGTTTATAAGATAAACTGCACAGGAAATAGCTTCAGCCCAAAATCTTCTTGATAACCTCTTCTTCTTAAGAAGACATCTAGCCATTTTCATAATTGTTCTGTTCCTTCTTTCACACACACCATTTTGCTGAGGTGTATGGCGGACTGTCATTTCATGCCGGATGCCACTATCTCGGTAATATTTCTCAAATTCTTTTGAAAAATATTCACCTCCACGATCTGTCCGTAAGGTGTTAATTTTCAGCTCAGTAAAGTTCTCCACTTCTGCCTTGAAATCTTTGAATCTTTGAAAAGCCTCTGATTTTTCTTTGACACAATACACCCATAACTTTCTTGAGTAATCATCAATGAAAGAGATAAAGTAACGATTACCTCCCAAAGATGAAACTGTCATTGGACCACAAAAATCCGAGTGAATAAGTTGCAATGGTCTTCTTGCTTTCCACGAGGATTGAGAAGGAAAAGCAATTTTGTGTTGCTTTCCAAGTTGACATGCTTCACAAACATCATCAAGCCGATCGATTTTTGGTAAACCTCGACCATCATCTTCCTTGAAAGCATCTCCAAATTTCCATAGTTCAAATGTCCATATCTATCATGCCATAACTTTGAAATTCCTTTATGAGCACCAATAAAGCAAGACATATTCTGATTTTGAAGGGTGAGAGAGAAAAGATTATTTGATGCCACTCCAACTCTAGCAACAACCTGATTTTTCTTTGACAAATAACAAGCCATGTCACGGAAATGAATATCATACCCCTTCTTCAAGAGATGCCCAACGCTAAGTAGATTATTTTTAAGACCAGGAACAAAATAAACTTCAGACATTTTCTCTACCCTTCCTTGCTTTGTTTTGAACTCTAACTCACCAACACCACTAACTTTGTAAGCTTTGCCATCTCCTACTTTTACTTCTCCACAATCAGATTCAAATAACTTCAAAAATAAATTTTTGTTACCTGTCATATGCTTGCTAGCACCACTGTCTATGTACCAGACATCATCAATCTCTCCACCATGAGATACGAGCAACAAAGTTTCTTGCTTTTGCTCTTAATTATTTTGAACTATATTAGCTTCATTTTTTTCTTCTTTCTTGTACCAGCATTCACTTGCCAAATGACCAGGTTTGCGATAATGATAACATTCAAAATAGCCACGACCTCTTCCTCTTTGATTTCCACGTCTACGTCCTCTTTGTGATCCTCTAAAATTTTAACTTTGGTTGGCTTCTTTCCATCCATTCTCCATGCTTGCATCTTCACCTCTTTCACGAGCATTTGAGCCTCTTCCTCTAAAATTTCTTCCTCTTCCACGACCACGATCTCTTCCTCTTTAATTTTTAAAATCTCCCTTCTTCTCATTCAGAGACAACTTTGACTGGAGTGCTTGATCTAGATCTACTTCCTTTTTCTTCTTGTTTAATCTTTCTTCATGGGCTTGCAATGAACCTGTGAGTTCATCAATAGTCATGGTACTCAAGTCCTTTGATTCTTCAATGGCTACCACAATGTAGTCAAATCTGGAATCTAAAGAACGGAGGATTTTCTCAACACCACGAATATCATCCATAGTTTCACCATTTCTTTTTAATTGGTTGACTATGGACAAAACCCGTGAATAGTAATCAGAAACTGATTCTGACTCTGTTTTTTGCAAGCTTTCAAACTCCCCTCGAAGAGTTTGCAACCGAACTCTTTTCACCTTTTCATCTCCTTTGAATGAATTTTGTAAAAATTCCCATGCTTGTTTTGCCGTGGTGGCACAAGCTATTTTTCCCAAGCGCTTCATATGATTGAACTCCTTGATATATCCAAAATAAGGCTTGCTGATTTTTTTCCTTGATTTTCTTAGACTCTCTTTTTGAACTTGTGCTAATCCTTCCTCCTCTTCAGCCTCAACTTCATTATAACCTTTTTCAACAATCTCCCAAACTTCTAGAGATCCAAGAAGAGCCTTCATTTGGATACTCCATTTGCCATAATTTTCTTTGGTTAATTGGGGAACGGAAGAAAGAGGAATAGAATTGTTCATTTCGATTGAACAAGGCTCTGATACCAATTTGTAGAAAATTGAACAATATTTGGAGAAATAAAACAAAGAAAATGATAAAAATATAATGAAAAGAGAAATAATTTTTGTATATGGAAGAAATAAAATTCCTTCTAATGAACTTTTTATTTCAATCACTCTACTTAAATTCTTCATCACATACAACTCCTTATATAGGAGTTGTAAGTGACAATTGTCTATATCACTAAATGCTATGAGTTGTCACTATTCATTTACATAACTTAAATACTATAAGAGTTATGACTATCCATGCATGTGTATAACTTTTCATATTCAAGTCTCTTCACTCTTCATAATGTGTGTAACTTTTCATAATTTATTTGTACAAGATTAATTTAATTATGTGCCAACATTCATGTCTTATTGCTTTTCGAGGCCTATCTGCATCGGATGTTGTCACAACAATCTTGGCCATGAAGACTGCATTGAGCATTTTGTTCCGATTTAAACGGTGGAAGAATGCCGTCAGTTGATTGAACCGGACTCGATTATGCCTATTTGTTAGAGTCTCCTAAAGAGATCAATTGCGGAAGTTGGAAATCGGCAATGTTGTATTTGTTTCATCGGGTGGGTTTGTTGTCATTGCTAGTGTCAATGATGGAGGAAGTTGATGAACTTAAAATGGTGTCGATCTTGCAATTTTTATAATGGCTGGTGTGTCATGGTGTCTAGGCATCTTTGGTTCGATTAAGGTGTGCGGTTGTGTGTTGGTAGCATTATAGTTGGTACTTCTATAGGTGTATGTTTTATATCTCATCGTATCCTTTCGGTTAGTAACAAATGACAAATTATTTTATGGATTCTTTCCATCATATCATTCATGATCCTTTCCTAGTTATATAATAACTTTTCATCAATTTTTTCCATGTCATTGATACATAATCGCGATAGTTTTTTTAACCCTTAACCATAAAACCTTAAACCTCGAATCTCAAATCCCGAATTCTAAATCTTGAACTCTGAACCTCAAACTTTGAACCTAAAACTATAAACCTCAAATCATGAACACCAAATCCTAAACTCGAATCTTGAATTCAAGACCCTAAACCTTAAACATCGAATCGAGAATCCTAAACCTTGAATAAGTTTATACAATACGAACAAGAATTAATTAAAATTTATAATACGAACAAGAATTAATTAAAATTTATCTAAAATATATAATATATTAAACTTGAGTATACCATGTGAAGTAATAGAAGTCCTTGTATTATATCTCAAACTGTATTTTGATCTCTTTGTTGAAAAAGGGCAAATTAATCATTATATGTTAAATAAAGGAGCACAATAGTCCCTTGCCATTAAATGCTTATTTTGGTGTTATATACATATAAGGTATAAGGTATAATATGAAATTTGACCCTTAACCTTTATACATTTATTTCAATTTGACTTCAACTCTTTTATTTAGAACAAATTGACTTTCAACATTACAATATAGATTTGGTAGTATTTTATTTTTCATATTAGCAAATAATTTAAAATTTATAAAAAATTAAAAATCATAAATAAAATTCCTAAAATTATGAAAAGGCTCTTCAAAATTGAGAAAAGATAAAATTTTAAATACAATTTAAAAGATTAAAAATAATTTCAAATTTTCTATAAAAAAAGAAAAAGGGTTTTAAAAATTTAAAATATTATGAAAAAATAAAATATTCAAAAATACAAATATTTTTTCTTTTTATAATTTAGAGAGTTAATTATGTCCAAATTATATATACTTCTTCCTTTTAAAAGAGTGATCATCCAGAACAATCTTATCACTCAATAAAAATTAAAATTTAACTTAATTGTATTTAAAATGAATTTTTATTTTTACTTAAATTTTTTATAATTTTTGTTTATGATTTTTTGAACCTTTCAAATTTTTTATAAAATTTTAATAATTTTAAATTATTTATTAATGTCACAAGTAAAATAAAATAAAATATAATTAGCAATGAAATGCTGGAGGCTACTTTACTCCAAATTTATTATTATATTTTATATAACATCAAAACAAATATTCAACGACAGAATTTACACGTAAAAAACAAAGCACCCTTCAAACTCCTCGGTAAGCACCACAACAGTACTGCTGCATGCATTAGATTCCATAAATGAAATCACCAAAATTCTGCTCCAACGATCTCCATTGCGTTTGCTTTCTATGTATCTTCTTCATCTTTGTGCGTCAGCTAAGATTGCTTTTGCTTTTTCCAGGGAAACAATTTCACTGCAAATTAAATGCAGAAATCATAGTTAAAATAAACCCATGCATCTTAAGTAATCAAATCATCATAACTGCTTTTATAAGATGATAAGAAAGTTTTTAATTGCAGAAACAAATTACCCAAGGAAGCGAGTGAGATCAGCGGCTTGAACCAAATCTCCACCCTCTCGAGCTTTCAGAATTCCCAACATCAGGCTCAGCTTGATTCCAGTCATGGCTGATTGCTTGGCTATCAGTTCAGCTTCCTGTTGCAGTTCATTGTATTGCCTCTCAATCTCTCCAAACCTTGTTATTAGTTTTGTCTGCTCCTCTCTTAAGCATAATTGGTCTTCCCGTACCTTTCCCATCTCGGCTTTCAGTCGTTTGGCTTCGGCCCTCACTTTCAAATGCTTCTTCGCCATTTCTGGGTGATCAGTCCTTCTTCTGGGTGCCTTGGGATATTAATTTATAAGTGTTGTAGGCTTGTAGTAGCTCAAGTTCTGAACTAAAAAGCCGATTGAGAAATGATGTTGATGACTGAAAATGGCCATCATCAACATGGTTTTAAAGAACTGAAATTCAGTATGAAGAACCGGCGAAGAGGGATAGAACTTAGGAGGAAACTACTAAAGAGAAGAAAGTGCGAGAAAATTCCATTAAAGTGCAGTATATATAGTGCATCATCATGGAAGGGAGACTCCATCGTAGTATCGCACGGTCGTTCTACTATGATCGCGCGATATGACCAACTTCTTCCTGGGGATAGAAATGCCATCCTGAAAGGGATACATAGGCTTATATATAAATATTATTTATTATTAATATGAATTTAGACCAAAACTTGATCTTGGGAAAATTGATGGAAATTCAACCAAAGGCAGGGCTATGGTTGAAGAAGAATTTTCACTGTTGTGTGGTAAATGTTTATGCCCCTTGTTGTGCTGTCGTTGTTCTTTCCTTCAAGTGGACAAAGACTCACTGATCAATATGAAATTCATCCTAAGATGCTTCTAGGTCTTTTTGGTCTCAACACATATTCTCAGAAGTCAAATTTGATTGCTATTGGACCAGATGAGGAGTTTGACCTATGCCAAATCGATCTGATCCCCTTTTTCGTCTTCATCGTCGTTGTTTTTCATCTCATAGTGGGGTTGCACTGGGAGAGACCAATTGATTTTCACTCATTCATGTCTTATTGCTTTTCGAGGCCTATTTGTCACAACAATCTTGGCCATGAAGACTGCATTGAGCATTGTTCCGACGAAACGGTGGAAGAATGCCAGTCTGGTTGATTGAACCGGACTCAGTTATGCCTATTTGTTGGAGTCTCCTAAAGAGATCAATTGCAGGAAGCTGGAAATCGGCAATGTTGTATTTGTTTCATCGGGTGGGTTTGTTGTCATTGCTAGTGTCAATGATGGAGGAAGTTGATGAACTTAAAATGGTGTCAATACTGCAATTTTTTATAATGGCTGGTGTGTCATGGTGTCTAGGCATCTTTGGTTCGTTTAAGGTGTGCGGTTGTGTGTTGTAGCATTATAGTTGGTACTTCTATAGGTGTATGTTTTATATCTCATCGTATCCTTTCGGTTAGTAACAAATGACAAATTATTTTATGGATTCTTTCCATCACATCATTCATGATTCTTTCCTAGTTATATAATAACTTTTCATCAATTTTTTCCATGTCATTGATACATAATCGCGATAGTTTTTTTAACCCTTAACCATAAAACCTTAAACCTCGAATCTCAAATCCCGAATTCTAAATCTTGAACTCTGAACCTCAAACTTTGAACCTAAAACTATAAACCTCAAATCATGAACACCAAATCCTAAACTCGAATCTTGAATTCAAAACCCTAAACCTTAAACATCGAATCGAGAATCCTAAACCTTGAATAAGTTTATACTATACGAACAAGAATTAATTAAAATTTATCTAAAATATATAATATATTAAACTTGAGTATACCATATGAAGTAATAGAAGTCCTTGTATTATATCTCAAACTGTATTTTGATCTCTTTGTTGAAAAAGGAGTAAATTAATCATTATATGTTAAATAAAAGAGCACAATAGTCCCTTGCCATTAAATGCTTATTTTGGTGTTATACACATATAAGGTATAAGGTATAAGGTATAAGGTATAATATTATGAAATTCGATCCTTAACCTTTATATATTTATTTCAATTTGACTTCAACTCTTTTATTTAGAACAAATTGACTTTCAATATTACAATATAGATTTGGCAGTATTTTATTTTTCATATTAGCAAATAATTTAAAATTTATGAAAAAATTAAAAAATCATAAATAAAAGTTATAATTCCAAAAATTATGAAAAAGGCTCTTCAAAATTGAGAAAAAGATAAAAAATTTTAACTACAATTTAAAAGATTAATGTCGAAACTATTTTTTGAAAACAAAAATTTAGGTTGTCGACTTTAAAAACAAAAACCGGAGTCGCCACCGATCCTTGATTAAGGTGTGATCGGCTCACCTTAAAAATTATTTTGGTCTACGAATTTTGAGAAAACGAGTTCGGGAGTCAGTTACGCACGAGGAAGGGTTAGCACCCTCGTAACGCCCAAAATCGGTACCAAATTGATCATTTAATGTCTTAGTGTCGAAGGTTAAAAGGATTTTAAAAACAGCTTGAATGATGGAATTTGAAAAAGGATAATCAATTGTTCAAGTCATGTAAAGAAATCGAGTCCCAATACGTTAGGGTACAATTCCTCATAATCCCCGAACTTTGAATATCGCTTTTATTTTATGCGAAAATCTTCATTTTGAAAAAGTAACATGCCATACCCAATACGTTAGGGCGCAACAAGTTAAGTTCCCAAAAATGATTTTTATACTCATGCATTTTGAATAAAGAATATTCTCGGTTATTTAAGATTAACAAAGAAAATCAGAACCCAATACGTTAGGGCTCAATTTCCCTCGAAAATCCCAAACTTCGAATATTGCTTTTAT
This sequence comes from Gossypium raimondii, assembly GCF_025698545.1. Classification (NCBI taxonomy): domain Eukaryota; kingdom Viridiplantae; phylum Streptophyta; class Magnoliopsida; order Malvales; family Malvaceae; genus Gossypium; species Gossypium raimondii. Next base: position 4,586,005 of record NC_068571.1, on the reverse strand, counting down.
TCAAAAAAAACCTTTGAATCAAGAAAATAACCTCGATGCATGGTTAAAACCAAACTATATTTTCAAAAAGAGTATGTTAAAAAATTAATGTACAATATGAAACAAATGCTCTCATTTAAAATATATGTATATATGTATTTTCAAAATATAAGTATGAGACATAAATAAATTTTGAAAACATGTATAAGCATATATTTAAACAGTATATATAAGTATACGTATATAAAATAAAAAATAAATGAAATATAAAACAAAACAAAAACCTATTATAATTTCTAATAAAATATGCATGTATATATATGTATGCTAAATTTTATGAAAATAAGGTAAAAATATAAAATATGTACATGTGTATATATTTACAAAAAAGTATATATATAAAATATAAAGTATATATAAAAAGTAAAAACAAAAATAAAAACAAAACATATGTATAAAATATATGCATGTATTTATAAAAGCTTAAAATATATATATACCTATATATAAAAAAATGCCCATATGTATATTAAAAAACACTATGCGTGTATATATATATATATATATGTATAGAAAATATGATAATAATCAATAACAATAATAAATAATATAATAAAAACAATTAATTTTAATAATAAAATAATTAATAACAAGGGACCCAAACTGAAACTACATGAAACTTTCAGGTAAACATTTAAAATAATAAAGCTGAAGACTAATTTGTAGTGCGCTGGAAACATCAGGGAGCAAACGAGCAAATGTACCAGTCCCTTATACGCAGCGTTTTCATGTGGGACCAAATTGAAACAAGAAACAAACGTGCGGTCAAAATTGAAAATAAAAAAAATTGCATTGAAGTTGACTCAAAAACAAGGGGACCAGTTGCGTAAATTCCACATTCAGGGCCAAAACGCGCGGACCCTGCTTGTGGGTCGGGTCGACGCGCAGATCTGGCCCCTTGCAAAACGGCGCCGTTTCACTTTTGTTATTTAAAACAAATTTTTTTTGTTAAAAACTGATTTACAGCAGAAAGGGGAAAAATAATAAAATAAAATAAAAATTGAGAATCCTCTGCTAGGGTTTTTCGACCCCAGCCTTGCGCCGCCGTTCAGCCACGCGCTGAGGCCCCGATTGCGTCGGAGGTGGCAACGGCTCGTCGGCTCCGGCGAAAAAGGTAAGATCTGCCCCTCTTCTTTCTTTTCTTCGTTATTTTAAATAAAATAAAATGAAAATAAAAGAAAATAAAAAAATATGGAAATAAAAACAATAGACACTGCAAAGTAAAACGAAAAAAAACTTTAAAAAACAAGTTCGATCTCTGTTCTTTCCCTCTATTTCGTATCTTTTAAACTGAAAAAAATCCCCCCTTACAGATTTGACAACAGCCTTAAATAGCCGAAAATAAAAAAATAATAGCAAAAAAAATCTATTTTCCCAACAATATTTGTTGTGTTTATTGTTATTGCTGCACTGTATGCCTCATTTTTCGCAGGCTCGGAGGCTGTTGAGGAGTGTGCGCGACATGCGCGGAGCGATGGGCGCGATGTGCGGCGCTTGAGGAGGCGGTTGCGGCGCCAGCTTGCTGCGGCGCTAAGTCGCCCTAGGGTTTCTGATTTGATTGGAAATTGGTTAAGGTTTAGGCTTGTTGGGCTGACATTATTTTGGGCCTATAATTAATTAATTTTTGGGCCACTATATTGGGTCTTTTATTTTTATTTGTTTTTGTTTTCTCTTAAGCGGGCTGGGCAAAAATTGGGCCCTACAATTAAAAAATAATTTCAAATTTTCTATAAGAAAAAGAAAAAAAGGTTTTTAAAAATTTAAAAATATTATAAAAAAATAAAAATATTCAAAAATACAAATATGTTTTCTTTTTATAATTTAGAGAGTTAATTATGTCCAAATTATATATACTTCTTCCTTTTAAAAGAGTGATCATCCGAACAATTTTATCGCTCAATAAAAATTAAAATTTAACTTAATTGTATTTAAAAATGAATTTTTATTTTTTACTTAAATTTTTTTATAATTTTTGTTTATGATTTTTTTTGAACCTTTCAAAATTTGAATAAGACTGTATTGAGAACTAAATGTACATTTTGAATTACTTACCCTTCCTTATCAAATAGTGAAGTATTTATAGAGTACATGAGTAACTGACTGCTAACTACTGTTAACAACATAACTGCTTGAATAACAAACTACCTGCTAATAGACTAACAGCTAATAGACTAACAGAATTTAGGGCTAACAGACTCTTTTTCTATACACTAACATTCACCCATCTTCCCGACAGGCAAAACTCAAAGATGACTTCGAAACTGAGCAAAGGAAGATAAAGATAGTGGTTTTGTCAGAATGTCAGTAACCTGATCACAAGCAGGTACCTCACTAATGACAATAGAACCATCGGCTACTTTCTCACGAACAAAGAACAGATCAAGCTCTACATGTTTGAATTTAGAATGTACGACTAGATTTGCAGCTACGACAACTGCACTAGAATTGTCACACCAAATAATAGGTAGATCAACAAATTGAAGCTGTAACTCCTTTAGTAACGAGACCAACCAAGTAACATCACTAGTAGCTGTAGCAAGACTTCAATATTTAACTTCAGCCATAGACCTCGAAACGACTTGTTGTTTCTTGGAGCACCAGGAGATTGGTGTATGACCAAAATACACATAGTAGCCCGTTGTAGAACGGCGATCATCAAAATCTAGCCCCCGGTTAGCATCAGCATAGCCGACTAAAGACAACCGCGTAGATGGACAACAGACAATCCCATAGTCAAGAGTACCACACAAATATCGCAAAACTCGCTTTAATGCAACCATATGGACAGTAGTAGGTTCATGCATGAACTGACATATATGATTTACTGCGTAGGCAATATCAGGTCGAGTCAGAACTATATACTGTGAAGCACCTGCAAGACTTCTGTATTCAGTGGGATCATGCAGGCGATCCCCGTCATCTTTAGACATAGTGGACGAGCTAATCATTGGAGTATGAACACTCTTTGCATGAGTCATAGAAATCCTATCTAGTAGATCACAAATGTACTTCTGCTGGCAAAGATGAAGACATCCTGTGGATAAACGAGTAACCTCAATTCCTAGGAAATAGTGAAGATCACTCATATCTTTAAGTGAAAACTCCTTATTCAACTGTTGGACAAAACTAATTATATAGTTAGGCATGCTTCCAGTACTGATAATATCATCCACGCACACAAGAACATAAAGAGTGGAATCAGGTGTAACTCTAACAAATAGAGATGCATTAGATTTTGAGAAAAGAAAACCAACAGAAAGGAGAAAGCTCTTCAATTTATCAAACCAGGAACGCGGAGCTTGACATAGTCCATACAAAGCTTTCTTTAGATGATAAACCAAAGTTTTGCCACTTGGACCATATTGAACATACCCTAGAGGTTGTTGTATGAAGACTTCATCATCAAGATCGCCATTTAAAAAGGCATTATTCACATCTACTTATCGAAGCTACCAACCCTAGGAAACAGCAACGGATAGTATAATACGAATAGTAGCAGGTTTGACTACCAGACTAAACGTCTTCTTGAAATCACACCCAGGTACTTGAGAACACCCTTTAACTACTAACTGAGTCTTGCGTCTGAAAATAGTGCCATCAGGATTTTTATTTATTTTGAACTACCATTTGCACTCGATCACCTTGTAATTAATTGGTAACGAAATAAGTTCCCAAGTGGAATTATTAATGAGAGCATCATACTCAGCTTGAGCAGTAGCACGTCATTCGATGGTAGACAAGGCTTCCTCAATCGTATGAGGCTCGACAGCTTCAATCGACAGAGCCTTGGGCTTAAAAATGCTAGCCTTAGATCGAGTGACCTTCAGATAAGTATTTGTCAGTGGCAAAGGAGATGAGAAGACAATAGGAGATGACTGAGCATCGAAAGCAATCGTGTTTAGATTGGAAACACCGTCGTCGTTGGATAGAGGATGTGACTCAGGATCATGACCTAAATCAGCCTGAGGAACGTCGGAGACAGAGGGTGAGGGACACACAGGAAGTGATGACTCAGGGGGTTGAATATACAAGGATGCCACATGTAAAAAAGAGACAGACGTAACCAGAGGAGCATATGTCGATGAGAGAGAAGGACCGGGCGAAGATGTGGAACCTCCCGAATCAGACGTAGGAGACAAAAACCATTGTTCATTAAACACAACGTGACAAGAAATGATGACCATACCCTCCGGTGTGAGACATTGATATCTTTTATATTGGGAACTATATCTCAAAAACGTACAGGGTTGAGAACGAAAATCCAACTTGTGACATAGGAAAAAACGCAGATACGGGAAACAGCAACACCTGAATACTCGTAGATGACCATATGTGGGATCATGTCTATAAAGAACCTTGTACGGAGACTCTCATTTTAGCACCATGGTAGGAAGACGATTGATGAGATGAACAGCACAGCAAAATGCATAGCCCTAATAGTCCATAGTCAGATTTGCTTGGGCAAAAAATGTGATACCCATGTCGATAATGTGCCGGTGTTTGCGTTTAGCCACTCTATTTTGTTCAGACGTGTGTGGACAAGACAGTCTGTGAACTATCCATTGAGCTAGCAAAATAGATGTGAGAGCTCGATACTCACCGCCCCAATCGCTCTGAAACTGCTTGATATGTTTCCCAAACTGGGTTTTGACTAACTACTGAAACTGAACAAAATAATCCACTGCCTGTGACTTTTGGCGAATAAAATAAATCCAAGTAAATCGAATGCACATATCAACAAACGACACATGATATCGATTACGTCCACAAGCAATTAACGCAGGCCCCCAAAGATTAGAGACAACCAAGTCAAATGGATTAATGTATTCAGTAGTAGAGTTTGAAATGAACAATTTATGAGACTTCCCTTTCTAACATGCAATACAAACACTATCAAGAAAAATTTTAGTGGAAGCAATATTACATTTATCTAAAACAGATTTAACAACAGAAGTAGAGGGATGACTAAGACACATGTGCCACAGAGTAAAATTATCACAATTGTCAGACCGAGCCTGAAGTCCAACGTTAACAAGAGAAGGAGCAACAACAGACTGAGTAGATACAATCGGCAGAGAAAAATGATATAGCCCATCACGAATGTGGCCCCTTAGCAAAATTTCCTGAGTCTTGATGCCCTTGACAACACAATAAGTTGGATGAAATTCAAAAAATACATTATTGTCGGTGGCAAATTGAGACACAGACATGAGATTTTTTGTATAGTTAGTACACAAAAAAAATTAGATAATCGAAGCAACTTATGTTGTGTAAGAAATACTGAATTCCCAATAGACGAGATCCTGGTGGAAGTCTCGTTACCCATTAAGAGAGAGGATGTACCTGAATAAGGTGTAGAGTCATTCAATGCAGAAGCATCATGGCAGACATGATGTGTGGCCCTGAATCTGGATACCAAGACGCATTTCCAACTGGCATAGGGATATACGAGTCAGTACCATCAAGATTGGACCCAAATTGAGTGACATGAATATTAGATCCAGCAAAATTAGAAACATCAGATGCATGCAAATCTGGTAGATAAGGGAGCCTAATGCACAAATTGTACCCAGTGTAAACACGAGCCCGTAGTTTGGTCCACCAAGGAATAGATGATCTAGATGCATTACAAGCACTGTCACCAGAAGGCCCAAGTTCGCGTCCACGCCTAAAAGAATTATCAAACTCCACATAATTGGATGCTGGGCCATCTGAAAAATTCCACATGTCATTTAATACATATCTCCTTCCCACAAACATTCCATCCTTAAACAAAATTAGCTTTTAGGATTCAAACACCATCTTAATATTATGTACACTTAGGAATGTTACAGAAACATGGTTCTTGTGTATATTAGGCACATAAGTCCATATCAAACACTTCCTTGGAAATTTCTTCTATAGCATTAGCCTCGTTAGCTCTAACTTTCTTTGGAATCCTACAGTCAGATGACTTATGCCCCATATTGTTGCAGTTGAAGTATTTCCCTTAAAAATTTTTCTTTTTGGAAATGCCACCTTTTGGTCCCAATTTAGACCCATTCTGAGGTTGTTTTCCCTCCTTGAAGTCCTTCTTGACTTCCACGACGTTTTTCCTAGCACCATTTACTACTTTGTTGAAATTTTTTTTTTACCTCTATTGTCTTCTTTAATCCAAAGTCTGACGATTAAATCTTCCACTGACATTTCCTTTGTTTTGTGTTTTAGGTAATTCTTGAAGTCATTCCAAGCAAAAGGCAACTTCTCAATAATGGCTGCCACTTGAAAGGATTCACTTATCACCACCCCTTTAGCAAGAATTCCGTGAATGATTAGTTTAAGTTCCTGCACTTGATTCATAACTAATTTAGAATCAATCATTACGAAATTCAAGAATTTAGCAACTAAAAGCTTTTTAGCTCCAACATCTTCGGTTTTGTATTTATAGGCCAATGATGCCCGTAATTCCTTAGTTGTTTTCTTAATATTGTACACTTCGTACAGTGCATCCGACAATTCATTCAGGATGTAGTTTCAGCATAGGAAATTAGAATGTTTCGAAGCTTTAATAGCAGTGAAAGCGGTAACATAATCTACCTCGCCCTTTTTAACAGTAGAAGGGTTATCTTTAAAAAATTTGGCCAAGTTCAACATGGTTAAATAAAACAACATTTTATGTTGCCAAGTCTTGAAATTCTGTCCTAAGAATTTTGCAGGTTTCTCGTTGTGGCTTACAACAACCACCACCAACAACACTGAGTTTTGGATCGAAGATTGCGTTTGAACCAAAGCTTCAAATTGCGAATTGGTTGAATTGGTAGGAGTTTCCATTTTCTGTTAAGATTTTAGAAACAAAACTAGAATTAGAAAAATTATCAACTTTTGTTAGACGACAGGAATTTAATAAAACCCAAAACAAAAGTTTATACGGTCTAATCGAAAACACAATAAAATAATGCACCAGTTAGGTAACTCTGAAAAAGAGGTGGTGCACTTGGCATGCTTAAATACAAAGTCTTTCAAATAATCAATCCTAGACATGCACTCTCATATTGTCTTTTTAATTCACCGTTGATAAATTTCTTTTTTCTTTGATGTCACAACTTGAAGCTACAATTTAAGCTTTCATAATTTAAAGTCATAATTAAGGCTACAATAAATAGAAAATTTAATTTTCAATTTATATTACCCTTTGATTTTGTTAAACAATGTAATTAAAATTCAAACAAAATCAAAATCAATTCGATTGACCGTCAGAGTAAATCACGAAACAAAATTATTTAATTAAATCTTGTTTGGAAAAAAATTAAAATCGAATAAAATTTGATAAGCGGTGGGAATAAATCCTAAAATAGATTATTCAATTTTAATTTTATTCTCAAACAAAATACGTTATTATTTTTTTTCTTTTCTTCGCCTTGGTGTCTTGTTTGACTCAGATTAGAGAATTGTAAAATAATAAATATCTATCTTAAGATTATTGAACAAAACACGTTAGCGAACAAATATAAATATAAATAAAACAAATTAATATAAGCAAATATTTATATAAACAAATATTTATATTTATGTAAAAACCACCGATTTAAATAAAACAAATTAAATAAACATTTATATTTATATTTATTTAAAACATCATATTTGAAAACAATTAAATAAACAAGATTTTATAATTCTCGAGCCTAATGGATGGGTGTTAAGGCAAGTTTATTTGAACAATGTTTTCCTTAATGGAACCCTGACTGAGGAAATTTATATGGATCAGCAACTAGGTTTTGAGATGCACGAAGCAAATAGAGAACAACTTGTGTGTAAACTGAACAAGGCATTGTATGGTTTAAAACAGGCCCCTCGAGCTTGGTTTCATACATTGGGGCAAAATTTGGTAGAGCAACTTGGTTTTCAAGCCTCTAAAGTTGATCCATCACTGTTTTTTTCGAACAATTGATGTCTCAACAATTTTCTAATGGTATATGTAGACGATATAGTTGTGATAGGTAGCTCTTCTGAAGAAATCAACCAAGTTATCAAGTAGCTTCACAACAAGTTCTCTCTCAAAGACATGGGTGAGCTTCATTTTTTCTGGGTATAGAGGTCCATCGCACCTCTTGTGGTGATTTGTTTCATTCTCAGAAGAAGTATATTTCAGATTTGCTTTCTAACACAAAAATGACTGCAGCCACTATTACTCCAACTCCTATGGCAGACACTCCTAAGTTGACTGTTGCAGATGGTAGTCCACTTGTTGATGTTCATGAATATCGGAGTATTATTGGCAAACTACAGTATGCGTACATTACACGACTAGAAATTACATTTTGTGTCAACAAGCTTAGTCAATACATGAATGCACATTGTGATACTCACTGGAAAGCTATAAAGAGAGTGTTAAGGTATTTGAATGGCACTTTGAATCATGATCTGTATTTCACAAAAGGACAGTTTGACCTAGTTGGGTACTCTAATGTTGGTTGGGCCTCTACTGTTGAAGATAGAAGATCAACTACAGGCTATTGCATTTATCTTGGTTCTAATCCAATTGTATGGTGCTCCAAGAAACAAGTTGTTGTGTCCTGATCCTCATCAGAACCAGAGTATCACAATCTAGCAAACAGTGTGTCTGAGTTGTTATGGATAAAGCAACTTTTAACTGAGATTGGTGTGGCTGTTAAACAACCACTAGTTGTATGGTGTGATAACACATCAATAGTGGCCATGACTGCAAACTCTACTCATCATGCTAAGGTGAAACATGTGGAAATTGATTATCATTTTGTGTGTGAAAAAGTTCTTGCTGGAATACTATAGGTCAATTTTGTTCCATCAGAAAGATAAGTGGCTGATGTGCTTACAAAACCAATTACACCAAAACAGTTTTCTAATTTTAGATAAGCATTGCGAGTGTTGTTAAATGAAGATCAATTCAACCAAAGTTAGAAAACCAGGAGAATGTTAAGATAAATGTTGTTTGTTAATTCTGTTGCAATTTAGTTACTAGCAGTTAATGGGTCAGCGCTGTTATTATTGTTGACAGCAAGAATATCCTTTATTGTATCAATACCATTGCTCAAGTATTTTCAATAGATGAAAAAGTATTTTCCATAAGCTTGAGTATTAGGATTCAAGAAAGGAGTAGCTGTTGAAGCACTTCCAGGCTGCGATGATGCACAAAATGGGTTGAACCATGCATTTGTAGGAGTTAGAGAAGGTGAGACAACCCAATTTTCATATGAAGCCATTGCTAGAGAAGATATTGGTAAACCAAATGAAGGTACCCAAGATGACATTGATGACCCATTACCAAACATACACACATTTTCTTGTAGAGGTCGATAACCAGTACTTTTGTAAGTAGCATCAAACCTATGATAGCAATGATTAACAAGATGCCCTGTTTTTCCATAAATCTGGCATTGAATGTGAGAGCCAGACATGCAACCACGTCCATGGCCACGTGAGGAACTTGAAGCAGGATGATAGGTAGGAGTTGAATCATTGTTTACCACTGAAGCATTTTGTTAATGAGTAACCATGTTTGCTGAATTAGGAATCCCAACTACAGTAAATTGTATTCGTGCTTTAGCATCAAGAAGCATAATAGTAATATTTTGAACATTAGAAGGTAGTTGACTTGTGGTTATGACAGTTATAACTGACTAATACTCAAGAGAGAGATCATTAAGAATGGTAGTTACATGCTCATGCTAACTGATGACCTCACCACACTAGCATGACTATCATAGTAGCCTTTTAACTTTCATCAAGAAATCTTTCATTGAAAAATCTCCCTTACGTTGAGAATGAAGAGCACTTCTATAGAACATTAACCTAAACGTGGTCTTACTACCATATATTGTAGCAAGTGTATTCCATATCTGTGCACTAGAATCCATACCAATAAGTTTGAGTAAGACACTTTAGCTAACAGAAGAAAGAAGCCAAGATCAAGTGTATTGTCCTGTTGTTCATACAGCACAAAAACAGGATTTTCTTAAAGCACACCATTTTCATCAGAAATCAATGATGGAGGAACAACAGTTTAAGGATCAAGAAAATTTTGCAGCTTGTAAGTTTTGATTGCAAGAAGTACATGTTGATGCCATAGCAAATAATTAGAGTCATCAAGAAGGATATTAATATTTTTGGTGGAGAAGAAGCGGCTATCAAAGACTGAATCAGAAATCATTGTTGGTGCAATAGGATGAACCATGAATACTCCACAGGACCTCAGAAATCCGTAAGGAGACGTCTGATACAATGTTAAAGTTTACTTTCATTCAAACTTTTTCATCTATTGAAAATACTTGAGCAAGGGTATTTATACAACAAAGGATATTCTTGCTATCAACAATAATAACATCACTAACCCATTAACTGCTAGTAACTAAATTGCAACAGAATTAACAAACAACATTTATCTTAACAATTTGAGTTCTTCATTTCAAACATTCATTCAAAATTTGGGACTCTTTATTCTAATATAATACTTCTTCTACATTAATTATCAAATTGGTACACTTTTTTCAAATAGAGAGAAGTTGGTTTATATCAAATAGAGAAGTCCAGGCCTACCAATCGAACCTAAGATTTTTGGTTAGGCCCAGCTTGGCCCATGGACACCTCTAGTCACTGGGTTGTTAAAATTGATGTTATATGGCTTTCTCTATTCACATTGCTTGTAACAATCGAAAGTTGTATTTCCCTTTCTCTTCAACAATTCAATTTTTTGCATGAAACAACTTTGGATGTCACAAACTTACGAATCAAAATTCAAACACCTTTTTTCTTCGATCTTCAACACTACTCGTAAGACGACTTGGATCTAAGGTATATTCTTTTACTTGTCGATAGATACTGATCCATCGCATTGACTATCAAATTGTCGCTTGGATATCACTGGCAAAACCTTCAAAAAAAAAACTTAACAACTCATTGACTTAAATAAAAGCTTTTGAATAGTTCAGTGACTTAAATGAAAACTTTCAGATAGTTAAATGATCAAATTGAAGTTTTTTTAATTAAGTGACCAAAACAAAAACTTACTCATAATTTAGTGACTAATGATAAAATTTACCCTAAAATTTAAATTGTTTAAAACCTATTTAATTTGGCTAGTGGTATTGGAAGCATCAAAATTGAAAATTTGACTCATGAGCAGGCCCATTCTTGATATTTTTGGGCCCTAGGCAAAACAATAAAATAGGGGTTTTAGGTTCCTTAAAAGTTGGAGGAAATTTTTTTTAAGTCCTTTAAAAATTGGTAAAAAATATTTTGGGCCTTTAAAAGCTAAAAAAAAATTTTTGGGGCCCCTTAAAAGTTGATAATTTTTTTTGACTTTTAAAAGTTAAAAAAAATTGAATCCCTTTCAACATTGGGTTTTGGGCAGCCACACCTCCAGACGGCCCTAGGGCCGGGCCTGCTCATGAGGAGTCTTATCCTCTCTACTTTCGACACGGAATAGACTCCTCATGACAATATTTCTTTTCTGGGATTCTACCAAAATAAAAACTTATTATAATTTATATTCGAAATTCATAACAATTCCTTTTAATAGTATTATTTTTAAATTTTAACCACATTTTCCTTTGAAGAATACGATATGAGTTACCTAATCAAAATGATGATACATTTACATTCAACATGAAAATAAAATACTACAAATTAACACCTAAAACCAATGCACCCTCGAAGCTGCCGTAGGCAGCAAAAAACTGCAGGTAGCATTAGAAGAAATATTCTTCATTGCATTTGATGTCTATGGATCATCTTCTTCATCTTTGACTTGAACCAAGTTTGCATTTGCTTTCTCCATGGCAGATAAAATTAAATTGTAAAAAAGTTAATATTTGCAATTTAAAAATTGGTATGAAAAATAATTTTCAATTCAGAGCTTAGCTCTAAAGAAATATTTTGGAACTTAAAAAGTTTTTAAAATACAATTTTATTAATAATAAATAACATTTTTAAACAGTAAATATTAATTTTATTAAAAATTTATATTTTTGCTTTTTTAATGCAATAAAATTAAATATTAATTGATTTTTTAAACAGTAAATTTACCTATTTTTAATTCAAAAATTTAGTACCTGAGAAGAAGGAACAAAGGAAAATGAAAAAGTCGATGATAGTACGTGAGAAGGACGCTCTTAAAGGAGAAAGTAAGATTCGTGTGGCATTGTATAGCGTAAATGCATATCACCGGTGCCATAAATTACTTGTTTTCATGTAAATTAAGTCTCGCTCAAATATTATTATCATTGTAGGAAACCTGAGTTGAAGTGCGTTGAAGAGAGATTATGTCTAATTCTAACTATTGTATCAAAAAGCAGATATTATTAGAATATATAATGGCATAAATATTATTGTCAATGCAGATGGATGTGAATTCGAATGCGCGCATCAGTCTCCTATTTATGACTATTTATGAGTTGAGAAAATATTCTCCATTGCATTTGATGTCTATGGATCATCTTCTTCATCTTTGACTTGAGCCAAGTTTGCATTTGCTTTCTCCATGGCAACAATTTGTCTGCAAATTAAATACACAAGTCATGGCATGTATCTTAATTAATCAAATGATAGTAAGTAGTGTTATAAGATGATAAGAAAGTTCTTAATTGCATAAACAATTTACCCAAGGAAGCGAGTGAGAGTAGCAGCTTGAACCAAATCTCCTCCCTCACGAGCTTTCAAGATTCCCAACATGACACCCATCTTGAGTCGAGTCATAGCTGATTGTTTGGCGATCATTTGAACTTCTTGTTTCAGCTCATGACATTGCCTCTCTATCTCTTCGAACCTTGTCGTTAATTTTATCTGCTCCTCTCTTATGCATCGTTGATCTTCCCTTATCTTTCTCATCTCGGCTTTCAGTTGTTTGACTTTGGCCCTCACTTTCAAATGCTTCTTCTCCATTTCTAGGTTATCAGTCCTTCTGGGTGCCATGGGATATTATAGACTTGTAGTAGCTGATAAAGTTCTGAAGTAAAAAGCCGATTGAGATATGATGTTGATGACTGAAATTGTGCCCAGACATGGTTTAAAATAGCTGAAATTCAGTAAGCTCCTACGAATGACGGCGAACTTAGATGGAAATGAGTAAAAAGAAGGATAGGCGAAATTTCCAATAAGAGGTATATATAGTGGTCAGCATCCTCTCGGAGTCTTAGGTATCGCGAGATATATAGTGATACGTACGCTTTTTATAATATTTAAAAACTTTAAAATATGTTTTAAGATTGTAACCTTCATAAATTTAAATTTTAATTCTTTAATATGGCATTCACCATATGACACTATTTTATCTTATATCTAAATAATTTAAATTTTATAAAAATAAAAAATCGAAAACAAATTATAAATTTATAAAACAATTTTCTATTTTCTATTTTTTTTCAAGATTATGAAAAAATAAAAATATTTTTTCTTTTTATAATTTATAGAGTTTGTTATACCCCATCCCCTACAAATTAACGTGATAGAATGAGGAACTGCTTGGTGAAATCTTAAGAGAGGCCCACGGATGGCCCCTATTGAATACCCTACGTGGTGACCTCCTGATGAGCATTGAAACCACCAAATATAAATTCTTACACTTTAACTTAATTAAATAGTAGTATAGAGTAGTAGGGTAGATCCCACATGGACTGGGATATCTAATTTTCTGTTTTTGTGACCAGATTTTTGAGTCTAGGCAACTGCCGTGCCTTTGACTTGTGCGTGCAGTGCTGTAAAATAAATGAAATGGGGGGATTTAGTTGATAGAGAAAATAAAATAAATAAACATGTAATATAATAAAATAAAAACGGATTTGAGATTGCAAAATAAAATTAAGTGAATAAAATTTAATCAAGGAACTGAATATATTTAAACTTAGTCTCAGCCGTAGTATGCTCCAAACTTGAACCGGTTCTTGAAAAATGGTTTTTCCCTTCCAATCGATAATTTAGTTATAGCGACTAAGGACGCCTCAACCACCAACTTTCCCTCTCGTAGCCGATTCTGGTACGACCTGCAAACCTACCATTGCCGAATTTCTAACCATGTGGCATGTAGTCGTAATTTAAGATTTTGACAGCTTTGCGATCTAGAAAGCCCAACTCGAATTCACAGCCTCAACCGCGTGGGTCATTTAAATCCGATCACTATCTCCCTTGACGGAATCCAACTAGCTTTTCCAATTGAATATGCCAATTTTTTCGTGAGAATTCGAATATTGCACGGCCGACTCAACTTCCCAACTGTACGCCAAACGATTTCAACCCAACGCGCATTTTTTGAATTGAAATCGAATCAATTTTATGGGACGAATTTATATTATCCCATATACCAGAGAGCTAGTAAATACTGTATTGTAAAGTTTTAGTATGAGTTCATATCTCACAGTTATCTTATCGAAGCGATAACCGGACTAAAGCTAAAAGGGACTTAGCTAAGCATGAAGTTAATCATGTTAGTTGGTGCATGGAAATAATATTTAATGAAATTGGTGGAAAGGGAAAGGGGCTTAGGAAACAAATTACCCAAAATGTTGAAATGGAAAATAAAATGGCAGAATGCCAATACTTCTCTCTGATGCAAGAATGAAAAAAAAAAAAGGAATTATTTTATTCCAAAACCAAGTGTAATCAAGTGTCACTAATACTAGGTATTTATACACATTACTCTGCTAAATTTAGCATGTTTATCCTAAAATATCAATTAAAATTAAAATTTTAAAAATCAAAATTTAAACTAAAGATCAAATTCAAACTATTTATACGATTTTGACAATTTAAAAAAAAAATCTGATTTGGACCAGTCAACCACTAATCCTTTTAATTCTTCAATCCGGATCTCCTTTTTTCTTTCCATTCTAATTTAGTCCATTTTGTTTGATTTTAAACTTTGGCACACCAATTTCATCCATGATAAGAAAAATACAAGTTTAGTAGCATATTATTTGAAAATTAGTCAAAAATAAATACATTAAAAGCACAAATTTAACTTGCTATCAAATTTTCACCTACTTAGTCGATGCTTGTCCTCAAGCATGATGTTTATCAAAATCATTAGATAATCTTTTTTGAAATCAAACCCCCTTTGTAATGACCTAAAATTCACGAGCATCGGAAAAGTACATTATCGGGCCTCTGTCTTAGTAAACTAAGTCATAAATAATTATTAGAAGTAATTATGAGTTTAGTTGAGTGCTTAATTAGGTATTAATTAGGTGAATTTAGTCTAATTAAGAATAATTAGGAAAAAGACTAAATAGAATAAAGAATGAAAGCTTAATTATAGATTAAAAGAAAGTAAAAGGGCTAAAATGGCAATTAAGCCATTATATGAAATGAGGCGGCATATATGCATTAAAATCTAAGATTTTATTTAAGTTATACATAAATATTATATATAATTATTATAATTATTAACCATTACTATGGTTTTATATTATATTATTATTATTATTAAATAAAGTAAATAGTAGACAATTGTATGGTAATAAAATATACATGTGTAAAAATTATATTTGTACATTTGTAAACTAAACACCTAAATTACTTATAATTTAAGTATGAAGATATTTTATAATTAATTATTAATTGTATTAATTAAATTATAAGATTTTTTGTGATAAATAAAATAAATGATGACAAATGTATGGTATAGATGATATTGTACATTTATATATAAAATATATATGTACATTTATAATATTATTATTTGTTGTTAAATTGATTTTATTGAATAAATAAGATAATTGACATATAAATGGTATAAAATTTATACAAATGTAATAAAATAAATATGTACAAATGTAATTAAACAATTGGTTTATTTAATATTTAAGCCTAAGATATTTTATATTGATATAATATTAATTATTTAGTAATTAAAACAATAAAGCAAATGAAATAAAGTAAAAAAAAAAAAAAACAGAAGCAAAACGAAAACAGGGGAGAAAGGAAAGGAAAGAAAAATAAAAGGAAAACTAGGGATTTGAAGCTTGAAGTTTAATTGGTAAGTTAAATCAAGTCCCTTTGTTATAAATTTGATGTTTTGGAATCCTAGAGTGAAATACTCTTGGATTTAAGTTAAAAATTTGAAAGTTAATAGATTTTTAGTAGGGTTTATGTTGAATAAATTGTTGAATTAGGAATTTAAATGATAGAATTTCTAGTTAGAATTGATAAAAGGATTAAATTGTGAAGTAAGCTATAAGTTTTATGTTGTAGGGACTGAAATAAGGAAAATTCGAAATTAGTGAAATATGCTGAAAATTTGGTAGTTAAATTTGAGTTTAGATAAAATTTGAATAGAAATAGAGTGTGAATTAAATTAGAAAAGTAGATAAATCTAGTTAGGATTAAATTGGAATTAAAGTATAAAATTTGATAGAAATTTTATTTTTATTGTAAAATTTGTGCTGTAATTAATTATTTAATTATTTAATTTTCGTAGGTAATAAAGAATTCAAGGTATCGGCACAAAAAGGGAAGGAGAAGGTCGTTGAGGAGTAACTGCGAAATTCGGGTTTGTATTACTATAATTCAAATTATTTATTATTTTAATGTTAAATTAAAATTATGTGTATGGTAAGCAAATAATAAGGTAAGTGAAATATAAGGTAAGTATTATTATTAAGTTGAAAGAAATTCAATTGAATGATGGATATATGTGGAATTGAAATAAATATTGACTTGAAAATGGAAAAGTAAATTTGAATTGAATTGTGATTGAAAGTGAAAAAGTGAAATTGAATTGAAATGTGAATTTGAAAAGTATGTGTTGGTATTGAATTGTGTTTTGATTAGTGAATGGAAAAGTATAGTTGATATCGAAAATGAATTCTGGAAATAAAGGTGAAAATTTGATTGTGAAATTGAAATACCCTATTAATTAGTCGGACTGAGTCGGATATAATTGGCATGCCATAGGATTTGGAAGAGTACGGGATTTATCGACTTTGCCTACCAGGCACTTTATGTGTCGTACATCAGGCACTTTATGTGTCGTTTCAGGCACTTATGTGTCGTATACTGATTAGGTATTATGTACCGTTTTAGGCACAATGTGTCGTACTGGTGTGTTTGGGTTGGAATCCGTGTATCCGTCAAGTCTAGATTGTTAATAGGGTGAATAATTGAAATGAGAAAATCAAATGAATTTGATCGATTGTAGCATTGAATATGAGGAAAATTAAAATTATGGATTGAAATTGAGATTGAAAACAAAAGGCATGAACTTAATGTTCAAATAGTGATTGAAATTGTTACATGTGATATGTGATTGAAATTGAAGAATAGCTAAAAATTGTATTGTTATTGTTAATTAATGAAAGTTTATGAATTAATTGATATTTAAGAAATCGGATAGTTACATGCTTGGTAATTATAATTTTCGTTATTGCTATTATAATTTGAATTATGGTAATACCACTGAGTATAAAATACTCAGCTACGATTGTTTTCGTGCACAGGTTAAAAAGGAGTCAGAGTCTCGGTTTAGCATCCAGGTCAATCCCGACTCCAGCATAAAGATTTTGGTGATGTTTTCTTCCTTTAAGTGAAAGTGGCATGTACATAGGGATTTATAATGGTTATTTTAGTATGTTATATAATTTTGTTGTAAAGAAAGATATTTGGTGTTTTGACGATTAAATTAGTAAAATGGTAGAAATTGTTTATGGCATTGGTATTGAATTGGAATGGCTTGAATAGTTGATGAACTAATTAGAAAAATTAATAGGGTTTTCATTAATTAAAGTAGTAAATCAATTTATTGAGCATGATTTAGTAGCATTTTAAAGGATAAAATCATTGATTGAAATATTGTTATTGGTTTGTTGTTGGTTTTAAGTTCGCATGGGGTTTTATGTAAAAATAAGTAGAAATACTGTCGAAATAAAAAAAAAATGAATGAAGTCAATTAGTATAAATTTATACGAATTTATGATTCTTTTATATATGTTTGTTATTTATTTAAGAATTATTTGTAAATTGTCTGAAATGTCCGATAATGCCTCGTAACCCTGTTCCGGCGACGGTTTGGGGTTAGGGGGTGTAACACCCTTCCTCAGTCAAGCGTAATGCAAACAATGAGGTGAATCAAAAATAAATAATTGCTAGGTTGAATTAGTAAGCACTTTACAAAATTTCGAATAATATGTCAAATTCAATTATTTCACTAAATTTAGGCTTAATCAAATTTGTGAGACAATTGTACTCAATATATTCTTATTATTTATTATTATTTTCAAAACAGTTTATTTATATACATTGAAAAAATTGAAATAAAAATTGCAATACTTTATATTAATAAACAATGTAAAATAAATATGTTATTACTGTCGAAACCATTTTTTTTGGAAAAGGTAGAAGAGGGTCGACTTTGATTTTGAAAATGAAAACGAACATGGGAGTCGCCACCGATAATTTTTATGAGGTGTAATCGGGTCACCTCGTGACGGTTTAATTTATTAAAACAATAATTTTGGTCTATGAAATTCAAAAAAACGGGTTCGAGAGTCGGTTACGTACGAGGAAGGATTAGCACCCTCATAACACCCAAAATTGATACCTAGTTGATTAATTAGTGTCGAGAATTAAAAATCTTGAAGAGATTTAAAATACGATCCTTTGTTAAAATATTGAAAATTTTTCGAGAAAGGAGCATATTTCACGCTAATTGAGAAAGAGGATTAAGTCCCGTAAGTTAAGACACAATGTCTTAAATTCTCAATACAAGAATAAACGCCGAAAAATTTACTTATTTGAAAGATATTCGATTATCTCGATTTTAGAAAGAAATCATATTCCGTAAGTTAGAACACGACTTTTTTGATTCCCGAGATAATGAAAATTTGCCTCGGTTTAAAAATCTTCCTTTTTTTTTTTTGCATCTTGCCTAGAATGAACGTATTGCTTAGAACGATATACATTTTACTTATTCAGGCATAATATACACATGGATAAATGCTTAAACTTGATGTATGATATAGTAACAACGAAATAATATAAGATGGCCATGTGGGTAGAACATTTATATTAGAATGATAAATATCAAATACATAGATAAATACTATAATAATATAAATATAGTAATAATAAGAATATTAATTCATGACATTAACAACAAAATAAATAAAATAACTTAAAATAAAAATGAAAATGAAAAGTGCTCAATGAAAAGAAGTATAAGTAATATCAAATTTAAATACTTAAAAAAATAAAAGAATAAAAATAGATAAAACAAATATACATAATATTAAATTTAAGTATTTAATAAGAAAAGAATAATAAATAAATAAATAAATAGATAAAACAAATATAAAAGGATAAATTAATTGAATGAAGGGCTGAATTGAAATTTAAACAGAATTAAAGGTGTATATCATAATAAATTAAATAATAAAACCGAATAAAGACTAAAATGGAACGCGCGCAAAAAGGAGGGGGGCCAACTGGGAAATTATCCTAGGCTCTCTAAGTGCGCTGTTTCAATATGGACCAAAATGAAACAAAAAAAATTATGCGG
Organism: Gossypium raimondii; assembly: GCF_025698545.1. Classification (NCBI taxonomy): domain Eukaryota; kingdom Viridiplantae; phylum Streptophyta; class Magnoliopsida; order Malvales; family Malvaceae; genus Gossypium; species Gossypium raimondii. The sequence goes on along the minus strand of NC_068571.1, from coordinate 4,566,468 downwards.
AAAAATTTAAAATATATAAAATAGATGGGACTAGATTGAAAAGGAGTCCAAAAACGGAAGGACTAAAAGGGTAAATAGACCCTTAGTCCAAGAACACGCAACTCCTGGGGGGTCTTGGGTCGGATCTCAGGTCAAGGGCCAAGACGGTGCTGTTTTGGGGCTATTGAAGCCAGCCCTAAAACGAAGTCGATTGATGAATTTATAAAAGCTAAAATTTTTTTGAAAAGTCATTTTGCACCGTTTCTTTGAAAAAAAAGTTTCGAGAGCTCTCTCATGCTCTCTAGTCTCTTCGAACTCCGGTCGTCGGGCCACCGTGGCGGCCACCAGTCGCCAGCGACGGCGCCGCCGTCCACGGTGGCCGGGAAACCTAAAATGCCCCCCTTTATCCTCCTTTTCACGAGGAACCTCATTTTGGGGTTAAAAGCACCAAGGTATCGGCAAAAATCAGGCCAAAAATGAGAAACCCTTCGGTTTCCTCTTCTTTTTGGCCACAGAGGTTAGTGAAAAGCTTCCTTTTTTGTTTTATGCTTTATATATATATATATATATATATATATATATATATATATATATCTAAAAAATGATTGAAAAAAATAAATAAAAGAAAATCAATCACCTTTGAAATCTCGGGTTCTAATGTTTAGAAATTTTTTATTGCTTTTTTATTTTTGTATTTCTTTCTCTGTTATTTCAAAAAAAGAACCCCCTTACAATATGTTTTTTAGGCTATTTACAATGTATTTTATCTATTTTTTTCTACTGTTTCGCATTGTTTCTTGTGTGTTTCTGCTTTCCTTTCGCGCCTTTGCGATTTTGGTGCAATGCAGCAAAGGAGGGGTCAGGCCTCGGGACGAGGCGAGGGCGGTGCGCCCGAGGAGGAGCGGCGCACATGGGAGCTAGGGTTTCTGCTTTTCTAAAAATGTTTATGTGTTGTGAGCTTGTAATTTTTGAGCTAGGGTTTTTATAATTTAGGCCTGTTGGGTTTGTTGTTTGTAGCTGGATTGTTTAATTTTGGTTTCTTGTGGTCCTGACCCGGATAAATTGTGCCTATTACAATTACAATATTTCATGATTAGTGTTTGAGCATACTCTCAAACAACCAACACATTACTTGTCGGAAGGAAGGGCACACACTGTCTAAGGTGAAAATAAAATACGGTAAGAAAACAAAGCACCCTTCAAACTCCTTCCCTGACCACCAAAACACTGCAGGTAGCATTAGACTCCAAGAATTATTCTTCATTGCATTTGATGTCTATGAATCTTCTTCATCTTTGACTTGAGCCAAGATTGCATTTGCTTTTTCCATGGCAACAACTTCACTGCAGAAATCAAAGTTAAAATAAAATACTTATGCATCTTAATTAATCAAATGATAATAAGTAATTTTCATTGCAGAGACAAATTACCGAAGGAAGCGAGTGAGATTAGCAGCTTGAACCAAATCTCCACCCTCACGAGCTTTTAAGATTCCCAACATGACACCCAGCTTGATTCCAGTCATGGCTGATTATTTGGCGATCATTTGAACTTCTTGTTTCAGCTCATGACATTGCCTCTCAATCTCTCCGAACTTTGTTATTGATTTTATCTGCTCCTCTTTTAAACATAGTTGGTCGTCCCTTACCTTTCCGACCATCTCGGCTTTCAGTCGTTTGGCTTTTTCCCTCACTTTCAAATGCTTCTTCGCCATTTCTGGTTTCGACGCCACATGATCAGTCCTTCTTCTGGGTGCCATGGGAATATTTATAACTGTTGTAGGCTTGTAATAGCTCAAGTTCTGAACTGAAGCAGCTTGAGTTATGATCTTCCTTACTAAAAAGGCTGCAAACGTGGTTTGAATAACGACATTCAGTGAGCATGCAGCTTCGCAGATAATGTCTAGCGAAAATGTGGAAATATAAATTCAGCGACTCAGTGGTCAGCTTTGACTAGGTATCGCATGGTCGTTCAACTGTAATCGCGCGCGATTGAAGAAATGATGATAAAAGCTTTGATTTGATAACGTCAAATTCTATACAATGTCAACGTATTATGAGTTTGTTTGGACTTAGTCTTGATGATTTTTTCCCCAAAATGTATATTTCATTCCAAACTCATTTTTTTAAATCTTATCAATTTTTTTTTAAAATGTCGACTCAGTGTGAAAGAAGTGAATTCGAATGCGTTAAAGTGCATTATCCTCTTATTTAGTAAGTTAGGTTGACATTTTAAAAATTTTGATAAACTTTTGCACATTTAAAAAGATAAATAAAAATAAAAATGATATAAAAATATGAATATGTACATATCACATTATCTCATATTTTAGAAAATAAACCGTGCCAAATAATTTAATCGATGTAACGGAAAAATTGATCTTAAAATGAAAATATTACATTTCAAAAAGTAGAGAGATTAAAATGATTAAATTATAATAAAGAGACTAAATTAAGACATAATATAAGGATCTTTTGTAGAAAATTATCATTTGATAACGAAAAGTTTGATGCATGTGTTTAGACAAATTTGGGTTTTACAAAATAATAATATAATAAATTTTCGAGTTAACTTGTTAAGAGGGCGGCAATTCAATCTTAGAATGAACATGAAAATATCAATATCTATATTAACATAATTAATTAAATTGATATTATGAGTCAATAATAATTTACTCAAAAACCATTTAAAAATAATAAATATAAAACAACTAAAATCAAATTGTTTATGATTAAATTATTGATTAATATTTTATAAATATATTTTAATATCAATTATTTTCCATGCAATATAATATAGTAATATTTAAAGGGTTATGTGCATATATATATATATTATCTTTAATAAATAATATCATGATACATCTTTATTAAATTAAATAAATAAAATATGAAGAATTTATAAATAAATATCAATACTTTTATTTAAACATAATTAAAACATAAACTATAATAAATAAATATCAATAGCTCTAGTATTTAGGATTTTGAGTTTAAATGTTTTAGTCTAGAGTCCGGAGTATAGAGTTTAGAATCTCAAGTTTAGGTTTAAGATTTTAGCATTTATTTATAATTAATTATTATTTAATAATATTTAAATAAAGCTTTTAGTATTCATTTATTTATAACTCTTCCACTATTTTTCGTTGGGTTAATATTAGGTACATTATCATATGTCTCTTTTTTAAAAATATTTTTATTATTTTACTCATTGACTTGTTTGTCAAGTCTAAAAACTCCGTAGTAAATTAAATATTTTTTTCATTTTTCATTTTATTTAATAATAAAATATATCATTGATTATTCAACGACGATGCGTTAAACATTCTCTCAAAATAAAATTTTTAGGGTTGCCTGTGAAGAATAGCAACACTACTTTCTCAAAGTCTTTCTGGGTTTTATTGCCTCATGTTCTTGCAATTGCATGGAAAATGAAGTTGCTTCAAAAAGAAGTTATCTTATAATATTACGTTACTAATCTACAAGGTCATATTACTTCCACTATAAAGAGGCAAGATGTGACCTTGCTGCCAACACAATGCTTATATATGACGACCTAAATTTTCATATATACACCTGAACAGTAGGACAAAAATACAACCTTTATTCTCTCGCCAGATTGAACAACTCTCTCCCTTTTCTCCCATCTTCGAAGCCTTCTTCTCTTACATTTATGAGTTGAAGTTTTTCTATGTCAATATATAGGAAAAGAGATGAAAAGAAATAAAAATTTTAATTCATTTTAACTATATTTAATAAACTTATCAATATTTATTTATAATTCTTCAAAAAATTTATTATTTTACTTGTTCAAAAGGTGACTTAACGTGATTCATTGATGGTACACCGACGGTGCATCAAATATTATCTTATAAAAATATTAATTCTTTAACTGAATTTGATGTCTCAAGTGAAGTCATATCAACACAATGGATGAAAATAGTAAAAAACCTGTACATGAAAGTAAAATATAAGAGTGACTATCAATCTTTCTAGAATCGAATTCAGGTCATAAACTTGCTGATCTAATTAAAAGAGTATAAAAAAATTTTAGTTCAATCAATTAAACAAATTTTTTAATCAGTTCAACCGGTTTGTACTGGTTCACAATTCAATGATCCGATCCATATCCAACTTGATATTGATTTTTAATTTAACAGTTTCATCGATTGGTTTAATTAGTTTAATTCAAACATCATCGGTATGAAATTAATTATGAAATTGTACTTGTGAAGAAATCAAGTAAATTAATTATTTTGACAATGAAATTATTTGATCCGTTCAACCATGGATGTTGTGAAAGCATGTAAGATAGACGGCAATGAGAATGTGCGATTTTCGAGGGTTTATTCAAACTTTTACATCGTGCCAATAGGCGTTCAAACCACGCGCCTTCCGGTTTTAGCCAATTTCACACTCTTTTAACAGTGAAAATAATAGATGATTAACTTTACATAAATAGATGAATAAATTTTAAAATTATGAGTAGTTCTAGGTATTATATCAAAAAAATAGATATTATTAGAACATATAATGAGATATTGGTCAAAAAAAAAAAAAAGTCTTGTTCTCATCTCTATACTGAGAAAATCAGAAAGAAAGACCACGAGCGAAATAATAGGTTAGAATATGCCTTAAATTTATTTAACTTTTTAAAATTTGAAATTTAGTCTTTTTATTTTGTTTATTTTAATATGTCTAATTAACAATTAAATCTAAATTTTGTTTATAAAAATTACAGGATTTATAACGTGTTTTAACTAAAACGATAACCCTGAAGCCCAGCGAGGCCACTGATCATGAGTGCATTTAAAAGGGTAAAAACTTAGGTAGTCACCCTTTTTCCAATTGCATGAACGCCACACGTTGAATCAATCTCCATTCTACTTTCTCGTTTTATGTAAGTTGATGTATTATTTCTCTTTTGTTTTTAGACAATTAATATATGAAAGAACTTCCAAAAACCCATGCCATTTCCATGATTTCAGTACCTTTAGAACTCTTCCATTTTCCTTCATTATGACTTGGATTGAATTACATTTTTCTCTGGAAAAGAAGGGTTTCTGTTTTTTTTTTTAGTTGAAGAGAGAGTATATAATCATGGTACAATGATGATTATTTGTTTTAGACCTGAATATTGTTATATAGTTAAGCATTTCAATGAAATAGCCATAGCAATAGGATGATGACACAAAGCTTGAACCCAACCAACCAAAAGGGGAAAAAGTTCTCAGCAAAAAATGAAGTAAGCTGGCATTTGATTTGGATATTTACTTCCCACTATATATATTGTCATGTTTACAATTTAGCTGTATTTTTTTTCTTTTTTTTTTTGTTAATTTTCAAGAAAAGAAAAGCCTAGAGATGGCTTATTCTCCTTTTCTTATGTGTAACCTCTCCTTCTCTTTGTATTTATAACTCATTCTATTTTTAGCATTTTTCTTTTTCTCTCTCTTGCTTGAAGGAACAAAAACTTTGCTAAACAGATCCAAAAGGGGAAAAAAAGAAAAAGAAAAGCTCAGGAAAGGCAGAATCTCTCATGTTGCTCTTCCAATTAAAATTTTGCTATTTTTCATCCCATGTTATAATATCAAATTTCTTTTACAATAAAGTTGTGTGTTGATTTTTTCTTTTTTTTTTTGAAGAATATAAAGCTGTTGGGAATTTATTTATAAGTTATTGGTTTGGCATTTTTCATATTTGGTTATCAAAGTTTTGCAATAATTTTTACCAATTTCAGTTTCTTTTTTCTTCTTTGTAAACAGGGTGTTATAGTGTTTGAATCATACAGCCCAGGAATTGGCGTTGGAATTGTAAATTTATATAAAAAGAGGCAATTTTTGTATTGGATTTTAGAAGAAAATATATTGGAAAGGTTACAGATTTTGAGGATCAAGGGGAAATAAAAGGGGAATTCCATTTATCTTGGTATAATTTTAGAGGAATAAGGAATGAACTTGTTTCTTGTTAGACATGGATGACAAACTAATGGAGGAGAGATTTGTATGTATTTGGTGAAAAGAGCAAATGTAAGATGAGATAAGAGAGTGTTTAGAGATGGAAACCAAGGAAGAAGCTGAAGGAAATGAAGATTATCCACCATCACCCTCTTGGGAATTAAACCATCTTTTTGAGGTGGAGGAGGAGGAGGATGTCAAAGGGGATATTGGAGTAGCACAAAATCCTGAGCCCTCAGGGAGTTCGAATTATTCACGGTTGCCGCCGTTGGGGCATAGGCGCACTCAGAGCGATGTTCTAAATGCAGCACATCGCCGTAACAATAGTTTCCAGAGATTGAAAACATCTATGCAGAAAGCTTTGCGATGGGGTGGCAATTCGAGGGATGACAGGTTCCGTTCAAGCTTCAATCCTGAGGTTCTGGCAAACCAGAAACGCCAGTGGTATCAACTCCACTCCAAAACTATGGTATTTGAACTGAGCCCTTCCCTCTTCTTTCTTTTCTTTTCATTTAGTTTTTCCTTGGTTTTCTACAACCAGTTAGTGTTTGCATTATATGCAGCTTTAAATTTGTTTGATTGAATATAACTTGTTCTTGAAGAGCATCAGTACTTACACTGAACTTGTTTCCTCCCTTTTAGATGCATTTTGTTGCACTTTGTAACCTTAATCCTACCTTGATTTTCATTTGGTTTATACATCAGACATTGATGATATATAGGAAGCCATAATACATGGCTCTTATTGTTAATTGATTTTAGGTTGAATAGCCATGGAACTGGATAAACATTTTGCTCTTTCCCTTGCTTGAAATACCAATCTATAATAATCTAGTATACCTTAATGTAGGAAGTCAAGGGCATACCTTAAGTTAGTGATTCTGACAAAAATCTGCTATTGCTTGAAAGAATTTAGATGTTTAGATAAAATGGCTTGTGTAAGTTAACTTTGATGGGATACTGATACATATTTGTATTAGAAGTTTGGAATCTAATTGGAGAATGTTGTTGCAGGATAAGTTTAGATATGAGCAGCCGACTTCAATCTTTGAGCACTTCATTATTGCTGGGGTTCATCCAGATACTGATCTTGGGACAGTGGAGGAAGCCTTTGCTAAGAGGAAGAAGTGGGAAACAGATATGAAAAGATCTGGGATGATAGATGTTAAAATGCTGCAGAATCATGGACCTCCACTTCCAATATTTGAACCGCAGGTTTAGTACATAATTAAATATGACGAAACTCTTCTATATTTTTGACAATAATTACATGACCTTATGGAGATTAGTTTCTCCTTGCAAATTAAGGCTATGCCATTATAGAAGCAAGAATTTACTTTTTGTTTATTTTCTTTTCATATATGCTGACATCATTATTCTGTCACTCATTTTGTTTTCCCTGATTATCAGATACTTTTTAGATACCCTCCTGGGAAGAGGTTAGCTATGCGTTTGAAGGACTTAGCCACCTTTTGTTTTCCTGGAGGTGTTAAGGTTTGATCTCACTATTTTACTGTGATACTCTTGTCTACTGCAATATCAATTCTTTAACGTGGTGTGAACCATATTGAATGAGAACAGTCATTGGGTTAATTTGTCTGAAATTCCTTCCGTTGGTTCACACACAGCATTTGAAAATTCACTTTATCATTCTGATATTTAACCTGTTTGAGGGGAGAAAATGGTTATGATTCACTGAAGTTTAGCCTTTCTATGACATTGTAATTTGTAACTTGGTGAACAAGTGAGCAAATTGCTTGTGATGATCTAATTGAAAATTATCATCTCTTAGCCTTACATATAGGAGTAGCTAATGACATTTACCAGGAATGTGGAAGAATTTGCAGGATATGTTCCATAGGCATTTTGAGCACTGCATAAATCATTTATAGTGATTGCATTTAACTTTTGTACACATATTACAAGAAGCATCTTTCGCTTTTTCATATATATTGTTTCTATAGTTTAGATTTTAAGTTGTAGTCTTCAGCCCGAAATAGGATTTTGATGGCTTCTTGTATCTTTGTTCATTGTACTGGATTTTTTTTCCTTTTCTGGGTATTAATATATATGGACCTAATCCGAACATTTATTTTTCAATGAATTAGGCACGATTGCTGGAAAGAACTCCGTCATTTAGCGAGCTAAATGAGCTTCTTTATGGACAGGTATGCCAAATTAATGCATCTCTAATTGTCTCGTGTTTGAACTGTTAAAGGATTCTTGTAATGCATCTCTGTTTTACAAGTTTACTTGCTTCATCTTTCATTGGCCTAAATCCAAAACGTAACATTTTCACTATTCTATATTCTCCACAGGAGCATTTAAGCAGAGATGATTTCGCATTTATTTTTTCACTCAAGGTACATTTCGTATGTTCTCTCCTGTCAGTACTGCTGACTCCCACAACATAAGAAGTTGCCTGTTCTGTATCTCAGTTTTTTTCACTTGTTTGTTAGAGGAAGAGGACCATATATTAGGTTGTGAAACATTTTATGCTCCCTTGGTTAGGTGGCAGGCAATGCTACGGTTTATGGCGTTTGCTTGCATGTACCAGAACTTGTACAAAGACAGCCTGGTAATTTAGGTGGTTCATCACGCCTTTCTTCAATTGCAGGATCAAGCAGACAGTATATGGTTTCTGCACCTCGATGCTATTGTTTGCTAACTAGAGTGCCTTTCTTTGAGTTGCATTATGAGATGTTGAACAGGTTAAAGTTTAATCCCTTTTCCCCCATCACCTGTGAGAATTGTTTATCACCGAAATTTGAACGATATATAGCTATAATCTTTGCTGATAATTGAATTCTCAAGATCTTACTTGCATGCAGTATCATTGCACAGGAGCGCCTGAATCGAATAACCGAAGTTGTTAGTGAAACGAATCCATCTCTTGATGATCTTGCACCGTCTTCCTCGAAACAAGATGATCAAATAAATGATAACACCGTCACCAGCACTCCCAACAGCGAGTATGTTAATGAGTGGATGGCTTCTGCATTACCTGTTAACAGCACTGTAGTTCTTAGTAGTGACACTGCTGCCAATGATGAGGTTTCATCTGCTTCATTAAAGATAAGTTCACCATTGTCATCTGGAAGTGTAGCTGCGAGTGATGCTTCGGATTGGGGTCATGTTAGGGAAATAGAGAAGGATGTTAGGAAGGGTGTGCTATATATTGATGATAATGCATCTGAAGCCTCAGAAATTCGTTGCAGTGTTTTGGAAAGAATAAATGGCACCCATGAAAATGGACAAATTTCTCCAGATATTGGATCAGTTTTCAGCTTGCGGAGTCGTACTTCTTCTCAATCACTATTCAGGTGGTGAATTATGATTAACTAAACTGCTTTTGTTTCCGTTTACATTACAATATTCCTGAACAAAAGAAGTTTCCATTTAGATTACTTCTCTTAGTTTCTTGTGGTTCTTTTCCAGTTTTTTCCGATCACAATTTTCAGTAATATATTGTTATCTTTGGCAGTCCAGCTAGAAGCCTGACATCAGAGGATGATGAAGAGGAGGATGACCTTTTCTGGAATAATGAAAAAGAATATGGAGATGACTTGATAATGGAATGGGCTAAGGTTAGTTTTTCTCTTGTTTCTGATTTTTTGCATATCATTGAGGCCTATGTTAGTCGGGTGACTCAGGTGTTGGTATCAGAACATATACGGGTACAGAACTCATGTACTTCAAGAAATGAAGAATCGCAGTAGCATAGATTTTGGTTATTGAATTTCCATTTGATCTTTGTGTATCTGATCTCTTTGGTAGGAAAACAAAAATGATCTGCTACAGATAGTTTGCAGTTATCATGCTTTAGCTCTTCCACAACGAGGAAGTGAAATAGTTTTTCAGCCTCTTGAGCATTTACAGGCTATCGAGTATGTGAGACCTCCGATATCAGCCCTTGCCATGGATGAAAGCTTTTTTTATTCAATGGAACCTTCTGAGGTATTTCTTTGTTAACAGTATTTTCAGTCAGGTATTTCCTTCATAACTTATATATTTACTTAGATGTCACTCAACTTGGTGAAAGATCAATGCGAAGTTCGCAGCAGCTGAGGAAGCTCTTGCACTTTCAGTATGGACAACTGCAACGATTTGCCGAGTTCTCTCTCTCGATGGTGTAATGTTCTTTGATACATACCTATTCTTTAGCTGTTTCTATAACCATCAGCATTTGAATTGCAAATGAAAATGAACCTTATGATTGTTCCTTCAGATTTTGGCAGTGATTGCAGGAGTGTTATTGGAAAAACAGGTCGTAGTCGTTTGCCCGAACCTGGTAAGTTAAACCAGTTAGAAGAGGTTGTAATTTTTATTCCTATGTCAGCTATAAAACGTAGTATTGGGGTGACGACAGTAATTTTCATCTATCATCTATGCAGGGTGTTCTATCGGCCGTGGTGTTATCCCTTATTCCTATCATTCGTCCGTTTCAGTGGCAGAGCTTATTGCTTCCAGTAATCTTCCATAACCTCCATATCCCTGCTGCTCTTTCTTTGAAAGTTGACAGATATCTTTGTGGATGTAGCTTTGTTTCAATTAAGACTAATTCATGTGATCCACTATTTCTCATTTTTGTGAAATTCTCTTGCACTCAGGTACTGCCTATGAGGATGCTTGATTTTCTTGATGCACCTGTTCCATTTCTTGTGAGTTTTAGTGTTTTATTTTTGGGTGTTAAAAAAAAAGAATAGTACCCTTTTTGGCATTTGTCAAGCAGGTCAAAGCTTTTACTTTATTACGTATGAATGAACTTAAAAACACAGATGCATGATATCACATTTCTTTCATTTTATAGGTTGGCGTACAAGATAAACCAGCTGATTTGAAAATGAAATCAACATCCAATCTTGTTCAAGTTAATTTGCCCAAGAAACAGGTATTTTTGTGGTTTTTGAACATAGTTTTGCACTTTATTGGTTAGTATTGCTGGAAGTGTTTTGCCTTTACTCCCAAGTATTGTTGTTGGTTGTTTCGACTGTTCTTCAGGTGAAAACATGTTACGTGCCGCAACTTCCTCAACGGAAAGAGCTTGTATCAGAACTAGGGCCGATACATTCCACACTTGCCTTTGAAGGTTCAATTGCTAAGAAGCATCCTACATATAGGTGCAATGAAGTGCAGGTGTATACTCGTCACCACAACCATAATGTGCTGTTTCTACTTGCATGCCAACATGAATTCTGTTTTAACAGTAGATTTTACCATCCAACTTGTTTTCTGTTCCTTTAGCTTACACATCCATCTTTTTTTTTCTGTATTATTTACATTCATTTTCCAACAGCAACTAACTTCCGACCGAATATTTTTACCTTCTTACGCACTCAGGCTGAAGCTGCAATCCAGTTTTTGGCAATCATGAGGGACTACCTAGAGTCAATCTGTGCAAATCTGAGGTCTCATACAATTACTAGTGTACAATCAGACCAGGACAGGGTTGGGCACTTCCGATGCTTCTAATATTATGCTGTTGGTTTTTCCAGTTTGTTTCCTAACGATTACTGCAGAAATGCTACATGTTTCTCAGCTTCCTTTTTTGTCTTTGATTAACTACCAGGTTTCCTTGTTACTTAAAGATAGCTTTATCGATTCTTTTCCGATTAAGGACCGGCCATTTATTAAGGTATTTTATGCAGTTTTGGTTTTAATGATACTTGCAAAGCATACAACTCTCCATACAAATCTCAAATGTTCAGAATGATTGCTTAGACTTGGTAACTGAACAGCTTCAACTACTTGACATATTCCTGTTTTGTTGTTTGCAGCTATTTGTAGACACACAACTATTCACCGTTCTATCAGATTCTCGTTTGTCAAGATATGAGAATGAGCACTAACTTAAACCCCCCCACTAACAGGTATGTTGGCATCAGGTGAAATTTCCTAGGTGCAAAAAGCTCCATCAGCTATAAAAAAAGAAAAGAAAAAAAAGAAATGCACTTTATAAAGCCTGAAAGTGATGGTATCTGAAACTATATTGGTACTGACACTAAGCCATGTCAAATGACAATGGCTGCTGCAGAGGAAGAGCCATAAAATGTGAACTCACTTGCAGCAAACGATTGGGAAAAAAATGAATTTTGTAACATATAATGAAAATAATAATAATAATTGGGAAATGCCATAGAGAAGGTTGCAAACAACTGTTATCATCCCTAATATTTTATGGGATGTGATGCTTAGAAGATCAGAGATTTGTTATTACTCGTGAATCCTTGTAAATGTCAATAGTTTAATCGCACAGTCTATAGAGCAACTCATATTCTTGGTCATTGTATTTAGCTATAAATGTTACTGGATCATCTGTTCTTCTATCAGCTTACACATCAAAGCTTCGCAAACTAACCTACCCTATTTGACCACGAAGGTCAAACCAATCATCATTAATAAAATTTAACACTATCCCTTAAAGCTAAAAGTAGATTTCATTAAAGATACTATCCTCACCATGAAAGGCTAACAGGGCTATAGTAGCCTAATCTTTTACAATGATTCACCATGGGCAGTAAGTTCAAGGATCCATCCTGCATAAAATAAGTAAAATATTCAGTGAAGAGCCAAATAACTAATCGGTATTAATCATTCCGGGTATTAATCATTCCAGTTTTGAACCGGCATATGAAAAAGAGAATTATCTGAATATCTATGATTAAAGGGTAAAACAAGCAATGGGTAAATCTTTAAGTGATCGTAAGGGAACTATCTATTTATGGCAGCTTGAAGTAAGGTTTAACAAAAAAGAATGAATCAAACAATCCCAGTTAGAAGAAGATAGGTATAACCCAGAATCAAACAATCCCAGTTAGAAGATGATAGGTATAACCCAGCTAAGCTTCATCCATGAGCAGTTGACCACTCCAAGATAAACAAAAGAAAACATTTAAACAAGAATTAATTGCTTATGCAATCAATTTCTATGATTCACATTGGACAAATATTTAGCTTGATTGTGCATATTTCTATTTAGCATGTAATACGATATACCTACTGATATTATTGTATATTATGATAAAAGTACAAACTAATTTTGACATGAATCCTACAATTGGTAGGACAAATGAATCAATCATTTTTTGAGGATGACATGCAAATAATAAATTACAGACCAGTCGAAGACAAGAATGTCAGCAAAAAAATCAATAATTGCACCTTCCAGATAGCCAGTTCAATTCAATGAGTTCCGTAGGAGCCATATTAACTTGGGTAACATAGAGATCATACATATCAGCTGCCAAAAAAAGGGTCAAGAGTCAGAACCTTAACAGTAAGAAAGTAACCTATATACCATCAAGCATTGGATAATCATCATTTAGAAAAGGGAAAAAAACTAAAAAGTAGAGAATAAAATGCCACCACAATCAGATCATTTCTCTTCATCCTCAGAATCTGACTTTGCAAAAACAGGTTCTGGCTGGGTTTCAGCATATGCAGGAGCAATGAACTTTGGGTCTTTTTCAGCAACATCAGCGTACTTAAGTATAGCTTCTCTAGGATCTTCTTCCATCCATGTTTCTTTGATCATTCCCCCTTGCTGCAATGACAGGCAACAGGTAAGTCTCTTCCACTAGCTTTAGTTATACAACATTAAAACTTTGACGAACCCAAGACAGGCAAGTTCTTAGAAAGGAAAAACACCATTACCTTAAGAAGGTACTGGGTCAACAAACTTCCCTTGGTTGAACCAACCCTACCACCATGTCCTGGTCCTGTTATTGGAAGTTCAGGTTTATGTGACTTGACAGGATCCTTCAGTATCTTCTCCCGTTGACGCTTACGGCTTGGTTGGTCTCTAAATAATGGTAGTGCATGAGGATTGTGAATCACAAGCGGTGCCTCAAAATCATCAACAGATTTCTTCCTAGGTGCACGTGCAACACAAACAAGAGCTCCTCTCTCACTAAGTGTTGGATCATATAGTACATGAGTCCCTCCTTGGCTTTTGTCTCCTGATGTAGCAAATATCTAGAACAGAAACAAATAAATTAGTGTATTATTTTATTGTTATAAGTTTGTGCTTTCTTACCATGCATGCATATGAATCTGCGCTTAGGATAATGCAGAGAGAGACAACACTATGACATACCTGATTTAATCTTGGGTGCCAAGCACACTGCACCACACTGCAAGAAGGAGATATCCCAACTCTTTGAACAAGTTCAAGTTTTGAACAATCATAAAAACACAGCAAACCTCCAACGGTACTTTCCTTCTCAACGGATGTTCCAGTTAGAAAGAGTTGCTCATCGGGACTAAATGCAATATTTGTTTGGGCATAGTTATTTGGGAGATCATCAAACACCTTGAGAGGGGCTTTAATTTGGCGTAAATCCCAAACCTGACATTAATTCACAATTCATAGCAAATATCAAGATTCTAGAATGTATTTTTTTGGTTTTGGGGTTTGGGGAAGAGGGGATTTCATCACCGTCTGAAACTCTGTGAAAATTACCTTGAGTGAACCATCAAAGCTTCTGGACAACAAAGTTCTCCCATCACTAGAAAACCTAAGCCCAGTGATATCATCAGAATGACTTTTTTCAATGTATATATCTGGTCTGCTTCCCCATCCAGGCTTGAGGGTCCATATCTGCAAAATAGTTCAAGCAATCAATTCATCTGATTACTGAGAAAGCAGAAGCAGAAGCAGCAACACAACACCAAGCCATTTTGCAATCAATCAACATAAAAGAAGTGTTTAGCTATCAGAAACAAGTACCTGTATAGAACCATCACCAATTCCACCAGCAATACATTTCCCTTCACGATCCCATGCACATGTTGTAACAGGAATTCTTCCTGGCCTTGCAAGTTTTGGTTTGATAACCTGGATAATAAACAAGTGAACCATTTTCTTACCTAATTCGCTTCCAATAAAATCAGCAATGTAAACACACACACACACACACACACCTGCTTTTGACTTTTGAAGTCATTCACATCCCATATACGAAGTGATCCATCTTCAGATGATGTCAAAATTGTCTCCTTGGTTTTTGGATGCCACTCTCCACAAGTCAGCCCCGATATATGTCCCTTAGTATTCTTCAGATCGCGAATATACATATCCCCTTTTACAAACTCGCCTAAAGTAAGTCCATCTCGATCATATATCTAAATTGAAAATCAGAATACAATCATGAGCAACTATTCAATCAATACTAGAACATCCCACAAAAACACACTAATTACTTATGTAAGAAGTAACCTTAGCTTGAGCAGAGCCAGTGACACATAAGAACCGGTCTGATGTGGGACTCCAGCTTAGATTACGAACTTGGTGGCCTTCAAATGGTTCAAGCTGTCTAAATGATTGTAAACGAGAATTCATTCCTTGAAAATCAAACATTCGAACCGTATAGTCAAAACTACCCGAAAGAACCCTTGAGCCAGAGTGATCAATTGCAAGAGCTGAAACAATCTGAAAGCATTAAACATAATTAGGATTAATTACTTTAGTAATAAGAGATAGAAAAAAGGAATTTTACCTTGGAGAAATTACGATTAAATGAATTACCTTAGTATGCCCTTTGAGAACAATCTCATTGCTTAATGGAATTCGATAACGATTCTCCTCCTCCCCATCCTCCTCCGAGTCAGAACTCGGCCCAACTGGCGGGCGTGGCGGCCCAATCATGACATCGTTATCGTCATCCTCACTGGAACCTGGAGGAGGCGGAGGAGGTCCTACCATGACGTCTTCGTCATCCTCATCAGGAACTGGACCAGGTGGCGGACGAGGCGGGCCAATCACGGAGTCATTAGGGTTAGGGTTGGGAGACTTAGAATTGCGAAGGGAATCGAGCCAAGCTTTGGAATAGGAAGAAAGAGACGGAAGGGCTTCATTGGTTTTATTATTACTATTACTAGCGGTGGTACTAGCGGTGGAGGCAGCGGCTCCGGCGGTGGAACGGCGAGTGGCGTTGTGAATGGCTTCAAGAGAGGTTTGGGATTTTTGCTGCTTACCAAAAGCAAGAGGGAACTGAGCTCTGATTCCGTCGTAAATTTCGGCTTCGTCTTCCATTTCGTTCTTTCCCCTCGCTGTTGGATCGAATTCGAAAACGTAACTTTATTTTTGATTTACAGAGGATTATAGCTGTAGAATGTGGTAGGCTCCTGGTAATGGTCTAGCCCTGGTACTCGAGCCACCCAAATCAAGCCAAGGGGTTTAGCGGCTTGAAAATGGAAATAAGCGGGCGGTACTTTCTTGGTCTTGCATTGTGGTTCAGCCTGGGCTGGGCCACTTTTTCGATTCATTAATGGATTTTATGCTTTTTCATTTTCAGCCCCTTATAATTTAAGGCTGCCAACTTTTAGCCCGGATAGTAGAGACTTTAAGCCTTTGAATCGATCGGTTTATTTCACTAAACATCCCACCTAAATTTTAAAGTGTTATAATTAAATCCTAAAACTATCAATCTCATTTCAATAAGGTCTTTCAATCAACCTAGCTATTACCTTGTTTGTTAAATACTAACTTAGATCTAACATAAATAATGTTTAAAATATATTTATCAAATTGCAAACACGTTGTATCTAGGGGAGAAATCAATTTTTTTTTGAGGGGGACCGAAATTAAATTGTATATTTTTACGATAATAAAAATTTAATTTTACCATTTTAATAGCATATATCTTTATAATTTTTAAAGGGTTAAATTAAAATTTCATCATTTTTGAAGAGGCCAAAGAATAATTTTACCATTAAAAAATTTAAAAATTTTCCGTTTTAAAGGGAGTTGGGGAGCCTGCCAGCCCCTGGGTTTGCCACTAGTTGTACTTATCGCATAAGCGATCTCATGTTAAAAAAAATAATCCCTTAATTTTAGTGAAGTAATTTCCAAGTTCCCATATACAAGAATGAAGCCATAATTTTTTTTTTTGTTAAGGAAGGCTGGAATAAAATAAAATAAAATAATTAGAGGGTGAAAGCATGAATTTTGTATTAAAAAAACTTAAATTGAATTATAAAATATTAAAAATGACTAATAAGTATAATTGAAGCCCTACTTCTTAAATTTGCCCTTGAAAAGATACACATTTATATAATTTAATTAATATGTTTTAAAATACTTCATCTCAAATTTTAGTTTGCATTTAATACCTAAATTGATATATATTTTTGGTTCAATAATACCTACATTGAGATTTGAGATAATAGAGACACATAATTGATATAATTAGTGCAATTAAATTTTTAAAATGTAGTTCCAAATATCATACATGAAAAGATAAGTTCACGGTAGGCAGGTGCAAAGGCAAAAAAGTTTTTAGGGAGGTGAGAATTAAATGGTATACTTTTATGATAGTAAAATGAAATTTTATCATTTTAATAGTCTATATCTTTATAATTTTAAAGGATTAAATCAATTTTTCTTATTTTAAAGGAGCCAGAGTACAATTTTACCATATACTAATTTAAAATTTTTAATATTATAAAAGTACTGAAGGTGAAATTTTCCATTTAGCGACTCTGACGGTAGGGTTTATTAGGTTTTTCCTCTAAGATGAGAAGAGACAAGAAAAGAGTGTAGTTGAAGTCATTCTAATAGAACATTTTGAACTTTTCTTGTTGTCGCGGACAACCAAGAACCAAACACAGACTCATATGCGCAAGCAAAGAAGCAAAACCCATTGAAATCAACTGTGATATACTTTTTGACCCAACAATTCCAAAACAAACCAACCCAAAAAAAACCCCAACAATGTCGGGAACCGATGGTACCCCAGAAATTGGCTTAGGCTCTTTCAATACCATTAACATAGAAGGAACCAATGCCGGAGCTACGATGATCATCCGTCACGGCACGTCCGGCGAGCACGAAGGCTGTTGCTGCATCAACATTTACACCAACAGCAACGTTCAAGGTTGTAACAGTTCTGTGTTGGTGGGGAGTAACATAAAAATGAAGAATCCAGGGGTGCATATCTACTTGGGAGATCTTAAGTTTGGCGGAGGAGGATGTTCAAAACCCAGATCATTTAGTAGAAGAAGAACAGGCGGTGGTGCTACAGTAGATTTTAGTAGCGTCTTTCTGTTTGTATTTGTTCCTGTTATTTTAAGTCTCTTGCTTTCTCATGTGCTGCTTTAGTGAGTGTTAATTGTATTTGTTCATAGTTTATTTATTGTTATTTGAAGAATAATATTTGAAGAATAATATGGAATACAAAACTAAAGAAAAAGGAGAAGAATTGTTTTTCTTTTCCAATTCAAGGTGTAATTAATTTAAAATTTTAATTAATTTATTTATTTAATTAAAAATATATTCTTGTCCCGGTTGGATATCCAAGTTGGCATTTAAAACCCATGTGGACTACCATGTAGGATTGTCATTAGGGAGGTAATGGAGCTTAACGGAAGAGTGACCACTTCTTAACAAAACAATAACGTAAGTGACTAAAACGTACATAAGTGACTAAAATGCAATCTGAGGCAAACAAAAGTGATTATTTTTATAATTTACCCATATATTTTTAATGCGAATATAACTTAGATGTGATATAATTAGACCTACTCATGGGTTGGGTCATCCATCCAGGCTCGCAGGCCTGTCTGAAAAGTGGGAGAATTTGGACAAAATACGAGACTCGGAAGATGGGCTTGGATAAAATTTAAGACCAAGTTTCTATATGAGCCAAGCCTTGGGCAAGATTTTTTTGCCCGAGCCTGGCTTGACCCGGATATATTATATTATAAAAATATCATATTAATTATATATATTTATATTTATATTAAGTAACTAACTCAATAACAATTAAACCCATTACTCAAAACTTAAAAAAAATATCCAACTAAATAACCCAATCCAAAATATAAAATTTTAAAAATTATATTTAATACAATAAAATATTCATTATATTTATTTGTGTTTTTAATATAATAAATAATTTATTATACTTATGGTATTGTTTTTAATGTCTTAGAAAACTTTTATTTTAACCTTTTTTAGTGTATTATATTTTAAAATAAAAATTAATCTAAAAAAATCAAATATGGACAGATCAGGTCGAATTTACCTTTTTAAAATTGGATCAGGCTTAAATAAAAATAAACTCTTTTTTTGAGATGGGTCGAACTCAAACTTAAAAAATTAATCTAAATATATTGCATGGATCTAGCCCGAACCTATCCCGACCCGACCATGAGCCGCTCTAGATTTAACCTATTATTCATATTAAAGTATATTATATCATGTTAATTATGTGGAAATATAATTATTTGGTTCACATGTCATCCACGTCCACTTTAGTAATCTTCAATAGGAAATGCACCGTTTCACCTTTTATGAAATAAATAAAATAAAATAAAATCAGCCCACATGTTAGCATGTGGAAGATTAGTTTATTTATTCAAGTAATATTATGTGAAGAAAAAATGGCGGTGGGGTGGTGGAGCATGATTGATGATGGTGCATCATGGCTTTAACTTCCTAGTATTCTTTTCTGTACTACATAACTGATGACCGAACATTCTTTTTCTTTAATATTGCAACTCGGTACTTCTTTCTTTCCAAAAAGGATAAGACAAATATGTCCACATGCATCTTTCTCTCTATTATAAATTAATTACGAAAATAGAGTGTTTGTTATAGTAATTTTGGGTATTGTTAGTGGTGGAGTTAGAATTTTTTTTGGGTTAGAATTAAATTATATTACGATAGTAAAAATATAATTTTATCATTTTAATAGTTTATATATTTATAATTTTTAAAGGATTAAAATAAAATTTTATCATTTTTGGGGGCTAATGTGTAATTTTACAATTACTAATATTTTATAAACTATAAAGGATTTAAATAAAAAAATTTTCATTTTAAGGGGACCGGGACCCTTGTCAGACCCCCTAGCTCTGCCATTAGATAATGCCTAACACAATGGTAACATCGATGAATTTAAAAAAAAAACCTGAAAAAGTGAGAAAAAAATATTTTTTTGTGGTGCCGCCTAACCATTGGTGACACTAGTGAAATAAAAAAAATGATAAGAAAAAGAAAAGGTTGAAAAAGTTAAGAAAAAATAAAGCTAAATTGTGGTTCTACTAGACAATAAATTTTTTACTATATTTAATGCCTTAATGTACTTTCCCTACATTTAATCCTTAAAATCATAATTTTTTTTAATCGAGAGGATGCAGCTTAATATATTGACGACACCAATTAAAAAAATATTTTTTTCACTTTTTTAATGTTTTTTTTGTCTGACTTTTATTTTTAAAGTTCATCAGTGCCACCAAAATGTCAGGCGGCACAAAAATTTATTGTAGCAGATACCCCATTTTCGTAATTAATTTGTTGTTTACTCTATTTTTATAATAATTAATTTTTTAATATTATTTTTGTTAAAAAATGTTTAATTCAATTAGGTGTTTTATTATCTTTCATTTTGACCATGGAAGGGTATTTTTTTTCATTACCATTATGTATAATAACATTGGGTCTTGAATGTGTTTAAAGAATGATATTTATAAGAGAATAAAGGTTAATCAAATTGAGAAAATAATAGAAATTCCAACAACAACAACAAAAACTTCATTATTTCTAAATACCAAAACTATAAATGAATTATAGTTTAATGTGCAATTGTATACACGAACTTTGATTTTGTGCAATTTTATATATGAAATTTTGATTTGATCCTATTATTGTAAATTATTAACACAATTATTGATATAACATCATTTTACTTATATATTAAATAAAAATTATATTTATCTAATATAAAAATAAATTAAAACATATTTATTTCTTTAAATGTGTATGATTAAATCAAAATTAAAGTTTCAAGTATACATTTGAACCACAATTAAAGTTTATATATACAAAATTACATATTAAATCAAAATTGATGTACCATTTATAAAATTTGTCTGTCTCTCTTTCTCTATTTAGTTGGCCTATAACATGGAAAGATTCCTTCCAATTCAATCATAACAAATAAGTAAAGCCACCCTCACATAGATTATTTATTTTATTAGGACATGATGGGACCAGGTTTTTGTGTCTTTACAACAATAAATTAGGTTTTTAATCTTTAATTTGTATTTAATCACTGTTTGTTCTATTAAAAATAATGGAAGTGGAAGTTGCCAGTATTACTTTAGCTTTGATGTTGAGAAGGTCACATGTACATCAATAATTCCTAAATTCTTGTCATACTTTGAAGTTAACCTTACCCTTTTCTTCACCTTCACCTGGAAATGATTTGAACCATCTTCCCTTTTTCTTTTAAAAACTTTTTAGTATGAAGTTCAAATACGGGTAAGCGCTCATCTTAATTCAATGTGAAATTTTTTCGAATCGAGTTGAGTCGAATCAAATGAAATTGTTCGAGTTAAATGTGAAATTAAAATCTTGTTATAGTATAATTAATCCCATGTTAGAACACGTATAATGAATTTATTTAGCTCCTAAATTATTATTTTAGAAAATTTTAAATTTTAAATTTTCTTTATATAATTTTAGAAGTCTTTTAAAAAATTATAATTATAAAAAATATATAAATTTTAGAATTTTTATAAATATTTTGATTTTAATTTTTTTGTAATTTTATTGAGAAAAGATTAATTTGTTTATTTTTAAAATTGATAAGGACTAAAGAGGTATTTATACAGTTTGTTAATCGCTTAGGTTGACTAAGTGTTATTTCATAGATGTAAGTTTGTATTACTTATATGTTTAGGTTTATTCTCTTTTATCTATTCACCATGTTTAATGTCGGAGAAACTTCCATTAAAGTCCAAAAGCTTCCCTGTATAACAGCTGTTGCAGAACCCAAGATCTCACGAGCTCTCCAATAATTAAACTAATCACCCATTTCTTTATTATTTATATACCAATACTTATGCATCAACCACTCTTCTTTTCTTCCAAAAACACTAATGTAACCATGCCACTTTGCTCATCTTTTCCCTGTTTCTAGTTCTTGTATATGAAAATGGGAATCCATTCATCATTGTTGCTCTTCTGCTACTGAGATGCCACTTAAGAAGATCAATATGAAAATGGGAATCCGTTTATCATTGTTGTTCTTCTGCTACTGTATTGGTTCTTGTTCTTTCGGTCTTGCTGAAAAAACCAACCTGAATAATGAAGTATCGGCTTTGTTATCGATAAAAGCCGGTCTTATCGATCCATTGAATAGCCTTCGAGATTGGAAATTGCCGGACAATGTGGCATTGAAGCATTCAGCTCACTGTAATTGGACTGGTGTATGGTGCAACTCTGATGGGGCAGTTGAAAAGCTTGATCTCTCGTTTATGAATCTCAGCGGACGAGTTTCTGACGATATCCAACAGCTGAAACGCCTTACTTCTCTCAACTTGTGTTGCAATCAACTGTCGTCGGCTTTACCGGAAACCATATGCAATCTCACATCACTTAACAGCATTGACGTGAGCTCTAATTCATTCACCAGCAGCTTCCCTGTGGGTTTTGCAAGAGCTGCAAGGCTAACTTTCCTGAATGGTTCAAGCAACAGTTTCACAGGAGTTCTCCCTGAGGAACTTGGCAATGTAACTTCATTGGAGACGCTAGACCTGAGAGGCAATTTCTTCCAGGGTTCAGTTCCAAAGTCTTTCAAGAGCTTGCACAAGTTAAAGTTTCTTGGCCTTTCAGGGAATAATCTCACTGGCCAGATACCAGGAGAATTGGGGCAGCTTTCATCACTGGAGACCATAATTATGGGGTACAATGAATTTGAAGGGGGAATACCAGTTGAGTTTGGGAACCTTTCTAGTCTAAAGTACCTTGATTTGGCAGTTGGTAATCTTAGTGGAGAGATTCCAGCTGAACTAGGGAGACTCAAGCTACTCGAAACAGTTTTCTTGTATAAGAACAGTTTTGAAGGTAAGATTCACCCATCAATTGGCAACATCACTTCGTTGCAGCTGCTGGATTTGTCTGATAATGAGTTATCTGGAGAAATTCCTGCTGAGATATCTGATCTTAAGAACTTACAGCTCTTGAACCTAATGTGCAATCGGTTATCAGGCGCAGTTCCTACCGGAATTGGAGGTTTGACACAATTGCAGGTACTTGAGTTGTGGAACAATTCCTTGTCAGGCTCACTGCCGATCGATCTTGGCAAGAATTCACCGTTGCAGTGGTTGGACATATCGTCCAATTCATTCTCTGGTGAAATCCCGGGAACCTTGTGTGATGGAGGCAATCTCACCAAGCTCATTCTATTCAACAATGCTTTCTCAGGGACATTGCCAGTCAGCTTATCAAATTGTCCATCACTTGTTCGTGTTCGAGTGCAGAATAATCTTCTATCCGGGACAATTCCAGTTGGACTTGGTAAACTTGGGAGGCTTCAGAGGTTAGAATTGGCAAATAACAGCCTCACCGGGACAATTCCGGATGATATAGCTTCTTCTACATCACTTTCTTTTATTGATCTTTCTAATAATGATCTTGAATCTTCTCTCCCTTCTACCATTCTTTCAATCTCGAGCCTGCAAACGTTCATTGCCTCGAACAATAACTTGGTTGGTGAAATCCCAGATCAGTTTCAGGATTGGCCTTCACTTTCTGTGCTTGATCTGTCAACAAACCATTTCACAGGAAGTATTCCAGCTAGCATTGCTTCATGTGAGAAATTAGTCACTTTGAATCTAAGGAATAACCGATTGACCGGAGATATTCCAGAATCGATTGCTATGATGCCTACTTTGGCTGTTGTCGATTTGTCTAACAACTCTCTAACAGGTGGGATACCTGGTAATTTTGGAACCTCTCCGGCTTTAGAAATGTTCAATGTTTCGTATAACAAACTAGAGGGTCCAGTTCCTGCAACTGGTGTGCTAAGAACAATCAATCCGGATGATCTTGTCGGCAATGCTGGTCTCTGTGGTGGTGCTCTCCCTCCATGTAACTTACATTCACAAACTTCATCAAGGCAAAGAAGTTTGCGAGCAAAGCATATTGTTGCTGGATGGCTCACTGGGATTTCATCGGTTCTAGCAGCTGGAATCTTACTCATCGGTGGGCGATCACTCTATAAAAAGTGGTACTCACATGGTAGTTGCTTTGAAGAAAGGTTTGAAGCAGGAAAGGGAGAATGGCCATGGAGATTAATGGCATTCCAAAGACTTGGTTTCACAGCTGCTGACATCTTAGCCTGTATCAAAGAAACAAATGTGGTTGGGATGGGAGCCACCGGGGTCGTATACAAGGCTGAGATGCCGCAGTCAAATGCAGTCGTAGCAGTTAAAAAGCTGTGGAGATCAGGAACTGACATCGAAAACGGAAACAGTGGGGATTTTGTTGGAGAGGTGAATCTCTTAGGGAAACTTAGGCATCGAAACATAGTTCGGTTATTAGGATTCCTTCATAATGATACTAGCATGATGATAGTGTACGAGTTTATGCAAAATGGTAGCTTAGCAGATGCCTTGTACGGCAAGCAAGCCGGTAGGTTGCTGGTAGATTGGGTTTCAAGGTATAACATAGCACTTGGTGTTGCACAAGGCCTTGCTTATCTTCATCATGATTGTCATCCACCTGTAATACATCGAGACATCAAGTCGAACAACATACTGCTCGACGCAAATCTTGTGGCAAGAATTGCAGATTTTGGTTTGGCAAGGATGATGGTTAGTAAGAATGAAACGGTCTCGATGGTTGCAGGGTCCTACGGCTACATAGCTCCCGGTAAGTCAGCAGTTTTAACATCTCACTTCCATGGATTTGATTCTATTTTTATATACTAATCCTAATGTATTGCTTAATAACCTTGTCACAGAGTACGGTTACACTTTGAAGGTCGATGAAAAGATTGACATTTACAGCTTCGGGGTGGTTTTACTGGAACTTTTAACCGGGAAACGGCCTTTAGATCCAGAGTTCGGAGAATCCATTAACATTGTTGAATGGATTAGGAGAAAGGTTGGAGACAACAGAGCTTTAGAAGAGGAATTAGATCCTAATTTAGGGAACTGTAAGCATATTCAAGAAGAGATGCTCTTAGTTGTTAGGATAGCACTTCTCTGCACTGCCAAGCACCCAAAGGACAGACCATCAATGCGAGATGTGATTACGATGCTCGGTGAGGCAAAGCCTCGGAGGAAAAGCAGTAGCAGCAACAGCGGAAATGCATCGACCAAAGAGATGCCGGTATTTAGCACATCGCCTGTAAATGGCCTCTTCTAGGAACAGAATAACATTTCCCTTTCCAAAAACTGTATTCTATTTTGTATCTAGCATTGTATTTGTTAAGCCTTGTAATCACTCACTGGTTCATTTTGTTCAGAATATCAACAGGGATATCAAGCTGGCTTTCACCTGCAAATAAAGTCCCATTTTTCGGGGGCGAGCCATGCATGATGATAACTCCGTTGTAACTCAAATTTTTATTTCTCCTTGTCAAAGTATTTGTAATAGTGCAGATCTACAGATAAATTTCTTGTAAAATCCATCTTCTTATGCACCCAATTGCCATAGAAAAAAGAGTGTCGATTACAGTAAAATATAATCAGTTATGTATATTGGTATTCAAAAAGTAAGATTTCAAAAGAAAATATGCATACAATAATCATACAGCAACAGCAGGAGGGCACAACACAAAGGTTTAAACGTTACACAACGTACAGCAGCATTGGTCATCATCCTTCACCTTCATCAAAATCGTTGCAGTAAGAACCATACATGAACCATGGTTGATTAGCCAGTAACAACCGTGGTTCATTAGTAGGCCCGTTCTTGACATTTTCGGGCCCTAGGCGAAATAATAAATCGAACCTTTTTAAAAAAAACTATAAAATGTAATACAATAAAATAAAATCATATACTAATAATTTCATTAAAATAATATTTTTTATGACATTAAGCGAATAATATATTTTTCTAACAAAATTTAAATTAAAAAAAATATTTTTCATTCAATCTACTCCTATGTCATCAACTAGAAAAACACAAAAAATTATAACAAAATGGGTTTTGCGAGAATTCTGAGATGCAAAATTAGTAATGATAACATCAACATCAATGTTTTCCAAAAAAATCATTCTCGATTGATAAAATTGCCTAACCATTCAACCGTGCTTGTGACATTGACGACCTCAAGATTCATTTCTCTTATAGGTTCCTTTTCAACTAAAATGTCTCTTGTTTTGTTATCAAGATTAGCTCAATTTCTAATATTATAAATATCCAAAAAAGGAATTGTTTGTTCTTCATCAATGCCAATATCACGAGGAATTGTTTGTTCTTTATTAAGACTAACATTTTCAATATTGGATACATTTAACACATCATTAAGCTAATTTGAATCATTAATTTCATCATTCTCATTCTCATTGTCATCATTTCATTTAATTGATCTAAAATTTCATTAAAAACTTTTTTTAAAATAAACTTATCAATAGCATATCACTATGATTTTTTAACTCTTCAACACGTTTTCTCTTTTCCTTTTTATAAAGGAGATACTCAAGTAACACAAGAAAATAAAACAATAACACCTGATAGAAGAATTCCAAGTTGAATATTTGCTTTCACATTGCTAATTCTAAAAGTCAAATTGAGTCACTGAAATTATGTAAATATAATTAAAATAATTAATTACAAATAAACACTGTAATTAAAAATATCCAATTATTTGTGAGTAAAATGCAACTAAAAAATTAAATGAGTAACAAAAACAATTAAAAATTCAATTGCATAAACTAATAAAGAAAGGGTATGCAGTAGTATATTGTACTATGGTTCATCAAAAAGGAATTAGGGGAGAAGCTAAATATAAGGATGACTTAATGACTTTATTAGTTAAAACCCAAAAATATCATCAAATTAAGAATGAAAAGATTACAAGAAAGAAGAATAAGGAGGAGAAGCATACCTGCAATAATGGTAAATCTGACATATCATGGATGAGAGGCTTTCAGTCTCTCAAATATAAAGTAATAATTAATAACTTCAATTGATCAATGCTAATGAGGATGAATGATGTATTACTCAAATCAAAATTGACCCTATTTAATTTATAGAAAATTTCTTCCATTGTCATGGTTATAGGAAAATAAAGAAGGTTGAATGCTAGTAATGATTGATTTTTTGAGAAAAATTGATTTTTTTTTAAACTTTAATGATAAGAGTTGGAATTTAGGAATTAGAGGAGGCTTGGAGAAGCCAAAATGAAGTATTTATGGCAAAGAATTGAAAGCCCTAACCATTTAATTAATTTATTTTAGTGTGAGTTTTTTTCCCACATTAAAAACTGAAAAAATAATTTTTTGGGGCTCCTTTTAATCTTGAGCCCTAGGCAGCTACACTTCAAAACAGCCTCAGGGCCGGCCCTGTTCATTAGCGATTGATTAACAATTCTTGATTGGCGAGTCTAGATGGCTACCAGATACCTGATTTTGAATTTAACTCAAGCTTAGTTAATTTGGTTGCCAGGCTAAGGAGCTGAGTAAAATGCTAGATATATATAACTATTTGGAGATTTAAGGTGAGTTTGATAAATTGAAATTTTAAAATTAATTATTGAATTTTCAATATTAAATTTGATGAGTGAATTTATACTAAAATTTTATTTGGTAAATTAATAAATATAATTATTGAATATAAAAGTTTATGTTTAAAATTTTATTTATTTCTTAATTTTAATTTTATTAATATAATATTTTATATTATTTTAAATAGTTTTGATAGTAGAAAAATATGATAATTTGAATCTCATTTTTTAAAATAATAATTATTTTAATAAAATAAAATCAATTTAATACACGCCTTAGCATAATCAAGTGTTGTAGCCCTAACTTTTTATAACGATTCGATTTTTAGAAGTGTCCAAAACGTGATTTAGGAATTTCATATTTGTAAATCAAGTTCGTAGGGATAATATATAAAGGTTAAGGAAGTTAGTATGAAAATATATTGAAGTTCAGTTAAGTAATTTAATCGAGAAAATAATTAATTAATGTTCGAGGGCTAAATTGTAAAACTTTAAGCGCTATTAAATTTAAATTTAGAAAATGCTTAAAGATCTAGATAGCAATTATTTAAAGGGCCAAAATGGTTATTAAATCATTTTTTTTAAAGTTAATAGAGAATGATGATAGTGTTAATTTATTTAGTAAAATTATAATTAAAGAAAAGTAAATAAGATTAGTTAAATAAGTAATCATAATTAATTAAGTTTAATTAACTATTTAATCTAACTATATATATTTTTAAGTGGATGGAAAGAATATGTCTGGCTGTCGCGAGAGAAAGGAAAGACGAGAGTCGTAGACAAGAATGAAGTTTGTACTTTCATGATTCGAGTTCGATATATATATGCATGCATGATTGTTGCATACTAAGGGCTAGTTTAGTATTGCTTTTGAAAAGTGTTTTTAAAAAATATTGTGTAAAAGTGCTTTTGAAAAGTTTGGTTTAAGATTTGAGTGTTTAGCATTGTTGTCAAAAAGTACTTTTAAGAAATAAAACATCCATTTTAGACAATGTATTATCAATTAACAAATATGTATTTAAATAATTTTCAAATTAGTTAATATTATTATATTTTAGTAAGAATATAAAAATAATATATTATAACTTGTTGTTAATATTTTAATATATGAAATATAAATTTTAAATATTTTAAGTAATAAATATTAATTATTTATAAGATTTAATTAGAATATATAAAGTATATTCTAAATAATTAAGTATAACCATTAAATATTTGTAATTAGATATTAGCACATTAGTATTATTTTAAAAAATATTTTTTTATTTTTAATTAATGATTTTAACACATTTGCAATTAAGCACCAATAAAAAAAAGGAAAGTACCATGTTGTTGGAGGGGTGAAAAAGTAATTAAGCACCAAAAGTGTTTTTGGGAGAGGAAAAACTAAAAATTTTAGCTTCTCCTTTTTAAAAGTGCTTTTCAAAAGTAAAAAATTTCAATCAAAAGCAGCTTGTTTAGCACAACTTTTCTTCCAAATGTGTTTTTTTGAAGCAATACTAAACAAGGCCTAACTATTGAGGTAAGATCATTATTTGTTTCATGAATCGAATTATGTTTCAGTATTGAATTCTAAGAATTGAATTGTTCTAAGCATTGTAGAAATGAACATAATATGAATTGCTAAATGATATGTGATGTGAATTGATGATGAAAATGGTATGAGACCATGTGTAATGACCCTGTTTCTAATCGTGTCAAAAAATGCGATTTTGGGACCTAATTTCCTTAAACTGAGTTTGTAAATATTAAATAGAGATATTTACGGAGTTAGTGTGTTGCTGAATTGAATTTTGGATAAGCAGTTTAGTTTAAAATGTGGTTAATTAAGGTACAAGGACTAAATTGTAAAAGTTTAATTGCTATAGATTTTTAATTAGGAGAAGGTTTGAGGACTTAAATAACAATTATCCAAGGGACTAAGATGAAAAATAAACCTATTCTAAATGGATGATTGTAACACCCCGGATTTTGGGGTTAGAAGTTTTGAGCTTTGTGGTTAGGGACAGTGTGTAGGTTGAGCTATTGTGTTTAGTTGCACATTTTGATGTTAGAATGGGCTTGCTGGTTTGGTGGCTATTTGTGTGTTAGTGTATCTCTGGGTTGCGTGCTCAAATCCTTGTGTGTGCATTTTGGAGAAATATTTTTATTTTGTTAAATAGCAAATTTGTTTTAAGTTTAAGAATAATTATTTTGTTTTATTTTTATTATTTTTATTTTTACTTTGGTTACAACTTTTCTTTCTTTTCATGTTCTCCTCTCCCTCTCCTTTGTTCCCCTTTCTTATTTATTTATCTATTTGTTTTGTTTTGTTTTCCTTTCTGCTTTTGCGAAAATGGTGTTGTTTGTGGTTTCTGGAGAGCTTCAGTTTTTTTGTCGTCGAGTCGATGTCTGGACGTCTTTGATCGCGAATCAGGTGTTAGTTCAAACTCTCCAACTCCATTTGTGATTTGTTGTTTCGATTATGTGGAATTTGATATATTTTAAATGGATTGGTGAATGTGTGGAAGGTTTCGCTTTTAAGTTGCGTAAAACTTGGTTTCCTATGGCATGGTTCTGAACTGTTAGAGCTTAGAGGGCGTTTGGTGTGTAAATTCATGATTTGCAGGATGTTTCGAGGTGGTTTCGGGACCACATGGGTGGCCACACGGGCGTGTGCCTATTCACATGGCCTTGTAGAATTAGGAATTAGGGTTTCCGGGCAAGATTAGGTGTCACACGACAATGTGGCTGATTTAGGGAAATTAGTCGATTTTCACATGGCTGTGTCCCTTGGGCATACGGGCGTGTGCATTTGAGAATTAGAGTTTGGTTGATTGGGTGCCACAGGACTGTGTGGCTAATTTGGGGATTTAGGGATCCCACACGGGTGTATGTTTTGGACACACGACCATGCCTGGGGGGGCACACGGCCATGTGCCTCTTTCCACTCGGGTGTGTGCCCCTCCGCAAGGGCGTGTTGACCCCCCATACGGCCTAGGTATTTTCACACGGCCGTGTGGCCCCTTCTCGTTAATTTTTGACCTGTGTCCATTTCAGGCTTGATTATGTTTCTGTATGTTCTGACTCTTAGCTAAGTTTCAGTAAGGGTGGTCGGGACTTTGTTTTGGCTTTGGCTTTTGTGTTTTCGTAGTTATAACTTTTTTTAAGCAACTCGTTTGAGTGTTATTCGATGTTATTATGAAATTAATTCTGAATCTGGGTTAGTGAGTGTACGCATTTCTAAATCTGTTTGATTGGTGTGTGGGTGTTTGTATGTGGTGCGCATTCTGTGGCTGCACGAGAATTCTGTGATTAATTGACTGAATGTGGGCTTTTGTGTCCATATGATTGTCTGAAAGTTGTGTATTTTGATTTTGTACCCCTATCTGTATACATACATTTGCATAAAACATTTGGGGTTTGGTTGTAAAGAGAAGGTAGACTAATTCTGATCTGATCTGATCTGATAGTTTAACTACAACATATCTATACAACGATTTACCGCAATGCACTGTACTGCATATACGTCAGCTTTGCTGCGTATTATTATCTGAGTGGCCTAGTCCACATACGTAGTGTGTAGGGTTGGATAGGCCTTTTAAGGTCCTATGTGGTGTGTTTGGTTGGATGAGCTTAATTAGCTCTTTTGGGGTGTGATTGAGGGACGGAGAGGTGTTTGGCTAGATGGGTGGGTTCATATTGATGCATTTCATTTTCCACATTCTGTCTCACTATCTGATTGTAAGTTTAAGTGTTTATAGGTCGTTGTGTTTCAGTACTGATACGTTTGATTTGTTTTTGATGGTGAGTGTTTTGGTATCGACCCGTTAATGGGTTTACTAATTGAGTGTTCTGGTTGTATGATATGGTGTGCTTGATTGTTACGTACGATTGAGAGGTTAGTACTGTGTTTACCTTTTGGTTTTGTATTTCTCTGTAAGTGCATTCCGCTTTTGAACTGCTGTTTGGTTTGTTGTTCTATAATTTTGTTGTTAGTCACCTTTTGAACTCACACTAAGCTCATGTAGCTCACCCCCTTAGTGTTTCCCTTTGAAGGTACATTTCTGAATTTTGATGTTGGACTCGGCACGTCGGAGGTCTCGAAGTTACGTGTTTTAAATAATTAGTTTAAGTACTGTTTTGAAAGCTGAGGTATGAACTTTTGTATTAAATACATGTAAGCATTATTTGGACTGAGGTTTTTGTAATACCGGGATTTTATATCTTAGAGTTTTTATGGAACTGCAATACTGTAATATTTTTCGATTTGTTAAACTAAAATTTCCCACGATCACTTTGGTGATCGATGTGACCTCCGAAATTTGGTCTAAACTCCTAGGCTGAGTGTTGGGGTGTTACAATGATGGCGAGATGTGATGTCAAAATGTCATTAGTTTAAATTAATTAAAGATTAAAGCTTAATTAAGCACGATTAAGTTAATTAAAATGAATCATATTATACATATGAAAAGTTAGCAGAAAAAGATGATTAATCTCATCTTCTTCAACCTTTCTTACATTCCACCATTGAGGAAAGCTTGAAAAACCTAGTTTTAACATTCGATCATCTTTACAAGTAAGTCCCTAGACTTTTTTTTTATTTTTATAGATTTTTTTATCATGGAAGCTTACTTAAGCTAACCCATTAATTATTAATTCCGCACATTAGGGACTAAATTGAATAAAATAAAAAAATTATGAAATTCTTGTAGAAATAGAAAGTAGATGGTCCCTAATGAATATATGTGAAATCAGATTTTAATCTAAAGCTCTGGATTGAAAGTTATGCTTATCTTGGTTTTAGGGACTAAATTGAATAAATTACAAAATATTCATAAATTGATATTTGGCTATGAATTGGCTGGTAATTGATTGTGTGATATGCTTTGTGACTACTTGTAGCTAACGTCGACGTGGAATCTTCGAGAAGGAAAGGAAAAAACGAGAGTTGTTGACAAATGACGTAAGACCACGATTTGTACTTTTATGATTCAAGATAGATTAATTGCTTGCATATATGTGTTAATTATATAATTGTATGTCAAGGTGAGCACATGGTGATGTTGTGAATGGTTTTAATTTGGTTTGATATAGAATATTGATATAGAGGACTAAAATGAATAAAATGGCATGAAATATTTGAATTGTGATATGTTGTATAAAAATTGAAATGAAATGTGTTATATAATATGAAATATATGTATTTGATTATGAAATGGGATTGTGGTTACGAAAATGATATGAGATATAATACGGATTGAATTGTGAAGTGAAATTGAATATTGATATCCTATTAGTTATTTGGGTTGTGTTAGATATAGTTGGCATGTTATAGGATTGGTTTGTGTACGGGATTATACGCTTATGCCCTAGGATGCACTTCATGTGCCAGATATGCACTACATGCACCAGGATACACTTCATGTGCCAAGATGTACTATGTGTGCCAGTATGTACTTTGTGCACTAGGATACGCTTCGTGTGCCGATATGCACTTTACGTGCCAGTTTACCCTACTTTGGTTTATCCGGTGATGCACTTCAGTGCCAGTTTGGTATGTTGGTTGGATGATCCATTTATCCATCCTAGTCCAAGTCACGTTAATAGAGATTTATAATTGGTTAACTTGGTAAATGATATATAAATGAAATGGCATGATGATATGAGATGATTTGTGTACATATGTGAATTGTGATAGATAAAACAAGTAATCTATTGTGTAAATCAATTGAAAAAGAGACTTAGGGGACAAAACAATTGTGAATGAGTCAATCAGCTCCAGAAAAGACATTGAAAGGTAGTTAATAATGTAAATGTTGTTAATTGAACATGACATTAGTTAGCATACTAATAAAGGTAAATAGTTGTATGTGTTTGATTTATGATTGGCACTGAATTGGTATATATATTCATGGATTGATAATTGACAAGTAAATGAAGTTGGTCAAGGATATGGAAATGTTGAATAAGTTGTTTTAACACGATCATAAATATGCTTTCATGCATTGTAAGATGATAAGAATGGTAGACATTTTGGACCATGACTTGGTTAGATATTGAGTGCATATACACATCTATTTGTCTTGAAATGTATTACCTATGTTTATGCTATAATATCTTGGATCATGAAAGTGCTATTGAGCCCTATCGCTCCGTGTGCGGTTTGTTTATTTCGTACACATGTACAGGTATTCTCGAAGCCCTGGAAAAGTGAAGTCAGCACCCAGATGATAGAAATCAACTCAACCTAAGTTTGTATAGCCTTTTTCATTATATCAATGACATGTACCTCGGAATTCTTGGTCTAACTTTTGAGATGGTCACCTAAATGTACCTAAGTTATGGATATAACTATAATGGTTTTGGTCATGTATGAAATTGACATTTATGGCTTGAAAATGGTATATTATGCATGTATATTGTGTTTATTGGATGATTTAGGGCATTGTGACAAAACCTCTTAATGCCATATGCTAGGTGAATGTTAATGGAAAATAATGACATAGGGGTCTACTACCAATGTCATGACTTCACACCCTGAATGTCATGACATCAGGCTACCACGTCGCAATGTCCTCTATTTGAGGTCAAGACGTCGGTCCTATCTTATTTTGAAAACTTTACAATTTGCTCTTTAGGTTAGGAAGCTTGGCTACTGTCTTCAATGTCATGAAACCAAACCCTGGAAGTCGCAACACCCACCTGAAATATTTTGAAAACTTTCAGTTTAGTCCTAGTTTGACCCTGGGATGGTATTAAGCTTTCGTAAGCTCGTATATGACCCAAAAATGATTATATATCGTGTTTTAGGTTTGTAATACTTTTAATTTAATAATTAATTTATGAAATTTGTTTGTAATCGATCGTTGTTGCTCCGGCAATGAATGTAGCATTCTATAGCTCAAACCCGACGATCGAGTTGGGTATGTAACGACCCAGTTTCTAGTGGTATAAAAAAATGCAATTTTGAGACCTCGTTTCTGTAAATCAAGTCCATAAATATTAAATAGGGATATTTACGGAGTTGGTGTACAGATGAACTAAAATTTGGATAAGTAATTTAGCCAAAATTGTAATTAATTATGGCGTATGGACTAAATTGTAAAGTTTAGTCGTTATAGGTTTTTAATTAGGAAATGACTTGGGGACTTAAATTTCAATTATTGAAAGGGCCAAACTAGTTAATAAACCATTATTAAACATGTTATAGTGGACAGTAATGATGTTAGATAATTAATTAAGAAAAGTATGATTAATTAAGATAAAAATATGATTAATTAAGTTTAATTAAACTATAATCTTAGTATAAAAGTGAACTTTGGTGGATGGAGAGATAAAACATCATCTCCTTCAACCGACCATAAGAGAAAAGAAAGAGGAAAATGCCATTGCTAAGGTTTTAATCTTTTGGTCTTTAATTCAAGTAAGTCTCTATCTTTTTTTTTATTCTTATGGAAATTGAATCATGAGAGCTTGATTTACATAGCCCATGTATTAATTACAAAAATGTTTAAGTTTTTGAAAGTTACCATTGTTGAGAATTGGTGTGAAATTGTTAGAAATTAAGCTTAGTTTAAGAAAATGACTAAATTGTAAATTTAAATTATTAGTTTAGTACATTAGGGACCAAATTGAATAAAATCCAAAATTATTATAAAATTTTGGGAGGAATAGGTAAAGAGTTTGTAATGAATATAAGTGAAATCAGATTTTAATTTGAAGCTTTATATTGAAAGTAATGTTTGTCCTGATTTTAGGGACTAAATTGAATAAATTGTAAAATGTGTGTAAATTGAAATTGGTTATGAATTGATTGGAAATTTATTGTATGATATATTTTGGGAAAGGAAAAGTGAGAGTTGTCAACGAGTGACACGAGACCACGGTTTGTACATTTATGATTTAGGCTCGTATTAATTGATTGCATATTCATATTAATTGCATTTAGAAATATCAAGGTGAGTACCTAGTGATAATGAAAGCTATTAAATTGAGTTTGATTGTGAATTGCCGAAATGAGAGACTAAATTGAATAATTTGTAAAATATTATGAATTACTCAGAATATGATATGTGCTATGAGATTGGGTGAAAATGTATTGAATGACATGAAGCTTATGTGATACGTTAATTGATTGGGTTGTGATTGTGAATATAATTGATAAATGGTAATTGTACTAAATTGTAAATGAATTGAATATTGGTACCCTGTTAGTTGTTTGGGTCGTATCAGATATAGTTGGCATGTCATAAGATTGAATTGTGTATGAGATTATGTGCTTATATGCTAAGATGCAACTTATGTGCCAAGATTCACCTCGTGTGCCTGATACATGCTCCGTGCGCTGGGATGCACTTTGTGTGCTAGTATGCATTTTGTGCACCAAAATGCGTTTTGTACGCCATTATGCATGTTACATGCCAATTACCTTACATTGGTTTATCCAATGATGCACTTTGGTGCCAGTTTGGTGTGTTGGTTGGATGATTTGAGTATTCGTCCGAGTCCGAGTCAGGTTAATAGCAGTTGTAAATTGTAAGATTGATAAATTATGTGAATATGGTAATATATGGTGCTATTCAACTAAATATGTATATATGTGAATTGAGATAAAGGGAAATATGTTGATGATTATGAAAATCAAACGAAATCGAGCCTTGGGCACCGAAACAAACATAAATTAGTTGATAGACTCCAAAAATGAGCTAAATAAGGTGATGGCAAAGTAATGGATTGTATAGTATAGTTCATGATTAGTATATTGTTAATGATATATTGTAAAGAATCCTAAATGAATGTTTGACCCATGACTAAATTTTGAATTAGTATATGATGAATAGTTGGATATTGATAAGTAAATTAGAATTAGTCAATCATGATGTATAAATTGGATAAGTTATTTAGTATTTGCTATAAGCATGATTATATGTTTTGATTGATGATGGGAAACTTGATAGTTAACACATATATTAGATTGATATTATGTGCAATTTTTTTATGTATTAGCCTTAAGTAAAATGTTAATGCTATGTTACACATATACCTTGAATTGTAAATGAACCACTAAACCTTATTGCTCAACGAAAGGTTTGTTTTCTTCGTGCACAGATATAAGTGAACCTCAAGAATTCAAGAAGTTGTTCCAGCATCCAAAAATTGATTCTCCGACTCAACAAAGTTTGTAATGTACTCTTGGATTAAGTTTTTGGTTTGTTTTGTATATGGTGAAAGCTAGAATTTAATAGTTTGATGTTATTTTGAAGTACCATATATGTATATTTTGGCCTGGTTGCATTTGGTATGTTTTTAAATTGGTTGTATGGAAATGGTTACATATGATTTCAGGTCACCCAAACTTGTACCATGTTGATTTTTATGGAAATAATATGTCACATCACGACGACGTAACCCCAACATCGCGACGAGGAACAACTCAAGATTCACATTGCAATGGTGTGCACTCGAGGTCACAAAGAGCCTAAGTCAGAGAGTTGCACTGCAATAAGGAACCCCCAACGTTACGACATCAACCCAAAGTTTTGAAATCTTTACAATTTGGTCCTATTTTGACCTCGTGTAATACCCCGAAAATTACTACAGTAAGAAACTAGGTATCCTTGATAGTAAAATAAGGAAATAAAGTGATAAAAAGGGAAATTTTGAGTTATGGAAACATTGGGAATTATATTATGACATATTAATTCAAGAAAGGATTAAATCGCAAAAGTGAGAAAAGTTTTGTTGCCCAAAAGTAAATACTCAAAATTTGAGGGATTAAAGTGTAAATAAAAAGTTAAAGGACCAATAGTGTAAATATTTTAAGGGTGGAATAATCTAGAAACTAAGGAAAATGGATGAATTAGGACCAAATTGAAAAGGTGAAGAATTTTAAGGACTAAATCATAATTTTACCAAATTAAGTGATGACTCAAGGATGAAATTTTTAAAGATTATAAAGGAAAATGGTCAATTATAAGAGAGAAATCTAGAAGATAATGATTATGTTGGAGATATTTTATATTAAATAAATAAATAAATATTAGTTTATTAATATTTTAATTTGATTTTAAATGATATTTATTATTTTATTAGTATTTTATTTAGTATATATAAGAAAAGGAAGATGAAGAATCATCCATTCCACCATATTTCCATGCAACTAACGTGAGAAGAGATGATAAGAAATAAATTTTTGCTTTCTTTACAATTTGGTCCCTCTACCAAAAATTTACAATTTTTACCTAGAAATCAAAAGAATTTCCATAGCTTCCAAGAGAGAAGAATAACAAGGAGACAATGGGGAGCTAGAATATCAAGTTAGATTAAAGAAATAGAAGATGGAGGAGAGAGAACATCAAGTTAAAGATTGAAATCAATAGCACAAGGTAAGAACATCAAGATTTCAATATATTTTAAGTTTGATATTATTGAAAAGCATGGAAATAATGTTATAGTAGAGTTTTCTTATATAATGTCTTATGTTCTTGATATATTAGTGAAGAGAAATAAGTGAAAGTGATGAGAAATATTATAGAGAAAGGGAATAAGGGAGTTATACACCTAGTAATTAATATTTTGCACTAAAACAGTTTTAGACAGCAGCAGTAGGTTAAGCTTGAAAAAACACCATAAATTGTGGAAATAGAATTAGAGTATGAATAAAATATGTAAATAAATCTTATTGAGTCTAGTTTTCATAGAAGAAACGGTGTAAGTAATGAAATTGTAAATCATGAGGTATAATAAATTTTGTGAGACAATGTCAGAATGAATTCGGGTTCCCATGTTCTGACTTGGAAAAATCATTAAAATTGTAAAAAAATAATTATGGGTTATAATTTATATGTTTAAAATCCTTAATGAGTCTATTTTAAATAGAAACAAATAGAAACATCATTTGAATTTTGTACAAAGAGATAATTAATTTTTAGTGAAGAGGGGTCGGGACTGTCAAATAGTGAAACAAGGGAAACTTTAAAAAATAAATTGTACTTATTGGCTAAACCAAAAATTCTGAAAATTTTATGGTAAGAATATATGTGAGTCTAGTTTTTGATAAAATTTTCTGATCTCAATTCGGAGATCTGTAGCTTAAGATATAATAAATTTAGTGACTATGACTCAAGTGAACAGCTTGTTATGAGTAAACAAGTTAATAGTGGTATTATGTATATATCAAGGATGTGGAATGGAGTGGAGGAGGAGGAAAATATATGTGAATATTCAGCTAATATGAGTTTATTTTAAAATATCTAATTTACATGTTTTAGGTTCAGGGACTAAATTGAATAAAAGTAAAATTTTAAGGGTAATTTTGTAAAAATGTCAAAATGTGACCAAATTGCATGAAATGAATTGTATTATTATTTAAATTAATAAATTTAATGAAAATTAATTTATATCAAGATTGGGTGGAAATTGAGGAAAATAGAAAATTACCAAAATGTCCATAAATTTTGGTATTTCTGCAATTTAGCCTGGTAAATTCGTGTAACTTGAATTATATTCTTAGATGATTGAAATATATATATTGGATTGAGAAATTGATTTGAATTGTGAACATGAGAAATTGTGAATTGAATGAAATGGAAACGAAGCTTTGAATTACATGAGTAAATATCGGGTCTCGTAGGCCCTATTTGTTATGAATATAATATTTCGAGGATATGTTATAAAGAATTATAAAAGCACGTTAAAAATTTGAAAGTTTTAATTCGGATGAAATTTTGTAACTCGGTTTAATACGTACGCAAATGTATGTCTTCTAGTAATGCCTCGTACCCTATTCTGGCGTCGAATACGGGTAAGGGGTGTTACAATGTGACATCGCCAAATTCGGTCATAACGTTTAGACCGGGTTTGGGGTGTTATACCTCGGGTTAGTAAAAGAGCTTTCGTAAGCTTGTATTAGACCAACAAATGATTATGTATTGTTTTATACATATGTGTTACTTATATTTAATGCTTAATGGTTTTTAATCAAATGTAAATTTATAGTAGTTGCTCTAGCAACGAATGTGGCACCTTGAAGCTCGGACCCGACAATCGGGTCGAGTAATAGAGTGTGGCAGGGTATGGGGTGTTACGTCATGATATGTGAATTGGTTTATAATATGTAATTGAAACATTAATTACCCTACTATTTGTTCAAGCAGAATTGGATATAGTTGGCATGCCATAGGATACGGTATAATGATTAGAAACTATCGTTGTTAGACAACCCAAAGTGGTAAAATGTACATATTCTAGCAGTCGTCGTTGTCGAGCAACCCAGGATGATAGAATAAACATATTGTGAAAGCCATCATTGTTGGGCAACCCGGAATGGTAGTATGTACATGTTCTAGTAGTCATCATTGTTGAGCAACCCAAAATGACAAAGTAATATATTTGTGTATGCGTCCTAAGTCTATGTTGGGTTAATAGGGTTTAAAAAACATGAATTGGTTATATGATAATTGAAATGAAATGTGAATGAATTTGCTATACTTTGTATATATATGGAACATGGAAAATGATAACATGTGAAAAACCATGCGAACTGGTTTATACGAGCCTAGAAGACAATATGGAAATAGAACAAATTAATAGATTTGAGAATGAGATGAATTAAAAAAAAAAAAGAGATTGGATCTTATGAAATGAAGCTATATGTACCATATTGTTGAATGGTATGATATGATAAGTTTAAATGCAAGTGTCAAATGAATTGGTATACAAAATTGTTCTATGCATATATCATATGTTAATGGAAACTTTTGGCGTGAATGGAATGTGAATTGGCTAATTGTTGAACTTGAATTGATTGTGTTCATTTGATTAATGCTATTGTTATATTGACTTGAATAATGAAAGTGCCACTAAGTTTTATCGCTCAACGTACAGTTTGTTTATTTTGGGCGCAAGCTTTAGTAGATCTCGAAGACTTAAGAAGTGATCCAACATCCAAACCGCGATACTCGACTTAGCAATATTTGTATAGTTTCTTTTGTTTTAACAATGACATACCTAGATTTTGAGTCGATTTTGTATTGTAAATTGTCATTTTGGAAGTTTGGATAATTAATGACAACTTGAATAAAAAAAATATGATTTATTTAGCATGTATGGAATAGGTATAACATTTGAAATGGCTGAAATGAGTCATTTATACATTTGTTTTAAGTGTCCTGAATTGGTACCATATGGACCTTTTGGAATCAGTTTGTGAAGTCACGATGTCAAGCCCTCAATGCTGTAATGAGGAATGGTCAGTGAGTTGCATTGTGACCTGGAACCCCCAAAGTCGTGACGTCAACCCGATAGTTTGAAAATTTTATAATTTGGTCCTTGTTTGATCTCGAGTTATCTAAAGAGCTTTTGTAAGCTTGTATATGATTGTATAACATGTCATAATAATGTTTTGGACTTAATAATATGTATTAACTATTAGATTGAATTGTAATCGATCGTAGTTGCTCCGACAATGAACGTGATATCCTGTAGCTCAGATCTGGCGATCGAGTCAGGTATGGGGTGTTACACTTTCCCAATGCACTTCTTATATAGCCCAACTCTTTTTGTATTAGTAAAACCTTTACTTTATCACTTAGCTAAAACTCTATTTGCGCACAAATAATAGGATTTTCAGTGAGTTTTAAAGAGTTTTTATGATAATAATATTCTCTTAGTTTTAAAGAGTTTGTGTGGAATAATTTCTACTTTTTTTCTAATATGTAAAGAAATAAATATTTAACTTATTAAAGACTTATTTGATTTTACTCTTTCATTAAATTTTAAATTTTTATAATATATGATATTTTAATAATTTCTTATCATTTTAATAACTTTAATAAAATTTAATATTTTATAAAATTTTAT
This sequence comes from Gossypium raimondii, assembly GCF_025698545.1. Lineage (NCBI taxonomy): Eukaryota > Viridiplantae > Streptophyta > Magnoliopsida > Malvales > Malvaceae > Gossypium > Gossypium raimondii. The sequence continues at coordinate 4,525,227 of NC_068571.1, read as the reverse complement.
TTGAAAATAAAAGATTAAATTTGTGGATGCTAACAGTAGTCATTTCACACGTCTCGTTTTGTCAAATCGTTGATTTTAATAGTCAACATGATTAAAAATGGTTTTCATTAATGAGAGGTTTAATTACTTTTTGGATTCACGATATTTTAGTTTTTATATTTTTGAATTTTGAAATTTTAGTGCTAACTCAATAGTAACAAATAAATTTGTTTGGTTAAATTATGCCATTAGTCATGTATTTTACGTAAAATTATAAATTTAATTCATGTTCACCAATTGAATCATTCTTAGTAGCTATGTTTTTGAACTTCAAATTTTTGACCCATCAAATAATAAAGATATAGCATTACACATACGATAATATATTTGACACATCAAAATTTAAAATAATAGAACTTAACTTTATGAATTTAATAGTTATCATTTGGTTAGGATTAAAGTTTTCTAATTCTAAAAGTACAAAGACTAAAATGACTAAATTAAAGTACAAATATTAAACCTACAACTTATGCAAAATATAGGGTCTAATAACACAATTTAACTATTTATTTATGTTCTTCCAAACTTTAATTAAAGCTAACAACTTGAATATGAAGAAACAAAATTACAATCAGGAAAGCAACCAAAACATAAAACTAGTCTTTCCGTATTTGATAATTGTAGAGAGGTATCAACCCCGTGGGGGAAGTCTTTGAAGTATCGTTCGCCAAGCGATTTATACAGCCTCCAATAATCATAGGTATTGTCTCGGGCTCGGGATGTTTCGGGTTTTGTCTCCTAACTCCATGAAGAGCCATGAGGGTTCACGGAGTAGGAGCGCCTTGATTAGTGGTTCAATTCACATCGCACACGACTTCATCGATTAATTATCTATATGTCTTTTAAGTACGTACTCTCTCTACTAACCGAGACGCTTCTATTCCACGAACCCCTGAGGGCTCTCCAGGGAGCCAAGAGATAAAACCTAGACCATACCTACTATTGTTGAAGGTCATATTGGTCACCCTACAAACAATATTTCAAAGACTTTTCTTAACGGTTAAATATCCCTCAACAATAATCATAATGAACTCTAATTAAATTTGGACATGAATTAACTCAGACGGAAACTTTGCTGATAACACCATATATATATATATATATATATATAGTCTCTTTCCTTTTTGCAGCTAAACACATCTAGAAAGGCCTATAGAAACCCCTGTTCAAACCATACTTTTTTTATGTTTGTCAAAATAAAACAATCCAGTTCTCTGAAATGAGTTTACCCAGAAAGTCCCTCTCTTTGCTCTTTGTTTCATTGTTTTCAGTCACAATCTTTGGTGGTGGGTCTTTTACTTTCTTTACAATAGCTGCAGATGATACCAACTTGGTCTTTAAGGGCTGTGCAAACCAGAAATTTCAAGACCCATCAGGGGTTTACTTACAGAACCTGAAAAACCTTATGTCAACTTTGGTTTCACAGTCATCACAGAAAACATTCTCCACCACAAGCTCTGGTGAGGATCCATATGCAATCATGGGCCTTTACCAATGCAGGGGAGACCTCACACCAAGCCAGTGTTACACCTGTGTGAGCAAGATCCCAGAAATGAGTGATAAACTTTGTGGTTCAGCTGTTGCCGCCAGGGTTCAGCTGAGTGGATGTTACCTAAGGTACGAGGTTGTTGGGTTCAAACAGGTTCCAGGGACTGAGTTTTTGTACAAGGTTTGTGGGTCATCTCGGGCAAGAGGGACCGAGTTTGAGAGCAGTAGAGACGCCGCTTTCAACATGGCGGAAAATGGTGTAAAAAGTGGTGGCGGTGGTGGTGGTGGTGGGAGCAGCTTGTTTTACACCGGAAATTATCAGTCTGTTTATGTTTTGGGGCAGTGTGAAGGTGATTTGGCTGCAAGTGATTGTGGGGACTGTGTGAAAAGCGCTTTCGAGACTGCTAAAGATGATTGTGGTGACTCAGTTTCAGGACAGGTTTACCTGCACAAGTGCTATATTAGTTATAGCTACTATTCTAATGGAGTTCCAACCATATCCTCTCCTTCAGGTAAAGCTGTAGATAAAAGGAAAAAAGGAAAAATAATTTATCTTTCACATTAATATGTCCTTTTTTAATTATATTTTTGTATTCTCACCTGTTGTTGAAAGAATGAAGATCATTTTCAATCTTGAATTCTAGGGCCAAGTCTCCACCTGGACCTCTCAGCTTTATTTTTTTCTTTAAAGATAAAGTAGGTGACTTAAAAAGTAATTAAGGATTTGTAGCCAGAGAAAAAGATACTGGTCTCCTTGTGTGAAGAAGACAGGTGGATTTCCATTTCATTTCCTTGGGATTTTGTGTTACTGTCAAAATGCTTTTAGTTTCACTGCTTGTTAACTATTTACAATGACAAACATATATTTTAAACTTGAATATAGAATTTCCAAATTTCCAAAACCTTCATTTTTATGTATTTTTCATCCTACATTTAATCTAGAGTATTATAATAATAACTCACATTTATATATATATAAAAGAGGGATAAAGAGGGTTGAAACTTCCAACTCAATACTTTATTTTAACGAAAGCCTCTAGTGGACGAGTTCACTTGTTGTCCTTGATTAATGTTATTAGCCTAGCCCTATTTTTGTCTTTGAATAAAATGGAATATGGTGAGCTGGGGCTTTTTGATTGGTGTAGCGACAGGGACAGGGGCAGGGACAGGGACAGGGACAAAGCAACATGCTCAGAGGACAGTGGCAATCGCAGTAGGAGGAGTGGCAGCTTTGGGGTTCATTATCGTTTGTCTTATGTTTCTCAAATCAGTGTCTAAGAAACGAAGAAGTAAATATTAAGGTTATGTTACAATGTCTAAAACATTCACTCATCTCTCACGCCTTTCTTTTTTTGGAAACTATATAATTTCTCACATGATTATGTGCAGGGTATTGAGAGAAACAAGCTGGGAGTGTGAGAATTTCATGGAAAAATATGAAGCTTCCCCACAGTTAAATACTAACCTTTTTGACTTTCAAATATAAGGGATAGGGTTATTCAAAGATTGAATCAGTCTTTTGTCACTCCACGTATGTGTATATATGTACATATGTATATATAACATGAACAATGGGTAATGCAATTTTACAATCTTGTTAATTTTGCTGAGTACTTTGCAAATACAATGGTACGGAAGCTTTATTCTTTGACTGGTTTTAGCCACCTAATCGAGTGAATTAAGTATGTGGGTGAGAATCAATCATAAAAAACATAATGCATCACTGTTAAGGCAATAACTATTTAGCATCCAAGTCCCAACTACCTGTTCTATCATTATTGTTATGTACTAAAGACTGTGTTAGTCTTTGTCCTAAAAATTTATCAGGGGCTGGGCACGGTTGGTTTTCTGGTTCTCTTGTCTCAGAGGGCCACCACCACTTTCACTGATCATTCAACGCTGTCACCTACACCTAGTGCATCAGGGTCAAAGTTGTTTTGTCCTACCTCAGGGCTCATCAATGCCGTCGAGTTCAACAAGATATCCAACGCCAATCTTAAAAGCAGAGAAAACCATATCCACAAGTCTGCTCTAGGGCCCGACCTCTCTAATTCTCCACCGACCAGGATATTTATGATGAAGTTTGTCGAATGACCTAAGCTGAGATCACATTACCAAATTCTCTAAGTCTTGGCTATGTATACAAAGAAAATTCTAGTTCCTAACCGTCGGTGTCTAACTGATTCTTTGCTTGTTTCTTTACCTTCTTACATTTCACAATACTCGGACCATTCAACTTAGGATGGGTTTGGATGGGCGATTGGGTGCGATGCGGTACGTTTAGCTTACTTTTTGCCTCACGCTACAATATCGCTATAGTATCTAATCTCACTGCCACCGCTGTTTTTACACTAACCGCAGGTAAACACACCGCCCATCCAAACCCACCCTTAGTTTGCAGATGCTGCTGCTCCTATGGCTACCCATTGCTTCATTAGAATGCGGTGTGCCTCTCTTCTTGTTGCAGGGAAGCTAACTAACATATCCTTCGGCAATGAACAGAAAACAAGAGCTTATGAGTTTCTTTCTCTAGACCGCTACTTTGTTTGCCCCCTTATTGGATAATTAACATGGTATAGCACCATCCAAGAGGGCTAGTGTAAGGATCGTAATATAACTGTTGTGAAGGACAAAGTACTCTCAAATCATTTACACCTCTAACTCTAAGCATTTAATCTGCAAAATTGCATTTTCACATGGCTGCAACTGAAACCACCAAAAGAATGATGAAAAGCCATGTACCAAATATTTTCACTTCATTCAGGTTGATGCAAAAGGAAATCTAACAATACGAAGCACTGCTGCAATGCCTCATCCTTGGCGGTGGGATTTAGCTTATTAAAGAGAAGAATATTACTCTTATCTTCTGGAGAATATGTAATTTGTTTCCTAATCCTGATCTCTATAGAGCAAAGATCAAGCAGTGCAGTTGTAGTGCAAGAGTCTTATCAGAAAATCTTACAGTACTCTCTTTCCTACAACCCAACTTTTGAACAAAAAGTTATTAGAAAAAAGGAATCAGAGACCTAAGATTGATCCAGACCACATTCTTCTCAATTCTCATCCTTGCCTCTGATATCAGATGCCAAGCTTTTTGATCTAACAGATTCAACCACCGTAGCAATTATAAAAGAAACAGCCTCAAACCCTCCTAGAATAATTGTTCAAACTATGAATCTAACAACTACAGTCCCTCGAGAACTTATATCATCCAATATGCTTTGCAATATGTCATGAAGGTCGTCCTAGTAAAAAACAACTCAAATCTTCTAGTACTTAACCTTTCTACACCTCCTGATTCCAAAATATTCATCACCAATGCTAATGGTAAACAAACCCCAATGTTTGGCCCATTGCAAGGGCGTTCACCCCATCCCCATGACTTGCCTGGTAGTGGGGGAGGGGCGATCCCAAACAAAAGCATGAACTCTTCACATATCTATCTATGGTTACAACATAATCCATAAACACAGATTCAATGCAAAGCGATGAGGTAAATGCATTTTCTTATATGTTTGGTACATATACAACCATAAAACAGAGTCCTTACTCCTTAGAACTATGAAATTTCATTTACAAAAAACATACAAACTAGAACACTTCATCAATGGTATCCCAATGAATTCCGAGATCATTATATGCAATGAAACATTAAAAAAAAAAAATCATTCCACGATCATTTAGTTTCACCAATTTTACTTTATCACAACAATGTTCAGTTTCACTTAAAAATTCATACGAATAAACTCAATCGATAAAACAAAGTCCAGTAACAACATTCCGACAAGTAAAAAACTTAAACTCAAATTAAAAGGAAAAAAATCCTAAGACTGAATCTAGAAGTTTCACTAAACTAGGACAACCATAAAATTTGATAAACAACAAGCTCCTCTGACCTGATATGACACAGACCCGGTTACTCAAGAGCGTGCAGGTGCAGTGGGTGGGGCACCGAGGAGACTAGCTTGCTGGAGCTCGAGTTCATTGAACTGCTGCTCGCGGTCCATCTCAATGATCAAAGGGACAAATAAGATCAAGAAGGTAGTTCCGGCGATCCAAGCGGCTTTGCCGGTGCTACGGAGGAGTTTCTTGGAGACGAAAGCAGCGTCAGAGGCCGCTTGCTTACCACGGGAAACAATGGGGGAAGAAGTGATCCTGTGGAGAATGTTGGAATGGGGTTTGGAGGCGGATGACCTCTCGGGTAGGGAAATTCCGCCTCGTCTGGGTTGGGCCGCCATAGGAGGGAACAGTGTTTTTGTTGGAGGGTTTTCTGTTTTGACGTGAAGACTGAGCAGTGAACTTGGAGAAATTGACTGTTATGACTTATGCGCCAATTTTATAGGTCGAGGGATTAGATACGGAGGTCAAAATAGGTTTTTTCTCATCACTATTATTTCGCTAAATTAGCCAAATATATTTTTTTTCTTTTATTGGTCAAATATGATATTTTTTTTCAAAATTTAAGAGAATTGGTCAATTTTGGAGAGAGTTGGAAGTATTTTTCTCGAACCATCATTTTCTAACTGTTAAAATTTCAACGAGGCAACTATAATTTTTTTAAGAGATATAAATATAAGTCATTTTTCATTCTTTTCAGTCAAATTTAACTTTCTCTATTCTCTCTAGACTTTCAATTCTCTCAAATCTCTCAATTTTTCAAGTTTTATTTAAAATTTTCCAATACATTTAGTTAAAAATATTATAGTTTTATTTTATTATTTTATATATTATTTATTTTGATTAAATTTTCACAAATGACAAGTTTACTGATTCGTTTTGACAATAAACACATTTTTGTCACTCAATAGGTAATGATAAGGAAAAAATTTTAATTTTGTTATTTTCAATTAAGTTAATTTTAAAGTTTTTTAATTTTTAAAATTATTTTATTTTGTTGATATATATAAGTGGATGATCGTGTTTTGGAAGGGCTCATACACAATTTGCCAAAAAGCCCAGATACTGAAATTCGTGATTACTTGCAATATACGAGATTTTTACATGTGTCTCGAATGCTTGGGGGATACAAATTGGATCCTACACTTATCAGCGTGTTGGTAGAAAGATGGAAACTCGAGATACATATATTCCATCTTCCATTCGGTGGGTGTACAATCACGCTCGATAACGTAACTTTGCAACTTGGTTTATTGGTGGATAGGCCATTTGTTATGGGTTTAGTGGTCGTTCCCAATAAAGAAGACTTTTGTGAGGCATTTTTGGGGAAGGTGCCGAGGAAGTTTTAAGGTGGCCGAATATATATGAAATGGTTGGAAGATAATTTCAAAGACTTTTCTCCGAACGCGACCGATGTTGTCAAAGAACAATTTGCTCAAGCATTCATCCTGAAGTTAATCTGGGGCATTTTAATGCTCGATAAATCTTAAATTTTGGTACACATAAGGTGACTACTACACCTAATCGACTTCAAAACATGCATACAACTGAGTTGATGATCATCTATGTTGGCCACGTTGTACAGGAGTTGTGTCGGGCTATGGAGCCAGATAAGATGTCAATCAGTGGTTGTCTACTCCTGCTACAGTCATAGGCATGGTGGCGGCTACCTTTTTTACATCCCCGGGTGCATGACCTTTATACATTCCCATTGGTGACAAGATAAAATTCATTTGATAATAATATATAGTTACCATAGTAAATGTTGTTTATTTATCATATGTTTGAATTAACATATTGTTTGAGTAGGTGGAACCATGGGCTGAATTATGTGGACTACTAGAGCAACTCGAAGATATCTAGCTGTTGTTAGATCAACGCTTGGAAGCCAATGTTAGTTGTTGAATTTTTTTTTCAAATCTATAATAATTACACAATAACTAGGAATTTAAAATTTTATAGATGATAAAATTTATAATTGTGCACTACAGTTTGAATGGATGTCATACGTCGATCCGGATATCATAGAATGTGTCTTGCCCAAATTTTTAGCCATTCAGAGTATGTGGGATACGAATGTGCCATTGATAGTTTACGCGATAGTGGGGATGCATGAATCAGTTCGAGTGATACGACAATTCAGGTGGAGACAAAAAAATTTCCATCACCACTGCAAGACATCGAAGCACTGCACAAGCTTAATCTGCGGGGAAAAATCGGCGAAAATTGGCGAGATTTCCACAAGGACTATATCGATATTTGGGATCATAGGATGGATTTCTAACCCATTTGCGAACCTTTTTTCACATCAAACACAACGACCTATTTGAAGTACATGCCTTGGTTTAAGGTCGCCGACAAGCCATATCTACTATCGGTGGTGTTGGGAAATGTGCCCATATTGTAGTAAACATGTAATTGTTTTCTATGTATTTGAACGATGAATAAATAAATAAAATTAATTTCACATTTCACTATTATATCTTTTGTGTTTCTATCTTTCATGTTTTGCATGCTTAGCGAAATTGTGACAAGTAAATATTAGCTCATTGATTGTCCAAGTTCAAACTGATAATAAGTGACATTGTAAGAACGTTTACATTATGAGAAAGACAACTTACATCAGTAGATAATCTAAACAAGCTTGTAATCCCGTAAAAGAATCAAAGTAAGCATTTGATTCAAAAACTTAGAAGGATTATTATGTCGTTTACAATTTCAATTGGAGAAATGACTAGTCTTAACTATCAGAACAATTGACTCCACATGTAGAGACATAGATGTACTAATTGGAAGAATAATATATTGGACTGGACCTAAGATGAATTAATTTTCAAGTCAAACAAATATATTCAAATACTTATACATGTTTTAAGTTATATAGGAGAATGGATGTGATATTATATATTTGTATATAATTATTTTTTTTTTGCCAAGGTTGTGGTTCTTAGGATATAAACCGTGAACTATCATCTCCATGTAGGATTTTTTTTTAAAAAAATTCATAGAATTCTTATGAGCCGGAAACAGATATTGGATTTAAATGTAATTTTTTCAAAAGGAGTCAATGATAAGGAAAAGATGTAGCATAATGGTAGAAGATCCAATGAATGCCTTGTGGTGAAAAACTGTATAATTTTTTTTTTCATTCGTTTTCTAAAAATAGAACCATAGAAACCTTGGCTGGCAGTTTCTAAGGTAATGATCCTATCCTGACATGACATATGAAATGCATGTGTTTTAAGACGCGTTATCGCATCCCTATCTCGTCAAATTTACCTATAAAATTTCATGGTTTCAATCTCAAAACCCTAATTTCTAAACAAAAAACCCCTAATCCTAAGCTTAAAAAAACACTTAAAAATCAGAGATTGAGGATGCGCTTTCCCACACTCTTTCCAAAATCGACCTATATATTTTACTAAATTTTTTTAAAAAGGGTCTATTTGGCCAATTAAAAAATGGCATATTTGGCTAATTTATTATTTAAGCTTGACTATAGAATATTTTTATAAAAAAATTATTTTAGGTAAACTATTTTTATAATTAAAAAATGTTTGTATAAAATAGGTAAATTATATGTGTGATTAGACTTGCTCATGAGCTGGGTCATCTGCTTAGGCCTGAAGGCTCGCCTGAAAAATGAGAGGGTTTAGACAAAATATAGGGCTAAAAAATAGGATTGGATAAAATTTAATGCTCATTTTCTATATGGGCTGGGTCTTGGACAAGATTTTTTGGCCCGAGCTCGGCCTGGCTTGGTTCGAATATATTATGTTATAAAAAATTATTATATTAATCATATATGTTAAATAATAATTGTATATTTATATTTATATTAAATTATTAACTCAATAACAATTAAACTCATTACCAAAAAAAAAAATTTACCTAACTAAATAACCTAACCCAAAATATAAAATTTTAAAAATTATATTTAATGCAATAAGTATTTATTATATTTATTTGTGCTTTTAATATAATAAAATATTTATTACATTTATAGTAGTGTTTTTAATATAAATGTTTTTAATGTATTTTTAATGTGTTAGAAAATTTTTATTTTAACATTTTTAGTGCACTTATTGTATTCTATTTAAAAAAAATTATTTTTAAATAAGAATTAATCTAAAAAAAATTAAATATGTACTAGTCTAGGGCCCGGAATTATCATTCTTAAATTGTGCCCAAAATTGAACTTGATACGTTGCATGAGGATACAGCAACGTTTGCAGAACGACGGCAACACTCCTCTTAACATTCTCGAAGAAATCATTTGGCGCAAAGCCATGGGAATTTCCTCAATTTTTAATTTAGTTTAATTTGAAATTTATTAAATTTGTACCATTTTGGAATGTGTGATGATAATTATATTTGGGTTTAACTGATGAAAGAGAAGAAGCCTTTGGCTAGGTTGAAGAAGTATATCAAAAATGCACCTCTGACTAGAGACTTTATTCGGGGCCCTTAAGGCAGCGTATTCGTAAATTGGATTGTCTAGTAGAAGCCATTGAGTTAGGCTACAAAGAAATACTAGGAAATGAAACAATAAATTGGCCCCTTTAAAAAAATATAAAATGTAATAAAAATTGAAAATTTTCTAGGCCTTAAGAACTGAAGCATTTATGGTAAAAATTTAAAAGCTCTAGATATTTAATTAAATTATTTTAGTCTATAATTTTTTTTCTCACATTAAAAACTGAAAAAATATTTTTTTTAGACCCTTTCCAACCTTAGGCCGTGGACGATTATCCTCTCAAACAACCCCAGAGCTCAGCTTGGTTCAAACCTTTGGTTGAGGGTACGACTAAAACAAAGATATAAAAGCTACACCATTTCTATATGTTTTGGTTTAAAAACAAAAGCTCACGTATAAATTAAAGTATTAGGTGGATTTCTAAAATAATAATAATTTATTTTTAAAAAAATATTCATGTCATTTCTATTTACAATTTTAATGAAAGTAATTAAAATCATTAAACTATATAACGTGAGTGTCTAAATTGTAAACCTTTTTTGGTGCTTAAAATGAAAATTTTAAAATTTGAATGACCATCTGTGTAGTTTACCCTATAAAATATTATTGTTTGAACATTTAAGTAATCATAATTTTTAGGGTCAACTACACCCAAGGTCACAAAATTATTAGTAAATTTACGTTTTGATCACTTAACTTTAAAAAGTTATAAAACGATCACTAACTATTCAAAAGTTTTCATTTAAGTCATTAAACTATTTGAAAGTTTTTATTTAAGTCACTAGGCTGTTAAGGTATTTTCTTAAGTCTTGGCTAGCGAGCTCTAAGCGACGATTCGACGACTGATACAGTGAACTAGTACCATCGATGAGTAGAATAACACCTTAGATCCAAGTCAATCTGACGACCTGTGTCAGAGATCGAAGAAAAAAGTTATTTGGATTTTGGTTTGCAGATTCGTGATGTTTAAAGCTGTTTTATAAAAAAAAACTGAATTGTAGAAAAGAGATTGGTACAGGCGGTGCAAACAAAGAAAGCCATACAACAACGATTTTAACATCCTAGTGACTTAAATAAAAACTTTTGAATAATTTAGTAGCTATTTTATGATTTTTTGAAATTAAGTGACTAAAACGTAAACTACTAATAATTAAGTGACCTCGAATGTAATTCATCCTATTTTTAAAAACATCAATTTAATTTAAATTAAAACATCATTTAATTCATATATTTTCATAAATACAAAATTTAATTATGTAATAATGTGTATCCACGTAACATTGAAAATAACTTTTACAAAATTTCAAATATTCCCTCTTCAAATAATAGGAGATTTTGACATATTTTCTATTTATTTTATTAAGAAAATAAGAAGTAGTTCATATTTTATGTATCTAATTTAATTATGTTAGATCTTGTGTTCAAGTTTCATTTCTTGTAAATTATGTGTAGATTATTTTTAAATTTATTTTAGTTTAAGTCTCGATGCTAAAGTTTAATGACAAATATTAGTATATAAACGTGTGAATCCCATTTAAAATATTTTCATTTAGGTTCAGGTTATAAATATAATAATGTTTTGTGATGTTTTATTATGATTATTATTTCAATGCATTATTTTATATTTTCAATTAAAATTTAAACTTCTACTGGTAATTATATTTAAAAGCTGCTCAAATTATTAAATTTCATTATAAAAAGTGCTTAGAGAAAAAAATTTATAACTTGAGTAGTGGCGGGGTCAAGCTTAACTCAAAATTCGCGGTTTAATATTCAATTTAAGCTCGAATGAATATTAATTTTTAAGTTCAATCCCGATCAAGTTTATTTGTCATTTTTTATATTTAAGATTAAGGCTGTATTCTCCAATGCTTTTCAGATGAGCTTTTTCATTAAAAAGTACTTTACCCTAAAAAGCAATAAAGAACAGACGTTAGTGTAGAAAATTTTTTAACTTATTTTAAGTACTTTTTCACAGATAAAAAAGTAAAAATTTTTAGCTTTTTTCAGCCCGAAATGTTTTTGGCTGATATTTTACTTTTTTAACCTTACTATTTCTTCTTCCAAAGCGAAATAATACAAATGTGTTAAAAGCATTAATTAAAATAAAAATAATTTTAAAATAATACAATTATGTCAACATCTAATTACAAATATTTAATTATTATATTTAAATATTTAAATATAGTTTATATATTCTAATTAAATTTAATAAATAATTAATATTAATTACTTAGAAATATTTAAAATTAATATTATGTATTAGAATATTAACAATAAGTTATAATAAATTATTTTTATATTTTGGCTAAAATATCATAATATTAACTACTTTGAATATTATTTAAATACATATTTGTTACTTTATAATATCATGTCTAAAATGGACATTTTATTTCTGAAAAGTACTTTTTGACAGCAATACCAAACACTCAAATTTTTCAAAAGTACTTTTTCACAGCACATTTTAAAAGTATTGCTAAATTAGCCCTAAATTAGGGCTCGATTAAGCTTATTTGATACCAAACTCAAGCTCAAGAATCAGAAGTATTTTTTAAAGAGAATAGAATTAAGTTGTATAATTTCTTTTAGGGGAAGCGAAATTAAGTTGTATATTTACGTAATAGTTGCATACTTTCCTAAATACCCATTTGTCAGGATCTGGCAACTATGAACCCAATGGACTTCGCTCAGATTAAAACCATCATTCAAAAAATTTACGGCCCAGATTTATCTGCTCTCTCAAAGAGTAAAAAACGCCACCGGCGACCCGCGAAAGGTTTCAGCTGCTCTTAACAACTCTCTAAAAGCCTTATCAATCCCACAACTCTCCGACGTCCTCATCTCTGCTCCAGGTACGTCTCCAGCTGTTTCCTTTGTGTTCTCTGGTTCATTTGATCCAATTTAGGGTTTTGGTTTTGCCATAATCATTTAATGTCGGATTAAGTTCTTTTTCCCGCTTTTCGATTTTAACGTATATAAAGAAAACAAAAAATTAGGAATCTCGGGAATGAAAAAGAGGGTCTATGTGAAATTGTCATTTTTTGTGTCCATCTATTATAATTTTAATGTAACAATGTTATTGAATTTTGGTAGGATATTGTTTTCTTGTAAAATGAAACAATGACAGTAAATTATTCGCTTGGTTTTCATTTCAGTTTGTATACTCTTAGTTTAAGGTTGAAGTTCCCGCGCTGGGATGGGAGATAGTGAAGCAGTAGTTACTGACTCATCAGCAAGTATGGATTATACATCAGCAGTCTATAATTCTACCGGTTCTGGTGCTTGTCCCCCTGAGGCTACTGGAGATCCAAATGCTTCTATTGCACCAGTAGATGGAACTTATGCTGCTTCTGGTGGTTACCTGAATTCAGCTGGTCAAGAGGGTCAAATCAGCATAACGAATGAAAGTAAGCCAACTGGTGGATCAACCGATGGGAATGCTATCAATGCTGGAAACACAGCAGTAGATGCAACTAAAACTGCTGGTTATAGTATTTTATTAAATGGCAATATTGTAAATGAAGCTCGAAATACTACAACGGTTGAGAATGGGAATGTTTTAGATAATGTTGGCAGAGCTTCTAACGCACCAGAGTTTGTGGGTTCTGGTATGTTTTTCTCTGGAATGTTTTTACAAGTGTCTATCATGCATGAGGCACCTCTTCTTGATTTCTATTTGTGTTGAAGGTTGTTTTATGGGATATGATTTGCAAACCTGCTCAACAATTTAATGTGAACTCTCTTGCTAAATGATAATTTCAAAGAATACTTGTTAGGAATAAACTTTAGCCACCTGGATAATTCTAAACTGAATAAAACTTTCTTATCTTCTTAATCTATGTTCATATCATCTCTAAAGAAGGAAAAAAGAAAGAGTGGGCCTCTCAAATGATTTTTATATAGGATTTTTTTTGGTATCTGAAACCAACCTCCTGAGATATTCCAGAATGGCTAAAAGCTCTAATAATTGAGCACCAAAACAGACTTTATATGCTGGCAATCAGCCATGAAGCTGTTTTCCCAATCAACATATGCATGTGGTAGTTCTTTGGACATCTACTTTTAATATTGACTATAAGTATCTTTTTGCTTTATTCAATGTTATGCATCTCCTTTTCATTATTTGTATTTTCAGCATTTGAATTTAGAGAATGTGAAACTCATTTGTGTTTTTTCATTTTCATCTTATAGTGCTAGCCATGTCTGGTGAAGAGGATCGTTTGTGGAGTATAGTGAGAGCTAATTCTTTGGATTTTAATGCTTGGACTGCATTGATTGAGGAGACAGAGAAGGTTGCAGAGGTATGTGGGTTTGAATATGTTCTGGACCATACCTAATGAATAACTTTGGGGAGTAGGGGACTGGATAGCCACCTTATTACCTTTGAGAAAAGTCATGAAAGTTGTATGCAATAATGTTAAAAACTTTCTTTAGTGGATTGGGGCCCAGAGTACAACATATCATACAGTTATTTGTTTATTTTCTACCCTTCTTCCTTTTTGCTTCTAATAATCCCCAAAGTTGCTGGTTTCTGTGGTTATTTAAGTTCCTAGTTCATAGGTTCTCCATTCTCTTTATTTATATAAGTTTGGTATCTTGTCTGCCAATTGATGTTTTCATCTACTCGTATGCAGGACAATATACTGAAGATTCGAAAAGTTTATGATGCTTTCTTGGCTGAGTTTCCTTTGTGTTATGGTTACTGGAAAAAGTATGCGGATCACGAAGCACGCATAGGCTCCATGGACAAAGTTGTGGAGGTTTATGAAAGAGCAGTTCAAGGAGTGACTTATTCTGTGGACATCTGGGTGCTATATTGTTCTTTTGCTATAGAAACATATGGAGATCCGGAAACTATCCGCAGGTAATAAGTGTTAGTCTACCCACTGTTGTTCCTGGTCTGCATTAGGTGATCATGATTGTTTGTTTTTCTTAGTTGTGAGGATCTGGTGATTTTTGTTGCTTTCTAACATTATTTCGGTATGCCTGCAACAGCAATTCCACGCATTTATGGCAGAAAGGTTTGATGGGAATGAACTTTAGAATGCTTTTTTATCCCCATTCTTGATTTTGAGGCTACTGTATGTGTAGCAGTTGAAACTGTTTTAGGATATTGACTAAGTTCCCGAGCCTGTACTCACCCCCTCCTCTTTGAAGCCTGCACCATAGTCCTGTAGTTATCAATGAATTATTATTTTAACCTTGACACTTTGAGGTGCATCAATATGCAAAATGCTGCTGGGAAGATCTCATCCAGATAAGGGCTAGATCGCCTCTATCACTGCTCCATTTCAGATATAGTTTGATTTCTGTCAGTAAGGTAAATGCAGCGTTTTGGACGTGTCTAGAGTGAATTCTTCCTTCTGCTTCAACATTGTTCCCACTGTCTTCTGTTTGTGGAAAGTTTGCATTGCCTGGAATTTTTTTCTTATTATTTATAATAATGATTCTTTTGCTTTGCATTTCAGGCTTTTTGAACGAGGATTAGCGTATGTTGGAACTGATTATCTTTCCTTCCCTCTTTGGGATAAGTACATTGAATACGAATACATGCACCAGGAATGGAGTTGCCTTGCTGTTATATATACACGAATTTTAGAGAACCCCAATCATCAGCTAGATAGGTATTTCAACAGGTAAGCTTTTATTTGCCTCTTCATATCTAATTGTTTATGTACATAAGGTCACCACAGTTGTCTGATATTTCCTAGGGAGATTGGCCAAACATGATGCTATCTTTGCTTCTTGAACTTGACTATGCAGGAGAAATAAGGAAATAGCTAAAAGTAACATTAATTCATGCTTTTTGGTTTCATTTAGAAGTATGATCATTTAACTCTTTGCTTTTTGTAAATTACTGCTGAAATTTGTATTTTGATCTATTAAAGCATTTTTGCCTTTACATATGAAGATAAATTCCTTTTCCTTCCAGAATTGGATGGAGACCACGGAGAAATATTCTCTATTTACTAAATGAATTTTGAATTTTCTTAAGTTGTTCTGTGATATTCCAAAGAATGTATAGGTAGTCCTGAAGGATAAATTGTGAAGGTTAGAACTTGAAACTGTACCTTCAACTCAGATTTGAATCTCGGGAAAGGAGGGAGGATTATGTTCTTTCTACCTCTCATCGGATGATTCAAAATGCAACGCATTGCACATTACATATAAAAAAGTGATTCTGTGGAGAATGATGTACATAATGCATTGTGCTCTTTTGCTTATTATTCTTCTAACTTGATTATACGGTGATGCTAATGGTATTACAGTTTTAAAGAGCTAGCAGGAAGTAGACCTTTGTCGGAATTAACAACTGCCGAGGAAGCTGCTGCATATGTATCAGGTATAGCTTCAGAGGCTGATGGGGAAGTACTTGAAGGAGAGGTTCGTCCTGATGCTGCAGAACAAACTCCTAAGCCTGTAAGTGCTGGCTCAACAGAAGCAGTTGAGTTGGAGAAGTATGTTGCTATTAGAGAAGAGCTGTATAAGAAGGCTAAAGAGTTCGACTCTAAGATTCTTGGTTTTGAAACAGCTATCAGGAGGCCTTACTTTCATGTGCGTCCCCTTAATGTTTCTGAGCTTGAAAATTGGCATAACTACCTGGACTTCATAGAAAGAGAGGGTGACGTCAATAAGGTATTTGAGGTTTTTTCGGTTTTAGCTATGGTTTGTAGTGTCTAGTTGTCCTGTTTGTTATATATTGACTTACAGTTAAGTAACATCTGCTGCATCATTTGCTTTGTTGGCTAAACCGTTGGGCGAAGCAACTTTTTTAAACGGGAACTTACTGAGACTAAAGCATGGACCTCGATTTGGTTTCTTTGAGGCTAAGTGCATCAAACCCTTATTTGTCAGTGGACATCTTAGGTTTGTAATATGTTGAATAGTGAATTCATTTTATACTTTTTAAAGTTCCAATGTTATGCCTGCAGGTCTGTTCTTGTCTTCCTAATCATTTATCTTTCATCTAGGAGGGTCCCATCTTATTTGTGGGGCCTCTCTGTTTCAACTCTGGAGTACTTTTATGAATTTCTCATTGTGCTTTATATCATCCTGTGTGTAATGTTGCACTGGAATGTCTTCTCAGTTTTTGCATTTCATTTGTGAATTAGGTGGTCAAATTATATGAAAGGTGCCTAATAGCCTGTGCCAATTATCCTGAATACTGGATACGATATGTTTTATGTATGGAAGCCAGCGGAAGAATGGATCTTGCTGATAATGCACTTGCGCGTGCTACGCGAGTCTTTGTCAAGGTATGAAGTGACAATTTGGGAAGGATGAAAAATACTTTTGGGATGAATTTTATCTCCCTTTCACATGATCTGTTTTTGGTTTTGATGCCAGTGTTAAACCCTCTCAACTTTGACATCTGTTGTTATTTAAATATTTTAAATTAAAAATTTTGAAAAATAAAATGTTCAGAATCAAATCTTTTAAAGCCTTTTTGGGTTTGTTTTTGCATATTTTAAGCACTAACAACTTCCAAATAAATGAATTCAAAGCCGACAAAATTTGACCTAAAAAACTTAGGCGACTAGTGGAATAGAGGGAGCAGTATGGTTTTCAGTCCATTTCAGCTGTAACTTCTAACATATTGTTATTAGAGTTCTTCTTTGATGCACCTGGAAGTGGAAACTTTTTAACTTCACAAGTGGGTTAAGAGGTTGTCACATGTTCCACTTATGTTTTTTAATTATTATTATTTTCTTTATTGGACCCTAAGAGGTATGTGCCACCCTGCAAACAATGCTTATGGAGTCTAAAAATTCCACTAGCTGTGGGTGGGATAAATTTTCTTGTTATTAACGGATAGAAAATCATTGCATAACTTGATTAAAGATGCTCCACTTAAGGAAATTATGTAACCAGTTGTCATGAGAAAGCTGTTTGCTAGAAATTTGCCTTCGCACATATTCATTCACCTCCTATTTCCATGCCCTGACTGGGTTGATTAAAGAATCAACACTTTGTCTTTCCTTTGATGGTTGTTTTCTTTTCTCAGTTTAAGGAAACTCTTTGGCTTGTGAGTTAGTTTTCTTATTATGCATAGCCGGTATGGTCTTCACTCTATTATACTTGTTTAAACTTTTAGCATTGATATGCTAAAGAAGTATGGTTGGTGGGTGTTCTTGTGTAGACTTAATGTTGTTCCAATATTTTACAGTGTTTGAATCTACTAGTTTTTTTCTTTGTTACCAATATTTGACAGAGGCAACCGGAGATCCATCTTTTTGATGCTCGATTCAAGGAACAGCATGGGGACATACCTGGTGCTCGAGCTGCATATCAACTTGTTCACAGTGAAATTTCACCTGGTTTTCTTGAGGCAATTATTAAGCATGCAAATATGGAAAGCCGTCTGGTGAGATCATGCTAGCCTGCCTATCTGGTCTCAGTTGTGGTAAATCTGGTTGCCTGTTTCAAATGGGTTGTTTATCTTGATTGTGCAGGGGAAACTTGATGATGCCTTCTCTTTATATGAGCAAGCCATTGCTATTGAAAAAGGAAAAGAGCATTCTCAAACGTTACCAATGTTGTATGCACAGTACTCTAGATTTTCATTCTTGGTAGGTGGGCCTAATTTGTTTTGTTCTTTTAATGTGTGATTCATGTGAATGAAAATGGGAATTTTCTTTGATTTCAGGGGTCAATATTAATATTATCCATGATTTTTTGTCTCCACCTATGTCCAAATATGTACTTCGTTAATATTATACTAGTTATTTTCTAGTTTCAAATACCATTAATCTCAGCTTAAATAAGCATTATGCCATATCCCAGCATTTCTCTGTATCCTTTGCCATGTAGGCATTTGTGTTTTCTCTTGTTTCGTATGGCTTCTCTAAATACCTATCTCTGACTATTTTTCTTACTTTGTCCTAGATTCCTTGTCAGAGGCTGAACTTGTGTCTTAAGTTCTTTAAAGAATAAAATAAAGCACACCCCTGGTACACCCTACTGTAGTTAAGGAAGTTTTTCTCTGTTCTTAGGTCCATGGTTATGGTTATTGGGAATTTTTATGACAGAATTGAAACAAGGTTTTTGTTGTTTGTTCATCATTTTGTCTGATTACCATTAGTTCCAAGTGTTTATTGTCATCGCTAAATTCATTCGCTGATGGCCCTTTATTTTCTTGTTCCCTTGATTTTCTTTGTAGGTTTCTGGAAATGCAGAGAAGGCTAGGGAAATTCTGACTAGGGCACTTGACCATGTCCAACTATCTAAACCATTCCTTGAGGTTCTCTCTCTCTCTTTCAGACACTCGCATACGCACATGTAGACACTGTTCCATTACATCTTTTGAACAGTCTCTTCTGTAATGGGATTTCTGATTTTATTTTTGTTTTATATATAGGCCTTAATACATTTTGAAACAATTTTGCCACCTCTAAGACAGATTGATTACTTAGAATCATTGGTTGACAAGTTCTTGGCCCCGAGTTTGGATGGCAGTACTGCAGACAAGGAAGATCTATCTAGCATATTTTTGGAGGTAATAATTTGTGTAAAAAGAGTTGCTTGTATTTGGCCAAGACATATTGGACGTGAGTGGAGGTTTGAGTTTGCATGGAAAACAGAAATTGCTTATAACCATAAGTTTGACCTCCTTTTTTTCTAAGACTGTCTTGAGTTTGCTTGAAGGTGTTTCTATCAAAATTTATCTGCAGTTTGAAACCTTTTGAGTTTGTTTTGAGGACTTTATTTTAAGATTGTAAATGCTGTTTGAAGTTTGGCATTCAGCGTTCTGATTGTTTAGTTTGGTGTTTTACTTCGAAAATACGGGTTTTAATTTTGTATGAAAACTTTTACGTGTAGCTCATTGTAGAAAATAATTTTGCAGTTCTTGGGTCTTTTTGGAGACGTGCAGTCTATTAAAAGGGCTGAAGATCGGCATGCTAAGCTCTTTCTACCCCGTAGGCCCATTTCTGAATTAAGAAAACGTCGAGCTGAAGATTTTTCATCTTCAGATAAGACAAAGCTGGCAAAATTCTACTCAGGTGCCCCTTCACCTGGCCAGTCTTTACTTGGTATCTATCCAAATGCACAAAACCAGTGGCAAGCTGGTTATGGTGCGCAACCTCAAACTTGGCCACCCACTACACAGCCACCGGCACAGGCACAACCGTGGACCCCTGGCTACGGTCAACAGGTTGGTTGAACTTTTTGATACTTTTAATTGTATATAGGGACATACTTGTCTTATTTTCATGACTTATTTTAGCCTATGGGTATGTTTTGATCTCATGGATGTGCATATCAGTTCTATGGCTTTTTTTATGATAGTATTCTTATTTTATTCTATTCCATGTTGGATTTGGTGCATATTTTGAAGGGAAAACTAGCTGAAATGCTAGCATGTAATATTATGCTTCGTGCAGTCCTTGTCATGTTTTTTTGACAGTTCCATAATTTTTATTCTACTTGTAGGGAGCGTATGGTGCTTGTAGTAGTTATGGTAGCAATTATGCTACTCAACAAGTACCCACATCAGTTCCACAAAGTGCCGGTTATGGTGCTTATCTAGCTACATACCCTGTTCAGGTATAAAGTTGGATAATTGCTTCTGATTTATTTTATGGTTATTTGGCAAACTGCAATTTCAAAAACTAATGAGACAACTATCACATTGATGCAACAAGACCAATTTCATTAAGGGTGTGTTTGGTTGAGTGGAAAAACAGAAGGATGGAAGGAGTGAGTGGGCAAGTGAAAAGAAAGTAAATCTTGAGTTCGCTTGGTAGGAAAGAAAACTAGAGAGATGACTATTTTTCATCTTAATGCATAAAAACAAATCATTTCAAATTGGAATGATAAAAGGAGAGAAAATGAGAGAATTAAAAATCATGCATTTTTCCAAAGTTTCATTTCTTTCTTCTCATTTTTCAATTTTGTGAAGCAATGAATGGAAAGGAAAAATATGTTTTCTTTCTATTTTTCTACTCCTCAATTTCTCATCTTTGTAATTTTCTTTCTACTCTACCAAGCAAAGCCTAAATGAAATATCAAATATTGATATCATCCCACTTGCCTCTACTCATTTTTGATTGAAGGATTTTAAATGTGGCTCCTCTTGATAATAATTATAAGCTTTTGAAAGATTCATGGCACTTGCAGTGCCATATTCTGTGGACGTTTGTAATAATAAAGTCTGTCATTGGACGTACTTAATTAGTTGAGGGTAGTAACATGCACTGCAGCATGCACCTAAGTTTTGAAGCAAATTTTCTTGGAATGTTGGTATAAATTTTCTTATTTTCTTCATAATCACCATTCAAGTTTCAGTTGTTGTTCTTCTTTGGAGCTCTAACGCTTAGCCATGATTCTCTGTAGAGCTTTCCTCAGCCAACTGCCACCACGACACTAACCCCAGTTCAGCAACCTGCTGCAACTGTTCCTCAGACTTACTACGGTTCTTACTATTGAGATGTCATGTCGGTAACACGATTATCCATTTCTTATGCTCTCTGATACATTGTCTTGTAGTTCATAGTACTGCACACTCATTTTAGCAGTTTGTCGAGGTGGGCATATTCCGGATTTTGGCCGTGGAGGCGGTGTCGGGGAGGGGACTACTAAGGGTAGATGTTCAGTGAAGTAATTTGCTTTAATGGTGGTGTCTTTTTATGTTTTTCTTCAGAATTTAGATATTTTTGTGGAAACTTGTACAGAACTACAGATGCTAGTGATTTATGTGATGCGTAGTTGAGTTTCTCTAATCCGACAGACCAAGAGGCAAAACTGCTTAATACAGTAACCAACTCTGTTGTCTTCATGCTTTTGTTCCAAAGCTCCATTTATTTTTCTGTAAGAAACTGCAAAAATGCAAGAAAACTGAATAATAAGGCTTAATATATCAAAAGCTTCCGTGTAAAATAAGTCAATAATAAATTGAAGCTTCAATAGAAAATATCATCCAATTGAGCCCAGTAAAATAAATTTTCGAAAAACCAATTTTAGTGCAAGCCCTGACATCTATTAATTTCGCCTCCTGACACATGAGGGTTGTGTCTTGATTGTCATGTGATGAAATTGATAAATTTTCTTAAAATGTTTAAAAGTAAGAAAAGTAATTAAAATTATAAAAATTAAGTCATCAAATTTTATAATATTATATTTTTAAACAATTTTAAGGAAAATTATCAATTTTATCACGATCTAACCTAAAAAGAAGGATAAATGTCCAATTAAACATTTTGAGATATAAGTCTCAATAAATTCAATTAATGGTTCTAATTAATCCTCCAATAAATAATCCTTGACAAATTGAAGAGTAAGATTCCCACAACTCATTGAAGAAAATCAATAAGAAAATTACTTCTAAAAAATCACAATTGTGTGTTAATGAACAATAAAGAGACCTTTATAAAATAATATTAATATAATATTAAACTCATATATAATAAAAATTAAGCCTAAAAATCGAATCCAATATGATTTAAACTCGAATTAAAAGCTCGAAACTTGTAATTTTCGTCATAATCCCATCCATAAATTCTGCTCGTGCAGTATTCACTAAAACAGTCATAACTTAAGTTTTCGAACTCGAAATCGAGTGATTCAGAATGCATTTCGAAGATAAGAGATAGCTCTTCAAATGTTATGTAGACATCTAAGTCCATAAATGCAAGTTGACTAATCTTTTCAGCGTGAAAATTAACAGTTTGGTTGAATTGACTTTAATAAATTTCACCCATACCGTGCATGTATCATTCTCCTTTCCTCAAAAAGATTCATCCTCACATATTGTCTTTGATCGAATCTTGGTTTGATTTGCTTGGCCTTTAACCTTGTTATCGAGTCTTGGATAGTATAAGCTCATTACATCCATAGGCCTGTAATTGACGCTTGAGACTTGTATCACATAAACCTAGCGTGCCAAGTGACAAAATTAAATAGCATCAAGGGCTTACAAGAAAATTAATTTTTCAATAATTTAATTGATTGTTTATATTAGATTAAAGACTCAATTAATTGTTTATATTCGATTAAAAGCTCAATCGATGATTATTTTACTAGGACTCTTTTTTATACATTAAGCCAATAATAAAGGAAGGTGGGAACCACTAATTGATTAGACCCCTAGGGCCCAAAAATTATAAACGAAAAAAAAGGGATAATGGCAAGTTTTATCTTTTTATTTTAATGAAATTGTCAATGTGGTATTTACACATTTAATTTATTCATTTTGATACCTGTACTTTAATTTCGTTTATAAACATGGTACTTGACAGTAACAGTGTGAAAAATTTTACTGTTGTGATATGTTGACCAATAAAAAAGAGCCACATGGCACATTGTGACCAACAACCCAAGGGCCTCTAAGCAATAAGTCCAATTTATTTTTGTTTCCAAAATTTATTTTTTCTCTCTTTTTTTTTCTTTCCTTTATTTTTTTCCACCAACATTTATTCATCATCATCGTTTTTTATCGGTATATCACTATTAATTTCGATATTGGGATTCATTGAACCATTAATTACTTTTAAATCTATTTTTTTCTTTTCTTCAATAGTTCTTGAAAGTTTAGTTAATATTCCAAATTTAGGTTACTTTCTGGGTTTTTTACAAACACAATTTTTTACATAAATTGGAAAATATAAATGTAATCAAAACACCATCAACACCTTTAACATTTCATCCTCGACATTTACCATTACAATTGAATCACCAAGATCTTATCTTTTACCTTCTTCCCCTCCCATCGACACCATAACCAAACTTGATCCTCAACCCAACCATTAATCCCCTAAGGCCGCTTTGCCTAAACCCAACCATGACCTACTGATGCAATTTCAAATCTGGAATAGAAAAATATTGAAAGAAGAAGAAGAACAACAGATAGAAGAGAAGAATTCTGATATTTCTTTCAGTATATTCATAACCGTTTTCCATACAACTCATGCTTAAAAAGGAAAAATAACAAGAAAATAACATGGCAATTTCTGTTATAACTAAACTCACCGTTTAACTAAAGTTCTACGCCCCTTTTGCTGAATTATTCTTAATACTAAAACTCACCGTTTTACTTAAATGAAACTCACCGTTTAGAACAAACCTTTTTTTTTCACTCTCCCATTTCTAGTTAGTTTTCTAGCTCGTAACAAGTATTATCTCCCAAGAAAAAGATCCTTGTCCTCAAGGATAAAAGTGAGGAAATTTGGTTTGAAGCAGGGGTAGAGATTCCGAGGTTGCATCCTCAGGAAAGGAGTCGATCCATTCAACTAAAACTTCAGTGACAGCTTGGTTTCCTTGTTTAACTATCCTTCTGTCCACAATTCTGACTGGTTCTTTCTATAGTGCACCATGAGCATCAACCAAGGGTAAGTGAGCTTGAGTAGGGGTTGAGCCTATATGTTTCTTCAACTGAGAAATGTGGAAGGTCGAATGCATATGAGAGCCCGGAGGTAACTGTAGAGTGTATGCCACTTCCCCAACTTTCTTGATTATAGGAAAGGGTCCATAATATTTATGAGATAATTTTTTATTAAGAACTTTCCTAACAGTTTGCTGCCTATAAGGTTGCAGTCACAAGTATACTAAATCACCAACTTGAAAACTCCTCCCGGACTGCTGTTTGTCAGCGAACTGCTTCATACGAGTCTGAGCCCTTTTAAGAGGGAATTGCAATAGCTTCCTTGCAGCCTCCATAGCTTGCAAACTTCTGTCAACACTGCTACTGAAGAGGCTCCTGCTAAGTATGGCATATGTGGAGGTGGAGACTGTCCGTACAAAGCTTCATATGGGGTAAGCTGAATAGAGGAGTGGAAAAATGAATTACACCACCACTCTGCAAGGGGTAACCAATAGAACCAATTTGCAGGAGTTTCACCAGTCATGCATCTTAGATAATTCTCAAGACACTGATTTAATACCTCCGTTTGACCATCTGTTTGAGGGTGGTAAGCTGTGGCAACAGAAGTCTGGTACCCGCTCGTCGAAATAACTCATGCCAAAATCCACTAACAAAAATTCTGTCTCTGTCTGATATAATTGAATCAGGCATGCCATGAAGTTTATAAACATGATTCAGATACTCTTGTGCCATATCTTTAGCTGTATATAGATGAGATAGGGCCAAAAAGTGACCATATTTAGTCAAATGGTCCACCACAACCAAAATAGAATTTTTCCTGTTGAGTTCGGCAAGCCTTCAATGAAATCCAAGCTGATAATCGACCAGGCTCGATCAGGGACAGGTAACGGTTGAAGGAGTTTTAGAGATGCTACTGACTCATTTTTGCATCTCTAACAGATCAAACACTCTCGAATCCAGCATTTAACATCAGTGGTTAAGCACTTCCAGTATAACAAACTAGCTAAACATTTCCTGGTAACATGTGCACCCGAGTGACCACCAACAGCGCTGGCATGGAAATGGTGAAACAATTCCTGTTGCAACTGCAGATTCTTACCCACCATAATCTTCCTTTTCCTTCGCAGAAATCGGCCATCCCACGAGTACTTTTGGTCTTGAGATCTATACTGCTGGATATCTTGTATAATTCTTTTCAACTTATCATCTAGTTCATATGATTGTTGCACCTATTCTAAGAGCTCAGAAATGACAGAACTAGTTGATAACTGGAAAAACTGACTTTACTCCGGCTGAGGCTATCGAGAGAGAGCATCAGCGACTCTATTATTGATCCCTGTTCTGTAGGAAACCTTAAAGTCATAACCTAACATTTTAGCTGCCCAGTGTTGTTGAAATGGAGTGATAGCTACTTGATCAGACAAAAATCGCAGGCTTTGATGATCAGTTCGAATTTTGAAATGCCTCCCCACCAGGTAAGCATGCCACTTTCTAACAGCCAATAAAACTGCCACATCTCCTTTTCATAAATTGATAGAGCCTGATGTCGCACACCTAAAGCTTTGTTGAAGAAAGCCACCGGCCTCCCTTGCTGTTGCAACACTGCTCTAATTCCAAACCCACTCACATTAGTATCCATTATAAATTCAAGCTGAAAGTTTGGTAACACCAAGACAGGTGCTGCACATAATGCTTCTTTTAATGATTGAAAGGCCATAGTTGCCTGGTCAGACCAACCCCAACCATTTTTTCTCAACAAGTCTATAAGAGGCTTGGTTAGCACTCCATAATTTTTAATGAATCTCCTATAATAACTGGAGAGTCCAAGAAAGCTTATCAATTCTTTCACTGATTGAGGGGTTGACCATGAAGAGATACATTCAATCTTGGATTTATCCATAGAGACCGTTCCCGCATGTAACACATGTCCTAGGTACTCAATTTAAGGAGTGCCAAAACAACATTTATTATTTTTAGCAAACAATTATTGCTCCCTTAGGATGAGAAGAACTGTTCTCAAATGTTGCAAATGTTCGGACTAAGACTTTGAATATACCAGTATGTCTCGAAGAATACAAGCACAAACTTCCTCAAGAATGGTTTGAATACAAAATTCATAAGAGCTTGAAAGCTAGAGGGGGCATTAGTGAGGCCAAAAGGCATCACGAGAAACTCATAGTGCCCCTCATATGTCTTGAATGCTGCTTTGTGCACATCGGGTTCCCACATTCAGATTTGATGATATCTGGACCTCAAATCTAGTTTGGAAAACACCCGAGCTTCTCTCAACTCATCCAAAAACTGCTCAATTATGGGAATGAGAAACTTATCCTTTCTTGTATGCTGATTTAATTGCCTGTAATCAACACACAACCTCCAGCTTCCATATTTCTTTTTGACCATCACTATAGGAGAAGCAAAAATGCTATTGCTATATCTGATTATCCCATCTTGGAGTATTTCTTGAATCAAAATTTCCATCTCTCCTTTTTGAATGGTCGAATATCTATAAGGTCGAATTTTAATCACCACCCCTTCATCCTTCAAGGGAATTCTATGATCTTGCAGTCGAGGTGGTGGTAACCCTTTTGGCACTTGAAAAACGTCAGCAAAATCCTCCAATAACCCCTGAAGCTGTTCTTCAGAATCATTAGCTACCATAGCTGAGAGTGTCATTTGACTAGGTGAGCTTATTACCACTGTATAAGGTCCCAAAGCTTGCCCCATAGTCACAAAGCATCTTGAATTCGAACTACATTTTTCTGCTGCTAATGAACTAGGAACAATACTATGAATAATACATGGTTCACCCTTAACCATAAATTGCATGGTTAAAGAACTAAAGTTCCAAACAATATTTCCCAAAGCTAGTAACCATTGGAGCCCTAACACCATGTTGCAACCCTTTAGAGGCAATACCATGAAATTTGTTTCAAACCTGTAGTTTTAAACTTCCCATGGAACTCCTTTGCACATTTCCTTGGTGAATAGACAGCTCCCGTTTACTACAGAAACCTTCAACCGTTCTTGGTGCATTACTGGCAACGATAACCTATTAACCATCCTT
Organism: Gossypium raimondii; assembly: GCF_025698545.1. NCBI lineage: Eukaryota > Viridiplantae > Streptophyta > Magnoliopsida > Malvales > Malvaceae > Gossypium > Gossypium raimondii. Next base: position 4,497,939 of record NC_068571.1, on the reverse strand, counting down.
GCATTAATGAAGTTATGTATGCTACCTAAGTCTACTAGAATGATGGCCCAACTGGATCCTACCCGAGTAGCCACTCTCATGGTGTTATGGCCTTGTAAACCATTGAGGGCATGTAGCGAAATCACAGGAGACTTGGATGGCTCATCTTCAGGACTACTTTCCTCAAGTCGATCAGAACATTCTTGGAATTCCTCTGCTTCACTGTCAGAAAGGGGTTTCAACAGAAATTGATATAGTTGAGATTTTACACATTTGTGTCCTACATGATACTTGGCTCCACACCAAAAACATAGCCCCTTCTGTTTTCGTTCCGCCATTAGAGCTGATGAAATGGATCGAGAAGCTGATTTGCTAACTGGAGTACTACTTATAGACCGTCAAGTCGAAACAACCCTTGTGGGCGCTGAAGAATAACCCGATATAACAGAGGGGTTGAGCAGTGACCTAAGTGAACTATCAAAGGTGTCGAGGACTTTTTTGTCGAGCAAGATAGGAGCACCTCTTCCTTGCCAACTGAAAAGCCTCCATCAAGGTAGAGGGTTCGAATAGTTCCAGATAATGATCAATTTTAGTCTTCAAATTACTAATGGCATATAGTTTAGGAAGGTGCAATTGATTTAATAGGCTAACAAATGAATCTTGATACTGTTCCACTGTACCTTGTTGCTTTAGATTTACCAGATCTTTCATAGGGTTCCCGAATTTTCCAAATCCAAAGCGATCCTACAAACTCTTCATATAAGCTGGCCAAGATAGCATCTAGAGACCACCATTTCATTGGGAGTGAAAATGGTGCCATTCTAAAGCTCGACCCTCCAGATTCAGCATCACTATGCAAACCTTGCTAGATTCTAGTGTTCCTTCAGCCTCAAAATATTATTCAAGCTTGGTCCACCAACCTCGAAAATCACTGCCATCGAATTTGGGGCACTCAAGTCTACTTGGCTTTTCAGACACTCCTACCCTAGGTGACTGATTCCTTAGATGTACCCTACTCCCATCAGCCAGATTCGGTCCAATTGGGACGTTAGGTATCCTCATATCTTTTGGAGGAAAAATAGGTGGCACTCCTAAGACTCCCTTCCCTTTGTTCATGGTCCCATTTGCAGGAGGACCATGTGTTGGACCATTTCTTGGAGGTCCAAAATACTGACCTAACAAAGCCTGTAAATCCCCACGAAACTCATATTTAAACTCCTAAAATTTGGTCTCCATCTTGGTCTCTAAATGAACTATCTCCTCTTGTATTTTGGAGATTTCCTGCTGCATGCCACCAATCTTCTTCTGTAATTGCGTCGAGACACCATCGCCGGCCATCACAGGGATCGTAAAAGCTCTGATACCTTTGATGCAATCTCAAATCCGAAATAGAAAAATTTTGAAAGAAGAAGAAGAACAACAGGGAGAAGAGAAGAATTCTGATATTTTCTTCAGTATATTCATAACTGTTTTCCATACAACTCATGCTTAAAAAGGAAAAATAATAAGAAAATAACGTGGCAATTTCTGTTATAACTAAATTCACCGTTTAACTAAAGTTTTACGCCTCTTTTTGCTGAATTATTCTGAAGACTAAAACCCACCGTTTAGAACAACCATTTTTTTCACTCTCCCATTTCTACTTAGTTTTCTAGCCTGTAACACCTACACCCCAAATAGTTGTAACAAACAACACTAGAAAGGAAAACCCCAATAAAAGCTTTTCAATTTTGGAACAAAAAGAAAATGTAAGAAAATCAACAAGCAAAAAAAGAAACAAAAAAAGAAGAAACTTCAAGAAATTAAAAGCGATGATGACGGTTTAGGCTCTTTGAGCATAGCCCATTCAGTACCTCATACTGGTAAAGTAGATTGCACAAGATTATTCCTAACATGTTTCATTTTGGCCACCATAATTTTTGGAAAGGCGTATAGTTAGTTGGCCACCATCATTTTTGGAAAGGTGTTGATGGTTAGTGCGAATCTTAAAGTGTCTACCAACTAAATAATGGAGCCACTTTTTAACTGGAAAGAGCATGACTAACATCTCCTTTTTATAAATAGAAAGAACTTGATGTCTTACCCTAAGAGTCTTGCTGAAAAAGGCAATAAGCTGTCCACTCCATAACCACAAGCATAAGTGTCAATACAAAACTCCAATTGGAAATCAGGAAGGGCATGGACATGGGCATTACATAAAGCTTACTTTAATTGCTGAAAAACTTTATAATGGTTCGATTTTCAATTATATCAAAAAATGTAATTTCAGAATTCCATTTCCGTAAATTGTGTCCGTAAATATAAAATAGAAATATTTATAGATTTAATATGAGAATATAATAAAGAATGATCAAGTGAATTAGTCATTAAAATGCTTAATTAAAACTTAGGGATTAAATTATAAAAGTCCAATTGCTATAGAGTTTTAAATAAGAAAATGCTTGAGGATATAAATAGAAATTAACCGAAGGGCCAAAATAGTTATTAAACCATTCTGGACTAAGAGATAATGGATGATAATGGCATTTCCACTAAGTGAGATTAATAATTAGACTAAGCTAATTAAACTATGATTAAGTTAATTAAGTTAGATTAATTATGTCTTAATCAAGGTATATAAGTTTAAGTTAGTGGAGATGACAATGTCATCTTCTTCATTTCATTCATTCCATCCAAAGAAAGAAGAAATGTAACATCCCGATTTAGGGCCTAGTCGAAACAGTGGTTTCGGGACCACAAAACCGATGAGGAAAAATTTATTTTTACTATATTTTTATGGCCTACAATTTCAAGGAAAGATTTCATGAAAATTTCGTTCAAAAATTTTGACATTTGGGCACTCAATTTAGTCAAAATGACTAAATTGTAAAAAGTGCAAAAGTTGAGTTTTATATGTTAAAGGTATTTAATTGTTATGGAACTATAAATTAGGGGCCCTTATATGGTAATTAGACCATTATTTATGATGGACAAAAATGGACATGAGATAAGTGAAATAGAATTTTTTTAAGTAAGGGCATTTTAGTCATTTAGTAAATAAATAGAATTAAAGGGGAAAAAAGATGTAAAAATTGTGTTCATCATCCTTGCTTGCTGCCAAAACTTGAAGGAAGCCATAGCTAGGGTCTCTTCACTTTCTCAAGCTCATAGTAAGTGATTCCAAGCCCCGTTTTTAATGTTCTTTACGTTTTTGGAATCCTGGTAGCTTAATTTAGCTTATTTTAGCAATAATTTAACCTAGGGTTCATATTTGGAAAATACTCATAGGTGAAATATGTTTATTTTTATGTTTTATGGTAGAATATGAAGCTAGGAATTATGTTAAACAACTTTTGCTAGTCGATTTTAAGTGAAAACGAGTATATTGACATAATCGACAAAAATACCTAATGTTCATAAGTGTTAGAGTAAGAATTTGATGTTTTAAAAGAAGGGAAAAATGTTCAGTGTGTTATAAAACATAAGAATAAGAGATGAAGTTTAATTTCCGAGCTTTGGGGTAAAAGTGTAAATATGTAAAAGTTTAGGGGCAAAACTATAATTTTGCCAAAATTGAGTCAAGGACTGTTTTGATGAATGTGAGTATTAAATAAGATAAATTTGCTATTATAGATAAGAAGAACGAAATCTGGAGCTATACTGGGGAAAGAAAAGGATTAAGGACTAAAGTGTTAGATTTGATCACATATTTGTACCGAGGTAAGTTTACGGTAAATAAATGTAATATTTTAATAATTATTATTAATTTTGTTATTTTCCAGCAATTATATATTTATTTCATGAATTTATTTAATGTAGACTCAAGTATGAGATGACAGAGAATCATTGTTAAAAAGTCCCGTTGAAACATAAGGAATGTATCGGATACAAATGTCATGACATTTGGGTAAAGAGATCCCATGTAAGACCATGTCTGGGACATAGAATTGGCATCATTTAGGTTATGAGAGGCCCCATGTAAGACCACGTCTGGGACTTGGCGTTGGCACCGAGATGAGAGGTCCCCCGTAAGACCATGTCTGGGACATGGCATGGGCACCGATATGAAAACTCCCATGTAAGACCATATCTGGGATATGACATTGGTAGTACAAGAAACATCCCATGTAGGACCATGTCTGGGACATGGCTTTGGCATGTTATTATCAGAAAAGAGACCCAAGTATCCTTATTATTCCAATGTGGCTCAACGGGCTAGAAAACAGATTATGTTCTATGGAAGTTCAAGTAAAAGTATAATTAGCAACTTCAGGTGAGTTGTAAGAGTTAAGAATATGTTATGATATCAGTGAGAACCAATATTTCAGCAAGAGAAGAGTAAGTTGTAATCTTAAGTTATCTAAATAGGTAAGTAAATAAACAAGTAAATGAGAGTAAGTAAAGAGGAAACTCAAGAACATGATACTTGTATATCATTATTTGTGTTAAATGTTGTTATTTATTTACTTGTAAACTTACTAAGCTTTATAATTACTTTTTTTATTTCTTTTTCTTTCATATAGTATTATCAAGCATAGTCGGGATCTTGAAGACGTTGGAGAGCGTTCACACTATCAACCACCACAATTTGGTATTTTAAGACGATAAATGTTTCGAGCTATGGCATGTATAGGGACTTAGTCTTTCGATTGTATATTCTTAAATTATGACCAAAAGATGATATGTAAATATTTTATGATGAATAGTTATTAAAATGACTAAGTATGAAGGTGTTTGTTGTTATAAATGTCTAGGTGATAAATTATACATAGAAATCATGAAAAGGTAAAAATTGGTAGTGAATCAGTTTTGGGACAGCAGCAGTGACGTGACTTTGAAAAATCACCAAGGATAGTAGAAAATGAATTAGAGGGTGGATGAGATATAGAATTAAATATTATTGAGTCTATTTTCATAGAAAAATAACGGTGTAGACAAAGGAATTATGTATTCTGAGTTATTTGCATTTTAGTTAGACAAGGTTAAAGTGGTTTTCGGAATCCCCTGTTCTGAAATTTGAAAATAATTAAAAATTGTAAAAAAATATTTATGAGATGTAATTTATATTTCTATATTCCTTATTGAGTTTATTTTCTGTATAAACAAGTGAGAACACCATATGAAGTCTGTACAATGAGATAATTAAATTTTAGTGACGAGAGGTCAGGACAGTCGATCAGTGAAACAGGGGAGATTTTAACTAATAAACTGTACTCATTGGCTGAATCAAAAATTTTTAAAAATTTATGGTAAAAATATATATGAGTCTAGTTTTAGGGAAAATTTACGGATCTAAATTTTCAATTTTTTATCTCGAGTTATAATTAATTTAGTAACTGCTGCGCAGGTGGACAACTTTGCTGTGAATAGTGAATAGTGAAATTAATTTCAAAAGTAAAATTTTATGCCCCGAACTTTGAAGTTAAGTCAAGTATGCTTGACTCCGGAAATGGTCTTGGGTAAGGGGTGTTACAAGAAAAATAAAAGAGAAAATTTTCAAACCCTTATACCATTTGACCATCAATTAGATAAAAAAATCAAGCATTTTTCTTATAATTTTCATAGATTTGTGATCATGGGAGCTTGAATTAGGTAGCCCATGTATATATTTGATCAATTTTTAAAATTTTATTAAGTTTCTATTATTGATAAATTGATGAACTAGGCTTGGAATTGATAGATATTGAGCTTAGTTTATGAAAAGGACTAAAGTGTAAAGTTAGTTATGCTTGTTTGTTAGCTTTGTAACATTAGGGATCGAATTGAATAAATGTAAAACCTATCATGAGATTATGCTATAAATAGGAAGTATAAGGTCCCTAATGAAAGTATATGAAATCGATTTTAATCCAAACTAGGAATTTAAAATATATGCTTATCCCGAGTTTAGGGACTAAATTGAATAAAATGAAAAATATGTGTGAAATCGAAAAAAGACTATTTAGGATCATGCATCTCATGAAATTGTGTGATAATATATGGTATTTATTTGATATATGAAAATATTTGTATAGAACAATAATTGAACCAAAATGGAGCTAGTAGAGGAAAAGCAAAAATTATGGAATAGTCCCTGAAGAGTTTACTCGTTTTGTGTTTTGAAATGGTAAGTTCATATGGAAATTACTATCTTTCCTTGTGTTATATGTATGCTTGTATTTATTTCATTATATTATGTTTGAATATAAGTTAAGATTTTGTTGGAAATCAGCATACAAGGTTAGTAAATGGGATTGGATTGAAATGAAACGTGATAAGTGATTGATATGTGATAGTACAGAGAATGAACATGTGAATATGAATGATTGATTCCCATGTGAAGTTAGTAAAGGTTAGGATACAATTGGCATGCCAATAGGGTTATATGCGCGCTTGTGTAAGGGATTGTTGATGATATAGAGATTATGATAGGTTATTTCAGGATCCAACATATGTTGCAGATCATCAAGTATCCATTGTCTCTACATAGACCTTGGTGTGGTGAAGGGATGTATTTGAATATGATTAAAAATTTAATGTCTACGAGCTTGCACTTTGGTGCCTTGGTTGTAACACCTCTCGCTCGACCCAATCATCGAGTCTGAGCTACAAGATGATACATTCATTACCGAAGCAACTATGATCAATCAAACAACATACAAGCATTAATACATGTGATCAAGTGTTAATCAAGTTCAAAATATGTTAAACAATCATTTTCGGGTCTTAATCGAGCTTATGAAAGCTCAATATCATCCCGGGGTCAAATTTGGACTAGATTGAAAGATCTCAAAATGTGAGAAGAGGGTATCGCGATATCCAAGGCTTGATATCATGATCCCAAAGACAGTAGTCAAACATCAAAATATGTCAGGTGGGTATTGCGATATCTAGGGCTTGGTATCGTTATATCATAGACAATAGCCAAACTTCCCAACCTGATAACCAAATTGCAAAGTTTACAAAATAATTCAGGACCGATATCACGATATCCAAGGTGTGGTATCACAATACCAAAAATAGTCCACTAAGTCCTTGTTTTAGGTAAAATACCATTTTAAATTGTTCAACTATAAACATTCATCTAACCAACTAACCATTCAACAATCAACTTCTCATCTTTGCAATTTATGTTCAGCTATGCTCATTAAAGTGCCATACATAACTTAATCACATTACCAAAAACATTCCATTTCATGTAGGCTTTATCCTTAACAAAATCAAGCATTATAAAGGTTGCAAGCTAAAACTTATCATTTCAAATTAACATAAACAAACACCTATGTACATGCCACAAAACCAGATTCTAAAACGATTGAAAAGCTATCGAATCAATAACAAAATAGTGTGAGCTTCCCGACGATCCGGTAGACACGTTCCGCAAGTTGACATTCTACAGGGAAAGGAAAAACAACGGGGTAAACATTTCGAATGCTTAGTAAGTTCATAGGTAATAAATAAAAAGCTTACCTTGATAAAACATAAAATATGATAAGTTACAAAAATGTCGGCATATTTGGCTAAACATAACGTGTCAAAAAACTCAATAAGGTGAGTTATACAATAACATCAAACCAAGTATAAACATTTATCTATCATGCCACTCATGTCACTATAGGTAACAAGTTGAACTCTTATTTCAATTGGGAGTGATGTAATAATATATATATATACACATACTATAGACTTTATGTTCACAACATTCACTAATTCATCATTTGAATACCAAATTCATTTCCTATCATTTTAATTTTTCATTTCATATAATCTATTTCACCCAATGAAACTTAATAAACAGACTCAAATACACAAGTATTAAATGAAGTCAATTACTTATCTGAGTTAAACATATTCGTGTCAGGTTACTAGCCCAAGCTAAACCTTTAACGACAGATCAAATTGCTTGGCCAAGTTGAAAATATACATGTTACGTTACCCGTCTGGGCTAAACCTTTAAAACGACATCAGGTTAACAATCTAGGCTAAACCTGTGTCATATGTATCTTCGAGTTAACAATAAATATTGGATCTCGGTAATCAATCCGTATCAATGTGCACAAGACCTTTACTAAGTTCATCCGGGCATTTTCATACATATATACATTTCTTTACAATTTTGTCCATATCTCATCTTTTGTACCAATTCGTAAACAATTTAATTTATAACCAAATATAAACATATTTATAGTTCAAATACATAACAATTTAAACACGACCACACCATATGAACTTACCTGGTCAAATTAGCGAACAATTTGAATTTGCAAGGACTAATCGATAATTTTATCTTTTCCTCGATTATCTTTGGTTTGGTTCAATTCTCGATCTATACAATAATTCAAGTCAATTTGTCAATTCCAAACAGTTTATAATATTCTATCATATGCATGGATTAGTTCAATTTCACTTTTCGAATGCCCTTAAAGTCTTGCATTTTATTCAATTTAGTCCTTAAAATCAAAATTGCAATATCTTTCAAAGTTGAGTTTTGATTTCAAAACTGATCTCAATTACATCCTTTTAGTGCCCCCTATTGTCTATAATTATAGAAATTTCTCACCAAACATTCAATTTATGCACTTTGGTCTTTTTGGACAAAACTAACAATTTACACAATACAAATTAGTCCCTTTTCACATCTAAGCTTAAAATTTTACAATTTAACATCAATTTTATTAAGAAATCATGAATGAAAACTTTCAAAAACTTTAACAATTTTACAAATTGGTACATGGGCTAGCTAAATCAAGCTTCCATGACATCAAAAACATAAAATTACAAGAAAATGACTTAATTAAACTTACAATTTAAATGTCGATTATTTTGAATATTAAAATGTCTTCTTAGGTTTTCTATACACTTTTTCGTTGAAGGAGAAGGAAAAATATGACAATAATGCACTAACAAGCCTTTATATACTTTGTTTTAACCTTAAATAATGAAGATTAATTTAATTAAACCTTAATTTATTAAAATGTAATCCTAATTAACTAAAATTAGTGGGTTATAACATCCACCACTACCGTTTGGAGCCATTAAAATGGTTTAATTGCTCATCTAGTCCTTCGGTCATTTAAAATCTATAACAATAAACTTTTATGACTTTTATGATTTAGTCTTTGTGCTTTAATTAACTATTAAGTTGATAAGAGACCAAACTTTAATAAACTATAATAATAACATCGTAAATATTAAATATTAATATTTACGAACTCGAACATCAAAAATGTTGTTCCGAAACTATTGTTTCTAACACCACTGAAAAATGGGTTGTTACATTGGTGTGGTGTAGTTTAAGCTCATATAAGCTATCTTGGTGTAGTGTGGTTCATTCATGTATCTGAGGCCATTTTACTAGGTTCCATTAGGCGAAACATTGAAATTTAATATTGAAATTAGAAAAATGAAATAAACCAAACTTGGTAAGCTATTATGATATATAATTTAAATTAAAATGGTATGATTTTGTGAATTAATTATAGTATTTGAAAGTGTGATGATAATGTATGAATTTGAATGAGTGGTGATGTTTTGGACATGTTATAATGCTTAACATATTTGTATACCTATGCTTGATGTGCACCTTGTTGTGATATTATGTGTTAAGCTTTAGCTAAATGTATGCTAAATCCTTTTGGTAGTAACATGCTCACCTATGAGCAAGGTAAGTGTTGTTATTTCAATATGAACTTACTAAGCATTCAATGCTTACTATCATTGTTTTTCCTACATGTAGATTTCCCAACTTGTGGAACTCAACAAGCTAGATCAATACGGATCACACACTGTCATCAAGACGGTAAAACTATGTTCATTTTGAGTCCTGATACTGTGGCATGTATATAGGGTCTTGATTTTGTAACAGTCATCTTTATTTGTGAATGCCAAGGTTGTATTTGTGGCTAAGGTTTAGTCGTATGTTAGGTTTGATTTGTGGCCTAGTTGATGCTTAGTTTTGATTAGATTGATGTAATTTGATTCATGACTTAAAGCTTGCAGAAGTCTTATATGTTAAAGCTTGCAATGTGAAGTAACTTGCTATATTAAGGTTTAAAATGGCTAAGATATGCCTTGATGTTGATCATGTGGTTGGTGTCATACTGAATGCTTGATTTCAATGTTTGCATGCTATATTTGGTATAGATTGGCATGAAATAATGTTTTTTTTTTTTTGGAAAGAACATATGAATGTTTAAATGTAAAATGATAGGTTGAATCCAAAACGGATTGAAATTTTTGTATTCTGCCTACACAGTCGCAACACCACCTCATGGATGTTGCGACACTATTTGAAAAAAGGATATGATCTAGTAGTAGACTATTCTCAAGGTCAGGACGTTGCCCTATGGATGTTACGCACCAACCTTCCATGTCGCGACATTGTACCCTAATGTCGTGATGCCAACTTGGTGAAGTTTAGAAACTTTACATTTTAATCCTCAAGTTGTGATATCAACCTACTATTTTGGAGGTTGCGACATCACACCCCTAAAGTCACAAATCTAGCTAGAAATATTTTGAAGCTTTGCATTTTAGTCCTCAAATGGTCTTGAGTTACCAAAAGAATTTTCGTAAGCTTGTATAAATCCTGAATAAGATTATATGTTAGATACAATGTGTCAAAACAATAGAAATTATGTTGTAATTAATTGTAGTTTCTTCGACATGTTGGATATGGTGCCCTAAGTGTAGCATTTTTGTTTACGTACACTCGTATTTTTTTCAAACAAATTGGTTTAAAAAAATTATTCATGAATTACATTAATACTCTTTGTATATTTTCCTCACATGACTTTTGCATTATGAGGTTTATTTAATTTGGAAATTAATTTATTATGATGTTTATTTTGGAAAATAGAAAAAAAACATGTATTAAGTTTGATTGAATTATAAAGTGTTGGGTTTAAAGTTCAAGATGCACATGTAATTGGACTCGATACGGGAGAGGCTCAAAATCCCCTCATGTTAATACATGAGACGACAAACCCTAGTATATTTAACTAAGTTTGTTGCCTCTCTCTCCTAGTTCAACGAGGAAGTTGTTTTTCTATTAAAATAGACTTCTACTAATTCAACAAGGGTTTTACTTCTTCTCCTTATAAATAGACGACACCAATAGAGCTAAATACATAATAGGTTTTACACAACTTTGAGATATTGTTATTCTACTCGAAAATAGTGAGAATTTATTTCTAAGTATAAATTTTATTTTTCGGGAATAAAAATTATACCAATTTCTATAAGAGAGGAAGTTATACTTTCCCATTAAAAGTAAAGAAAATATTTTCTGGTTTTGTGTTTGATTTGAAAGTGTTCGAGCCCACACTCAAAGCAGTTTATGGTATGAGAATAACGAAGAAGGCCGTGCGATTAAAAGTTAGGAACGACATGGTTTTGTCTATCTCAAAACACAAGTGCGGTTTTGGGAAAAAGTTTATTGCTATAAAAATCACAAACCGACTCAATTTTCAAGATTTTATTTTTTCGCTGTGTAAGAAAATCATTTTCGAACTGAATTTTTTCCAACCAAGCAATGAATGTGACATCTTGTAGCTTAGACTCGATGATTAGGTTGGGTATGGATTGTTACAAGCTTCATCAATCCTTACATTCCATTCCCATGCATTTTTTAAATAAATCAGTTAGAGGTTTTGCGAATGTACCATAATGTTTGATAAATCTACAATAGGACATTGAGAGGCTGAAAAAGCCACTTAATTCTTTTACTGACATAGGGACAGGCCACTTGGCCACACAATCAACCTTGGAGCTAACCATGGTCGCTGTCTCTTTTGAAATAATATGGCTAAGATACTCAATTTTTAAAGTTACAAAGCTACACTTGCTTCATTTAGCATAAAGTTGATGTGCTCTAAACAATTGGAAGACCTCTTTGAGATGAAGTAGGTGCTTAGACCAAGTCACTGAGTAAACCAAGATATCATCAAAGAACATAAGGATTGGTTTCCTCAAGACTGGTTTAAACACAACATTTATTAAAGCTTGAAAATTGGATGGGGCGTTTGTGAGGCCAAAAGGCATAACCATGAACTCATAGTGGTCCTCGTGTGCTCAAAAATTTATCATATGGATGACAGGTTCACACATCCGAATTTGATGGTATCCAGATCTTAAGTCCCATTTGGAGAAGAAGACAGTCTGTCTAAGCTCATCCAACAACTCCTCTATAATTGGAATGGGAAATTTATCTTTAATAGTGAGCTCGTTGAATTGCCTATAGTCAACACAAAGCCTCCAGCCCGTATCCTTCTTATTGACCATGACAATAGGAGAAGCAAAAGAATTGTTGTTATACATGATTATGCCGCTTGTAACATTTCTTGAATCAATTTTTCCATCAAATTTTTTTGGACTGTAGGGTACCTATAAGGTCGAAGCTTCACCATCGAGCCTTCGTCCTTCAAAGGGATCATATTATCTTGTAAGCGAGGAGGTGGCATGCTACTCGAGCCTTGAAATATGTCTACATATTCATCCAGAAGCGGTTGTATTTCTAGATTGGTGGTGTTTGTAGTTGTTGATAGTGTAGCTTGAGCAGTAGAACCCATGACCATAGCGCATAGTCTCATTTCCTACCCACAATAGAAAAACACTTGGAATATTATGTGGCAGTTAAAACGTGAATGGTTCCAGGCATGATCCCTTAAAGAGTGAAGGAATTCCCTTGATAGAGAAATTGTATGGTCAATGAAGTAAAGTTCCAAACTATGAATCCCAAAGAGACCAACTATTGGATTCCAAAACAATGTCACAACCCTTCAATGATAGTATCATGAAGTCGGTTAAACATTTGAGCTTCATACATGATCATCCTACAAGTACCACTAGCAGAGAGACTACCTTTATCAACAATGGTAACCTTCAGTTGGCCCTACTGCCATACTGGAAGGGATAACTTACCAACCAATTTAGCATATATAAAAGTGTGAGCACTGCTAGAATCCACTAAAATAATTACCCAAGCAATCCCAATTTGAGTTGTAATCCTCATGGTATTATGACCCTGAGATCCCTGAATTGCATGCAAAGATGTTGGATCTGGTGCCCTAAGTGTAGTATTTTTGTCTATGTACACTAGTAAATTTTTCGAATAGATTGGTTAATAAAATAATTCATGGATTACATTAATATACTTTGTATAATGTCCTCTTGTGTTTTTTTCATGCAAAGCAAAATAAAAGCAAATGTTGACTCATTGGTTGTCTAATGTTTAAACTAATACTAAGCAATAATACATGGTCGGATCACAATATGAAAAGATAACTTGTATTAGTAGACAAACCTAAACACGTTCTTAGTCTAATTGAAACAAATTGATTGAAATACTAATATTCTGTCTATCAAGTCCAATTGGGGAGATGCTTTTTCTTGGGCATCGGAGCGGATGAATCCTAGAAGATAGAGACATATATGTGACTGATTGGACTGACAAAACATCATATTGGATGAATATATCCTAAATCTGTTTATGAATTTATTTAATTGTGACGTACATAGTGTGACATACCTAAATCTTGAGTGGATGATGAACTATGTATGTGTGACTTGCATACATTGATGTAAGTAAAAGCTTGAGTTCAAATAGGTAAGGAACTGGAAGTTGGTGTATTTAGTATACAACTTCTGCAATATGTAGCATCATTCACAACAATAGAATTCATAGCTTGAGACATAAGTAAATGATATCCTCTCATTGGCATTACATGGTTGATGAAAAGTAAATTTGATCATGGATTGTTCATCTTTGTGATGAAAGAGTTTATTACTATTTAATAGTAATTGACTTTTCATGAAGTAAGATGTAATGGTTATCATGAGATAAAATAGGATTATATTGGGAGAACAGATTTATCCCCAAGAGATTAAGGATATTATCACACCCAGTTCACATTAAAGTCCCAAAGTAAAGGGAGAGTTAGGAGTTAATTGAATAAAATAGTAAGTTGACGAGATCTACTGGAAAACCTAGGAATTTTGGTGGCTAAATAACAAATAATTGGGTTCCAATTTTGGTTCAGTTAAGTTAGAACCGGTTGGTTCCTTCGTGGGAGACAAAATTGTTGGAAAAACGAGTTTGGAAAATGCAGCAAAAACTAAATTTAGGACAAAACCAGAGTTTTAAATTTTTTTCCAAAACAAAATATTGATTGTGATATCTAAAGTAATAAGCACATAATCAAAATTGTACATTTTCGATTCGTTTAGGATGAGCGCTTCGGCCGAGTAGTCTTCTTTGCTATCCTCAAGCTCACGTTTGCCGAGTGTAGGGTCGTTTCGAATTAGAAAAAATTTTCACAATAATTACCAATGGGGTATTTCGAAATTTCTCTAAACTTTTGGGTCGAGTTGTAAATCAGAAAAATATCTCTAGAAATTTTCTTGAATAATCTCTTCAGAGAATTTTCTCTTTACAACTTTCTCTTGAATTCAAGTGTGTAAATAATTACCCAAAGCTCTCTTTATATAGGGAGAGTTTAGAGAGTTCAACTATGATTAAACTTAATCAATTTAATATTAAATTTAATCTAATATTTGTCTTGATAAATATTATATTAATTTAATATTAAATCTTAATAAAATAATAGAATGTTTATCTTGTAGATAAACATTAACTTAAATTTAATATTAAGATAATCACTTTAATATTAAATTAATAAAATACTATTAAGATAGATATTAAATTAAATTTAATATTAAATTATTAAAATAATATTATTTTTGGACTAATTAATATGAAATCAAATTCTCCGGTAGAATTCCAGTAGGAGTGTAACTCTTCCACTGCTCAACCACCGATGACCAATCGCTGCTGGCCACCGGGATGCCGTCGTCGTAGCCGCCGGCGCTGTCGTGTCCGGTTATGCAGGTGTGACACCCTTACGGCACTCCGAACTGGTTCGGTACGAGTTAATGACGACCCAGTCGGTCCGATTTAGCTACCGATTGGACCGTTGGCTCAGTTTGACATATCGACTTCTTATTTTTTAATTGATCAACTGTGGATAATCTCATACATATATATCAAAATTATTTTATAACATAATATAAAAATTATAAAAAATTATAAAACAAATATATAAGGATATGTGTAATTAAAATAAAATTGTCAGCCAAGGTCCCCAGGGTTTTATTTTTAGAAAATAAATGAAAAAAAGTTACATAGTTTTCACCAAAAGGCATTCCTTAGGTCTCCAACCGCCATCACTCCATCTTCTCCTCGTTGTGAATTCCTTTTGGAAAAATTACATTTAAGTCCTATGCCCGTTTCTAGCTCATAAGAATTTTATGAATTTAAAAATAGAAAATTGTATGACTTAACTGATATAGGAAATTGGTATGAAACTGAGTTGAATTATATCATATTATATGATGAATTGATGTTTAATTGAGAGCGATGGGATGTGAACTAACTATGTGATGAAATTGGAATTGGTTACTCTATTAACTGTAGAGGTTTATACTTCGGTATATCCGATGATGCACTTACGTGTTAGTATATTTACTTCGATTTATCCGATGATGCTCTTATGTAACACCTTATACATGACCCGATTGTCAAGTTCGGGTAGCAGATGTCACACTTAAACCGAATTACTTAACAATATAATTGACTTGACTTATTTACTAACTCATACAACACCAAACTTAATCCATATTTATCACGTGACTTTATTCCAATCTCTTAGCTATCAATCACGTTTTATGAATAAACATCCAAATAACTTTTTATTATAAGAGTAGAAGAATAAGTTGATTTCAATTTTCACAATCGTTTTGTTTACAAAAATTATGTATATACATATTTATATTATGCATCCTGAACTTGAATGTTGCTAATTACACTTAATCCAATCCCCAAGGCGTAGCCTCTAAGGGCCCCCTATATATGTATAATACGACATCGAAGAAACCTATATGGATTCCACGAGGCCCGGCTTGTCCCTTCTCATAATATCCCTATCAGTCTTTGATCCTACAATCAAAGGAAACCCCTTATAAGTTCAAATGAACTTAGTGATATTTCTCACATTAATTATTAATGAATAACTCATGTTATCACAAGTATAAATATTTGATGCACGTAAGTGAACTCCCTAAATTTCCTATAAGCTTCTGCAATTTAACTGGCATAGTTAATGTCTATATGATTTTCTTGAATGAATCATGGAATGATATACTGGTGGTAGATTCAGAAGCAATCATACTCTTTCGGACAACCCTTGATTGACTTTATTGGTCAAGCTTCATCTCATACTTTTATTCTACATTGCTGCTTTGACTCTTCAAAAGATAGCTGCAAAAGCAGATACCTAGATTTTTTACTACTTTGGCAGACTTGTAGGCGTTCTGTTAAAAAGGCAGAACCTCAACCTGATTTCACTTCGAATTCGGCATCAATCTATTACGTTATATAGACTTCCCCTTCCTTATAACTTAGCTTGTGCCTATACCTTTTTTTTACAAGAATACCCATTTACTAACATCCTCATAGCTGGCCTTTGAATATAACATTTGGTTGGTAGTTAAGCACCATTATTCCCTTACGAAATTGTATTTGTAAGATAACCCTACCGGGCTTTCCTAATTTAGACCATCCGAATAGATATTCCCAGCAACAGATAATCCCCAACGGACTATCTCCTCATTAGATTGGATAAGGCAGACTTCCTATTTTAAAGATAGCCCTTAGCAGATTTCCCAACACTAGATAGTTCTAACAGACATCCTTTTTATTTGTTAGTCTTTGGCGGGCCTTGTAGAACAGATAGTCCCTGATGGATATTCCACTTAAGATAGTCCTTGGCAAACGTTCCACTGAAGATAGTCCTTGGTGGATTTCCCTTTTTTGGCGACCTCTTTGCCAATAAATACTTAGAACTAACATTTGGAGAAAATTTTCGTTTTCTCATAACCAAAGTTGGCTTATTCGTTACCTCTGGCATACTCTCAATAGAAAATACCTATTTGTAAATACTTTGAGAGAAAACCCCCTTTCTCTACTTTTATTCACGTACAAGATGCCTTTACATGTTCCTCTTGCCTTCGCATCTTGGCGTGGCCTCTTGTCCGCACGTTTGCTGACGTTCCTTGATGCATCATAACTGTTATGAAGAGCTTTTCATCATACGATTCACATTGCGGTCTCCGCGAGTATGCCCTATCGGGCTTCCATGTTTACTGTCTTGGAGAACTTCATTTTGCCAAAATGGAAAAATCTATCCTCAATTGAATCATACCATGGCTAGCCATTGAATTTCGAATCTGAGGAGTCAGTAAACCATTTCTATGGTGTCGCTCCGTAGAGCTAGTAGATCATTTTCATGATGTCTCTCCATAGAACCAATATATGTTTATATAAAGATGAAAGTGTTTTGGCATGAAATGGCAATAGATTAGGTCATGAATTGAATTTGAAATGAATGTATGCATTTGTTTAATTTGTTTTAAATTGACTTGAATCATAGAAATACCATTGAATGTTTCCACTTAGCGTACGATTTGTTTTCTCTGTGCGCAGGTGTAGTCGATCCTCGAAAGTACGAGTAGTAGATCCAACATTCAGAAGACGACCCCTGACTCAACAAAGTTTGTATAATTTCATTTCGTTCTAAGTATGACATGTACCTAGGTTTAGTCAATTTTGGTATAATACTATGTTTATATATGCTTATGAATTAGAACTTTGATGTATGAAATTAGCCAATTAAATGAAATGTGGATATGAATTCCATACATGGTTTGAATGGTATTAAATACTGCAAATGTCAATGGCTTTGGTGAATAGGTATATATGCTTAGGATTTTGAATGAATTATACTAGATAGTTAACTTATAAGTGATATGACATTGGAATGTTGTTGAATAAAGTGTTGTAGTTCATGAATGGATACTTGAAAATTTTTGCTTGAAATTATAAGTTGAATGTGAATAATGTTTGTTTTCTAAATTGTAAGTTGATGTTTATTTAAATTTTGCAAAAATAATTTGTCACATCGTAACGAGATCATGTTGCCATGCCACAGCGTGACGCCAGGCTTGGGTCGCTACAATGATACCTACTCAGTATGTTGCGTCGTGACGAAGAACCTCCTAATGTCGCGACGTCAGCCCAACATTTTGAAATTCTTACAATTTTGTCCTATTTGACCTCGAGTTAGTATTAGAGCTCTCGTAAGCTCGTTTAAGACTTGAAAATAGTTATATATGGTATTATATGTATTTATTGATTGATTAAAATTAATCATTTAATGATATAATTTGATTTTAATTAGATCGTAATTACTCTGGCAACGAATGCGACAACCTGTAGCTTGAACCTGACGATCGGGTCAAATATGGGGTGTTACAAACTTTTCCTAAAAATAAATTCATTTTCTAAAATTTATTTTTCAAAAACTATTTTCAACTTAAGTTTAAGAAACAAAAATTTACATTTCATATGAATGATCCGATCCTATCCATATATTTACCTCTCGACTCCTCAGTTGAGTAGCCGTAACATGTATAATTTCAAAGCTTTGAAAATAAGTTCATTTAAATATATTTGCATGGTTCACTACAAAACATAATAATATTTACATAACATCATCACAAACCTATTCAATAATAATAATAATAGTTGTTATGAATATCTTATTAAGTGGATGTCCATCATGATCAAGATAAAGTTTTAATGTACTTTAAATTCTAATAGTTATTAGAATTAGATCCCTACTTCTTTTATACTTCTTGTGCCTATAAATAGAGACTCGATGAAACATTGTAATCATCCCTTTTGATCAATAAAGTACATCCTCTATTTCTTTCATATTTTATTTGTTCTCTATTCTCTCCATCTCTCTTTATTTTATAACACGTTATCAGCACGATGATTTTTTATTTTTTTCAAAATCTTTCAAAGTAGTCCCATAGATCAAATTCTTTTTCACCTTAAACTTTCACCCTTACAACTTTATCTTCGGGATGTTGAAAGATTCAATCTCAAAATGGATTGTGATTCTTATTCTCGATCTTTGATTTATTGTACAAGCATGGGTAAAGGATAGCTTTGGTAAGAAATTTTTATATTTCGACCATATTTTCTGTTTTAATTAAGGTATGACTACTATTAATTTTTATTTGGCATAAATTTCACATTCTGATGGTATTTGATTTTTGCCTTTTTAGGTTAAAAGTTTTTATATAAAAGACATAATTATTGATTAGATATGGTATTATTTTTCTTTTTTATTTTTTAATTAAGTTATATTATGCGTAAAATTTTTATGTTTAAATTTTTTTCTTGTTATTTATTCTTGAAATTTTATTAAAATTATGGTGGAAAGTGTTATTAACCTATCATTGTTGATTAAAGGAAATTTGATAGGATCTATTGAGTCTTATTAACTTGCTATTGTTGAATGATTGTATAATATCTTTTAAATTGAACTTATAGATATTTTATTAGCAAGAAAAGATTTTATAACATATATGTGGTATTGAAATTTGGTTCTATGTGTATCGGATAATTTTCAAGCATCGTACATGAAAATTTTGGTTATTTATTAAATGATTTTTACTATTAGATTATAAATGTTATTATGAAAACAAAATTGTTTTACTACTCGTAATAGTGCTCGTGATAATAGTCAAAGTGATGACAATGATGTTAAAAATCTTCAAGTATATTTTACTATGTTTTATTTATTATATCATGTTTATTATAATTGGATACTAATCATGACAACATGAATAGATGGATTATGATTTGAAATCTTGCGCTTGTTTGCAATTGTGATTATGTAATAAAAATCTATTGGGATGTTTATAAGTCCATCCTACTAGATTTGTTGCATTCCCGGAATGAATGTAAACATAAATAAAATAAAAGATATATACTCATGGACCACTAAAAGTGGGAACATAGTAATAAATAAGATATCAATGAGAGTTCTCAAGATAACTTTTCAAAGGGTAAAGATAACTTATGTTATCAATGTGATATGAAAGATTATTGGTCACATATGTGGTGTATGCCCAAATATTTTGTTTCATATAAATCAAAAGAGTATTGGGTTATTTATATTCTGAATCGAACTCAGGACCTCTCGCACTCTAAGCGAGAATCATACCACTAGACCAAATGCCCTATGTTTGAAGATTTTGACATATTCCCTTAAGCGAATATTGCATATAATTGTTTGGAATTTTTTTTTATTGTTGACTTGGTGACATTATAATATTCACATTGATTTAGACATTTCCAGTAGTAAATGTCACAATTGCACTTATATGTGGATACAAAGTAAAATGAATGATAGTAAAATTATTATTTTGTTACAATTTAGTACAATTGAAACATATGTTAAAGTAAACCAGAAGTTTACTATACAAATGCATTTACTACTTGGCGTGACTAGTAAGACCATCCTGGATCATATATTATGCGAAAATTAATTAAGAATTCATATGGACATTCATTAAAGAACCAAGAGATTCTTTAATTTAAAAGAATTCTCATATGTTGCGAATATGGGTCCATTAATCCACCAAGTGGATGGTTTTGATACTATATGATTTAGGTAAAGGCATCTACAAAATAATCACATATGTGTTATCAATTTGCAACCTGTCTTTTGCAAGATTGCTTGTTTAAATAATTAATTTCAGACCATGCAATTAAGAAAATTCATCTTGCTAATATTGATGAGTTCATATCTCAATCTTTTATTGATTGAGTTTGAAAAACTTTTGTAAAAGTTTGTGCATAATGGTATAGAAAAATTATTGATTAAACACCTCTGATTAATGTCTAAACCATTACTTGTGAGAACTAAACTTCCTATTTCAACATGAGATTATGTTGATTTACGTGTTGTACACATCAAGCCAATAAGTTATAAAAACTCCCCATTACAATTGGTTTTTGATCAAGAGCTAAATATTTCTCATTTTTGAATTTTTGTATGTGCGTATATGTTCTAATTACTCCACCACAATGCACAAAGATGAGTGAATCCTCAAAGAAAGTTGGGAATATATATTAATTACAAGTTTCTTTATATTATTAGATGTTTTGAATGTATTCGAGATTCAATTATGACATGATTTGTGATTACAATTTTGATTTGATAGTTTTCTCGACATTAGGGGGAGAGAAATAATAACTTGTAATGAGTTAAGGGGAGAGTAATTTGAACCAGAAGTTCAATAATGATAACTCATTACAAGTTAACTGTTAGATGTATTTACAAACTTAATGATAATAACCAAGTGTTATATACCATCTAATATTTTAATTTGAATCAAAGTCTAGTAGAACAATCAGTTAGAATAAATAATATATTGATCGGTTCCAAAGATGAAAATTCTTCTAGATGGTCATATAGTGGAGGTGGATGCTCCAGAAGAGACCCAAGACATAGCTAATAAGTAAAACTCTAGAAGAGATTCAGGTACCTAAAACTGAATTTTAAAATGATAAAAACAAGATATCTCGATAAGTTATGTCAATTCGAGAAAATGTGGAACCAAATAATAAAAGTGGTCAACAATGATTTTACATGCAATATTATGATTGAAATAATGAAATAAAAGGAGAATCTTGAATAAATCTATTGAGAAATATAGATATGGAATAAATTGATCAAAATAGAAAGATGCAACTTAAGTACAATTAAATTCGTGGAGTTTTTGGATCAGTAGTCCAAATATCTAAAGGTATAAAGCAGTGAGGGTGCAATTGAAGTAGTTTTGCAAAAGTGGAATAAAAATATGAAGTTTTTCGCTAAGTCCTGGCATTAATTATAAAAAGATATAATATTCTTTTGTGGTGGATGCAATAACCTTTAGATATATTATTAAATTGACAATTCATAAAAGATTTAACTTGCGTCTAATGATTATTGTTACAACCTTTTATGAATCACTATAAAGTAAAGCTTATATTAAAATCCTTAAAGGGTTTAAGATGCTAGAAGCATATTGAAATTCTCGAGAAATTGTTCATTTATATGAATTGAAATAATTTGAACATATGTGGTAAATTTGACTTAGTGAATAGTAGTTGAAGGATGATCATAAAATTATCCAAAATACTTATTTGTGTTTTTATAAAAGAATCATTATTAAAGTTTGTTATGATTATTGTTGAATCTCTGAAGAGATCAAAATATATTTCCCCCAAATTTCCCTCACTCGTGACTTTTAAAAGAATGGTAATATAAATGCTTATCAAATACATTCAAATAGTCATTTAAAAAACTAGTATTCAAGATTGAATACATAGAATATGAGAAAATATGTGATGCTTTCATTAAGGAGAGTAAATACGCGTAGCACTCTTTTTCCCTTAACCGAGGTTTTGTCCCATTGGGTTTTCCTAGTAAGGTTTTTAATGAGGTAACATATTATGCGTATTATAGATCGTGTACTTTTTTTCCTTCATTAGGTTTTTATCCCATAGGGTTTTTCCTAATAAGGTTTTAACGAGGCACATTATCTACCAATGAACATCCAAGGGGGAGTGTTATGAATATCTTATTAAGTGAATGTCCATTATGATCAACATAAAGCTTTGGTGTACTTTAAATTCTAGTAGTTATTAGAATTAGATCTCTACTTCTTTTATGCTTTTTATGTCTATAAATAGACCCTGATGAAGCATTGTAATAATCTCTTTTGGTCAATAAAGTACATTTTCTAATTCTTTCATATTTTCTTTGTTCTTTGTTCTTTGTTCTTTATTCTCTTCATCTCTCTTTATTTTAAATTAATATACTCAATTTTTACATTTATCCTACATGCATGCAGATATATATTTATTAGTCAAATCAAATCAATGAGCATTAATTTAAAGAGATTTTATTAAAGAGATTTTAATTTTCCAACAAAACAGATACTTATTTACTGTCGTCGGCAAAAGCCATCAACCATTATTTTTTTGTTTATTAAAGAAATACTATCAATTTCTCTTCTTTTTCTCTCTTTTTCTCTTCCTCCCTCCTTCCCAAGTCTTTTTTATTTCTTTCAAGTGTCTTTGGTTTTCATTTTCTAAAACACGTAAACCATCATAAGTCTTTTTTTTTCCCATTTTAATTTTCTTCTTCTTCTTCTTTTGCTTTCTCCATGCCCCCCATTTAAATCATCCTTTTTCGAAAAACAATCAAAAAAAAATTTTCGGTGCCAATAGAGAGAAAATCATTTTTTTCTTATTTGCTTCTTTTGTTTAACGTTCTTTTAACTCATTTAAAACTTATTTTTCTCAAGACCATGTTAAAGATGAAAGTAGATTGTTGCGAAGACCATCACAAAAGGAAAAAGAGCAAGTTATTTTTTTTACTGAAAATGGGTGTCGACTACCGCAGTCGCGGCACCCCAAAAAAATTCAAAAATTTTGAAAATGGATGTCAGCCACCTGGTACACAACACCCAAAAAAATTTATTTTGTTATACTCGTATAACATGTAATTTAGAAAACATGTATGAAAAAAAATACACATAGGTGCCGGCCATTGCACTACCGACACCAAATTTTTTTTTTTTTATGTTTGTTCCAATCATTAACTAATGATTGGGGGAATTTTTATATGGGTGCCGACCATGGGGTGTCCAAAACCCCTAAACACTGTTCATTTCAGGTCATTCGATGATTGTTTTTTAACCTAGATTATTATTGTAAATATTTTATTGTTTTCGGTTAGTTTGGTAAAATAGCCCAGAAGCTCCTGTACCGATTCAGACTGAATCTGATAAGGAATTTATTGTTTACAGTAATGCTTCACTTAATGGATTAGGTTACGGACTAATACAAGAAGGCAAGGTTATTGCTTATGCCTCCTGACAATTGAAATCGCATGAAATAAATTATCTAACACATGATCTTAAGTTAGCAGCTATTATTTTTTGCTCTGAAGATTTGACGACACTATCTTTGCGGTGAAAAATATCACGTGTTTACCGATCATAATCTTGAGATCCATGCTGCAAATTGTTAAGTTGCATTTCATTTATACCGCTAAAAATCCAAATGCAAAGCACAAACAAAAACTCACCTTTAACAAAAACATTTTGCAAGAAAGAAATCTTCTATTAATTCGATTGAATCAGAACTCAATCAAGTAGAACAGTTGATTAATTCTAGTATAAAGCTGCAATGGAATATGACATAAATGCACCCAAAAGGAAGCTTACCCATACTGAATTCCAAACTTTTTAGTCCTAGCTCCCATTTCTTAACCACAACTGGCTTACTTTGGATATGCCAAGGACTATTCTCTAATCTCTAGAACCTAATCCCTAGCCTCCAAAGATGAAAATGGAGCAATATTGACAAATCCAATTTCCCACCTATAACATGGATACCAATTTTTGCAAAGCTCCAAAATTAGGGTACTTGTCAGGAAATTGAACCACGGGAGAATTTTCTCATACCTGAGCACCAACGTTAGACACACCATTGTAAATATAAGTAGGAAAATAATCCAATGTCTAACTTGTAGAAGGGGTAAAAAGCTTCCTTTAATTAAGCATTCTTCCCTCAATGTTCTCATCTTCATTTTCCAAACCCATCCTCAATCAAACAATCCCACAAACAATAGTCCTCATAGAATCACAATCAATAGTTCAATCAAGAAAACAAAAAGAAATCAAGGTCGAAACAACAAATATCAGAAGAAAATATCCTAGAATCAGCACAATTCAAGAAAAAAGAAAAAGAAAAAATCAATCAAGACGCAAGAAAAATCTCAAATGTGATATTCTTGCTATCATACGCAGAGAGCTTTCTTACTGAGCTCCTATTGTTATGTCTGCAATAGTTCCATCACAGAGCTAAAACTTTGATCCAAACTTGAAAGAAAAAAAAGTCACAAACGAGCAAGGCTTCAAGTTGAGCTCTACTAACTCTAGTTTCACTGTGCCACCAAGGTTTCATGGGATCTTCCGTGTGCATTCATCACGGGCTTAGATGCACAGCTCCTCTCAACTAGTTATAGTATTCTTTCTCAAACTTGTTAGATTAGAAAGTTGTTGATTTATTTGGAGCATGTTACTATGAGTATTCTCCACTCACTCTATCACTAAGATAATGCACTTGCATTACAGGCTGCGTGGTATGAGAAAAGACGATCTAAATATCCATGATTTAAAAAGTAGACAATATTTGAAGATTTGTACTTTCATAATTATATTCATATATAGAGGTTGAACATAAATATAACTAACAAAAGACACTAAAATATTTCTTGTAGATGTACAATTTTACTGGATATGTTCCCTTATTGTGCATTGAAGCGAGTTGCTTAAGCACTTGCCAAGGTTCCTTGATGAAATTGTGTGGGAATTGTATCAATTTCGCTAGGCGCTGCACATTCATCTCCATCTTCCTCCGTTTCCCATAGGAAACTAGCATAAGCTGCATGCACATGGCTGTAAAAAAAAAAAGAGTCCCATAAATGAAAGCTTTCAAGCATACAAATTAAGAAACAAGAATGAAGGAAAAGCGCATTATGATTACCTATCTTGAGGAGAGACTTGAACTGCTCGTTCGAAGTAGCTTGAAGCTCTTTCTTCATCACGATGTAGCTCCCACACTAACTTTGCATATTGTGACAGTGTTTCGCCGTCTTTGGGATCTACTAAAATGGCTCGACTGTAATATTCTTCTGCTCCTTGAAGGTCTCTCTTTGACTGTTGAAAATGCTCAGTGATTATAAAAGAAAGAAGATGAAAAGGTCAAATTGACTGTAAACTAGTAATGAAAACTCTCACCTGATACAAAAACCGAGCATAGTTCCCCAAAAACAAAGGGTTCCCAGGATTTTCCTCCACCATCCTCTTGTAATACTCCTCAACTTCATGGTTATCGCCACCATCTCCGTTTTTGCCTCCCGAGTTAAACTCACCACCGCCGCCGCCGCCACCACCACCCCAACCGCCACCACTGCCGCCACTGATACCGCCATCCGTGGTTGTCCCAATCCCAAGCCCTCTCGGAAGAAACATTTCTTGACCCACACCAACATATTCTTTAACCTGCTCTTTCAACAATATATTCTCCATGCTGATAGCGTTGAATCCATGGCTACCACTGGCAGCCATTAACCTTTCTTCATTTTCGTTCAACACCTCTTCCTCTTCCTCGAAATCACTCTCTTCTTCTTCTTCTTCATCTTCTTCCTCACACCTCGCGCCCGATTTATAAAACGAAAAGGAAGGGATGGTTTGCAACATCAAGCACTTGTTGTTGTGCCTTGCAGAAAACTTCTTAGGTTGGTTCCGCTCGTAGAATTCATCATTGCCATCGCAAGCAGCATGGGCGAGCCCTTCCAAGTTCCCTTCAGATTGAGCCCGACGAAACCCTTTAAGCTCAAAATCAGAAAACTGATCAACAACAGAAGGAGATACCGGGGATGAGCCACAATAAACTACAGTAGAGAGGTGGACGGAGCCTGGAGAAGGATGAAACGAGAGCCTGTTATGGTGGGTGTGACCATGAAAAGAGCTCGACGGGTAATGCCTAAAGGGGCTGCTGGTTTCATAGTAATGATTGTTGTTGCTGGGACTATCAGCAGCTATAGAGGATACCAGAGATCCAAGAACTGGTGTTGAAGAACTTCTCAAAAGCATTCTTTCTGTTTTTTTTTTTCTTTGGTGATGGTGCTTCTGTGGTGGTTGGTTGCTGCTTTGGGGTGTTAAATTCTGTGAACAAATTAAATAGAGTGGGTGAAAAACTAGAACATCTTGTCTAAAAAACAAGCCAAAATGAATGAATTAGACATGCCCTTTTTGAGTTTGAAGAAAGACAGCAGCCTCTAAATAATTTCAGGAAAAGAAATGCAAAAATATTAACAAATTATTGGTTCCTCGCATAAAATAGGAAATGAACATGCAGCTTCCTGTTTGGTTAATTAGAATTTGATAGGGGTCTAATTCTGCTTTCACTCCCTCCATGCTTCAAATCATTCTATTTTTAATTTTAGGAATTTTAGTGAAGAATTTTTAAATTGGATTATTTGGAAATTTTAAAAATTAAAATAGTTAATATTACACACGTGATAAATCAAATAAGCAAATAAAAGTATTGTGTCTACGTTATTAGATTCTCAATTATGAATTTGAAATTTTAAGGTTCTTACTCACGTTTCCAAAGAATAGAGTAAAAGTGGATATTGTCTGCTTTATTTACACGGCTTTCTTGTAGCTTTGAATTCATCATATGATATTATTATTGAGAAAGGTAATCACGAATCCTAAACATGAAGAATAAAAAAAATCACATAATCTAATTGAATAGAATTTCCTTTATGGTATTATCAAATTAACTTCAATTATTAAATTATTGAAATTAAAAGTAAGGAAATTAAATTTGAAATATGTAAAGAATATAGGGATTGAAAGTATAATTAGATTTTTTTTATAGGAAGGTTTAAATTAATTTTCCCAATAAAGTTCATAATCATTTGTGTGGTGGAGGTTAGCTTTCGATTTGATCTTTATAAAGGAGAAAAACTGAAAAACATCAAGTTGTTCTCTTTTTTGTTTTTGAAGTCATTGAAGCTGTTAAAATAAAGGGGTAATATTACTTTTAGCCCCTGAACTTGGCAAGTAGGTCCATGTTAAACTTTGAATTTTTCTTTTTATCCATTTTTGACCTTAAGCCCATTCGATTAATTACCGTGAAAAAAAAATGGGGATAATGTAACTTTTAGCCCCTGAACTTGACAACTAGCTTCACTTTGGTATTTGTACTATTTTTTTTTCATTTTGGCACTTTAACTTGACAACTAGATCCATCTTGATCCCTGAACTAAAAAATTCTAAAAGTTTGGTGATATGACACATATGAAATTGTGCCACATTATCACTTGAAAAAAAAATTAAATGATGATGTGGTACAATCTCATAGTGTCATATTCAATGTTTTAATAACCAAACTAATGGTTGAACAAGTTAGACCACTAGTTCTTGATTCAACCAATTCGACCATTAGATCAACAATAATTAAAAATTCATAAAAATATAAAAAAAAGGTAATATCGGTTTTATATTTAATGTTGTACAATCTCAGAGTGTCATATTCAGTGTTTTAATAACCAAACTAATGATTTAACAAGTTAGACCACCAGTTCTCGATTCAATCAGTTCAATCAATTTGACCGTCGAACCAATAATAAATAAATAAATAAATAATCATAAAATCTATTAAAAATTAAATCGATTTTATATTTTTTTCAACTTATTTTAGATTTTTATGAATTTTTAATTATCTATTTAATTATTGCTAGTCTGACGATTGAACCAGTTGAATCGAAAACTGGTGGTTTAACTTGTTCAACTATCAGTTCGGTTATTAAAATATTGAATGTGACACTTTCAGATTGTATCACATTATCATCTAAACATTTATTTTATCAAACTCAAAGTGTCATATCATTAAACTTTTAAATTTTCCAAATTCAGGATCAAAATAAATCTAGTTGTCAAGTTTAAATACTAGAGTAAATAAAAAAAAGTACAAGTACAAAAGTGAACTTAGTTATTAAGTTTAGGGACCAATATGGACCTATTTATCAAGTTCATAGGTCAAAAGTTACATTATCTCTATTTTTTTCACGCTCAGCTAAATGAATAATGATTTTCAAGTTTAAGAGTTAAAATGAATTAAAAAAAATTCAAGGGCCAAGGGCGAATGGCCAAAAATTATATTATCCCAAAACAAAACTAAAAAACAAAAAGGAAACGACGTAGGCATATAGCACAGCTAATTGCATCCGCATTGAAAATTCACAGCTGGTCCGGTATTAGAGACCAAACCCCAGATGTCCATGTAATGAACACGTTTTAACAACGTTAGACACGTGGAGTTTTGAGGTCTTTACTCGGATTCATTGCCGGTGGGACACCTAATCATGCTCTGCAACCTTATAATAATGTAAGCAATTTGGACCTTTCCATTTTTGGAATCTTTCATCATTGAATTGTGGTCACCATTTACTTTATCATTACATCTGTCGCCATCATTATTTACTTATCATCAATTTTATTTTTTGAATTATTACTTCTTAAACCTTCCCACTTAAAAAATAATCATTTAGCTTTATTTAATTTTTCTTTTTCTTTTAATTCTTTAAACTTGTATTATTCATCAAATTACATCAAAATAGATTAAAAAAGTTAACATTTGTTAACTATACTAACATGACAGTCCAGCAATTAATTAATTTTACAAATTAAAAATAATAACTTTTACATATTTTTTATTTTTTTATATATGTCGCATCAATAGAGTTAATGAATGTTAATTTTTATTCATTTTAGTTGATTTGATAAATAACATAAATTTATGAATTAAAAGAGACGAAAATTTAAATGAGAGTTAAAATGACATTTTTAAAATTAAAGGGTCAAATAAATCATGCTACTTTTATTTTATTTTATTTTGTAAAAAATGTATGCAATAGAAACCATTCCTAGTATAAAAGGAAAAGATTGAAGCACGATTTAATAAATACTTTTTCCTTTAGGTATTCACTTACATTGGCATAAAATTAATTCTACATTATTTTACATCTTTTATATAATTAATATTTTAACATAATTTTTTATTTTAGAGTGACTTGACAAATAACACAAATTCAAAGGTTAAAAGATGTAAAAATTTAAATGAATTAAATTAGCATTTTATAAAGTTAAAAATCCAAATAAATCGTTATGCCATTTAATCCTAAAATATATTTATTTTCTTTTAAATTTTGGCATATAAATTACCAATATATTGATATTATCTTTATGTATATATATAATGTTAATCTCATACACTTAATTTTATTAACTACAAAATTATTTCAACATTATTATTATCATATTTAAAATAAAATTTTATTTATTTAATTAAAAACTAGATTTTTATTACTTTTAATTTATATAATTGACTTTATAGATTTATAATTTTATTAACTAATAATATACCCTGTTATTTTTAAATATAACTTTTGGAGATATAATCAGATTAATATACAATCACATTAAATAATATTCAATTAATATTACTTTTATTATTATCACATGATAATACTAATAAATTATTATTTTAATAATATAATTAATCATAAAAAGCATTTCCATCGACTTAAAAATCATTTTAAACTCATGCTTTTATATATTATAAAATTTTGAAAATATATAAAATTCCATTTTAATTGATATGATTAATTAATTTCTTTATTCTATTTTAATAAAATTAATTAAATGTAAGGTAAAAGATTATATTAATATTCAAATATTTTATTTTGAATAAGTACACCTATGTCTCTAAAAATATTCTTATAAATATTTTAAACTTTTCAACGTAAAGAATAATTATCCATAAATAAATATAATAATTAAAAACTATTATTTTCATGTATCCAATAATTTTCATTTGGATTTTACAATAAATTTCAATTAACTTTTGTTTGACAATTGTATTAAAAATAATTTTATCAATTACCCAAAAATTCAATGAATTTGGTTCAACCAATTTTTTGATAAATTTAGCCGGTTCGAATTCCCGGTTCAATGACGGTTCCATGCAATTCACTCAAAACCCAATCCAATAGCGTGAACTAGTACACCGGTCCATTCCCGATCCTAAATATTTAGTCCTGTAAGCTGAGAAAGAGCTAAGTCATCGATGATGATTGATGACTATGGCCCAACAGAATTTTCTTTCCATAAAAAACCGAGCAATTACAACAAATATATCAAATCATTAACAATTACATCCCAATTAGAGATCATTCAAAAATTCTTTTTCTGGAAACATGCTGAAATTTAGTTGACCAGTTGATAAAAAATGTCATGGATGATAACATCAAGGAAATTCACTTTTTTTTCCTTCACAGAACGTTGACCAGTTTAAGATTCCACAATCACATTAACATTGACCAGTTTAAGGCTCAACAGAAATTTACTTGTTTCCTATACGGTAAGTTCATTTTCATGGGAAAATAGGATAGCATATTAATGCCCAAAGCAGCACATTCAAATCAAATGACTAGTTTCTTAGAAAAGGTAACATTCATAACATACAACAAAACTTAGGCTATGGGCGCAAAATCAGTTAAAAATTAACACATGCATTCAGTTCACTCTTTGCCTTACGGATTAACAGGCAAAAATGGTATGGGAACTTACTGCTGTGATTGATGATGATGACCGGTATCTGAATCTTGTTCCATCTCTTCGGCATCCTCAAAACGTTGATCATTGATTTGAAGCTGCAAGTTTTTTGCAGAAATGAGACAATCCCAAGAAGCAAAGCAAAAACGGAAGTAGAAAATGTATATAACAAAAAAACAGATATATACATAAAACAAAATTTGCAGTTCCAAAAGTTTTATTTGATAAAGTTTGAAGCATTAGGATTTGCTAGTGTTGGCAAAATTAATTTACAGCCAAATAGGAATGAATTTCACAATTCCAGCACCACGTGGAATGAACAGTAACTAGCATACCTCAAGAACACTGCTAGCTAGGTCATGGTGACCATTTGAATGACCGATTGTGTTTGTTGGATTCTGGGAGAAATGCCATTCCACATCATCACCAGCTGGAGATACAATATGTGATTAGAGATGTAAAGAGCATGCAAGCATATAAGGAAACCATTGAGAGAGGCAATCAAGAAGGTATTCGTGTTGTCTATCCCATACCTCCAGCTTCATCTTCCAACTGATCAGCACTAAAAATCCAATTATGTCCCTCTTCTTCTCCTTCTAAATAAGGTATAAACAAAAACAGTAAATCGCCATTCAGTCACTGAAAGAAAAAAATGTCCATACAACAGAAAATACATTTCCTGATTTATAACTGGAACTCACCTTCAATAGGCTCCGGATTTAGTTCAGCGCACTCACAGAATACTTGAAAAAGAGTATCCACTTTTACAGAACATATACATAAGTCAGTATTCATTATCACTAAAGACAGAAACAACAAACTAAGAACTAGTAGAAGGAAAAACTGAATCATACACACATTGGTTAGCATCTGAAGGAATAAACCTCATCTCTCTGATCTTGGACAAATCTAAAACCTCGCTACATTCAGAATCCGAGTCCTCAGACTCATCTTCAACTTCATCAGCTTCAGTTTCAATCTTCAGACAAAAAGACCTTAATCAGAGAACATATAAAGGGACAAAAGAAGCATGCTAATATCAGACCAAAAATAGTTCAGGGCATAAAAGCTTTATAATGGAGGAAAAAG
The DNA here is from genome assembly GCF_025698545.1 of Gossypium raimondii. Taxonomy (NCBI): domain Eukaryota; kingdom Viridiplantae; phylum Streptophyta; class Magnoliopsida; order Malvales; family Malvaceae; genus Gossypium; species Gossypium raimondii. The sequence goes on along the minus strand of NC_068571.1, from coordinate 4,465,752 downwards.
AAAGAGAAAGAGAGGGCTTCTTTACTACAAGCTACACTGAATATCCCCATTGAAAATATACAGAAGTAATGACAATGCATTCTAAAGTATAAAATTGAAACTTTATTTATGATAAAAAGTTGGTATTCCTAAAGTATAATAGAGTTTTCTGTATTGTTTAACTTTTTTTCCACCCAGAAATTTAAAAAAGCAAAATGAGATAATTAGATATTTGTTACAAAATTAGGCTGGCAGCTAAATCCCAAATTGAACTCAATACCTCTAAACATCATGTCAGTTTAAAACTAAAATAACTACCAAGATTTAAGATTTGGAGCCACTGCATTGCTAGATTCATCAGCCTAATTGTACGTATCAACAATCCATAATAAGTTCTATTTTCCTTTCATTGCACTAAACAACCAAATTTAAACTAGTACCCAAGCTATCAACCAGCCACATAGAAACAAGATCATGTTGTTTTATCCATGAGCATGATTAACTAAAAACGTCATCAGAAAATCAAAGACCATAAAAAAGAAAAAAGAAATTCGAAAAAAGAAAAGCATAAGAAAACCTGAGTGTAAATACAGGGAGAAGGGTAAGCCTCGGGGTCCCTTGAAACGGCGTGCAGCGACAGAGACAGGAAATAAACGGCGTAGCCCTTTTCTCTGTCCAATTCACTCAGCCAAATCACTTGCCTGGAACCGCCCAAACCAAAAAAAAAAATTATGAATGGTCAGTTTAAATACCATTGAAATGATGATGATTACATGCAAGAATTAGAGTAAGAAGGTACCTGGTGGTTATGTAGAGAGTGCCCGGGGATTCTGGGGCACGGTCACCGACTGCAACGGAGACGGAAGGTTGGACGTGAACAAGCTCCTCACCGTTATCTGTATCGAGAATCGGCTCTCCGGACCCGTTTCCAGCTCTTGCCGTGAAGTGCCTGAGCCCTACCGCCATTATCTCTGATGGCTTTAGCTTACTGTGGGTTTTTCTAGGGTTTTCGCTTTGGTGGGGTGGAATTGAATCGTTTTAAGACTTAAAGATTATCGGTGTAGCTTTATTGGTCGTTATATTAAAACGATTTTAAGTTTTTAACCCCCTTGTATGCTATTTCATTTTTTCTTCTTCTACCCGTTTTAAAAATAAAAATAAAAATAAAAACTTTTTCTTCTTCTAATAATTATTCCCTAAACTTTTACTTATTTTAGTCACCTGATTATAAAAAGGGCTTGAGGATATTCAAACTTTTCAAAAAAATAATTAAACCCTTTTTTTAATACTAATTTGAGTATTTGACTTCTCAAAATATATTCAGAATGCCTCAAACTTTTAAAAAAAAACAATTAAACTTTTACTTTCTTTTACACTCAATTGGTTACTTGAACTGTCAGTATTAAAAAAATCTTTTGACCATTAATTTTAACAATTGACCGTTAAAATTAGTCACCCCTAATTTTTTTCAAATAAAGCTACCATGTGTTACAACCACGGCGTGACATATGACAAAAGAATTATAAAAAATAAAATTTAATACAAGTTATAAAAAGTTATTAAATTTTATAAAAAAATAAATGTTAGAAAAAAAAATTATAAAAAACGTAAAAGAAAATAAAAAAATTGCAAAATTTATAAAAAATCATAAAAAAATTATAAAATGCATCAAAAAGACCTACAATCATTAACTTTAACCATTGACCGTTAAAGTTAACGGCTCTCATTTTTTCAGTTAAAGCCATCATGTGCCGCAATACAGAATAAAATGTGGCAAAAAATGATAAAAAATAAAAATCAATAAAAGATATAGAAATATTACAAATTATTTATTTTGGTATGATACTTTTTATAATTTTTTTTACGATTTTTATAACTTTTTTCTAATTTTTAAATATTTTTATATTTTTTACTAAAATTTAATAATTTTTAGATTGTAACATGTGGTGCCTTTAATTGAAAAAAGTTAGGGACGGTTAACTTTAAAGATCAACTGTTAAAGTTAATGGTCAAATACATTTTTGGTGTATTTTGGCAGTTCAAGTACCCAATTGAGTACAAAAAAGAACAGGAGCTTTTTTTTTTTTTTTTGAAAAAGTTTGAAGGCATTTTTTATGCATTTTGAAAGTTATCCAACTGAGTGCAAAAAAAAAAGAACTTAACTGCTATTTTTGAAAAAGTTTGAAAGTTTTTTACACCCTTAAGCCTTATAAAAATTTTCATTTTAATCAGTAAACTATTTAAATATTTTTTAGTCGCTATGCGGTTAACTATTCCCTTATTTGTTTTAAAAACTAGGGATCTCGTACTTTACATTTTCATATTATTGAGTATTTACGAAATAGTATAAAAAAGTGCTTCAAATCATTGTTATATGACTCGAACCTATTCTAAAAAACCTCGAGACATTTCAATTTGTTTGTTAACATAGACAAAATCATAAAAACCTTTGAAATTATTTTAATATTGAACATTGAATATATAGTAGTTCTAAATCAAATCTCTTCGGAAAAAAGATCTTTGGTAGCATGTTTCAATCCCTAACTATACACTTCACATGTTTCTAGAGATTCACATGGCATATCAAATGATACAAGTTTTGGATTTGAATGGTCACTCAACGATATGAGTGTTTTTGTTTTGGTCACCCAACTATAATTTTTTTCAATTTAGTCACTAAAGTTTTTGAAATTAGATTTTTTATTGGTCTAATAACAAATTTAGCTCTTAATATTTATACATTCTATCAATTTTGTCCTAATTCTAAAAAACCAATAAAGTTAGCCTAAGAATTCTTACTTTTCAGTTTTTTAATTTTCAGTCCTCACTACATGGTAATTGTTAAATTCATGAAGTTATGTTATTTCCCAAATCTGGCGTGACAAACATATTATCATATATATAATTCCATGTTAGCTTATTATTTTCACATATTACGCGCTAAAAATGTTGTTAATGGATTAATGACTATCATTTTGTGTCAACGCAGAAATTTAAAATTTTGAAAAGTAAGGGGATTTAGAATGATCCAATTGGAGAATATAGACTAATCTACAACTGTGCGCGTAGTACACAAATAGCAATTGAATTTAACTAAATAGATTTAACTGCTATTGTTTGAGTCGGGACTAATATTAAAATTTTGAAAAGTACATGGATTAAACTTGACCAATTCAAAAGTAGACTAAAATTAATCAAATTAAAGTATAATGACTAAATCTATAACTTTCATAAAGTAAAGGGACTAATAGTAGAATTTAACGATTAAAAATACAACACAATAATATTTGGACCCAATATCTCAAAATACTTATTCCTCTGACTTTATTATTTCAACCAAAACCAAGTTTTGTTTTCCTATAAATTTGTTACTATCCACATAGTGTGCCACAATTTAATTTTTATTAATTATTTTAAAATGTTACCACTATTTTTATCTATCTATCTATTGTATCTTTTATATTTATATCTAAACTTATACTAAATATTAGATAATTGACTGATTTACTATCATTCATCAACTAAATCCCACTCAATTGAGAAATTACCAAAAGCACTTTCATTCTATAAATTAAGAAATATTATTTTGAATATATAAATTATCAAAGTTTAGGAACAAAATTGAGAAAAGTTATCAACAACTAAATGTTGTCCTATCACGTATAAAATTTATAAAAATCAATAATTAATGTGCCTTGAACCTAATACTAACATGGTTTCCAAAACGCTCAATTTTACCATTTCAATCAAAATGTCTTTGTTTTTTTTTATTTTATTTTGTTGCGTAGTATGCTTTTCACCTAAAATCGTGATTGTGTTATAAATTGAAATACTAAATGTATTTACAAACAATTACACTCAATTTTTTTATTTCATAGTATGTTTTCACCCAAAATCATGATTGTTCTATAAATTGAAATACTAAGTGCAATTACAAACAATTACACTCAAATTTAATTACTAAGTGGCTTTACAAACACTATCTAAGTGTCTAGAAGTGAATATCCTAAGAATTTTTTTGGCTTATAAGTCCAAAAAATCCTTAAAAAATCAATTAAGCACATTAAATATGCATCCAATTAAACCTTTTGATCAAAATTAAATACAAATATTAAATCTATAATTTACACAAAATAAAATTTCTAATAACAAAATTTAACCTTAATAAATTTGAAATAAATAGGATATGATGATTATATCCAAATGAAGTGTAACATCTCTAACCCGAATCTGTCGCCGGAACAGGGTTACGGAGCATTACCGGAGTTCACAAATTAATTATCAAACATTTCATTTCATCTAGCATTCATATTAGAAACCAATCAAAATCATATATATTGTCCCTTAAACGAACCTTCGAGGTCCCAATTATGCATTAGAAACAAATAGGGACTAAGTCGAAAATTCAGAAAATTTTTCGGAATATTTAAAATTTTCAATACTGCAGGGGTCACACGGTTTGGAGACACGCCCGTGTCTCAGGCTGTGTGGGCATTTGAAATCGAGACACACGGCCGTGTCTCAACCCGTGTCTGTGCTCGTGTGAGTATATTGACTTGGGTCTCTGTTTTGTGCAAATTTAAGATACAGGAGACACATGGCTGTGTCACCTGGCCATGCGTCACACACGGTTGAAACACACGGCCGTGTGATTTAAAGTGTTATAAGATTAAATAATTTTGTTGGGATGATGGGATGCAGTGAAAGGAAACATGGTCAGATTTTATTCTTTATAGAGTTTAAGTATTTAGTGTATTTGAACAACATTTTTTGTGTTGATTAATGAAATTAAAAAATAAAAGAAAATGGTTTCACAAAAAACTTATTTAGGATATGGTTAAGGAAATTAAAAGTTGCATTATTATTATTTTTAAAATTAAATAATAGAAGAATTAATTGTTTTTAAAGGATAATACAAGAAAAAGAAAGTAACAAAAAAATAGTTTTTTTGCCGGTCGAGTTTTAACTTGATTAATATGTGCATTGTTATAAATACAGGAAGAGATGAGGTCGAGGGGCTATGGGATCAGAACCTATAATAAATAATGAGATTGTTAAAATCTTTTACAAAATTAAAGATAAAAAAGTAAATGAATATATATCGATAAATACAAAGATAAATAAATTATTTATCTTAGATAAAAATAGAATGACTTATCTCCCATTAGAAATAATCACAATAATCTATATCATTTATAACAAATATCTCATTAATAATTTAAAATTTTAAATGATTACTATTTGATATATTAATGGAAGCGAATAGTTATCAAGAAATTGAAATTCGAATAAATTTTTTAATTAATAGTAAATTAAATTATTAATTTTTTTGGTGAATTATAATAGGATGGCAAAGTCTTACTAGCAACACAACTAATATGACTCGAACCCAAACTATGCTTGAGACGATGAACACCTTAACTATCAGGTCAACATATGAATTCAAATTAAATCAATAATTTTTCGAAGGGACCAATCTTTGAACTGAAAATGAAAATAGCATCAAATTGAACAATTAAATGAAAAGAGGGAACAGAATACCCAAACAAAATACTGTTTGTGTGGTCATAAAAATTATTTATTAATTAATCAATAATGTATGATTGGCAAATTGGAGAAACACACGTGTCCATTTATATAACTGCCTTAAACCCTTCGGAACTTTTAAACTTTAAGCGGGAATGTAACTGAAAACAGAAACGATTCTTTGTCTCTCTCTCTATATAAACCCTCTCGTCACTGAAGAAAGATTAGAGTTTGTTCTTCTTTTGCAAGGTATTTTCTCTGCTTTTTAAAAAAAAATTTATTTTAGTATTTTCCAAGGTATTTGATTTTGAATCATCAATATCAGAGAACAAACAAATTTAAGTTTTTTTTTTTTGCTTTTTAAGTTGTTGATAATCTTTGAAAGATTTTCATTAAACCTGCTCTTTGTTAATCCATCTTCATTTTTTTTTAATTTTCGTTTTCGTTTGCATTTCTTGATAATGTTTTGTATGTATTACATAAAATTTCAATTTTGATACATTAGGTCGTCCAGGAAACCAAGGTGTCGAAGATCTAACAATGAACGTTAAACCGGTATAGTATAAATTTCCCCCTGTTTTTATTTTTAGTAAACCGATAAAAAAGAGAACTTTAGCATTTAATTGTGATAATTTATGGGATTTTTAACATACTTGTCTTCTTTGGAGTCGTGGTGCAGTTTCCTGGACCTTCGTGTATTCGCTTATATGCATATGAGGATGATGAAGACTTTGTAGATGAAGGTTTTGCAGAGAAGAAAGGCAAAGACAAAGGTAAAGGCATTACTGAATGCAAATACAAGGGAACTTCTTCAGCTGAGTTGAAAACGTTTGGAGGACAACAAATGCTTTCTGCAGAGCAAACAATTCCCCGTAGAGATCTTTCGGTTGCGTTCAAAACATATAAACGACAACTCAGTAATTACCAAAGATTGCAATTGGCGAACAATTATTGTAAGGCAGCTTACCTGGAGGTCATGAGTTTGGCAAAGGAAGCGGGAACTTGGGTACGAGCGAAGCCCAGATTAGGTAATCTGGATGATCTCGTAAACGAGTTCCGAACCCCTCCTTTGCCTGGACGGAAGATGGAAGTCTCTGTCGCAACCGCAGTCATTCCGGATGTCTTGGCATCCGAGATGGCCGAAATGATGACGCTTTCAGTGAGTATTTTGGATGTTTCTTAGACTCCTTTTTCTTTTGTTCTAGTTGCCCCTTCTTATGTTATTGTTCTATATATGTTTCACAGAGCAATCTGTGGTCTAAGTTACTGTTTCCCCTTGTCAAACATGTTGAGGGGTCTAATGTAGTTGGTAGTCTTCAGTATTTAAGCTATGCGGATGTATCCATCAAGGCTGCAGTACAGGTAAACTGATCTTACATGGAGTTTACTTGCCATTTAGTTAGTGTCACTTGTTAGTCCATCAACCAAATATATGTTTGTTCCATAGATGTATGCAGAGCTTCAACTGCCAACAACATTGGTACCAACAAGATATTTCGAGTTTTTGCGATATGGGAAAGAGATAATGGATGGAATTTACATAATTGTTGATGTCTCGAGCCGTTATTCTGATCCTTTTGCAAAGCGTAATAGTGAAAGAAGACCATCAGGGGTCATAATCAGGGAACATGGACCTGAAGATTGTGAGGTTTTACTCTTTTGTAACTTGCTTTTTTACCTTACTGTTGCTTCAATCATTGTAATGGAAATGCTTTTTACCTTAAACAGATTATATGGATTGAGAATGTGGAAGTGGATGAAACCAGAGAAAACTTGTACTCCACAATAATCGGTTCAAACTTGGCATATGGTGCACACCGTTGGGTAACCACACTGTTATGGAATCTAAAGCGTGACAAGAGCTCTTTTTCCGATCTCAAAATCGATGTGCATCCCGGGGGTAATAAAAAGTCTTGTTCTCTTTTCAGTTTTTTTCTTGGACATTAAACTGTTTAAGTCCATCATTTGTTTAATGTTGTGGTGCAGCTGGTTCTTTTCTCTTGGCTTTAACCCAAGCCATGAAGCGTTTCTTCATGGAATGTGTTTCTCAGCATCCTGATGAAGCTGCACTTACTGTAATAACTAGTGGTGAAGATCCAATAAGGATTCTGCATAACAAAAAACTTACTGAATATATATCTTTTGTCGGCGTAAACAGTTTCCGGGTTCAAGCTAAACCGCTCTCAGTTTTTCAATTTTTAATGAAAAAGGATCTCCAGTTGGAGGTATGAAATATCTATATACATATATAACTCAGTTATTCAATTATTTTTCACTGATGAAATATAATATATGTATAGCAGTTTCGTGTGTTTGGAGGTAGTGAGACAAATGAGGTCCATGAGGAGCCTGAGCTATTGTTCACATTTGGCACTGATGATAAAAGCAATATCATCTCTCTGCACAAAAGGGTTACAAAAGAGGTCCAAGTCTGCTCACAAATTAAAACCCAAATTTTCCTTTTTGTTTAAGTCTTTTCTTACACACTTTTGTTTCCATTTTCTGTTTGTATGCGACAGGGAATTGTATACGGCTTACAAGAAGCTTCAATGGATGAATATTGCTCCTTTATCCTATCCAAAACATTGACGGAAGATACGGTGAATGCTCACATTGTTTGTGGGAATAAAAGCATTTATGAGGACAGTAAATCCAGAATGGCTAACATAACTCCTTCTGGGTTTGCTATAATGCCTGATGGTCCTGGGGGCCTCCATTGCGATGCTTCTCTTGTAACCTTTCTCGTGCAGCTATATTATGATCCTTTAGGAAATCCTGTTGATGTTGAGTTTGTTAGAAAAGATTTTCTAAGTGATTTGAACAATATCATCAGAGAGTTGAATGAAAAGGGTAAGTGTCGAAAATATGAGAATATTGTTACAGAAATTACTTAATTGGAGATCTCTTCTCACAGCTTTTTTTGGTTTTGCAGTTGTGGGGGAAAAAATGACTGGAATTGAGATCATACATTTGACACAAGGCAAGGCTAGCTACATCTGAACCTGGGGAAAACATAGATGGAAAAAAACAAGAGATACTTTTCTTGCAGAAACCAATTGTAATTGTTTTTCTATACTTCTGATATAGATATGGCTATAGAGATATCTAGATACTTTTCATGTTAGTGTTGAGAGCCTGAATGAGGATGATAAATAGAAAGAGAAATTACAAGCAAAACTTTCCTGTGAATGTGAATGTTGATATAGATACTTTTTAATGCCAAAAAGTTATGACCTTCTGACTCCCTAGTATTTTCGACTGATCTTCATTACTCATCTGCATCACCTCAAGAAATGCTCCTTTCATTTCTCAGTCACCAACTAATGCTGCAGCTTTGCCGTTTACCACAATCATCTAATCAAACGCTGCCTCAATCCACAATATCAAGTCACTTCAACAATGAAAATAGTGGTTCTTGGTGTATATGTTCGGGTTTCCTTGATTTTCCTATAAGCAACCCTATCTGGAGCAGTCAAGTAGCAAGCACTAGTTCTAGTGGTAGTCATGACATCAAAGGACTTGTGCATTGGCTACCAATAACTTAAAACTTATCGGTATTAATTCATATTCCCTTCATGTTGCTTGACATGGCATGTCATGTGGCAAAACCATGCACAACTATTTCTGAACAGAAACCCCAAGTACACTCATCACCTTCCATCTCCATCTATAGCTAGTCGCAGTGTTGCATACTCTTCATCAGCAAATAATGCCCCAGCAAAGCCACGAATGCGGTGGACGCTTCATGAAGCCTTTGTTTAGGCTGTCAACCAACTAGGTGGTGTGGACCTTTTGGCTCTCATGAAATTGCTTGCCAACAACTGTTAGGCTTTTGTTTCAACCTGTTTTCAACTTGCAGGAGCTACTCCAATGTGCCTTTTGAAGATTATGAAAGTTGAAGGCTTGACTATTTATCTTTAATAAAAAATATATTTTAATATTTTGAAAATAAGGGTTAATTTGATATTATTAATTTTTCTCTCTTTTCTTCCGTCCACTTTTGGACGGATGCTAAATTGCATGATAAGAAAGAAAAGCTACCTCCTATTTTCTATTCCACCTAGCAATCTTTAAATCCATGTTCCTTCCAACTTTCCATCCTGCAGGTACATACACCTCTCTTTTAACTATTAAAGAATTTGCTTATGTATGTGTGCTCAAAGGCACTGGAGTCATAAGAAGGTATATGTCATGCTCTTTTTTAATTTTCTTCTATTATCCTATCTGTGTTACTTCTCTGCATGCATTTATCTATGGTGACTTCTGTTGGGGTTGACGGGGATTGTTGAGTGCTAAATATTCCACCATGTCCTTATCAATGAAGTGACCATTGTTTCTTTTCATTTGGTTCAATTGGTTTCAGAATCTTTAGCTGTCCAGTGAAAATTTATGATGCATGTCTATCGTGCACTCAATAATCCTATTCTCCCATACTGATTTATGATGCAAGTTCTCTTGTGAGATTGGGGTTGTCACTCCTCTCTGGATTTGAAAACGTAAGGGTCTTCTAAAATTTTCAGGAAATCTACTAATTGGAAACACTTCATCTTTAAATGTTGCAAACCATATAATAAACTCAACATATGGAAAATGCTGATCTGAAACCATGAAATCCTTTGTAATTCTTTTTGATTGGGAGATGGAGCTGTAAATTATACAGTTTTTTGTCCTATTTTGTTGTTGCATTGTTCAAGGATTTGATTATAGACCACTTCCTAATGGAACCTGTAAGGAGCAGTGTACTTAATATTCAAGGTCTAATAACGCCTCACTGTGTTGAGTTGTTTAGTTTAATTCGCCGTATTAAATGAACTTTTCACTTTGAACTGGAGCAGGGGTATGGGGATCACTGAAGCTTTGAAGTTACAAATGGAAGTCCAGAAGCGGCTGCATGAACAGCTTGACGTAAGACAAGTAGAAATCATGCTTCTGGTGTGTTCTCATTCAGATGCATGGTATATTTCCCTTCTCTGCAGATACAAAGAAATTTAGAGTTGCAAATGGAAGAACAAGGGCGGTACCTCCAAATGACGTTCGAGAAGGAAAAGTCAGGTTTAGACAAGCTGAAAATGTCACATACTTATCCGGAGAATCCGCCCACTCCTAAGGATTCCACCAAAGAGTCAACTGCAAAAGGTGAACCGTAAGCTTCCCGCACAAATCAATTAAAATTCAGGTACTGACACCGTTAATGTCAAGGCCATGTTGGAGAGAATGTGCTGAAACCTGTGTTTTCGAGTCGAGTGTCGAAGAATAAGTTATGATGTGTTAAGCACTTCGGTATTGTAGTTCATAAGACAAAAGCTGAAGTATATTATATAATTAATTTTTAAGAAGGGTCAAAGATAAAAATTTCCATTTATTTAAATAATTAAAAAACTTTAATTAAATGATTAATATTTAAGAGAGAATTTCCCACTAACCAACGTCTGAGGTTAGGCAAGTAATTAAAGTTTCCTTTTAAAGTTGGAGTTTCAAAGTAAATGTATAGTGTATGAGAGGGAAATTGTGGAGGCGTTTAAAGTTGAACATGCATCATTACTGTATATTTACGTGACTAAGAAATCCCTGCATTTTATTATTTATAATTAATTATTTTAATTCATCAATAAAATGTACGAATGAATCTTATATAAAATAAATTTAAATTAAATTAAATTATTATTAATATTTGTATGTATTGTTATTATATGTTAAATTTTTATTTAAAATTATGATAACTGATTATTGGAATATATAATACTTTTTAATCCTTGAAACGTAAGTATTTTTACTTTTTAAATAAAGATAAAAATATTTTTATGAAGTGATTTAAAACTTTAAAATTTTATAAATTATTTCATGTTACTTTTTTAAAAATATATATGTTAACCTTTTAAACTGTATGGTGTGATATCTTTTTTTAAAGATTGACCTAACGATATAACATTTATTTGATCCAATTAATATTTCCATTTCAAAAGAGATAATTTTGATATTTAATGAATATTTAACCCATGATAAAATTTTAGTCCCGTTTGATAGGTCAAGTCTGGTTAGAAAATTGGGACTAAAATTTTGCCTAAATTCAGTCCGAATAAAAATGTTAAAACTTGGGCCCAGTTCGATCCGCCCGCATTAATTGTTTATATAAATTTTAATATATATATATATATATATATATAATATACTAAAAACATTAAAATAAATATTTCCCAACAAATTAAAAATAAATTTTAAAAAGATATTTATACGTAAATAACACTAAGATAAATGAAACTTAACAGCAAATGTTTTTAAAAAATGTAGCAAAATTAACAATAAAATAAAAGTTATACAATATCCACACAATAATAACAAAATAATAGCAACATAATTGTCAGTGAAAAAACAACTGCAAAACAGTGAGAAACCAACAAGAAAACAACTTTTTTTTTTTGCAAATTTGGGTTGGGTCGGACCAGACCCAAACCAAAAAAGCATTACTTAAGACTTGTTTCATTTCTTAAACGAACCTTAGTTTTTTGTTCAAACCTATTTTTCAAGCATGTATTTTTACCCAAACTCTCCCACTTTTCAAATACACCTTCAGGTCCATCACGGAATAGGTCTACTTACAAATCAACTAAGTACACATGATTTGTAAATATTTAAATTAATTTAGTATCATTATTAATTTTTATTTTTCACTTTGACATTATATTATCCATCTTAAATTTCAAAACTATTAAAACTCACCGTACATAAAAAAATATTTGACATAAAAATATATATCAAAATTAATTGATATTTTAATAAAATTTATTTAACATAATGATATATATCAAAAAATTTATTATATAATTACATTATTATTTATCTATATAAATAAAGAAGTTATTAATTAAAAATAAAATAAAAACTTAAAAATATGTTTGGTAATTAAAACTTAAAAATAATATGCTTATTAATTAAAAAATTTTAAACATTCATTAAAAATAGTTAAATAAACATGGAAAAAGATTTAAACTTCACTCAAACATTTAACTAACCAACCTAAGAGCTAAGTTGTTAAAAAAAGTATGTTTAGTTTAGGAAAAACGCTTTTTAAAGGACTGGTAAGTTCTTTCGACATATTTTCTTAAATAATGTAATAAAAAAAAGCCTAAATTGCTAATTTTTTTTAAATAAAAGGCAACATTTTTCACTAATTTTTCCTATATAATGTGTGATGCAGTTCCAGAAGCATGTATATTTTGATATTTAATGTGCAACCAATGGTTGGTTAATGGGCATGGTGTGGGGTACGTAACACATGCTCCAAATGCATAAATATCATAACATATACAGCTTTATCAACTAAGTTCCATTTGTTAGGAAGTAGAGTCGCCCCTGCCTTTGAGTCGAAGCTAGCTTATAGCTTAAGCCATTAGCTATGCACAAGCAAAATGGCAGGCGTTTGGCAGAGTTCCAGCTACCAAGCAATGCTTTCCTTATTTTCATTCCTCCCTTTAACGTCTCTTAGACTCAAACCTACGACTTCTCAACTCACAGTTTGGTAGTCTCTCCCTCACATTTCACTTTATTAATTACCTTATAATACCACATCCCCTCAAGCCCTCATCACATCTTTGTCTCTCAGTTATTATCCTACTCATCTCATCTTTGTTTGTTTTTGGCTTGCCATGGCTGGCTTTGGTTCACTTGCAGTTGACGAGGTACTTTCTTCTTCTTTTCTTTAACTTAATTACTTCTCACTATGAGCCTGATGATGTTATGGGATAGCAGAACCGGCCTCCGACACGGCAGTCTTCGGGAAAGGTATGCAAAGTTTGTGGGGATAAGATTGGTCGCGATGAAGACGGGGAGTTGTTTGTAGCTTGTCACGTTTGTGCCTTCCCGGTTTGCCGGCCATGTTATGAGTATGAAAGGAGTGAAGGAACCCAGTGCTGCCCTCAGTGCAATACTCGCTACAAGCGTCAAAAAGGTTCATTTTTTTTAATCTCTCAGTTTCCAGCTAGAAAAATGAAGTGTTATAGACAGAACTAACATGTTTCATTAGCTTTGGTCTTTTGCTTATCTGACAGGTAGTGCAAGAGTTGCAGGTGATGATGAAGACAACTATGACCAAGATGATTTTGATGATGAATTTCAGACGAAGAACCGCAAGGATGACTTGGATCAGCATGTAAGTTCATTATATATAATAGTATATATATAAATAAATAATAATCATTAAATATTTATCAGATTACTAAAGTTGATTGTCAATTTTGCAGGAAAACGGGGACTATAATAATCAGCAATGGCATCCTAATGGTCAAGCTTTCTCAGTTGCAGGAAGCAGTAAGTGCAACTTTTGCATTCCTTTTAAAACTCTGATTTAGCTTTATACTTATGGGAGGGTTTGTCAATGGGGTACAGCTGCTGGTAAGGATTTTGAAGGGGACAAAGAGATTTATGGCAGTGCAGAATGGAAAGAGAGAGTTGAGAAATGGAAAGTTAGGCAAGAAAAAAGAGGTTTGGTGGGCAATTATGGTGATGCAGGACATGATCAAGCAGAACAAGAAGAAGAAGAAGATTACCTGTATGTTCCTCTGACATGATCCGTCTCTCCTCCATTTTTAAGTTTCAACACTTGTTTTACATTTCTTTGAATTTGTAGCATGGCGGAAGCTCGACAACCCCTCTGGCGAAAAGTTCCGATTTCCTCGAGCCTGATCAACCCTTACCGGATAGTCATTGTCCTACGTCTCTTCGTCCTCATCTTTTTCCTCCGGTTTCGTATTCTAACACCGGCCTACGATGCTTTTCCCTTATGGCTTATCTCTGTTATATGTGAAGTATGGTTTGCTTTCTCCTGGATACTCGACCAGTTCCCCAAATGGTTCCCCATTACTCGTGAAACTTACCTGGATCGCCTCTCCTTGAGGTTTGAGCGTGAGGGAGAGCCTAATCAACTAGGTTCAGTCGATGTCTTCGTGAGTACTGTCGATCCTCTTAAGGAACCGCCCATCATAACAGCAAACACGGTTCTATCAATCTTGTCTGTTGATTATCCTGTTGAAAAAGTGAGCTGTTATGTATCCGATGATGGTGCTTCCATGCTTCTTTTCGACACACTATCGGAAACTGCGGAGTTTGCCAGGAGGTGGGTACCATTTTGCAAGAAGCATAACGTCGAGCCAAGGGCGCCCGAGTTTTATTTCTCCGAGAAGATAGATTACTTGAAAAACAAGGTTCATCCTAGCTTTGTCAAAGAACGTAGAGCCATGAAAGTGAGTTGCCAAATTTGTTCACATTTTTGGTGCTATCAATGTCCTCATCTTGTTAAAACATGTAAGTTAAACAAGGTTTTAATATATACTTTGCTTATGGTGTACTTGTAGAGGGAATATGAAGAGTTTAAAGTAAGGATCAATGCACTAGTGGCAAAAGCTCAGAAGAAACCAGAAGAAGGATGGGTGATGCAAGATGGCACCCCGTGGCCTGGAAATAACACTCGTGATCATCCCGGGATGATTCAGGTGCCTTGATATAAGATCATCAAATATCATTCTATCCGAAATTAAAGCCCATATCATGGTGGAACTTAAAAGCTTCTTGCTTTACAGGTCTATCTAGGTAGTGCTGGTGCACTTGATGTGGATGGCAAGGAGCTACCTCGGCTTGTTTACGTATCTCGTGAGAAACGGCCTGGTTATCAGCACCACAAGAAAGCCGGTGCCATGAATGCTCTGGTGAGAACTGTTTGTCTAATTTCTTATTTGTTTCCATAGGAAGAGGATGCAATTTAATGGTTTGTTGCTGATCTTGCCTATTGTTTGGTCATGAATGTCATTGCCAGGTTCGAGTCTCTGCTGTGCTTACTAATGCACCCTTCATATTGAATCTGGATTGTGATCACTATATTAACAACAGCAAGGCTATAAGGGAAGCAATGTGCTTTTTAATGGATCCCCAGTTTGGAAAGAAACTTTGCTATGTTCAATTCCCTCAGAGGTTCGACGGCATTGATCGTCATGATAGATATGCTAATCGGAATGTTGTCTTCTTCGATGTAAGTTATTGTACAAAATATTTACTTTTTTTGCTTCTTTGTAAAATTAGTACCTAATAACTACAATGTTGTTTTTGGTTATAGATTAACATGTTAGGCTTAGACGGACTTCAAGGCCCTGTATATGTAGGCACAGGGTGTGTCTTCAACAGGCAGGCATTGTATGGTTATGATCCACCTGTCTCCAAGAAGCGACCAAAGATGACATGCGACTGCTGGCCTTCATGGTGTTGCTGTTGCTGTGGAGGGTCAAGAAAAAAGTCGAAGAAGACAGGAGAGAAAAAGAGTTTCCTCGGACGTCTCCTACACTCCAAGAAGAAGAAAATGATGGGAAAGAACTATGTGAGAAAAGGGTCCGTACCAGTCTTCAATCTTGAAGAAATCGAAGAAGGTCTTGAAGGATATGATGAACTAGAGAAATCATCACTCATGTCACAGAAGAATTTCGAGAAACGATTTGGGCAATCACCAGTTCTCATCACTTCAACTCTGATGGAAAATGGTGGCCTTCCTGAAGGCACCAATACCAATTCACTCATTAAGGAGGCCATTCATGTAATCAGCTGTGGCTATGAAGAGAAAACAGAATGGGGCAAAGAGGTGACCACTATTACATTAATACTATATTGAGTCATTGTAGCAACTTTGAGGAGATTACTGAATTGTTTTCTTTACAGATTGGATGGATTTACGGGTCTGTCACGGAAGACATTTTAACTGGTTTTAAGATGCACTGTAGAGGATGGAAATCTGTTTACTGTGTACCGAAAAGACCGGCATTCAAAGGGTCGGCGCCAATCAATCTATCAGATCGTTTGCACCAAGTTTTAAGATGGGCTCTTGGTTCGGTGGAAATCTTCCTCAGTCGTCACTGCCCACTTTGGTATGGCTATGCTGGAAAACTGAAATGGCTGGAAAGGCTTGCCTATATAAACACCATTGTTTACCCTTTCACGTCCATTCCTTTACTCGCCTATTGTACAATTCCAGCTGTTTGTCTCCTGACAGGAAAATTCATCATCCCAACTGTAAGTAACATTGCGGATTGCTTTATTAAAACATTCTGAAAGTGATTGATTTATTAGGCCCTGGAAAATTAAACATATTTTTGTTTCCTTGGCAGCTAAGCAACCTTACAAGTGTATGGTTCCTGGCACTTTTCCTTTCCATCATAGCAACCAGTGTTCTCGAACTTCGATGGAGCGGAGTTAGCATCCAAGACTGGTGGCGCAATGAACAGTTCTGGGTGATCGGTGGTGTCTCGGCACATCTTTTTGCTGTCTTCCAAGGCCTGCTCAAAGTCCTTGCTGGAGTTGACACCAACTTCACTGTAACAGCAAAAGCCGCTGAAGATGCCGAGTTTGGAGAGCTTTACCTCTTCAAATGGACCACCCTCCTAATCCCACCAACAACTCTAATAATATTGAACATGGTGGGAGTTGTTGCCGGGGTTTCTGATGCAATTAATAATGGTTACGGTTCATGGGGTCCCTTATTTGGCAAGCTATTCTTCGCCTTCTGGGTCATTGTTCACCTCTATCCTTTCCTCAAAGGTTTGATGGGAAGGCAAAACAGGACTCCAACCATTGTTGTGTTGTGGTCTATACTTCTTGCATCAATTTTCTCACTGGTCTGGGTTCGGATCGATCCTTTCTTGCCCAAGCAAACAGGTCCAGTCCTCAAACAATGTGGAGTGGAGTGCTGACCATGCCAACTCCTCATTATTATCACCATTCATTGTTTTGAGTCCCCAAATCTCCAAGGTTTTGTTGGTATTGCAAGCAAGGATGTCATTGATGACCAGCGGCAAGTAAGATGTCAATTAGGAACAAATTGACCACTCATTACATACATTGTACAACTTGATACCTATTCAAAACTTCATTGTTATAGCAGAGAAAGTTTGTTATGCTATAAGCTATATATACTAGGCTTGTTATCTCAGCTTTAATCCACAATAAACAGATAAAGCTTCATGATGATATTCCATAGGTCATTTGTTTTCAATCAGCCTTTCATAGCTAGGCTTAAAATAAGAAGGGAAAATTCATCCACAAGGATTCAAATCATGCTTAAACTATATATATGATGCAAGACTAAAAGTATTAAAAGAAACCTACAATTTTATTCAATTTCTAACATCTTGAAAGACAAAAAACAACTGCAATAAGGGTTCTTTCTTGTCCCTTTTGTATTTATTACATCTTCAGTTTATCAATGGCTCCTTGGATTAGCTTAATTTTGGCTATGGTCCTCTCTTCTTGGGTGCTTACCTTTGCAGGTTGCAGAGCAAGAACATTTCTCAGTCCTCTCTTCTTGGATGGATGACGCCTCATCATTTTCTGAAGCAACACCCTGCAAAAATGGCATCAAACTGTTACTTAAAAAAGCTGGGAAAAAAAAAAGCAAACAACAGAGTATGCAAAAATTAAGAAAACGTACTGAAGTTGTAGCCAAAACATGGCTTGGATGATTGAAAGCACACTTGGAACCAAACTTGCATCTTCCCGTTTTCAGAAAGTACTGAAAACTTGAAAAAAATAGTAAATCATAATGAAAATAATGGAAAGAGGAAAATAGTTTGAAATTTGGATCAATGCTTACAGCACAATCAGGTTTTGCTTGCTTAAAATAATCACTTAATGGAATCTGTAAACCAGATTGCTTGGGAGGGAAAATTTCCTGCGGTTAGGAGATATATTTCTATAATAAGTTAATTTTCCGTTCAGTTGTTTTCTCAAACAGCTAGCATAGTGTACTATATATACATATATATATACCTGCTCTATTTCGGCGATGAGATCAAGATGAAACTGTTGCATAGCCTTAATAGCATCTTGTTGAGTGCTGTCCATTAATTGCAAGGAAATGCTAATGCACAAGTTCATATCTGGCACTATTGTAAATCCAGAAGGATACAAGAGCAGCTCAGACCATTCTTTTTTGCTTAGATTCTTATCAAAATCGGATTCTTTGATCGGAGATGATATAACAAAGGAGTGAAATCCATCAGTTGAAGCTTCTTGCAACACGTACCCTTCGAATGGCTACATCAGAAGCAGAAGCTACATTAGCTTCATATATCTTCTGTCTGCAACTCTTTGTAATAAAAAACTAGAAAAAAATAAAATACCCACATCCTTATTTAGAGTAATGCAGTAAGTGTCACCATCTGGGGAAGCAACTCTAATTACTTCATCAGTCCATTGTGTGATTCGGGTGTGGCACCACTGCATTAGAAAAAAAAGTCCTACATGTGGCCTCAATATCACTTAGGCAAAAAATATCATGTATGTATGCAGAAGGTACATACATCTATGTACAAGTTCTTTTCCCTGAGGTAACTGAAAACTGGCCGAGACGTTTTACTTTCGACATTAAATTTGACAACTGCAACAAAAATGCATGATCCTGCATATGGTCCTTGAGAGTTCAACTTATGTTTCAACCAGATTTCTTTGTTTTCTTGACGATGACCACTCCATCCGTCCCTGTCCGCAGATGCAACTATGCTATCCACATACTTGATTCTAATGTTTTTGGCCATTTCCTTAAAAACTCCCAGTAATTCACCTCTTGATCCTGTTTTACACAAGAAGCAAGTAAAAAATAGTTCCATTTTACCTTAAAGAAGTTAAGTCATAGCTAGAATAGCAGAAAACACAACCTTCATTTTCTGTTCCAAGTTCAAAACTTAAGAAATCTGAGGACATCCTCCTGTAATCATTTTTCAGAACACTGATCCAGCAATATGCTTTGAAAGGCCAATCGGAGTCGATCGGAAATTCCATAGTTTCGATCCATATGACCTTGGATTTACTATCATCATACTTTGCAATGATCACCCCTGATGGTTTTCTCCTGCATGCATTTTCAACCTTGGGTTTACTAGCAACAGACGTTCCAATGGTCATCCTCGATAGCCTTTCGCTGCACTCGTCAAAGTCTAAATCGACTACTGCCCACATATCGTGTCTAATCTCTTTTACGAATCTAAGGAAGGTTAATTTTTCTATTGTACTAAAAGGTACAACAGATATTGGCTTCAAAAACTCTGCAGTCACCTGCCATTCAATTATACCCTTTGAACTTTGAAGGCTTTTTTTTATATCATCTCAAGTGAGGATAATATCAGAAGCTTACCCTTTGTATATCCAGTATTTCAAGAGAAGTTCCACTCGGTTTCTCACCCTTTCCACTGTAAACAATGTGGGAAAACCTTGAAGCCCATGTCTTCTGCAGTAATGTTTGGAATATTTTCAGTATACATACGTACATTAGCTTCTATAGTAGTCAAAGGGCTGAATATGAACCTACCACATCTGTCATCATGGAAACTAAGTCTCTTGGAGGAAGCGGAAGAATCGCACTGTCAATGGAGAGATCGACGCTCATTGTAGTAGCATTTGGCATTAAGAAAAATTTCGGCAGTATCCTCTCGGAATGTAGGCCATGTTCTTTGAACCATGGGTCTTTTTCAGCAGCAATATTCAAGATTAACTGAAGAGCATCATTGCAGAAGTACCCTGACAAGGGATGAGAAGGCTGCAACACAAGGACACAAGCTTCATTACATTCCATACAAGTTCAATTGGGTAAAATTCTATCAACAAAAGTACTGGTGACAATTCATATTCAACATCATGAGTTACTGCAAATCTCTTACAGGAGAACCAGGTGTTTCATCTAGCTGGGTAGAATCAAGTTTCTCATCAGGCAAGGCATTGTCCTGTAGTAAGGAGCTGATTATCAGGATTCAACTTAGTAATTTGAAGTTCCTAAAATGATTTGTTTCGGTATCATACAAGTCCACTTTGATCCGTCGTTAATGTCAATTCATTAGACATATGTTTGATCATGCAATACGAAACTCTTTTATTTCTTCTACAAAAGGTCATTTTTCAAGATAAATTATGAATCACTTGTAACTTGATTAGACAAGTAAAGGTCATGGGAAGTGGGAAACTTTAATACCGGTTTATCACCATCCATTTTAGATCTTCAACACATTGGTCCCCAAACCTGTAGGACATAATGCATCAACATTAAAAGTAAAACTTTCAAACTTATAGTTATCAAGTTTCTCATTTACATGCCAAACCTAATGGAAAGAAAATTAAAGAAAGAAAGAGAGGAAAACAACCTGAAAAAGATTAGCCGTCCAAGGATGAAAATATACTGATTGGGACTACAAGAAAAAAAGCAAAGACTTGACCTGAAAGAAATTCCTATTTCTTGGAAAACTATGTAACATACAGAATTTTTTTCAAGAAATTGAAAAGAAAAAAAAATGGGTTTTCAATGATTGATGACAAGTGAGAACTTTAAAAGAAAAAAGAAAAAAAAAGGTCCCTTCAAGCTTTTATCATGTGAGTGATGCTTCAAAACCAAATCCACTCTTTGACTTTCTTTAATGAAGAATGTGATAAAGAAAACAAGAGAAACAGAAAGAAAAGATGGATTAATAGAGATTACAGAGAAGTAAGAAAAAGAGAGTCAAAAAGTAGATTGTTGAGAAAATGAGAAAATATATAGCTTGGAAACTAGAACAAAGTCTTAAATCTTTCTTCAATGGAGATAACCAGAAAGAGACAGAGAAGGGAGAAAAAGAGGGATTTTTTTTATAGAGGAACTAAGAATCATTTCTGTTTACCATTACATTCCCGCCTATACTTAAAAAAGGTCCCCAAGGGTGAAGGCAGTTATATAAATGGACACCCTTTGAGGCTTTGACTCACATTCCTTTATGCACTTTAGTTTAGTCAGTGCTTATTCATTAGTTCATGGTCCCCAATGGGGTGCTCGCATTGTTCTTTGTTCATGGCCAGTGCTTAGCTGCATATTCATCAGTTCATTCAGCTGGCTCCTGCATGTTTATCAGTTATTAAAAAAAAAAAAAAACTTCCTTGATGGTAATCTTCAATTTACAGTTATCATGGAGTATGATTATGACAAACTCAGATGGGAACCAAAGTAGTTGCCACCAACACGATTAATCCTTAGAGTCTATTAGTTTCGAGGTATTTTGACCATTGTTATTGGCATGCCGATAACAACGCCTGTCCCTTGATTACACCTTTGGTTGGTAGCAGCTCACGTGACTGTGGTTGTATCATGATCTTAAATAAATGTTATAAATACCATATCGACTTTGTATGTACTAGTATTGGTTTTAAGATATAAGTTTCTGTTAGTTCCAAATGAAAATGACTTTTAAAAAATTATTTCCGAAAATGACCTACTTTTTTGGAAAATAAATATTTTTAGTGTTTGAAAAATCTATGTAAAATATTTTTGTTATTTGAATACATCACATGACTAAATTGAAAATGTACAAAAATTAATGTGTGAAACAATTTATGTGAATAAGAAAATTATGATAAAAGCTTAACTAATATGTTATGAGATGATGAAATATACATAAAGTATTGTAAAAGTGAAATTGTGAAAATATTTGAAAATTTTATGATGACAAGGACTAAATTGTTAAACTTGAGAAAATATGTTGATGAAATAATAGAAGTGTAATAAGATATTGAGATAAATTATGTGGTTAAAGTGAAACAAGAAAAAAATTAATTTAATATGATTAATTAGTGAATATTGAACTTTTGTGATAAAAAATTAAATTGAAAAATTATGAAAATTTATTAAAAAATATTTGATAAGTGAAGAATGTAGTAGAGAATGTAACATTTTAGTGTTTTGATCCGATGTTCGGGTCAGGTATGGGGATGTTACAATGTACATACCCTTAGTAGTTTTAAAAATGTCTTACAGAACAATATTTGATAAAACATTTTACGGGAATAAAGAGATAATTTAACATTGACTGAAAAATGTGAGTTTGGATGGGCGTTGTGTTTACCTGCGGTTAGTGTAAAAACAGCGGTGATAGTGAGATTAGATACTGTAGCAATACTATAGCGTAAGACAAAAAGTAAGCTAAACACACCGCACCGCACTCAATCGCCCATCTAAACTCACCCTAAATGTTGAATCCACCTATAATAGTGAAAAACCTTGTTTAATAGACGAAAGTGGATAATAAGGGTAGTGGCCCTGTATACTTTTATATAAGCGCTTAGCGTGAAACTAGATCGAACATGACTCAATCCATTTCATTAGTTTTTTTTTCCTCCTAAACAGAGTGGTTCAAAGATGAAAAAATCAGTTGTCTGCAGCATTTATCAGATGAATTTAACTAGGATGCAGAATGCAAGGAATCACTTCCACACATGCATAAAAATATATTCAATAATAATAATAATAGAAATTCTATTTTGCATGTTGAATGTTCACAACAAAATGTGGTTGATGTATAAATATTAGTAGTAAATGACACAAATGACTTTCATAATGAATCCAATACAGAAGTTTGTCCAGTGTTGTTCTTCAATAAGATTCTCTAAGAAGAAAAAATCAAGAAGATGAGGGTGAGATATTGAGATCAGCCTTGAGGAAATAGAGCTGCCGTTGCAAATGCAGAACCTGTCAAGCAGACATCCTGAGATAAACTTTTTACTTCTAATGAAAAAATATATATTATGACTGAATAACAAGTATCAAACAGGAAAAACCATGAAAGATTATTGAATTCTTAGCCAAAAGCCTATGGACTATTTGTTAGGATATGTGAAAAGCTTTAAGTGGCTACAGGAATTGTCTAAAATGGGGATGATATCCAGAAGAGAACGGAAACTGGTGTCTAAGAAAAACTCATAAAGTCAATTCCTAAAAGGAAATACGAAGAATTTGATACAAAAAACAAAGAAAAAAAAATATAATACACCAGACATTACCTCTTCTTGGAGCAAAGTTGGGAGACAGTCTGCAGATGTAAGGCCTTTCATCTCTGCCTGTAGCTTCTCCTCTTTAAGGCCCAACCAGGTATCTTGAGGCAGTGCAGAAAGAAGTACTGTCAGACCGTCCCCTATTGATGGAGGTATACCAGAACAACTATTTTGGTCAAAATCACATAAACAACTGGGCTTTGTTTCAGATGACGGAATCAGCATATCAACCATTTGTTCAGTGCCATCAGTAGTTACAGTACCAGAAACCACTGTGACAGGCTCCTTACACACAGATTTTAGAAGTTTTATATCTTTACCGCACCCGTTTAACAACCTAATTTTCCCAGTTAGAAGTCCAGCTCCTTGACAACAAACATTTGCCGCAATGTCAGCCAAGCTATCTGTGTAACCCAAAGATGCCTCACTTTCGCACAATGAACGCTCAAATCCCAAATATCCCGTCACATTTTTGAATAGTTCAGTCTCTCGTATTTGTTTCAATACTTCTTCCTGAAATTTCAAATTGTTCTTTCTATTACTTTCTCTTCCAAGCCATGGAAAGAAATCAGAAAAAGAAATATTTGAACAAATGAAGCTGCAAATTGAAATTCACTCTTTGAAAGGAGGAATTAACGACAACGATAAATGGTAGTTGACTGAAAGATAAACAAATATGCCCATCATACCTTGAGTGCAACCCTTCCTTTCTCCTCTTCACTTAAAATGGTACTGCCATCATCCTGTCTCCGAACCTCTGCAATCCACTTGATGAAATCCCTCAAACTGGAAGGTGCTGATCTAAATACCACACATAATACATCATTAACATCTTTTAGATTCTTGGAAGTGAGCAAAAGGGGAAGATCTTCTGTTAAGTACTTAGCCACTACATTCCAATTCTCATGTTTACAGCTCTGCATTTGATACACAATAGTAGTACCAGTTATCACCTCTTTGAACAATAAAGCTCTGGCAAACATAAAGAACATATAGAAAAAATAAATCCAGATTTGAGAAACACCTAGAGATGGAAAGGAGCTCTACTATCAACATCAATAACGAAATACTTTATCATAATACAATAAGTAAATCTTAATTTCAATATTCCCATATTCAGTTTGAAGATTTTAAATTCCCCTGCATCTCCCAGGTTCAAATTGCATGAAAAATAAAGAGCATAATCAAAATTCCAATGACACTTTTAAGTTTCAATAATGAATCAGATTTTGCGATTTGATACTATACTCATTCAACAGTCATTATATAGTAAATTGACACTTGAGAAGGAAAAAGGAAACTAGTAAAACGATTTATATCAAGACATAAAGAAAGTGTTACATGGGACTGATCTGCCAAAGATAAATTCAAGTACCATAGTGTAAAGAACAGATGTTGCTTTCTGAAGCTTAGACATAACCATGAACCTGAGAAAAGCAAGCATGAATTGCCATTAGGACACAACCAGGTAGTTGCCACTAATAACAAGCTGGCAGGTTGCATAATTTACTATAATACAATCAACCAATAAAAGGTATATTTTAAAATCAAGTTAGAAGCTACAAACGAAATGTGAATTGAAGCTGAGCATACTTGCAGAGAAAACAAAAAACAATTAAAGTAACAAGTAACAAGTAACAACCATTAATAAGAGCCTAAATATATGAAGAGGAGAAATCAGATTACCCCCTACAATGTCCAGTTGCTTTATCAATAGTATTCATGGCATCCCAAAGAAGCGAAAGAGGAACCCAATGAGGAGGGTATTTGAATCTAGCAACATCCAAAATCAGAACCATGTCCTTTCCAGCATGGTAACCCCCTATCGGAGAAAAATGGCCCGATCCTGTCTGCAACCAATCACATTTTCAAATTGGCAAGCACAAAAATAGAAAGGTTTTCAAGAAAAAAATAAAGGGTCAATTAGTAGATGTATATACATGTTGAAATTCGAGTCAATGAAATGATTACCTGCTTGAAAACCGCTCTATTGTAGGAGACAATCAAATGGCAATCCTCTGATGAAGTACAAGAGACCACGCGTTCCCGGAAATCTTCAATGCTAGATTGATCGGTCCTGAAAGGTTCAACTTGAGCACCATTGCAAACAGCCAAACAAGCAACTTTCCCAAAAGTGATGCCTTGACTTTTGATTTTCTCCAGTGGCTCGCAACAATCTAACATTGAATCATCAAACCATCTCCAAGGTCCTAATTTAAAAAAATAATATTAATTAATTCAGTTGGATAGGTCGAAATTTAAGTAAATTATGAAAAAAGGGGGAAGAAAAGTACCTTTCCAGGTTCTACCAGGATCGATAGCGAGGGCGTTTAAGACCATGGCGAGAGTGGCGAGTCCGCAATACGCAGGCTCCGATTGCGTTTGGTAGTATGATATTAGTTTGAAAAACCCTTCCGCCGTTCCTCCCGCTAAAGCTTCCGTGAACAATTGCTGTAAAAAGAAAATTAAAAATATTTGAAAAGATTAGAGAATGAGAAAGAGATAAATTAGGGTTTATGTTCATTGGTTTCCAGCTACCTTGCCTTCGGGAGAAGAAAACTCGATGGCAGGAGGAGAGGGAAGAACTCTTCTGTAAAGACCCGCCACCGCCATTTTCTGTTTTTTTTCTTTTTTCTTTTTGGTCGTTGTAAGTTCTGACTGTCACCGTAGCGTTATACGGCGGAGGTAGATATAAAGAAACGATCCCAATTGCCAGCCCACCACATTTCTCTAATCCGCGTATGGTGAACGCAAAACTCAGACTTGAGTCAACTCTCCGAGTCCACTTTCTTTTTCAGAAATTCCACTTTTCTTTTTGGGTAAATTCCAAAATAGTCACTTTTGTTTACCTCATGTTTCAATTTAGTCACTTATGTTTGAAATGTTACCTTCTAGTCACTTAAATTATCGTGCTGTAACATTTTAGTAACTGAGCCGCTACATACTGTTAACGGTATAATTGTAAGCTGATGTGGCACGTTAAATCATCATTTCAAATGAAAATTTTAGGTTAAATTATATAATTGGTCCCTATATTTTTTTTGTTTTGAGCAATTTATTTTTTTTATGTTCTTTTAACTTCTTCTTTTTTCATTCTCTTCTGCTTCACTATTTCTTTTAACGTAGTTTTTTTATGTTGTCCATTTGTTAAAGCTAGCAAACATAATCTTTACCCACCAAATAAACCAAGTCCTTGTTTCTTTTACATTACTCCTAAATTGAATTTCACTCGAAAACGAATAGCAATTATTCTTAATCAAATCTCGATTTGAATAACTTAATTTTGAAACTAAAATCGGATCTAACTAATCAATATAAAAATCATATCTTTAATCAAAGCTAAACATAAATTGAATTATTTAAATTTAAAATATATTTTTTTCGTTTCTAGATATTTTACAGAATCGTGTAGATTATTCATTTCCTTTTCTTTTATTTTCTGATGAATAAAATTAAGCAAATGATAGAATTAATCTAAACCTTCTTGGATATTACTAAGCAAGCTTGATTGGAAGCCGAGCATGGATGAACTGAAAAGAGAAAGGGAGCATGGAACCAAACTGGTTTGTGTAAAGTTGAGGGTAAGTTTCATATGGTGGTCATTTTAGTCATTAAGAGTGTAGAGCTCATTTGAAGAATCCGTGAAATAACATAGTCATTAAGATAGATAAGGTGGTCGTAGGGATTGGTTAGGAGGCTGAAGGAATGAGCTCGAAAAACTTTGTTGAGGGTAGATTGACATAAGTCACGGTTGGCGAGGTCTTTGAGTGAGGCGAAGTTGTGGACTAGGTCATTGAGAGTTCCAAATTGGTTCGTTAAAGCAGTGATGAACGATGAGGGTTTGTAATTGTGGGGTAATAATATGTGAAGCAAACTTTATTTTGGTTCCATCTTTCACCTTTTCTTTTTCCATAAACATAAAAAAAGCTTTAACAAATGGAAAACATAAAAAAAAATAAAAAAAATTAAGTTAAAAGAAATGGAGAAGGGAGAAAAATAGAGGAGAAACATAAGAGAATGGGAAAAAGAAAAAAAGGATAAAGTTAAAAGAATATAAAAGAAAAAAATTAAATTGTGAAAACAAAAAATATAAGGACCAATTGTTTAATTTAATCTCTTTTTTGAAATGATGATTTAACGTGTCATATCACTACCATTACATCGTTAACGATAATTAATAGCTCACCGACTAAAATGTTATAACATGATAAAGTAAGTGATTAGAACATACCGCTTCAAACATAAATAACTAAAATGTAAGTTGAAATAAATAAAAGTGACTATTTTAATAATTTACCCTTTCTTTTGTAGAGGGAAATTTTCAATATGATATTAATGAAGAAATGGGGCTATAATATTAGAGAAATCATGGAAATAGACAAATGATTCAAATATATTGTTGACTTTCAAAAAGCTAAAGGCTTTATCTTCCAACAATATCCGGTTGACTTGAAATCAGAGGAAATACTACATCTAAACCCTGTTAGAAGTCATTACTAGAAAAATATGGGATTATCCATTTTGTATTATCAACATTATATTCTTCGGTATTTATTTAAAAAATTATTTTACACATCTGATTTTATTTTTACAATTTTCAAGTGCGAAAATCTGAATTAACTCGAAGTTTTTTTTTATTTTATATTTAAAAATTCGTAGCTAAACATTTAGAAAAGTGGTATACTCAAATTAAATCGAGAAATTCTTCTCTATGCTCGAGAAAAAAAAATGTGATGTATCAAAACTTTTTAAGGGTAGGTTTTGATGGACGATGTGGTTCCTTGCGGTTAGTGTAAAAACAGTGGTGGCGGTGAGATTAAATATTATAACGATACTGTAGCGTAAGACAAAAAATAAGCTAAACTCACTACCCATTCAAACACACACTAAGTTGTATCAATGCCAAAATTTCTAACATTTTAATTAAAAAAAAGTTTATATACACTTTTTTTCTAAACTCGCCATAATTTAGCATTACTTAAAAAATCGTGAAAGTTGTTTTTCGAAGTGTGATTTAAGTTTTATGTTTATTAAAATAATTGTGAAAAATAAATAAAATGTCTATTTATGATATAATATTGTAAATTAAAGATAAAATTAGCTTAAATGATATTTAAATTCACTATTATCATGATATATAAAATTTTAATTTTAAATAATTTTAAGCAATTAATATATATTTTTGTAAAAATTAATTTGAGGATATAAATCATATTTTAGATATTAAAATCACACATAAACACAATTCTAATTATAAATTAATAAAACTTCATAAGTAATGGAATAATGGATTCAAATGCAAAATATCTTTCATTTATGGTATTTGTGATACTACCACAATGCCATGTAAACATTATTTTAGTATTAACAAATATTCACACCATGTTTGGTTGGGTGTATTGGCTATCAGTGGACCCCACTTAATCCTCCTTTAATCCATTGTTTGGTTGGTTGTATTGTTATTACGTCCCAAATCTGTTCCTTCCCTAATACACCCGGTCCCGTAATATGTAATCCCCCCATCCAGCACCTATTACAGAATCCTTACCCATTTCTTATTTTCGTTTCCTTTTTCTGCCCTCATAGATTTATGTTTCTTCTTCTATCGATATTGCAGTTCTGTCCTCATTTCTTCTGCTTTCATAACAAATCCTCAACATTGTCTTCATCGGAGGCCGATTTTTTTCTCTCCTTTATTGTTTTTTTTTTTGGTTTGGGTTTTGTTTGAATGCAAGCTTTTGTTCCATGGATTTGTTATCTCAATCGGCTGACACTTTATCAACGCTCTCTTTAGGGTTAGTTTCATCTTCGCCGCAATCTCACCGTACCCAGATCCCTGATGACTCTATTAGTCTCGAGGTGGACGGAAGGGACCGACTCAGATTTTGCACTCTCCAAACTCTGAACGCAACTCAGATTTTTATCAGGACCGACTCAGTTTAATGATCAATCACGCTAGAAAGGTAAGAGAGTAACGAAGGATCGATCATCGCCAAAGTCAACGAACCGCTCAAAATAATGGCTGGAAACTTAGGATGCGTCGTCTTATCCGTTGATGGCAACGAAGGAAGCATGGACGCCTTACGATGGGCACTCGATAATGTTAAGCTCCGACTATTCACGGCATGATTGATTTTTCTTATTTCTGATATGTGCGAATTGATTTTTCTTTTTTGAAATTCAGCCCATCTAGAAGTTCCTGCATTCACGGCAGCTATCGAGGCGCATCAGAAGAGAATCACTGATGCGATCTTGAACCATGCTCTTCAGATTTGCGCTGAAAAGAAGGTCAATTATTATTATTATTTATTTTTCCAAGTTATTGTTAATTAAGGTATATAGGCAAATATTCTTTAGAGGTTTGACCTTAAGTGATTAATTAATTAAATTAAATTCATCGTTTTTGTTAGTATTTAACTTGCTGAGGAAAATGAATTACGAGTTTGGAATATTTCTAACTCAGGCAAACGTGAAAACTCAAGTTGTGATTGGGGATCCAAAGGAAAAAATTTGTGAAGTAATTGAAAATGTGCATGCTGATTTGCTTGTGATAGGTTCCCGAGCTTTTGGCCCTATTAAAAGGTATTTTCCTCATTGCAATGTAACATTCCTTGAATCGAGACTGGTTGAATTGTTTCATTAGACCATTTGTGTTATAATTTTATTCATGTTGATTGAGTTCGTTTTCATGGAATTTGGTTATATCTCTGCATCACATGAATTGCCTATGCATTTAATTTAGTATTTCACATTGTTGTTAAGATGTTTAACCTTGTGAATCCTGATCATTGATCAAGGCATCATAAAAAGAGAGCTGATCAAGCATGATAATAATGGACTAAATGAAGCCTTAGTGAAGAAGTTAGCATATAGGCTAAGCTTATCAATTGTAACAACTTCTAATTGAAATGTGAAATGAAAATTTATATTACTGGATTGGGGAATTTGTTCTATTTAGTAAAGCATTCTAATATATGTCTTTTGAAGCATTGTTACATGTGTGCTCAGAAGTTTTTAACATGAATAAACATTTGTTTATATGCCTGCATTCTGGTTCTGGACATGCAAAGCCTTTTGTTTAGATGATTTTCCTGCTTCAACTATGGTGTTTCGACTCCAGCTTCTTTTTGTCTTTTCTTTGGATGGACCAACTCCGCCTTCTGTTGTTGGATGCCTCCCTTAAATTAGTTAATAGCATTGATATTACTTGCATCAATACAGTTGGTAGGACATAGGACTACTATTATAACTTGCCTTCCAGTGGACCATCCATTCATTTCAAATATGATGTTCATATCTGCTGCTGTTTGCTCCGAATGTTGTAGCTAAAGATAAAAAATTGGCATTACCTAAGGAGAGGTGACCGGTGTCTCTGGTAGCATTTCTCATTGCTTAAAATCATAAAATTAATAACACAGTAGACCATGTTGAGAAAGGTGATGAAGCCGATTGTTTTTCATTGTAGCACATATATTTGAGTTATATATGTATATAGTTTAGTTGCTAATTTCATGATGTTCAATTATTGGCATTGCCATAATTTTTTTTATAGTATCAAGCACTAAAAAGATTTTCATATAAAGCTGGCAATGGGAAGGATCATATTTGCTCTGAATTATTTTCTTGTACAAAGTTGTAGTTTCCTATTTTGCATTCAGAAAGCTCAAACATGACTTAAAACTTATATATATATTCTCTTGTTCAGATTAAATTTGTATACTAAGGAGTGTGATACTGATATATTACTTATGAACTGGTTTGGGCTATTTCATGGTTCTTTATGCAGAATGTTGTGGTTGATCAAGCACTTGGGCCTGGAAAAAGAGTTACCGTTGCAATGGGAACTAACCAAAACTTGGATTATGGTAATAAAATTGTTCTTATACTATTTCATGTTTCATGTTTCATTGTCATGTAATTGTTTTTCTGAATTGTTTTTCTGAATTTAGCTTTTAATTTCTTCTGCTGAATGCTTGCTTTATATTGTAGTTGAACTAAGATCTTGAGGCAGTACTGCAACTTGTTAACAAATATGCCTTCTGGTTTTTGGTGCTTTAGAGGAAACATGTGCTCTTGGCAATTTAGCCTTCCTGGAGAGGTAAATTACTTTTGATTCATTGTGATTTTTAAGCAACCTTACCTCATGGCCTTCTATTTCCTGATTTATCAATGCATCATATTAATTCAGAATTGGCAGAGATTGCTTTTTCCCTTAACTTGTGGAATGGACAGATGAAGTTGGAGGTTATTTTCAATGGCAACTTTGGACAGTATTCGTTTTCCTGCTAGATTGGTGAGCTATTTTGTTTGAAGTGAAGAATTGGTTTCATGGAAGGCCAATTGGAGTTGAGAGCAGGGTGAAAGAGATATTGTATTGGCTTGAATTTCTTCTATTGAATGCTTGCTTTATATTTTTAGTTGAAGTGAGATATTGAGGCAGTACTTCCGTTTAATTCAGAATTGTTGTAAATTCAATCGAGTTCTTGATGATAATTCGATATGGTTATGTTTTTATTTTTATTTTTAGAGTTCAATTCTTACTCACTTATTAAATTTTATTAGTTATAATTATTTTAAATTTTATTAAATCATATATTTTAATTAAAATATATTTAATATTAATTATTTCAAATTATCTTTTATAGTATCATATATTATGATTTGAGTAAATTCATATAAGAATATTAATTATTAAGAATTTTATTAAATTATATATTTTAATTATAATATATTTAATAATAATTATGTTTAAATATGATTAAATTATTTATTATTGATATTAATAATCTTATTAAAAATAATAATTTACCAAAACAAATTTCTAGTAATTATTAAGAATTTTATTAAATTATATATTTTAATTAAAATATATTTAATAATAATTATGTTTAAATATGATTAAAATATTTATTATTGATAATAATAATCTTATTAAAATTTAAATAACAATAATAATAATCATTTACCAAAACAAATTTATGCTAAGGGTATTCTAGTCATTTTAGTTTTTTCCACTATGCTATTACACCTCTATTCCATTCAACCAAACACAAGATTACTATTACGCCTCTATTCTATTACATTCAACCAAACAGTTGATTTGCTATTACACCTCTAATCCAATACACCTCTAATCCAATACAGCGAACCAAACGCACCCTCAGTTTAAATTATAGTATAAATATAAAAATTATGGTAATTTATTGTTAATACTGTGATATATAAAACACAAATTTTAAATATATTTTAAAATTATATTATGGTAAATTTAAATGCATAAATTTATTGTTTTTCGATTTAAAACTTTAGGTTAAACACATTTTGGAATTTAAATTTGACAATTTTTATCATATTGAGGCCTCAATTTTTTTTTCAAGTTAAGCTTTCAATTTGACAATTGTTTCCGCATTGGGACTTCAGCTTCTTTTTTTATCCAAGTTAGTCTTTTTTTTTTTGGTGAAATAAAAACATCAGTTACATAAAGCAACCATTCGTTTTATCTGCATGAATTAAATCTAAAAGATCCTTGGGAGCCTCATCAATAATTTTTAAGCTTGATTTCCAACTTAAACCGAGTTTAGCAAGACGATCTGCTACGAAATTTTGAATTCTTGGAATGTGCTTTATCCTCCACTCCCCTGCTGAATGCAAAATACGAAGAGTTCTTCGGAGCACAGTAATCCCTGAGTCTTCCAATTCCATATTAGACAAGATCTGAGCAACTTCCAGATTATCTGTCATAATAGTGAAACGTTTATAGCCCTTATTAAGTAGAATGAGGATCCTGTCAAGAATAGCCCAAACTTCTGCTTCGAAAGGGGAGCACATGCCAAGGAATCGGTTAAAACCCACTATCCAATTTCCATCTCGGTCTTGAGCCACTCCTCCTGATGCAGCATAGCCAGAATCTCTTGCTACAGCTCCGTCAGTGAATAAAAACACCCAATTGTCAGCTGAATTGATCATCAAGGAAGAGCCCGGCTTGCTCTTAAATTGATCTTCAGTATGGAAGGTGTAGTGACGGCCCCAACAACTAGAGACTTTTACCACTTCCGTTGCTGTCCAAGATAAATGCTGGAAAATGTATAGATTTCTATTCTTCCATATACGCCAAGCGACTAATCCAAACAGGCATGACCACGTGAGACCATAATCCTGCAATCTTTCATTAAAACAAAGGTTTAAAAAAAGCCAATCCTGAAAAGGAACGGAAAAAAACCTTTGTTTTAACTGATTAGGAATCACAAGCCGCCACACATCTTGCGCGGAAGGACAATCTCTAAGCACATGGACCAAGTCTTCAATATCATGTCCGCATATAGAACAAGAGCTACAATGATAGATTCCCCTCCTAGCTCGTTCCGAATTTGTAAGAAGTTTTTGATTGAAAGCAAGCCAAAGGAAGACTCGTACTCTCTGAGGACCTTGATATTTCCAAACAATCTTCCAGTAATCCTCCTGAGGATTCCAAGAATTCTCTTTCAAACGCCAATAGGCACTACGAACTGAGAAGACACCAGACGCGGACTGAGTCCAAATAATCCTATCCGAACCAGAGTGAGGGTGAGGAGGAGGAATCTTGACAATTCTATTTATTATAACTTCAGCACCCAGCACGAAATAAATCCAAATTCCAGCTACCATCCGAGTTGACCATCTCCCTAACACAACAATCCAAATCAAGGTTAGCAGGATGGTGAATTTTTGAAATTAAAGGTCCCATACCGAATCCAAGGATCTTTCCAAGATCTAGCAAGAGCACCGTCTCCAATAGACCGTGCAATATTATCTCTAAGGATTGGCCATATCTTAGAAAGTGCCCTCCATAAAAGAGAGCATTGGTTTCTTTTAATAGAATCCGGGAGTTAGTCTTTCCAACCATATTTGGCACGAAGAGCACGAACCCAAAGTGCATTACTTTTAGAAACAAGATTAAATCCAATCTTCATAAGAAAAGATGAATTTTGATCTTCCAAATGTCTGAAACCAAGACCTCCTCGAGACCTTGGTTGGCAAATAGAATTCCAACCCACTAAAGACATTTTCGGATGGCCATCAGTACTACCCCAAATAAACTGCCTGACCACTCTTTCAATGTCTGCACAAATACCTTTCGGGATCATCAAGGACTGCATAAAATAATTAGGAATAGAAAGAAGAACTGATTGGGCCAAAGTGATTCTACCAGCAATAGATAGATTCCTAGCATCCCAACTCTGTAATTTCTTCCTCACTTTATCCACAATAAAATTCAAGGTACTTTTGGAAATCCTTTGGTGTAAGAGAGGAACACCTAAATAGATGCCAAGGTTTTGGACTTCGTGAAATCCAAAAAGTTGGTTAATTTGATTACGAACATTCTCTTCTGTATTTTTGGAATAAAAAATGCTACTTTTCCTAACACTTATTTTGTGTCCTGAGATCACACAAAATCGAGTTAGAATATTATCCAGGAGACTAGCTTGGTCGAACTGAGCTTTACAAAAGATAACTAAGTCATCCGCAAAGAACAAATGAGAAACTGAAGGACCTGTACGAGAAAGATGAATTGGATCCCATTTCCCCGAGTTAATTTCAGTCCGAATAAAATGTCCTAACCATTCCATGCATAGCACAAATAGATAAGGCGATAAAGGACAACCCTGGCGAATACCTCTCTTAGGTTTGAACTTTTTAGTAAGTGTCCCGTTCCATAGAATTTGCATGGAAGAGGAAGAAATAGCAGACATGATTACTTTCCTTAAGAAGACATGAATTCCAGCATCAACCAAAGAAGCTCTTATAAAGTCCCAACTAACTCTATCGTAAGCTTTCTCCAAATCTAACTTAATAGCCATCCACCTCCTTCCTTTCCTATTACAGCGCATAGAGTGAATGATCTCTTGAGCTAAGATAATATTATCAGAAATGTTACGCCCAGCTATGAATCCAGCTTGTTCTTGGGATATAAGCTTAGGAAATATAACTTTAAACCGATTCGCAATAATTTTCATTACCAACTTGTAGAGAACAGAACAAAGGCTAATAGGCCTAAAGTGGCTAAAGTCCTCAGGGTTCTCTTTTTTGAGAATTAACACGATTAGTGTATTGTTCAATTCAGCTTCAATCGGACGTCCATCAAAAATTCCTTTGACCCACTGACACACATCATTCCCAAGAATATCCCATTGGCTTTGGAAAAAGTGAGCATGGAAACCATCACTCCCAGGAGCTTTCAAAGGAGCCATGTCAAACAAAGCCCTTCTAATCTCCTCATTAAAAATTGGAGCCTCTAGGAAATTAATCTCAGAAGAGTTAAAGCAAGGAAAACCAACATTTGGAGTA
Source organism: Gossypium raimondii (assembly GCF_025698545.1). Lineage (NCBI taxonomy): Eukaryota > Viridiplantae > Streptophyta > Magnoliopsida > Malvales > Malvaceae > Gossypium > Gossypium raimondii. Next base: position 4,430,112 of record NC_068571.1, on the reverse strand, counting down.
TCCCCCAACGTAGGAGAATCCTCTCCAAAGAGTCCTTCAAAGAATTCCACCGCCTTAGCCTGCAGGATATCTTGATCTGTACACCAATCCCCATTATCAACGCGTAAGGTTATGATACGATTGAGTTTCCTTCTCCTCATCGTGCGATTATGAAAAAACTTTGTATTTCGGTCCCCCAAATGAAGCCAATCACAGCGAGCCTTTTGTCTCCAAAGTAGATCTTCATGATCAAGCACATTTTCCAGCTCCTCCCGAATTTCCAATTCTTTTCCAGCTAAATATGTAGAGGAATAATGCTCCATGGTTTTTTGGATATTATTAAGAGATCTCATAAGATTTCTCTTACGAGTACCCAAAAAACCATAAATATTCCTGTTCCAATCTTTAGCAAAAAAAGTGAAATTTTTCAAAGATTCAAACATATTACCTGTGAAGTTCCACTTTTCTTTAACAAGGTTGGGGAAATCACTATGTTTCGTCCATCCCGCTAAGAACCTGAACGGTCTGCTTCGAGAAATGTTAAGGTTGGGTGCAGTAGATAACAAGAGGGGCCTATGATCTGACTTGATACGAGTAAGATGATGGACAGAGTATTGAGGAAAAGTAGACACCCAAGCATCATTGGCTAAGGCCCGATCAAGTCTAACAAATGTACCACATCTTTGCCAAGTGAATGCAGGTCCATTAAACCCCAAATCCTGCAACTCACAAGACTCAACAAAATTACCAAAAAAATCACAGCGCTTACCAATAGAGACAGGACTCTTTTTATCAGAAGAAAATAAGATAGCATTGAAATCTCCCATAATTAGCTAATGAGAAGAAAGGTTAGAATTTGTAGATTTTAAGTCATCCCAAAGAAGCTTTCTTTTAGACCTATCCGGACTGCCATAAACAAAGGAAATAAAAAACGAATTATTAGGAATACTATTATTAACACGTAAGAAAATAAATTGCGGATGATTTCGAACAATATGAATTTGTATAGAATCCTTCCAACCAATCCATATGCCACCTGAAAAACCAATAGCTTCAACCCTATGTGAAAAGTTAAACCCCAATTTTTCAATAATAAGATTAGCCTTGAAACCACTCACTCTCGGTTCCACCAAACAAACAATATCAGGCTTGTACTCTGCATTGTATTCCTGAAAAACTCGTAAAAACTTCCTGCTAGCACTCCCTTGACAATTCCATGTAAAAATTTTTAAATTTAAAGACATAATAAGATATAAAAATAAATGAAAAAGTGAAATGAACCAATATCCCAATATCACCTTATCAAAACAAACAAAACCTATAAGGACTAAAAGAATATCCTTACTGTCCAGGAGCATTGTCTCCCTCTATTTGCACACTAGAGCCCCCTCTATTTACAACCCCAAGATTAGGAGGTGCAAAGGACGAGATGCTCTCGGCGAGGTGTTCCATCGACTCCTTCAAAGATGCTCGCTGGGATCCTAAAATTTTGAATCTAGTATTGCTGCCATGAAGGATCTTAGCCTGTTTCTTAGCTTGACATCTTCCTCTGTTCTTAATACCTTTACCCGAACCGGAGGATAGCACCAGAGAAGAATCTAAATTTTTTGGGGGGTGGATAATGATGTTTTCCTTGCTTTGAGAGCTGTTATGAAAAACCACCGCCGAGTGTCGATTAGAATCTAGATTTCCAACATCTAGAGAAACAACTATACTATCCCGACTTGAATCCATTAAAACTGTCTGGTTTTCAGAACTTTCTCCTTCAGACCTGACCCCCACACTGTCTCCTAGGATTTTTTGCATTTCAGATGCAGCAAAAGACCGACTGCTGCTTCCATCAGCAGTAAAGAGATGTTGGGCTACCAGTTCCGGAGCAGGTGAGCCCAAAGTTCTTCGGGCCTGACCCGCAGTTAAGTCTCCATGGCCCAAACTGCTAAAAGCCTTAACTATATTGGGAGAATTTTCCTTCAGAATAGAAAAGGAATTGTTGGGCTCCAAAATTGGCCTACCATTAACTTTAGAGGTGGGGCCACCACTATCTTTCAAACCCGCATCTTTTGACTTATTATTATTGTTTTTTCTCCACTCAAATTTGCCGTTAAAGAAAGCATTTGGACCTTTACCCATAGAAATATCTTGTGAAATTTCTTTACCTTTATCACGCCTGGAATCCATCATAAAACCTTCATCGTCCTTTTTGACCGAATCTTCATCATTAAGGACTCTAAAACGAGTTCCTTTTTTTCCACTTTGTGGGTTATTGAGAGAATTATTCACCTTTTCCCTAATTTTACGCCTTGATTTCTTTTCAACGATCATCCAAGGACTAAAATTCTCGTTTTCCTTTTCCTCATCAACCTTGTTCGTGTTCTGAAGCTCCGATGACAAATCCGATGGGGCATTCTCCTTTTCAGTAAGGCTTTCAGAAATTTTAAAAGGGCAAGAATTCTCCACATGCCCAAATCTCCCACAGTGAAAACAAATTGTAGATAAGGATTCGTATTCAACATTCTGCTTTCGGCCGTTGATCAGAATATGGGATACCAGCGGCTTTTCCAGGTTAATATAAACAGCCAATCTGGCAAAACGTCCTCTAGTCCTATTATCCGTGTTCATATCCAATTTAACCACTTTTCCAACCGTTCCCCCTATCTCAGTGATGATCTTGTGATTGTATAAATACCCAGGTAAACCAGGGAATCTGATCCATGCCATCACAACATTAGGGTAAGCTTGTGTGGGATCAAAAGCTAAAAACCAAGGTTGGACTGTTAAGTATTGTCCAAAGATGATCCAAGGACCTTCAGAAAGCGCCTTTTCACAGTCCAACTTGTTCTGAAATTTAACCAAGAAATAACCATTTTCTATGTCCATCATATGTATCGGGGCTGATGGTTTCCACAGATTATACAGTTTATTCTGCAAAACCGAAAAACCAATATTACGACCAAGAAGCTTTAAAATCACTGTGTTATCCATACCTTGAATAAGGATTTTTTGAATCCTATCCGAGAAGGAGATAGAGGGTACGCCATTCACAAAGGATTTTTGAATATCTCCTTCCAAAATTTCTAGATCTTCTTTGCCTTCCAAATCAATGAGATTCTCCTTTGACGATTGGCCCACAAGCATGTCCTTCCACGAGATAGGTTTTTCCGGTGACGAGTCGATCATCATAATATTGTTAGCATCAACATCTTCGCCTCTGAAACGAACTTTCTTGGGGATCAACTCCTCATAAATAGATTTCTCAAAGTCAGAATTTTCAGAGAGAGAGCTCATTTTTTTTTAAAAACTCTATCCAAGTTAGTCTTTAAAAACCTTAAAGTTCATGCCTTAATATGAGAATAATTACAAAGTTCAGGACCTAGCTTAGATCATAAAATGTTCAGGCCCCAATGTAGAAAAAGTTACCAAGTTCAAGTCTCAAATACTGATTTAACCCCAAAAATTATATTATTTGAATGAGCGTTGTTGTCGTGATTAGCCCTGAACTTTTGTGTACTTGTACCCAAAAAAAATTTTGATACTTATACTATTTTATTATGTATCAATTTAATCAGATATTTTATTTGTACAAATATTATATTGCACATTAAGTGAAAGTTTAGATGGTAATTGTAACATTAACATTTTGGATAATGATATTAAATTCAAAATTTTCTTTCTTATTCTAAAATTATGATTATTTTAATAAAATATGTGATGAAAATGAAAACCCCTTTTCATAGTTCAATGCTCAACTCGTGGATGACCAAATATATATATAAAGGGTCATAAGCTTAAGTACATGTAACTAGTTGAGCCACAACCCCCTAAAAGTTAAAATACAACATTTCCTTAAATGAGCCAAAGCCCCACCATTGACCTCTATGGGTTAATATACTATTTGATATTTTAACTTAGTTTTAATATTTAATTTGATTTTTTTTTTGTCTTTATCAAGTATTTATGTTTTTTACTAGAACACACATGTCAAATATTTATTGGATCTAAACATGTTCATAGGTCAGGTCACTCATTCAGACCCAAAGGCCTACTTAAAAAAGGGAGGGTTTGAACAAAATACGAGGCTTGAAAAATAGGCTTGGTCTTTGGGCAAGATTTTTTGGTCCGAGCCTAGCTCAGCCCGAATGTTATGTTATAAAATAATGTTAAATAATAATTATATATATTTATATTAAATTACCAATTAAACTTATTGCCCAATACCTAAAATAAACTTACCCAACCCAAAATATAAAATTTTATATTTTATATTTAATACAATAAAATATTTATTATATTTATGGTAGTTTTTTTTAATATAAATACTTTTTAATGTGTTAAAAATTATTTTAGCCATTTTCTAATGCATTTATTGTATTATATTTTTAAAAAATTAATTTTAAATAAAAAATCTAAAAAAATAAATTTTGTTGGGCTGGGGTTGGACAAAAAGTAGGCCCATTTTTTTGTCCGGACCAATCTCAAGCTTTAAAAAATAGTCTAAATACCTTGCATTGGCATTTAAGTACCAAATTGGGAAATTGTATATTAAGCCTATCAGTTTAGGGCAGGCGAAAAAAGCATATACCATAATTGATACATGTCCAAACAAAGACAAGAACATGTGTGGTTTTACATGAATGTCCCCTAACTGGTATCATCAAACTAAAATTCGAGGGTGGAATTTTTCCTTTCATTTTAGAAATTTTCATTCCTTTCTTTTGATTCCATTCATAATACTTTTGTCTTTAACCCTAAAGCATCTGTCTTTGTCACTGACTCATTTTTTGCCCTTCTATTTTTGTTTGTTCATATCCTAGTTGCGACACTTTGTCTCTCCCAATAATTTTTATATTGTCGATTGAGTCTTAATTTTATTGACATAAATATTGTTATCAATGTAAAAGGATATGGATTCGAGTGTGTTAAAATATATTTTACTCCTATTTATGGATTGGAAAGAAATTATGAGTAATTCTAAACATTGTGTTAAAAAAATTTTTACGGAGAATTTTTTTATTAAATTATAAGCTTAGATTGGAATTTTGCAAGGTTGTTCAAAGACAAGGGGATGAAATCAAATGGAAAAATCCATGCAAAATTGATATTTACACAGTAGTTTTTTTATCCAAGTGCCTCTTCATTGTTTCTCAATGAACCATGTTGAATATAATAAATAAATGAAAATGAAGGATCAAATTTTATATAAAGTTGCATTCTTGAAGGGTTTAATGTTAATTTTCTATAAATATTGGGTTATTTCTAGTTTTACTATTTTCCAGAATATGTATCTTTTATTATTATCATTAATTTCTTAATTAAGTATAGTGTCACGAGACAAAAGTGACAATAACTTTAATGAGAAAATTTGGAAAATAACTTTACACATTTTAAATGAATTATATTATTACGGTGCCATTTTCATTTTTAAAACTAATATGTTTTATTCTAATTTTATATATTTTGTTATTATTATTTGGATGTTATTTTAAACGCACACATATATTCTAAATATATGATTTTTACATACATATCCGTGTATGTGATAGAATTACAATTCTATCAACTTTTTCAGTTCTAAATCAACTTTTTCTGATAATTTAGAAAATATTTTGACATAATTTAGTTCCTTTTAAACATACAATCACATGACATTTATATACCTTCACATTTTTATATAATGAAACAATTTTTTGAACATGAAAAGAAAAAAATTGTATAATATTTATCCAACTCTAATAAAATGGTACGATGTATATGCCACATCATAAAAAAATTTTAAGATAAACCACATAAAATTATTTTGACAAAATTCACATTGAAAAAATTGGTTTCACCATTGAAAAGTCACATTTAAAAATAAAAAAATATTAAATTATAGTAAAGTTAGATTGATTTAATTAAAAATCATTAAAAATTAAAAAAAGTTCAACTGCAAATTCAATTGGTTTATACTAATTTTTGGTCCAATTGATTTAATGTCATTCTCCGAATTGATTCTGGCGGATTAAAAAAAATTAAAAAAAGAAAAAGGACATGTCATAAATTTTACCAAAAATGAAGAGTCGGTGAAAAGAAGTGATTAAGAAAGAATAAATATAAGATTTCTCTTAGGTTATTTTTGGTGTCTAATCTAAGATCCATTCGGCCATGTCAGTGTCACTACCACAGTGCTCTCAACCAAGATGGAGATTGGTGAAAAATACTGGTTTTAAAATTCATTACTACTGATAACGTTGTTAGGTTGGCAATTACACATAGCAAGTTTGAGGTTGTTGAACCATCTCCCCTCAGCTAATTAACTGTCCCCTCAAAAGAACCTTTATATAAAGTGAAGGGTTGTCACAAAGGACAGTACTTAATAATATCTCTTGGTAATGGCAAAGGAATTAGCAGAAGAAAAAGGATCAGCAAATGGAAGAGATGATGACTATACTGAAGATGGAAGTGTGGGTCTTAAAGGCAGGCCTGTGTTGAGATCTATAACTGGAAGATGGAAAGCTTGTTCTTTCATTGTTGGTAAGTATTATAAAAACCAATGCTATATATATATACAGTGTTGGAGAGAAACCCAGAAAGCTATGTATGTATTTGCAGGATATGAAGTGTTTGAGAGGATGGCATATTACGGAATAGCATCAAACCTAGTGGTGTATTTGACGAGGGAACTGCATGAAGGAACAGTGAAATCTTCGAACAATGTTAATAACTGGGTTGGAACAGTGTGGATTACACCAGTTTTAGGGGCTTATATTGCGGATGCTCATCTGGGTCGTTATTGGACTTTCCTTATTGCCTCTGCCATTTATCTCTCGGTAACTTCTTTTTCTTCTTATCCGACATAAGGCTTAGAATTACTGTTGAAATGTATAACTACTCGTAAACCTTCTTTAACTTATAAATAAGAGGATAATGCATTTTAGTGCACTTGAACTCGCATCCTCTTACATTGACAACAATACCCATGCCAATTGAGCAAAAATCAATCGACTCCTATATATCTCTTTTAAACACTCACTAACTATGAATATTTATATGTATCTATCTGTATACCAAAATATGAAATTTAGTTCATCTTCGTCCCCTCAAAATAAATTTCATATATTTATATTTATAACACCAAAAGAAAATTGAATATTTTTCTTTTAAAATGTAATTATATGTATGTGTTTACTAAATAAACTTAAAATAAATATTGATTTGATCCAAATCTTACAAATAATTGATATAGATATAAAATCATTTTATGTTTATATATTCCATACAGATATAATTATTTTTATCTAACATAAAATAAATTGATATATTTATTTCTTTAAATAAATATATAATTGAATCCAAATTTGTATAATTAAACCAAATCAAAGTTCATTTATCTTGCTCATTTGTTTATAACATAAATTTAAGTATAATTGGTTTTTCATATCAACTGATAGCATTGAAAAGTAAGTTATTTCTATGTTTAATGTCTTTATGACCAATATTTTCATAATCGTATCGGTAGGTCGAATCGGTTGATTCTTGAATTGGTACAGATCAATTGAACTGACAAAACTAGTTGAACCGAATACTTTTAAAGTAATTTTTATTTTATTTTATAAATTTTCAATTATTTATTTGATTTGAACCGATAAAATCAAGTATCAGTAATATAATCGGTTCGATCATGGTTTTGATTTCAAAAACTTTTTTTTTTCATTTTCAAATTCATGGTTTTAATTTTTTTTATAGAGTAATTCATAGTTTTAATTGAGAGTTTAGAATTAACAAAGGCTACTAGGTGAAGCCTAGGTGGGTAGGTCCTTTGCCACATGAAAAATTGCAATTTAGGGTGCAATTGATAAATGGATGTTTGTCTCATTCTTTACTTATAAAGTTGACGAAAATAGAACACATTCCATAACTAATCTTTTATTATCTTAAAAGAAATAAAATATTCAAATTATTATATTTAATTTTTATCTGAAACTATCCAACATAATATAAAATATTATATTAATAAGTTTAACTTTATAAAAATTAAAATTTATTAGCATTAATTTTATTAATATAACAAATCGTTTTTATATGTAATTTTTCGATTTATCGAACAATACCTTAATCACTCTCAAACATTAATTAAATCCTTTTGTAGCCCTTTGACTAAAGGAAAATTACAATTTTGCACTCACAATTAATAATTCAATTTAAACTTTTTAACATAAATTCTTTGATTTTAGCCCTCAAAATTTTATAATTTTATATCAGTCTCCCAACACAAAATTCCTAATTTCCTTAAAATCTGTATCAGTTTATTTATAAGTGAAGAAGAAAAAACTATGACCTTAGTGATTGGTATTGGTTGTCCATCCATTTTACTTTCATTATTATGATTTTTTTCAAAAATCTAGACTTGTTATAAAGTGATGAAATTTTCTCATTCATGTTAATTCAAGATAAGATAGTTTTGTTCCTATTATGAAATTGCTAAATTATTGTTAAAAAATGTGCAAAGATAATTTAATCAACATAAAAAGAGAAATTGCTAAGTGTTCTTTTATACATATTTTTGTACTTACATAAATGTATATACATCCGATATTTAATATCGTAGTGGAGTGTTGTTGGCCAATGGCTAAGCTCGATCCATGCATGATTGGCGACATGAATTCCTGATATCATGGGTTGTGGGGAAGAACTATTTAACGATAGTGAGACATGGTTTTAAATTTTAATTGTGAAACCAGACACTGTTTGATTATCAGTTTAATGCAGTTGACTTGACATGTCTTCCTCCATGTCCCATCCCCCTTTTGATGTCATTTCAGTTACCTCTTTCCCAAGTAATCCATAAGTTTGAAACCCAAACAGTGAGATAAAGAAAGCATTTACATGTGCGTATACACACCATTCTCGTGTTCGATCCAACGCCATGCTTGCACTGATGAATTTTCATTTTCATTTTAGTTGGGATAATGATAATAATTTTGTTTAAACATGTATGGGAAAATAAACAGGGAATGTGCCTCTTAACCCTAGTAGTTTCAGTGCCTGCCTTGAGGCCCCCATCATGTGGTCATGGCTACAAAGCAATAAACTGCAACAAAAGAGCCTCGGGTTTCCAAAAAGGCATATTCTACTGTGCACTATACATAATCGCAGTAGGAACCGGTGGAACCAAGCCTAATATTTCCACCATGGGTGCCGACCAGTTCGATGACTTCGAGCCTAAGGAAAGGGTTCAAAAGCTGTCTTTCTTTAACTGGTGGATGTTTAGCATTTTCTTTGGCACCCTCTTTTCCAACACTTTCTTGATCTACATACAAGACAATGTGGGGTGGAGTTTGGGTTATGGCATTCCAACAATTGGTCTCTTGGTCTCTGTCTTGGTGTTCTTAGTGGGAACTCCATTCTATAGACACAAATTGCCTTTGGGCAGTCCTTTTACCAGGATTTTCCAAGTGCTTGTGGCTGCTGTTAGGAAGTGGAACATGCCGGTCCCGACCGACCCGAAAGAGCTTCATGAGCTTAGCTTGGAAGAGTACTCGAAGTCTAAGCAATTCAGAATTGATTACACCCCTTCTTTAAGGTTGGTTCTCTCTGTTTTTAGTAGCTTATTAAGAACTTCATTAAGGTTTGACTGATTATAACTGTACTTTCTCTGTAGATTCCTTGACAAAGCTGCTGTAAAGACTGGGCCAAACTCGGCATGGAAGCTGTGTCCGGTGACTCAAGTCGAAGAAACTAAGCAGATGGTAAAAATGGTCCCCATTTTGGTAGCAACATTCATTCCAAGCACTCTAGTAGCTCAGATGGGAACATTGTTTATCAAACAAGGAACCACCCTCGATCGTAGCATGGGTCCTCATTTCCAAATCCCCCCGGCTTGTCTCACAGCATTTGTTACGATCTTCATGTTGATCAGCATTGTTCTATATGACCGGTACTTTGTTCCAATAGTGAGGCGTTACACCAACAATCCCAGAGGCATCACATTGCTTCAAAGAATGGGAATCGGCATTATCTTGCAGATCATCGTTATGATAATTGCTTGCTTTGCTGAAAGGAAAAGACTCAGCGTCGCTCGAGAGCATCAGAAACTGGGTGCATATGATTCTATTCCTCTCAGTATTTTCATACTTCTACCCCAGTTTGCCTTGGTAGGGGTGGCTGATGCATTTGTGGAAGTTGCAAAGCTAGAATTCTTCTATGACCAAGCACCAGAGGGGATGAAAAGCCTCGGAACCTCATATTTCACTAGCAGCATTGGGATTGGGCATTTCCTTGGTAGTTTTATTTTGACGACGGTTTCTGATATGACTAAGAGGCATGGTCATAGAGGATGGATATTGGACAACCTCAACACCTCTCACCTGGACTATTATTTTGCCTTCTTGGCTGCACTAGGCTTCTTAAACTTCCTCATCTTCTTGGCTGTGGCCAAACTTTTTGTTTATAATGCAGATGTGAAAGAATCAGACACAGGATTGCAGGAAGCCACGGATGCTTCACAGAACAAAGCTTCAAGTAAAGTCGAAGCATTAAGGGCTGGAACAAGTTACTAATATCACATGTAATTCCAGTTCATGGCTGTTATAATGGTATTGTACAAGTCAAAAACAACTTTGCTCATGTTATGATGAAAATGCCCCATCCAAGTTCAATTAGTTGCTGCCAAGCTCAAAAGAGCTCATATGACTATTACAATACAGATATACAGAGAAAGAGCAAGTTCTACCTTCTAAAACAGGACTAGCCTATTAAGTTACTGGTCACTCTTTAGCTAAAAAAAATCAATCATCATTATTTAGTTAGTTGACAAAAGGCTGCAACTTACATGCTGCAATTGATTCTAAAAGCCATGTGTGACCAATGACTTGTCCACCTAATTTTGTGGCTATATCCTGTGCTTCACTAACCCTCTGCCAAATAATTGTTACTTCTTCTCCTAACTCAGATCCTTGAGGTGCATCCAGGTTATACACAACAACCATCTTTGTTTGAGCTGTCTGTTCACCATTTTTGTGTGCCACTAGTTCCTCCATTCTTCTCAAAACAATACCCCCTGCGGTGACAACTAGATTTTGAAGATCTTCCTTGTAACCAGACACAAAGTCACCCACAAAATAAAAGCTAAAGCCATCAAAGAGCTTTGGTGCCTGCAAGAGAAAGAAGTTACTTATTTGCAAAAGTAACATTACCAACTTGAAAAACTAGCACACTTAAGCTCATAAGAGTAAGACTCACATTATCCAATACCCTGAGTCTGCCAGTTTTAGGACCATCACAACACCCATGGTTGTCAAGACTAACTTCATAAGGTTCTTCATTCAAAGGATACATTGCTTTCACACATTCCTTTATCCCTGTAAAGTCAAGCTTGCATATCAATTTTTGGGTAGTGGTTGAACTTTAACCAAGCACAAATGGAACAAAGGAAAAGAAAAATGAGGCCCATGGATGGTGGAAAAAGAACAACGAACTCACAATTTAATTTAAGAACCCACTTCCCGTTTGAAATGGCCATGAGAACTTTAAGTGTCCTAGTGCATGCACCATTCTCATCTGTAGAGGCAATCACATGAGTGACATCCGGCCTCCAAAACTTGGATACAGTTACACCAATCATTTTTGCAAACTTGACCAGAAGAAACTGCAATAAAATAAAACAATAAATAACTAAATAAATGCCACATGAGAGTCAATTGTTGTGAAAAGAAAAGCCCATTAAGGGTATTCTATCAACGAAAGAATTTCCAAATTAGATTTTGTGTATCCATTTCATCAATCATGAAACTTTTAACACCAAAAAGAATCAATTAACGAGAAATTTCAGTACTTGCAAAAATATCATCAGTATACGAGTTTACCTTTCAGCACAATAAAACACATACGCAAGTCAAAGATATAATTATTAAAAAAGATAACTACTCAACAGAAAAATGGGTTTCATCTAATCTAACCTTCTCCTCAGGAGACAAAGCAGATCCACAGAAAACCCAATCTCTCTTATTCTCTGGCTGGCCCCAGAAAGTGTTGGATTTCAGCTGGCCACTGCATGCAGAACCACAATCAGTTTACTCTCCAGACAATTCAATAACCAGTTTAAGATTCCATAACTGGAAACAAAAACTAGAGAAATTACAACCTCAAATAATTTGGCTTTTTTTGCCATTTCTTTCTTCTTAAGAGAAAGTAGATGAAAAATGAAATAGTTAAGTCCCTCAAAAAGCATGCAAAGGAGTTATACACCTGCGTAAGACGTCTAAGATATTTTAATTGATTAATTACCTTTCAGTTGGCACTCTATCATCAGCAGATAGACAGTTTCCAGGCTTCTCATTTGGGAACTTGGCTGCAGAATGGGCCTTTCTAGACTTCTCACTTGGAAACTTGACTGAAGAATGGGCAGGACAAAGCACAAGAAAGTCCTCCTATAAGAGAGGAAAAAATTTGTAAGCAAAAAATTGAAATTGCAAAGCATACAAAAGGAAAAGCAAAACATCAAAGAATCACAGCATATCTCATATAAAATATGGTACAGCAGAATTACATAGTCCCATCGACATTTTGGAATCTCTTTTGCACAAGGGAAATGATAGCTTCTGCGGCAAGACTTCACATAACAGCCAAGTGCAGCACCCTTTAGTCCACATCTGCTGCACTTCAGCTTTGCACCCCTTGCAAGTTCTGGTTTAAGGTTTTTAACATTGTCACCAACAAAATACACTTGAGGTGCCCTGCATTTGAAGACAATATAAGTGTATTTCTAGCAGCAAGAAAGCTACAACAAAAAGAAAAGGCTAACCGTGTCAAAATAAAACATGACCATAATATATAAACAAGGTACACTGAAACTACCATCTTCCCCAACAAAAACCCATAATTTCCCTTTCACTTAAACATTATACAATTCAAAGTCTCCAATAAATTACCATTCAATACACGAGCTGTGAACATGTATAACATTTAAGCCAAATGATGCATCTCCTGTTACCGGTTTTCCATTGATATAATGTAACATCATTCCAGTGGCCTGCGAAATTTATAAGAATACAAGCTCTAGTAACTTCCTTATATGAGGAAAGCCAAAAAATTTCAAAATATTATCTTAAAGATAAATTTTAATAAAAGGGAGAATCAAGTAATGCTTAACAGGACCTTACCTCAGAAATTTTAGAGGACTGGCAAAATTCGCAAATAGCCCTATTTACATTCATGTTCTCTGATGTCACAAGCAAACCAGTACCAGCAAGAGGTGCTCCATTTTGAGATCTTAATTGACAATCAGAAGTCACAATGTTTTGAGCTTGCAGATCTGATTGACAATCATCCATGGTTTTTGCACCCCCATCTAATGTCCCATAGTTCAACCTCTTTTGTCTCTTGGAATCACATAAATGACCATCAATCCCTAAAACAGAATCATTCTGCTTCAGGCTTATCATATCATCAAAATTTCTCTTCCCCGCTCCCTTGGCTGGAAAGTTTGCAGGACTCTGAGAAATCATTGAGAGACTGTGAGCAAGTAATATTATAAACAAACAGATGCAACAAAATTCAAAATGCTCCACAAGAAATAGTATAAACATAAGCAGTCTAAAGACCAAGGGAAGTGTTATACAGCTACAAACATAAACGGTAGAAACAAAGTTAAAGAATTTATACATCCAGCTATAACATAATGCAGGAAAGGTGAATTCTTACATGCTCGCTATCATTGTCAGAGACCTTTGTATCACCATAGGAAGGCGGGCTGAGGGATGCTTGATCAGCTTGGTTCATGATGATCTGCCTATTCCTAGACTCTTGAGATGCCCCTATTTGTTTATGGGAAACTGATCGTAACAAATCAACTCCATCTTTGTTAGGAGTCTCGTAACCTACATCTGTAGCACGCCTTTGCATGCTGCACTTATCAAATTTTTCAGTTTTGCAAACCCCATCTTCAATGGAATGAGAAAGGTTGGCAGAAAATGCAGAATCCAAACTTCTATAGATTCCTACTATATTCTCCATGAAGGTCAAAGGCCTTAGATCTGCATCCAACACAGCCATTTGTCATCCATAAAATGAAACTCATAATACAAAACAAAAACAAATTTCCAAATAATCATGGAAAAGCCGAGAGACGTTCATCCTAATACCTACCAATAAAATTAAGTATTATCTACTTAAATTTTAATTTAATTTGGTTTTAAAATTAATAGACTAAAAATTAAACTCAAATTAACTAAACCAAAAATAATCCGAAACATGAAAACTGATATTAATCCAAAAACTTTAAACCACAAATGGACTCAAACTAAATCCGTCAACTCAATAAGTCCAGAAATAAGATAAACCTAAATATTAACCTTCTTTAGCTCCGCCGCCTTTTTTCAGAAATGAAAAATCAAAGTACATAAATGAAATGTACCTCGATTTGCGCATTGAACTTTGCAAATGGGGCACTCTGAACCAAACTCAGTTCTTGCTACGCACGAACTGCAATATTTTCGGAAAGAGAAAAAAAATTAAAACCAAGCAATGAATAATCAAAACTCGAAATGGAGATGGAGAAGGAAAAGACAGTAACTCGCAGAACAAATGATCACATGGGAGCAACAATGGCCGCTTAAACAAGTTCAAACTGCAAAAAAAAAAAACAGCATTTAAAATGATAATAAATCCAAAATCCGAAACTCAAAAAAAAAAACGGCGAAAATAACATAACACGAACCAGAGAGGACACTTAAGCTCGAGACCCAGTTTTTGGAGATGAAGAACCCAAGGATTCATTGCTCTGCTACTATTCTGCTTAGTCGAAAAGCTCATTCTTTGAGAACTCTAAAACAAAACCCCAAAATGCTCTCTCCTGAGAGTGAATTAAAATAAAATAAAAAGGAAAGCGAGGGGTTTTCAGGGATGGGACTGGTTAAGAGGTTTCTAGAGGAAGGTCTAAACGACAGAGAGATCTTTCGCATCTGATTGACGTGGGTGGATATGTTTACACGTGGACGGCTGAGATTTGTCAGGTTAGAAAAAGGCGGCCTTTGAGATTTGTAGTTGGCGGAACTGAATGGGTTTATGTTTTTGAAGTTCGCCCGCGTGTTTTTCTTTTTTGTGTTAATGATCTCCCGCGCTTTCGTCGTTGATTTTGAAAGGATTCCTCACATTTTCCCGCTTATTTATTTATTTACTTTTGTTTTTCAATTTTAGAAATCTACATTTGTTAGCACTTTTTGTAATGACTCAATCTTCACGGGTATTAAAAAATACATTATCAAGCCTCCGTCTTAATGAAATAAGTTTATAAATAATTATTAGTAATATTTATGAGTCTAGTAGTGAGTTTAATTAGATCTTAATTAAGTGAATTTAGCTTAATTAAGAGAAAATAAGAAGAAGAACTAGATTGAATAAGGGTAAAAATTGAATTATAAATTTAAAAAATATAAAGGACCAAAATAGTAAATATGCCACTAAATAATAGTTGAGGCGGCAAAATAATGAGAAAAATCTAAAGATTTTAATGATTTAAGTTATTATTAATTAATATTAGAATATAATAGTATAGATTATTATTTAATTGATATTATCTTATTAAATTAATGAAATATATATATTAAAGCCAAATGTATACATGTGTAATAAAAATAAGCGTATAATTGTAATTCATGGATTTAAATTCCTTATTATTTAAGTAAATAGATATTTATTATTTAATTTTAAGTAAAAGATATTTATTAATTAATTAATTATATTATAATATTTTCATGTGATAAAAAATTTAAAACATGAAAAATGTATGATGATGATATAGTACACGTGTAAATATAAGTAATATTACACTTGTAATAAATATATTGATTATTGTTGACACCATTTTTTGTAAAACGGGTTTAACTTGATTTTTGAAAATGAAAACGGAAACGGGAGTCGCCACCGATCCTTTTTATTTAGGTGTGATCAGGTCACCTCAAAAAGTAGTTGTTTTTAATAAGCGATTTGACTTTATTAAAACAACAATTTTGGTCCACGAAATTCAGAAAAAATGGGTTCGGGGGTCGATTACGTACGAGGAAGGATTAGCACCCTCGTAACGCCCAAAATTGGTACCTAGTTGATTAATTAACGTCTTACTGTCGAAATTTGAAAACTTTGAATAGATCTAAAATACGATCCTTTATTTTAAAAAACTTATATAAGTCAAGTTACTCGTTAAGACCCTCTCGTTTTGGAAAAAAAATGTCACCCCAATGAGTTAGGGCATGATATTTCACTTCCTAAAAAATAAGCTTGTCAAAAAAACTCGCAATAAAATTTAAAAGGATATTCAATTGTTTAAGTCAGATGAAGAAATCGCAGCCCAATACGTTATGACACAATTTCTCAAAATTCTAAACATCAAATATCACTTTTATTATTTTTTTAGGAAAATCCTCATCTCGGGAAAATAACGTGTTATATCCAATGCGTTAGGACATAACATGTCAAATTCTCGATAATGAGCTTTTTATGTTTTTTTTTAAAGAGTAGTCTCGATTATTTAGATTCAACGAAGAAAATCAGAACCCAATACGTTAGAGCTCGATTCTCTCGAAGATCTCAAATACCAAGTATTACTTATATTTTTAAAATTTCTTTTTTTTTTGAATCTGGGTAAAATTTGACATAATGAATGACAATTATGATGATGTAAGTAAAATAATACAAGCAAGGGCTACAAAATAAAATAAATACAAGGACAAACTACTATAGTACACAATAGCAAGCGTATAAGCAATAAAATTAAAACATTCATTCTAAATAACGTGAATACGAATAAAGAAGTAAACAAAAAAATGAATAAAATTATGGAAATGTAAAAGATATTTATGTATATCTTTTAAAATTATTATATAAAAAAGTAAGTAAGCAAATGCATACATATACGTGCGTAGAAATATGCATACATATATATATAAATTATAAAAGGTACACAAAAGTATGTTTTTATATACATGTATTTATAAAAATAAGTATGCGTATATAGATATATATAAATGTGCATATATCATTTATGAGTATACACGTACTCATTTATGTATATAAAAACATAGAGTATAAAAATATGTATAAGTATACATGAGTCATAAAACAGAGAAAATATCTACAAGAAAATATATATTTTAAAAGCATAAAGAATATATAAGTATATATTTATGGAAATGGGGCATGGGTATAGATATATAAGTATATAAGTTATGAAATATGAAGAGTATTTATAAGTATATACATGTATATAGATATGTGTAAAAATATAAAATATAAATATATATATATATATATAGGTACGTGCAAAAAATAAATTATAAAACATACACATGTACACATATATATATAAACATGTATGCGTATGCACATGATTACAAGAAAAATAAAATGTATATACATATATATATAATTGCATAAATACAAGCATATATCTACATTTATGAAGAAAAATAAAATAAAATAAAATAAAATATATTTATAAGTATGTACATAATCTAAAAATATAAAATAAACATGATGATAGATAACAGAAAAAGTTGGACTAAATCGAATATAAAATAAAACTTGGGGTTGAATCACAAGTAAAATCAAAGGGGAGGGATTATATTGAACGTGCGAATAACATAGAGGGGCTGGAAGGGAAATTTTCCCTTCTCCTCTAAAACGGCTTCGTTATAATAGGACCAAATTGAAATCAGTTATAAAATAAAGGGGCAAATTTAATAATAAAACAAAATCTAATTAAAAAATATTAAAAAGCGAAGGGGGCTAGAAGCGTAATTTGCCCTCCGCACAAAAATACGCGGATCCTAGATAGGCTGGTCGGGCCGGCCTAATCCAGGCCTAAACGGCATCGTTTTGCGCCTGGAGAACCCACCCTAAAACGCTACCGTTTTATCTCTTTATAAAGTCAATTTTTTTTTCATTTTAGCCACAATTTCTAAAAACTTCAAAAGGCCCCTCTTTTTTCTCTCAACCCTCTCCCCTGTCGTCGGCCGAATGGGTCACCGTCGGCCCCGCCATAGGCGGTGGTTAGAAGGCCAAAAGTTATTTTTTTAAACCCCGTTTCAAATACCAACTGAAGATCGAGTTTTCATGGTTCCAGGGCCATGAGAATTCTCCAAACGCCACCTTCCTTGTCCAATTTCGGTGACACGAAGGACTCCGGCGATGACACTTGCGGGGCGACTCAGATAAGTCTTACTTCCCCTTTTATTTACTACTTTTATTTACATATATGAGTAAAAAAACGAAAGAAAGAAAAAGAGGAAATAGATCTATAAAGCCGAAAAGAAAAATATATCACCTTGAATGTTTTTCTTGCTTTTTTTTTATTTCTTTCTGCTAATGTGTTTTTTTTAATTGGAATAAGAAAAAGGTTACATTTTTCTTCGGCTTTTATAGTCGATTGCTACTGCTATTGTTGTCCTCTGCTTGTTTTCTTCTTTGCAGGTGGCTGATGGGCATAAGTGGGGCGATGGGACATCCGACGGTGGCCCTGGCTACTGATGATGCGACAGGCGTGCGGCGGCCAGTAGCTAGGGTTTCAGAAAAGCTGAAACCCTAGTTTCATTTTGGTTTCTGGGTTTGGGTCTGTTGGGCATTGGGTGTTGGGTTTGTAATGGGTTTAGGGTTTTGGGATTTATTTTGGGTACTGGGCTGGGCGAAATATTGGGCTATACAGCTGCCCCTCTTTGCTCATTGTCGTGTAACGAGAACAAAGTAAAGACTTAGAAAGACCAATTTTGCCCAGCCTCGCCGGGTCTCGACTTCTCTTGACGTTTCTTTTCAAGTAGCTTTATTTCAATCCACTGTGTCTTATCACTTCAATCCACTCCACTGCACTTTAGAGAAATCTGACTTGTAGCTTCAATCTTCTTCGCAGCAACTTCAGGAGAACGAGGTTCGTGGTTTTAATCTGCTTCGCTACTGCCTAGGGAGATAAGATTTACAATCTTCAACCTACTCCACTGCTGCTCAGGGAGATAAGACTAGTGACTTAAATCTGCTTCCTACTATTTGGGCGTATTCGATCTGCTCCACTACTGCTTAGGGAGATAAGATTTGCAATCTTTAACCTACTCCACTGCTACTCAAGGAGATAGGACTAGTGGCTTAAATCTACTTCCTACTATCTCGGAAAGATAAAATTCGCTGTCTTCGATCTGTTTCACTACTGCTTATGGAGATAAGATCTGCAATCTTCAACCTATTCCACTGCTGCTTAGGGAGATAAGGCTTGATATGATAACTTCAATTCATCCCACTGCAACTTCATGGGTATTGGTAACTTCATTGATCTGTTATCCGGGGAACATGACCTGCAAAATTCATTTCATTGACCTATTTATGCCTATTGTTTAGAATATTATGATCGGAATGAATCAAAATTTCCTAACTAGATTTGTATGAATGATATTTGCATAAATGCAAAATGTTATGAGAATGATCCATTTTTAATGTTTGGGTTGTCATTCATTGCTGTTCATTAAGGTTTTATCGCTAATGCCTTCTTGTTTAGTCGGTATCTTTGACAGAAAAACCAAAGAAATAGTCGCAATTTAGACTATTCTTTCCCAAATGCTTCCAACCCCTAGGTTTGGTTAGTTCTAAACAATAGCCCTGCTTCGGGTCCTTGTACTATTTAGAAACTTCCAGAGTAATATGCATAACTTATTCTGCTCGAATATTATCAGTCCAATAATCGTTATTTCAATGAAAAACACTTGAAAAAGATTATTAAAATGGACAAGATGGAATTTTGTTGAGAACAAAGCTCAAAATAAATGAATCAATCCAGATAGAAAATTTTGCTAGAATACAAAAGAGAATAAATTAATCAAGATGACGTATTTTGCAAAAAATACAAAAAATGAATAAAATGGAAATAGGTGCCCCAGATATCGTAGCATGAGCTTCTCTGTCCTAAACTTCATCAGGACCTATTTGAACTTGATATGTGTTTAGAAGTCCTAAAAGACTTTGTTGATGCCCCAAGACGTAGCATCTCTCCTTCTTGCTAATTCAGAGAGGATAAGGCTACTGCATGCCCCATCTTCAATCAAAATTTGAATTGCCCATTCCTGGATTTTCAATTCAAAACCCTTTTGGTCTCAAGGCGCCCTTTACGGGTTTTCGCCTTAGCCTCTCCCCCTTTTTTTTAGGAGAAATACTTCTTGACTGCATCCAAATTTACAGGATTAGGCAAGTTCTTGCCATCTATCTCGGTCAAAATCAATACCCCTCTAGAACAGGCTTTATTTACCACATAAAGTCTTTCCTAATTTGGCATTCACTTTCCTCTAAAGTCTTTTTGCATGGGGAGGATTTTCTTCAATACCAAGTCTGATTCGTGGAATTCCCTGGGACGAACCTTTTTGCTGTAAGCTCGCATAATTCTCTTTTGGTACATTTGACCATGACGTATAGCTCGTAACCTCTTTTCTTCAATCAAATTCAGTTGATCATATCGGGATTCAATCCATTCCGCTTGATCAAGTTTCAGTTCTGATAAAACTCGGAATGAACGAATCTCTAATTCAATGGGAAAAACTGCCTCCATTCCATACACCAATAAGAAAGGTGCTGCCCCGGTAGAGGTTCTGATGAACGTTCAATATGCAAAAAGGGCAAATGGGAACTTCTCGTGTCAATCCTTATAAGTCTCAGTCATCTTCCCTACGATCTTTTTGATGTTTTTATTGGCCGCTTCTACCGCGCCATTCATTTTTGGGCGATATGGCGATGAGTTGTGGTGTTTGATCTTGAATTGATTACAGACCTCCGCTATTGTGTTTTTGTTCAAATTTAACGTATTGCCAGATATAATTCTTTCTAGCATCCCGTACCGACATATGATCTTATTTTTTAGGAATCTGCTGACTACCGACTTTTTAACGTTGGCGTAAGAAATAGCCTCTACCTACATAGTAAAGTAGTCAATAACTACGAATATAAACCGATGCCCATTTGAAGCTTTTGGCGAGATCGGCCCAATGACATCCATGCCTTACATAGAGAAAGGTCATGGAGAAGTCATAACATGGAGATGTGAAGGGGGCACGTAAATCTTGTTTTCATAAATTTGGCACTTATGGCATTTCTTGACATATTTGATGCAATCTCCTTTCATGGTGGACCAATAATATCTGAATCTCATTATCTGTTTGGCCATCGTGAAACCATTAGCATGCGTTCCACAAACTCCCTCATGGACATCCTACAAGATTTGTCTGGCCTCTACAGCGTCTACGCATCTTAGCAACACTTGATCTTTTCCTCTTCTATATAAGATCTCTCCATTTAAAACATAATCATTGGCCAGCCTTCTAAATGTCTTCTTTTCATTCTCAGTCGCCTGGCCGGGATACTCACGATTCTTTACATATCGCAGTATATCGTGATACCAAGGGTGATAATCCTTTTCTTCTTCATCGTCAGTGTTGTAACAATGGGCTGGAGTCTCGTAAATGTTCATCTAGATAAGCTTCACATCCTCTTATTTATTTACCTTAACCATAGAGGCTAATGTAGCCAATGCGTCAGCCATCTGATTTTCATCCCGTGGGAGATAACAGAAGGTAATGTCATCAAACTCCTCAATTAATTCCAGGACCAACTTTCAACAATTAATCAACTTGGAGTCTCTTGTCTCCCATTCATCTTTGAGGTGATAAATTACCAATGCAGAATCCCCATACACCTCTAACACTTTGATTTTGCGTTCAATAACTGTACGAATTCCCATGATGCATGCTTCATACCCAACCATGTTATTTGTGCAATCAAAATCTAATTTGCTAGCGAATGGGTAATTATCACTATCGGGAGATACCAAGACTGCCCCAATCCCATTGCCCACAGCATTCGAAACACCGTCAAAATTCAGCTTCCAATGATAGTATTCTTGAAAGTTTTTTTTTGCGGTTGCAATATACATCAAATCCTCATTCGGGAAATCGAAATTTAGTGGCTCATAATCTTCAAAAGCTCTACTGGCCAGAAAGTCCGCTACTACATTCCCTTTTACTGTTTTCTGGTTCACATAGACTATATTAAATTCAGACAACAAAATTTGCCATCGGGCCATTCTTCCATTCAGAGCAGTCGACTCCATCATATATTTGAGAGGGTCCAGTTTAGAGATTAACCAGGTTGTATGGTACAACATGTATTGTCTCAATCTTCGAGTTGTCTAGATCAGGGTGCAATAAAACTTCTCAATTGGCGAATATCTCATCTCGCATTCAGTGAACTTCTTACTGTGATAGTAAATCACTCTTTCTTTTCGTCCTAACTCATCATGTTAGCCAAGCACGCATCCTATTAAATTTTCAAATACTGCCAAATACAATATCAGTGGCTTGTTTGGGCAAGATGGCATTAGCACTGGGGAGTTGGACAAATAATGTTTGACTTTTTTCAAAAGTTTTCTGACATTCTTCATCTCATACACTTGGGTTGTGTTTCTTAAGAAGACGAAATATGGGGTCACATTTCTCAGTTAACTGTGAAATGAACCGAGCGATGCGGTTTAGTCTCCCTAGAAATCCTCAAACTTCTTTTTGATACACGACGGGGGAAGTTATTGTATAACATTTACTTTGTCTGGATCGATCTAAATTCCTCTCTCACTGACCACGAATCCCAATAATTTTCCTGATCTGGCCCCGAAGGTGCATTTCGCTAGATTTAGCTTTAGTTGGAATTTCCTTAACCTTATGAACAATTTTCTAAGGACTTGCACATGTTTCTCTTCAGTTCTAGACTTCGCAATCATGTCATCGACATAAACTTTTATTTTTTTATGCATCATGTCATGGAACAAGGTTAGCATGGCTCTCTGATACGTTGACCCCGTATTTTTTAATCCAAACGACATCACTTTGTAGCTGAAAGTTCCCCACATGGTTATGAAGGTGGTATTCTCCATTTCTTCAGGATGTATCCTAATTTGGTTGTACCCGGAGAAACCATCCATTCGCACACATTCGCACTTTCCCATTTTTCTTAGGAACAAAGACTATGTTGGCTACCTATTCTACATACTTAACCACCTGTAAGAAACCAGTATCAAACTGCTTCTTAACTTCTTTTATTTTCGACAAGACATCAGGTCTTATCTTTCGGAGTTTTTGTTGAACTGTTTTATATTATTTCTTTATGGGGAGTCGATCTACCACTATATCAGTATTTAACCCGAGCATGTCTTGATAGGACTATGTAAAGAAATCTTTGAATTCTTATAGCAACTCAATAAGATCTCGCTTCATCTCTACATCAATGCAAGCTCCAATTTTCACTTCTTTTCCCTCCCCTAAACTCACGACTTATACTGACTCTTTATAAGATATGATCTGTTTTTCTTCTCGTTCTATCATTCTTAACAAATCAGGAGATAAGTTAAAGTTTCGATCATCTTTAAAATCTTGGGCATCCTCTATACCCATGTGTTGCTCAAAAGGAAACAATATCGCTCATATCATTAATATCTAGACACCTATTATTAAGGTGAAGGGAAATTCAAAGAAAAGGAATCTAAAAATAATTGTATGCACATTATGTTTATGAATGGAATGGAAAGAATAAAATAATATTTACTCAAAATGATACTTGTTGACACCTTTTTTTTTATGAAAACGGGGCCGACTTGGATTTTGAAAATGAAAAAAAAAGGGAGTCGCCACCAATCCTTTTTAATGAGGTGTGATTGGATCACCTCGAAAAGTGGTTGCTTTTAATAAACAGTTTGATTTTATTAAAACAACTATTTTGGTCCACGAAATTCAGAAAACGGGTTCGGGAGTCGGTTACGTACGAGAAAGGATTAGCACCCTCGTAACGCCCAAAATTGGTAGCTAGTTGATTAGTTAATGTCTTAACGTCAAAAATCGAAAACTTTGAAGAATTTTAAAAATAGGATCCTTGTATTAAAATGTTGAAAATTTTGGGGGAAAGAAGCACATTTCATGTTAATCGAGAAAAAGGCATCATATCCAGTAAGTTAGGACACAATGTCTCGAATTCCCGATGCGTGAATGAATGCCGAAAATTTAAAAGATAGTTAGCTATCTCGAATTTAAAAAAAAGGGATCACGACCAGTAAGTTAGGACACGATCTTTTTTATTTTCGAGATCATTTAAAACTTGAGTTTGAAAAGATTCACGTATTTAGATTTATTGTGAAAATCGAAACCCAGTAAGTTAGGGCACGACTTTCTCAAATCTAAATGCAAAATAATGCCTTTATAACTTAAAAAAAAAAACCCTTATCTCGGGAAAATATCGTGCCATATCCAATGCGTTAGGACACAACGTATTGAATTCCCGATAATGAGCTTTTTATTATTTTTTTAAAAGAGTAATCTCGATTATTTAGATTCAACGAAGAAAATCGGAACCCAATACGTTAGGGCTCAATCCTCTCGAAGATCCTAAATACGAGTATTGCCTTTATTTTCAAAATTTTATATTTTTATGAATTCGAATAAAAATCAATTTAATGTTACTTGGATACATGCGTAAATGCCACATTAATTAATGAGAATTGTGGATATGATAATGTGAGCATAAATAATATGAGTAACAATAAAAGAAATAAAATACATAAAAAAAACAAATCAAGCATATATGAAATAATAAATAGATAAAAAGAACTAAAGCATTTCTTAAAATGATAACGAACACATAAATAAATAAATAGAACAACAATAACAAAATGAATAATAAGAGATAAAGTATTAAGGTATATATATTTAAATCATATGAAAATAAATAAATATATATATGAATATGCGTATGTGTTCATAAAAGTATAAATAATGTATAGAGCATAAATAATGTATATCTAGGTAGGTATATATATAAATAAACTAAAAAGAAATATATGTATACATACTATAAAATATGTATGTATATATGTATATAAATTATAACATATATAAAAATGTAAGTATGTACATATATGAAAATTAGAAATATGTAAGCGTGTATATATATAAGTACGTATATATATAACAAAATCTAGAAAATATATAACAAAATCTAAAAAAGGGTATAAATGGGTAAATAACAATAATAATAATAAAACGGGACTAAATCGAAAACAAAACAAAATTCCATGGGAGAAATCAAGAATGAAATAAAGCGAAAGATCAATCTATAATGCACACTGAAGGAGGGGGACCGATTAGGTAATTATTCCCAGCCTTATGCGCGTCAGTCCACACAGGACTAAAATGAAACACCCGAAAAATAAATGGCCGAATTTAAAAAAAATGAAAATAAACAAAAAAAAGAGAGTAAATTGAAAAGGGCCAGAACGCGGAAGGGCCAGGGTTGCAAATAACCCATCCGCACAAAAACACGCGGACCCTGGGTACCGCCGGGTCGGGTCGCGATTCGGATCTCGGTTTAGACGCAAAACGGTGTCGTTTTGAGGACGAATGAAACAGGCCAAAACGACGCTATTTCATTCGGGTATTTAAACCAAATTTTGTTAAAAAATTTCATTCAGCCCCCATTCTAAAAAAAAATTGAATCCTTCCCTCTTTACTCGGCCTATTCCAAGGCGCACCTCGTAGTAGCCCACGGGCGGCGTGTTGGAGGTGCAAAATCGGTCTTTAGCCCCATTTGAAGCCGGTCATTCCGTGAACCCAGATTCGAGGTTGGGTTCTTTAAAAGTGGGCCAAAACGAAGGAAAATGAGAAAACCGTTCGCTTTTCCCTTCTCCAAAGACCTGGCCACAGTAAGCTTTCTTTGCCTACTTTTTATTTCTTATTTCTTATGTAAAAGATAAAATAAAAAAAATAAAACAAGCGAATGCAAATCTGAAAAAAAAAGTCACATTCAAAATATGTTTTGGTTTTTTTTATCTTAATGTTCATAGCAAACCGAAAGAATGAAAAATCTTATTCTTTTACGTAAAACTCGGCTTTTGCGAAAAGAAAAATCCCTTTGATTACATTAAACTTTTGCTTTTATAGCCAAGTATATGTTTTGGCTACTGTTTGTTTCTTCTATTTGTGTCTGTTGCGTGCTCCTTTCGTTTTGCAGGTGGCACTGGAGCAAGTGGGCAAAAGGTGTGCGGCGCGGAGGGGTAGGTGTGCGGCGACAGTGTCAGAGTTAGGTGGTGTTAGGGTTTTTTTTCTGAAAATGTTTTTGGGCCTATTTTGGGTATTGGGTTTTGTAATTGGGTTTGGGTAGTTTAGTTGGGGTTAATTTTTAGTGTACTAGGCTTATAGATTGTTAATTGATTTTGGTTTGGTTTATTTGGTATGGGCCCGGCTAAATTTGGGCTTCTACAGCTGCCCCTCTTTGCTCGTTGTCGTGTAACGAGAATAGATCAAAGACCAAGAAAGGCCAATTTTGCCCGGTCTCGTCTGTTTTGGACTTGTCCTGGTGCTTTTCTTCAAGTAGCTTCACTTAAGTCCACTGTGTCTTGTTGCGTCAATCCACTCCACCACACTTCAAAGAGATACGGCTTGTAGCTTCAATCCACTGCTACGTCAGGGAGATAGGATCGGTTGCTTTATTCTGCTCCACTGTAACCTTAGGGAGATAAGATCTCTGGCTTCAATCTGCTCGACTGTAACCTCAGGGAGATAAGATCTGAAATTCTTCGGTCTACTCCACCGTAACCTCAGGGAGATAAGACCTGATGCGATCTACTCTACTGTAACTTCAGAGAGATAAGATCATTTATTTTAATCCGCTCCACTGTAACTTCAGGGAGATAGGATAGTGTCTTGGATCTGCTCCGCTGTAATTTCAGGGAGATAAGATCTCTGGCTTCAATCTGCTCCACTGTAACCTCAGGGAGATAAGATCTGAAATTCTTCGGTCTACTCCACTGTAACCTCAGGGAGATAAGACCTGATGCGATATACTCTGCTGTAACTTCAGAGAGATAAGATCATTTATTTTAATCCGCTCCACTGTAATCTCAGGGAGGTAGGATTACTAGCTTCAATCGCTTCTCATTGTAATCTCAGGGAGATAAGATCTGATACGATCTACTCTACTGTAACTTCAGAGAGATAAGATCCTTTATTTTAATCCGCTCTACTGTAATCTCAGGGAGATAGGATTACTAGCTTCAACCTGCTCCGCTGTAATCTCAGGGAGATAAGGCTTGATACGATCTACTCTACTGTAACTTCAGAGAGATAAGATCCTTTATTTTAATCCGCTCCACTGTAATCTCAGGGAGATAGGATTACTAGTTTCAATCTGCTCCGCTGTCATCTCAGGGAGATAAGACCTGATACGATATACTCTACTGTAACTTCAGAGAGATAAGATTCTTTATTTTAATCCGCTCCACTGTAATCTCAGTGAGATAGGATTACTAGCTTCAATCTACTCCGCTGTAATCTCAGGGAGATAAGACCTGATACGATCTACTCTACTGTAACTTCAGAGAGATAAGATCCTTTATTTTAATCCGCTCCACTGTAACTTCAGGGAGATAGGATAGTGTATTGGATCTGCTCCGCTATAATCGATAGGATAGTGTCTTGGATCTACTCCGCTGTAATCTTAGGGAGATAAGATCTCTGGCTTCAATCTGCTCCACTGTAACCTTAGGGAGATAAGACCTGATGCGATCTACTCTGCTGTAACTTCAGAGAGATAAGATCCTTTATTTTAATCCGCTCCACTGTAATCTCAGGGAGATAGGATTACTAGCTTCAATCTGCTCCGCTGTAATCTCGGGGAGATAAGACCTGATACGATCTACTCTACTGTAACTTCAGAGAGATAAGATCATTTATTTTAATCCGCTCCACTGTAATCTCAGGGAGATAGGATTACTAGCTTCAATCTCCTCCACTGTAATCTCAGGGAGATAAGATCACTGGCTTCAATCTGCTCCACTGTAACCTCAGGGAGATAAGATCTGAAATTCTTCGGTCTATTCCCTGGGGAACACGACCTGTATAATGAACCTAATTATGCCTAATGATTAGGATGGCATGATCAAAATGAATCAAATGCTCCTAACTGGACATGTGTGAATGGTGTTTGCATGAATGCAGAATTTTATTTTTCGTGAATGATCTCACTTAGGTTATCATTACTCGAAGCTTATTAAGGCTTTGTCATCGAAGTGCTATAACACATTCCTTCTCGACTAGCGTTTTCTGAAGAAACATTTAGCCAGACTGCCCTCACTGTAAACCTCAAAGTTATAACCACTGGGACGTCAAAATTTGTACCATCACTCTTCCACTGTAATCTAAGGGTAGAAATATGTGGCTTTTCCTCAATCTTCTCCTTCACTATTCGAGGATACATGATGTGAAATTCTTTGGTCCTTTATACCATTCTAATGATGTCACACCAAATGCTCATAAAAAATTTCTTCTCCGAGGAAACCTCTTCCTATTGCCTGGTGATCATTGCTTGCTTGTTTATTTAAGCTTTGACATTAACACGACATCTTGTCATTTTGTTCAATCAATGTATTTGACAACAAAATCCAAAGAGAAAATCCAAACTTAGACTCTTCCTTCTCAAATTTCCAACCTTTAAATTTGGTGTGTTCTAAACAATAGTCCTGTTTCAGGTTCCTATATTATTTAGAAACTTTTCAGAGTAATATGCAAAACTTCCTTTGTTAAAGTTTTATTAGTCCATTAATCATTATTCCAATGTAACATGCTTGCAAAAAGAACATAACAATGGATAAGAATAAAGCTGGTTCTGAGCATAACTCAAAATGAATAAATTATCCAAAATAGTAAAGAAGGATAATAAAGAAATTGATTGGGAATGCATATCTTCGAAAAGAATGAAGTATTCCAAGAACAACAAAATTCAATATAAATAATATGAGAATTGGGTGCCCCAGATATCGCAGCTTGAACTTCTATGTACAAATTTTATGACTGCCATTCTGAGTTTGACATGTGTTTAGGAGATCTACATTGCTTTGTCGATGCCCTAAGATGTCGCCTACCCTTTCTTGTTGATTCAGGTATAACAAGATCACCACATGCCCCAATCTGATCAAAATTTGAATTGCTCAGATCACCTCATGCCCCATTCCGAACAAATATTTGAGCCGCCCTTTTCGGGTTTTCAACTCAAATCCCCTTTGGCCTAAGGCGCCATTCCAGGTTTTCCCCTTAGCCTCTCCATTTTTCATTTTCATTTATCATTTTTCATTCTCATTTTTCATTTTTTTGACTCAGAGAGCCCTTTGCGGGTATTCGCCTTGGTCCTTTCTCCTTCTTTAAACGAAGTATTTCTTGACTGGATCCGAGTTTATAGGACTAGCAACCTCACTCAGGATCAGTTCTTTTCTGAAGAATGTCTTCTTTACAACGTAGGGACATTCCTGGTTTGGCATTCATTTCCCCCTGGAATCCTTTTGGAGAGGAATGATCTTTTTCTACATCCAACGCTCTCGTAGAATTCTCTGAGATGACACTGTTCATTATGGGCTCGTATCATTTCTTTCTGGTACATCCGACCCTTTCACAAAACGTCTATAATAGCCAGCGAGCCCCAGAAAGCTTCGAACTTCTGAAACATTCCTCGGAGGTTTCCAATCAAGTATAGCTGAAATTTTACTCGGGTCAACTCGAATACCGATCTTGATACAACATGGCCCGTAAAACCGACTTCACGTAACCAGAACTCACATTTACTAAACTTTGCATACAACTGCTTATCTCGCAAAGTTTGTAACACAAATCTCAGATGTTCGGCATGCTCATTTTCGTCACGAGAGTAGATCAAAATGTCATCAATAAATACTACCACAAACTGATCCAGATACTTCCTAAAGATCTGATTCATCAAATCCATGAAAATATCAGGTACATTAGTAAGTCCAAAAGGCATAACAAGAAACTCATAATGTCCGTACCACGTTCAGAAAGCAGTCTTTGGCACATCAGAGTCTTTAACTCGCAACTGATAGTAGCCTGATCTCAGATCTATCTTCGAAAACACAGTAGCCCCTTTCAACTGATCGAACAAATCATCAATCCGTGGTAACGTATACTTATTCTTTATAGTCACCTTATTGAGTTGCCGGTAATCAATGCACATTCTCATCGTTCCGTCTTTCTTTCTCACAAATAGAACTGGTGCACCCCAAGGAGAGAAACTCGGTCGTGCAAAACCTTTATCAGTCAACTCTTGCAACTGTACTTTCTATTCTTTTAATTCGGTAGGTGCCATACGGTACGAAGCTATCGAGATTGGAGTCGTCCCTGATACTAACTCAATACCAAACTCTACCTCTCGAATAGGTGGCAAACCCGGTAATTCTTCGGGAAATACGTCTGAATACTCACACACTACTGGCACAGATTCAATCTTCTTTTTGGTCACTTTACTATCAAGAAAAAATGCAAGGTAAACTTCACAACCTTTTCTCACATACTTCTGAGCCGACATCGAGGATATTATTGCTGGTAAACCATTCAGATCATTAGATTCAATCCGAATAATCTCATCATTCCGACACCGTAGATCAATAGTTTTCCGTTTGCAGTTTACTATAGCATCATGCAGAGTTAACCAATCCATACCCAGAATTATATCAAACTCGTCGAATGGTAGCAACATCAAATCAGCCGGAAAACATAAATCTCGAATCATCAACGGACAATTCTTGCACACTTTGTCAACCAAAACACACCGCCTGGGGTTCGATACTTTAATTACAAACTCAGTGGACTCAACAGGCAAAGTCTTACTGAATACTAAAGTCTCACACACATAAGAATGAGTCGAACCGGGATCAATCAATGCAATAACATTAGTATCATAAAGAGTGAAAGTACCGATAATAACATCCGGAGAAGAAGCCTCCTCCCGAAAGCACGGATGGCATATGCTCTGGCAGGTGCACGAGCCTCAGATCGAACTGCCGTGTCCTTTGTTCCTCTCTGACTACCACTTACATTACTCAATTGCCTCGGCGGTCTACCTCGTACTGCCACATTACTCGGTCTGGTATTCTGCACAGTGTTTTGCTCAGCTACCATCGGACACTCTCGAATGAAATGATCCTTTGAACCGCACTTAAAGCAAGACCGATCATGAAATTTGCAATCTCCAGGATGCCATTTCCCACAAAGCTTGCACTCTGATCTATTTTGTCGAACACTACCAACGCTAGCAACTGAAGTAGCTCGTGAACTCACAGGGGGTCGACCTCGATCATACTTTAGAAACCCTGCAGTAGCTTTAGATCGGCTATGATCCTCTCTAGATTTCCTTGAGGTCGACTGAAATGATTTACTGAATGATCTTTTACGAGAATTTCGAGCTTCATAGTCAACTTTCCTCTTCTCTTTCCCGAGCTCCTCAGCTTTACAAGCTCGTTCAACAAGTACTACGAACTCTTTTATCTCAAGTATACCAACTAACAGTTTAATATCTTCATTCAGCCCATCTTCAAATCTTTTACACATGATAGCTTCAGTCGAAATACATTCTCGAGCATATCTACTAAGTCTCACAAATTTCCGCTCATATTCTGTCATTGTCATACGACCCTGTTTCAATTCAAGAAATTCCTTATGCTTCTGATCAATGAATCTCTGGCTGATATATTTCTTACGAAACTCAATCTGAAAGAATTCCCAGGTCACTCGCTCTTTCAGAACCACCGATACTAGTGTAATACACCAGTGATATGCAGTGTCCCGTAGCAAAGATATGGCACATTTCAAGCACTCATCAGAGGTGCAAGATAACTCATCAAACACTCGAATAGTATTAGCAAGCCAGAATTCAGCTTGCTCAGCATCATCATCATCAGTAGCTCGAACTCTTGACCCGTGTTTTGAATTTTGTCAACGGAGGCTTAAGTAATCTCATCGATCACTTACTTGAGGTATAACGGGAATCGAAGGTAGATTAGTCGGGGGTGGAGGTTGTTGTGCAACCGGATTAGTTCGGACATATTGAGTAAACCAGTCATTCATCATTTGGTAGAAGGCTTGTTTAGCCTCTCCCTCCTGGTTACTCGAGGTCGGTCGAGAATCTACCGGCTCTGTCCCTTGTGCGGGAGCAGGCGCTATACTCTCAACATCATCGGCTACGGCTCGATCGGGATCCATTACTATACGAAAACACATTTTTAGATGTCAGCAATCATCACACTATCTCGGTATAAAAATTATGGCATGTATAGCTAGACTCATACACACTACGTTAGTCCAAGAATCGACTAAACCGTAGCTCTAATACCAATAAAATGTAACACCCCGACCCGTGTCCATCGACGGATTAGAGTTACGAGGCATTACCGATCAAAATTTAATATCATAAATCGAGCAATTATCCAAACATTTATGTCATTTCAATTTACTAACTATACTACATATAATACAAATATTATTTTCAAATTAGGCTTAACTATACTAATTTATAAAACTATTTACAAATATGCTAAACACATCACACAAACATATAAATAACCGAAATTTTTGCATAAGCTTAAACATCATATATATATATATATATCAAATAGATCACAACCATAAAACCAAACTTAACCAAAATGAATAAGCCATTTTCGCATGGCTCAAATTCACACATCCCAAAATTAAACATATAAACTAGACTATACATGCCATAGGTTCGAATTCAAAATTTATAAAATACCAAAGACAGTCGATAGTGTGATAGACTATGCTGATGATCCTCGAGCTCGTAACGCGACTCCAAAATCTATAAAACAGAGTAAACAAATACAAACACACATTAAGCTATTAAAGCTTAGTAAGTTATACAAAAAAAAATCATTTATATATAAATGCATAATAATACTTATTCCATCATTAAGATAAAATAAACCAAATATCCTAATATTTCATACCATCTAACACTTTAAATAATAATAAAAAAATCACATTGTATTTTCATATAAACAAACCATATGGCCAAATACACATAAATATTTAGCAAAGCCAAATATTCAATAAATCATTATGTCAAAACATGCTTATATTCAAATGGTAAACTCATACTATATATTTCATTTGAAACTATTATCAAATTATAACAATGAACTTACCTTAACACTAATTAAGCAAATGGCTAACACATACCGAATAATTTAGCTTTTACTATTACTCACATAAGATTTTTATAACATAGAGACTTGTATAAAACACCAAAGATAAAGCTGCTAGGCACAAAGCCCGATACATTCCACCGGCACAAAGCCTGCTAGACATAAGGTCTGATACATTTCACCGGCACTAAGCCTGCTAGACATAAAGTCTGAAGTAATTCACCGGTATCAAGCCTGCTAGACGTAAAGTCTGAAATAATTCACCGGCATCAAGCCTGCTAGACGTAAAGTCTGAAATAATTCACCGGCATCAAGCCTGCTAGACGTAAAGTCTGAAACATCTTATTTTCAAACTATATATATAGTATATAAAATCCATGTATAGAGATTCAGCTCAAAATTCATTACTTATATTTTTAAAACACATGGATATATAAATCTCCATCACCAAATCTAACTTGATAATTCAATAATTCAACCAAAACATATTTGTATATATAACCTCATACTTTTGATTCTACTACTAATATCATAAGATTTAACTTATAATATACTATGTGTCTTTAACATTCAAACATATTAAAATAATCTAAGCTAATAATTTCATACCATTTATTCAATACAAAACTTGTACATTTGCATATCGTTCACATTTGACTTCATGTATACATATATAATTCCAAACCTAATTTCAATTCAAGAAATTAAACATGTACATTTATACATATTGAATCTACCATATAAATATATAAATTCATACTCAATTTCAAAACATAAACTTATACATATATATATGACATATCTAAATTCAATACACAACACATATATCTCGCATACTCATTTGAATCTATATATATACAATTATAACATACATATACCACAAATCAAATCCAAGAGTTTATATATAAATGTACTTATATAATCATTCAAACCTTATACATATATATATACATATGCCTTATACATATCTTTGATTAATCTAATAATTTATACATGTATATACTTATACATCGTTTATACTTGACTAAATTTAAAGGTTTATATAAGTATAAACCTATATATATATTCAAACATTAATAATACATGTAAATCATTCATACTTTATTTTATTTCAATCAATATGCCTTTAAATTTAAGTTCAACAAAATACAATACATTTACATACCTATATATCGATTTAACAACATTAAATAGCTATTAGACTTACCTCGGATATCGTGGACACGATCGACTACTCGACTACTTTCGTTTTCCCCCGATCCAATTCCGTTTTCCTCGTTTCTTGATCTAAACACATTTAAATTTAACCTTTTTATTCATCAAAATATTCAATTAACTCCAAAAATACATAAATGGACAAATTACTATTTTGCCCCTAACATTTTACACTTTTTACAATTTAGTCCATTTTGCACAAAACACAAAATACATAAATTTTGCCCACATTATGTTAGGGCCGAATATTTCATAGACCCATATAGATCCTTGCATGTCATTTATTTCATCTTTTAGTCCCTCAATTAAATATTTTTTACAAATTAATCCAAAATAATTAAATTCATCAAAAATTCAAGAACACACATTATAATCTATCACATATCTTTCATATTTCATCATCAACTATTACCAAGCTCAAGTATTCATAAATGGCATGTCTCAAAATCACTATCAAATTCTAAAATTAAAGCATGGGCTAGATATAACACAAAGCAACGATCACAAAAGCGTAAAATCATCAAAACCGAAACCAAACATACCTTAAATCAAGCATCAAAGATGGCCGAATAGCTTGGTTGTTCTTCTTTTATTTTCTTTTCTTAGTTTCGAGTAGATGATAAGGAAATAAAAGATGATGGTGGTCTTTATTTGTTTAATTATAATATTATAATATACTATATATTATAACATTTATAATTAATATAAAAACTATATATATATATATATATATAATACACATAATGCCGCCCACTATTCTTATTAATGGTTAAATTGCAAAACTAAACCTCCATATTAAAAGAACAACCACTATTCAGCCCCTTTTTAAAAATAACCATTAAATTTTTATTTTACGCGATTTAATCCTTTTTATTTAATCGGACACTCAAACGGCGAAATTAAAGCACGAAATTTTTACACTAGTAAATTCACACATAATAAACACAGAAAATAATATTAAAATATTTTTTGACTCGGACTTGTGGTCCCGAAACCACTATGTCCGATTAGAGTCAAAACCGGGTTGTTACACAACCATCCTTAACAAGTCAGGAGATAAACTACAATCTTTGTCATTTTCAAAGCCCTGAGATCCCTCTGAACACATTCCTCGCTCAAAAGGAAAATCTAGGTCTATAGCAGAGTCATTCACGTCATTGATATCTAGGGACTTATAATAAGTACCAAAGAATATACAAAAGAAGTATAAATTTATGAATAATTATTTATACAATATGATTATGAATGAATGATGTGGAAGAAAATCTTAAAGAATGAAATAATCAGAAATAATTATTCAAAAAGAATGAAAGAACATTGGCTCAAAAAGGAATGCAAAGATGTATTTTATTAGACACCATTTTTTTTATGAAAACGGGGCCGACTTGGATTTTGAAAATGAAAAAAAAGGGAGTCGCCACCAATCCTTTTTAATGAGGTGTGATTGGATCACCTCGAAAAGTGGTTGTTTTTAATAAACAGTTTGATTTTATTAAAACAACTATTTTGGTCCACGAAATTCAGAAAACGGGTTCGGGAGTCGGTTACGTACGAGAAAGGATTAGCACCCTCGTAACGCCCAAAATTGGTACCTAGTTGATTAGTTAATGTCTTAACGTCAAAAATCGAAAACTTTGAAGAATTTTAAAATTAGGATCCTTGTATTAAAATGTTGAAAATTTTGGGGGAAAGAAGCACATTTCATGTTAATCGAGAAAAAGGCATCATATCCGATGAAGTTAGGACACAATGTCTCGAATTCCGATCGTGAATGAATGCCGAAAATTTAAAAGATAGTTAGCTATCTCGAATTTAAAAAAGGGATCACGACCGATAAGTTAGGACACGATCTTTTTATTTTCGAGATCATTTAAAACTTGAGTTTGAAAAGATTCACGTATTTAGATTTATTGTGAAAATCGAAACCCGATAAGTTAGGCACGACTTTCTCAAATCTAAATGCAAAATAATGCCTTTATAACTTAAAAAAAACCCTTATCTCGGGAAAATATCGTGCCATATCCAATGCGTTAGGACACAACGTATTGAATTCCCGATAATGAGCTTTTTATTATTTTTTTAAAAGAGTAATCTCGATTATTTAGATTCAACGAAGAAAATCGGAACCCAATACGTTAGGGCTCAATCCTCTCGAAGATCCTAAATACGAGTATTGCCTTTATTTTCAAAATTTTATATTTTTATGAATTCGAATAAAAATCAATTTAATGTTACTTGGATACATGCGTAAATGCCACATTAATTAATGAGAATTGTGGATATGATAATGTGAGCATAAATAATATGAGTAACAATAAAAGAAATAAAATACATAAAAAAAAAACAAATCAAGCATATATGAAATAATAAATAGATAAAAAGAACTAAAGCATTTCTTAAAATGATAACGAACACATAAATAAATAAATAGAACAACAATAACAAAATGAATAATAAGAGATAAAGTATTAAGGTATATATATTTAAATCATATGAAAATAAATAAATATATATATGAATATGCGTATGTGTTCATAAAAGTATAAATAATGTATAGAGCATAAATAATGTATATCTAGGTAGGTATATATATAAATAAACTAAAAAAGAAATATATGCGTACACATACTATAAAATATGTATGTATATATGTATATAAATTATAACATATATAAAAATGTAAGTATGTACATATATGAAAATTAGAAATATGTAGCGTGTATATATATAAGTACGTATATATATAACAAAATCTAGAAAATATATAACAAAATCTAAAAAGGGTATAAATGGGTAAATAACAATAATAATAATAAACGGACTAAATCGAAAACAAAACAAAATTCCATGGGAGAAATCAAGAATGAAATAAAGCGAAAGATCAATCTATAATGCACTTTGAAGGAGGGGACCGATTAGGTAATTATTCCCACCTTATATGCGTCATCCACAGGACTAAAATGAAACACCCGAAAAATAAATGGCCGAATTTAAAAAAAATGAAAATAAACAAAAAAAAGAGAGTAAATTGAAAAGGGCCAGAACGCGGAAGGGCCAGGGTTGCAAATAACCCATCCGCACAAAAACACGCGGACCCTGGGTACCGCCGGGTCGGGTCGCGATTCGGATCTCGGTTTAGACGCAAAACGGCGTCGTTTTGAGGACGAATGAAACAGGCCAAAACGACGCTATTTCATTCGGGTATTTAAACCAAATTTTGTTAAAAAATTTCATTCAGCCCCCATTCTAAAAAAAAATTGAATCCTTCCCCTCTTTACTCCGGCCCAAGGTTCCGGCGCACCTCCGCCGTAGCCCCGCCGGCGGCGGCGGTTGGAGGTGCAAAATCGGGTCTTTTAGCCCCATTTGAAGCCGGTCATTCCCAGGAACCCAGATTCGAGGTTGGGTTCTTTAAAAGTGGGCCAAAACGAAGGGAAAATGAGAAAACCGTTCGCTTTTCCCCTTCTCCAGCACGGCGCAGGTAAGCTTTCTTTGCCTCCTTTTATTTCTTATTTCTTATGTAAAAGATAAAATAAAAAAAATAAAACAAGCAGAAATGCAAATCTGAAAAAAAAAAGTCACATTCAAAATATGTTTTGGTTTTTTTTTTATCTTAATGTTCATAGCAAACCGAAAGAACAGAAAAATCTTATTCTTTTACAGAAAACTCGGCTTTTGCCGAAAAGAAAAATCCCCCTTTTGATTACATTAAACTTTTGCTTTTATAGCCAAGTATATGTTTTGGCTACTGTTTGTTTCTTCTATTTGTGTCTGTTGCGTGCTCCTTTCGTTTTGCAGGTGGCACTGGAGCAAGTGGGCAAAAGGTGTGCGGCGACAGTGTCAGAGTTAGGTGGTGTTAGGGTTTTTTTTTTTCTAAAAATGTTTTTGGGCCTATTTTGGGTATTGGATTTTGTAATTGGGTTTGGGTAGTTTAGTTGGGGTTAATTTTTAATGTACTGGGCTTATAGATTGTTAATTGATTTTGGTTTGGTTTATTTGGTATGGGCCCGGGCAAATTTGGGCTTCTACAATACTGAATGATATATTTCATTAAAATAAGATTTTAAAACAAGTTTGTTCTGAATATTACTTTAAATTGAGTTTAAAAATTACAGGAATCTCCTCGACAGTCCAATTATTTAGAACCTCTCCCGGCTCACAAGGGCGAATGCCTGATGAATTCCCTTGTCCCACCTCTGAATTTCTCTTCCCCGCTCCCTTGGCTGGAAAGTTTGCAAGACTCTAAGAAATCATTAAGAGACTGTGAGCAAGTAATATCATAAACAAACAGATGCAACAAAATTCAAAATGCTCCACAAGTAGTATAAACATAAGCAGTCTAAAGACCGAGGGAAGTGTTATACAGCTACAAACATAAACGGTAGAAACAAAGTTAAAGAATTTATACATCCAACTATAACATAATGCAGGAAAGGTGAATTCTTACATGCTCGCTATCATTGTCAGAGACCTTTGTATCACCATAGGAAGGCGGGCTGAGGGATGCTTGATCAGCTTGGCTCATGATGATCTGCCTATTCCTAGACTCTTGAGATGCCCCTATTTGTTTATGGGAAACTGATCGTAACAAATCAACTCCATCTTTGTTAGGAGTCTCGTAACCTACATCTGTAGCACGCCTTTGCATGCTGCACTTATCAAATTTTTCAGTTTTGCCAACCCCATCTTCAATGGAATGAGAAAGGTTGGCAGAAAATGCAGAATCCAAACTTCTATAGATTCCTACTATATTCTCCATGAAGGTCAAAGGCCTTAGATCTGCATCCAACACAGCCATTTGTCATCCATAAAATGAAACTCATACTACAAAACAAAAACAAATTTCCAAATAATCATGGAAAAGCAGAGAGACGTTCATCCTAATACCTACCAATAAAATTAAGTATTATCTACTTAAATTTTAATTTAATTTGTTTTTAAAATTAATAGACTAAAAATTAAACTCAAATTAACTAAACCAAAAATAATCCGAAACATGAAAACCGATATTAATCCAAAAATTTTAAACCACAAATGGACTCAAACTAAATCCGTCAACTCAATAAGTCCAGAAATAAGATAAACCTAAATATTAACCTTCTTTAGCTCCGCCGCCTTTTTTCAGAAATGAAAAATCAAAGTAAATAAATGAAATGTACCTCGATTTGCGCATTGAACTTTGCAAATAGGGCACTCTGAACCAAACTCAGTTCTTGCTACGCACGAACTGCAATATTTTCGGAAAGAGAAAAAAAAATTAAAACCAAGCAATGAATAATCAAAACTCGAAATGGAGATGGAGAAGGAAAAGACAGTAACTCGCAGAACAAATGATCACATGGGAGCAACAATGGCCGCTTAAACAAGTTCAAACTGCGAAAAAAAAACCAGCATTTAAAATAATAAATCCAAAATCCGAAACTCAAAAAAAAAAAACGGCGAAAATAACATAACACGAACCAGAGAGGACACTTAAGCTCGAGACCCAGTTTTTGGAGATGAAGAACGCAAGGATTCATTGCTCTGCTACTATTCTGTTTTGTCGAAAAGTTCATTCTTTGAGAACTCTAAAACAAAACCCCAAAATGCTCTCTCCTGAGAGTGAATTAAAATAAAATAAAAAGGAAAGCGAGGGGTTTTCAGGGATGGGACTGGTTATAAGGGGTCTATAGAGGAAGCTCTAAACGACAGAGAGATCTTTCGCATCTGATTGACGTGGGTGGATATGTTTACACGTGGACGGCTGAGATATGTTAGGTTAGAAAAAGGCAGCCTTTGAGGTTTGTAGTTGGCGGAACTGAATGGGTTTATGTTTTTGAAGTTCGCCCGCGTGTTTTTCTTTTTTGTGTTAATGATCTCCCGCACTTTCGTTGTTGATTTTGAAAGGATTCCTCACATTTTCCCGTGTATTTATTTATTTACTTTTGTTTTTCAATTTTAGAAATCTATGTTTGTGAGCAGTTTTTGTAATGATCCAATCTTTATGGGCATTGAAAAAGTATATTATCGAGCCACTGTCTTAATGAAATGAGTTCATAAATAATTATTAGAAATATTTATGTGTCTAGTAGTGAGCTTAATTAGGTTTTAATTAAGTAAATTTAGCTTAATTAAGAGAAAATAAGAAGAAGGATTAGATTGAATAAAAGGTAAAATTTGAATTATAAATTAAAAGAAAATATAAAAGACCAAAATCGCAAATATGCCATTAAGTAATAGTTGAGGCGGCAGCCGGCAAAACAATGGGAAAAATCTAAAGATTTTTAATGATTTAAGTTATTATTAATTAATATTAGAATATAACAGTATAAATTATTATTTATTTGATATTATCTTATTAAATTAATGAAATATATATATTAAAGCCAAATGTATATATGTGTAGTAAAAATAAGCATACAATTGTAATTCATGGGTTTAAATTAATTATTATTTAAGTAAATAGATATTTATTATTTATTTTAAGTAAAATATATTTCTTAATTAAATAATTATATTATAATATTTTATTGATAAAAAATTAAAACATGAAAAATATATGATGATGATATAGTATATGTGTAAATATAAGTAATATTACACTTGTAATAAATATATTGATTATTAAATAGATGTTTACTAAATTATTATATTATTATTAAACAAATAAAACATAAAAACAAAAGGAAATAAAACAAAGAAGGAAACCAAAACAGGATAAGCTATTCGAAAGTACCAGGGGAAAATGAAGAAAAGAAAGAAAAAGGAAAAATTAGGGTTTGGAAGCTTTAAGCTTTAATTGGTGAGTCAATTAAGTCCTTTTTACTTAAATTTGATGTTTTAGAAGCTTTAGAACAAAGTTTAGTTGAAATTAAGTTGAGGTTTTGGAAGTTTTTTAGGTTTTTGAACATAGTTCATGTTGAACAAAATAATGAATTAGGGGTTTAATTGAATGAAATTTAAGTTAGAATTGATTAAAGGATTAAATTGTAAACTAGGCTATAAGTTTTGTGTTGTAGGGATTAAATTGAAAGAAATTTTAAATTAGGGTTTTATTATGAACATTAGATAGTTAAGTAGAATATGGAAGGAAATTGAATAGAAATAAAGTATGAATTTAGTTAAAAAAGTAAATGAGTTAATTAGGATTAAATTGGAATTAAGGTATAGATTGAAAAGAGATTCAGTTAATTATTGTAAATTAGTGTTGTAATTAATAATGTAAATTATTATTATTTTCGTAGCTAGCAAAGAACCCGGGGCATCGATACCGAAAGGAAAGGAAAAAGTTGTCGAGGAGTAATCGAACAAATCCGGGTTTATATTTCTATAATTCAAACTACATTTATTAAATGTTATATTTAAATTTATGTGTATGGTAAGTAAAATTTTAAGGTAGGTGTCAATATTGAAATGAATGAAATTGGGATGAAGTATGATTATGTATGAATATTTGATAGTTTATTGTTGGAAAGTGAAAATTTGTATCGAATTGAATTGTACATTGAAAGTGAAATTGAACTTGAGAAAGAGATTTGAATACCCTATTAACTAACCGAGCTTAGTCGGATATAATTGGCATGCCATAGGATTGGAAGAGTACGGGAATTTATCGGCTTTGTCGACCAGGCACTATATGTGTCGTATTAGGTACCACGTGTGTCGTTTCAGACACTTTATGTGTCGTATACTGCTTTTGATATGTTAATTAGGTACTGAGTACCGTTTTAGGCACAATGTGCCGTATTGATGTGTTTGGTTGGAATCCGTGTATCCACCAAGGTCCATGTTTGTTAATAGGGTGAATAATCGAAATGTGAGAATTGAATAAATTTGATTTATCGTACTTCTAAAAGTATAATAAATAAATTGTTAGTCGAATTGTGAGATTTGAAAGCACGAACCTAAGGTTCACGAATTGATCAAATTCAAGTCATTAATATATAACATTGTTGATGAATTATTATATGAAATATGAAACTGAATGTAAATTAGTTATTATAAGTTATATATTTTACATGTTTAATGTTATATGATTAATATTTATAATTCATTAAAGTTATATAGTTTGAATTATGGTAATACAACTGAGTTTGAAATACTCAGCGTACAGCTGTTTCCGTGCGCAGGACAGTAGAAATCAAAGGTCTCGGTTCAGCATCCAGATCAATCCCGACTTTAGAGACAATTTGGTGATATAATCTTTTTTTAAAAGTGACATATACTTAGGTATTATATATAAATTATGTACTTAAGTCTTGTAACTTTTGTTGTAAAATGATGTCTAATATGGATTATAAGTATGAAATGAAATAATATGGCATATTTGGTAAATGTGGCATGAAACTAAAATGGAAATAAATGAAATTATTAGTTCAATTAAAAAAAATTCGGAGCACTCGAACAAGTCCTGATTCATTTCTAATACGTATTCTGGGCCTCGAAGGTCCATGAAAGGGACTAAATCATTAAATTGTAATATGTCTGTTATTTATTTGTGAATTTAATCGTAAATTATCCGATATGTTCGGTAATGCCTTGTAACTCTATTTCGAGAACCGTATGAGGTTAAGGGATGTTACAGTTGTTGGTCTCAGAGTTATCAGGTTTAGCCAATTCTCGACTAAATCGAGCTCGAAAATTGAGCCTATAAGTACATGCCACTGTTGAGTTGAAAATGAGTCGGGATTTGGATGCTGACCTATTTGTTTGTTATTGTTTATATATTAAATATGTCAAATGAACGAATAAATGATATTGATCAAGAAATATACACCGGATATGAAGAATTGTATGAATTAGATGAAACTGAATCAATAACACCTAGTGTAAACCCGATGAGAAATCAACCTTCTAATGTAGATAGGATAAATGATAGAAATAGAGATGATTCTCACTTGCTATGAGTTATTGCTGATGCTTTACAAAGAGTAGCGGGGACTGTTCCTGCTACGACTTTCGTATCTATTTAGAGACGGGCCCCGATAAAAGAATTAAGAAAATACGGTGCCACTGAATTCTTGGGTCTGAAGGGAGTTGATCCATCTACAGTAGAGAATTGGATGGAATCAACTAAAAGAGTTCTGTCACAATTGGAATGTACCCCCCAAGAGTGTTTGATTTGCGCTGTTTCTCTACTATAAGGAAAAGCTTATCTGTGGTGGGAATCTGTAATTCGACATCTACCAGCAGAATAAGTAACATGAGAATTATTTCAGAAAGAATTCCTGAAGAAATATGTTGGGGAATTATATATCAAAAATAAAAAGCAAGAATTTCTGATGTTAAACAAGGTGATTTATCAGTAGTGGATTATGAACGAGAATTCTCTAGACTCAGCCGATATGCTTCAGAGTTTATACCAACAGAGGCCGACAGTTGTAAGAGATTTTTACGGGGCTTAAGAGATGAAATTAGGGTACAATTGGTATCCCATCGAATCACAGAATTCGTAGATTTGGTTGAG
Organism: Gossypium raimondii; assembly: GCF_025698545.1. Taxonomy (NCBI): domain Eukaryota; kingdom Viridiplantae; phylum Streptophyta; class Magnoliopsida; order Malvales; family Malvaceae; genus Gossypium; species Gossypium raimondii. Next base: position 4,386,442 of record NC_068571.1, on the reverse strand, counting down.
CGAGCAAAAATGGTAGAACAAGTTCTAGGATTGGATAGATTGATCAGGAAATGAGTGAGAGCCACTAGTTTAAATCCTTTACCAAAAAGTCGAGAGAATCCAAGGGTGGTTGGAGACCGAGTTTTAGATCGGATCAAGGTGATAGAAACTGGGGAAAACAGACGATAATATTTACCGGTAGTGTGAGAGGTCTATCCCGGGATGTAGAAATTCCAGAATGTGAACATTGTGGGAAAAAACATCTGGGTGAATGCTGGAAAGTGATTAGAGGTTGTTTCCGCTGCGAGTCAGTAGAGCATTTTGTTAAAGACTGTCCGAAGAATAAAAATGTTACACCTACAGCATCCCAGAGATTAGTATCTACTGCTAGAGGCAGAGGTTCGGGTAGAGGTGGTTCTATATCCAGAGGTGGAGGTGTAAGAAGGGGCAGTGATATAGTTACACAACAGTTGGAGGCTAGAGCACCAGCCAGAGTACGCGGTTCAGACTCGGGAATAAGGTGATGCACACGACGTTGTAATTGGTATATTTTTATTGTATTCTGAACCTGTTTATGCATTAATTGATCCGGGTTCGTCACATTCATATATTAATTCAAAACTAGTTGAATTGGGGAAATGTCTAGAGTTTTAATAGAAGTGACTAGCCATTTGGGACAAACCGTGTGCAGGAAAAAATATGTCGTAACTTTCTTTACTTTTGTAAATTTAAAATTTAATCTCTTTACTTTTATTTTAAGAAATCTAGTCTTTCTATTATTTAGATTTCAAAAGGTTTAATCTATGATTTAGCCCCTAAAATATATCAATTTTCCTACTTTGGCATTTAAAATTTTTTTGTCCTATTTTCCTAAAATATATCAATTATACTAATGAAAATGTCACATCAACTTTCTATTAATAATTTAATAAAGTAGTGATCAAAATATCGAACGTTGATAATATTAATAATTGAAATAATTTTTTAATATTAATATTATTATAACAATGAACGACCAAAACAAAAGCACGTTAATACTTGAATGAGTACAAATGCAATTTACCAATACTTTTATTTCATATTTTTTCTTTTTTTTTTTTAAATTCATCTTATTCTAAATAAAATTAAACGATAATATAAGGTGAAAAGAGATCAAAATAAATTAATTGAAAATAATTTTATAAAAAAATTCTATAATGTTTTTATTATGAAATATTAAACGTCCTTAAATAATTAAATCAATAAAAATATTAATTCTCAATTAATTTATTTTTTAATAACTTATCAAACAAGTCATTAATCATTATTCTTTGGTTTGTACCTAAAGCTAGTGAAATGTTTATTTATATCGAGAGTTTATTTAGGTATAAATTAAAATTGTTAGGAGCTTATTGGAGTATGACTTAAAAAGTTAAGAACTTATTCGAGTAAAAAATAAAAAAAAAATTCATTTATTGTATTTAAATCTTCAGTTGGCAATAAGTTTGAATACGATTTGTTGAGTAATATTTTATCGTATATTATTGATAGGGGTGTTTGGATATTTATATATGTTGTTACAGATGTTATTACAGCTCATGATAAGGCCCAACTATTTTGTATTGACTTCGCTGCCTCTAGTATTGACATTATCTGCGAACTCCAGGTTTGCTAGACACATGTTTACGAAGCACGCGATCCTTTTTGTTCCTAGTATTGACATTCTGGGTGGGCTCTGTACTTTCTGCCCGTGGAGCATGCAGCCCTTTCTACGAGCTTTCTGAGTCATTGTGAGCTGGATTTATGGCTTTGCATTATGAGCTGAGTTCGCAAACTCGCCTTTCTATTCTCTCGTAGTTCGCTTCGCACTCAATCTTCTGGTGGGACATATTCAGGTCATGGCTGGGAGACCCAAATCCCTAATAGGGCTTGGGTTAGTGATTACAGATATATAACACGATTCATAAATAATTTCTACCTCTTTATACGTACGTACATGCATAATTTAATATTTATATAATATGGTTGACTGAGTTGGTGTTAAGTCAACGACATCAACTTAATAAAATTACTTAAAAGCCCATTTTTAATAAAAGATTGAATATTAATATAAAAATATTTTGGCCTTTTACTATAATAATATATATTTGTAAGCAGTCTATTGTTAAATTTCTTTTATAAATGTAATATATTTCTCCCATGACAAAACCTGATAATAATATTGGGCCTTACGAAGCCTCTGGTTAAACGTTGCCCATTTACAGCCCAGTAAAGCCTAAGCTAAGACAATGATTACTTGGAGTTTAGCCCCTTACCAAGTAATTGTAGTAAGTTGTACTTTGTTTTTATTATTAAATAATAAAATTTTATATAATATTAAATAAATAAAAAATTAGCCTTCCCCTTCCCGTCCACCGCCTCCCCCTAGCCCCGTCCCTCTCCCTCTGAATCTGAGTTTTAACTAACCACTTGATCACTACTCAATCATTTTCCACGAGGATATTTGGTTAGAAATGTAGCAATCTTTGAAAAGCTCACGACCATTTCCTAGCCATAGAAATCTGGTTGAAGGCTATTGAATTTGAGTGTTTGACCCATGTTTCGTTATGATGTGGTAAGATGAACCAAACAGTGGACCTGGATTGCCATGGAATTTAACTAAACCACAATCACATGTACTATATAAGTTTTCGTATTTGGAAACTTGTAATAAATAAATTTTGGCAGAAGTTTATTATTACCTGACAGAGCAATCAAAAACAATATCCCTAAAATTTTAGACAAATATTACCAAAGGGGGAGAGGGACTAGACCTGTCCATGGGCCCGCCCGAAATATGGGAGGGTTCGGGTAAAAATATAGGCCCGAAATATGGGATTAGGCAAAAAACGAGGCCCATTTAAAAAACGGACTGGGCCTCAGGCATAACTTTTTTGGCACAGCCCGGTCCGGCCCGAATATAATAAATATATATTTTTTATCTTTATTTTTTAATTTTAAAATACTTTTAAAATATTTTTATTTTTAAAATATTTTTTAACGTTTATTAAAAATGGGCCGGGCCTGGGCTTATAATATTTTCCCGGGCCGGGGTAAAATTTCAGGCTCATATTTCGGACAGGTCTAAGAGGGACGATGGACGGGGTGGGGGAGCTAATTTTATTATTATTTAATATTAATATAAATATTAAAATAAAATTTTGATAATGACATGATGAAATTTGTTTAATTGGACACTAACGAGAAGCATCAACTTTAGTATCCGAATCAAAACCAAATCAGCTAAATAATAGTTTAAATATTTAATTCAAATAAACTCAATAAAAAAAATTAAACTCTTATCAAAAGTTTCCATCTAATTGAGTTTTCTTGGAAAATATTATTAAGCTCCTCTACTAATGGAAACTGTTGTTAATCAGTTTGATTATTACTTAATGCTGATAAACAATAAAAAATTAACATACGATATACGATTGCAGGTGTACATGGGCCAGGCCGGACCCAACAGCAAATTTAGGTCTATTTGTTAGGCCTGTTCTGGCGAGAAAATGAGTCAAAATTTTTGCACAAACCCAACCCGAATAAAATACTAAAATTTGTGCCCGGCCCAACTCGCCTATATTAAATTTTTTTATATAATTTTAAAAAAATTTAATACATCAAAAATGCTAAAAATATTAAAATAAATTTTTCCCAATAAATTTAAAAAATATGTATACTTAAATAACAATAAGATAAATATAACTTAACAAGCAAATGTGAAAAATAGTAACAAAACTAACAATAAAACAAGAGTTATACAATATCCAAATAACAACAACAAAATAGTAGTAACATAATTGTGAAATAGTAGCAAAATAGTGAAAAAAAAGAAAATAATAATAAAAAACAATAGTTTTTTTTTTCATATTTGGGTCGGGCGAGGCTCGGGCCAAGAAAGCGTTACCCGAGGCCCAATCCGTTTTCTAAATGGGCATTATTTTTGCCCAAGCTCATTTTTCGGGCCTATATTTTTACCTAAATCCTCTCACTTTTTAGATTGGCCTTCGGGTCAAGCCGAGTGGCCCGAGCTATGGACTGGTTTATATGTGATATGAATAAATATATAGTCGTGACACATTAACATATATTTAAAAAATATAAAATTTATAAAAATTATCAAGTTGATTTAAATTTTAACATTTGTTTTTTCAAGATTTATTTTGGATGTAATTTTTTTAAAATAATTTTAGATATTTATTGTAATATCAAAATAATATTTTCGAAATAAGTTGTCAAATATTTTTAAAATTGAAATTTATTTTGATGATTTTTTCAGAAATTTGATGACAAAACGAGTTTTGTGTAATTTGAACTTGGGTAAATGATAATTTTATTGTTTTTGGTTGGTTAATATCAACTTACTAAAATCAAGTTGTTGACACATACAATGCCAAATACTAACATAGTCAAACACCTTTCCTTCCCTGTTTTAGATGATATAATGCATAAACGAAAAAAACATACATTTTCTTTTGAAATAATTCAAGAAAATTATATGCTCTACCAACCAAAAACATGAAAATTATAGTTCAAAAACACACTAAAGATTTGGAGGCCAAAATTTATAATTTAACCCAATTTTAGAAACACAAAAATCGATATGTCATGTGAGAAAATTATAAAATAGGATATTTCTCATCAAATAAATCATGAAAATAAATTTAAATTTTTAAAATGAAAATTTATGTTAAATATATTATATAAAATTAGTTTACAACAAAGATAAACTTCAATAAATATATGTCCAAATTTAGATAAAATTTTTAATATTAGATTCATGCTAAACAGATGTCTAACAAGAACTTTAATCATCGCTCCATACAAGTTTAATATTTTTATTTTTAAAATATATGTCAACATCACATGTCATGTGACAGTTTCTTATTATTTTTGTCACCCACATCAACGATTGTTAGCAATCAAACCAGTTAATGATCAAGGGCGTAGCCAGGGGGCTGGTAGGGGCTTGGCCTCCCTAATGGAAAATTTTTTATTTAGACTCTTTAAATTTTTTAAAATTTTAAATTAACAAATATAAAATTATACTTTAGCTCTCTAAAAACGATAAAATTTTGATTAAATTATTTTAAAGTAATAAAGATATAAACTATTTAAAATTATATTTTTATTATCATAAAATTAAAATTTAATTTCAATCATTTAAAAAGATTCTTACATTATAGTTTCGTTAACATATAGGCTTAATTTACTGTTTTATCAATAAATATTCAAATAGATGAAAGTTGTGAATAAAATTTAATGAATTTTTAAGCCTAAAAATTGTAAAAAATATCAATTTAGGAACGTTGAGAAATACAGAAAAATAAATCCAAAAGAAGATAGAAAAGAAAATAAGCAATTACTTTTTTAAGTAACAGTAAGAGAAAGAAAAAGAGTTCATCAATGATTTTGGATGATTAAACCTTATAAAGCTTATTTAAAATTTTGAATTCCATGATTAGGTTATTTTATTATGATAAGAACGAGAAGTTTTGAAGCTATTTACAAAAGAAAAAAGAAAAGAAATTACTTGCTAACTATTTTCGTGAGCTCAGCTGTTGATACGGTTCCATATTGTACAATTGAAACTGTTTTGTACATCATGATCTAAAGATTAAAAGACTTCTCAATCTAAGGTTAAAACCGCGACTCTTCCCCCTTGATACCCTTAGCTAATCCTTCTCCCTGCCATAATTTAAAATTAATTAATTAATAAATAAAAATTAGTTTTCTCAACATCCAAACAGGTCAAGAAGAAAGAAAAAGTTGAAATATAATTCGAAAAAGAAACCGAACCTTGATTGGTTGATGGAGGTAATAGATTTAAGTAGCTTTACCGCAAGGCGTTTTAACATTGTTCTTGCCGCTGAGAGGCGAGCAGGCAAGAACCACGTTGACACCACGTCGTCGTTTTTCATGGAAACCTCCACGAACGACGACGACGACGTCATTCTCATTCTCTTTGTCACGGCCGACGAGATCTTCGCCAAGATGTGATTCCTCTTCTCTTATCCTCAAAACCTGACTATGAACTCTCTCCACTTTCTTCTTCATCTCCACCACCACCGATCTCGGCGACTCCACCTCCGCCTCCTCCGTCGATGACTCTTCACTCTCCAACTCCATAACTGGAACCGGAACCTCCTTCTTCGCCTCCATGAAGACGGTATCCTCCTCCCCTTAACTCTGATTCTTTTGTGTTTTTTTTTCTTTGTTAAGTTGAAGTTTTCTAGTAATGGCGGGGGAATATATAGGAAGGAAAAGAAAGATGAAGATAGTAGGGGGGGGGGTTAGGCTTTAACAATTTGTGCCGGGATTGCACGTGGCAGTACAAAGGAGAGAAAAGGCGACTATCACGTCGTTGACTGAAAAGACATGCGGTGAGAGAGACTAGTACAAATGCGTTGCCGTTTGATTAGCCAAGTAGATCTCTGTGAGGATAAAGCCGTGTAATAAGTGATTAACAGTGTAACATTTATTTTGGCATAATAACTTATTTGGCCCTTTAATTTTATAAAAAAAAAGAAATGTTTTAGCTTTCTATTTAATTTCTACCACTTTTAACCTTTAAACTTGTATTGTTTATCAAATCACTCCAAAATAAATGAAAAGAATTGACAATCCACGTGGGCTGTCACATGTATACTATGTCAGCAATTAATTATTTTTTAAAATTAAAAAACATACAAAAATATTTAAAAATTAAAAAAGATTAAATTCCAAAAAAAAAACCTAATTGCCATATAACATCCACGTGTATGCTACAACAACAAAGTTAATATAAATTAACTTTTCCATCCATTTTGGGATGATTTAACAAACAATGTGTTATAATAAACGTTGATAATGGCAATAGAAGGATCACAAAGCAATAAGAAAGGAAAAATAAATCACATAGATTTTACGTGAAAACCCTTTCGGGAAAAGCCACAGGCAGAGGAAGAGAAAATCACTAATGTTGAAAACTGAATGATACAAGAGGAGTTTCGACTATATCTATTTAAAGTTTAAAAAACCCTATTCTAATTAATGTCAAATAAAATAAGTGTAGTTCTATATTGATCACCTTATTTTGCCACTGTATTTATTTCTTAAACAAATGATAAGATTCAGGTCACACAAACTCTAACACAACGTAAGTGTAAAGGCTAAAATAACTTTTTTACATAGTTAAAGGCCAAATAAATAATTATGTCATTTACTTTTTCACTATTATAGAATATAAATTAAACTAGTTTGCATACTGTGTGATGCACGGGCCAATTGCATGTATTAATTGAAATGCACTTAATTATTTTTATGATTTTATTTAATTTGTATAATGTTTCACTAATCATTTGATTACGGAATCAAATCATGTTGATGTGTCGGTATGTAATAGGTGACAAATGTCTTTAAAACTAATTCCAAACTAATTATCACTAAAATTATTTCAAATTTCGATTTTATTATATATAATATGTGTATTTATGCTATCATATATTATAACAAATAAATAAAGTAAGCATTCGATAAAAGTAAATATTATATTTATATTTAATTTTTAAATTAAATTAAATTAAATTATTATATGATGTGATTAATAATAGGATATATTACTGGGTGTGAGATTTGAGGTGGAACGAAATGATGGGAGATCAGTCAAATGTCAAATCTTACTTAGCATGCATGATTTGAGCAATTGAGTATGGAATTATTGGGTGGAGTACACGTGGCATTGAATTAAGGAATTAGGAGAGATTAGGGTGATTCTTAATTGATGTATTGTGAAAGTGGCACAACATTTCCGTTTGTTACTAATGGAGTGATATTACGTGGTCCAATTACCAAATTGAATAATAAAAGCTTAATATAATATTTGGTATCTAACTTTGATAATTTTTTTGAATTTGACTTTTTTTATATGGTATCTAAAATTTTTTGAGTACAATTTAATACTTGAATTTAACATTTTTTTTTAAAATTTGGTACGAAATTTTTTTAAGTATATTGTTAGCATATTGGAGTAATTTGTAAAACGTTTGGCAAGTTTAAGTATCAAGTCGAACCAAATTAGGAAAAAGAGTTAAGTTCAGGTACCACATTGGTCTAAAAAAATATTAAATATCAACTTAAGAAAATGTGTCAAGTTTGGGTACCAAATTAGACCAAAAAGGACTAAGTATCAACTTAAGAAAAAATGTCAAGTTTAGATGCCAAGTTAGGAAAAAATTCAAATTTAACTACGAAATTAAAAAAAATGTCAAGTTTAGGAAAAATTAACTATACATATTATTTTTAATTGATGTATCGTGACAGTGGTATAACTTTTCTTTCTGTTACGAGTGAAGTGATATTACGTTATTCAAGAAACAAATAGAATAATAAATAAGGTATATATATTAGTTTTATAAATAATAGTTGCATGAGTTCAAAGTTCAACATATGTAAATTTTATATTGATTTTATTTAAAATATAAAAAATAAAAGTATTATTACAAGAATATAATTTATTTCAAATAGTAAGGGTAATGTTGTAATTTCTCAACAAAGTCGATATCCGGTTAACTTGTGACAACAAGTCAATCAAAATTTAAGTAATAATATAGATATATGACGAAGAATCCACTTGCATCGATTGTAATCGTTCAATTATTATTTTTATATGATTAGTATTTTAACAACTCAATATGTTTATACTTATCATACAAATAAAATTTTTAATTAATCTGATATCTTTTTATAACGACTTAAATTATTGTCTATATTAATATATATTTAGAATTTTCGAATAGTTAAAATATTTTGATTTATGACAAGCTTAACACGTACAATATATGTGGATACTGAAATATTAATCCCATCAAAATCACGAAGTTGTACAAAAGGCCTTCCTTCCTTGCTTAGTATATTAGTTAATTTTAATTTTAATCCCTTTACTTTTTAATTATATAAAATAATTAAATTTCAATTTCAATCTTTATACTTGAATTTTTCAATATTTATAATGTTATTACTTAGTTTAAGTATTTTATTCTGATTAAAATGTAGACCTAAATTTAAAGAATTATTAACATTGTTTATTTTTTGGTTAAATTTAAATCCATTACAATACCATTTTTTCCAATTGAATGAGAACTTTTTAAAAATTATAAGATATCACACCAACAAATTTAATAAGGCGTTAGTAATTGAATCTGAATTTTAAATTCAAAAGATAGAGAGATTAAATTCTTAAAAATACAAAACAAAATCCAAATATACTTAGAAAACAAAAACTTGGAAGCATATTGAAACCTTTAAAATTTAACCATTTAGTCCAAAATAATTACCCCAACGCGAAAGATAGATAAAAAACCCATGCTAATATATACTTGATGAAAATAATATTCTTTTTTTAACCAAGGGTTGAGTCAAAGATGTTTAAGGTTTAACTTCAAGATTAAAGATCAACAGGCTTGAATCAATGCAAGTCTTTTGCCACTACTCTAATTACTTAATTGATAATGAAAGAGATTTGATGCAGATGAAAGTGTAAAATGGAACCAAATTCAAGCTAACTCAGAACTAGATACTCAAAAAGCTCTATCAAGTTTTCTTTAATGTAATAAATCATTATTTGAAATCTGAACAATTATTTTTACATTGGAGCCTAAACTGTTTTTATCCTAGTTAGACCCTAACCTAACTTAGCAATTGTCCAACATAAGGACCTAAACTAAGCAATTGTTCCACATTAGAACTTGAACTTTTTTTTGTCTAAACTAGTTTCTGAACTAGACAATTATTTCTATATTGGTGGTAAAACTTGACAATTATTCTCACATTAGGACCTGAATTTTAAGGTTTTCAAGAAAATTCAAATACCAACTTGGATAAAAAAAGTTAAAGCCTCAATATGAGAATAATTGCCACGTTCTAAGCATAACTGGACAAGAAAAATTTAGATCCCAATATAGAAATAATTGCCAAATCTAATGCTTAACTTGGACAAAATGATAATAGTTGCCAAACTCAAAAAAGTGATTTAATTTTCAAGTTCAATTATTCGTCAGCTGCAGATTGGCACTAGTATTTCTTTGATCTGTTGCTTTTGCCTGTGTAAAAAAAATAAAAGATGCTCAACCGATAGCTCAAGCTCCAACTGGCAAATATCTAGCAAGGGATTGGAATTGGGAAAAGAGTAGCCAAGATCGATTGCCTTGCTATGGGACAGCTTGAGTTCAAGCATAAATCCTTAAGGTCCAGCACAACAAAAATCATTATGTTGAGAAAAAAAACAAAATCATTAATGATTAGACATTATTATGACAACAAAATCTCACAAAGTTTGTTAGGAACATATGATGCCATCAATCCTTAATTGATACACTGACCACATCAAACCAAAGTACGATCCTCCAAAAACTTTTTGGAGTACATGAAAATACTCAAAAATTTAAACGTACCCCATATTGGACACATACTCAGTATCCAATATTACATCCCAGTTCATGCAACATATGAACTGTCTAACTAGTTTAAATGAACAAAATAACCTTTCATTAACTTCCAATCCAAGAAAAAAGAACATAGTATTAAATGAAAAACATATACCAAGATACGCTAAAGATAAAGGTCTAGAAGCAAGATACGTACCATATCTAATAATGGGGAGAAGGAAATGGCAAGCTCCAAAACTATTTAAGGGTAACTAAGGGTGGTAGTAGCCCTCTAAGGTTTTACTCATCTTCCTCTTCATCGCCATCTCTGCCAGCAGCCTTTTTGGCAGCTGCTCTTTGGTTCTTTCTCTTCACTCTTCCAGGTCGGCCACCTCCAAACGGACTAGTGAGAGAGAAATCGATATGTTTTTGCGAGTCAACCCTTACCATGAAGGATGGGATGTTGACAACCTGCCTCCCGACCCTATCAATGAAAGAGCATACATTGGGATACAAACATTCGGAACATCAATATGTATACTCAAGTAGGCTTAACATATAGAAAAGAAGTGAACCTTTTACCTGATATGCCTTTGCCTAATCAAGACACGGGCATGGTGAATAGACTTGGCCATACCAGTCTTGAACACAAGTGTTTGCAAGCGGCGTTCAAGGAAGTTCTCGACAGTCAAAGCCAAGACATAATCAAGCTTGTTCTGGCTCTCATCCAAAAGTCCATACCTGTTCATCCTACGAAGAAGAGCTTCACCTTCAAAAATACGACGAGGGTTCTTCTCATCAAGGGTGAGAAGGTCCCTAGCAGCATTACGGATACGGCTCAAAGCATACTGAACCCTCCACAACTCCCTCTTACATCGGAGCCCATACTCTCCTACAAGCCTCAACTCTGCATCTAATCGTTCTTTCTCATATGGACGCCTTGGCTTCTTAAAGGTCTTCCCATCTACAACCACACATAAATTTCACTAACAAAACTGAGATTCCACTAACATCAATGAGCCTGAAGCAATTAAACAACAATAATCTAGTCTTTGTTTACCAAATAATGTTCAAATTTGAGTAAATCAACAGGTAACAAATAGATCACAATGGCAAATAAAAACTAAAAATACATAAAAATTCGAAATTAAATGTAATTTCTAAGATCCTAAACTAAATTAAATTAAAAAAACATCATAAAAGGTATTATAGGAGACACATAGAGATGCCCAATTACCCATTTGTGAGAACCCAAAAAATAGCTAAAATCAGAAGAACAAAAACCATCTTAGTAAAATACAATACAAACTTAGATGCAAAAACAAATTAGGCAAAACAAAACACTAGAATACAGAATGGGTTAACTTACAGTTACGGTAGAAACTGACGTGAACCATGGCGTCGTTACAGTTGTGGTAGATTAAAGTTGGAGGGAAAGGGGAAGATGCCGAAGTACGGAAAGAGATATGAAGTGGAGAGTTGAAATTTATATACAGGGAAAAGCCTAAACCCTAATGGATTTTCATTTGATAGCCCCCAAAAAAATTAAGCTGAAAAAGTCAACTTTAAAGTTGTTATTTAAGTCACTAAACTATTAAAATTATTGTTGTACGACTATCTTTGTTTGCACCGTCTGCACCAATCAAAAGCTCTCATTACTCTTTTCTTCTACAGTTCATTTTTTTTCATGAAATAACATTGACAAATTTACGAACCAAAATCCAAACAACTTTTTTCTCCAGTCTCTGACGCTAACTATCAAGTCAACTTAGTTGATTTAATGTATGCTCTTCTACTTGTCAATGGATACTGATTAACCATATCGTTCTTCGAATCGTTTCTTGAAGTTCACTAGTCAAACTTTTTTAAAATAAAACTTAATAACCTATTGACTTAATTAAATACTTTCTAACAATTTAGTGACTTAAATAAAAATTTTACTGAATAGTTCAATGACCATTTTATAACTTTTAAAATTTAATAATCAAAACATAAATTTACTAAGAGTTTAATGACTCGAGTATAATTTATTTTAAGAAAAAAGTGAAAGTATGATACTTACTATGCTTTCTTATCTATGAGCTCTATATTTTGTTTGATTCTACTTGTAAATATCTAATTCAACTTTTTTATATTTTCTTAAAGAATTACGTTATTTTTAATTTAACATTCAATAATTTATGTATGTATTTTTAGTTTAATATATACCATAAGTCTTTGTACTTTTCACAAATTTTGAAATTAGTCATTACATTTTCATTTCTTGGAATTTAGTTCTTCTATTGTTCGATTTCAAATTTCAGATCTAATTTGTTAACACTTTTTTTGTTAAATTTGTTGGGGTAGCATTTTAAAATTTTAAAATATTAACTTGTTAGCAATGTAAATAAAAATGAAGTAATAAATCTGAATTAACAAAATAATTTTAACAGTGTTAATGATTGGACTGAATTTTGAAATCTAAAAATAGAGAGACAATTTTAAATTTACAAAGAGTACATGGACTGATAACATATTTTAACATTTCTTTTATTATATTTTTAAACATAAATAACATAATTTTTTAAGGTTTACATTATAGTATTATATATTATTAAAGATTTTATTATGTGATATAATTTATAAAAAGTAAAATAATAATATATTGCAATATTGAAAACAAGTTGGCGAGCGTTCGATCGAATCGAGTGAAAAAAATTCGAGTTACTCGAGTTAACAAGTCCTATTTTATCATTCTAACTAATTTGAAATTTTTTCGAATTGAGTTGAGTGAAACGAAATTCGAGTTGAGTTGCATTAAGTGAAATTGTTCGAGTTAAATTAAAATGTTAAAATAAAATCTTGTTACGTTATAATTAATTCTATGGTAGATCACATAAATATGAAACGATATGTATTTGAAAAAGAAAATAAGATACTTTAGTATGATAAGCTTGAATTGATAATTTATTTGTTTAGGTCCTCAAAATATTATTTTGGAATTTTTTAAAAAAAATTTAAGCATTGTTACATATATTTTAGAATTTTTATTTTAGAATTTAAAAAATGAAAATTTAGAATTTTATAAATATTTAGAATTTTTAAAATTATTTTGTATTTTTGTTGAAAAAATCAATTTACTCATTTTCAAATTGATATGGACCGGAGGAGTATTTACGATGAATCATCATTTGTATTATTCGAATTATAAAATTCAACTTAACTCAAACTCGAAAAATTGAACTACATATTCGAGTTGACTTGAAAAAACTAAATAACTCGAATAATTCAATTCGATTAACTTGAAATTCAATTTTTTCGAGTCAAATAAAGTTTTGCTCAGACTCCAGTCTTGAATATTAGAACCTAAGCTTAACCTATATTTCAAAGGACCTTAATATTTTTATCCAAACTTAATCTAATTTTTTTTCAAACCTTTTGAGACTTCAAAACTATCTCAATATATATATATATATATATATATATATATATATATATATAAATTGAACGAATATTTTTAAGAACAAATTCGATATCAATATTTCAACTGAAATAATTAAGGATGTCAACTATTAGCATAATAGCTTTGAATTATGATCCGAGGTTAATTTAATCTTGCTTAGTGATGGCAAACACAAGCTTAAATAAATCGAAACAAAATTTAAAAGTACTAAAAACTCAATAAAACCAAAGTAGCAGGCCTTCCACGACTTGAAACAAATTCTTCAGAAAACCGCTGGATGTAAACCCTAATATTATTTTCGGAATGAACTTCTATTGTTCTTTTTGGAATTTTCTAGTTTATTAGGGTTTTCTTTCAAACCGAGTGTCGGAAGAATTTCCTTTGTATTGTACAGAACAGAAAATTTTTGTAGGAGTCGGAATTAAATTATATATTTTTGCTATCGTAAAAATATAATTTCTCCATTTCAATAGTTTATATCTTTATAATTTTTAAGGGATTAAATCAAATTTTTATTATTTTTGGGAGGTTAAAGTGCAATTTTACCATTACTAATTTAAAATTTTATAAATTATAAAAGACCTAAATGAAAAAATTTTCATTTTAGGGAGGCCGGGCCCTATCAGCCCTTGGCTCCACCACTGTTTATAGTAGAATTTTGTAATTAATATTTAAAATTATTATGAAAATAAATATTTGGTAATAAAAAATTGTAATAATATTATTAGAATTTTATAAATTATTTTTTAAAAAAAAATTGTGGTAATGTAGATATAATGATGTTGAACACTATAATTTATAAATAAGTATAGTTGAGTATCCAAAATTATTAAAGAAACTATGGAATGAATATATAAAATTATGAAAGTTTCTACTTCTATTTATGTTTTGAGAGTATTTTAGAATAATAAATGATTTTACGAGTTGGTTTGGACCTATGTTGTCTTACGTTTTATTTTTTTGTTGTGTTTTATTATTTAATAAGTCTTCACTTTTAGAAGTTTTTGGTTACTCTTATAGCGCGTTTTTTTAGTTTTGCTTATGCAAGTAGTCTTGCTTTTACAATTGATTTTAGGGATGGTTTTGTTGTCGTTCTCTCTAGTTTGGTGGATATTCGAATCTTTTGCCAATTTTTGCATGTCGCTTTGGATCGTCCGGGGCTGATTTTCTTATCGTATTAAGTGCTTGCAATCACTCCAATATATTGTGTTTGAGTTGCAACGGAGTCAATTGTCAACGTGTCATAATATTCTATGTATGCTAAGGATAAAACTCTTGTTGTGTTGATGCAGTCGTAAACCAACTAAAAAATAGACTAAAGTAAGTGCACCTATCAATTAATAGTATAGCTACGGTGAGCAAAGATATCGTTCCCACGAGGACTAAAAGTACTAGTAATTACTGTCTTTCTATTATTTAACAGACAAATTGGAGTGATTGATTAAAACTAAAACTAACTAAATTAATTAACTAAAGAACACGAAAAATAACAAATTAGGAAAATAAACTATTAACAACCAAGAAGCGAGACAATACCCAGGAAATAATCTACTTAGACACTTCATCTGTCATTATCAATCTAAATTACGCAATTTCTTCACTTAGTATCTTGATCTGTAGAAATCCCTAAATTATGCTAATATCTCTCTTCAAGACTAAGAGCAACTGACTCTAGGTTAATCAATTGAAATTTCTTTATAATTAAAACCCCTATTATCGCATTAACTCGATCTATGGACTACCCTATTAGATTTGAATTTAATCTGGTAGATTTACGTCGTCCTATTTCTAGGATTGTATGCAACTCCAGTAAATTACGTTAGATCTACTCTTAAATAGGGTCTCTTCCTCCTCTGATTTAAGCACATCAAACATGGATCAATAGTCTAGAGATATCAAATCAAGAATTAAGCGCACATAATTAAGAACAAGATCTAAGTCTTTATTACGTAAAAAATAGGAATCAAATAACATAATCCATCATTGGAAAATTAGTTCATGATAGCAAATAAAATCATCCCAAATACAATATAACCACAAGAAATAAAGAAACTCATAATAAACTTCAGAGAAATCAAAAGGAGATATTCAATCTTGATAAAAATCTGCTTCACAGTAAGCTTTTTTGGTGTTTTTGAGTTGTTTTCTTGAGTACTCAATGACGGCTTTCACCCCTCTATTTATCTTTGTCATATATAGATCTTAGAATGCCTGAAAAACTTAAAGATTGAGTTTTTCCGCGTGTTTGGAGTGCAATTTGTGATTTCCACACGATTTGGCACAATGGCCATGTGTCCAGCCCATGTGGCTCTTGAAGCTTGCTTCGATTTTTTGATTTCCCCTCGTTTTTTGCTTCTTTTATGTAATGACCTAAAATTTACAAGCATCGGAAAAATACATTATTGGGCCTCCGTCTTAGTAAACTGAGTCATAAAAAAAAATTTACTTGAAATAATTATGAGTTTAGTTGAGTTCTTAATTAGGTATTAATTGGGTGAATTTAGTTTAATTAAGAGAAATTAGGAAAATGATTAAATTGAATTAGGGTAAAAGTTGAATTATAGATTAATAGAAAATAAAAGGATTAAAATGGCAATTAAGCCATTAAAAAATAGGCGTATAAGTGACAAAATTATGAGATTTTTATGTTATGTATATTATTTTATTATATAATATAATATAATATATTATATCATTATATATATTAAATAAAGTAAATAGATGACAAATGTATGGTAGAAATTGAAGGCATGTGTAATAGTAATAATTACATATGTGCACTTGTAATAAAAATAAATATGTGCTTAATTAATAAGTAAAAGATTTTTTTATAATAATATATTATTAATGTTATTAGTTAAAATAAAAGAAATATAGTAAGGAAGTAAAACAAAAAGAAAAAGAAACAAAAGAAGAACATAATAGAAACAGAGAAAGAGACGAAAACTGGGGAAGAAAAAGGGGAAAGAAAAGAAAAGGGGAAAATTTGATTTTAAAGCTTTAAGCTTAATTGGTAAGTTAAATTTAGCCATTTTCTCTTAATTTTGATGATTTAGAAGCTTTAAAACAAAGTTTTGTTGAAATCAAGTGGAGGTTATGGAAGTTCATAGGTTTTTGAACATGATTCATTTTGAACAAGTTGTTAAATTAGGGGTTTAGTTGATAGAATTTCTAGTTAGAATAGATAAAAGATTGATTTGTAAACTAAGTTATAAATTTTACATAGTTGGGATTAAGTTATAAAAGTCTTAAATTAGGGTTTAATTATGAATATTGAAAAGTGGAGTTAAATATGATAAGACATTAAGTAGAAAAGAAGTATGAATTAAGTTAGAAAAATAAAGTAAGCTTAGTTAGAATTAAATTGGGAATAAGTAGGAATTGAATAAAATTTAATTAATAATAATATTATTATTTTTAATGCTGTAATTAATAGTGAAAATAATTATTATTTTCGTAGCTAACAAGGAAAACGAGGCATCGGCATCCAAAGGAAAAGAAAAGATCGTTGAGGAGTAAACGTGTATTCCGGGTTGGTATTACTATAACTTAAACTATTTACTAAATGCTATATTGAAATATATGTGAATTGAAATAATAGATGTTTTGAATTGTTTGAGTATTTGAGATTGTTGTGGAAATGAATTCGAAATTGGAAAAGTAAAATAATACCCTATTAACTTATTGGACTAGATTGGATACAAATGGCATGCCATTGGATTTGTGATGTGGTGATGAGATTTGTAGTTCGGCCGAGAAGATGATTATATTATTATATGCTTCGGTTTATCCGAAGAGGCATTTAATGCATTATTGGTGTGTTATGGAGGATTTAAATAATTCCGGGTGTGTTTAGGTTGGATATTCTGGTGTGTTTGAGTGGAATCCTCGTATCTGTCAGAGTCCGAGCCTTGTTAATAGGGTAAATAATTGAAATGAAAATTTAAAAATGAAATTGGTTGATTTGACACTATAGAAAAATACGAGAAAGAATGTATGAGTTAAATTATAAATTTAATTAGTATGTAAATATATATATATATATATAAATTTAAGATATATGGAATGATTTATGAATATGTATATTTAATTTAAAGTGATTTATAAGATTATGGTCAATATTTGAAATTTTATTATTAAATAGTTTAATTTATAGTAATACCACTGAGTATGAAATACTCAGCGTACGGTTGTTTCCGTGCGCAGGTTGTAGAAGTCAAGTACTGAATCAGCATCCAAAACTAGACCCGACTTCAGCAAATTTTGGTGATGTATATTTTCTTTTAGTAATGTGGCATGTACATAGGATGTGTATAAACGTTATTATGTTTTGAATATAAATAGTTAAAAATGTTAGTATTATAAATCTAAGAATTTTAATGAAAGAAATTTATCCATTCCAATTTAATTAGTACATTGATAAATTTAAATTGATATTGAATTAATTGAGTTTGATTAGAATGTATTTAGAATAGAAAATGTGAATGTGAAATGAATTGGTTGAATTGGTTATATTTGGAAAAATTATGGTTTTATTTGCAGGAGGTTTAATGTAAAAATAAGCAGAAATGTTGCCGAAATTTAAAAAAAAATCGAATGAAGTCAATTAGTAATGTTTATATGAATTTATGAATTATATATATTTTTAATATGTTGGTTATTTATGATATGTTTATTTGTAAACTGTTTGATATATCCGGTAATGCCTCGTAACCCGTGCCGGCGACGGTTTGGGGTTAGGGGGTGTTACATTTTACTCCCAAATGCTCTCTTAAGTATAGGAATATGAATTTAAAGGATTAGGAGTATAAAATTCACAATTTAACATTGAACAACCACCCAAAAACACATTAAGAATATGCTAAGACATGCTATTTTTATCACTTATCATGTCTTGGTGAAGCTTATCATTCACCGTCTATGACGGGTGTCTGTTATTTTTTTCCGAATTGTATGGACTTATTCATGGAATGAATTAATAAATTTCCGTTTAAAAAAAATATGAAAATACATATTTTAAGAATGTAATAATGTGATTAATATATTAATTTTTAAAACACATTTTAATCATTTATGTATTATTTAAAATAATTATTTAATTCTAAAATTTTAAAATATTAATCTTTTAAAACTACATTTTCGATTTTGAAAAGTGAGGATATCTTATAATTTTCACCCTTTAAATTAATATAAATAATATATATATATATATATATATATTATAATAAGGTAAACAACACAAACATCATATTGCAACAACCGGTAATCTATCATTTTTTTTCTATTTACTTTTATAGTTTTTAATTATGCATTCCAATTTTTTTAATAAAATCATATTATAAATATGAGTTAATATTTGGTTTAGTATACTTTTTATTTATTTTACAAGCAGCCTTCAAAAATACCATGTGTTTTATTTTTAAATATTTATTTTTTAGTATTTTACTATACCATTATAGGACACTTGTCTACCCATAACATTACTTGTGGAGTCTAAAACTACACTAACAAATGTATCAAATATTTTCTCTATAAATATATTAAAAAAAAATCAATTTGCTTCTTGTTCAAACTGCTGCCCAAACACAAGTTTGAACAAGATAGTGAATATAAATTAAAATAGTGTAATAAGGAGAGATAAACACACGACATTCATTAATGCACTTCAGAAACAATCCTACTTTATAGAGTTTTGTTGAGTCAATGGTTTATTTAATAATTGATCCAATAACCTATGGGCTAAAGTCTAATCTATCTTTATAGAAGAAGCAATTGTAGCCCCAATACTCAGCAGAGAGTCAAATCGCTTTTTTTTTAAACGAAAATGTTGACTAAAATATTCATTTTTTAACAGTATTGGTGTGGTAAATAACATGACAGTGCAAATGTACTTTATGATGGCATGACACTATTTGTTTTATATGTCACATCAATAAATAATTTAAAATTTATAAAATATAAAATAAATTCATAATTAAAAATTAAAATTTATGCGGGCTAACATGATTAAAAATTAACATTTTAATCAATATCTTCATTGAAAGAATAACAATTCAACTCTTTACGAAAGGTTGATGGTTGTATTTGGCTCTTTTTAAAAAATTAATGGCCAAATTTATAACTAAAAAATAATAATCAAATTGATAAAATATATAAAATTTAAAGAATTAAATTTATTATTATACGTATTTTTAATTATAATCTAAATCAAAATCAACCATATTCAATAAACATTGAATCAAAATCGTAGCAAACATGACAGTTCAAATAAATTTTCAATCGAATCCCACGTATTAATCTAATAATCAGAATATTCATCACCCTAAATATGACCTGGACGAGGATAGGATAGAAGTGATACTTAGCTACATAAAGGAGAGGCAAAATACTCCTATTTCTAAGAATCCAATCCCATGAATTCAGAAAATAAAAAATCTTGCAAAATGACAACATGTGCTTTTTTGAAACGAAAAGGTACAAAAGAAATGTCCCACAAAATGATTTTGCATGGATCCAGACAATGAATTTTGTCTTGGCATTGGGTATTCAGAATTGTACAGGACGGATATGGAATTGCAGAGGATCATACTATGATTGGCTCTGCTCACACCGCACAACTACAAATTTTGGTTTATATGATTATTCTTAGAGTGATATTTAGTAAATATGGGTTTGAATGTTTGTTTTTATTTACTTTTTGAGATGACAACATATTGGTCATTTCCAATATTATGAAATATGCTTACTTTATTTGATATTTGATAATTATATTTTGGAATTGGTTTAGTGAAAATATTTCCAATTTGATCCACGGCACACACGTATTTACTTTTATAATTGGTCCATGTGGCAATAGTGATTCAACCTACATGACTCCACGCAATGCGTTAGCAAGGCTTCGGTACTCGACCTTGGCTGCAGATTGTTTCTTAGAGCTCCAAGATATAAGATTAGAGTCTAAGAACAAATAGTATCCAATACTGGATCATCGATCATCCTTGCTACTTCCCCAGTCGTAATTAGAGTATCTGTCAACGGTAAATCTTGACCAGTCTTAAAAAGCAACCCATGATGCATAAGATAACGTAGAATGAACTTAATGACTTTTCAATAGAGCTTGCATAATTTGAATAGCCTTATTAACACTGTGACACCCTTTACTCAGTCCGATCGTCGGACCCGAGCAATAAGGTGCTACAAACAAATACGAAACATTTACTTACAATTTGTACTTCAAAATCTCAATTAATTTTCAACATATAATAAATAATCAAATTTAACATGTAATTCAATCAATTTTGAGTTTACATCGAGCTTACGAAAGCTTAAAACTAACCCAGTATTAAACAAAGATCAATTTGAAGTAAAAAAAAAATAGAAATATGGGCCACACAGTCGTATCCCCTATCCATGTGGAAATGCTAATGTCGTGTGGGTGTAGCATCAGAAAAAGGGTCACTATTACAAGTTTCTAATACCACTAACTTTCGGACCGTTACAAGCACTATAATTAATTTCGTGTATAAGACAAATGTCTCGTAGAAAACCAATAACTTAGAGATATAATGAAACATCAAAAAGAAAAGGATCACTATCACAAGTTGTGAATAGTGGAGATGTCACCTTTGGTGTGGGTGTAGCATTTGAGTTTTCTTATTAAGGTTTATCATATGCTTCCTTTGACTTAATATGAACTCACCTTCAATTTGTTCAACATCCACCTAAGAAACAATTGAGTTAGCCAAGATAATTAAGATCATATTGTGCATGAAGGGTAGCTATAACATCACCAACAACTTTAGAATAAGCATTAGTCACTTTTACATCATCAACATATGCCATGAAATATAGTTTAAAACTGTCATCCAAAGTTACAATTTTAATAAACAATGAAGAAATCTCGTGAAGATATAAACCCAAGTTTAGAAAATAAATAACTTCAAAGGTTATCAAATTGAGCACGAAGGGCTTGCTCGAGAGATTTATGTATTTGTTCAAAGCAAGGGGGTGATTTATATAAACTTCTTCGGATAAGTCTCCATCGGTCTTGATAAAAATTTTAGACCTATATTTTGATTGAGGTTGGACTTGAGCATAGTTGCTAGAATTGAATTAGATTGGTCAGTTGAATCGAGGACTATAAATCTAATGATTCAATCGACGATCAAATTTATTTAAATTAGTATCGAATTGAAGCTAACTTACATATTTAATTTGTTGTTATATTTATCCATGTTTTAAAATTTTTAATAAATTTTCTAATTATTTTTGAAAAAATTGCCTAACTAATTAAATCGAAAATTAATTATTTTAACTCCAAATAGGATATAGAAAGAAAAATGAAAATGACGTTTTGAACACTTTCTACCGCTAACATACATGTCAGTATTCCAATGCTCTCTTTTGCACTTTCCTTCAGCGTCGGGCAGGGACACGGTATTGGTACTATCTTTATTTCCCTTAATACCCTCCACTTTCTTTTTATTCCCACACAACTCCAAATTCAAATGAAGAGGAAGTAATTTGGTGAATTCCGTTTTATATGTAATAAGTCTATATACTCTTCCCAAATTCGAAATCTAGTTATTTTACTTTTATTTCAGAAATTTAATTTTTATCATTTAAATTTTAAAATTCAGGTTTAATTTTTAACAATGTTAAATTTATTAATGTGATATTTTAAATAAAAATATTTATTTGACAGCCATGTAATTAAAAAATGACGTTTTAATGAATGTAAATTTAAAAAAATAATTTTAATAGTGCTCATAGGTAGACTTGAATATTGAAATTTAAAACGTAGAATCAAATTCTTAGAAATAAAAAAATAGGGACTAAATTTTAAACTTTTGAAGGGTACAAAAATTTATGACATATCTTAACCTAATATAAACCAAAAAAATGATGGGAAAGTGTTATACCCTTCCACCCGAATAAGGACATGTGGCAAACCAAAAGGTCGTCTAAACAACAACTCCACCAACTACCAATCGAAAGGTTACCTTCAAGCTTCACCTTTTGTCCTAACCATCGAACAAGCGAGAACCATCTGCTATTCTAGGCCCCTAGCCTTTTGTTAAAAATGTGATCTCTTTGGTCACCAAACCTTACGCAGGTTCAATTGCTTTGTACTGCTGAATCAAAATGAATGATAGGATATGTCTCATCACAGACATCTTCGTCCCATCGAAGATATCTGTCCCACGCGTTCCGTGTTGCGGAAGCGACGATAATATTAATAACAATATTATCAGAAATATTTAGATAATTATTATGCCAACAATTATGCTAAGAAAATTCCCAGTTAAAAAAAAAGGTCACAAATGGTCCCACTTAAAACCCAACAACTAGACAGAACTCACTTAGTTATTTATAGCAACAATAACTAAATAAATGTAACCAACATAAAGCTATTAAATATAAGCAAACAAATAAGAAATAAAACACTAGAATTTTAACAAGGTTCGGCCAAAATAGCTTACGTCCTCGGACACTACCAAATTAATATTTCCGCTAGAAATATTACAAAAGAGAAGATCAACACCAAGTTACAATTAGCTACTTGGATTTTCAAAATGAGATTTTGGGATAATGAAACCTAAGGGGGAGGGGTTCTATATATAACAAACCAAACCCCCTCCCTTTCTATCTTTTCCTAATGTGGGATATTGCCAATATTCAACAAATCTCCACCTTGGCGATATTCCACATCTTCGAACATCTTCTCATAACACAAACTTCAATAGTGTCTTCAAATTTGCGCCAACGACGCCATATCAAATGTGTCAGACATTGATCAAGTCTAAACAATGTTCAAACTTGGCCCTTGTAACCACCTTAGTCAAGATATCTGCGAGGATTCTTCGTAGTGTGAATCTTTTGGAGAAGTATCTCCTCTTCTTGAGAATTTCCGCACAAAGTGATAGTGAACGTCTATGTGCTTCGTTCGTGCATGAAAGACTTGATTCTTTGCTAAATGAATAGCACTCTGACTGTCAGAATATACCTTAAGTTGTTTCTGACCAACTTCCAAGTCTTTAAGCAATCCGTGAAGCCAAATTGTTTCCTTCATGACCTCTGTAATTGCCATATACTCTGCCTCTGTTGTAGACAAAGCCACCGTGGATTTGTAAGGTAGATTTCCAACTAACTGGCGCTTTTGCTAAAGTAAACAAATAGCCAGTTGTAGACCGTTGCTTATCCAAATCACTTGCATAATTAGAATCACAATATCCAACTATGCATTGACCAAGTGATTCATCCCGCTCGAATGTCAATCCGACATCTATGGTATTTTAGAATCTGCAGAATCCATTTCTGACTTGCCAATGACCCTGCCGGATCATGCATGTACTGCTAACAACACTAACGACTGTGAAATATCGGTCTCGTACATACCATTGCATACATCAAGCTTCCAACTGCATTTGCATATGGGACTTTTTCCATGTACTCTCGTTCTTCCTTAGTCGTTGGAGATAACTGGTTACTCAGTTTAAAATGAGGAGCAAGTGGGGTACTTATAGGTTTTGTACCTTCAGACATACCGAAACGTTGTAGTACCTTCTCCAAATACTGTTTTTGTGACAGCCAAAGTTTGCACCTCTTTCTATCCCGAGTTATTTCCATGCCGAGAATCTTCTTGGCTTCCCCTAAATCCTTCATCTCAAACTCTTTACTCAACTGAGCCTCCAGTCTATCAATCTCCATTTGGCTCTTTGCTGCAATCAGCATATCATCAACATACAAGAGTAAGTAGATGTAGGAACTATCTTGAAGCTTGCGGAAATACACACAATGATTGTATTTGCTTCTTTTGTACTTCTGGTCCTTCATGAACCTGTCAAATCGTTTGTACCATTGTCTCGGAGATTGTTTCAATCCGTACAACGATTTGCTAAGTTCTAAACCAATTTTTTTACCAACAACCTGTATCCATCTGGTGAGTCATATAGATTTCCTCCTTCAAATCACCGTGTAGAAACGCGGTCTTCACATCAAGTTGAGCTAGCTCCAAATTCAACTGCGCTACCAAGGCCAACAAAATTCTAATGGAGGAATGTTTAACAACTGGAGAAAACACCTCATTATAGTCAATTCCCTCCTTCTGAGCGTAGCCTTTAGCCACCAACCTTGCCTTGTAACGAACATCTTCTTTGTCAGGAAATCCTTATTTCTTTGCAAATACCCATTTGCAACCAATCGCCTTCTTCCCTTTTGGTAGTTGTGCCAGCTTCCACGTCTTGTTTTTCTCTAGAGATTATATTTCCTCTTCCATTGCACCTAACCATCTATTATTCTTTAAACTTTGAATGTCTTCGGTGTAAGTGGATGGAATATTATCAACAACTGGAAGTGCATAAGCTACCATGTCAGTGAAACGAGCAGGTTTCTGAATTTCTCGTCTCGCCTTCCATCGCAATTGGCTCGATTCTTTGTTGAGGTTCTTGGGTAGGAACCTTTTCCTCATCTGACTCTGCATCTGCCAATGAAGAATCACTAGTGGTACCTTCTGCTGGAATTACCACACTCTGCTCAAACTCCACCTGCTGCGGAGTACACTCCACCTGCTGCGAAGTACTACTCATTCCTTCTGGATTTACCTTATTCAACATGGCAGATTCATCAAAGGTAACATCCCTACTGATTATCGTCTTCTTTGCCTCTAGACACCATAAACGATATCCCTTAACACCAGCATTGAAGCTCATGAATAGAGCCTTCTTTGCTCTTGGATCTAACTTTGATTCTTTCACATGATAATATGCAATAGAACCAAAAATACGCAAGGTGTCATAATCAGTAGCAGGTTTTCCATACCATTCCTCCAAAGGAGTCTTGCCATTTATAGCAGATGATGGCAAATGATTGATGAGATGTTGAGCGTCGTCACGACCTCATTCAAAACTTTCTATCTAATCCAACATTAGATAACATACATCGAACTTTCTCCTGGCGTTCGATTCATACGCTCTGCCACCCCATTACATTGCGGTGTTCCACCTACGGTGAAGTACCTTACTATGCCACAATCTTGGCATATCTTGAGAATGGATCGCTTTTATATTCTCCACCGTTATGCGATCGGAGAACCTTAATCTTCCTTCTGTCGATTTTCAACTTTAGTTTTCCACTTAAGGAAAACTTCAAGCACCTCATCTTTGTTCTTCATATGAAACACCCAAACTTTTTCGGAAAATCATCAATAAAGGTGACAAAATAACGTCTTCCTCCAAGTGATGGAGTCTTGGGCGGTCCCCATACATCGAATGCACATAATCTAGAATACCTTTGGTATTGTGAATCCAGTGCCAAATTTCACCCTTCGTTATTTTCCTAGAACACAATGCTCGCAAAATTCAAGTTTGCAAGTCTTTGTACCTTTTAATAATCCTTGCTTGGCTAGAGTTTGCAAGGATTTTTCACCAGCATGGCCCAAACGCATATGCCACAGCTGTGTTGCCTCAGCGTCCTTCTTGGTACTCGAAATTCTGTTCTTTGTTGTCCCCACCACTGTACTACCTTGGTAGTAATACAGATTGTTCTTTCTTATGCCTTTCAACATCACCAATGCTCCTGAAGTTACTTTAAGAACTTCATCTCGTATTGTCACAACGAGGCCTTTAGATTCTAACGACCCCAAAGAGATGAGATTATTTTTCAACTTTGGGACATATCCTACATCCCGCAAAACTCTAGTAGATCCATCAGGATTCCTCAGTTTAATTGAACCTATCCCGGCTGTTTTACATGTGTTATCATTACCCATGTAAACAACCCCTCCATCTAGTTTTTGAAATTCAAAGAACCATTCCCAAATGTGACACATATGATAGGAACAACCAGAATCCAAGATCCACTCATCTGCATGTGATGTTGAAGATGACATACTAAGAGAAAAGTCTAACTCTGCTTCACTATTGCATTCTGCAACATTTGCATCTTGCAGAGTCTTCCCTTTTTTCTTCAATTTTGGACAATCTTTCTTCCAATGTCCTTTTTCTTTGCAAAATGAACATTCATCTTTGGCAACAGCTCGACCTTTGGACTTTCTTCTCTTCCCTTAGGTGACTTTCTTTGACGACCTCTTGTTACCAATGCTTCCTTCTTGCTTCACTGAACCTTTCAACTTATCCTTTCGGCGTAGTTCATAGCTATACAATGCAGATAGTTACATCATTGAAAGTTACTTCGACTTTCCATGAAGTAGAGTAGTTTCAAGGTACTCAAACTCCTCGAGAAGCGATCCCAACAACATTAACGCCAAGTCTTCGTCTTCAAAAGTCACATCAAATTCAACAAATCGACCACCGGTGACTAAAATTGGTAATGTGCTCGTTCATCGTGGTACCGGAACATAAGCGAAACGAAACAATCTTTTCTTCATATGCAACTTATTTTGGTTGTTCTTCTTGAGAATTTCTCCTCCAATGCTTTCCACAATTTACTTGCGAAGTCTCTTTCTTGAATGTATACTTACGCTCTCTGGAAAGACATGATCGAATTGTACCACATGCCAATCGGTTGATGGTCTTCCATTCTTTATCATCAACCCTTACGGTTTTCTTCCTCAATGGCAATATCTAGACCCTGTTGAAAGAGGGCATCTAGAAGCTCACTTTGCCACATGCCGAAATGACCTGTTCCATCAAAAATTTCCACTGTAAATCTCGTATTTGCAGTTCCAACCCTCGACAAAATGTACGAGGTGGAAGTTGTTGATGTGGATGGTTTTTCTTCTGTCATTTTTGCCATAGCTTCTATTTAATAGCCACCAAATACGGAATACCCACAAGTTTTAGGAAATGTTTCTGATGTGTAAGATCAGACTAAGCTGCAAACACAGAGCATACTACAAAACCTTGGCTCTGATACCAATTGTTACGGAAGGTACGATAATATTAATAACAATATTATCAGAAATATTTAGATAATTATTATGCCAACAATTATACTAAAAAAATTCCCAGTTAAATTGGAGGGGTCACAAATGGTCCCACTTAAAACCCAACAATTAGACAGAACTCACTTAGTTATTTATAGCAACAATAACTAAATAAATATAACCAACATAAAGCTATTAAATATAAGCAAACAAATAAGAAATAAAACACTAGAATTTTAACGAGGTCCGGCCAAAATAGCTTACGTCCTCGGACACTACCAAATTAATATTTCAGCTAGAAATATTACAAAAGAGAAGATCAACACCAAGTTACAATTAGCTATTTGGATTTTCAAAATGAGATTTTGGGATAATGAAACCTAAGGGGGAGGGATTCTATATATAACAAACCAAACCCCCTCCCTTTCTATCTTTTCCTAATGTAGGATATTGCCAATATTCAACATTCCGCAATGATGAAGAGAGAACCAACTCCTCACGTGGACTAGCCTAAACTCCATTCAAATACTCTTAACATCTACTCTTCAAAGTTTACTCCACTTTCACTTATTGTAACCTTCGACTCTCCGTCTCGATTAGGTGAACTAGTCTCCAATAAACTATTTTCTCTTCTATATCTCATTGTTGTATCATTGAAACAAATAAAAAACCAAAATAACTGTACTAAGATTAATTGATAACTCGATTGAGTATGAGAAGAACAATGAGGTTGGGCGCAATTAATTTGGAATAAAAATATGTATTTTTTAATTAAGTCGGTTCAGTTGAAAATAGAAAGCCACAAATGAACTCATTAAAATTTAGGCTCCTTCCTTTTGTGATTTTAAAATCTTTTAATCTCAAAACAATGTCAAATTAATATTTCTAGAATTAATCGATGGTAGATTAGGTTTCAATTAAATAATTTATTAAAAATTATAAATATTAAAAATATTAAAAAATATAAAATTTAATTTTCTATTAAGTCGTATTGACTTTTTCCTTTACTTTAAATCGTTGTATCGATCGATTTTTGATTCAATCTAATCGACTAATTGATTTGTGTCAAACACTTGACTTTTAAAATTAAAATATTATCAAAAAATATTTTTCCACCCAAACACAAAAAATAGACTTAAATAAGTTTAACTTTTTGGCTTTCAGGTTTTGAAGAGAAATTATTAAAATACCTTTATTTATATTAATTATTTAAAATGTATTTAAAGCTTTAGATCAACATATATTTTATAAATAATATTAAATTATTTAAATATTATTTAAATTAATTATTTTTACTTTTCTAACATTATGTCTAAAAATGATATTGTAACATTTTGCTGCAAACTTTTACAGTAATACCCCTACAAGTTTGTTGTTTATTGAAAATGACTAAATTTGAACCTTATGTGATGGTTTGATAGCACGATGATTAAATGTGTTTACTGTTTCAGGTGTGGTTTGGATTCGAGTTGTATTATTCGGGTTTTGCATTGTTATTATGGTTTACCCTTTTAAATGAGGGTGATTTTCTTTTTGCTTAAATCTATTTTTCAAGCCTAATATTTTCGTGCAAACAATCATTAGACTTGAATAAATAACTCAACCTTTGAATAAGTTTAGTTTAGCACAAATATATAAATTAATAATCTTATACAATTATTTAATTGTCCAAAAATTGTATTATTATGGAACATGAATATCACTTCATACATCATGTAATTTACTTAAAAGTAACATTATAAAAATTATTTCATAATTTTAAATATAATATTTGGAATGCGTTTTATTTATGTTTTGACTTGCACTATAATAATTAATCTTATTGTCACCATTATTTTATATTAATCACAAATAAGCGTATTCACACTAAATATATCAATCTTACATTACACCAACAAATCACTAGAAAGAAATTCATATCACCACTTTTTACCACAAATTTTTACCAAACTTATGTAACCAAAAGTGGACTTCAAAAAACATATTTAAATACATATAATTAATCCAATCCCAAATCCGTCCGTTTAAATATTAGCCTCCGTTCCCTTCTAACAAACGGTTTCATTTTTTTTCTCTCTGTTCTATCAAACAAGAAAAAACAAAAAGCTTTTTTTTTTTCTTTTTATTTCCCACTGAAAATCTTAATTTCTTTCTGCCTTGTTTGTTTTTTTCTTTCCATGAAAATGAGCTTCGTTTTAGTGTTGATAATGGAAGCATTGCTGTTAAAACTTATTCTGGAGCTCAAAATTTAAGGCTTCTTTCTTTGCTGATGGATTTGGTGCGCAAGCCTTCTCTTAAGCTTAAATTAATCGTAAAAACAAGCTTCGTTTCTTCGTTTTCATTAGTGTTTTCTTTTTCTTCTATTAAGAACAATGTCGAAAAGAAATTTCATTTGGAAAAAAAAGGATTATAGCTTTTTCGCCGTTTTTCTTGAATTTTTACGAATATTTCACTTCTTTCTCTGCAAAATTTTTGAAAGTTGAAGCTATTTTGTTTAGCTAGAAAACGTCTTTGTTAAAAAAATTATTTTATTTTTCCTTCAATTTTCTGCTTTATTACTTTTTATTTTTATTTTTATCCTTTTTTAATAATAATCGCAGGAAAAAGAAAATCGAAGAGTCGATGGTTCATCAAATGGAGACAATTTTCAAAATATAACGCCAATACAAGCAGCGCTACTCAACAGCTTAGAAACCGTCCTTATCAACTCGGTCATACAAGACGACAGAACTCGCTTCTTAACTCACTCGCGTCAACTCGTCGACGACTTAGATGATGATCCCTTGAACCGAAGAAGCGTGGTATTGAAGCTTCTCCTTATCTGTTGTTACTTCGACGCTATCGAATGCGCCACGTCACTGTTCAACGGCGAAGTGGAAACCGATTTTCTCCCGTTGGTGAACGAAGTGGACACGGCGACGGAAATGACGGCGTTGCAGGCGGCGGCGGAGGCTCACTCTGTGCGTTGTTTAGAGTTGCTGCTAAAGAAACGTGCCCGTACAGAGGTGAAGAGTAAAGATGGACGAAGTCTGCTTGCTCTGGAGATGGCTTTGTCTAGTAGCAGGTAAAAAAATGTCGTTTTCTGTTTATAAAGAGGCAAAAAGCTGTGGTGTTTTGAGGAAGACAGCGAAGTAATGGCCCTTTTTTGGAAATGTTGCTTTTTCTATTCTCGGTTCGTTTTATTTTTTATTTTTATAAATATTATTTGTTTTTTTAATTGACAAGAATAATGAATTTCTTTTTTTTGGCTCTTTCCGTATTATTTTCAGGATGGATGTGATATGGAATCCGGATGATTACTCTGTTGAGGACTTGGTGGTTCTTCTTAGTGAAAAGGTTTCCTTAAAAAATTGTTTGGTTCTCGAGAAAATTATTCTAAAAAAAAAAGAAGAAAAAGAAAAAAACTGAATATTTTGTTTGACAGGATTTGACTGCGGTGAAACTTTTGAGTGAAAGAACAAAAGCAATAGGCAAGGTGGCGTATTCAGCTGCCATTGGAGGCAAAATAGTAGCTTTAGCAGCGCTTCTCATCGTAGCGGCGGAGAAAGTTAATGACTCCGTCGTAGTACCATGCGACGCTTATTCGGGTTCAAAAGAAAAAGACACCGTTTACCAGTGCGTGATCCGGGAAGCATTATCGTCAGGCCGCCGTGATAAGTCGCCGTCGAGAACAGCTAAAAAGAACTGTTTGTCCCCAACCAAAGTCGCACCCGATATGAAACGAAAGCTTTTGCTTTGCGAGATTGAGTTGCTTCAGCTGTTTGGAGCCGATTCTCATAACAGTGGTGGAGACAAGAAGATGACTTCATCCTTAATCCTTGCTATCAAGGTAATTTTGGTGTTTAATCTACGTGGGATTAACAACATGCAGATACTTATCTGTTTATTAGATCTACGAGTTAAGAAAAAATAAAGAGTCAGAATTAAGTTAAATTTAGTTTTAAAATATCATATTTAATTGATAAGATGACTAAAAAAGTTGACCAATCATATTTTCGAATCATTTGAATAAGGAAACTATGGGTAATTTGGTAAAAACCGGGGACACGCAACATGAACCGTTTCGGGGCTTTAAAAAGACTCTATTCTACAGTATTTCGTTCGCTTTCTTTGATTTCTTCTTTCTAACGAAATCTGATTTTTTTTCGAATTAACAGTCTGAAAAGATTCTTGAAAGGGAATAAATTTTTGGTTGTAATAATTTCGTGTCATTTTAAATGTATTATTTTCTTCGTCATTCTTGTTATGATAGGCCCGAGATGAAGCTGTTATTGAGCTGCTTCTAAAGACCAACATGGACGTAAATGATGCTGATTCTGAAGGAAACTCAGCTCTGCATTGGTCACTTAGAATGTCCTGGGGTTCATCTTCACAGCAACTTAAGTCTCTCTCTTTCTCTGTCTCCATACATGTTTCTTTTTTCCCTTTTCTTATGATTGATGATTTGATTCCTTCTTGATTTCTTGTTGCCAGAATCTTATGGCTCCTTTTGAAGCACGGTGCCCGAGTAAACCAAAAGGACAAACTAGAATTAACTTCATTTCACATTGCTGCTGCCAATGGGAATACACAGGCACTCCAGGTATAATTGCTTTAAAATTTAATCAATGCATGCTGGTAACAAGCTTTAAAAGGATGTTTATTACCTTTGATATCATCCTTTCAATTGTTCTTATAGGTACTTCTACTAGAAGATCCAGATGGAATCCACTACAGAACTATAATGAAAGAAACCCCATTGTTTTTTGCTGTGAAGAATGATCATATTGGATGTGCTGAGCTTCTTCAGCGTTGGGGAGCAAGCAATGAAGTCCTCAACTTACGGTTCGAAACAAATACTACCCCTTTCTTTTAAAGTTTCATCTTTAACTTCAAAAGCTAACATCACTTGCCTTTGTGTTTGTCAGTAGAGAGAGGCCGATTGACCTGGCAAAGTCACAGGACATGCGTTTCATACTAAACAAAACTTATATTACTCTTAGTAAGTTTTATTTATAGTCATAAAATTAAAGACATAAATATTAATTATTCCTACTTCATCCAATCTCATGATATTCTAATGTGCAGTGCATCGTAATTCACCGGTTGAGCAGAAATATACTCCTCGTTTCC
Organism: Gossypium raimondii; assembly: GCF_025698545.1. Lineage (NCBI taxonomy): Eukaryota > Viridiplantae > Streptophyta > Magnoliopsida > Malvales > Malvaceae > Gossypium > Gossypium raimondii. The sequence goes on along the minus strand of NC_068571.1, from coordinate 4,353,603 downwards.
AAGGGGATGAAGTTATTTTTGATACATGTGAAACTCTTCTTACAATGGCAGATGAAGGAAGCTATACTGAAAGGTGACCAAACTTTTCAATATCTTTAGACCATGAAAAATCCTACAAGTTTTCATCCGTGACATTGAACATACTGTCCTATTCTCTTCCTTTGTGTTGTTTGAATATGTTGGTGTTTTGTTTTGTTTCTTAATGCTCTACTGCCTGTGTTTTGTAGAACCAACACAAATGTAAAAACAGAGATCTGTAAGTACTTCGAATCTGGAGGATGTGTGAGAGGGTCTAAGTGCTTTTATGCTCATGGTAAAGAGGAGCTTCGACAGGCAAAACATGGAATGCATCTCGTTAATTCTCCTGCTGCAGAGAAACTGAAGCGGAAAATTTTTGTTGGCGGCCTGCATCCTCTGTTGGATTCGGGTTAGAATTTTGTCAAAATTCTTTAGTTACATTTAGACTTGTATGCATTTTTGGTAATGTAATACTAGATTGGGAAGGATAAGTCATGGCTTTTCTTTTCTTTTTGGTTGAGCAGAGTCATTGAGCAAGTTTTTCCAAGATGAATTTGGGTCTGTGGAAGATGCCCATGTTGTTAGTATTAAAACAGGTGATGAATTACAGTCTCGTGGCTTCGGCTTTGTTACTTTTAAGCACGAAAAGTCTGTTTCGAAGGCTGTTCAAGCACATTACGTAACTATGATGGGCAAGCAAGTTGAAATCAAAAGTGCAGTTGGGAGATGGGATGAGTCCTTGAAGCTATTGACTCAGCAACATCCAAAGGATCCGAATGACCAACATCAACCACCAGTTGAGTCATCCATTGAAATGACTGCAGACGAGATGCCAAGAAGGAAGGCCTTGGAAGAGACTAAAGCTGATAAAATCTCATGGGTGAATAAATTACTCCATGGCCAACCGAAGACGTATTCTGAATCTCAAGTTCTCACTAGCCCCATTGCTTCCAACCAAAATATTCCAGTATGGCTGAGAACTTTTAAGAAGTGGCTTCCCGGTTTCTTACAAGAGGTATCAAAAAAACTGAAGGAAGGCGAATACCCTCTGTCGTCATTAAAGGCGGATTTCAGGGCTGCATTCGGCTTAGAACTGGACCATGTTTCTCTTGGCTACACTAAGCTCAGTGATTTTATGAGATCTTTTCCTGATCTTTGTTGCATGAAGGTTATGCCATTAGGAGGATGTGGATCTCCCAATCACATGGTGCTCATTCCTTCCCCTCCTAGGCCTGATTGGAAATCACTTCAGCCTCTCAACATGCACTGCTGCCCACCGTCTTGTACCGCACCACCTCATGAAAATACTGATACTGATCCTAGGAATCTCAAGCATCCTCCGGATCTTCTCTCGAATTCTTGTGAAGATATTAGCATCAGCAGCAGCCAGGTTGATCCATGTAAAAACTCCAATTTTCTGCAATTCTTGAAGTCAGACAAAGGAGGAACTCAGTGTCGGGGGTTCAATGAGCGGAAACTTGGTCATACAGGGAGGCATTTGGTTCTTGAAGCCCTTCTAAGAAAACGGAACAATTCATCCATATTCTTTCTTCGCCAATTCGATTTCTATCACGTAAGTGTTGAACTAACTAACAAACACTTTACATTGCACTACAATTAACAGCATCTCGGTTTTGATCTGTGCAGAATTACAAGGCAAGTGTTAAGCAAGGAAAATGCTTTTGGTGCAACCAATCAAAGTTGTTATGGGCAAACTTTCCATGTCAACACTTGTTGTGGTGCGGCGAATGTAAAACAGAAGCTGCACGAGCAGCTGGTGATTCCGATCATCGATGCGTCGTATGCGATGCAAAAGTACAAACATTCATCTTACCTACATTGGATAGATACCCTCAGTCATTACATGGAAAGTCCCTCAAAACCAAGGAATTTCCTCCTTTCGATCCGTCTTGTATTCCAAAGTAAGTCTTCCTCAGAACCCCATCACTGCCCCTAACGCATGGTTTTTTTTTTTTTAGCAGCGTTGATATTTTGTACAAAACTCATATAGTGTTAAACTTTTGGGACTTCATATCCATACTTATTGGTGAAACTGATACTGACTTGTAAGTATGCTCTCTTTTTTTTTCTCAGAAATTTTGGCATCTCTTTCTGCTTGTCTTGAATCAAAGAATGAGATGGTCGTTGTTGGGATTATAAATTGACAAACTGATATCAATGCATCCAATTGTGGACTATCTTATCTGAATTTTTGTTATTATTTAAATATTCGTTTCTTATATCCATATGCAATACATAATTAGGCATACTTTTTAATTTTGTTAAAAATTGTTAGGAAAAGAAAAGACATAGCTTTCAAAAAAATAAATATAAAAACATGTTGGAGGATTTATTATGAAATATTGAATATATTATATATTTTTAAATATGTTGCTGGATTTATTATAAACAAATTTAAAAAGTAGCAAAAATATAAAATACAAGTAGATTGGAAAGATTTGTTATAAAATATAATTTGCAAAATACCATTAAAATTATATAAAAATGACGAGGGTTTTATGTTTTAAATTCCTCCTCTGCAAATGTTTTTTCTTTTTCTTGTTACATGTCAAATTTTTATAGCGTGAATACATCAAAATTTAAGAACTTTGTATTATATATATATATATATATATATATATATATATATATATATATGATGTTAAATTTTAAAAATTAAAATGATAAATTTGAGACTTTGAACAAGTAAATTATCAAATCAAGTTTATCATACTAAATCATCTTTTTTCTCTCTCTCTTATTAACTTGGAATTTAGTCATAATTTCAACCAGATTTCAATTTAAACAAATTTATTTTGTAACACCTCTAACCCGTATCTGTCACCGGAATAAGGTTACGGAGCATTACTAGAGTTTACAGATCAAACAGACAGAAATTTTAAACATTTCATAACATATTAATATTCATAATAAAATAAATCAAAATCATATATTCTGTCCCTTAAGTACCTCAAATGACAACTTAAAAATATGTACAACTTAAAAGTATGTCCACCAAATATTCAAACTTACTTAATTAATTTACCTAACCAAGTTACCAAAGTTCACTATAATTCAAATACATACATATATCACTTATGCTAACATCACAATTATACATTAGTCTCTTACCAATATGTAGGTTGATTATATAAACAAAATATTATTCATAATATTTACATAAGTTAAACTTTAACTAAGATTGTATAAAAGCCTAAACATGCCATATAAATCGTATTTAACGTTTCAAAAACTATCGAGATAAGCTAGATAGTGTGACTTGAGTGATGATCCGATCGTCCAACCTTCTAAAAATCTACAAAGACATTAAACAATACAAATAAGCTTAATGAAGCTTAGTAAGTTTGACGGGTTAATTAAAAATCTTACCGAACTAGCTATAATAAATTTAGATATTAAAAATCATCCATGACAATTCCCTGTCATTTACAACATCAATTGATAAATACATCTGTATTCAAACTAATACAAATAAATAACTTATCTTTCAAATTTAATAAATAAACCACCTTACTGACATTTCTCCTTTCGAATAACGACTTACAGATAAGAGTACATTGTTAACAGAAGCTCTAGAGGCTAGGGTTTTTTTTCAGTTTCCTGAAAATAGTTACTACGCCATTAAGGTTTTTATTTTTATTTTGGGCCATTTGTATTTGGACTTGGACTTTATTAATGGATTCTGTGGCCAAATTACCAAAAAAAGCCCCTTTATTTTAAAAATTACGGAAATGGGCCGGTTTTTTAATTATTTACCAGAATGGGCCATTTTCCGCGAAATCGCGTCCACGTCAGTGCGATGTCGGGGAACTTGACAGGAGATCGCGTCCACGTCGGTAGCGACTGCCGGCGTGACCTTGAGTTGCCCGCAGCGTGAAAAGGTTTTAACGATCAAAAAATTGACCGTTGGCCCCCCCAACGGTAAATTTTTTTTTAAACTATATAAACCCCCCACCCCTTTTATTTTCACAAACAAATTCTCTCAATTTCCTTCAAAAATTCTCTCAATTCCCTTAAAAAATTCTCTCAATTTCCTTCCAAAATTCTCTCAAACTCCCAAATTCCTTCCAAAATCCTCTCAATTTCCTTCAAAAAATCTCCAAATCCATATTAAATTTATTTTTCCATTAAATTTCATTTTTTAAGAAAATTTTACAATTTTTATTTTTAAAATAATTTTAAAATTTTAATATTTTCAACCATGGCCGGATCATTGATTCGTCTTGATAGGAATCACATATCGGTGGAGCAAATGAACATGGTAAGTATTAAATTTAAATTTTATATTTTATTTAAGATATTTTTATTTATGTATTTTTAGATATTTATTAATTTATTTTTTGTTATAAAAGGCTAAAGATCGCGTATTGGAATGCAATATTCGGAATATGCATGCTCCTCCATCACCGTTAGTAGAGAACTACCTCCGGGAAGCGGGATTTTGGCACGTGGCGACGGTAGGCCGGGGATTCAAGTTAGAGCCAAAGCCGATCGGTCGTTGATCGAGAGGTGGAGACTGAGGCGCACACATTTCATCTTCCATGTGGAGAGTGCACTATCACTCTAGAAGATGTCCATCTGCATTTGGGATTCTTGGTGGGCGGGCACCCGGTGGATCGGGTGCGCCCAATCTAGCAATTGGGAGGCGGTGTGCTCTGAGCTTTTGGCGCCGTTAGGATAAAATGGATGGAGGTAAGGTGGAGATGGGTTTGATTACGTGCAACCTTCCCGATCTGAATGAAAATTCAACCGAAATTGAAAGAATCCGATATGCTCGAGCATACATTCTTCAAATAATTGGAGGCTATCTCATGGTAGAGGCGTCACGAGCCGTGTACATCTAAGGTGGTGCTAAAACTCGTTGATTTTAGAGGAGCAAATTTAGTTGAAGTGCATCGTCTTGGCAACATTATATCGGGAGATGTGCGGGCGACCAAACCGAGGAGAGCAAAAATCGGAGGATGCACATTACTCTGCAATCATGGGCACAATTTCGCTTTCCATTTCTCGTCCTCGAGTGAACCACCCATATACATTCCTACTGTAACGAGGTAAATTTTATATTACATTTTGAAATTGTTATGTAGATTTTGTAAGAATAAAAGTATGCTAAAATTTATTTAATTAGGTGGAACCATCCGTGAGTTATCGTGGATTACCGTCGAACTTGAAGATATCGGCTTCTATTGGACCAGCGATCGAAAGCGTATAAGTATTATTGCCTGTAGTTATTTCCATACATTCGCTAGTGGATTGATATTTAGTATTATGTATATAAGTAATATTTCTATCATGTTCATGTAGTTTCAATGGACACCATACGAGGATCCGGCAATCCGGCAAGAATCTGGAAGAGTTTTTACAAAACCCTAACTCTTGGCACGTGAAAGTGGTGTTGATCAACTACATGGCTGTGGAGCCCCACCGCATGCAGAGTCTACGATAGTTTGGATGTAGACAACCGATCCTGCGGACCACGAGGTGTTTGTGAGCACCACAAAATCGACCTTCGGCTATTAGGTGCGGATTGGCCTGAATCTTGGGTGGACTACTGCGGAAATGTGGGAAAATCGGCATGAGTATCTACCTGCTCGGGAACAAATCATCGTTCCCGAGTTAGCGTACGTTCCAGAATACATGCCATGGTTTAGGATCTATGGGAAGCCGTATTTACTTACGCCAGAGGAGAGGCAGTGGCAATTACATGTCGGAAGGGAAAGGCGCGGGCCTCCAAATCCAAGGGGACAAGAGTACGAGGGCAGCCCATCAACGAGGCCCAGACATTCAGCCGGCTCATCATCAGCGTCCATGGAAGCACCGTCCCCAACGAGAGCACCGACGCGATCACCGATCGACAATTCAGCAGATGGTACCCACGCAATCGCCTTTCCCTATGATGCGGTATGTTTCCTAGCCCTTATATGTACCTAACCGTACATGTATCCTTTTACGAATCCTATGGCGAGTTGGAGCCAAATGCGGATCAGATCCATTTCTAATGTCTGAAGCGGACCACCGATAACTAGGCCATCACCGCAGGAGGGGTCACAAGGGGGGCCGTCGGGGAGCTCTCATTTTTACCAATCGCCAGTAACGCATGGCTTTCAAACTCCATCGCCGTTCATGATGCAAACACCTCCACATTCACTATTCTTTGAAGGTGGATCATCGTCCCAAGTCCGACAAGCGGATGCCGAACCGGAAGAACAACAATCACTACTCGAGGAAGAATAACCGCCGCTAAAAGCTAGAGGAAGGAGGAATTCAGCGCGTAACCGTCGACGGCCGCCATGTGGAACCGAATCCCCCGGTCATAGACATTGATTACCGTATTAACATGTATCAATACCCATGTAATGAAATAGAAGTTAATGATGATGTAATACACATAGAAATTTTTCTGAGTTTTTTTGACATTATTTGATTAAAAACCCTAACCTAATTTAATTAAAAACCCTAACCTAACCTAATTTAATTAAAAACCTAACCTAATTTAATTAAAAACCCTAACCTAACCTAATTTAATTAAAAACCTAACCTAATTGAATTTAAAACCCAAACCTAACTTAATTTAATTAAAAACCCTAACCTAATTGAATTAAAACCTAATTTAATTAAAAACCCTAACCTAACTTAATGTAAAACCCTAACCTAACTTAATTTAATTAAAAACCCTAACCTAATTGAATTAAAAACCTAATTGAATTAAAAACCCTAACCTAATTGAATTAAAAACCCTAACCTAACCTAATTGAATTAAAAACATAATTTAATTAAAAACCTTAACCTAACTTAATGTAAAACCCTAACCTAACTTAATTTAATTAAAAACCCTAACTTGGTGCGATATATCGAACTCCGTCACGCGAAACCATAAATTGTCTCGATCGTGACACACAACGTGCATGATGTTTGCCCTCGCCTTCGCCTTGTTAATTTCTTGAACTACCTTACTGCACCATACATGCCCACCGCATCCAGTGCGCATAAGTTCTTTGCTCGCTTTGGAAATAAGCGCCGTAAGCGAAAATATGTCTCTCGCACAACCATTGTTATCGGTAGATGGCGCATTCCTTTAAACGAAATTTATGCATTCCTTGAGTTCGACGTCATATGGCTATATCGTAGGCCTCCGTCGTATGCTTGTGCCCACTGTTCGAAACGTATGTTACAAAGGTAGTCTGCCCCTTCTTCGTTTTGGGATCGCAAGATTGCCAACATCTCAAGAAAACGATCTTTATTCATTTCATACCCTACCAATATAAGAACATAGCGGATATTTTATACCGCTTCTACCAATAAAACTAATTTAATTTGACATACGAAATAATACAGTTATACAGTAAATACCCATGTTGGTCACTTGTCGTCGTTCCGTCTTAGACGAATATTGCCTGTAGTAGTTCGAAGCAACGTGTCTCAGGCAATATCTATGGTGTGTACGCTGCCACAAGCTTCCCTCCCGATCAAATGCAGCTAGTATCCCGGCGCCCCGATTTGAAATAACACAGATATCAGGTTGGGGGCACACATGCCTCCTTAACCTAGAGAGAAAGAAATCCCAGTCATCAGACGACTCCCTCGGTGTTATTGCATATGCAATTGGAAGAATTCTCCCACCGCCGTCCTGTGCCACTGCAACCAATAGCCGATGAGTGTACCTACCGAACATGAAGGTACCGTCAATTTGTACCAACGGCTTGCAGTACGAAAATGCGTCTCGGCATTGCTTAAAGGTCTAAAATAGACGTTTGAACACTTGGCATCCACGTAGCAATCGGCCGTTGTAGTACGCATGTTCCGTTTGAAGGTCTGTGATGGCCCCTGGGACGTATCTCTCTAGCACCTGACACCATTGCCATATTTCATTATATGAGGCGTCCCACCCACTATGCATCTTCTCCAATGCCTTTTGCTTAGCTATCCAAGCCTTGCGGTAAGAGGGCGTGTACCCCATTTGGCTACGGATATTGGCAATTATCACAACCTTTGAAGTCCGAGGATCCGCTTTTATCTTGGGCGATATCAAGCTAGCCAACATAGTGAATCCATTTTGGATGATCTTGAAACACCTACTGAGAGGAGGGAGTACATTAAATAATGCAACATTGGAAAAAATATTATTCAGAGGCATTCAATACTGTACCTGCAGCACATGTATGTGGACCTCTGTACTTTTTTATCTTCCACAACCCTGTCCTCTTCCTTAACGAGGCGACGATTTTCCATGAACATGTGCCGTCTTGCACCGCACACGCCGCCTCAAACTTATCGATTTTAATTTAACGACGTGGTAATTAACGCCGTTTTGATGCTATCTTGTTTCAAAGCACCAATAAAACTATCCTTATTGGTAAGCGATTACCAACTTCAAGTTCACCGAGATCTACCCCGAACTTGTACGATCGCGCACCGGTGTGGTAGATCTGGAAACTCTAACGCATCATCATTTGATGATCGACATTATGCATGTGGGAATTTGGAGGTGAGTATGCTCGAATCGTGGATTTTCTTTATCATCGCACTCCTATCACCATCTTCACCTTACATTGGAATAAGCTCGGTTGAAAATAATCCCACCTCGCACCATCGCCGGGCTCTCGAGGTGGATCAACATCGAGTCACCTTCGACCCACAATCATCTGCGTCTGACGACGTCCCTCACCGGTTGATGTCGTAGGTAGTACGTCATCCCTTCTTCTGGGCATTTGATAATGTCCCCAATTAGATGTAGATTGCCATCTAGTAGAACTTGATGCAGAACCTCAGCTCGTATTTCCTGCGTCAAACGTCGAGCCACTGACGTACATGTCCCATCCACCGACAGAGTGTCTTGGGGGGGAAGTGCATTCGACACCGCTACCGAACATGGGTTGTTCCGTATTTTGTAACACGCTAACCGAGTGTCGGCCAGGAGTCGTGTATACATCTCGAACACCGGACGGAAGTACATCAGTTGGCGACGTAAATTGTACATATAACTCAATATAAGTTGCTCTGCTAGCAAGATGAGTCTGCACCATTGCCTCCAAGCTACGAGCACCTTTTATGTCGAACGAGTCATATGTCACCGGATCAACAGAAGAGCAAAATCCATACGTCATTGACAGAACTTTCATTAGCGTTGTTCCGAAGATTTTACGCCTAATTCTTTTACGGAGTTCTGTCAAATCTATGTTTTGGCTAAATGACAGTCACATCGTATTCTCCGACAAAAAAACAACACCATTCTCGGTGTGGCAAACCTCACCATCGTAGTAAATAACAACACTAATACGTTCACTCATTTTGAAACTCTAAGTTTCTTAGCCTCTCTAAAATTTTTCTGCTGTGAGTTATGCATTCTGTGGAACATTTTCTGCCTAATTTATAGCCTCAGCCCAAACTTGCTACTGTAGCAAAATCGCGTCCACGAGGGCGCGATTTGACACTATTTGTTCAGAAACGTCAAAAAAAAATATTTCCTACATGACCAATCAGAAGCGAAATCGCGTCCACAGGTAGCGATTTGACACTATTGCTCGAAGCGTCAAAAAATTATTTCCTACATGACCAACTGTAGCGAAATCGCGTCCACGAGGGCGCGATTTCACAATTTCTGCCCAATATAGCATCATTGTATCAGCGATTTTATACTATTTGCTCAGAAAACGTCAAAAAAATTTATTTCTTACATGACCACTGTAGCGAAATCGCGTCCACGAGGCCATGATTTCACAATTTCTTTTCCCGGGACCCCTAACCCCTAAAAAGCCTGCACCTTAAACCCTAAAAGCCAGAAAACACAAACGTAAAATCAGCGTCAAAATCGCGTCCCGATGCAAGCCTTCGTCGGAAATCGCGTCCACGTCGGTAGCGACACGCCTACGTGGAAGGAAATCGCTTCCTAAAGAACGCGATTTCCTTCCACGTAGGCGTGTCATCAACGACGTGACGCGATCTCTCATCATGTACCCGACATCATACGACGTGGCGCGATTTAAAACGACCCATTCCGGTAAATAATTAAAAAATCGGCCCATTTCCGTAATTTTTTAAAAAATGGGCTTTTTTTGGTAAATTAGCCGGATTCTGTTATTCTTTATTTATTTATTTTTTATATTTGGTTTCTGTTTGGGCCTAGGCTAAATTGGGCCTCTACAAAAATGATTAAAATAATAAAAGCAAAGGCATACTAAATATACAAAATTCCCAAATATACTAAAATTCAAAATAAAAATGTTGATGCGGTATAAAATTATTAAAATATCTTTTAATATTTGTTTTCCATGTTGGAGTTATTTTTTTTGTGTATTTAAAATATTATAGATTTATATAACAAATTTTTATACATTATACATATAAATTTATATTTTGATTTATGTAAAATTTGACAAGTTGGTGTATGTGAGTCATGCTTCTTTAGTTTTTCATAGTTTATTATTGTGATTTAATTTTGAGAATAATTTATCTGTTCATATCAGGTATTAATCCATAATATATTTTTACATAATTTATGATGGTGATTCAAGATTTTTTAAATCGGTGTTTGTATCGTGTTCTAATAATTTGATGTATTATTATATTTGTTTTATGATGATTTTTGGTTATATTTCACTTTTCATATTTTATCATGATAATTTTTGAATTTCGCAGCTTGAGAATGGAATCAAATTAGTATTTTTATTTTTGCGTATAAACCAGCAAGTTTAAGACAATGTTGAGGAGCATCACATAGCTGTAAAGTTGTTTTAAGTCATGTCATGATTTGGATATATTTATAACTGCAATTTGATTGAAATAAAAAACCCCCCATATGGATGTAAGTTTTGTTTTTATAATTTCTTACTACATATTGATATGTTTTAAGTATCGACACTTACAGCACGTTTGGTTCGCTGTAATGAAATAGAGGCGTAATAGCAATTCAATTGTTTGGTTGAATGTAATGGAATAGAGGCGTAATAGTATTCTTGTGTTTGGTTGAATGGAATGGATGTGTAATAGCATAAGGGAAAAAACTAAAATGATTAGAATACCCTTAGCAGAATTTTTTTTAAGTTGATGATTATTGTTTTGTTATAAAATTTTAATAAGATTATTAAAAATATAATATAAATATTTTAATCATAATTATTATTAAATATAATTTAATAAAAATATATAATTTAATAAAATTCTTAATATAATTATTCTTATATGAATTTACTAAAATCATGATATATAATAATATAAAAAAATATATAACTTACTTTATTAATTTTAAACTGCAATACATATTTAATGTGCTAAAATATCATTAATGAAACAAATAATTTAATTATTCTACAATTAAAAAAATATTAGAAGTAATAAATAACTTAAGAATTAAATTTTGCATAAACATAAATATTCATATATTTAAGAATTAAACTGAGAGGTCCGTCCATGCGAGATGGCTATGACGGAGGATCTAATAGATCTCGCATTAATTTCGAAATAGGACATTAATATACATGGTTCTGTAGCTTGTTTATTTGCTCATCTTTGTTGCCCAGTGAAATCTTAAACTATCACCTACAGCTAGATTCAGATCATCCATAATTTCAACTATCAAACCATCACATTATGCGCAGATGAAAGTGACACGACTTAATACTAGCTTAAGAAGTGATTCATTCATTATTTGCAAATTACTCGAAGTGGTTCAATAGTTTAGTTTATATATAGATACTGAGTCTCCACAGCATAAACAAGAATAATACCTAAAGTTGAAATACAAATCTTAGCACAAACTCTTGTAACAGATCAAGAAAACATTTAACAAAAAGGTACACCTTTATTAGGCAAACAAAGACGAGAAAACACATTGCAATGTTGGAATTGAAAGAGAAATGAAACAAACATTGAGATTTCGAAAAAGTACTTTACTCCAGAGGTGTCAAGCAAATATACCAAAAATAATATAAGCCAGAAAGTTTAGAAGATAATACTCAAGAGGTTTATAGAAAAGTAAACAAGTGGAAAAAAACAGAAGGATTAAAATCATACCCGATGCCCCTACTATTACCTCCCCAATCAAAATCAAACACAAGAAAAGAAAAGAAGATCAAAATCAAAAACTAGAATTGGTTCACTAGAAAAATGTTGGTTTTGCTGCTGCTCGGGGTATGAGGATGTCCTGCAGAGATGCTTTGAGTCCAAATTGGGTGACAGTTGTGATGACTAGTGCTTGTCTCTGGGAACACTTTCAGTTTCAAGGGCCTGCTGGCCAAGCCAATAAGGTACTTCCTCCCCATGTGGCCATTCAGCAACAGATGAATCTTGAAGGAGAAAACCAAGCTCGGGGTATGATGATTGTTAAAAGGTATTAAAGGAAACCTTGAAAAGTGTCAGATGATAATTATTGATCATGATAGTAATGTGTCATCGTGGAACACATTAAGCAAAGGAAGGGACCGAATTCTTTAGCATTTGTTAAAGCATTTAAAATTTAAGCTTCTTGATATAATAAAAAGTTCTTCAGCATACACATTAAGGTTGTTCAGTTCCAACGTTTGGATTTTCAATGATGTTCAGACTTTAGATGCTTAAGATACTTGAATATATGCAAAAATTCATGATTTATTTAACACAAGAAACAAGTGGGGGGTAGGGATAAAACCAATTGAACTAAAATTCTACTTTGTAATAACCCAACCTACTCAATAGGCAACCTCTTAACCACCAAAGGAATCCATCCCAAAATTTTTGTAAAACTATCTATCATCTTATCTTCTACTCAACTATATTACAGAAAGCATATCCACTGCACCTAAGGATTTATATGCATAATACAAACTGTATAGGAGTCTTATCAAATGTTACAAGCAATGACCTTACACCAAATAAATTGATCATAATCTGGATATAACCAACCCACATTTTTCCATTTATTTTATCTAGATATGAAATCAACAACCTAAAACACTCCGAAAACAGTTATCCTGATATATTTTCTTGATATTTATTCAACTTCATCCCCTGATATCTTATTTTATCAGCATTGATACCAAGTATAACATATAAAGAGCTATAAGAAACAAAACCAAAAATGATTGGACCTCAAAAACATAAATTAAGTAATGAGATAAACAAATTCACCTTCTCTAGATCCCCGGTCACCAACAATCCCTGAGCCTCTTGGTCCATTGATGGTTGTGTTAAACTGATTTAGCCCCACATATAAGAAGACAATACATTATTAGTTAACAAATGAAATTAGAAGCTAACCCTTAGGACAAGAAAAGATCTTTTGAGTATACCACTATTTCTAAAATATAGTAAATCATGTAGTGGACTTACCTTTGAAAATGTACTGGAAAGATCAACAATTTCTGATAAGGGTCTCAAAACTTCACCCTGCAAATATGAAGAGAAATTAGACCAAGCATCAAGCATATGAAATATTCTACTAAAATCAAATATGAGATGAATGATCTTGAAAATTAGTTAGTTACATATGCCAAAAGTATAACCTAAAGTGATGAACTCTTGATTAGAACAAGAAATTTTAACTGCATTAGAAACCATTTTAAGTTTTCTATTCCAGGGATACAAGGAACAACAACTCCTCAAGAAGAAAGGGACAGTCTTCTATATATTGCAATAGGGGTTGAGTTTTTGTCTAAAACTTCTGCACGATGGGTATAAAACATCCCACAAACTTATTCCATCAAGGAGGCTTCATATATAACTAGAATTTGTAAACTCAAATATCTTTATCCTTCTGAGGAAAGAGGTGTTGTGAGAAAATTTTCAGGTTGAAGGTGCAATGGAATTCACATAATTCTAGGTCTTTCCCTCAACAAAAGGAACAGATAAATAAAGCACATGAGAAATCCTTGAGAAAAGCTCCGTAATACCTTCTCAACATATTTTCTCTGGGAAGCGATAGCATATGAGAAACAACAAATGTTACTTCAAGAAGCACCTAAGTACAAGCAACACAATTTCCAAAACAAATGCAGGATAACCAAGCCACTACATCACGGCAGCTTGTACAATATAACGTTCTCAGAAAGAAGTACACAAGAGCTAATTTCTCATTGTGAAGAGTCACAAAGAGAAGTAAATTAGTTTCAGAAAACAACCCAACCAAGATGCTTACAGTGTCAACTTATAAATAACATTGCCTTAAGGTTTGTAAAGTCTTGCAGAGATGTTTAGGACAATGTATAATATGAGCTACTGCAAAGTTTATAAATAAAATCAAAATCAAAATCAATTCTATAGAAAAGAAAAGAAAAGAAAACTAGGGAAAAAATTTGGAAGAAAAGCAAAAATCTGGAGAAAAGAAAATGGAGAAAAGAAAAGAAATGTGAGAAGAAAAGAAGCGTACCGTACCAAAAGAAGAAGTAGAAATCTGGAAAGGAAAAACTTGAGAAACATCGGGAGAGGATGAGGGAAAAGAAATTACCTGTGCAAGGAAGCGTGGGAGAATTGGAGCGTTGAGGATGAGGGCCGAAAACGGAAGAGAAAAAAGGGAAAGACGCGGAATGGGTAATCGGCGCTGAGGGGGCGTAATGCCTATTACGCGCAATCAATGTAATGGGGGAGTAACCGATTCGGCGCGGAATGGGAAAACAGCGAACCAAACGTCGGAATAGGTGGGTAATGTAATAGGCGCGTAATCGGGGCGTAATGGTATACCTATTACAGTGAACCAAACACGTTTTAGGTATTGATACATGATTCTGAGAGGTACCCATTGCACTATTTTGAATGTTTTGAACTCGTTGAGACTCGATTTTGATCCCAAACACCTCCAACCATTTATAAAACACTTCTAAATTATTTTAAGCAAATTTCTAAAACCTCAAGATGATTTTATTTTAATGACACATTATTATTTTGACGTTTTTCAAAGTTAATTTCTTTAACGAGTTGAAATAAGAAATGTTGATTGGTTCCTTAATTGTACTTCGACCTAACATGTTTACCAAACCTTTAAAAAATTAATCAAATTGACTTTAAAGTATAAGAACATGATATGGAGAAGTATTTTCACAAAAGAACGACACCTCTCATTCATATTGTATATTGGGATGGGTGAAGGGTCTTAAGAGGTCCCCTTTTTTTTGTCAAGATCAATAGATTTCACAATGATTGTTGAAATCAGATCGGATTGACCGATCAAATCAATAATCGATTGATATATCAATTCAAAGTAAAAAGAAAAAGCAATTAACTTGTAAACTTGCTTGAATTGCAGTTAAACTGTGAATTGTTGAACTGTTTTTTTTTTTCTTGAACCAAATATTTTAACCTAAACCATACAAGAAAACATCTTTTTCCCTAAATCACTTGAAGCTTTTGTGACACTATGTCTCTGCACTCAAGATAATGAGATCAAACTCAGCATCTTCAAAAAATTAGCACATTTTATTTGAAGGTTCTCTTTTTCTCTTTTAAAGTGTTTTTTTTAATGATAATAATTATTTTATATTGTTAAACAGTAAATCGATCTAATAAAAATCGATGGTCTAACCCTTAGTTTGACTTATAAATTGATATGTAGAACTTGAACTTCATTTTAATTTCTTTTAATGAAGTCTCCTCAAACACAAAGTTAAAAAAATATTGCAATAATTTAAATACGATATAAATATCTAAACTATATAGAATGTAGTTAACTGAATTAATATCATAAGTTAAATTGATATTAATTACATTAATAAAATTATTTAATATTTTTAAATAATCATGTTTTTTCATTAATTATTTTATATGAAATGTTTAAATAAAATAATATAAAACAAAATTTTAAAATTGAAGATGAAGTTTAATTATAGTATTTCTTTTAATAAATATATTTTAAATTTTTTTATAAATATATTTTTAAGATTAA
This sequence comes from Gossypium raimondii, assembly GCF_025698545.1. NCBI lineage: Eukaryota > Viridiplantae > Streptophyta > Magnoliopsida > Malvales > Malvaceae > Gossypium > Gossypium raimondii. Next base: position 4,337,717 of record NC_068571.1, on the reverse strand, counting down.
GTTTTTCTTTTAATAAACATAACATAATCTTGTAGATATACACAAAAACTGAGGTAAGTATTCAATTATTTCGATTGATTGGATTAATTGAATTTAACAATTAAAATGTCGTTAATCGATTTAATGTCGGTTAATTAGGTGGCGGTTGGTTTAGGGATTAATCAAATTAATCAATTTAATTTTTTAAAATTTAAATTTTTCTATTGTACAATATTTAATATTTTAATACAACAAAGCTTAAAATTTTATTTTGAAAGGTGAAAGTTGTACCCATCGTTTTACTTGACTAATATCTATTTTTTTTAATTGTTTGGGTTAATGAACTTAAGTAGGTTGGGTTTAGAGTAAGTAAAAAATAAAAATGTTGGGCTGGTATTTATGGGTTGGGTTGAGTAATTGGGCTTTAAATTTAGGTTTGAGCAGTTTAAATTGTATTATTATAAATTAAAAATAATAAATTTAATAATTAATAACCGATCACCTAAACCGAACTCAAAATCGATTTAATTGAATTGTCGATTAAATCGATTATAACCGAATAATGCTGTCTCCAACGTAAAAATACAAAAATAGAAATAGAGACAAAGACCACATACAGCAGGTGAGGCCCAACACCTTTTGGTAATTAATGGATTCATTTATTCAATTGGGGAAATTGGAAAGGAATGAGTCAATGGTGAATTCAATATTAAGCAATAGTAAAGTCACATTAATAGGAACACATGCAACTGAATGATGTGCACATGGAACTCTTTAGATAAGGTTACACGTGTAATTCCACAGATATTTTAAATTAAATTTTTTAATTTTAAATTAGTCATCAAATTTTAAAACATTTTAAAATTATAAATGTTATATCAATAAGGTTCTTTCGTTTTAAAATTGTTAATTTAACTGTTAAATAAGATGTTAAATCTTATGTAACATAACTTAAAATGAATTTTAAAAAAATGAATATTGTAAAATGCATGTCTTAAAAATCTGGTTTTGAAGTTTTTCTGTTTTACTTTATTTTAAAGAAAAATAAATCTGGATCTCTTTTTTCTGTTTTATTTTATTTTTAGTTTTTACTTTTAAAAGTTGTGCGACAATATTTTACTTTTTTTTAATTTTCATTTTAAATTATGTTAGATATATGTCAAATAAAATTTGTTATGTCATTTAATGATTAAATAACGATTTTAATAATGAAAAGATATAATTAATTATAACTTGATAAATTGAAAATGTTGTTATTTTGAAATTTAAAGATTAATTTAAAAAAAATGTCCAGCACTATCTTGCTTGGATTTGGCATTAATGTCTTGTATTGTCAACAAATTTTATATAGGTTGGGGCCATTGGGTCCATTTGTTCCATAACCTATCACGTTTGGGGACAACTAGTTTGTAGGGCTAACAATATGTGGAACATACATTACCAAACTAGATTTTTTGTTTCATAATATTAATGAATTTTAAAAAATACATAATTGAAAAATTAAAAAATTGAAAAATTGAATGTGATTACTTTTTCCAGAATTGGATAGAACCATTCGACTAGATCAAATAGATTGAAAAAAATAATAATAATTTGATTAGTTCGATTACTAATTCGATTTTAAAAATCTTCTATGGTGGCATCATTTTTTTTTGGTTTATTTGTAATATGAAGATTTTAATGGTGGCATCATCAACATTTGAATCATCTTTAAGTAGAGGGAATCTAACGATGGCAATGATGAACCATGACCATGATCCCACCATTTTCAATGAGCTCACCTGCCATCATAATGTTAGATTTGTAAAATAAATCTGAAATAAAACTTAATAAACTAGGATCTATCATGTCAAATAATCAAGAATAAATAAAGAACAAAACTAGATGCGGAAACGTACCTGAATCCATGAATTCCTTGAAATCTACGGATCTTGAAGATTTGATCTTCCAAATTAGCACATAAGAAATTCAGAGAATATTTGTTCTCTTTTTGCTAAGGATGAGATATTAGAAAAGATATATTGTGTGTAATTTGGGGACCATAACCCTAATATTTATAACATTGACATATTAGTTCTAATTCCTAATTAGCCCATCATTAATTAGAATTTGATTAGAACTCAAATACTAGAGTATCTACACATATTTGACCCATACTTTATTTAATAATTAAAGCCCAATAAAATTTTAACCAAATTAGATCACTTTTAATTTGGACTAACCTATCATGATAGTAAATAATAACATGTAATTACCCTTATTATATATGTGATGTCCATATTTTCCAACAATCTCCCACTTGGACCACATATATATACTAATTACTCTACAATTACATGTCATTATATAACCTCAAACAATCTCGTCCATTAATTATGTTAACATAGAACCAATGCGACTTTCGTTACATATATCGTAACTAAATCCAGCCCTACACACCACATAGTGTTTGTACGACACTTTTCAGAATAATCATAGCAATGCTGCCAGTATATTGGTGAAATATCGCCTCACACAGAATACTTCCTCCAGATATCACATATCCTGCCCTATAGTCAAATACAACAGAATACCAGATGAATCAGAATTATCAGATACCAGAATTATTATATCAAACATGCTCGTATAACAGATAATAGACATGCATATCACAACAGATTATACATTTTGGGCATTGCAACACATACATTTAGGTATTGCTTATGATAGGTACCAAGCAAACGGTTTATCAAATCTCAGGCTTCAAGGCTTATCGAAGCTGATACCAACCCCACAATAAGTCAATTGTCGATCAGAACGACATGTACGACTCTAGAGAAAAATTTTGAAATTTGGGCCCACATACCTGTGTGGCCCACACGTCCAGAATGGCCTTGCCTGTGTGGCCTACACGGCTTGACCTACGACCCACACGCCTGTGTGGCCCCCACGCCCAAAATGGCCTAGGCCGTGCCTGTCACACAGCAGTGTGTCGCACACAACCTACCACATGGCCATGTGGTGTCGACAGATCTAATTTTCGGCTTTCACCAATCGTCGGTTTGGCGTTTAGCCCGACAACCCGACCCGAACTCCATTAGATCCGCGTGTTTTTGAAGGAATGAGTTATTTGCCATTTTGGCCATTCTGCTTTTTAGCATGTTTTTAAATTAGTCATGCACATTTTTATTTTATTTTATTTTTACCCCGTTATTTTGATTCTTTTACGATTTGGCCCTTTGACCTACTGTCAACCCAAGGGAATGACACAGATTGGATTAAATGCTCTCTGAGCCCCAAAATTTTAGATTCCATTTTAATTTAATCCTTTATATTATGTTTCCTTGCTAAATTTTGTTATATTTTCAATTTAGTCCTTTACTTCCCTTTTTCTTATTTATTTCGCAATTTATGCTTTAAGTTCTGTTTAAATTTTAATTTAATCCATCATTTATTTAATCCTGCCTCTTTATTTACTATTTTTATTATTTTATCCCTAAAATTTTATTATGGCTTCGATTTAATCTTTTTATTTAATCTTGCCCTTTTATTTATTTAATTTTAGCATTTTTAATTAGTTATTTATATTTTATCCTTTAATTTACATAACTTGCATTTTATCCTTAAGTTTTTAATCATCTCATTTTATTTCATTTTGTTTTTTAATGTTGATGTTATTGTTAAATGATTATTTTTCTATTTAATATTTTATTTTATCATCACTAATATTACACAACCATGATCATAGCATTATCATACTTTTTTTATTATTTTACCATTTTTGTCATTACTAATGTTCCACTTATTATTTTACTATTATTGCCTTTATTAAGTAGTATTATTAATCGGCTAAAATTATTCCAACTACCTCTTGTTATTATTTTGTTATCATTTTTGAACACGTAAGCTATTCTATACTATTTTGTCATTTACATAACATGTTTAAATATTCGTTTATTTTGTACCAACACTTGAATAAATTAATCGCATATTGCATTAAATGTTATATTTACCTGATGCATAAAAAAGGAATTTTTTAAAAACCAAGGCAATGTTCTTTGTTTAGGGATTCAAGAAATAGTGCCCTAACTTACGGGGTACGACTTTCTCCTTGAACCAAGATAAATGAGCATCCTTTTAAAATTCAAAATATATAAGATTTAGGTAATAATCAAATAAGGAGAATCCTTATTTTTGAGGATTCGAGATATCGTGCCCTAACTTACGGGATATGATCCTTTTCTCGATTGACTCGAAATAAGAAAGCTTTTTCCATAAAATTCAATTTATTTTGCAATCATGCAAGAAGGGGATCGTATCTTAAATTTTCTTTGAATTTTCAATTATCGACACTAAGATATCAAGTAATCAATTAGGTATCAATTTTGGGCGTTATGAGGGTGCTAACCTTTTCTCATGCGTAACCAACTCTCGAACCTATTTACTAGATTTTTATAGGCCAAAAATTATTGTTTTAATAAATCTAACATTTTATTAAAATGACCAAGTTTTGAGGTGATCTAATCACAGCTAAATAAAAAAGATTTGGTGGCGACTCCCACATTCGTTTTTTTAATGAAATGTCGATTTTCAAAAAAGAGGTTTCGACACAATCATTAGGAAAGAGAGAGCCCCCTTCTCTAGATTTGGAAGATCACAACCCCAAGATCCGTAGATTTAAAGGAATTGACGGATTCAGGTGCGCTTCAGCATCTAGTTTTATTTATGATTTATTCTTGATGATTTGACATGACAGATTTTGATTTATGATTTGTTAAGTTTTATATAAGATATTATTTTATGGTTCTAACAAGTGACATCCGAGCCTCGTCATGTTGAATCATTGAGAACGAATTGATTCTCTATTATTTATGGATTACTTGTTTTTTTGAGAATTTTTGGATTTGATATTTTGATTATCGATTTTCAATTATATATAATTGAAATTTCATTAAAATTTTGGGATTTAGGAATTTGGATTGAAATCTTTTATTGTTATTGGTTTGATACGAATTACTTTGATGCAATCCATAAAATTGCTTTGGTTTTAATTTAATATATATATAATGATTTGTGGGATTGACTGTTTCATTATGAGAATCGGATTATATAGAGTTGAATGTATGTGCGCACAAATCTTTTACATATTCTGCGACCTTTATCTTCTTTTAGCATAATTATTCTATAAATTTCATAATAATTGTTTTGATGTTTTAGCATACTGTTGCATGATTTCTTGTAAATATTGTTATTATTATTAGTTTCGGTACGTACAACTTTTTGTGTCAAAATGTTTTTTCACTATCTGTTTTCAATATCGTGTTATTTTCATTGAGCATTTGATTTTGGCATATTATGATTCCAAATATTTGGTTAAATTGTGATGATATGGTTTGTTGTATGAATTGTGGGATATGTCATCTATTATGATTTTGTTTTTGAAAATATTTTTCAAGTATTCATGCAAATCTCTTTTGATTTACATGGTATATGCTGGGTAAGGTTTTATATTTGATTTTGAATACACATATATCGTGAATTATTTTGGTGTTTTGTTTATGCCAAAATTATTAATACATGTGCTTGTTAATTATTCGACCTTGAATCACTATATTATTTTGTTTGGTTTTGACATATATGGTTTTGGAACAAAAAGAGAGAGTCAAAGATTAAGGTTTTCGGTTTTTATTACATTATTAAGACAACCTTATATTGGATGATTTGAGAATCTATAAAGCAATAAAAAATATTTTAACCTTTGACTATTATGGAAATTTTAAATTTTAAATTTGAATATTGATATATTTGTATATTTTAAAATAACTTAATTGAAATAAGAAGTTGTCAAAGTGACCTCTGACATTAAAATTATTTTGTTGTAAAATATAAAAGTTTGTGTGCATGTAACTTAAACTACGATAATATTGATCGACCCAAACCAAGATTAATATTTAAAAAAAATTACTTGTGCAATTGTGGTAATAAACTTGTGATGATTATTTGATTTTGCACGTGTGTAATAAATCGGCACAAAGAAAAATTTATTATTCGACATGTTCTTTTGTCAGTGTTTGATTACTACACCTAGATATCACTTACACGTTAATATTTTTGTCCAAAGATGAAATATTAATGGAGTGCCCGATATCTTGAGATGAGATTTACCCCAAATAAAAATTAAAATCATCCAAAAAAATTCCTAAACCTAAATAATAATTTTATTTACATCTACTATTTATATTATTAAATTAAATTTCACATTATGTACTATTTATCTTATTGAATTGTTTTATCATATTGAATCCTTATAAATTTTTGCTAAAACTGAATTATTGATGATGCCATAAAATATTCGTATTAAAATTTTATGTTGGTATCAATTTCACATTTTATCTTTAAGATAATTTTTATTAAAAAATCACTTTTTTTTTTACATTTAGTATATTTTTTAATTTCAAAATACATAGTGACAAAAATCAGAAGATAATTGAAGCAACTAAGCAATCAAAGAAGTTAACTCTCATGTGGACCTCCTTGATGGCATTTGTTCTTGAGGTTGTTGAGTTTGTTCTAAGGTTAATGAGGACCAATTGGAAATAGACATGTTTAGATCATATTGCATGTAATTTCCATGCTACAAATCCATACTTGATTTATGTCATTTGGTTGTGTTAATATACGTAATCAGAGATGAATTTAGTTATGATATAAGTAACGAAAGTCGCTTTGATTCTATATTAACATAATTAATGGACGAGGTTGTTTGGAATACCTTTTTGGATATGATAGTAAAGTTAAACTCATAAGGTTATATAATGACATGTAAATATAGAGTAATTAATATATGTGGTCCAAGTGGGAGATTGTTGGAAAATATGGACATCACATATATAATAAGGGTAATTACATGTTATTATTTACTATCATAATAGGTTAGCCTAAATTAAAAGTGATCTAATTTGATTAAGATTTATTGGGCTTTAATTATTAAATAAAATATAGGTAAAATAAGCGTAGATATTATAGTAACTAATTTCTAATTAATAATGGACTGATTAAAATGAGGTTTAATGTGTAAAAGTTATATATTAAGGTTATGGTCCCCAAATTACACACAAGATAACTTTTCTAACATCTCATCTTTAGGAAAGAGAGATCCACCTTCTCTAGATTTCTTGTGTGCTAATTTGGAAGATCAAAACCCTAATATCTGTAGATTTAAAGGAATTAATGGATTCAGGTATGCTTCTGCATCTAGTTTTTTATATGATTTATTCTTGCTGATTTGATATGATTTATATGGTTTGTTAAGTTTTATATCAGATATTATTTTACGATTCTAACATAATACTCATACTTAATTCTCTCTCATAATAAAAGTCTCAAATACTAAAGATAGGAATGATGGAAACATCATTATTTACTTATTTGAAGCTTTCTCTCTCTAGCTTTAACTTTTTCTCACTGAACCACTTAAATCCTAAGCTTCAATTGAAATATTCATGGAGGAAATATTCTTAGGAGATGGTTATCCAAGTGATTTTAGTGAGGTTTTGAAGTGGTTTGAAGAAATTTGTGGTTGATTTTGAAGAAAAAGTCATGAAAATTAAAAGGGAAAAAGGAAAGTTTCCTTATGGTGGAGAAGATGGGTCGGGTGGTAGGAGGCTGAAGGGGAAAAAACTTTTTCCTCTCTTTTTCTAAATTCAATATCATTTAAAAACTAGATAATCTCATTTTTTTTCCTAAAAATGCATAAATAATCTAAAAAATTAGGGCATGACCTCTCTCTTGGTTCACAAACTCGATTCTACTAACCGCCAATGTTTGGGATGTGACACTCCTTGTTAGAGCATCCACCACTATGTTAGCTTTTCCAAAGTGGCATTTGATCACACAGTCATAGTCCTTCAGTAATTCAATCCATCTCCGTTGCCTCAAGTTCAACTCTTTTTGGGTGAGAAGATACTTGAGACTCTTGTGATTCGTATAGATGTAGCACTTCTCACCATGTAGGTAGTGCTTCCATATTTTCAATGCAAACATCACGACTACTAACTCCAAATCATGAGTCAGATAGTTGCACTCATCCAACTTCAACTATCTCAATGCATAAGTAACTACATTTCCATTTTGCATCAACACACATCCAAGGCTAGTGTAAGATGCATCAATATACACTACATACTCCTTTCTTGACTCAGGTTGAATCAACACCGAAGCTTGAGTCAACACAATCTTTAGGTTCTCAAAGCTAGCTTGCTGGTCATCTGTCCATTTAAAAAGAGCATTCTTCCTTAACAGTTTAGTTAAATGAGCAACAACCAAAGAGAACTCTTCAACAAATCTTCGATAATACCCGACTAAACCAAGGAAATTTCGGATCTCAAAAACATTTTTAGGCTATTTCCATTCCAGAATAACCTTTATCTTTTTTGGGTCCACTCAAATACCTTTAGTAGATACCACATGACCTAGAAACATTACTTCCTTAAGCCAAAATTCACACTTACTTAGTTTCGCATAAAATTTCTTTCTCAGAGGATCTGTAAAACCACCCTAAGATGTTCATCATTGTAACACCCCAAACCCGACCTAGATGTCATGACCATATTAGGTAGTGCTATGTAAACTGATTGAAAATTTAGTTTTCGTATAATTTGAAAATCATCAAAAACTCTTAAAAATCCCGAATTATTCGAAGATATATCTTATCTAACTATTTTATTGAAAATATTGTTTGTTTATATTTTCCAAAAACTTATAATTTTGTAGCGAAAAACTCTTAGAACGTTGATTTTTTTAAAAACGTTGTTTATTGTTTGAAATCCGTTATTTTTGCGGAAAAATAAAATTTGTCGATAAAACTTTTAAGCTGTGTTTTATGAGAATGAAAATAAAATTCAAAACCCAAACAACCAAAATGTCCAGATAGTCCAAAATTTACAAAATACCTTAACCCAAATTAAAAAAATCAATGAATTGTACAAAAAAATTTATAACCGAGCTCCCGTGCACTGACCTGCCTAAGTTTGAGGATTACCTGAAATTATCAGTCAAACAGAAAATGAGTTTTCGAAACTCAGTGTGTAAAAAATAACTTAAGCAGTTAATTTATTTTAGACAGATTTAGTAGAAACAAATTCATATTAGAGCAATACAAATACAAACATATAACTCTACCCCCATTTGCTACACACCAACTCCAACCATCCCAACACACCAAATAGGGGTATAAAACACCCATCCAACCCTACACACCGCTTAGTGTTGATATGACACTTTTTAGAATAATTTCAGTTGTGCTACCAGTATAATGGGCGAGACATCGCCACTCACAGAAATACTTCCTCCACACAATACAACCCACCCCAAATGTAGATATAAACATAACAGAAATCATAATTGCTATAATTATACATGCATGACATAATAGATACACATCACATACATAGCATTTTTTTTTGGGTTATTTATAACCTATTACAAGGTTAACTTATCATATGACGTCTCTAACATACATACAGATAACAAAATTTGTATTAGTAGATGACCGGATTTCACATTTTACAGACTATTTGATCACATATCAACCCCATGGAAGGCCCACGATCGATCAGAATGATGTGTACAGCCTTGGGAAAATATTCAGAATTTTGACCCCACATGCCCGTGTGGCCTACACAGCTTGGTACAAGACCTCACACATGCCATGTGGCCCATACGACGTGGTACACAACCTCACTAGCCCAGATCATGTGTCACACATGATCCAACACACGGCTTGTCACATGGTCCTGTGTCATACACGGCTTACCACACGGCCGTGTGGCGTCAATAGTGCCTAAATTTGGCTGTCTCCATTTGCTATTTTTCAGGTTTCTCGTTCACACTTGGTCAAAAATCCGATGCACTCTCAAAATTGAATATTTTAGCACCTAAATTGACGAAATAATACGAATTAACAACATAATTTCCCAACCTAAACGATTAATTCTAGTAATGAAACACAATTTAATCAAGAATCGAATACAACAAATTCATAACATCCTCCAAACACACCCCCATACACTTACCGTTACGAACAACACTACACGAAATTTATGACGTTGAAGGAACACCCAACAGCTCTCGATCTTCACCTAACAATGTACAAACAAATAATTAAATACAACTAAAACCTCGATTCCACTGCAAAGAACTCAACCCACCTGAAAATGAACCCCAACCCTTCAAAATTTCACAACTTACCAGATGAATCAAATGCCACAATCACCACCAAAAAATGCAAACAGAGGATTGAAGATAAAGTAATGGAAAATTAAACCAATGAATAATCAAGAATCAAAGTAAAAGTAAAGATTAGGAAAAGAAGGAAAAGGAACAAAAATTAAAGAAATAGAACAGTAAAACATGGAAAAGAAGGTGACGACGTAAACAAAGAGTTTTAGAAAAAAATAAACGTGAGGTTATTGGAACGATTTTTGGGGAAAAAGAAAATAATATTAAAATAGAATAAAATCAAATAAAAAGAATAAAAAGAATCTTGCTGAACAGATTTTTCTAAAACTACCCAACTTGTCAAAATTTGAATTTACCCCAAACTCTACCACAAAGCAGCACACAACAAATTCAACAAAAATAAAGTTATTTTGTTCACATAGAGATTTGAACATAAGACCTCCAACACAAAATTAAAGCCTTAACTACTGAAGCAAATACTAATTTATGACAAAATTTAACAAATCACGTATACTTACTTTTGGGGAATTACAATCATGTTTAGTTTTAGATTCAGAATAAACCAAGATGTTGTCGATAAACACAACGACGAATTGATCAAGAAATGATTGGAATACTCGGTACCCCATTATATTCATATCGCTTATCAGAGTTATTTACCAAACATCACCTCGATACCCCTTAACATCTTCTATTGTTTTCAAACACACACGTGTTTCCCCTTAAAGTCAGGTTTTCAACAATCATGGTTTGCACCAGAGTGCCATACTGGAGGAAAAACATATTATCTTATATCTTCTTTTCATCATCATACGCAATATCCCTCCGTTGACTCCTTACAGTAGTCTAGATATGGAGCTTACACACCAATGAATGAGTATTTACACCATGTGTATATCAAATTTCTGGGTCTGTTTAACAATTTATACCCTTGCATGCATTGACTTTTTGAACGCATTTCCTTAGACACGAGTACTAGAGCCAAAGGACAAAGCCACTTACCTGGCTGTATAATGATGAAGGTTAAACGGAATAACACAAAAATTAGACTCAAGGTATGAAGGAACTCACCAGATTTCTTTACTCAGAACTCTATCTGCTCTATGGGTTCCTTACCTTTGGTACTGAGACCTTCTCCCGTTTCTTTGGCTAAAAGAAAATAAAACGACTTCTTTAAACCTTTATGAAATAACATGAATTTGTAGACATGCAAACAATTTCTGGATAGAAGTTTCCTTCTTATCCAGTAACCAAATGAAAATCCTATTGAACCTCTCTTACAGTAGCTTCTTTCTATTTGGTAAAGCTTAAAAGAAGGTTTAAGAGTTTACCAACAGATAACTAGGACTGAAGCTCTTTTAAGCTTAACTGAGAACCCTTTTGTTAACGATGAATAACTTTTCTGGTTCTCTTCGATAACAAAGACTAGTAGAGAAGATGAAACAGAAGGCTTCTTTCCACTACCAAGCTATCCTATTTGTAGATAACTCACATCTAAATCTCACTTAAGATTAACTCTAATCATTAATCATACTCACGTGCTTCCACTAATTAATCACATCCTGCGAGGCTCCCTAAGTGTCCTAATTACTGACACATTACTTTCACTAGGATGCTAGATGACTTAAATGTGTCCCACTAACTACCACAGGCGGCAGACTTATTAGCGGAAAAGTCTGCCTAATAAGGTTTTTGCCACAACCAAGAACTTGCCACTTTGCAAAGTGGAACTCCGCAGTTTTGGCGAAGTTCAACGAAGTACTTCGCCACGGAATTACCAACTTTATTTGGTCTAAGTCTCACGACTTAGGTGGCCTTCACCAACATAGTCTCCCAAACCGAACCAACTCACCAAATGAGGGTGTGACAAGTCGTATGCCCAACGCACCAACTTTTAATTCCTTATCTATTTGAACTTAGGCTTTTACTTACATCAAAGTATACGAGTTACACATACATAGTCCATCATCGACTCAATATTAATGTATGACACACTATGAACATCACAAGTGATTAAATCCATAAATGAATTCAGAGTCTATTCTATTTGGGTCATGCCCAACACTCTGTCAATCTAGTTAGTCACATTTATGTCTCCATCTTTTGGGAGTCATCCTCTTTGATGCCCAAGATAAGACATCTCCCCAATTGGACTTGATAGACGGCATATTAGTCTTTCAATCGGTTTGCTCATTTTCGATTAGACTAAGGGCATCTTTAGGTTCATTTACTAATATAAGTTGTTTTTTCAAATTACGATTCAACCACGTAATACCGTTTAATATTAGTTAAACATTAGATAACAAATGAACTAATATTTGTTTGCTTCTATTTTGTTTTGCATGCAAAAACCATAAGACAACAATATACAAAAGGTATGAATGTAATTCACTAATTAAAGACAAGCATGATAATACTAAATTATGAAATTAAAAATAAAAATTATTCCATAAGTTGATCAAATTTGTCCTTTAAATTCAGCTAGGTAAAGTTCGAAAAACTTGTACAACAAGTCAAAATTATCATAAAATATTTTATATTGGTATCCGTTTTATGTTCTGAGTATAGTCTTATTTGAGCCAGGGTGGTATTCAAGTAAATCTCTTACATCATGATTCAAATACTTGAGGAAGAACTTTATTTTCTCTTCTTACGGCAACTTCTTGTTATCATAAAATATTTTAATTTTTAGAAAAACTATTTAGACTCATATTGCAACTAAAGGTTGAACTGTCGAAACTTCTAACAAATATTAAGAAATAATGATAGAAAGTCGTTAATAAAATTGGATACATACTTTGACTTTACTACAATATTGTTCATCAGTAATTATTTTGTGCATCTTTTCGTTCATTTTTCTTTACTTTTTCTGTTATTTATTACAGTAAATATAAATGGCAGAGAGAGAGAAGAGTGGTTGTAGGTTTCCTCTAGAGCACAAATCACATTGAATGCCACGCGGTTTTGTGAGGCAGATGAGGCATACTTGAGTTGACTTCAGCAAAACATGATCCAATATTTACAACAATGTTTGAATTTTTACTTTTAGGGTAAATTAACCGTTAGTAATTATAATTAGGCTCATTCTTATTTTCATCCTTTTAAATTTACTTTTGTTAATTTGATTATCTAAAAGAAATTAATCAAAATATTGACTATACTTTTCCACGTTAATCACTTTAAGATTAGACTAAACTACCAGTTAATCACTCTAAATACTTATGAATATCGAATTTTACTGTTGGTTAATATATTAAAAACCCTTAAATTACTACACTTTGTTTAAATAAGCACTTATACTATTTTTATAATTAAACAAACCTTAACGTATGATTTTTAGTCATGAAAGCCCTTAATTTTAATATTAAAGTAATAATATTTTTAATTTTAAACTAATTTGCATTTAATGCTACTATGAATCTAATGAGAATAGTTTATTAAATAAAAATAAAATAATACTTTTAAATTAGAATAAAATAATATTTTAAAATTTTTAAAATGCGTATATAAATTGCACATTTAATTACTCTTTTGAAAGTTTTGATTATTCTTTTTTGAAAATTAAAATTTTGATTACTCTTTTAAATTATATGTTGATGTTAAAGTGTATATAATTTCTATTACATAAAAAAATTAGATAAAGTGTCAAAATTCAAAATATTTTTACTTTAATATTAAAATCAGTAAATTTTATAGATAAAAATCATAGATTATAAACTTATTTAACTATAAAAATAATTTAAGAACGGTAACAATTTAAAAGCTTTTTTAGTATATCAACATTTTTTACTTATTGTCATCTCATACTTTTATCATCACTTGGAATAATTTTTATTCCATCAACAAGAAATTAGATAAAATATCAAAATTAAAAAGATTTTTACTTTAATATTAAAATCAAAAATTTTATGAATAAAAATCATAAATTAAAATTTATTTAACTACAAAAATAATTTAAAATTTTATTTAAGTAAAATCGTAACAATTTAAAAGCTTTTTAGTATATAGCATTTATTCTACATATATTGTCATAAATACTTTTATCATCATTTGGAATAATTAGTCATGAATACAATCACAACCACTTATAATCAAAATTAGATAAAATTATTATAGAAGTCTCTGTATTAAGAGCAATTGTATTTTACTTTATTAAATAATAAATAAATTAGTCCTTGTAAGTTATATAAAAAAGTAAGCTAGTTATTTCTATTAAAATTTCATCCAATCCAATTGTTAAAAGCGGCGTAGTTGATAAAATAATTAGACATTTTACATATGATCTCTTACATGTACCTTATTCGATGTATAAAAATTAGTTTTTAATAGTAGAAATGAATAAAATTTTTAACAGAAGAACCAATTTGCTTCAGTTTGCTCCGTATAAAAACTAATTTATTATTTTTTAATAAAAAATAAAATATAATCCTACTTTTAATACAAATAACATTCTAATACTTTTACAAATATCAATAACAACATAAAAAAAATGGAAATCATAAAACAAGGTTCAATAATGTTATTATTGAGCTGTCTATTTAAATCGATCCCTCCCTCTCTCTCCTTGAGTTAATGCACTTGCTGTCATCTTTTTGACTCTTTGGGGAGGGAGTTGGAACTTGGATACCACCCTTTTTTTCCTCTTTTTAAGTCAGCATCCTCACTGTCTTACACTTTGATTTCTATATATGTAATGCTGCAACATCAAATCCTTTGTCTTACTCTTAGACTCGTCTTAAAGCTCCCACCAACATAAACTAAACCCTAAAAACACAAGAAATCAACTGCAGTTTTGATAATGGGAAGACAGCCTTGTTGTGACAAAGTTGGTGTCAAGAAAGGGCCATGGACTCCTGAAGAAGATCTCATCTTGGTGTCTTATATTCAACAACATGGTCCTGGGAATTGGAGGGCTGTTCCCACCAAAACAGGTTCTAGAACAGGATCTTGTTTTGTTTTGTTTGGTATTTGATCATAAATGAATACAATTATGCAATTACTAATCTTTGATATATATATATTCAGGTTTGCTTAGATGTAGTAAGAGTTGCAGGCTTAGGTGGGCTAATTACTTAAGGCCTGGGATTAGAAGGGGTAACTTCACAGAAAATGAAGAGAAAATGATAATCCACCTTCAAGCCCTCTTAGGCAACAGGTTAGTGATCAATTACCGTAAATATATATCAAGTATCAACAGTGAATATTAACTGTCATCTGTTTAGTGTTGAATGTAACGAATAAGTCGGTTTTATAATGAATGGGGGGCATTTATTATTGTTACAGATGGGCTGCAATAGCATCTTACCTCCCTGAAAGAACAGACAATGACATTAAAAATTATTGGAACACTCATTTGAAGAAGAAGCTACAAGGCAATGAAAGTTCTTCTAGATATGGGTTTCCATCATCATCATCGTCATACCAGATTTGTAGAGGTCAGTGGGAGAGAAAGTTGCAGACTGATATCCATATGGCTAAAAAGGATTTATCTGATGCTTTATCACCTGAGAAATCAAGTGACTTAGTTGAAATGAAACCCTTTAATAACCACACATCTTCTCCAAAACCAAGTGGATATGCTTCAAGCACTGAAAACATAGCTAAGTTGTTGAAAGGGTGGATGAGAAATAATCCATGGAAAATGGCTGATTCTGCAGATTATAGTGAAGAAGGGACTGTTCCAATGAAGGAAGACAAGAACAGCAAGGAAATGGCAGAGGCATTTCAATCACATTTAGGGTTTGAATCTTTAGATTCTTCACTTTCTGATATCTCACCATCTATGTCACCTGAGACAAGCCTTTCACAATATGAAAGTAAGCCACACCTCAATGCTCAAAGCCAACTTTCACTGCTTGAGAAATGGCTTTTTGATGAAGGCAAGGATTACCAACTTTGTGACATTACATTAGACCAAAATCTTTATTTTTTCTAAAAGGTAGAGGGGAAAGTTCTTTGTTTTAAGGGCTTCTTTGGGGTACTTTTCATCTTGGATTATAATTTTTTCTAGGTTGAGGTTTCCTAGAGTGGAACAAATTCAATGTATAAATTTAACATTATTGTTGCATATTATATCTTTCATTTGAGAATAACCAATAGTTTTATGGTTAATAGATTAATTCTTTCGAATTTGTAGTTGTATTTTTAAATAAAATCGTTTTAAAATTCGACTTTGAAATTTTTTATAAAAAGTATAACATTAATAACTTTTAATATATTGTACTTGAAGTTAGAAATGAATTAAAGCTGTTTTCATTTAAGTTTTTCTTGACTTATATCACTAGTTAATAATAAAATATTTATTTTATTCAAGTTTAACTAGAAAATTAGATAAATACTATTATTAAATAATTTCTAAATATTTTATTTTTAATGGTAAAGAAATATCAGCTTGATTTAATTTGGGTTTCAACAAGACTTCAAAAACTTTCAAGTTGTGGTCCAACCCAACTTGATCCTTACGTAAATTATGCTTTGTAAAGTTACTTCATATAATAATTAATTTATTATATCATGTAATACACATATTAATTAAAATATATTATATTTATTTTTAAAATTTATTATAAAAATTGTAACATTTAAAAATACGAATATCGAGAAAATAAAAACAAAATGATATAAATATTTAATTTTAAAAATATTTATGGTTTATATTATAATTAATATAACTTAAGAATAAAAATTTAAATATTTAAAATAAACTTGCATTAATTACTATTTGTGACAATATATTCAAAATAAAATAATCCTGATATATTATTTAAAAATTCTAAAAAGAAAACAATTTAAAATATTATATAAAAGTAAGAATGTTAATTTAAAATTAATAGTAAAATTTTGAAATGAACATTAACATTTACTAATGTTGTTCATTCATGGATTATAAAATGTTTTACAATAGATTATAAATGTCTAATTTTGAATAAGGTTATGTAAATATTAAATATATTTTTTAATATTTATTGATTCAATATTTAAATATAATAATAATTTTCAATTAATTAAGTGAAGTTATATCATAAGTACTAACATCATAGAAATTGAAATGTCTATTTTGATTTTAATAAATTTTACATTTGATGTATTTACTATATATAGTTTTTTTATACTACTAATGAAATAAATGATATTATTTTTTATGATGTGTTTGTATAATAAAAAATTTAAATTATATTAGGATGATCTTTTAGGCATCTAATCACTTTATTTTTAAAATAATTTCTAATTAATACCGTAAACTTTCTAATATTAGATCAATTCTCCTTCGTAAGATTTTAATCTTAATTGGTGTTGATTAATTAAATAGAATTAACGTAAAAAATAAAATAAAATGTAAGGTTTATGGTATTTTTGTTTAACTAGATTTATGATTTATGGTGTAGCGGGTTAAACTTTAGGATTTTAAGATTTATGATTTTAGGAAAGGGTTAGATTAGGATTTAAGGTCTATGATTTAGGGTTTACTATTTTAATGTTTTATATAAAATTGATTTATTTAATTTTAGAGTTAAAAATAGTATTAGGAGTTATTATTGAATGCCTAAAACCAACTTTTTAGGATATCTTAATTTAAGTTAAATTCATAATAAAATATTAATTCATTTAAAAAACAACACTAACAAAAATAAAAAAAAAGAAATGAATGAAAATTTATTAATAACCAGGCTTCCAATTTATTGGAGGTGGTCAAGATTTAAAGTTTGACTTTCTTTTGAGGCTATGTATCCAATGACCCATAAACTCAACTATTGTTTTTAATACTATTATTTTATTATTATATATAAATTTCAAATCATTATATTAGAACTTCATCATACTCAAATTCATGATCAATAATAGTTCAGTTAAATTAAAATTCAATCAACATTTTGTATTAAATTTTAATTTTATATTAACTTAATTCAAGTAATGGTAGTAGTAACTAGGTAGGCTAGATATAAATTTCTTTTCAAAATTTTCTTTTACTTAAACTTATTACTTTTCATCTTAAGTCCTTTGCTAATTCTTTGACCCACAAGATCGATAGAATGATCTCCTTGATTTTTAGTCTTTTTCCTCCCGAACAAGTTTACTAGTCAATTTATTAACATCCATTTTATAATTAATTTGAAATGTCTCATAATTTGGAGATGGTGAATTTAAGATAAACTGCACTAAGAAAGAGTCATTTTCCATCATCCCAATGTCTTTAGCTTTTCTACATTACAAGTCATCTTAGTGATATGTTTTTGCATTTCCCTTGACCTATCAAATCTCATAGTTGTAAGTTGTGCCATTAAAGTACTAACGAGTGACTTGGCTATAGAACAAAAACATCATTCTACATGCATAAGATATTTTTTTGGCACTTCCAATTTTGTGTAATTATGATCTTGATATTGTTGGCAATGGTCATTGACAAGAGTATAAGGCTCAATTTATTTGATCGCTTCCATTGCTTATGGTGTAACTTCTCTTTCTCATTGCTCAAGTCGATAATAAGGTCAAGTTTATCTTCTAATGGTACTAAGTCAAGATCTGAAACATCTAAATACAACTTAACTTACTTCATTAAGAGAAGATTTACCCATTAAATAAGGCAACAAATGAGATAAGTGAATGAAGCAAAATAGGTACAAAATAGTATATAAATGTAAAACAATACAAGAATGCTCAAAATATAGAGTTTACTCGATGGATTTAGATAACAAAATAATCAAAGTATGTACTAGTTATCTTTTAGGAAGATATTACGATATACTACCATAACTAAATGCTACTAACCTTAATAGACACATAAGTTTAATCAAATATACACGTTATCTTTGAATATATATATATATATCTCTAACAAAAATATTAATTTATCTTCGTAATTTTCAATATACACATATTAAATAATTCACTTTTAGGCAGATTTTGAAGTTCCGATGAGTAGTGAAAATCGATTTATCCATTTTTCCCTTGTATGTGCATTTCATAAATTACATGGATATTGATAATTTACACATATATTTAATTTATTTGGTTTATATGAGAATGTCTCAACTTTCATAGATTAAAAAGGGTTAATAAACTATTTGGCACTTGAATTTGGTTTCAATGTTCAATTTAGTATTTGAGTTTTTGTCCGAATTTGGTACGTGAGTTTGGCTTCAATGTTCAAATTGGTACTTGAGTTTTTTCAATTTGATAATAGAGTTGTTTTTTTTGTCTCAATTAAACACCTAAGTTTGGCTTTAATGAATTAATTTGGTACGCGATGTTATTATCGACATTAAGGCCTTATCTTTTTTTATACTAGAGTACGTGTTCATTGGGCCACATAATATATTTTAGTCTAGGTATCAAATTGAATATTGAAGTCAAACTCAAACACTAAATTAAAATAAAAAACTCAAACATTAAATTAAACATTAAACACAAACTCATGTACTAAAGGATATAGTAACCCGTTAAAAACGCAGTCAATGGAAAATCTTTCCACAAGTGTGTATAGAAACATAATTAGCATTGAGCATTGAAATGCAACAAATCTTAAATTAGGTTGGCAAATAAATAACAGGTGTTCAAAGTCGGTGTGGCTTGCATAAACATATTTAAACAAAATGTAGAGATTGGTTGAGTTGTAATCATGTATGCACTTAAATGGTAACAAGTTTAAGTGGCACATAGCATATTCGAGAAATGGCATAGGATGACACCGAATTCAAGTTACGGTAATAAATATTAAAGGAAAAACCATATACTCTTTAGCTTTATTTATGATGCCACGTCTAAAACATTTAAGATTTTGAGATTATTCAAACCAGATAATAAATTTAGGATTTTAGAAAAATATGATTTTCACTCAATGTAGAGGTGTTGGTTAACTTAGGGAAAATTTTTTAAAAAGTTTTGCAGTTAATCTGATTCTCAAATAGTGGAGGTATTATATTCGGAATGTCTATGTTTAGTTTTTGTCTTGAGTTTTGTTTCTCGACTCCAAGGAGAGCCAAACAAGCTTGGGGAGTACCTCATCACTAAGGAAATGCTTAGCCAAGTGGTAGTGTTATTACCTACTAATACCATATAAGGGTATGGGTTCAAACCCCACCAAGACCAAATAGTCAAGCGGTAGTATTTTTACCCAATAATGCTATAAAGGGTGTAGGTTTAAACTACACCAAGCTAAATGCTAAACATTTTCTTAGGACACTTTCCAAATTCCCTGAACTCATTGGACTATTTTCGTAGTCGAGAGTCAAAATTTGAGGTTAAAATTGAGCATAAATATTTCAGACACAATACCTCTTCCGTTTAAAAGTCTAATTAACAGTTCGACAAACGACACTCTAAAATTTCTCCCCAAAGAAATCCAAGCCCCTCATCAATAAGGTTTATCATCGGTGATAGAATTGGAACAAACTATTAGAATTGAAACAAAAAGTCTTTTGATTTACTTGCCTGTTTTGACAGGATGGATGAGCTGTTTTCAATGATAATCCTCACCATGCACCTGCATAAATAAATAACACACACTGCAAAGCCACAAGTCCTCATAAAAATAAATAAAAACCATTGCCCCAAATGTTGAGGTGTTCGTGGGGCTGTGGCCTGAAAACATTCAGATTCTATATCATAGGTTTACTATTTAAATGGATGCTGCAAATCAGAATTTAATTCCATTGATCTATGTAGTATATTTTAACCCCTCCCTTCAACTTTTTTTTTCTTTTCATTTATTTCATTTATTATATGTGTCTTCTCTATTTTCAATTTATAATTTTTTTTTGGTATTTTTGCTGCCTTTAAAAGTTTGGATGGACAAATGACGGTATTTATCGTTGCTGAAACTCCATTGGTTACCGACAATTTCTTTTAGAAAGTGGATAACTCTTCATCGACTTCTTAATCTATTTATATTTTGAGAGTATTTTAGAATAATAAATGATTTCACGAGTAGATTTGAACTAGTGTTGTCTTGAGTTTTACATGTTTTATTTTGTTTTTTTTTCCATTGCTTAATAAGTCTTTCACTTTTAAAAGTTTTTGTTTGCTCTTGTAACACATTTTTTAGTTTTGCTTATGCATATAGTCTTATTTTTGCAAGTGATTTTAGGTATAGTTTTCTCACCGTCTTCTTCAGTTTGGTGGATGATCCTTTTTTTGCTAATTTTGCCCGTTCGCCGCTTTGGACCATTCGAAGTTGATTTATTTATCGTGATAATTGTTTAAAATAACTCTAAATATGTCGTATTTGAATTGCGACAAAATCAATTGTCAACCATGTTTTTT
The DNA here is from genome assembly GCF_025698545.1 of Gossypium raimondii. Classification (NCBI taxonomy): domain Eukaryota; kingdom Viridiplantae; phylum Streptophyta; class Magnoliopsida; order Malvales; family Malvaceae; genus Gossypium; species Gossypium raimondii. The sequence goes on along the minus strand of NC_068571.1, from coordinate 4,316,261 downwards.
TTTATCATGGTATCACTCTATATATGTTTTGATTGATGATGATGAAATGATGAACTAATTTTTTTATATGATTTTTAATAGGTTTTGTATTGTTAACAACAGTATAAAATTGAAAAATTATTCGGTTTTATAATTTTTAATAATTTAATAATTTATTATTTTTAACAAATTTGAGTAAGTAGAATGGATAATGGCAGACAAAGCAAATGTTCAAGACAGAGTCATGTGATCTCCTCATGCATGAACTACAAAGTCCATGTGGATATACATCCTGCAATTGGAGCTACCAGCTTTATAAATTTGTCGACGGATTTTAGGTTGTTTTGAATAAATGTTAGTATAAAAATCACGGTGACAATTAAATGCACCGCACTAAAAGTAAATGCGACCCTTAATTTGATTAGATTGAATGTTTGTCGTATTATGGAACAAAAAATCAAATTGAAATAATTTTACGTCATTTTCATATCATTTTGGGTTTTGGATTTCATGAAATATTATGCTATTGCAAATGAAAATGAAAATTAACTATCACTCTACTATTATTTGCTCAAAATGGTCCCATTACTTTTCAAATTATTAAAATTCAATCCAATGGATGACAGATTAATTCTATTAGTTTCATTAATAAATGGTGACATGATCTTTTATTTATTTTACATGGACTTATACCTTGACATTTTATGTTGCTATGTCATATTTTTTACCACATAATTGTGCTAAAATAAAATAAAAAAAATGAAAGTTAAAGAAATGGTGATAAGAAGGGGAAAAAAATCCATTTGTTCTTCACCAAAATTTGCAAAATAATTTGTCTTTTTCATCAAAAATTGCTGACCGAATCGCCAATGATGAGGAGCCCCGAGAAGAGAAATTCTATTTTAGGAGGCGAAGTGGGAGGAGGGTACACCCACAATGTGGGAAAACTTAATTCAACTTAAAAAAAAATTGATTTTTTTTAAAAAAATTAAGTATTCGAGTTCGAGTCAAGTAAAATTTTATAATTTGAATAATCTGAACAAAAAATGATGTAAATAGTCCTTAGGTCCCTATAAATTTAAAAAATAATGCAAAATGATCCCTCTGAGAAAAAAAATACAAAATAACGCCCTGAGATTTTCGATACAAGGATTAATATTGTTTTGAGAACAGGTATAGTGAAGTATTGAGAAATTTAAAATGAGTCAGTTAATGAGTAATTGTATGGTATTAATTTGATATTTGAGAAGGAATTCAATGTAGAAATTGTGAATTTGAAAAGTGGTGAAAATGATAAAATTGTAAAATTTGTAAAGTGTGAGGATTAAAGTGTAAATTTAACCAAACAAAAATTTTTGAATTAATGCATGAAGTATTATGATGGGGATGACAATTGGACTAAATTGAATAAAAGAGGAAAGTAGATTAACTACATTTTTTCATTTTTACCATTAAAGGGCAACCACAAGTAGACAAATATAGAAGTACAATTATGAGGGTAATTATGTATATTATTCTCTAGGTTTTATAATAAAATGAAAAATTTACCCACAAAGTAGTTTTTCAATTCTTCCTTTTTCACTGTTATTGTTTCTTGATGAATATCAATAATTAACTTAAGTTCATTTTAAATATTATTTTCTATTCTTAATTTATATTAATCATAATACTAATTGTTATAATTTTAAAATCGAACATTTATATTATTTTGTTTTTACTTTCTCAATCAGTATTACTGAAATGTTACAATTTTTTTAATAAATTTTTTGAACAGCTTCAATAGAGTAAGATTTAAAGAATGGAAAAAAGCAACAATGAGAAAAAGAAACTGGGAAGAAAAGTTTAGGGTCTTGCATCCTTTGCTTGTTGTTGTGTTGGGGTTTTTGTAGGATTGGGATTAAGGGGAAATGAAGCAATGAAATGGGTTTTTGACAGAAGAAAGAAAGAAAAGAAACGAAACGAAAAAGGGAAGAGGAGGGAAAATAAAAAGAAAAAAGGAAGTATAATAGGACGCCATGTGGCAGCACACAATAGGCCAATGCTGCCACGTCAATAAAAAATTAACACGTTAGCCTCAGGTACCAATATAGTGGACAGAAAAAATGTTCGGATACTTATTTGGGACAAAAAAAACCATAAGTACTAATCTAGGAGAAGTAGACAAGTTCGAGTACTAATTTTATATTTAACCATTGATTTTAAGATTTTTATTTGTTTAGAGAATTTTTCTCAAGAATTATTAATAAATTTTTTATAATAATAAATTATATCGTTATGTATTTATAATTTGTATTACTAAACATGCCTATAAAATTAAGATATAATTATATTCTATCAGCCAAATAAATTTAAGAAATTATAATTATAAAAGAGTGTAATTACTATAAACACACCTCAAATTTAATTATGAATATATATTTTCAACTCCATTAAAAATGTATCTTAAGTTTTCCTAATTGAGAATTGCTAATAAAAAATCTGAAAATTTATATTTAAGTCAAAATGACAAAAAAATTAAAATTTTAAATTGGGGAGAAAATATTTTTACTAATTTTCAATAAAAATAGTAATTTTAATAGTTTTTAAGATAATCTGAGAGGGCATGATCAATGTCGTGTTAAGTTATAATATAAACTTAATAAAATAAATTATTAAGGCATACAATCGATGAAGATAATAAATTGTTCATATTAAAATAAAATATATAAAATACATCAAAATGAGACTTTTTTGAGTGGTAAATTGAAGGTTTTATTAATCTAATTGGCGTAGGTTTAATCTCACTATATGTGCATTTTATTAGTTTTGTTGAAATAAAAAATACTAAAATGCCCTCAAAAATAACTTATTTTAATTACAAAATGACATTCGCATAATTTCCCTAATTGAGTTAGCACCTGGTTGACTCGTGACACCAACTTAATTAGTGACTTTATTAATAGTATAAATATATCATAAAAGACAAATAGGAAAAAAAGTTAATTTCATTGATTAATTTTTGGGTAAACTACAAAAATAGTCACTTTTGTATATCTCAGATTACATTTTGGTCACTTACGTTATCATTTTGTTACCAAGTAGTCACTCTGCCGTTAAGCTATGTTATCTCCCTAATGGCAATCCTACGTGACAGTCCAAATGAGTTTTAAATGCCAACTTAGATGTCCAACTGGGATGAAAATAGTTTTTTCAATCACAATGGAAAAGAAAACTAAAAGAAAAAGGAGACAAATTGTTTTTCTTTTCCAGTTCAATGTGTAATTAATTTAAAATTTTTAATTAATTAAATTTATTTAATTAAAAACCTATTCTTGTACCAGTTGAACATCCAAGTTGGCATTTAAAACCCATTTTCATATATGATTGCCATTAGAGAAGTAACGGAGCTTAATGACAGAGTGACAACTTCGTAACAAAATGATAACGTAAGTAACTAAAACGTAACATTTCAAATATAAATAACTAAAATATAATTTGAATCAAAATGACTATTTTTATAATTTACCCTCAATATTATTTTTGGGTGGCATCTATCGTTTACTTTTCTTCTATCTCTAAACAAAATCCATTTCGAGATTCGATAACCAAAGGTATCTCTTTTTCCACTTAGCTGCCTCCTTTCAAGATTTGAAACTGTTGGCAATTTGCAAGTGCAATGAACCACTGCTATGCATTCACTCTCCATTTATACCTTTCTATAATATTATTGGTTATTATCTCTATGTTTTAATGTGAGTTTTTGTAGTTTTTCACGTTTTTCTTGTTCTCCTTAGCAATTCATGTGAAAGTGAAACATTTAGTCATGGTTTTTAACCATGAAAATTGGGCCCCAATAATGACAAAAGTCATGATGTAATTATACGATGTTGAAAAGAATGACTATGATAGGATGTGATTATATATGATATTTAAAACATTTATCTCGACAATAACTATTATATCATGGCTTTCAACCATGATAGGTTGTCATTATAGAATCCCTTTTGTGTGTAGGGGTGGGGTGGGGAGTAGGGGGTGGGGTTCAATTGGATTTATGCTTTCAATCGTAACGAAGTCTTTGGCTTATATAGGATAACAATCTAGAGTTTACTTGACCATTTTTTATGGATATTGAATTTAGTTTGATTGATAAAATTTCTGGTGTTGGAAAGAATTATGGGATGGAATAATTTGATTTATTAGTATTGAGTTGCTTGCATGTCATATTCTGAGTTGTAATTAAAAATATAATTATTATGAATCAAACATAATATGTGATTTTAAGTCCGACTCGCTTATTATGTTGCAGCCTCACTCATACTTAATTAATTTCATTCTTCCACTAAGTATCCTTTTAAATGCTTAATATCAAGCTAAACTAAACAGTTTGTTTATAATACAATTTGCACTTTGACAAGATTATCTAATGAACAAAATAATGCTCTCTCTAACTCATACATAAACCAGTAAAACAAGTGCTCATTATATAACCAATGCTAAACTTGTGAATCTTAAGCTAGTGTCAAAGGTTGTAATTTAAAACCCGTAACCATTACACAAAATGCATTCCATGCAAGATGAGAGACATATTGTAATCGTAAGGTTGAGCATAAGATTGGTTTAGTCATTTCGATTTAGAAAAATCAAAATCAAAATTAATAGATTTTTCTAAATAATAATACACAATTTATCATCTGTTGATTATAGTTGAAATAATCACATCAATTTAAAAGGTTAATCAATTAAGTCGGTATATCAAAAAAAAAAATTGTATCCTATACAATGTCAATGGAGTTAATTGAATCAATTTTGGATTTTATTTTAAAATTAAATTAAAATTTTAATTTTTAAAATAAGGGCTAAATTGAATATCTTTCAAAATTTTAAGGATTCAATCAGATCTTGTTTTGAAAATTTTGATTAAAACTCGTGTGAAATGGAACTAAATGTCCAGCATTCGTTTTAAATTAAATTAGTTTAGTTTTGGATTAGAGTTAATTTTGAAGTCTAAATTAAACGTATTTTGTTTAATTCAACATTAATATTAAGAAATTTTGGCTTATGGTGGGGATATTTAGATATCATACATGGGTCTTGAATCTAAAAAGTCAAAAAACAAAAGAAATATTAGAAATTTGTTAAAAGATTGACTAAATTGGGTTCTATTGAATATTTCTTTAGTTTTTAGGCCCATTATCATGGTGTATTCTAAGTCAATGTCCAAATGTCAAAGTCCAATTTTATTTGGTCCAAAACAAAGTCAATGTCCAATATACAATGTATTTTTCATTTCATTTTTCTGTATATGTACTCTGTGTTGTTGCATGCAAATCTCATAATGATATTTAGGAAAATGGTGAGGGTGTTTCTTTTACTTTCAGCTTTGGAAAGTCTAGGAAGCTAGGGGGAAGCCAAAAAAATGTTTTAGGAGTGGAAATAAGTTGTATATTTTAAGGATTGTAAAAATGTAATTTTATCATTTTAATAATCTATATTTTTATAATTTTTTATTTTATAAATCAATACATGAACCTAATTCCTTAAGCATTCACACATATTAATAATCTTGTAACGCTTGACCATCATTCTAACTTAAGTAGAACTTCGTGGGGAGTTACTTAACTGGAAAATCTTGAGTGTATAACCATAAACTCAACACCTATTGCATCATGCACCAAAAATTAGTCATCGTGGAACAATCTCATTGAGTAGCATGCTGTTATGGTTGTCCTCTTTGAAGACAAAACTACTTGTTATATCATATGATAATACCTACCACAGAGGCTGATCAAACTATCATACAAATAGAAGAGAGTTCTACTTATTTTTAGGAAATCTCCTCAATGAGGTCCACATGATAGTCCTACCATGGGGTAGTTAAATTGTCACTCCATCACAAGAGATCATTGATGGAGGCCGTAGGTCTCATGTAGGGACCTTTTACCACTCAATATTTTAAAAACATGCAATATTTTTTATGTCAAGTTTCAATCATGAATGATTAATATATGCATGACAAGTACATGTGACATTTTGCCATAATATATATGACATGCATATTATATATATGCATGAACATACATTCGTAGTTATATAAATATCATCATGCTTATCTCATAAATAGAAGCATAAAATTTAAATGGCTTTGGCCAGCTAAAGTTTCCATGATTCCGTCCTAGAAAAATAAAATTGCAAAATTACAAATTCACCCTAAAGCATACTTTGGGTGCCATTCGTGCTCGTTTCCAACCTCCAATATGTCACTACACCATTTAATCACACGTTAGGCCTCCCCAATGGCACTATTAGCCAAATTGGGTCAGAAAATGAACAAAAATGAGATATTTTCACTCATTAACTTAAAACCTAAAAATAACGAAAAACTATGCAAAATACGTTATTTTGCTGGAGAAAAAGCTCCTTAAGTATGTTGGGAAAGCCTAATTTGCCACATCAATTAGTGGTAGATCTCACATCAATTAGTGGTAGATCAACTCCCCCACACTTAACTCTTTGCTTGTCCTCAAGCAAACACACCAAACATGCAAAAGAAAAGACGACCCTTGATGTTCATGGTATAACCTCTAGTGGGTTGTAAGTAGGACTGGTAGATCACAACATTAAGAAATGTGTAAGACCATGTGGTGAGGCCCATGGCATCAATTGAGATAATGACCGCCAGGATAGTAAATCGATAAGTTCCCTAAAAAGCCTTAGTGGCTAGTATTCTATGATGCCTTTGTGGCATATTATATGATGTCTAAGTGGCTAGTAATTGTTAGCCACCATCATGGTGAGGTCTGGATATTTATTTAAAGTAGTTCTGAAGGAGTTTGTTTTACGGTGTTCTGTTCTACGACCTTGCTATAGTATCCGTCAAAAAATGGAATTCAATGTACTCGATATTAGGGGCGATGTAAGTGTCTATCAAGTCTAAGCAAATCCATATTATGTATAGAAGTTATCTAAATTCTATGTTATCCGTCAAATCTGAAAATTTATACGCTATGTATAGAGGTTATCCGTAGTCTAAGTTGTCTGCCAAACTTGTTGTCCTTGTGATATGTAGCATGGTTGTCTGGGATTCCTTAGGATAACTGGGAATGTTTCATCCACCAGATTGAGTTGTGGTCTGATATGATTTAAGATATGATCTGAATGATATCCTGAGAGTTGCCAAATTTAGTATGAGAATCCGTCAAAAGTAGGATCTGTACGAAATTCACCTTAAAAGATCAATTAGTATAAGTATCCTCCAAGAATAATATTGGAGAGTGCACCATCCTAAGTGAAGTGTTCAACATCTGTCTATGTGAGAAACCGTCAAAAGTAGATTTTGTATGAATATTCTTTTGAGGAATGCATTCGCTTTTGAAAAGGAAATGAGATTAGTATTGAGTGGTATAATCTATAATCTGCCTAATGAATGAATTGTGTATGTGGTGGTCAAGTATGGAAGTTGGCGTATATGTAAGTGCCTATATTAGAAAAGTATACGTCAAAGACTGAAAATAAATTCAGAATCTTTAAGTTGTGGAAATCAACAGTAAACATTCAAAGGTAACTTGGGTTAAAATTCACTAAGTTCGTTGAACTTATTAGTGTCTGTTGTGATGCATGTTGGCACTATTTTTTTGTAAAAAGGGGTCGACTTGGGTTTTAAAATGAAAATGAATATGGGAGTCACCACCAATCTTTTTGATGAGGTGTGATCAGTTCACCTCGAAAAGTGGTTGTTTAATAATGATTTGATTTTAATTAAAACAACAATTTTGGTCCACGAAATTCAGAAAAACAGGTTTGGGAGTCGATTACGTACGAGGAAGGATAAACACCCTCGTAATGCCCAAAAATTGGTACCTAGTTGATTGATTAATGTCTTAATGTCGAAGATTGAAAATTTTGAAGAGTTTTTTTAAAAAAAATCCTTAGAAAACTCGAATAACAGGGGTCAGAATCTAAGATTCTCTTGTTTTGAAGGAATATCACACCCAACACGTTAGGATACAATACTTTAAACCTTCGAAACTGAGATTACCTTATGGTTTCCAAAACCCATACTTTGAAATCTTAAGAGGATATTTGGCTATTTGGTCAAACGAAAAATCGAAACCCAGCACGTTAGGGCACGTATTCTCGAATTTCCAAACGCAACATATTGCCTTATTATTTTTTAGAGAAATCTTTATCTCGGGAAAACAACATGTCATATTCAATGCGTTAGGACACAACGTATCGAATTCTCGATACGAGAATACATGCCGAAAAATTTACTTATTTGAAAGACATTCGATTATCTCGATTTTAAAAAAGACCATATTCCGTAAGTTAGAACACGATCGTTTATTAATTCACGAGATCATTTGAAAACTTAAGTTTGAAAAGATTCATGTATTTAGATTTATCACGAAAATCGAAACCCCGTAAGTTAGGGTACAATTTTCTCGAATCGCCAATACACAAAATATTGCCTTATTTGAAATTTTTATTTTTTGCATGTTTGGGTAAAAAATGTAATGTTTAAAATAATGAGTGAACCAAAGGGTTGCGTCGATGGGGTGACAAATTATAAAAATACGAGTAACAATTCATAACTCACATGATAGCGATAATCGCACGATGTACGATACTTCAATGCTAACGAATAATCAAAATGAATGAACTAAGATAACATAACCATAATTTAGAGTAAATAATAAAGATTTAAAATGAATAATGCGAAATACTCAAAATTAACAATGTACAATTTAACATAACTAAAACATATAATAGTTTGCAATAAACAATTCCAATCAATTTAACAAACATTGCACAAAACAGTTTAAAGGAAATGATATAAAATCTAAAATAAATAATACACGTAAAACATTTAATAAAATAACATAGAAAGCAATTTAAATAGGTAATATATGAAACAATTTAAAGTAGCTAATATCAAACATTTTAATATGAATAATAAAATGAAATGAAATAAATAAAATATAAATTGATAAAAGGGAATCATAAATATAAAAATTCAAATGAAGTAATATTTGTAAAAGGGTGGAATTGGACGTTAAGGATTAAATTGAAATTTGAGTAAAATTTGGGGGTTTAAAATTGAAGATAAAACAAAAAAAAGAATTCAGGGCTGAAATGGGACGCGCGCCAGGAACGAGGGACTAATCGAGAAATATTCCCCATCCCCAAAACACGACGTTAAGTGCGGATTGAAATGAAACCCGAATTAAATCATTGGGCGAAAATGAAAGAAATAGAAGGGGCTGATTGCACCTCAGCGCAAAAGAGGAGGGACCCTGAACGCAAATAACCCCTTCACGCAGAAACGCGCGGATCCTAAAGCGGGTCGGGTCGCACATACGGGTGGTCTTATACGACGTCGTTTTGAGGCCCTTGAAACAGGCCCCAAACGACGCCGTTTTGCAATCTCCACAAAAGTTAAAAAAAATTTCTGCTATTTCATTTCCTACAAGAAAACAGAAAAAAAAAATTAAAAGGGCCTCCCCTTTTTTTCTGCTAGGGTTTTTGCCTCGGCTCTGGGAGGCCCAAATGCCAGACCACCGTACGCCGCCGCGGCACCCCGAGAACGGTGACCAACGTATCATGAAACAGGGCCTTTAAGCCCGTTTTTCAGGTTTCAGAAGGAGCGCCTCCTTTCCTACAAAGAAAAGGAGAGAGCGAAGCCTCTCTTGCTTCAACCTTCGGCCGTGGCGATGGAGGTCAGCCCTCCGACAAAGCGGTCACGGGGCATCTCCGGTAAGTCCCTTTTCCCTTTTTATCTTTTCTTTTAGTACTAGTTTTAAAATCATATTTTTTTAAAAAAATTGATAAATAAAATAAGTAAATAATTAAAAAAAGAATTAGAGAAGACAACAACCTTTGTTTCATTTTCTGAAATTCGTAAAAAATGCCAGAAGAAGCAATACAATCCCCTATTCGGCCGTTTATAGCCGATTTAGAACCCTTAAGTTTTACAATATTATCGTTTTATGGTTTGGATTGCATATTTGTCATTTCTGCTTTGTTGTTTTCTTGCAAGTGGTAGAGGCGTGGTAGAGGCGTGGTAGTGGGCATCAGACGCATGGGGAAAACGGCGGCAGCAGCCAGGCATGGCAGAGGCGTGCGGCGCTAGGAGGCTTATGAGGGCTAGGGTTTGCTGTGAATTTTTTAGCTTGTGGGCTACTGTTGTTGGGCTATTTGGGCTTTAGGTTTTTTGAGTTTTTTTGGTTTTAATTGGTATTTTGGCTGAGGTCTGTTTGGGTTTATATTGGTTTTGGGCCTCGGGCAGAAATTGAGTCTTACAGCTGCCCCTCTTTACTCATTTTCGTGTAACGAGAATGAAGCAAAGACTTTAAAAGGGTCAATTTTGCCCGGTATTGCCGAGTTTTAACTTTTTGGTGCTCATCTTCTTCAAGTAGCCTCTTTTTATTCTGTTGTGTCTCACTGCACTTCGGAGAGATACGGCTTGTGGCTTCAATCCACTCTGCTACAACTTCAGGGGGCCGAGATTGGTTTTAGTCTGCTCCACTACAACTTTAGGGAGATAAGACTTGTTGCTTCAACCTGCTCCACTGCGTCTTCAGGGAGATAGGATTAGTAGCTTTAATATGCTCCACTGCAACTTCAGGAAGATAAGACTTGTTATGGTAGATTTAATCCGACCTACTGCAACTTCAGAGGTATAGGATTCATTGTTTTAATCCGCTCCACTGCAACTTCAGGGAGATAGGATTGGTTTCTTCTGTCTACTCCACTGCAACTTTAGGAAGATAAGACTGGATGCGATATGCTCTACTGCAACTTCAACGAGGTAAGATCTGTGTTTTTAATCCACTCCACTGCAACTTCATGAAGATAGGATTGGTTTCTTCTGTCTACTCCACTGCAACTTCAGAGAGATAAGACTGGATGCGATCTGCTCTACTGCAACTTTAGAAAGATAAGATTTGTATTTTTAATCCGCACCACTGCAACTTTAGAGAGATAGGATCTGTGTTTTTAATCCGCTCCACTGTAACTTAAGAGAGATATGATTGGTTTTTCTGTCTGCTCCACTGCAACTTTAGGGAGATAAGACTGGATGTGATCTGTTCTACTGCAACTTCAGAGAGATAAAATCTATGTTTTTAATCCGCTCCACTGCAACTTTAGGGAGATAGGATCTGTGTTTTAAATCCGTTCCACTGCAACTTTAGGGAGATAGGATTAGTAGCTTCAATCTACTTCGCTGCAACTTTAGGGAGATAAGATTGGTATCTTCAACCTGCTCCACTGCAACTTCAGATAGATAAGGTTGGTTACTTTCAGTCTGCTCTACTGCAACTTCAAGGAGATAAGACTTGTATCTTCAACCTACCCCACTGCAACTTCAGGAGGATAAGGTTTGTTGTTTTAATCTACTCCACTGCAACTTCAGAGAGATAGGATTAGTAGCTTCAATCTATTTAATTGCAATATCGGGGAAGCAAGATTCACCGTTGTAGCTTCAATCTGTTCTACTGCACCGCCAGAGAAGTAAGATTCACCGTTGTGGCTTCAATCTTTTTAATTGCAATGTCGGGGAAGTAAGATTCGTCGTTGTAGCTTCAATCTGTTCCACTGCATCACTAGGGAAGTAAGATTCACCGTTGTGGCTTCAATCTTTTTAATTGCAATGTCGGGGAAGCAAGATTCACCGTTGTAGATTCAATCTGTTCTACTGCACCGCGTACCGCCAGGGAAGTAAGATTTGCCGTTGTGGCTTCAATTTTTTAATTGCAATATCAGGGAAGTAAGATTCGTCGTTGTAACTTCAATCTATTCCACTGTACTACTAGAGAAGTAAGATTCACTATTGTGGCTTCAATCTTTTTAATTGCAATGTCGGGAAGCAAGATTCGCCGTTATAGCTTTAATCTGCTCCACTGTACCGCCAGGGAAGTAAGATTCGCTGTTGTGGCTTCAATCTTTTTAATTGCCATGTCGGGGAAGTAAGATTCGCTGTTATAGCTTCAATCTGTTCCACTGCACCGCCAGGGAAACAAGATTCGCCGTTGTAGCATCAATCTGTTCCACTACACCGCCAGGGAAGTAAGATTCACCGTTGTGGCTTCAATCTTTTTAATTGCAATGTCGAGGAAGCAAGATTCACTGTTGTAGCTTCAATCTGTTCCACTGCACCGCTAGAGAAGTAAGATTCACCGTTGTGGCTTCAATCTTTTTAATTGCAATATCAGGGAAGTGAGATTCACCATTGTAGCTTCAATCTGTTCCACTACACCGCTAGGGAAGTAAGATATGTTGTTGTGGCTTCAATCTTTTAATTGCAATGTCGGAGAAGCAAGATTCGCCGTTGTAGCTTCAATCTGTTCCACTGCACCGCCAAGGAAGTAAGATTCACCGTTGTGGTTTCAATCTTTTTAACTGTAACCTCAGGGGTATAAGTAACTCTATTGATCTGTTCTCTGGGGAACATGACCTGCAAAATCCATTTCATAGACCTATTTATACCTAGTGTTTAGGATGTCATGATTAGAATGAATCAAATGCTCCTAACTAGATGTGTATGTATGATATTTGTAGAATGTCATGAGAATGATCCCTTTTTAATGCTTAGGTTGTCATTAGTCGTAATTTAGACTATTCTTTCTCTAATGCTTCTAACCCTTAAGTTGGTTAGTTCTAAACAATAGCCCTGTTTCAGGTCCTCGTACTATTTAGAAGCTTTCAGAGTAATATGCAGAACTCTTTCTGCTTGAATATTGTCAGTCCATTAATTGTTACTTTAATAAAAATGCTTGAAAAAAATTATAAAATGGACAAGATGAAGTTTTGTTGAGAGCAAAACTCGAAATGAATGAATTAATCAAGATAGTAAATTTTGATAGAATACAAAATGAGAATAAATTAATCAAGATGGTGTATTTTTCCAAAATACAAAAATGAATAAAATGGAAATAGGTGCCCCAGATATCGCAGCATGAGCTTCTCTGCCCCAAACATCTTGAGGACCCTTTTGGACTTAATATGTGTTAAGAAGTCCTAGAAGACTTTGTTGATTCCCCAAGATGTAGCATCTCTCATTCTTATTAATTCGGAGAGGACAAGATTACCGCATGCCCCACCTTCGATCAAAATTTAAACTACCCATTCCTGGGTTTTCAATTCAAAACCCCTTTGGTCTCAAGGCGCCATTTGCGGGTTTTCACATTGGCCTCTCTTTTTTCTTTTTCTTTTTTTGTTTTTATTTTATTTTATTTTTTCTTTTCGTTTCTTTTTTAAGTGAAGTATTTATTGCTTGAATCATAATTCACAGGACTAGGCAGGTTCTTGCCGTCCATCTTGGTCAATATCGAAGCCTTTTCAGATAAGGCCTTCCACATAAGGTCATTTCTAGTTTGGCATCCATTTTCTTATGAAGTCCTTTTGTATGGGAAGGATCTTCTTCAATATCAGGTCCCCCTCATGGAATTCTCTAGGGCAAACTTTTTTTGGTGAGCTCGCATCATTCACTTTTGGTACGTTTGACCATGACGGATAGCTTTCAACCTTTTCTTATCAATCAAATTTAACTGATCATATCAGGCCTGGATCTATTCTGCTTCATCCAACTTCAGTTCTGACAAGACTCGAAGGGAAGGAATATCAACTTCAATGGGTAAAACTGCCTCTATTCCATATACTAATGAGAAATGAGTTGCCCCAGTAGATGTTTTTTTTTGTTTTTATTTTTTTGCCTCCACTGTGTCCACACGTCTTAGTAGCTCAGTCATATCTTGATACGATCATGCGAAAACATTTTTGAATTTTTTGGAGTAACTCAATGACGTCTCACTTTGTATCTGTGGTGATACAAGCTCTGATCTTCACCTCTTTCTCTTTTCCTAAACTCACAATTTCTACTGATTCTTTGTAAGACAGGATCTGTTTCTCGACTTGTTCTACCATCATTAACAAATCAGGAAATAAGAAACAGTCTCGATCATCTTCAAAGTCCTGAGGTTCCTCTAGACACATATCTTGCTCAAAAGAAAGTTCTGAGTCAATAGCAGTGTCGCTCATATCATTGATATTTAGAGACTTGTTAAAGGAACGAAATAAGACTCAAAGAACCAATGAATCAAAGGGGAATTATTTGTGTGGTATGAGTATGAATGAAATGGAAGGAACAAAAAAATGTTTTCCAAGACAAAATACAAATATGCATTTCATTGAAATAAAAAATAGTGGACATGTGTCTTTTTCACAAAAGAATTTTCTATTGCTCCCAGGCTTAGAGCAACAAGAGTGTTCTGAATATTACTCTGAAATGGTCCTAAAAACTACAAGAATCTCCTCCACAGTCCCGTTGTTCGGAACGCCTCTAGGGATGTAGAAACAAATTCCTGATAGGTTTTTTTTAGTTCTTTCTTCAAAGGCACAAACATCTTTACCTTCCGAACCATTGATATATTCAAAGAATTCCAATTCTTTATCATCCATCTGTCTCTGTACTAGAGTTCTAAACTCGACGTACTTTTGGATTTTAGGAAATTTATTGTATGCAATGAAATGTAATGTTGATGCAAAAAGAGGCGTTGATCTTAATTCAATTCTATTAGAACAACTTTTCTAGAAAACAAATCTCTTTACATAAAACAAATATTTACATATACGGCATTGTCCTAATACTTGAAGTAAAGACATCGATCCTTTTCCTCAAATCTATATGTTAAGATTGAATCTCGAAAACGCTTCAAAGGGGCACCTCCTCTATCTCTTTTTTGCTTGATCCGAGCTGCGACCCATTGTTCACTCATTCTCGTGATGCTCATTGGTTTCTTTAAGAAAGTTGGCGCTAGCGGCTCTCGAATAGTCTTCGTCAGCTTGAGTCTTCGGGCAACGAGGCAAAGTCGTGTACTCATTCACCAGACTAACGCCCTTCCCTCGTTACGTTTTCTCGGACCATATTCGGACGACCGCACTGTCTTCTATTTTATCAAGAAACTTATTTTCTTATGACAAGTTCTCTGTTTAGATACTTGAACGTGAATCAGCACCTCTTTTCTAATTGATAAAAAATATAATGCAATACAATCATAACCGAAATAAAATGAAACGGGTTAGTACAAAGCAAAAGTAAGTAAGAAAGAAACAAATAGAGCACCTATTCTGGTGTTCATTAGGGTTTGGCCTGGTTCTACCTAGGGTAAGTTCTTAGGGCTCACAATATGCGGTTTGGTTCTAAAGTAAAGGTACCCGAACCGACAGATTCCTCGATCCTCACCCATTATAGGCTCATATGGACCGAGTTCAGTTCAGGGGAATACATTTCCCTATGGCTGCACAGAGATGAAAATCTCACGAAGACATAGGTACAAATGTATCCCGAAAGTGATCCACTATCCTGCACGGAGGTGAATACCTCACTAAGAAATAGTTTCTCACTCCCACTTAAAAGGGTGTGACCCACGGTCATGTAATGCAATGTGTAGAGATATAAAAAATTAAAGTACAAAACATGATGAAAACTACAACTCAAAACAAATGAAATGCAATGAAAGGATTTTAAATTTAAACCAAATTTTTGATTTTCGACAAAAAGACAAAAAATAATCAACACATGGCTTGATTCTCTTTTTAAATCCCCAGTGGAGTCGCTAAGCTGTTGACACTATTTTTTTTGTAAAAATGGGGTCGACTTGGTTTTAAAATGAAAACGAATATGGGAGTCGCCACCAATCTTTTTGATGAGGTGTGATCGGTTCACCTCGAAAAGTGGTTGTTTAATAACGATTTGATTTTTATTAAAACAACGATTTTGGTCCACGAAATTCAGAAAAATAGGTTCGGGAGTCAGTTGCGTACGAGGAAGGAGAAGCACCCTTGTAACGCCCAAAAATTGGTACCTAGTTGATTGATTGGTATCTTAATGTCGATGATTGAAAACTTTGAAGAGTTTTTAAAAAACGATCCTTAGAAAACTTGAATAACAGGGGTCAAAATTTAAGATTCTCTTGTTTTGAAGGAATATCACATCCAACACGTTAGGATACAATACTTTAAACCCTCGAAACCGAGATTACCTTATGGTTTCCAAAACCCATACTTTGAAATCTTAAGAGGATATTTGGCTATTTGGTCAAATAAGAAATCGAAACCCAGCACGTTAGGACACGTATTATCGAATTTCCAAATGCAACATATTGCCTTATTATTTTTTAGAGAAATCCTCACCTCGGGAAAACAACATGTCATATCCAATGCGTTAGGACACAACGTATCGAATTCCCGATACGAGAATACATGCTGAAAAATTTACTTATTTGAAAGACATTCGATTATCTCGATTTTAGAAAAGGCCATATTCCATAAGTTAGAACACGATCTTTTATTAATTCCCGAGATCGTTTGAAAACTTAAGTTTGAAAAGATTCGTATATTTAGATTTATCACGAAAATCGAAACCCCGTAAGTTAGAGTACAATTTTCTCGAATCGCCAATACAAAAAATATTGCCTTATTTGAAATTTTCATTTTTTGCATGTTTGGGTAAAAAATGTAATGTTTGAAATAATGCGTGAACCAAAGGGTTGCGTTGATGGGGTGACAAATTATAAAAATACGAGTAACAATTCATAACTCGTATGATAGCGATAATCGCACGATGTACAATACTTTAATGCTAACTAATAATCAAAATGAATGAACTAAGATAACATAACCACAATTTAGAGTAAATAATAAAGATTTAAAATGAATAATGCAAAATACTCAAAATTAACAATGTACAATTTAACATAACTAAAACATATAATAGTTTGCAATAAACAATTCCAATCAATTTAACAAACATTGCACAAAACAGTTTAAAGGAAATGATATAAAATCTAAAGTAAATAATACACGTAAAACATTTAATAAAATAAGATAAAAAGCAATTTAAATAGGTAATATATGAAACAATTTAAAGTAGCCAATATCAAACATTTTAATATGAATAATAAAAATGAAATAAAATAAATAAAATATAAATTGATAAAAGGGAATCATAAATATAAAAATTCAAATGAAGTAATATTGGTAAAAGGTTGGAATTGGACGTTAAGGATTCAATTGAAATTTGAGTAAAATTTGGGGGTTTAAAGTTGCGCGCGCCAAGAATGAGGGACTAATTGAGAAATATTCCCCATCCCCAAAACGCGGCGTTCAGCGTAGATTAAAATGAAACCCGAATTAAATCATCGGGCCAAAATAAAAGAAACAGAAGGGGCTGATTGCACCTCGGTGCAAAAGAGGACGGACCCCGAGCGTAAATAACCCCTTCACCGCAGAAATGTGCGGATCTTAAAGCGGGTCGGGTCGCGCAAACGGGTGGTCCTATATGGCGTCATTTTGAGACCACTGAAAAAAGCCCCAAACGACGTCGTGCTGCAATCCCCATAAAAGTTAAAAAAATTTTCTGCTATTTCATTCCCTACAAGAAAACAGAAAAAAATTAAAAGGGCCTCCCCCTTTTCTCTGTTAGGGTTTTTGCCTCGGCTCTGGGAGGCCCAAATGCCAGACCACCGCACGCTGCCTCGGCACCCTGAGAACGGCGACCAACGTCTCCCGAAGCAAGGCCTTTAAGCCCGTTTTTCAGGTTTTGGTAGGAGCGCCTCCTTTCCCACAAAAAAAAGGAGAGAGCGAAGCCTCTCTTGCTTCAACCTTTGGCCCTGGCGATGGAGGTCAGCCCTCCGACAAAGCGGTCACGGGGCCTCTCTGGTAAGTTCCTTTTCCCTTTTTATCTTTTCTTTTAGTACTAGTTTTAAAATCAGATTTTTTTAAAAAAATTTATAAATAAAATAAGTAAATAATTCAAAAAAAAAAGAATTAGAGAAGACAACAACCTTTGTTTCTATTTTTGAAATTCGTAAAAAAATGCCAGAATAAGCAATACAATCCCCTATTCGGCCTTTTATAGCCGATTTAAAATCCCTAAGTTTTACAATATTGTCGTTTTATGGTTTTGATTGCATATTTGTCGTTTCTACTTTGTTGTTTTCTTGCAGGAGGCAGAGGCGTGGTAGTGGGCATCAGACGCATGGGGAAAACTGTGGTGGCAGCCAGGCATGGCAGAGGCGTGCAGCGCTAGGAGGCTTAGGAGAGCTAGGGTTTTCTGTGAATTTTTTAGTTTGTGGGTTGTTGTTGTTGTGTTGTTTGGGCTTTAGGTTTTTTTAGTTTTTTTTTGTTTTAATTGGTATTTGGGCTGAGGTCTATTTGGGTTTGTATTGGTTTTGGGCCCCGGGCAGAAATTGGGTCTTACAATGCAGGTTCTGAGTAAATAGTTGGAATGCCAGGAGGGATTATATCAGGAAGGAATGCACTAGAGTGGCAGTTTGAGTTGCGATATTATGCATGCAAGAGACACCTTAGGAATATGGCACTTAGTACTCTACACAATGAAAAGTCTATTTTTAACAAAGTTTTAAGTTGTAACGTCATATGGAATTTTTGAAAATATGATATAATTATTAGACATTTTCTTTCATTAATCTTTTGTTCTAAGAATAATAAATAAATGTATAAGAAGCACATTTTAGAATGGCATTACGCCTATAGTAAATATTTTGTTAAATTTTTAAGTTTTGTAACAGTCGACATCCAGATGCAGTAATTTGAGTCGAGTATATAGTGTTACATGTGTAATGGATAATCATTGGCACATATCATAGGACTCTCTCAGTATGGGGTAGTTTAGCCTAAATAGACTTTTTATTGCTTTGGAAATGTGTTCACTTTAGGATAACATTCAGCCTTAAGCTCGGGTGGATGGTTCCATTTGAAATAGGATGAGTAGTCATGCTCAGGAAGTCAATGCGGAGTCAATGATGCCTTTTGGGCTGACATGTGTTTGTTTGGCGTAGGGATATAACATCAGTAAATTTTTTTTTTGATTTATCTTAAAAGGGACTATCTAGCTTTAGATTTGGTACAAGAAAAATCAAATCCAATGATTCGCAATAATAAAAGATTCCACCTTGCAAGCTTTGATTGTGAATTTTTTAAACATGTCTCAAATCCAAATCGGATAAGACATACCAAAAGTGTGTTTGCTCAACTTGGGAAAAAAGACATATTTATAAGATGAAATATTAACAGTAAAATTTTGATACATTACTGCTATACACAATTATTTCATCTAGGACACTTTATTAGGTCCAACCCCATAACTTTTTTACCAAATTACATCAAGGTTTGGTTTGAAGTTGCTTGTTTACCCTTTTTTTTTGTTTGAAATCAAGTTTTAGGGTTGAAAATTGTTTATCAACCTCAATAGTAAAAAATCGTAAGAAAGTTTTGTCCACAAAAGCTCATACAATTAAGACACTCACGTGATTAATACTTATTCAAGAGTTACTCCCATTACATCTAATAAAATCCCCCATTACTTTATCACTAACTCTACAAGGATAGAGATAGTGTCATGGGCCAATGTGCAAAGCTCGTGACCATCGCACAAAATGAATCCCATGGAGGTCTATCGGTTAGATGGGGATCATTTGATCCACGAGAACTGATCCGATTGAAAGAACTATTGAAGAAGTCTGTCTATTTGAAGCCTAGGTGGCCCAATGAAGAAAATATGAAAATTTAGGCTACCTTGGTAAATAGAGAAACTAATCTTAGAATATTGAGGAGAATAATATCTGATAAGATTAGATTAGATTCGATTGTATAATCTTGTAAATCCCTTAATTGTAGGGATAGGCTTCATCTCATCCGTCGATGTAAATTTAGCTAGACCATTGAATTTGGGGGAGTTCAACTATAAATAGAAAGCCTCCCCCTCAATTTTAAATCATCTATTGTATCCTATATTCTTTGTGTGTGAATACAATTGAGAGTATTTACTCAATCATCTCTTGTGCATTGTTTTTCTGTGGCGATTCTGTTCTTTTGAGCACTCTTTTTGGCTTGTGCTGCTTCCGCTATATAAATTGATGTCTTGGTGGAATTCTGCGAGAATCCTCACTTTGTGAGAATTAGGCTGACTTAAGCGTGTTTAAATCGAAAGAATCACCTAAGGCTGCACAGATTGTGAGACTAAATGTCTAGTCCCATGACACTAGACCATACTCAATTATGTTCAAGTAGAGCACTAAGTCTACCACTGTGAGGTATCTATTTAGACGGAACCCACGCTAAACCCCTCGTCTATATAAGCTCCTCCTTTTTTCAAAGATACTCCGCTCAAATATCTCTAAACTTTGGCTCGCCTAAAACTTCCACTAATGACTATCAACACGTTCATGTGAACCACTTTTGATCTCTTTCATCAAATCTTGTAACAACAGTTACCATTGAATTTATTTTTAATTTTACCTTCCAAGCTAACAATTTATCACATAGTTCTTGTTTTTTTTCCCTAATTTTGCAAGGGGTATATTTTATCTTACCGGTTCTATACAAAATTTATTTACTGTGATTGGTTATTTTGTGGTCCAAAAGTGTTCTATTTGCACTGTTTTTAAAGGGTTTTTTTTTTTTCATCAAGGACAGGTAAGCAATGCAATAGGAGTAATATAGTTTGGAAAGTGGAATAAAGTCCTTTTTGTCAAGTTGCAACAACCAACACCAACTTTCTATTTTCATATCAGGATTTCCATTTTAAATCTCCATTATTGGGTTTTTTTAATAAAAACTAATATCAAAAATAAAAATTGAAAAAGGAGGAAATTATGTGATTTAGAAACCTAAGATGTCATGACCTAAAAAGCAATAATGACCAGCCCTTTTTTACAGTGGACATCACTAGTTGGGTTGGGTTGGGTTGGTGAGTGACAAAAGGGGTCTAATCTTTTCGACATCTGCTTAAAACACAATCATTTACTTAAGTCTCTGTCAGTCCTTAACAAGTGTGTGAGTGTGTGTATATGTGTATACATACTAGATTCTCTTCCTTAAACATAAACAAAGAATAATTATAATAAATTTAAATTTAAAATAGAAGGATGAGTGAATTTTTTTTTGTAAAAAATAATATCTTTAAAAGTAAACGAAATTTTTCTTTCTTTTACTAAAATAAATATATAAAAAAGTGAAATACGTGATCATTTTAAAATTAAAAATATATATTATCAATATACCAAAACAAACTACTTGTGAAACATTACATCTCAATTTTGAGTAATCATCTAACATTTTCTCAGCCAAAACAGGTTATATATGTCTAATTAGATCATTTTATTTTTATTTTATAATTAAATCATTCAAAGTGAAGGTTTCCTTGGAAACACTGAGTTTAGTCGATTTTTCCTAAAAGAGAAGTCTTTATCAGTCAATCAATTAAATACATTTGATTATGAAAAGTGTTTTCACCCTACTCTCGAAGATTGGCTATTTGATTTCATTTTGTGTTCACAAGACAATTAATATCACAAATAGTTTCATCATGCCACATAATTCCAATACATACAACTATGAGATTAAATGCACTAAACTTAAAGTTAATGTAAGATTGTAAGTGAAAGTTGAATGCTTAAAAATTAAAATTTTATAATTTGGACACATTTGGAATTTCTAGTTGGAACATTTTTTATTGTTTCGATCATGTCTTGACCTTCAAGATTTCATTTTGGGTGTACTTTATATTGTCAGAAAGAGAATTTGAAGATTTATTCAAATATTGGAACATCAATACCAAAATGCATTAGGAAGAAATCCAAAAGTAAAGATAAAATTACAAGTTTCACATTGATGAACAGTTTTGATGCATTTTCGTATTTGGATCATATCTCCTAATAGATTTGGAGTTTGGAGTTAAAATTTCTACAATGAATATACAATATGCAGACTATCAATCAACTTTCTTGGACTTTTCCCATTGAGAGACGTTAACTTAGACAAAAGAAGTCATTAATTAACATGTGAAAAATGACTTAAAAGATAACAAAGAAGTGGCCCTAGAAATTTATTACTAGCAAGCCCTTTGCATTGTTATTTTCCTCTTCACAAACCTTTATACATAGCCTTTGGTTTCAGAATAGGAGGCATTTGGAAGTGGAAAAAAAAAAGGAGATCATTTTCTTGTTAGTACTTGTTTGTTTCTTTATCCTTATAAAATCTCAAGTTTTTTATATCTAATATGTCTTTTTCATATAAGTTTGAGTTGTTTAATTTCGTGGGTGAAACTCTTGGAAAATATTAAGGTAAATTCCATACTCATCATTTGAGCTAAAATTAATTATCAGTCACTTAGAAATAAAAATAAAAGTCAACACAAGAAATTAACTAAAAATAATAAAAACAAATATCTGTAAGAAAATTTACTGAGGTTAGAGGATCAACTCTTGGTGTCATGTTAAGATTTATATTTTAGTACTCAATGTTATTACTCAATTAGAATCCACACAAAAAGGGAGGTCTCGATCGAATAATCTAGCAATGTACGTCCAATAATTAAGCATATGAATCCATGAGCAAAAGTATATCCGTCAAGGGAGTGTCCAAAATGATTGCCCAATAAGTCCAAGAGTTTGACAAATGAATGCATAAGCAAATGATGATGCAATATGATAGTTCAACTGCTTAAGTTCAGTCCAAAAATATAAAATATGGTATTATAATCACTTGATAACTTCAAGACTTATAAAAAAGATTTCAAATATTTATTATGTCATTTTTATATGTCTACAACAAATCAAGGTTAATTTATCCAAACATTCATTGTGTCATATATTGTCTATAATAAATAAAATATCTTACTTTACAAGTATGATTATAACAAGTGATTGATAATTAATTTTAGCTCAAATGATGAATATGAAATTTACCTTAATATTTGCCAAGAGCTTTCCTTTCACCTCAAGATTAAAAATTTAGAATAGCATAATAAAATTAAACAACTCAAACTTATATGAAAAAAAACATATTAGATATAAGAAACTTGAGATTTTACAAGGATAAAGAAATAAATAAATACTAACAAGAAAATTATCTCTTTTTTTCCACTTCCAGATGCCTCCTATTCTGAAACCAAAGGCTATTTATAGAGGTTTGTGAAGAGAAAAATGACAATGTAAAGGATCTGCTAGTAATAAATTTCTAGGCCCACTTTTTTATCATCTTTTGAGTCATTTTTCATATATTAATTGATAACTTCTTTTGTCCAAGTTAATGTCTCCCAATGGAAAAAGTCCAAGAAAGTTGGTCGACGGTATGCATCTTGTATGTTCACTGTAGAAATTTCAACTCTATGTTAGGATATATGATCCAAACACGAAAATGTGCCAAAACTTTCCATCATTGTGAAACTTGTAACTTTATCTTTACTTTTGGATTTCTTCTTGATGCATTTTGGTGTTGGTGTTCCAATATTTGAATAGAACTTTAAATTCCCTTTCTGATGATATAAAGTACACTCAAAATGGAGACATGAAGCTAGAGACAGGATCGAAACACTAAGAAGTGTTCTGACTGGAAGTTCTAAATGTGTCCAAATTACAAAATTTGAATCTTTGAACATTGAACTTTCACTCCTCATCTTGGATCAACTTTAGGCTTAGTACATTTAATCTCATGGTTCCATGTATTAATATCTTTTTCCCAAACATGTTTTACTTGCAAATTATTTCACATGGAATGTTTTATTGAAACTAAATACATGAAAAACACTAAAACACACAATATTTACAATACAAACATAAGAAAGTCAAATCACTAAAATGAATTTAAAATATATAAAAATATTCTAGAAATTAAGCAAATGTAAGTAAGATATAGTCCAAAATGATCATATGATTAGGACTCATCACATAATTTCATTAGTTAGTAGTAAAAAAAGTGTTGGCTCTATTAAGATTTATTTAGAATAGTGATTGAAGTTTTGTATAACATCTACATCAAGTGGGTTCAAACTTTATCATTCTTTTTCCTTTTTCCCGAGATATATATATATATATATATATATATATATATATATATATATATATATATATATTAACAAGAAAAGGAAGCAATCATTAAGGCCTTTATTTGACACTCCTATGATCAAGGTTTAAACCCTATTGATGTAATCTCATTCTTCTTCTTCATTTTATATATATATATATATATATATATATATATATATATATATTTGTGTAGCTAGCAATTCCTTTGTTTAATGGTAAGATTATTGTGTTATGTGATATGAGAGGTCGAGTTTAGTTCTTAACAGTCATATCTCTTACTTCGTTAAAAGTACCATGGTTGTCCTTATACTATGATCTGGATTGCATTTTGCCCCCTCTACTTAAAAATGGGCAAATTAGTCCTCATAAATTAGACGAAAGAACAAATTGGTCATTTTGTTAAAAATTTAATTTATTTTTACTATTAAAAACTGGTCCATATATGTTAGAATGAGGTACACGTGACGTGCATCTATCAAGTTATTTCCTCAGCCATGCCAATTTTTAACAATAGAAGTAGTGAAATTTTTAATAGAAAAGACTTATTTGCTCTTTAATTTAACTTATAAAGATTAATTTATTTACATTTTAACTAAAAAATGTTAAACCTATTAAATTATTTTATTTCGGTACGAGTTCTTAAACCAAACAATGGCAATTGAAACGTGGAATACGTTAAATGAAGGGGTTTAGAAATCCCTATAAAAAAAGACGTATCTATATGAGCAGTGAAAGATGGAAAGAGAAGATAATTTTATTTTAAATCCCTCAAAGTTTTATTTTTAAATTTTAATTAATACTTTAGGTTTCAATTTATGTACATTTGAGTCTTACAACATGTTTTTTATTTGTTCAATTCAGCCCTTGGATGCAGTTATGGGTTTATGCAATTTCGTCCTTAATATGGTTTTTATCCACATCTAAACATACTAAATAAAATTTAGGAAAATTATTTGGTACACCGTCAGTGAAATCCTTAAACTCTACAAATAAGATCGAGGGGTTGACAAGTGTCTATAGTAAAATATTAAAAAATATTAAAAAAGAGACACATGTCAATTTTTTAAAATTACTTGTGAAATAAAAAAAAATACATTGCTAGTGTATCAAATACTCACACTAAAATTTAACTGAATACATAAACTTTAAATTTTAAAATAATTTTAAGAATTCTGCTATTTTTAAAATTAATTTTAAAATATATTTACCAACATATTTTGCAATATAAATAATGATAAAAGTTTAAAAGTTTCATAACAGAAAATTTATAAATAGATTTAAATTACTTTTAAAAGTTTTAAAATAATTTTTTAATTTCATAGTTTATAATCAATGTTAAAAGTTTTAGAATAAGATAATTTATAATAATTTTTTATTTCTATATTACAAAAAAATTTAGATTAATTTAAAAAAAACTATTAAAAATATTTGAATTTGAATTTAATTATGTTTATTAAATTAATTACCAAACATAATTTGTTAATGCGTTTCAGTGTATTTAAAGTCACGTCCTTTTGGACTGGCAATAATGTCGATGTCAACTGAACCAAACTCAATCGGCTAATGTTTTATAATTCTTAAAAGTATTGAATTTAAAGTTTTGCATTTTATAATTAGGGACAAATCTCAAAATTATACATGAACTTTGATTCAATGTGCAATTTGATACATTAACTTTGATTTGGTGCAATTATACAAATGAAACTTTTATTATGGTTCAAATGTATACATGAAACTTTCATTTTGATTCAATCATACACATTTAAACGATTAAATACATCAATTTATTTATATATTAGATAAATGTAATTATTTTTGTATGCAATATATAAACATAAAATGACGTTATATTAATAATTGCGTTACATGACAATTGAGTTTTAGTTCAATTGGCATGGGCATTGTTGCCAATACAGGAGGACGTGAGTTTGAATGTGTTGAAATGCATTATCCTCCTATTTATGGGTTGAAATTTATTTCTTTTAATTATTGTTTCACTTTTTAGTTTTAACAAATTTTTTGAATAATTAATTTATATTTTTTTCTTATACAATTCATACAACTATTAAAAATTTAAAAAATTTAATATATTTTAATTGACATATACAATTAAAAAAAATAGCTTTTAATATATAGTGTTGTATTCGACCCATGTTCCAACATGGGCTGTGGAAATATAAACTTTCAATGATTTTTTTTTTTTAAAAATCTTCTTATATATTTTGATTATATCTATTCTTTTTTATACAACGATATAATGCACTTTAGCGCACTCAAACCCACATCATTTTATATTGGCAACAATATTCATGTCAATCGAGCTAATAATCAGTCCACTCTCAATGATTTTTTAAATAATTTAAATTAAATATAAATGTATTGGACGCATAATATTAATTTTTAACATTTTTAATATAAAATAGTGAACCGCTAAAAATTTAAAAAATGGCTAATTTTGGCAAGGCATTGCCATCTCCCATCAACATCTCATACCGGCATTACCTAACCAAATGTCGATTCAGTGTCATAATACATTGGGAACTTAGTATGCTACCTATTGGAATAAAATTAATTGAAATCATATTAGAAAAAACCAAATAAAATAGCAATGAAATTCATTGGATTTTTTAGATTGTTAAAAATTGAACGTTGATAATGGTAATGTAGAGAAACCGCAAAGAGAAAGAAAGAAAAATAGAACATACAAATTTTACGTGAAAACCCTTTCGAGAAAAAAAAACCACGTGCAGAGGAGAAAGAAATTCACTAATGTCGAATTCGAATGATACAAGAGAAGTTTCGACTACATCTATTTATAGATTGAAAAAACCTAATTCTAATCAATGTCAAATATATTATGCTAATAAATGCTAAATATATTATACTAATAAATACTAAATCTTCTAGAAAGAAAATATATTTTGCTTGACTTGCAAGCAATCGCTTAGAATTTGGGTCACACAACTCTAATAATCTCCACCTTGACACGAATTTTCAACGAACAAGTTCTCCACTTATTTCACGAAAACTTTTAAGGGTATTCTTCAACAACGAACATCAACCAAGTCCAAGCAATGCTCAAACTTAGTTATAGGAAGTGACTTAGTCATCATATCTGCAGGATTACATGAGTACTAACTTTGCTCACAACAAATCACCACGAGTAATAATATCATGCAGAAAATGATACCGAATGTCAATGTGCTTTGTTCTCTCATGAAACATTTGATCATTTGTAAGGAAGATGGCACTCTGACTATCACAAAACACTGTACTGATATGAAGGTCTTTATTGAGTTCACCAAAGAGTCCCTTTAATGAAATAGTTTCTTTACAAGCCTCAGTAATCGCCATGTACTCAGCTTCATTAGTAGACAAAGCAACTATAGTTTGCAAAGTGGCTTTCCAACTGATTGCGTAACCCCCAATGATAAAGACATACCCAGTGAGAGATCTTCTTTTATCAAGGTCTCCAGAAAAATCAAAATCAACATACCCAAAGACTCATTCTCTAGTTCTTCCGACCTATAAACAAACATTAGTAGTACCTTGTAATTATCTAAAAATCCACTGAATTGTTTTTCAGTGTTCTTTATCAGAATTCACCATGTATCTACTAAATGCACTAACTACATATGATAAATCTGGACGTGAGCAAACCATAGCATACATGAGAGATCCCACTGCACTAGAATATGGAACACATGACATGCAGTCAATCTCATCATCTGATTGTGGAGACAAAACTGATGAAAGTCTAAAGTGGGCTGCTAATGGAGTACTAATAGGCTTGGTGTTCTGCTTATTGAACCTGTGAAGAACTTTCTCAATGTACCTTTTCTGACTTAGGTACAATTTACATGCTTTTCTATCTCTAAGAATCTCCATACCAAATATCTTCTTTACTACTCTCAAATCTTTCATCTCAAATTCTTTACTAAGCTGGGCTTTGACCTTTCTTATCTCTCTTTCATCTTTGGCTTCTATCAACTTGTCAACAACATATAGGAGTAGATACACAAAAAAACCATTACTATTTTTCTTAAAATAAACACAAATGTCAAAGTTGCTTCTTTTGAAATTATGAGTAGTCAAAAAAGAATCAAACCTCTTGTACCATTGCCTTGGTGACTGTTTCAAGCCATAAAAGGACTTTTTCAACAAGCAGACATAGTCCTCCTTTTTTGAGACTATAAAACATTTTGATTGTTGCATGTAAATATCTTCCTCAAGGTCTCCATATAAGAATATTTTTTTTACATCTAATTGTTCAAGCTCCAAATCATACATGGCCACAAAACCAAGTTAGGCTCGAATCAAACTATGCTTCGCAACTAGAGAAAACACATCTGTGAAATCTACACTTGGAATTTAACTGTAACCTTTTACAACTAGCCTTGCTTTATATCTGGGTTTTTCAATTCCTAGGGTCCCTTCTTTCTTCTTGAACACTCATTTACAATGAACAACCTTTTTACCCTTAGAAAGCTTCACTAGATCCCATGTTCTGTTCTTATGGAGCGATTCCATCTCTTCCTGCATGCCAAACATCCACTTTCCTAAATCTTCATAGCTAACTGCCTCAGAAAAAGTAAATGTTTCTTGATTTACATCTATATCTTCATCCACATTTAAACCATAAGCAACTAGATCAGCCTCAACATATCTCTTTGAAGGTTTAATTTGAATAAGTAAATGTTTCTTGATTTGTATTTATATCTTTATCCACGTTTAAAGCATAAGCAACTAGATCAGCCTCGGCATAACTTTTTGGAGGTTTAATTTCTCTTTTATGTCTGTTATTGGCAATAGAATATTGTGGTGAAGAAGTAACTCTACTTTGAGTTTTTGTACTAACATGAGGAGTAGACACTGTTGTATATTCTAGATCAATCTATAGCTCCACTTGCTTCACATGTGTACTTGGAATTTGCTGGTATTTATTGGAATAGTCTTTAAGAGATAAGTTATGCAGCATAATAATTTCATCAAAAAGAACATCATTGCTAATCATAACTTTTCTATTTTTAGGACACCATAACTTATATCCTTTAACAACAACCTTATAACCTAGAAAAACACATTTAATGGATCTAGGTTCCAATTTCCCATTATCAACAAGAGCATACGCAGGACACCCAAAAATCTTCAAATCAGAATAATCTGTAAGATTACCAAACCATACCTTTTGTGGAGTTTTTTTCTCAATGGCAATGGACAGAGACCGATTAATAAAAAACTGCAGTAGAGGCCGCTTCAGCCCAAAGCGACATCGATAAATAAGCATTCAACAACATACATCGAACCTTTTCCATGATTGTTCTATTCATTCTTTCTGCAACATCGTTTTGCTGTGAAGTATGATGAACTGTTAAGTGTCTCACAATCCCTTTTGATTTTCACAATTCATTAAACTCATCAGAATAAAATTTCAAGTCATTATCTGTGTGGACGTGTTTTATCTATTTTCCTATCTACTTCTCGATCATATTTTTTCAAGCCTTAAATGTGGAAACCACATCATTTTTTTCTTCAGGAAAAATACCTAAACCTTTTTAGAAAAATCATCAAATATTGTCAGCATATAATTAGCGCCACCTCTCGAATGCACTCTAGATGGTCCCTAAAGATCAGAATGTATATAATTCAGCTTTCCCTTCATGTTATGGATTCCTCTGGTGAATCAAACTCTCTTTTGCTTCCCAAAAATGCAGTGCTCATAGAACTTCAGTTTACTAATGTCTTGTCTATCAAGAAGTCCTCTTTTTCTCAACTCTGACATGTCGTTCTCACTCATATGCCTTAGACGTATATGTCAAATTCTAGTAAAACCATTATCTGACAAGGAAGAGGAAGCAACAACTACATCACCAGTAGTAGTTGAACCTTACAAAACATATAACTTGATAGTCTTTCTCTACCCTTTCATCACAACAAGGGAACCCTTGTTAATCTTCAAAACCCCACTTTCAACTATGTACTTTTTCCCCTTTGAATCAAGAGTACTCAACGAAATCAAATTCATCTTCAATTCTGGTATATGTCGTATGGCACTAAGTGTTCTAACGAATCCATAGAACATCTTAATTTTAATCGTACCAATACTTACGATTTTACATGAAACATTATTTCCCATCAAAACAACACCTTCAGACATTGTTTCATATGTTGTAAACCAATCCCATTGGGACTCATACGGAAGGTACAACCAGAATTAAGGATCTACTCCTTTCTCACTTTAGGGTTGTTAGTAGAAGTAACTAGGAGTTCACCATCACTGTATTCTTCTACAACATCAGCTTCACCAAATTGTTCTAATTGTTTTCCCTTTTGATTGTCGCTTCCCTTTTGATCTTATTCTGCAACTTATAGCATTTAGACTTAATGTGCCTTTCTTCTTATAGAAGTTATAGGTTTTACCTCTGTTTGAATATATCGATTTACCATAAGGATTTCGTTCATGTGTTCTCCCACGATTATCATCAGTATTTTATTCTTGTCTCCCACGAACAATGAGACCCTCTCCCTGAGAGTTGGATCCAAACACAAGATGTTTCATCTTGTCATACGATGTTAAGGAAGCATAGACTTTATCATCTCTGAGAGATTCGCGGCTATACAAAATTGTATCTCTAAAGGTTGAATAAGGCGGGGGCAACGAACAAAGTAGAATTAACCCTATGACCTCTATGTTCGAGAGAATTTCTTTAAACATAGTTAACTATTCATGCATAGACGCACCTTCCTCCAAACAATGAGCATAAATGCGCTGCTTCATATGTAACTTGCTAGTTAAGGTTTTCGACATGCATAGTTGTTGTAACTTTTCCCATAATGTAGCGGTGATTTTCTCCTTCATCACGTCCTGTAGAATTTCATTCGACAGATGCAGATGTAATTGCGTTAAAGCTTTTCGATCTTTATGTTTATTCTCTTCCTCTATCAATGTCGATGACATCTTATCTAACCTTAGTAGGGCATCCTCCAAATCTATCTGCGTAAGAACTGCTTGCATCTCTATCTGCCACAACAAGAATCTAGTGTTATGATCCAACAACAGAATATCATACTTCATTATCGCCATTACCATGATCGAAAACAAGCAACCCAAAAAGCTTTGATATCAATTTGTTAAAAATTGAATGTCGATAATGGAAATGTAGAAAGATCGCAAAGAAAAATAAAGAAAAATAGAACATACATATTTTACGTGGAAACCTTTTCAGAAAAAAACTATGGGTAGAAGAAAAGAAATTCACTAATGTCAAATTTGAATGATACAAAAGGAGTTTCGACTAATAAATATTAATAAATGTTAAATCTTAATATTATGCTAATAAATCTTAATTATATTATACTAATAAATATTAAATCTTCTAGAAAGAAAATATATTTTGCTTGATTCCCAAGCAATCTCTTAGAGTTTAGGTCACACAACTCTAACATAGATGTTGTATTAATCTTGTATCACATTGACAAACATCACACCTAAATAATATATTTTGGTCTTTGGTTCATCTAACTTAGAAATTATAATCTCATTTTTTTTCGCAATAATTGAATGGGATCAAAGAAAATTGTTAGTATCGGTTACACTATCCAAATGCAGCTTCAGTTAAAATATATTTTGCATCTGAAAGGCAATGTGGCTTGACATATTTGATTAGCATTATTTGATCAATAAACCTAGACTCTTTAAGTATACCTTTGAGGATTTTAAGAACACTTTATTAAAGTCAAAACATGGAGAAAATCAAGTCAAACAAGGATTTTTGAAGACTTTCAAATGTCATCAAGTTCCTTTAATTGAAGATATTTGTTTTCTAAAGAATATTACACTGAGAATTACACTATCCAAATGTAACTTCAGTTAAAATATAATTTGCATCTGAAAGGCAATGTGACTTGACATATTTGATTAGCATTATTTGATCAATAAACCTAGACTCTTTAAGTATACCTTCAAGGATGTTAAGAACACTTTATTAAAGTCAAAACATGGAGAAAATCAAGTCAAACAAGGATTTTTGAAGACTTTCAAATGTCATCAAGTTTCTTTAACTGAAGATATTTGTTTTCTAAATAAGATTACACTGAGAATTTTCTCTGTTAATTCTATTCTTTATTGAAGAATTTATCAATATGAATTCATAGAGGTAGAGATTCACATCGATTGTAATTTTACAAGCCATTGTATGCTAATTTAAGAGAAGGCTTGTTATAGTTTTATATACAAGATGGAGAGCACTTATCTTGTTCACGTGAGGATCTTAGTATAGTGCATAATTGTTGTAAACAAATTATTCTCATTGTTCAGCTTGTAACCAAGCTTACTAGGAAAAAGCTTAGTAGGAAGAACGATCTAATTTATTTATAAGAGTGAGGTTGCAACTTGGTGAGTGAATTAAACTTAGATCACATATTATACAAGTAGATTTATATTTGATTACTCTTTGGGCAAGACCCTATAGACGTAGATTGTTTCTGAACTGTGTAACCAAACTTCTCTGTCCATAACTTATTCTTATATTATTAGTCAGTAAGGCCAATTGCAATTAGACATGCAATTCAAAGAAAAAATAAGAAAAAAAACTCTTAATTGGCATTAGAGTTAGACACTTGACGTGCAAAGTGTAGATCCTTTCATTGATTTGCAGTAAAGATGGAAGGCACATTAATCTTGATACCTCATATGGTGGATGAAACAAACTAAGCCTAATAAAAAGAAAGGATTGGGCGTTTATCAAGTTTATGGATGAAAAAGCATGTCGTTCAATTTTGATTGGTTGGGAACCCTCAAAAATTGATGTGAGTAGTGTGAAGATTCTGAAACCTCAAGCTGCATGGACTAGTGATGAGGAAAAACTAGCCAATGCAAACTCTAAGGCCCCCAATGTGATTTTAATGGAGTAGACCACCCAAAAGTTTAGGCATATCTTAAAGTGCACTACTACCAAAGAAGCTTGGACTATCCTTGAGACTATTCATGAAGGAACTAATATTTTAAAGCAATTCAAGATCTAGATGCAAATAATAAGATTTAAGAATCTAAGAATGCAAGATAAAATGATACAATCTAAATTTTATGCTAAGTTGTGTGACATCACAAATCAAGCATTTTCTATTGACGAAGAATATTCCAACAATAAACTGGTTGAAAAGGTTCTTAAGTATTTGGCTGGACATTTTGCAATCAAGGTGATTGATATAAAAGAGGAAAAAGACATTGATACAATAAAGATTGATGAACTCATTGACTCATTACAAATCTTCTAGATGATCTTAAAGAGACAAGTAAAAGTAAAGGCAAAGTAGAGGAGAACATAGCATCACAAGTTGTAACAACTAATGGTGAAACTACCATTAAAGAACAGTAGGAGTATTTGGAACTTCTCACGCAAAAGTTCAATAAGGCTTTTAAAAAGTTGAACAAGGGAAAAAGAGTAGTAACCCATGGCGATGCACCTAAAGAAAAATATGAAAGGAATACATGTCATGAGTGTCAAGGTTTTCAACATATTCAAGTTGAATGTGCCAATACATTGATGAAGAATTCTCTTTGTCTTTCTTGGGGTGATGATTACTCATCAAGTAAAACTGATGAAGATGATGAGCATTTTAGCAACTATGTGACCTTCACATATCATATTATTACAATAGTTGCAATTGACTCAAACAACGCAATGATAATAATGTTGAGTCTATTGTGAGTTCTTGGAGACTTATAAAACCATGTTGGATAAGTGGGATCAGTTGTGCAAGATACATGAGAGATTGACAAATGAGAACTAATGCTAAAACATGAGAATAAAAAACTTGCTAAGAAAATCGAATAAAAGCATTCTCTCTTGAATTCTAAGTCATCTAAATTAGAGGCAATTTTGAAATAATTGTTTGATTTATAGTTTATCCTGAAAAAGTTAAGATTTAGTAATGGTAAGCTAGATGAGATCTTTGCAACAAGTAGAAAAGACCTTAGTAGAGATGGATTGAGTTATATGGATAAAAAAGACATAATTGTGCTACCAATTGTGTTTTCCAAAGGCAAATGAGTTTTTGTCCAAGCTAAGTGTTCTACAAAGCTTAAAATAATTCATATTGGGAGTCTACACAATCATAAACATAGAATTGTGAGTCACTACTGTGGTGCCTCACATCATGTCAAGCCCAATTGTTACACGCTCCTGGAAGATATAAGAAGAAAGTATCTAGTTGCACTGATCATGTTTGGTAGTTTGTTAGTCTATGCTCTTGGTACATAACTAAAAATAGATACTGCCTCAAAGACTTTTAGGAGAACCATAGAAGCAGGGTAAACTTAAGTGATGGAAAAAAAGAAAAGATTCTTGGAAAGTGAGTTCTCAATGTTGAATTCAAATCTCAACTACAAAATTTATTCGTTGTTGAAGGATTAAAATCCAACCTGATAAGTATTAGGTAAATGTGTAATTAGGGTATGTTGGTTAATTTCACAAAAGAAAGTGCAAAGCAGTTAGAAAATCTGATAAGCTAGTGATAGAGATTGTATGGAGGGCAAGCAAAAATGAGAGACAAATATCTTATTGCAACTGATTCAAACATTTGGCTCTATTAAGTTATTACACATGGATTTGATTGGACTTATAGAAACAAAAAGCTTATGCAGTAAAAGGTGTTTTTTGGTACATGTAGATAACTACTCAAGATTCACTTGGGTAAGGCTTCTGAAGGAGAAGTCAGAGACATTTGAGCCTTTAGGAAGTTTAAGAATGAAGAATTTTTTAATTTCTATGACAACAAAGGAACTCAACATGATTTTTCAACACCAAAGGCTCTCTAGAATAACAATGTTATCAAAAGAAAAAATCGTACGATCAAGTATATGGCAAGAGTAATGTTCAATGCCAAGGGAATTTCACATAGGTTTTAGGTTGAGGCTGCTAACATAATTGTTTATATGATTATTAGGGTGTAGCTGAGGCAAAAAACTAAAATGGCCCTATACGAGATATGGAGAGGAAAGAAAACAAAAATGAGCTACTTCCATGCTTTTGGAATTACCTGTTATATTCTTAAAGACGAAAATATCAAGGAAAAATTGATGCAAGTATTGAAGAGGGTTTTATTTAGATACTTCTGTAACACCCCTTACCCGAGACCGTTTCCGGAGTCGAGTACGAGGCATTACTTAGCTTATCTTACTAATTCGAAGCATAAAAACTTGTTTTGAAAATTAATTTCACTATTTACAGCAATCTGACTAATCGCGCAGCAGTTACTAAATTAATTATAAATCCAGTTACGGACTCGAAATTTAATTCCGAAAATTTTCCCTGAAACTAGACTCATATATATTCCTACTATAATATTTTCAGAATTTTTGGTTCAGCCAATTAGTACAGTTTATTAGTTAAAGTCTCCCCTATTTTACCACTTGACTGTCCTGACCTCTTGCCACTAAAAATAAATTTTCTCACTATAGGATTTTCATATGAAGTTATTACTCATTTCTACAGAAAATATACTCAATAAGGAATCTATAGATATAAACTACAACTCATAACCATTTTTGTGCAATTTATAATGATTTTCTAAACTTAGAACAGAGGACTCCAAAAACAGTTCTGACCCTGTCTCACTAAAGTTCTCATATCTCAAAATATAAAATTTCTTTTGTTAAACCGTTATTTTTCCATGAAAATAGACTCAACAAGCTTTAATTCCATATATCATTCACCCTCTAATTAATTTTATACTATCCTAGGTGATTTTTCAAAGTCACATCACTGTAGCTGCTTGAAATCTGTTTCTTTACAAATTTTTACTCTTTCATGATTTCCATGCATGATTTATCATCTAAACATACATATTACCAAACATATTCATACTTAACCATTTTAAAAGCCAAACATTATCACATACTCACACATCTTCCTTTAGCAATATCATAGATACAAACATTCAAATTGACTAATCCCTATACATCACTTAGGTATAAACATTACTTAGGTACATGCCACGTTATCAAAAGAAAAATACATCGCTAAATTTCTCTGAGGTCGGGATTACTCTGGATGCTGGACCGAACACTGGTTTTCTACTAACCTGCGCACGGAAACAACCGTACGCTGAGTATGGGAATACTCAGTGGTATTACCATAATTCAAATTAATAACTTTAATCGATAATTTATATACATTTAATTTATGTCTACAATTATTCGTTAATTGCCTCATACTTTAAATCAACTTGATCATTAATAACAATAAGCAATATTTCAATCTTATATTTAATTGTATTCATACCTTGTTTCACTATCTAAATTTTATTGGATTTTTCAACATCTCATTCTAATAACTCATTCCAATCCATACAAACTCAATCATTTCATCAACTCATTCATTATCATTTCTATTTATATTCAATTTTACACTTATAATCTTTTAACACTCAATTTACACATTAAATCCATAAATAAAATTCAATAACTTGTATTCAATTAAATTCACATATTATTTCACTATTTCAAATCATTTTATTTTCACTTGTCATTTTTACATCATTTCATATTACCAAAAACTATTTCATAAAATTTATCATTATTTGTTTCTTGAACCATAATTCTCACATTCCATTTTCACATCTCAATTCAATGTCTTATTTCAAATCAATTTACTTCAATTCAAATTGCTTTTAATTTCCAATCCATATACCTTCAAATATTCACATAATTCATAATTCAATATCAATTCTTACTTCAATTCTTTTATTTTCCCCTATTAACATGACTCGGACTTTGGCGGATACGGATCCAACCAAACACACCAAGACGGCACCCAAGTGCCTCATCGGATAGTTCGAAGCAATAGTTGACACCCAGTGTCTCATCGGCAAAGCCGAAGTAAGTTGGTACCCAGTACCTCATCGAATCTATCCGAAGTAACAGTATGACACCCAGTGTCTCATCGACTCAAGGTCGAAGTATCCCTGAACACTTCCAATCCTATGGCATGCCAACTATATCCGACTCAGCCCGACTAGTTAATAGGGTTTCCGAATCACATTTCAATTCAATCACTTTCTCATACTTTCAATTCAAATCATTATACAATTTAATCACCATTTGATTCAATATATTTTCTATTTCAAATTCACTTCCCACTTTCAAATCAATATACAATTCAAGACCAATACATATTTCACAAATCATACCTCGATTGAATCAAACCACTTTTCAGTCAATACTCAATTCACGTATTCACACTTATTCATAATTTAATTCACTTTTATTCAATTCATATTTTAATTCATTCAATTAAATATTGATATTCTCCTTATTTTTATTTACTAAACATATTATTCAAAATTCAACAATTATTATCAATAAATTCAATATCAATATGTATATATATATATATATATATATATATATATATATATTTCATTCGATTCAATCATGATACTCACCTCAATTTTCTTATCATGTATATTAATTTAAATTTTAACAATTAATAATTAAATTCGAATTATGGTAATACTAACCGTAAATTTTCTCGAGTCACTCCTTGTTCACCTTCCCCTTTCCTTTCTCGGACAATGACTCTTGCACGACATTAGCTACATAATTAAACAATTAAAAATCATTAATACACAATTTCATTAAAATATTTCCATTTATGCCTAAACTTTACCTAAATTCTAATTTAATCCCTTATCAATACTAATTTTATTTTTCCAATCTAACTCCATATTCTCTCTTAATTCTTACTAAAAACTCATTTTAACTCTTCATTTTCACCATAAATCCCTAATTTCGGGATTCTTTCAATTTAGTCCCTACTATTCAAAACTTACACTTTATTTTACAATTAAATCCTTTACTAACTTCTAACTTGAAGTTCAATCAATTTAACCCTAATTCTTTCATTTATTCAACATAATCAATGTCTAGAAATATAACATCTTCCCAAATTTCAACATAAACCATGAAATATTTTGTTCTAGAACTCCAAAACTCAAAAATTATAAGAAAATAACTTAATTTGACTTACCAATTGAGCTTGAAACCTTGAAACCCCAAATTTTCTTTCTTTCCTTCCCTTTTCTTTTCTTTCCTTTCTCCCTGTTTTCGTTTGCCTGTTCTGTTTCCATTTCTCTTTTCTATCTTTTATTTCTTTTATTAAATTAGTTTAATATAATAACAATAAAATAATAATATAATATTTCTTACTTAAATAATAAGTAAATATGTAATCATTACTAATATGTATGTATTTCATTCTTCCACATGTCATCATATACACCATGCATTTGTCAACAATTTTATTTATTTGAAATATAATAATATAATATAATTAATATAATTTACAATATAATAAATAATAATATACTTCAAAAAAATCTCAGATTTTATCATGCATATGTCGCCTCATTTATGGGACTTGGCATATTTACCTATTTAGTCCTTTTAACTTTTCTTTAGTCTATAATTAAACTTTTACCATTGTTGCAATTTAGTCCTTTTAATCAATTAACCATCGGAACATTAAAATACTTAATGAAACTTTAATACTACCCTAATGACACTCGTAAATATTTATAAAAATATTTACAACTCAGTTTATAGTATCGAGGTTTCGATACCTCATTTTTGACCCAATTTGCCTAATAATTTCTTTTAAATCACAAAATTCACTAATTTAAAAATATTTCTAAAATCACACTGAACTTATAATTATTAATTAATAAATTTTTCTAACGTTTTCATCAGATTTAGTGATCTCAAATCACTATTCTGACACTACTGAAAATTGGGCTGTTACAACTTCTCTAATAATAAAGCTTATATGGGGTTCAACAAGTGCACAAAAATTGTTATAGAGCCATTTGATGTTGTTAAATATGAACTAGCCAACTATTTACCCAATGAATGTGAAAATGAAGAACTTGTAAAGTTTGATGTAGAACAATTAGCAACTAACATTGCAATTGAACCAATTCTTGAGTCATTAGTGACTGAATATTCAGTTGAGCCTCAAGGCATTGATAATCAATGGATGGAAGATATTTCCAAACCTCAACCATCATAAAGGTTAATGAAGAATCATTCACTAGATGATGTTATTGGTGATACTAAATGAGAAGTTAGGACCAAAGTCAAGTTAATGCCTAACTGTCTATATATGGTTAGATTAACATATTACACTTCCTTTACATAGCACAAAAAGATTGAATAGGTTCTTAAAGGTGAAAATTAAATCAAATCCATGTGAGGATAGCTGAATCAATTTGAAAGAAATTGTGTATGATAGCTAGTTTGAAGACTAATTGATGGTGATGTAATCGGAACAAAGTAGATCTTTAAGAACAAGACGAATGAGATTGGAAGGAAATATTAGTGGCTTAGGGTTATATTTAGGTAGAAGACATTGATTTTGATGAAACATTCGTACTTGTGGTAAGACTAGAGGCAACCAGACTCCTACTGGTAATTATAACTTACCTGGATATCATTATTTTCTATATGGATATAAAAAATGCATTCTTGAATGGGTTTATCAATGAAGAGGTGTATGTGGAATAGCCTAAAGGTTTTGAAAGCCCTAAGCATCCAAACCATGTCTATAAACTCATTAATGTACTCTATGGTTTGAAAC
Source organism: Gossypium raimondii (assembly GCF_025698545.1). Classification (NCBI taxonomy): domain Eukaryota; kingdom Viridiplantae; phylum Streptophyta; class Magnoliopsida; order Malvales; family Malvaceae; genus Gossypium; species Gossypium raimondii. Next base: position 4,276,777 of record NC_068571.1, on the reverse strand, counting down.
ACTCCCAAAGGCATAGTATAAGAGACTTTCAATGATTCTACTAGAGAGCTTGAGCCCACATGTGCAGCTTTGCAAGCCATTTCTACTAGAAATTGGCTCCTTAAAAAGAAAAGCATGATAGTTAACAAAAGGACAATACTATATAAGGTAGTTTCATTCATTTGTTTCGATCTTGGTCAATTAATCTTAAACTAAATCGTTAAACATGTAGATACCAAGAATATCGGGCATGCATTGCCTTTTCCTTCATTCATCTATCAAATTATGCTTAATCAAAAGAAAGGTGTTGTATCAAAGTATGATGTTATTGAGCCTTAGGTACCAAAATTGAAGTATTGCTATAAGTGGAAGAGGGGTAAATATATTGTTGCTAATGCATATTTAGGAGCTGAATATGAGAATGATGAAGATCCTGAACCAATTGCTGCCGTAGTTGCAACTAGACTGACATCTAGTGGGTTGTTTAGTGTTAATAAGGCTAAACTTTTGGAGCATCTTGATGAGGGCCCTGTTGGAAAAATTAGTTACGAAAACGAGTTTTGTTCCACAATGGAAATTCAAAATATTTCATAAAATCAAACATTTATTGTGTTGTCTATGGTAATAAAATTTACCAAATTTAATAATTTTGTTTTGTTCTAGCGAGATTAGTTGATTTCCTTGTTTTCTACCAAACGATCTCCTCTGTTATTCTCATACCCATGGTTGCTAAAAGAGTGACCTCGTAATCCTAAACTGATTGCAATATGAAAACCACATTCCAGTGGGAAAAATTAATTCTCTCTATAATAACTAAAATCGAAAAACTAAATTGCTCACAAAATTTAGAATTTATTTTCAACTAATAAATTTCTCTAAATTTTGACAAAGTAACCACATATCTATCAATTATGTTGTTTGGCTTCCTATAGTCCCTTTACATAGAGAAAAATACAAGAGTTCTACTTAAACAGGAAGAGAGTAAATAATATTTTAAAATAAAACTAGAATCCTAGTAGAACGTACATGTGGTGAGAAATACACCCACACTAGGAATACGAGTGTGCCGCCCACCCTTAGTTAAATGGGATCAATGGGCCCTTTTTGCATTTGATGCAATTTTGTACCGTCTAGTTTTTAATTAAAGACAACCTCATATAATTATCTAACCCAATAATCAATTTTATATTATCAAAATTTTATTTATTTAATTAAACTATTTTTTCAAATCAATTTTAATTTCCTTAAAAATCATGACAACTTTAGCATATTAAAATCTGAGTAAATAAATTTAATAGTCTCGTTCGATAAAACTACGATGACTAATTAATTTAATTTTCGTTTTGAATTCAATTATTTAATTATAATAAATTAAATAATAATTCAAAGAAATTAAATTAATTTCTAAGCCATCTATTGTTTCATTCGAGAAAATGCATTTATTGTGGATAGTAACGCATGTAATCTATTTATCTTTTCATTTATTCATTGTATCGATTCTAATTGCAATCTATACTGAGGTTGTGTTGAGCTAACGGATGGATCGATTGAATATATATGATTAGAGATTAAATAATTTGTAATTAAGTTCTAACTCGTCATCTATTAATTACAACATTATATAGTCATGGAGTCAATCTACTAAAACCATGACTAATCTCCTCATTATATACTATTGCGAAAGCAAATTAATTTTATGCTTTATCCAATAACATTGTCATAAGTGTGTTGTCCTCATAGGATATTCTTAATCTCTTTTTATTAAATCTATTCACCCAATGTGATCTTATTGTATCTAATGGTCACCATTGCATCTTCCACAATGAAAAAAAATATTACTAACAAATAGTAACAATAATTATTCGTCCCTAACAAATGACCCGTGACAACGTTCAGTTTTCATAATTCATGCAATGCCAATGAGAATATATTTTTTACTCTTTAATTGAGCTATGAATTCCAGCTTTGTAAATGAAGTCATGTCATACATTAGACATATACCCAACATACCAACTTTTGGCTTTGACATCGACTAAGCTCAGGCTTTTAATATACAAAGTATATGAGTTACATACGCATAATCAGTCACTTAGGATTGAGGTAAGCCATACTATGAACTTCACAAGTGAATTTATCCATAAACGGATTCGTGATTAATTCAACTTGGGTCATGTCTGATGTATTGTCAATTTTGACAATAACACTTACGTCTCTATCTTTATGGGAATCATCCGCTCTGATACCCAACATAATAGTCCCTTGACTCAGTTGCTCATTTTGATTCTTTAGACTACGAACAATTTAGATTATCTACTAATATAAGTTGTCTACTCGCATTATAATTCGGGATTAATTCAACTTGGGTCATGTTCGCTGTATTGTCAATTCTGACAATAACACTTACGTCTCTATCTTTATAGGAATCATTGTTCTGATACCCAATGCAAGGTATCTCTCCAATTGGACTTGATAGACAACATAATAGTCCATTGACTCAGTTGCTCATTTTAATTCTTTAAACTACGAACAATTTAGATTATCTACTAATATAAGTTGTCTACTCGCATTATAATCTGATCCTATGATGCAACTTAATATTAGTTAAGCCTCAGGTAATCAGTAAGCCAAATTTTATTTTGTTCATTTTACTTTTCATGTAAAAACCAGTAATGATAACATACGAAAGATAATAATTTAACTACGGTATTTTATTAACCAATTTGTTTGAAAACTTACAAGCATGAATGATGAAATAACTACACTAGGGCACAAAATCCCATTAGATCTATCATATATTAACAAACAACTATAACATTTGAAGTTCCAAATGAAGCTTTTAAACAGAAAGGAGATTCATGTTCTCTAGTACAAGACTGATTTATTTTCTTGAGACCTACGATGCCTTTGCATTTTTGGGGGGAAAAGGGAGAAAATGAGTTGAGTAATGAAGTTAAGGGGAATATGAAGTATGATTTTTTTTTTTTATAATGTGATACTTTACTTTTTTTGTTAGATTTTATTGGCATGTATTTAAGTTATTTTGACTTTTGCTATGTTATTATGGTTTTTTTTTTTTTGTTAATGCTTCTTTATTCATTTGCATTGAGAATTGATTTCGTAGTTCTTTTACATGATTTATTAGATTAAGGGGAGTGTTATGTTGAAGATCATTTTAGCTTGCTTGGATGAGTTATATTGTTTTATAAACAAAATGTCGAAAGGGCAAATTGTTAGTGTTAGTTAACATTTTCCAAATGCAACTAATTCAATTGTAATTTAGCTTGGATTTTAAAGGGAATGTAACTTGCCACATTTTCTTAGCCTCTTTTATCCAAAATATTTGGAATCTTTAAACACATAATTGAAGGTTTTTAGTAGCACTTTTCTCAAGTCAAAACATGGAGAAAATCAAGTCAAGGATATTTTTAAGATCACTTCCAAAGTGATTGAGCTTCTTTAATTGAAGAGATTTATTTTACAAAGAAGATTACATCGAGACTATCTCTGCTAATTTTATTTCACATTAAAGACTTTACATAGTTAAATTCAAGGAGATAAAGATTCACATTAATTATAATTTTGCAAGCCATTATATGTTTATTTAAGAGAAGGCTTGTTATTGACAGCTTTGTGTACGAGATTGAGAGCATTTATCTTGTTTATGTGAAAACTTATTTTAATGCGTAATTATTGTAAACAAAATATTCTCACTAAATAGTTTGTAACTAAGAACCAAACAACACACATACTAAATTAGTTGAAATTACACTTTGTATATATGCTAAATTGTACTTTTATTATGATTGAAGTTATGGAAAGTTATTTTGCATATAAATTTTATATTTCATTAATAGGGTTAAAATAGTTGCATGTGAATGTAGGATATAGTTAAAATATTTTAATTATATAAAAATATGACACGTGTTATTTTTCCAATTTTGTTTGTAAAGCCTAAAAGTTCTTTTGATCATGTATAGAATAATTACCTTTTCAATAAACAAAACAATCCCATACACAACCTATGGAGTTTTTTGGACTCCACAAGTGGGTTAAGAGTATGACATGCATGTGTCCTATAAAAGTAAATAAAAAATTAATATATAAATAAAAGGAACACTTGTTACATCGTTAACCCACTTGTGGAAACTCTACAAGGCTATGGAGTTTTTTAGACTCCACAAGCGAGTTAAGGATGTGACAAGTGTCCTATAAGGTATATTTTTATAAAAAATTAAATATATAAATAAATAGACACTTGTCAATCTTGAACTCGCTCATAGAGTCTAAAAACTTCATAAACTATATATCAAATAACTACTTGACTTGCGACTATAAAATAAATACATTAACATTCAATATTTAGTCATTCTCATTAAATTAGTAACAATAAATCACAAAAAGTTTGATAACATCAGTTTATATAAAAATATCTAAAGAGCTGTGCCCTTTTTTTTACATGAAGAGTTACATAGATGGAGCAAAGCAAACAGTTTGTCTCACCATTGTCCTAGTAGAAAATTATCCCAATAACCTCAAAGAAAGAAAAATATCTTCAAACCTCTGCGAACTATACATGATATTAAGTTTGGTAAATAACATTAAAAGTTTCCTAAAGATAAGGAAATATCTTGAAAAGCCTCTTCACGGTATAAAAAAAGATATCAAGTTTGGTAAATAACATTAAAGACACATGAAATGTTAGCGTAAAACCCATGTGCTTCCACCTTCAAATTTTAGTCTAATGAAAGAAACCTCTGGCCATCACTTATTTTATCCATATGATTTGATAGCTGCACAAACCTAAATATATTTCAATTCCATGTACGGACCTTGTACTATAAATGTATATTTGAGATTATTACTTTAAAAAATTAATTAAAAGCAGATTATATCTCAACACAGTTGGCGTCAGCATTGTTGCCAGTATAAAAGGACGTGAGTTCGAGTGCGATGAAGCACATTATCCTGTTATTTAAGGGTTGGAGAGGGGCTACGAGTAATTCTAGACATTATATCAAAAAAAATACTAAGAATCATGATACTACATTCATATGAAAATTCAAGATTTAGTACTTCATTTCGGAAGCCTCCATGCATTAACTCAAAGTAGCATTACTTTGAACTTCAAACAGATTTGAAATGTAAAACTCTTTTGATATTTTCAATTTAATGGGAAAAAAAAAAAAAGAAGAAGCAAAGGGTCATTTAGTGTTTTCTTGTATATATGTTCAAATTCTGTTTACATGCAAATTAAGCAAAAAAGATGTTGGGTTTTTTTCCCGTACAGGTTTGGCAAAGGTTACAAAGCAAGATTTGAGAAGATAAGTCACGTTTTTAGGTCAAACAAAAGACAATTTGATGTTGGCATTGTATCAAAGCACTAAAGCGAAGCCTTTTGGCATTTGGGCCACACTTGGGATAATGGCAATGGAACGAGTCAGGAGATGTTGCTAAATTCACTATGGTTCCATTGTTGGTGTGCTTTATTTCATCACTCACCTCGTTTTATTATGGATATATAATTTTGAAAGTCATTGTCATTTTCATGAATGTTGAATGCATCCACTTTGCTTCAATTTAATTTTTACTATTTATCTTTAATATTTTCAATCTTTTGAAAGTCAACTAAATATTTCAACATAAAACATATAGATTTTTTATAATATATTATTATATTTTTACTCATTTAATAGTCTATATATAAGAATAAAATGATATTTTCAGTATAGTGAAACAGGATGAGCTAGGACAAGCAATTACCATAATCACTTCATTAAAAGTGGATTGATTCAAAATTTATCACGTGGATTTTGTCATTCCTAGTATGACCGTATAAATTAAGTTAAGAAAAGATAAAAATAAAAAACAAAAAGCTAAAGCTTAGCTATTCATTTTCCCTTTAAAACCAATCACTGTTTTAAATAAAATAAAAAAGTTTTTATCACCATTTTAGGGTTTGCCTTAGCTTAATGGCAATAGCCTTTAATATATATATAACACTAAACTCTAATGTGTTGTCAAGGCAGTTTAGAGAATCATTTCACAACGACCAGTCTAGGGTTTACTATTGAGAAATTAAATAAGAACAAATCAGAAATACCCATTCTCAAGTAAGAAGCTATGCTATAAATATGTAATTTAGGGTTAGGGCTATGGCCAATACATGAGACTAAAAGGTTCTCCTTCTCTTAGTATAGTATTCTGAAATTTCTCTATCTTTTTTTACTTCCCTTGTTATGACCTTTTTATGCGTTTTTCTTTTTGTGTTTGATCATTGATCGAAATTTGATTATTGGATTTCAGTACGATTTGGGAATCGATCGACAAAAATGAGGAAGCGACAAGTGGTACTGAGAAGGGAGGAGCCACCAAGAAGCAGCAGCACCAATTCATCGTTGACAAGTAGAAGTGTGAGATATGCAGAGTGCCAAAAGAATCATGCCGCCGGGGTCGGAGGTTATGCTGTTGATGGGTGCCGGGAATTCATGGCCAGCGGTGAAGAAGGAACAACTGCAGCCCTTACTTGTGCTGCTTGCGGCTGCCATAGGAATTTCCATAGAAGGGAAGTTGAAACTGAGGTAGCTTGTGACTGTTCATCACCTCCTCCTTCCAATGGAGCATAATATATATGTAGCTTTATTAAATAAAATCAGTTCTCATGCTTGTATAAATGGAAGGCTTTAATCATGTAATCTGCCTATATATTTGCATTCTGCTTTTATATATATATATATATGTTTCTTGAAAGAATGGGTTTCTTTCATAGCTTTTTTTTCTATCATATTAAGAGATCAAAAGTATTTGTATTTATGTTTGTTTTATGAAGACATTAATGGGTGTTTTCTTCCATGATTGATGATCAATGGTTGACCTTTGCTTGAAAAATTTAGATTATATTTTAGTGGATCATAAATTAGCTCAATACTTAGATAATGATTTTGGCTAACTACAATAAGAGTTTTCATGATCTGCTTATGAAAAATTCACTACTTTTAAAGTGATTGTAGTTTTATTTTGGAAATTCATGATTCTTAATTAGAAATTAATGGTAAAAGTATCATAGAAATCCTATATTAAGAGTCGATTGCATTTTCTTCTCTCTACTCAAAAAAGACAAACTAATCCCTATTCATTAAAATAAAGAGAAAATTTGTCCTTCCTGTTAAAAATTTTATCCATTTAAACGATTAAAAACTGGCGAGGTTGTTGGAATAACTAGACAGTGACATGTGACGTGTCACGTGCACCCCATGCTGTTGTATAGGGACCAATTTTTAACAACAAAAATGGATGAAATTTTTAACAGAATGATCGATTTGCTCTTTAATCTAATGTACGGGGACTTATTTGTCCATTTTTTAAAGTAGAAAGATAAAATACAATCTGACTCCTAATACGAGAACCCCTTTTACCAGAATTAATAACAGAATGATTAATTAACCTATGGTAACAAATTGATAGGATTGAAATTAACTTGTTTTTCAGCTGTAAATTTGCTTTTAATCTTAGCAAATTAAGTGATTTAAATTCCAAATTTTCTTGTTTTATTTATCTAATTTCTGTATAGATATATTGATGGGGTTTTTACACCAAACAATTCAGCAACATTATCTTGTGAAGCTGAGGGAAAATAAAATCCATGGGATATTATTTCATAGATGTGGAAGTCTAATCTTGTATGATAATTAGATTACTTTGTAATTAAGTTGAAAGGCCCACATATCTAATCACTAATGGAATATTTCCTAATGTGGTCTAATCTGCTGGTTGTTAATGATGGGAAAGTATGTGCTACTTAAAAGGCAATTATAAAGCTTAATCTAACTTGGGTTTGAACTAAAAGGTTGTTTGAGTTAAAATTTTCTAACTTAAAACTGAAATACTCAACGCTTTTCTTGTACAAATCCCACTATGTTTGAAAACAAAAATTGTAATGAAATTTCCTTACAAATTGTATTCTCTATTGTGGTGAAAAATTATAATAAAACTGTAAGCAACATTGTTTTATAGTTTAATTCAATAAGCTTATACCATTCCTCTTTTAATTATGAAATTTGAATCTTAACATTCCATGACTTCATTTGCATACAACAATACCCTACAAGATATATATTAATACAAGACAAAGTATCATGGACGTCCCAGATTGTATTTTGGATAAATTAGTCTATGTACGTCAGATTACTGGTCTTTTTGTTAAAAATTTCATCTATTTTTATTGTTAAAAACTGGCATGACTGGCAGAATAACAAGATAGTTATACATAACATGCCACATGTACCTCGTTCTGATGTATAGTGACCAGTTTTTATCGGTAGAAATGAATGAATTTTTTATCAGAATATCTAACATACAAGAACTAATTTGCCCTTGTGTTAGGAGTTGGATTGCATTTTGTCCCTTCTTCTAAACATGGGCAAATTAGTCCATGTACATTAGATCAAAGAGGAAATTAATCCTTCTGTTAAAAATTACATCCATTTCTATCGTTAAAAATTTCTTCCACGTGCAACTAATTGGTTATTCTATCAGCCAAACCATTATTTACCATAGTTGAAGTAGGTCAAGAATGTTAAAAATATATTTCCAAACACTTCATTATTCATAAAGGGAAATGTAGTTAGAGCTTGATACTATCAAAAGGTTAGATATTCAGCATGCGAGGGTGAGTTAGCAGATATTTTTTCATTTATGAAGTTAGGCATTGAGTATAGAGGGAACAATCCTTCGGGTATACGTAGAATTCAGTCGGGTAGATGTCCATTGTGGAAAATATCCCAATCTATGCATACTTTCATATTTTATATATATACATACATATACACACATAAAGGCAATTTAGGTTATCAATTAGTTATCCTTTTTTCTAGGAATGGAAAACTTTTGCTTTAAGACCTTACCTTGTATTTTTCTTCATTTTTTGCTGGTGATTGCTACTTGTCCCACAACTATTTTAAGTTCAACAAGATATTTACGTTCTCATATTTGAGAGATTTTATAATAAAGTTAATTCTTTTTGTTTAATATCTATTGATTTTATATTGGATGTTTAGCATGGTGACATGTTCTTGCATGAAATGCTTGCCTATAGTGTCTTCCAACTTTGTCATCGGGTATGTGTAGATAAAATAAAATAGTTCGGGTCCAAATAAATGCATTCGACCTTTTAAGTCCATTTTCACAGAAAAAGTGTCATGAAAATTTTCTATATTAGGAGTCAAACTGTATTTTGACTCTTTACTCAAAAAATAGATAAATTGTTAGTGCTTTTACGGTAGATCAAAGAATCTGTAAAAATATTTTATCCATTTCTATTATTAAAAACTAATCCTTTTACATTAGCCTAAGGTACACATGGTACACCGCATGTCACTGTCTGATTATTCCATCAGCCACGATAAATTTTAACAGTACAAATGAATAGTTTTTTTTAATATAAATGACCAATTTTCTCTTTAATTTAATGCTCAGGGATCAATGAATTTTTTAAGTTAAATAGATAAAATGTAATCTAACTTCTAGTACAAAAACCTTCACAATACTTTTATCCATTTTTGCCTAGTATTTGAAGGGGTGTCCTAAGACCCATAAAATTATTTGTTGATTGGACTTGTTTAAATTTTTGGTTGGCAAGTGATTTGGGCATGTTCATTACAAAAAGCCCATTTTATGGATTTGGATGTTTGGGCTTATTGACCATTTAACCATTATTTTTTGTTTATATTTTATTACAAATATATTTTATATTACTAAATTACAAAATTATAAAATTATAAAAAATATAAGAATCTATAATTTATAATATATATAAAAGCAAAAAACTTTTGAACCAAAGAGAATATCCTTTTCTTTCATCATATTACTAAATTGACATTTAAAAATAATTATAATATTTAATTTAGAATTACTAGTTAAAAAGTTTACTTAAAATAAAATTTATGATAATTATACATTTAAAAATAATTATAATTTTATAAAAAATGTGATAATTATATATTTAAAAATAATATAATATAATTTACAATTATTAATTTTAAAATTTTTTATATAAACAAAGTTTTGCTAATTTTAAAATAATTAATTAATAGAACTCTAAGAAAATTTGTGATAATTATAATTGTAATTTTATTTACAATTATTAGTTAAAAATAATTTTGATATTATTATAAAAATGACTTCATTGTTTTTTAAAAAAGTAGTGTTAATTTTATTAATGTAAAATAGAATTATTAATTAAATAGAACTCTAAGCATCTTAATTATCACTTAATTAGTATTAGTATTATATACCAATTAAAATTTAACTTTAACTTTCTAAATAACATTCAACATCTAAGAAAAATTACTCGTAGAAAAAGAAAGAAAAGGAGATTGTTAACAATAATAAGTTAGAATTATATAAAAAGGATGGAGCATTAAAACCATGGTTCTTTGAAGAGGCAATAGCGAAACATATTCGAACAACAATGGTACAGAGAGAGAGAGAAATTATTTCAATTGATGATGAGATAATATAATATTATATTTTTTTAATTGTTGTAAGTTGTTTACACTATATGAAGCAAGTAATCTTAAATCCGCTTTTATTTGTTTATGATTTGTTTGGTGCAAATGAGAAACATTTTGTGGATTTGTTTTGAAAATAAATTTAAATTTAAACAATTATTTTTAATCATTATTATTAAATTTGACCATTAATTTAGTGCAAATATTGTTTGTATTTACTTTCTTATATAGTTTCAAATTTGTATATTTGTAATCTCCCCACTTGACCTAGCGTTAAGGCTAAAATCAGGAGATTACATTGGCCACTGAAATGACCCACTAAGATTATAGATGTTATGAAACAGTCATTTTAAAATTTTTGTTTATTTTTGAAGAAAAACTTAGCGTGTTATCTTCTTTTTACTAAAAGTTACAATTTTATTTCCAAAACGATTTATTTTAGGGTTTCCTTAGCAAATGTTGATTTCTAGTTTTATGTACTTTATTTCAAAAACTGTTCACTCAATAATGCATCGGAAAAGTGATGTTGAACATAGTTATTAATGAAAACCAGATTTCATGCAAATTTAAAACAAGTTCAAATTTCAATAATGCTAAAATCAAAGTAAAAGTCATACATGCCAAATAAACCCTAAAACATATGATCCTATTTTACCTCATGGTAACCATTATATTTTCTTTCATGAAAAAATCAATTACTAATAAATAGTTATTAAATAATTTGTCTTAAACAAACAACCCGCGGTCAAGATACTTTTCCATCAACCATGCAATATCAATGAGATGATACCATTTACTTTTAATTAGGCTATGAATTTTGTTTTTTTTTTAAAGTAAAGTTACACCATAAGTCGTATATCCAACATACCAACTTTTGCCTCTATTATCAATTGAGCTCAGATTTTCAACATATTAAAGTATATGAGTTACATACGCATAGTCAGATACTCACTCAAGATTGAGGTAAATCACACTATGAACGCCACAATTGAATAAACCTATAAACGGATCTAGGATAAATTCAATTTGGGTCCTATTAGATGTATTGTTAGTCCAAACAATCACACTTATATCTCTATCTTCTAAGAGTCATCCGTCTCAGTACCCAAGACAATATAGCCTCTGAATAACAAAAATTGTGAATAATGAAACTAAAATATTTTTAATGAAAAAAAAAACACAATCAGAGCTGAGCCTTCCGGATGTCGTGTCTGCGTCCTAACTTGGTGGGTTATCTGTAAAGATGAAAATTAAAGGGGGTGAGCTTAAGAAGCTCAGTGTGCGTTCATTCATAAGAAAATCAATGTGAAACAATAAGCATAGCATACAAAATAACAAATCTTAGAATAATCAAATTCGTATAGCAATTCACAATTCATAGTATTAGTTTTTCATATTAACACATCACTATAATATTTTAGAATTTATAGTTTTGTATGCACATGCTTATGAATGGTAATGCAATTTCAGTTTATCAGAAAAGCTCTTACCCAACTCCGCTATACACCACACTATAAGCTCCCCCAGAACTCATCCAACCTTATACACCGGGTTGTGGATAAATGACCATTGATTCGTAGATAAACTACCACTTTGTTTGTAAAAATTTTGGGTAAACCAATAGCATTTTTAGATAAAAACATTTGCAGATAAATTGCCACTTAGTTCATGGACGAACCACATATTTGCAAATAAAAACTGCCACTGGGTTTGTGGACAAGCCACCATTATTTGCAAATTATTAAACTACCACTCTTCCATTGTACATATCGCCCCACCCCATGCAATGCAATATGACATGCTTTGTAATAGAACAATTCAACACTAGCAGTACTCATGCTTAACATGTATTTAATTCAACACTAGCAATAACCATGCTTAACATGTATTCAATTCAATACTAGCAATAGGCATGTTTTATCATGTACTTAGTAGGGTTGAGTCGTTATTAAAAACTGCACCTAATTGAGCTCTCGATCCTCTAAAAAAAATCAATTGGCTCCTTCCGTTAACAGAAACCAATATTGATCGGTTTGATTATTAACGGTTGATGATTTGGTAGACAGAATTGACCAGAACACTCCACCTAGTCGTACAAAAGGTATGATGCCGATTTGGAAAAAAAAATCTATTTACACATTGGAAGGTCGATTATTAAAGCAACATTTTCTAATGTAATAGTCACATCCTCGAAAGGAAACATTTTTGGCCTCCATCTTTTCAACAAGGACGCAACCAACTTCGGAATGATATTGAAATTTGCTATCGATGATGTAACATCCCTTATCCAACCCCACGATTGGCATGGATAAGTGATGTCATATTGACACTTTAATCATTTTACACAATTTCTTTCTTTAAAACATCATTTTCCCACTCGTTATAAACCCTTTTAATCAATTTTTAACATTTACAAAGCTTTGAATACATTTTTGGAATCATTTTGAATCATTATCGGGTTATTTGGATATGTCTAATACAAAAACGAGGTTTTGAGAGCAAAAAACTATTAGGATCTATTGCCCTTAGTATAGTTACTTTTGTCATATATTCTGTTAATTTTTCGAATAGATTGGTTTAATAAAATTTCATCATTCATATTATTATCTTTTGTATTTGTCCTCAATGGTTTTTGCACACAAATCAAAATGTAGAAGAAAATATTGGTTCATTGATTATCTAACGTTTAACTAACATTAAGTTACATCATGCGATTTAATCATGATGCGAGAATACAACTTATATTAATTGGTAATCTAAATCAACCGTAGTTTGAAGAATCAAAATTGGGAAAATTGATTCAAGAGACTAATATGTTATCTATCAAGCCCAACTGGGGAGATATATTGTTTTAGGTGCCGAAACAGATGACTCTTAGAAGATAGAGACATAAGTGTGATTGTTTGGACTAAGAATACATCTAATAAGACCCAAATTAAATTTATCCTAGATCCGTTTATGGGTTTATTCAATTGTGATGTTCATAGTGTGATTTACCTCAATCTTGAGTGAGTAACTGACTATGCGTATGTAACTCATATACTTTAATATGTTGAAAATCTGAGCTCAATTGATAATAGAGTCAAAAGTTGGTATGTTGGATATACGACTTATGGTGTAACTTTACTTTAAAAAACAAAAAAGAAAAATTCATAGCCTAATAAAATGTAAATGGTATCATCTCATTGACATTGCATGGTTGATGGAAAAGTAACGTGACCGCGGGTTGTTTGTTTAAGACAAATTATTTAATAATTATTTATTAGTAATTGATTTTTTCATGAAAGAAAATGTAATGGTTACCATAAGGTAAAATAGGATCATATTGGGTGAATGGATTTAACCCAAAAATATTAAGGATATTCTATGTGGGTAGCACACTTATGACACAATCATTAGACAGACAAAAAATAAGTTGCTTTCATAATTGTATATAGTAATGGAGAGTTTAGTCATGGTACTTTTAGTGGATTGACTTCATGACTAAATAATATTATTGTTAATAGACAAAGAGTCGGAACTTAATTACAAATTGTTTAAGAGCTAATTATATATATCCAACCAGTCCCTCCACTAACTCAACACAATCCTTTACAAATTGCATTTGAACCAATATGATGAATGAATGAAAACGACGAATAGAGAAATAGATTGTATGTATCACTATTCGTAGCAAATGCATTTTCTGACATAAGACTAGAGATGACTTAGTGATTAATTTAATTTCTTTGAATTATTATTTAATTGATTATAATTAAATAATTGAAGTTAAAAGTGAAAATTAAATTAATTAGTCGTTGTAGTTTTACGAATAAGATAATTAGATTTATTTACTTATAGATTTTGGTATAATAAAGTTGTCATAACTTTAATGGAATTAAAATTGGGTTGAGAAGATAATTAAATTGCATAGATTATTTAAATTTATTAAATAAATAATATTTTAGAATAAAAATTTTGTTATCCTGTTGGATAAACTATATAAGTTGGTTTGAATACCAGATAACATGTATAATTGTACATAATACACAAAAAGGTTCCAATATGCTCATTAAACATGTGATGGGCAGCACCTAGGGTTCCGAGAGTGGGGGTATCACTGCTCACCTTGTGTAATCCCAGTGGGGCACAATGTTTTCTATTAAAATATTGTTATTATTTTGTCTCCTCTTATTCAAGTAAAACTTTTGTGGTTTTTCCATAGGGATTATGGGCTAAGCCAAATACACACCACTTTAAGAGTAGTTACTCTGTTGGATTATAGTGAGATTTATTTCAAAGTAAATTTTACTTTTTAGCAGTACTCAAGTTAGGCTTCTAGCCTATAGAGAGATTTAAGTTTCTCCACATGAAAACTAAGAGTTTTCATTGTGTGTTCGATTCGTGTAATTAGAGCCCACTCTCTAAGCAAACCAAAAGTTTGAGAATAGCGGAGAAAATCATGCTAGTTGAAAGCCGAGAAACAACCAGCACCTCTTACCCGAAAACACACAAGGACTAAGTTGGTAAAATTTATTACTACAAATAACACAAAAGTTCGGTTGTAACACACTTCATCGTCCTAGTTTACTAGAGATCACATGAAACAAAATTCTTAAAAATCCTTAAAATTTCGAACCTTAAATCATTTTTATAAAATCATAAAATTAAGTTTAAAACAATATTGGAGGTTTAGAAACATATTAAAATAATTTAGAATCATTTTGTAGGCAATTAAAAGTGTCTGAAACCCAAAACGAGTTTCAACTTATTTAGAATTCTCAAAACAATGTTGTGGCCCAAGTTGAAGACTTAAGTATCGATACATAGAATCTATGTATGAGTTCTATATGCATTTAATATTGACTTGCCTTACATTTTGGTAGTTTGATCTTGGATCCGTAATCTTGCTCCGTGATTAATAGTCTTTAACCTTAATTACTAAATGGAGGCTCATTTTGAGTTCAATTATGTGCATTTAACACTTATAATATCTATTTTTATTATATGTAGGCTCATGGGAGTAGGCCAAATAAATTTCCGGGTGGAATCTCTAAAATTGAACTCTACTTCTATGAGTATGAGGGTGTACTCTACATGTACTATAAAGGATTGTTTCCTAACACACATGAAAAAAATGAATACGGTGATTTGATAACATCTTGAGCTCACACTCATGCATTGCCAAAAATTCATACCTACTTAATAATAAATAATATTAAAATTTATATTATTGAACTTAAAATATATGATAACATACATATTTTGAATAAAAGAAACATGTAGCGTTCTTTCATTTACGTTCAAAGAAATCCCATTTTTTTTTTCATGTTTTCTCATCATTTTCTGATGTAACACCTGACCTTTCCGCTCTTTGATTTGCCATTCACCCTTTTTCTTCTGTTCTCTGTTCTCGAATCCCAATTTCCTCCGTTAGTGTCTATTCCCACTACTTCAATATATATAAAAAAAAAAGCTATTTTATTTTTCTAAAAACAATTAAACTTTTTCTTCTTCTTTTTTTTGGCCTTTTTGGTCATTCCCATTTCCCAAATCATCTTCTTGATTGTTAAAATAAGTACCCTTTTTTCAGTTCTTTATGATTTATTTTGTTTCATAGTTTCTAGAACTAGGAAATGGCTTCCATTGGCGGTTCTTCCACTATCATCATTGAAGGAAAAAGTAGACATGTTTTCACTTCCTCAACTTTGAGTCCAACAAAGATTGAAAATTTGGCTGTTTTTAGTGGTTCAACTAGTGGGGTTTCTTTGTTTTGTAATAGAGGGCAGCTTTGGAGGCTTAAGCCTGTGAGAATTGCTGGTGATGACCCAGAGGGTTCACTTCAGTTTACAATTAAGAAGAGCAAGAAGGTACTTGCCTTGCAAAGTGACTTTTCTTAAATTTTGTGTTTTTCATTGTAAATGTTGCCATTGGATTGAAATGGGTTTTTAATGTA
The DNA here is from genome assembly GCF_025698545.1 of Gossypium raimondii. Taxonomy (NCBI): domain Eukaryota; kingdom Viridiplantae; phylum Streptophyta; class Magnoliopsida; order Malvales; family Malvaceae; genus Gossypium; species Gossypium raimondii. Next base: position 4,260,358 of record NC_068571.1, on the reverse strand, counting down.
TAATTGTTTTATTTTGTAGGCTGTGATTGTTTATTTACCTTGAATGTGAACTTTGTAAGTGGTATAGTGTGCAACAAACAAAGATTAAAATGAAATTGGGTAAAGGAATTGTGACCCTTTCTGGAATAGGAACTTTTAGACTTTACACCTAACTTGCAATGACACTCCATTGAATCATCATGTAAATTTAGCCAGTATTCTTTGTAGCTTTCAATGGGTATATAAGAACATTGCTGCCTTTATAGTTCAAGAGAGAGGGGAGACGATTCCATTGGAATCACAATGCTGATGAAGTCCCTTGTGGACTAGTTTCTAGCCATCTGAAATATTAAATAGTCGAATATTATCTTTCAAGAGCTATAAACGAGTTTTCCTGCTGTATCCTTTCGCGAGAATTGAAATCAAAATGGTGCTATTTATCTTCTTTATCCATGGCAGATTGCAGAAAGAAGGAAATTGGTTTCATCCATAAAAAGTAATATTACTGACTTAGATGAAGATGAAGCTTTTCATGAGCAGAGGGATAAGTCACTTCCTGATGTGGAGCTCACTTCAAGCAGCTCTATTAGTACAGTTGAAGACAAAAATGGGAGCATTCTTTCAAGCAGTCATGTTACTTCAACTGTGAAGGACGTATCGGAGATACGACCTTCAGATGAAGTTGATGATGAACCTGAAGTACATTTGACTTCAGAAAAGGCCTCCTCAGATTTAGGTTCTACCAAACTGCTGAAAACCACTGATTTGAAAGCTTTTAAGTCTGACGTGCTTCCTTCTTTTCCCTCAAGTTCCTCTGATGCTGTCCTACTTACATCTATTGAGAATGAAAATTCGACCAAAGCAAGCCTAGAAATGGTTGGTGAGTTACATGATCCTGCGGTTGAAAGTACAAAACCCCCACCACTAGCCGGTGCAAACGTCATGAACATTATATTAGTAGCTATAGAATGTGCCCCATGGTCTAAAACAGGTAGTATACCAGTTATAGATAAATTTGAGATGATAGTCTCTCTTCTCTTTTTGTGATAGATAGATGATATATAACTTGGAGGCTGCTGTAATCTTATTATAGGTGGGCTTGGAGATGTTGCCGGCTCTTTACCAAAGGCTTTGGCTAGAAGGGGACACAGGGTTATGGTATTTCTTTTTCCACTTTCTATGTTAAATCAAATACTTCGCACTGCAATACATATGTAAACTCTATCCACGGGAGGTCTCACCAACTTAAGCAAATTTGTATCTTAGGCTTAGTTTAGCTAAACCTTTCTATTTTCTATTTTCTTTTTTGTCTATTTGATCCAGTGACCATTCTCTTTCGGTTTCATTACCTGCCAGTTCTTGAATAGTTTGACTTTACCAACCATGATCCTACAGATGCCTGTGGCTCTTTAGATGCTTTCATTAGTAAATTCCTTTCTTTTTACTTAGGTTGTGGCACCTCGATATGCTGAGTATGTTGAACCTCAAGATATAGGAGTTCGAAAGAAGTATAAGGTGGATGGTCAGGTACGACACAAGCTGTTGTAAATAACATAGCATTTGATTGTTAAACAAAACAGGCTATTGCACTGCATGATCTTTGATGATATGTTATTTGTAGGATATGGAAGTATCATATTTCCACGCCTATATTGATGGTGTGGATTTCATATTCATGGATACTCCTATGTTTCGCCATATGCAGTATAACATTTATGCAGGAAAACGGCAGGTAGGATATGCTTTCTTGTAGTTTGTTAATGATTGGTTAGTAATTCAAATAAGTTGTAATTACACGTCTTAATTTATTTTAATTTCAGAATAATATTCTATGTTCAAAATGTGCCAAATGCATTATAAACCTGAGAGAAGGAAAAGATGGAAATTTGCTATCAAGTTAATATTAATGTTAATCTAAGGGTGATTATAAGTACTATAAATTTTTTCCTTAGAAGTCTATATAACTTCTTTAAGATCTTCCATTAGTGTGATCGGATGTTGGCAGTGCTAGAAGCGTGTAATATTTGCTATGCATTAGTTTGAAACAGTGTCTTTTGCAATCTCTATTTTGTATTAGAACAGAAGTAACCTTACCAATTAGGAGATGCAATAAACTTGATGGCTTTTCTTCGCTCACCATATTCAGCATTTTGAATGTTGCATGATTTTGGTCTCATTGTACAGGATATTTTGAAGCGCATGGTATTGTTTTGCAAGGCAGCTGTTGAGGTACATATTTTAAAATTACCTTGAATTATGCAGAAATACTGTAATCTGGTAGGATAGACATGATAGGGAAAACCGATGGATTATTGCTGATGTTTGAGTTGAAAAGTAAGTTACACAGTCACACTCATTGCGGAGTTTAAATAAAATGACTAGTTACAAAAGGGGCATTGTTGATTGTGTGAGGTTTCAAATAGCCTCTAACTTATTCTCACTAAGATAAATCATGGAAAAAGGAAATCTACTTAGATAAATCGTGGTGGATGTAACATGGAGTTCACTATGATTTATCAGCATGTTTCCAACACAGCTTCTAGAAACAACTGCCAAAGTTTATTGTTCTGCTTTGCACCTGATTATGCTACATCTTTACATCCTATGCTAGAACACACTTATATTATTCTTCGGGAACTTAAAGTTTTTCTCAAGTCCATTTTCTTATTTTCTGGCACAGCCTCATTTTTTGTTGAATATAATTGATTGATTAGATTATAGTGTCATATGGTGAAGAAGTCGGTTTTTTTTAGGTTCCTTGGTATGTTCCATGTGGAGGTGTCTGCTATGGAGATGGAAATCTGGTTTTCATTGCTAATGATTGGCATACCGCCTTGTTGCCAGTCTACTTGAAGGCTAATTATCGAGACAATGGTTTGATGTCCTTCACTAGATCCATTCTCGTTGTCCATAATATTGCTCACCAGGTTTGCCCTATGCTAATTCACTTGATTTGATCATTTTATAGGAAAAAGGGATCAGGTCATTTATATTTTTGCTTTGTTCTTAATAAAAATTAAGAACTTATATCAGAGTGTATTCTCATTTTTTCCTCAATTCTTTGCTTGGTTCTTGTGCGCCAATAGAATTTTATACAAAATCATTTGTTATTTTGCATTGCATACTTAAATAAAAGTGAATGCATAGAGCATTCCACGGATCATGATAACTGTACATACCTTGTCTGCAATTCTCTCTTGAAATTTAATTTATATCGAGGACAACTATGGAAAAATATAATTTATTTGCTGCTCTGTTGCATCTAAGTGCATGACTTAATCTCCTGAAAGAGATTGGAGAATGAGAATTTGAAAGCATTTGCTATTATGACAAGTGCTTTTAGAGCTTAATTATCTGAATTTCTTTGTACGGATTCTAACAGATATTGTTTTCAGGGGCGGGGGCCCATGGAGGATTTTTGTTTTGTCGGTCTACCAGATCACTACAAGGACCTTTTCAAGTTATATGACCCTGTCGGAGGTGAGCACTTCAATATCTTTGCAGCAGGACTAAAGACAGCAGACAGAGTGGTCACAGTTAGCCATGGATATGCTTGGGAGATTAGAACTTTGGAAGGTGGTTGGGGTTTGCATGGGATCATAAATGAATGTGACTGGAAATTGCAAGGTATAGTGAACGGAATCGATATGGAGGACTGGAATCCACAACATGATGTTCACCTCAAATCAGATGGTTATACTAACTACTCCATCGAAACACTGCAGCCTGGCAAGGCTCAGTGCAAGGCAGCCTTGCAGAAGGAGCTCGGGCTACCTGTTCGTGAAGATGTCCCACTGATTGGTTTTATTGGGAGACTGGATCATCAAAAGGGTGTCGATATAATTGCTGAGGCAATTCCCTGGATGATGGACCAGGATGTGCAATTAGTCATGTTAGGCACTGGCAGACAGGACTTGGAAGAGCTGCTTAGGCAGTTTGAAGGCCAACATCATGACAAAGTCCGGGGGTGGGTAGGGTTTTCTGTAGAGACAGCTCATCGTATAACAGCTGGGGCGGATATTTTACTCATGCCATCAAGATTTGAACCCTGTGGACTGAACCAACTGTATGCTATGTGCTATGGAACAATTCCAGTTGTTCATGCTGTCGGTGGGTTGAGGGACACAGTGCAGCCTTTCAATCCATTTGCAGAGTCGGGGTTTGGTTGGACATTCGACAGCGCTGATGCAAGTAAGTTGATACATGCGTTAGGGAACTGCTTGTTGACATATCGTGAGTACAAAGAGAGTTGGGACGGACTTCGAAGACGGGGTATGATGCAAGACCTCAGTTGGGACAATGCTGCTCAGAAATATGAGGAGGTCCTTGTTGCTGCCAAATACCAATGGTGAGCCATCTTTGACTTAAACATTCTATCGATTTCTGAGTTGGTTGACATGGTGGAAATCCCGACGGAATTGATAGCCAAGTAGGTGAGTTGGCAGAAATCCTGGTACGAAGTAGTTGCAGCGATGAGCTTGTTCCTGAAAATGCTGCAAGTGTAGATAAATAAATTTGGACTTTCTTTCAGTTTTCTGTTCAAAGGTTAGTAGAAAGCTTACTATTACCATTGTTAATATGAGGTGAGCTTGTTGGCTTTTTAATCTTCCAAATAAATTTCTACTGTATTAGTCTTTTATTGCTTGAAAAAAGCTTCTAAAAGTTTGAACATATCTATGTTTGACATTTACACTTAGCCTTGAGTGGTATTAGTCAAATAGCTATTGAAGAAAGGCAAAAGAATCCATTTTCTTTTGCACATCATTGTCAAATGCCGATGCAGGCCCCCAAGCGATCTCTCATAATAATTGTTCATTTAAAAGAGGTCACAGTAAGATTTATTTTTAAAAAATTAAGGAAATTTAGAGGTAGTAATAAATCTTAAAATTATATATGAACTTTGTTTCACAATATGTCATGTTATATTTGAATTTTGATTTTGATTTTGTGCAATTTTATATGTGATATTTTAATTTGATTTAATTTTTGTAAATTGCAAATTTAATTATTGATATAAAATGTACTAAAAAGAAATATTGATGTAGCACTATTTTTTAAGTTTATATATTATATACACAAATAATCTCCATTAATTTGAACAACGGGCTAAGTGAGGGAAAAAACTAACACCAAAACAGCAATTACTGGGTATTTGCATAATCAAGTGTATTTGAATAGTTACCTTAAGCTTCAACAGTCTAATACTTCAAAAATTTCAAACTTCAAAGATCACCGTAATCAATTCAAAAGAAATGCTTTAAGACATAAATAAATGAAAGAAAGGTGTTATGGAGGAAAATTCAATTAGTTAAAACCGTTATTGTTGCGCCGTGTTTTGGCTGAAAACAATTAACAAAACGATGTATTTTTAGTCAGTCCTCTATGTCAAGTTAAATAGTGAGTTTTAGGGTATTGTTAGTTAATGAAATGATGCGTTAGAGAGGAGGTTACAACTGTCGAATAACAACTTACATAGCCTATAATTGTTGTTTTGTTTCCATTTTAAGCAGAAGGAGAATGTATGGAACGTTTATGCATTTTCAGTGAATGAATTCTATTTCTTCTTCATCTCTCTCTCTTTTATTTTTTGCTTTCTTCTTTTCTAAATCTATTGTAATAAATGTATCAGAGCCTATCGATCCTCTATGACCGGTGAAGGAGTGACAACTAGATAGGTCATTTTTAACAGGAAGTTGCTCAGCTCCGAATTGAGTTATCTCAGTGGGACACTAAGCTTGACAACCATTTAAAAGAACTCCAAGATGATTTCTACGGTGAGATCAAATCTGAGTTATAAAACTTGTTTGAACAATACTTGGGTCATCCACCCTTTGTTACTGTTGTTGGGTCTTCTCAAGACAAAGGGAAGGGAATTTTAGGTGGCCTTCCATTTGATTTTTCCCTAAAAGACACCATGATTGTTTCTCCCATAATGGATCTAGGATGTACGGGAACACCTTCACGTGTGAGCAACACAGAAGGACCTCTATACTCTTATTTACAGTGTCCAAAGTTTGATGGCACTGATTTCCAGGGATGGTGATCCAAACTGGAGCAAATTTTGAAGCTGAGAGTGTTGTCGATAGTGCCAAGGTAAGGATAGTGATGATGCACTTGGAAGGAAAGACATTCGATTGGCATCATTTTTACTCTCAGAAGTAAAAAGGGATTTGTCAAGTGTGAAATGATATGCGATTTGTGCAAGTATACACGGCGAATCAAGTAATAAAGTGATGAGAGAGTATTGTTCCCACGAGGATCGGATTGAGACACAAAAGTGACCAAGTTATTATAATAAAATACGATTAATGCTATGGTAAAGCTATGGTAAGTATGCAATGGCAATTAAAAGGAATAATGATGTATGCAATATATAGAATTAATGAATACTTGGAAATGTTATGGCAAAACAAGAATAGAAATGTAATGGCAATTGTGAGAATTACTACATGAATATTACGTAAATAAACAAATAAATAACTAAGAATTATATGAAAAAGATACGATGACAAAGAATAAATGATATATGATGTTGATTTGGAAGGTCGGGATTACTAAAAATCTACCATTACTGTCAATAATGTCTTGGCAAAATCATACTCAGTTTACTGCTCAGAAAAGTTCTAAAATGGTTTGCTTCTTTCGAGAGCAAAAACCTCAAGTTACCTTGCCCGTGTCTATAGGCCTTTAATACGGTACCCAGCACTGTTTTCCTTCTGTATGAATGTTGCTCTATGTCTAGAGTATACTGCAAGTATCTATTGAGTACTTGCTCATATCATTAAATTTCGGTCCAACTAATCCAATCTTTTCAAAATTAGATTTAGTTTATGGGCATGTTGAATAGTCATCTATGTCTAGGGATTGCACGCATACAATTAAAAATAAAAACAATTGAATGAAATAGTAAATTGATTCGGATCTATGCTTCAACCATTAAAGAAAATAAATGTTTCATAATGTAATCCCAATCCAATGAGATTTAGCTCGTGGGTTGGCACATAAAATTCAAAATGAAAATAACATCTAACACTATTTTCATCATTCAATTCACGGAAGAACAAAGTAAGAAATACGGAAGGCTTTGGGAAGACAACTTTCGCCTGTCCAGTTCATACTCCAGGAGCACAGTGTCTTGTGATGGCTGAGAGGGACTGCTTTCGTCTTTCTCTTTTCGTCTCTACTCAGTCGCTACCCTCTATTTTTGCCTAAGGATCTCTTCCTTTTGTTTGTCTTTTTGGGTTTTCTTCTTTGGCTTTTTATAGTTTTTTGTCCTAGGATAAATCCAACAACTCATGTTTATCTTCTTCTCTTTTTAAATTCTTTTTTTCAACAACCCAAGATTATCTTCTCCTTTTTTTTTTAATTCTTTTTTTAACAACCCAAGATTATCTTCTTTTTAAAGTCTTTTTTTTATAAGAAAAACCAACAGCCCAGGATTTTCTTCCCTCTTTTTTAGGCAGATTTTTCTGGTACAAGTATAGTTGGGCCGAAACTGGTATGCGTTGAGTGTTGACTCGATCTTTTTAGAATTGCCACAGCATTCGTGCTGACAAAATGTCTAACCTTTTACCCCGGTAAACCTTCACTCATAGTCACTAAATTATTTATATCTTGAGCTATGGAACTCCGAATCAAGATCCGCTACATTCCTATGAAACTAGACTCACATATCTTCTTACCATAAAATTTTTAGAATTTTTGGTTCAGCCAATAAGTACAGTTTATTCTTTAAATTTTCCCCTATTTCACTGTTTGACAGTTCTGACCCCTCTTCACTAAAAATTAATTATCTCTTTGTACAGAATTTGGATGATGTTTCCGTTTGTTTCTATTGAAAATAGACTCATTCAGAATTTTAGACATATAAATTTAAGCCTCTAATTTTTTTATTCAATTTTTTATGATTTTCCAAATTCAGAATAGGGGAACCCGAATTCATTCTGACATTGTCTTACAAAATTTATTATATCTCATGATTTACAATTTCATTACATACACCATTTCTTCTATGAGAAACTAGACCTAACAAGATTTAATTTCATATTGTTTTTTATCCTCTAATTTGATTTCCACAATTTATGGTGATTTTTCAAATTTAACCTACTGCTGCCGACCAAAACTGTTTTAGTGCAAGATGTTGATTACTAAATTTATAACTCCGTTATTCCCTTTCTCTATAATATTTCCCATCATTTTCACTTATTTCCCTTCACTAATATATAAATAATATAAGACTTGATTTAAGAAAAATCTACTATAACATCATTTCCATACTTTTTCAACAATAACAAACTTAAAAATATATTGAAATCTTGATGTTCTTACCTTATGCTATTGATTTCAATCTTTAACTTGATTTTCTCTCTCCTCCAGCTTCTATTTCTTGAATCTAACTTGACATTATAGCTTCCCATTGTCTCCTTATTATTTTTCTCTCTTGGAAGCTATGAAAATTCTTTTTATTTCTAGGTGAAAATAGTGAATTTTTGGTGAAAGGACCAAATTGTAAAGAAAACAAAACTTTCTTTCTTCTCTTCTCTTCTAACGTTGGTTGCATGGAAATATGATGATTTTTCATCATCATTCCTCCCTTTTATATTGATCATTTAATAATAAAATAATACTAAAATCTTAATAAAATATTAATTAAATAACATTTATCTAATTAATTAATTAAAATATCACAAACATCATCATTACCTTCTAGAATTCTCTCTCTATTTGACCATTTTTCCCTTCATAATCTTTTGAAATTCCATCATTGAGTTCTCACTTAATTTGGTAAAATTACAATTTAGTCCTCAAAATTCTTCATCTTTTCAATTTAGTCCTAATTTATCCATTTTCCTTAGTTTCTAAATTATTCCACCCTTAAATATTTACACTATTGGTCCTTCAAATTTTTGTATTTACACTTTAACCCCTCAAATTTTGAATATTTACTCTTGGGCAACAAAACTTTTCTCACTTTTGCAATTTAATCTTTTCTTGAATTAATATGTCATAATATACTTCCCAATGTTGACATAACTCAATATTACCCTTTTTATCACTTTATTTCCTTATTTTACTATATCAAGGATATTATCTTACTTTCTTACTGTAGTAATTTTCGGGGTATTACAGTGAGTCTCTCACAGTTGATGAGGTTTATGATTCTTTGACCTCGTATGATAAGATGAAGCATGTTGTGGTTAAAACTGACTCTCAAGGAGAGGGTCTCATTGTTCGTGAAAGATAAGATCGGAATGTTGATGATGATCGTGGAAGGACACAAGAATAGAATTCTCGCAGTAAATCTAAAGGTAGATCGAAGTCTTCAAACAGAGGTAAAACTTGTAATTTCTGCAAGAAGAAAGGGCATATTAAATCTGAGTGCTATAAGCTACAGAATAAGTTCAAAAGAGAGGCTGCGAATTAAAAGGGAAAACAACCAAAAAATTCTGGTGAAGCTAATGTTGTAGAAGACTAGAGTGATGGTGAACTTCTAGTCGCTTCTGTCAACAATTTTAAAGTGAGCAAGGAGTAGATCATTGATTCAAGCTGCACCTTATACATGAGTCCCTATCAGGATTAGTTTACAACTTACAAAATAGTGTCTGAAAGTGTTGTTTTGATGGAAAATAATGCTTCTTGTAAAATCACAGGTGTTGGAACAATTAAAGTTAAGATGTTTGATAGAGTTGTCAGAACACTTAGTGACGTATGACATGTTCCAGACTTGAAGAGAAATTTAATTTCGATGAGTACTCTCGATTTAAAAGGATACAAATACATAGTTAAAAGTGGGGTTTTGAAGATTTTCAAAGGTTATCTCGTTGTGATGAAAGGGCAGAGAAAGACTGCCAATTTATATATTCTGCAGGGTTCTATTGTTACTGGTGATGTAGCTGTCACTTTCTTTTCCTTGTTAGATGATGATATTTTTAAACTTTGGTATATGCACCTAGGGCATATGAGTGAGAATGACATAGCAGAATTGAGCAAAAGAGGACTTCTTAATGGGTAAGGAATTTGCAAACTGAAGTTCTGTGAACACTGTGTTTTTGGAAAGCAAAAGAGAGTTCGATTTACCAAAGGAATCCATAACACGAAGGGAACGTTGGAGTATATTCATTCTGATCTGTGTGGGTCATCCAAAGTGCCTTCGAGAGGTGGAGCTAATTACATGCTAACTTTTATTGATGATTTTTCCAGAAAAGTTTGGGCGTTTTTCCTAAAGTAGAAAAGGGATGTGTTTTCCCCATTTAAGTCTTGAAAAACTATGCTTGAAAAATAGACGGGAAAACAAATATAGTACCTCCACACAGACAATGGCTTAGAGTTCTGTTCTGATGAGTTTAATAAACTATGCAAGTTAGGAAGGATTGTGAGACATTTAACAGTTCGTCTTACTTCACAGCAAAACGGGGTTGCAGAACAAATGAACAGAATGATCATAGAGAAGGTTCGATGTATGTTGTCAAATGCCAACTTACCAAAGTTATTTTGGGCTGAAGCAGCCTCTACTTTTTGATCAACCGATCTCCACTCGTTGCCATTGAGAAAAGACTCCACACGAAGTATGGTTTGGTAATCCTGTTGACTATTCTGATTTAAAGATCTTTGGGTGTCCTGCATATGCTCATGTTGATAATGAAAAATTAGAACCAAGATCCATTAAATGTGTTTTTCTTGGCTATAAAGCTGGTATAAAAGGGTATAAGTTATGGTGTCCTGAAAATAGAAAAGTTGTGATTAGTAGAGATGTTGTTTTTGATGAAACGGCTATGCTACCTAACTTATCTCTTAAAGGTTCTTCCAATAAAAAAAATCAAAAGCAGGTGGAACATCAGATTAATCTAGAATTTACAACAGAGTCGACTCCTCAAGCCAGTACAAATATTCAGAATAGAGTTACTTCTTCACCACAATACTCTATCGCCAAAAACAGAACTAGAAAAGAAATTAAACCTCCAAAAAAGTATGTCGAGGCTGATCTAGTTACTTATACTTTAAATGTGGCTGAAGATATTGATGCAAACCAATAGCCTTCTAATTATTCTGAGGCTATTAGTTGTGAAGACTTAGAAAAGTGGATGTTTGCTATGTAAGAGAAGATGAAATCACTTCACAAAAACAAAACATGGGATCTTGTGAAACTTCCTAAAGGTAAAAAGGTTGTTCGTTGTAAATGGGTGTTTAAAAAGAAAGAGATGACTCTAAGGGTTGAAGAACCCAGATATAAAGCAAGGTTTGTTGCAAAGGGTTACAGTCAAATTCCAAGAGTGGACTTCACAGATGTGTTCTCTCCAGTTGTGAAGCATAGTTCGATTCGAGCTTTGCTTGGTATTATGGCCATGCATGATTTAGAGCTTAAGCAGTTAGATGTAAAAACTACATGTTTGCATGGAGAACTTGATGAAGATATTTACATACAACAACCAGAAGATTTTACAGTCTCAAAAAAAGAAGACTATGTTTGCTTGCTGAAAAAGTCTCTTTACGGTTTGAAACAATCACCAAGACAGTGGTACAAGAGGTTTGATTCCTTTATGACTTCTCATGATTTCAAAAGAAGTAGCTTTGACAGTTGTTTTACTTTAAGAAAAATGGTGATGGTTCTTTTGTGTATCTACTCCTTTATGTTAATGACATGTTGATAACATTGAAAGATAAAGGAGAGATAAGAAAGGTCAAAGCCCAACTAAGTGAAGAATTTGATATGAAAGATTTGAGACTAGCAAAGAAGATACTTGGTATGAAGATTCTCAGATATAGAAAAGCAAGTAAATTGTACCTAATTCAGAAAGGGTACATTTAGAAAGTTCTTTATAGGTTCAATATGCAGAGTGTTAAGCCTGTTAGTACTCCTTTAGTAGCCATTTCAAACTTTCATCAGCTTTGTCTCCACAATCAGATGATGAGATTGAGTACATGTCACATGTTCCATACTCTAGTGTAGTGAGATCTCTCATGTATGCTATGGTTTGTTCACGTCCAGATTCATCATATGCAGTCAGTGCAGTTAGCATAGATATGGCAAATCCCGGTAAAGAACATTGGAAAGCAGTTCAATGAATTTTAAAGTACTTACGAGGTACTATTGATGTTTGCTTACAGTTTGGAAGAACTAGAGATGGAATCATTGGGTATGTTGATGCTAATTTTCTTGGAGACCTTAATAGAAGAAGATCTCTTACAGGTTATGTATTTACAATTGGAGGTTGTGCAATCAGTTGGAAAGCCACTTTGCAAACTACAGTTGCTTTGTCTACCACTGAACCTGAGTACACGGCGATTACTGAGGCTTGTAAAGAAGCTATTTGGTTGAAGGGACTCTTTAGTAAACTCAATGAAGATCTTCAAATCAATACAGTATTTTGTGACAATCAGAGTGCCATCTTTCTTACAAAAGATCAAATGTTTCATGAGAGAACAAAACACATTGATGTTCGATATCATTTTGTTCGTGATATTATTGCTCGTGGTGATATTGTTGTGAGTAAAATTAGTACTCATGAAAATCCTATAGATATGATGAGTAAGTCACTTCTTATAACCAAGTTTGAGCATTTCTTAGACTTGGTTGGTGTTCATTGTTGAAGTTAAACCCTTAAGGGGTTTTATGGAAGAGGTGGAGAACTTGTTCGTTGAGAGTTCGCGATGAAGAACTTGTTCATTGAGAATTCGTGTCAAGGTGGAGATTGTTAGAATTAAGTGAGCTGAATCCTTATTTAAATAAAATACAGTGGTAAAATAAAATAAAAGTAAAATCCCTATAGAACTACACTTCTTTTATTTTATTTTAGAATAAGGTTTTTTAAACCTTATTAAACTCCATCTATTTGATATTGATTAGAATAAGGTGTTTCAATCTTACTACAATCCTATTAGAATATGGTTTTACAAGCCTATAAATAAACATAATCTACTCCTCTTGTAATTATTTCGACGACATAGTGAATTTTCTTCTCCTCTGCCCGTGGTTTTTTTTCCCGAAAGGGTTTCCATGTAAAATCTATGTGTTCTTTATTTTTATTTATCTTTTCTTTGCGATATATTATCATTACCGACATTCTATTTTTACATGTACATTTCGAACACTTTGGTAGTATTTTGAATTCTGACTTGTTGGCTTAGCAAGATTATAGGGACCCTTTCAAAGTTCTTAAGCAAAGAGGTCGAAGGACTGTGGGCAATTCGAAGCCAAGTAGTGTGAATCAAGAGGATTCCAATCGAAGCAAGTCAAAATTGGGACCAGTTAGAGCGGAGACTTCTTGCCAACGAAATGTACCAACGAGTATAATGGTTCAAATTAAGAGGTGACGAAAGCCAATGAGAAGGTTTCGAATGAAGGGACAACCCGATTGCAAGACTAGTCGAGAATGAGCCAAGTCGACAAGAGAGTTCCAAGGCGAATCAAGTCAGTGTCATTCTAAAGGCGCAACGAGGGTGTTGTAAGAATGGATAAGGGAGAATGTCACGAGCCAAAGTGCAAAGCTCGTGACCATCGCACCAAGTGCATCCCATTGAGGTTTATCAATTATATGGGGTTCATTTAGCCTACAAGAACTGGCCTGATTCAAAGAGTTGTTGGAGAAGCCTGTCAGATTGAAGCCTGGGTGGTCCAATGATGTAGATTTAGAAAGATAGGCTACCTTGGTAAATATGGGAACTAATCTTAGAAGATTTAGGTGAATCATATCTCATAAGATTATATTGGATTTGATTATGTAAATTGATTATGTAATCTTGTAAATCCCTAGATTTAAGGGATGGATTGATCTCGTCCGTCGATGTAACTTGATCTAGACCGTTGATTTTAGGAGAGCTCAATTATAAATAGAAAGCCTCCCCCTCACTTGTAAATCATCCATTGTATCTTGAATTATTAAAAGTAATAGAATTTTTTGAGAGCATTTATTCAAACACCTCTAGTGGATTATTTTCTGTGGCTTTCTGTTCTTTTGTTCTTTCTGTTCTTTTGTGCTTTCTTTTGGCTAGAATTGTTTCCACTATATAAATTGGTGTCTTGGAGGAATTCTAGTTGAATCCTCACTTTGTGGTGGTTAGGTTGACTTAAGCATATTTGATAGAAAGGATCGCCTAAGGCCGTACAGAACATGAGACTAAAGTTCTAGCCCCGTAACACTAGAACCTCCAATCTGCCAACACAACATCCATACTAAGCTCGAAACAGTAGCACGACTTGGCCATTAACCGGTGCCATCTTCTTTAGTTCAACTTCCAATTCCATAGGAGGATTAGGTGGCAATTCAAAGATTCATATTTTAACACCATCTTTAACCAAAGTGCTTGAATTCTTGACGCATTCCTTAGTCCTTTGCAATTAAGGTTCATGCATTTCCTACTTGTACGAAGAAGCATGATCCAAGTAGTTACTGTGGCAGAAGAGAAACCCAATCCAATAGATCCATATATCAACGGAGTTCTTATAATTTCCTCTTTAACCAAATAAAAGGTAGCTCCAATAAATTTAATCAATTTCAATTGCAAACAACAAGAATCTACAAACAACAATCACAACAATTAAATCCACGGTTTGAGCTCGAGCATTTAAGGCTGAAGTCTAGATCGACCTGTTTATAATATAATATATTATATTTATATATTATTTAATTTATAACACAAAAAAATTAAATCAATAATAATATATTATATTATAATGTAAATATTAAAAATGGTTAAAATGCTTATAATAAAATATTAATAAATGAAATATATATATAATTATTAAATATTAAATTAAAAATAATATAAATATTTTTTAAAAAACAAGTAGAGCTAAAATGGGTTAATGTTAGCCATTTATAAATATGAGCTAATTTTGACATGATTTAAAACCTTTCGAAGCTTGAACAAACATAAAATGAAGGTTTGTGTAATGCTTAAGCTTGGCCAAACTAGCTCATGAAGAAGAGTCTTTAACCTTCTGGTGTTATTTTTCTTTAGAATAATGACATATTTGACTTTTGTACCTTATCAATTTTTAATTTAACATTTGTATTTTTTATATATATAATTTAATTTGGTACCTAACGCTAATGATTCAAAATATTTGACAACATGGTAGGATTGATACCTAAAGTTGGAATATCCTTGTATCATGTTCAAATATTAGTCAAAATAAATGCTGAATACAAATAATTCAAGATAAAGGAAGAGTAGAAATAACATAGTCTAAAACCTAACATTATATGAAATTGAGTTTGCACCATCTTCCTCAAACAAGTAGAACAATGTAAACCAATTTTAACCATTGAAACAAAATTGCACCTTTGACAATAGACTTGTTTTTAATAATAATAAAAAAAACAGTTTTGCTTTGCAACTCAGACTCCTAAATAAATCCTGTTGATATTTTCTTTTTCAGGCCAACAAATTCCTTTCAAGCCTCTCTACGAACAAAATACAGCTTGCCCATAACATGTAGAACGGCAACAAAAGCAATGAAACCGATGCTCATGACAAGCACAACATTCGGCGAGATCTTGAGACCTGGTGCATCATCCGTGTAAAATTGAAGCATGGTCCCAGCAGCCCCTCCTGAGGCTGCACCACTTGTGGTTCTCCGCCTACGCATGCTTGCGGCTGCTGCTGCACTTCCTCTAGGGGGAGCTGTTCCACCAGCCATTTCCTGTAACAAACAACATCAAAGGAATTCCAGTAAATACTTCCAGAAAACACAGATATGACAGCTTTTCCAAATGAAATATAGATTCTGTTCCTTTTCACAATTTTTCCAGTCCGAGATAATGCTAACTGTTAGGCTTTATGGATACAACTTCAGGAGACAAATTTCCTCTCCGAGCCATGTATTCAAAGTCTATCCCCAAGAAGCTTCTCCAAAAACATATTGCTATGCATTGGTGGCTTAAAAACAAAATTAGGTAAAAGTACAATGGAGGGCCCCTGTATTAGGAGCCAGATTACGTTTTGCTCCCTTTACTAAGAGCAAACTAAAAAATTCATCCATTTTTATGATTAAAACCTAGCATGGCTGATAGAACATGTTACACGTGGCGTGCCACATGTACCTCATTTTGGTATACAAGGGCCAATTTAATAGTAGAAATTGATGAAATTTCTAATAGAAGGACTTTTGCTCTTTGATCTAATGTACAGGGATTAATTTACCAATTTTTTGAGTAAAGAGGGCAAAATTCAATCCGACTCCTAATTTAACGGCCTCCATGATGCTTTCACCGGCAAAAATATAAAACTTGTTTAAATAGCTAGCTTCGATGCTGGTGAAATGCATGGGGAATCCAAATGCTATGAAAAACCAAGAGTTATACCAGGTAACCAAATGTCATATTTACTGTTAATGTAATGTAGTCGCTTTTCCAGCAAATAGGGAAGGAAGCCGGTGGGTGTAGACAAAGCTTTTTATAAGAAAGGTTGACTCGAGCTCGTTAAAGTTCAATACCATCGCTGAATGCGGACTTATGAACCAGATTCCCTTCGAAGCCTAACGGCTAACTTATTTAATTTAAACTGATGTCTATATATCTTAATAGAGGAATTCCAGTCTAGGAAAGGGATCGGGTAGCATCAATAAAATGCCGAAAGAGAAGGGGAAGGAAGTCGGAGTTCAACTCTACTGCAACTCTCTTAGTAACGAGTGAGAACAGATAGAGAATGTAGAAAATGAGAGTCTAGTAGTAGTAAAGTGCAGGTCCACTTTACACAGACAAGCTTACCTATAAAATATTACCCTTATATACTTTAGCATTCAGCATTTAAAAGGGTTGATCACTAATGTCGTTTCCTATTGCTGTAGCTAGTTTTGTTAATCAGACTCCATTAATTGTCGGAAAAGGGTATATCTAAAGTTTTAACATGTACTTGGAAGGTCCTTGAAAGGAAAAACTTTATACCATGTCCAGCTAAAAAACCTATATAAACTAGCTTAAAGATAGGTTAGCACCAATTTTTGCTAAGCATCAACCAAGATTTCCAACCTTAAGAATCTTTTGACATGGCACCTCAACTGGACATAAATTGCTCCCCCCAAAGAAAAAGGCAAACAAATCTTAGTCTATGATGTTTCTCAACTAAACCTTATATAGGGATGGGCATGGATAGTAAAAAAACCAGATATCCAACATTATCCAATTCATGTTCAGCAGATTCAAATAAATTTTGGATATTAGATTCACTATCCACAACAAATTCAAAGGGAATTTGGACATGAACCTTTGGATATCCTTCATTCAAATCTGTTTGGTTTTGGTGCGCATGGTGCATATTCAGATTTGGATATGCAGTAGATATTGCTATGTAAATCAGATGTGGATTCGAATAGTAATATTTGAACAACAAGCGGATAATAAACTTAGTTGGATATTGGATAAATGGAGCGGATTTGAAAAATTGCAGATATTCAATCCATTGTCACTATTTATCTTGCAGGTCACTAATTAAGCAACATGATTGAAAGTAGCACCAGATTTTTTACCTCAACATTACATTTGAGCTAAGCATGAGCATTTGGAATTGTCAAAGTATGCTTGGTTCTGAATTACATGGTTGAATTCCATATTAACTCAGCTAGGGTTAGAAGTTCATAATTAGGAACAAGCATCAGATACAGAACATCATACTAATCACACAGATCTTTCAAATCCCAACATGTAAAACAAAGCAAACAACTCACAAATCTTAATAACAATGAGCTAACATAAAATTAAACTTATTCTCTTTCCGACAAAGAAACATAAAAGATAAAAACTTTATAATGAACCCAACAAGATAGTCAAAGGGAAAAAAAAAAGTAATATCGGAGTTATGCAGAGCTAGATTTGGTAGAAAAAAAATGGATTTCAATAGAACAAGAAAAACCCAGATTGAAAAAAGTGGTTTTTAAGTCAAAAAAGTTCCACCATAGATCAAGAAAAAGGATTGTATAGTAGATAAGAAAAGAACAGCTAAAAGAAATAGGCAGGGGGAAAAACTGAAGAACATCAATGGTACAAAAAGTAAATTAAGGGGCTAAAAGGGTACCTTTGAAATTCAACAACGGATCTGTTGGTTTAAAGGGTTTGGATCTGTGAAGGTGAAGAAGACTGGAGCTTTTATGAACGGAGGTTATAGCGTTTTTGAAAACAAACTTATATGATGGCGTTTCGGTAAAGGTATCAACTTTTTTCTTTTTTCATTTTCGTCGAGTATGTTTTCAATACCCACTAGTTGATCATTGTTCGGGTTGAATTTAGTTCTGGCTTTAATAGAATTTTAAGTATGTTTTTTAGGTTTAGTTTCCACTTGCAAAATAAGTTTAAAATTTTATTTAAGTTCAGCTCGCTGGTAGTAAATTTTTTTTATATTATTATTTTTATATAAAAATAATTTTAAAAATATAATATATTAAATGCACTAAAAATATTAAAATAATAGTAGTAAAATTAACAATAAAACAAGAGTTATACAATATCCAAACAATAACAACAAAATAATAGCAACATAATAGTGAAACGCCACAAAAACAATGACAAAACAATAGTGAAAATACCAGCAAAAAGCAGCAATTTCTTTTTGCAAATTTGGGCGAAGCCTGAGCTCAAAAAAGCTTACTCAAGGCCTAACCCATTTAAAAAATAGGTCTCGTTTTTTTGCACAAACCTATTTTTTGAGCCTATATTTTTGCCCAAATCCTTCCACTTTTTGGGTGGGCCTTCGAGCCAAGCCACCATTATCAGGTTTACTTATGAAATAGTTCTCTAATTTTTGTATAAGCCGACTTTTTTACCCTGATAATATAAAATAAATAAATATTGAAATAGGATAGGTAAAAAATTAATTACTGAAATAGGCATTTGCTACAGTACCCCAACGGTGTCGCCTGACCAATCGACGACGCCACCCCCACTTCCCCCCAATCATGTCACAATCATTAGTGTCTTTTTTTTTTAATTCTGGTGTCGTCACTGTGTCAAGCGGAATAGGTAATATTTTTAATATGTCTTCAGTTGGTAAATTAATAATTTAGCTTTTTTAGTTAGATGGTTAAATGTTAGTTTTTTTATCTTTAAATCTCAGCTTTAATTCCTCTCTTACTCACATTTGTATCTTTTTTATTTCATGTTGTTTCAAGCTATTTTTATTTTTAATTGATATTTTTAACACATTAACTTTTTTTGGTTAGATAATTGTGATTTTATTTTTAAGTCTCAGGTTTGGTTCCTCTTATAAACATTTTAATATGTATTTTTTATGTAACCACCTCAACTCCGCTCAAACATTATGGCCAAATCATGGAAGTCACACTAGCCACCGAAATGACCCAATAAAACGTTCCGATTTTGGAAAATCTAGAAAAACCCTTTTCATAAAACTATTCAAGTTTTCACAGAGGGTATTGATACCAATTAGAAAATTATCGATACTTATTTAAGTATCAATATGGTTTAGGCATTCTTCCGATTTTAAAAACTAAAAACTTTATCAATCGATATTGATACTTTTATAAGTTTCGATACCAATTTAGCCTTTTGTTTATAAAACATATTCAATCGATATCAATACTTTTATAAGTATCAACACCAATTTGGTATTCTGTTTGTTTCGAAAATCGTTTATATGGCTGAGTATCGATACTTGAAGCTAGGGTGTCGATACTTTTTGCCAGAGCTAGTAAAATTCACTTTTTAGAAAATTGTTTTGAATTAGTTTTAAAAACACTTAATAATTTAACCCATTTTAAGAAAAATATCAATTTAATTAAGTTATCTTGTTCTTTTAATTTTAGTTCTAAAGTTGTTAGAAAAATCATATTTAAATAGTTTTAAGATAATTTGACAATGTTCGAGTTTGATGTTAAAACATGTACTACTAAATCCCAAGTAAAACATCCATACGAAAAACCAAGTCCATGCTACAGTTCGTTTAAAACAATGCAAAAGCTAACAAAGTTTATAAAATAAAGTTTAAAAAGTACGTTTAATCAAAACTAGTGACAGTGCTCCGAATATCGAGTTCGAACCCTAACCTCACGAGTTATCTGAAAAGTTGGAAAAAACTAAAGAGTGAACTATGAGGCTCAGTATGGTCTTAACACAAAAATAGATAAACACATAAACAAAAATTATAGCATACAAGCTCACAAAAAAATAGATCATATCATAATAACAACCTCACGATAATTTTCAGTAAGTATATAGTATGCATGGAAGACAGTGCAGTTTTCCTACCCAACCATCCGCTACATTCTATACTAAAAGTTCCCTAAAACTCGTCCAACCCTATACACCAAACAATATTTTGCGAATGAACCGCCAGTAAATATGCAGATGAATTGCTAGTATATCAGTAGATCGTGGATAAACCGCTAGTAAAATAGTAAATTGATCGATAAGTTGATCCAGCATTAATTGTCTGCACTTCCTCCTTCAAAATCCAAAATCTCATGCAATAATATGACATGTTATCAATGTCAGAGAACAATAGTGGTAACGGTAACAATAGCAGTATTATCATGCAAACGGTATAGATTTGTTAATTAAACAGTAACAGTAGGCATGCATCAATAATATATGCATACTTAATACAAAAATAACGTCACACACATAATCAACATTAACATCTCAAAAAATGGCAGCGTGCCACAATTAGATCTACCAAACATGGTTTCGTTACCAACTGAGTCGAATCGTCGGCTTCTCAGTACTGCATCAAAGATTATTTTCAAACCAGATCTGAAGTGACTTAACACAATCGAAACCATTAGAATAACATCACTAACAATAATAGATAAAATCAGAAACTAAAACACCAGAATGAATACTTAAAAATTCAACCAAACCATGTACGCACACGACAAATTGCGGTTAAGACACACACATTCACAACAAGCCCGTGCAAATTCCTTCACTCCTCTAGTGCTCTCCCAGTTCAGTTCAAATTTGATCTGATTCTCCCAGATTTGGCCATTCAATTGACAAATACACACAAAACACATGATGTCAGAAATCGAGATATGGATTTCGGTAAGATCCGAAAGAGACTGATTAGGCATGACGAAAAGAAATAAACGTAAGTTAATTGCACAATAAGAAAACAAGATCTAACCATTAGAATAATTCACACTTACCAACCTACAGCAAAGGATAACATATATTTTTTGTTGATGGATCTAAACAGCAATGGAATCCGAACAAATAGAGGGTGAATTAGCAAGACAAAAAAATTGACGGCTCAAGGAGTGCAAGGTGCGGCGAAAACGAGGACAATGGATAAGATGACTGTGGTAAAAACGAGAGGAAGAGGAAAAAAATAAAAGAGGGAGAAAGGGAAGAGAAAATAAAGGAAAAGGGAGGGGGCAGTGTAATGGAGAAAATGGAAGGGAAAAGAGAGAAAGGGAAAATGAAAAAGAAGAAGAGGGGTGTAACACCCCAAACCTGACCTAGACGTTATGGCCGAATCTGGCGATGTCACATGGAAAGGGATTTGAAGACAAGATTGTCGAGTTTAAAAACCGTTACAGTAAGTTAGCTTTTATTTAATCCGAAAAAAAAACTAGTTGATTTGCTTTAAAACTTGTCTCTTAGTAGAAACTTTTGTAACCAATTAATTTAGGAAAAATCGTTTCTATTTACGAAAATCCTTAGTTTTTAGAAAAAAACTATGTTTTGTGGAGTTGCAGTTTTAAAAAAAATCATAAAAAAATAGTATAAAATCTCAAATTTAAAGCCAACCAGTCCATAGTCCAGAAGATACATCAAAAACCCCAAATAAGTAATAAATTCTAGGCATTAATGGAAAACAGTCTAAAATTCCTGTGTGGCCACCATCAAGTCCTCCGCTACACTGACCCGTCAAATCTAGGGATTACCTGTACAGATTAAACAGAGAAAGGGTGAGTTTTCGTAAACTCAGTGTGTAATCTCTACAGAAAACATGCATACAGATAATCAACAAAATTCAATTAGATACAGTCTGGGGCCTAGGCCCATCACAAAATCAGTTTGGGTCTTAGCCCGTTTAGATACAATCTCAGAAATACATTAGGGCATTGGCCCATATCAGATATAGAATGCAAATATAGTAAATCAGAATCCTACCCACCAGCCTCTACACACCATCTCTGTCCAACCCTACACACCATACTATACCGAAATGCGGCACATAATCAGAAGGTTGCAACTGAGCTGGCGGATAATAAGCTTAATAGCCTTTTAGACACTTCCTCAAAATATCATCAACCCACCTCGATGCAATGTAACATACAAAATATGTCATGCCATTAAGCAATTAATAGTACATACATTTAGATATCATAAGTCATGCTCGGTATATAAATCAGTCAGACAAATAACACATATAGGGGTCTAAGTAAAGCTTATCGACCCTACAGTAGGTCCATAGTCGACTTGGGCGACCCGTGCTACCTTACAGAACTTTTCAAAAAAAATAGGTTCACACGCCCATGTGGCCCACTCGGCCCAAATTGGCCTTGGCCGCATGATCCATTTTTAATGTAACTCGTGCTAGCTAAATATTCATATATGTGTTTTCACTATTTACTTATGTGTTCCTTCAAAGTTGTCTACTTGACTCACTATTACTAAATTATTTATATCTTGTGCTACAGAATTCCAAATTAAAATCCGCTTGATGTCTTTGAAACTAGACTCAAAAAATTTCTACCATAAAATTTTCAAAATTTTTGATTCAGCCAATAAGTACAGTAAAATCTTCAAACTTACCCCTATTCTACTGTCTGACAACTTCGACCCTTCTTTGCTAAAAATTAATTATCTCTTAGTACAAAATTTGGATTAAGTTCTCATTTCTTTCTATTGAAAATAGACTCATTAATAATTTAAAAATGTAAATTTTAACCCCTAATTATTTTTCTCCAATTTTTGATGATTTTCCAAAGTTAGAACAGGGGAAGCTGAATTCATTCTGACCTTGTCTCACAAAGTTTATTATATCTCACGATTTACAATTCCATTACTTACATCGTTTCTTCTATGAAAAACTAGACTCAATAGGCTTTGATTTTATATTTTGTTCATCCTCAAATTCAATTTCCACAATTTATGGAGATTTTTCAAATTTAGCCTACTGCTGCTATCCAAACAGTAAGCAATTTCAGCTTTTCACCGAATCTTTTTTTTTTTCGCTTCGGGTACACACCTGGTTTTGTTTGATGCTAAAATAGTCCCCAAGCACTCCAAAGCCTATAATCAAGATACTCAACATCAATTTAACGGATTTACAAGAGAATTGACAACCAGGAACGAACAGAAACCTAACTTACCACCAACGATAACCGTCCGTTTAATTATTATTAAACGAGAACACTGAATTCACTAGTCCGAGCCTCCCTCTACGCCCAAATTGTAGAGAAAAATATTACCACTTCAGTCATTGGGAGATTCATGATAAAAACGAAGAAAAACACTTACCAAAACTAAGCGAGCACTAACCGCGTGCGAAAACGAAGGAAAATAAATGGATTAGAAAAATTCAAGAAGAAGAAAAAGAATAGAAAGATGGAAAAACTCAGGGAGAAGAATAGACGGCATAATTTTTCTAGAAAAGAAAGTTAAAATTCAGTTATGGGAAAAAATAAAATAAAATCCTGATTACCCCCAAAATCCCTTAATCTTCTCCCCTAATTCCCACTACACATCCACTACTTAGAATCCCCCTATTACATAACTCTATCCCAAAATCTGAGCAAAAATAATAATAATACCCTTGCCTGCATAGGGATTCGAACACAAGACCTCCACCATAATAACACATCATTTAACTACCAGACCATCAGGCCCATTCTAATGTAATTTACCCAACAATCAAATAAAAGCCTACTGAACAAGAGTAAGGCCTAATTCATTCAAAATACCAAAATTTGCCCAAGCGAAGGTTTGAACTTGGAACCTCCCAAACACTCCCAAAACACATAACTACTAAAGCAGACATGTATTTGTGTCATATTTTCATAATAACGAAATTAAAAATTTTGGGGCGTTACAACTCTACCCCCTAAAAGAAAATTTCGTCCTCAAAATTTTACCTAATCAGAACAAATGAGGATATTACTGACGCACCGCATCCTCAGGCTCCCACGTGGCCTCCTAAGTGCTATGATTACATCACAGAACCTTCACTAAGGGAATAGACTTTTTTTGAATGACCTTTACATCACGCTCCAGAATCTGAACCAGCTCCTCCTTGAAGGTCAAGTCTGGCCTAAACTCAATCTTCTCAACAGAAACAACATGCGTGGGATTAGAGCGGTAACGCTTCAACGTCGAGACGTGAAAAATATCATTAATCCAGTCTAACTCCGGAGGTAACTCCAACTGATAAGCGACAAGTCCCACACGTTTCAGACTGCGGTAAGGTCTAATAAACTGAGGGCTCAGCTTGCCCTTACGGCCGAACCTCAGAACCTTTTTTCATGGCGAGATCCTGAGAAAAACTAAGTCCCCACAGAATACTCAATCTCACGCCTCTTCAAATCTGCATAAGATTTCTACCTGTCAAAAATCACTTTCAAACGATCCTGAATCAATCTAACCTTATCCTCTATCTCAGAGACCAACTCAGGACCCATAACACTCGCTCGCCCCACTTAGTCTAACATAAAGGAGTGCGACACTTACGACCGTATAGTGCCTCATAAGGTGTCATTTGGATGTTAGACTGAAAGCTATTATTGTAGGCAAACTCCGCTAACGGAAAGTACTCCTCTCAACTGCCTCGAAAATCAATAACACAACTCCTCAACATGTTCTCTAGAATCTGAATCACCCTCTCCAACTGACCATCTGTCTGAGGATAGAAAGCAATACTGAAGTCTAATCTTGAACCCAGAGCCTCATGAAGCTTCTTCTAGAATTGAGACGTGAAACGAAGATCCCTATCAGAAATGATCGAGATAGGTACCCCATGCAGTCTCACTATTTCCGATATGTAGAGCTTAGCTAATTTCTGAAGAGAAAAGTCTGTCATTACCAGGATAAAGTGAGCAGACTTGGTCAATCGATCCACGATGACCCAAACACAAACCTTCTTAGTGGGTGTTAGAGGCAACCCACTAACGAAGTCCATCATTACTCACTCCCATTTCCATAGCGGTATCTTAACTAGCTACAGCAAACCCGAGGTAATTGATGCTCAACCTTAAACTGTTGACAAGTCAAACAACGAGTAACAAAGTCGGTAACCTCACACTTCAACACTGGCCACCAATACAATTCCCGAAGATCTCGGTACATCTTATTTTTACCGGGATGCATAGTATAGGGACTACCATGCACCTCTATCAGAATCAACTGTCTTAAATCCTCATCATTCGGTACACAAATCCGACCGTAGAAAAAAAGTACCCCATCACTGTTTATCCTAAAATCAGTAATGCCACCATTCTCAACCTGACAAAAATACAACCTGAGAGACATATCCCCCAACTGTTTACCTCAAATCTGTTCAATCCACGTCGGTTTGACCTAAAGTTCTGCTAATAGACTTCCATCATCGAATAGGCTAAGCCGAGCAAATATCGCTCTAAAATCAGTCATAGCCCTACGGCTCAACGCATCGGCTACCACATTGGCCTTGCCGGGATGGTACTTAATGGTACAATCATAATCCTTAAGTAGCTCAACTCATCTACGCTGCCTAATATTTAACTCCTTCTGATTGAGGAGATACAATCATAATGCCTCCAGATTTTCCATGCAAAAACTATGGCGACCAACTCCAAATCGTGCATCGGATAGTTCGCCTTGTATGTCTTAAGCTGATGAGACGCATATGCAACCACCTTACTATCCTGCATCAACACACATCCCAAACTGACATGTGATACATCACTATAAACCGTGAACTTCTTTCTAGGTTCAGGCTGTACCAAAACAGGAGCCTCAGTCAGTACAGTCTTAAGCTTCTCAAAGCTTTCTTACTGTGCATTAGTCCAGTCAAATGGTACACATTTACGTAACAGCTTAGTCAAGGGTGCTGCGATCAGTGAAAATCATTTCACAAACCGTCGGCAATAACCTGCCAACCCCAAAAAGCTGCGGATTTCAGACACAATCTTAGGCTGCATCCAGTCCAAAACAGCCTCAATTTTTTGAGGATCGACTCGAATCCCCTCAGCAGACACCACATAACCCAGAAATGTTACTTCACGTAACCAAAACTCGCACTTGCTGAACTTAGCATAGAGCTGCTTTTCCCTCAAAATCTGAAGAACAATTCTAAGGTGCTCGTCATACTCATTCTCAGTCCTCGAATAAACCAATATGTCATCGATGAACACCACTACAAACCGATCTAAGTAGGGCTGAAACACTCGGTTCATTAGATCCATAAAAGCTACCGGTGTATTAGTCAGTCCAAATGGCATCATAAGGAACTCGTAGTGACCATAACGAGTCTTAAATACCGTCTTATGCACATCAACCTCCTTAACCTTCGACTGATGATACCCAGAACGCAAGTCAATTTTGGAGAACACAAACGCCCCTCAAAACTGATGTCGGTAGTCAATACACATCCTCATGGATCCATCTTTTTTCTTAATAAACAGTACTGGTGCCCCCAACGGGGACACACTAGGGTGGATGAA
The DNA here is from genome assembly GCF_025698545.1 of Gossypium raimondii. Lineage (NCBI taxonomy): Eukaryota > Viridiplantae > Streptophyta > Magnoliopsida > Malvales > Malvaceae > Gossypium > Gossypium raimondii. Next base: position 4,233,783 of record NC_068571.1, on the reverse strand, counting down.
CCCACGATCTAATAACTCTTGAATTTGAGCCTTAAGCTCCGTAAGCTCCTTCGGTGCCATTCCATAGGGAGCGATAGACACCGGAGTTGTACCAGGGAAAAGCTCAATCCAAAACTCCACTTCCAAATTCGAAGGTAAACCCAGTAGCTCCTCAGGAAAGACGTCCGAAAAATCCCTCACAGTTCTTATGTCCTTAACAGTAGAGTCCTTAGAAGCAGAAACACTTACGTAGGCCAAATACGCCTTACATCCCTTGCGAACCAGTTTCTCAGCTACCAGTTTAGAGACCATGTTAGCCAAGTAATTTCGACGGTCTCCAATCACAACTACTTCATTACCCCTTCAGTTCTCAATACGACCTTCTTAGTTGCTCAGTCCAAATTTACACGATGCTTGACCAACCAGTTCATCCCCAATATCATATCAAACTCCTCAAATGAAAGCTCCATCAAATCAGCCAGAAATATCGTCCCTTGAACCTTTAAAGGAACATCTCTGTATAATTTGCTAACTCTAACAGATTGCCTTATCGGGCACAGCACATTCACCTCACTGGAAGTACTCTAAACTAGAACCCCTAGATTTTTAGAAACAGAACAGGTAACATAGGAATGCGTACATCAAAAATAAGAAACGTACCAGTGATGACGTCTGGAGCATCTCTATCCTCTCGGCGACGAGCTGCATAAACTAGAACTGACTGTCTCGCCTCAGCTTATCCATCACATCTACCTAGTGTTCTCTGCCCACGACCCATACCATTATCGCCCTTAGCCTGACCACGGCCCCTAAGCGGCTGCTGAGCTACCCTCGATGGTTATGCAGTACCAGAACCCATAACTTGCACTTGATCGACCCTTAATGGACACTCTCGAACACGGTGCTTAGTAGACCCACATCTTAAATAAGCCCCAATCGTCCTCCAACATTCTCCCGGATGGCGTCTTCTACAATACCCACAAAGGGTGATCCCAGTAGGTGCAACAAGAGCCCCAACTCTAACTGGCCCACAAGATCTGAACTTTTTCTTAGGCCTCATCGCAGAACTTGAGGGCTCTGAATCCCTCTTATCCCGATTTTGACGCTCAGCGCGCTTCACCTCATCGGCAATCTTCACATTCTCTACCAGTGCTGAAAAGTCACGCTCCCTCTATGGAGCTATAAGAACTCTCAAACTATCGCTGAGTCCATCCTCGAAGCAGACACAATGCTCATATTCAATCGCCACCATGCCTCGCGCATAGCGGCTCAATCTCAGAAACTCGGCCATAAAAAACCATGCACCGTGTTTTGTGGTGTTGTAGTTTTAAAAAAACCATAAAAAATAGTATAAAATCCCAAATTTAAAGCCAACCAATCCATAGTTTAGAAGATACATCAAAAAACCCCAAATAAGTAATAAATTCTAGGTATTAACAGAAAACAGCCTGAAATTTACGTGTGGCCATCGTCGAGTCCTCCGCTGCACCGACCTGTCAAGTCTGGAGATTACCTGTATAGATTAAACAGAGAAATGGTGAGTTTTTGCAAACTCAGTGTGTAATCCCTACAAAAAACATGCATACAGATAATCAACAGAGTTCAGTTAGATACAGTCTAGGGCTTAGGCCCATCACAAAATCAGTTTAAGTCTTAGCCCGTTCAGATACAGTCTTAGAAATACATTAGGGCCTTGGCCCATATCAGATATAGAATGCAGGTACAGTAAACCAGAATCCTACCTACCAACCTCTACACACCATCTCCGTCTAACCTTACACACCATGTGGGGATTAAATCAACCCACCCATCCCTACACACCGTGCTGTACCGAAATGCGATACATAATCAGAAGGTTGCAGCTGAGCTAGTAGATAATAAGCTTAATAGCCTTTCAGACACTTCCTCAAAATATCATCAACCTACCTCGATGCAATGCAACATACAAAATATGTCATGCCATTATGCAATTAATAGCATATACATTCAAATATCATAAGTCATGCTCGGTAAAGAAATCAGTCAGATAGATCACACATATAGGGGTCTAAGTAAAGTTTACCAATGCTACAGTAGGTCCACAGTCGAATTAGGCGACCCGTGCAACCTTACAGAACTTTTCAGAAAAATGAGCTCACACGCCCATGTGGCCCACTCAGCCCAAATTGGCCTTGGCCGCGTAATCCATTTTTAATGTAACCTGTGCTAGCTAAATATTCATATATGTGTTTCCACTATTTACTTATGTGTTCCTTCAAAGCTATCTACTTGAGTCACTATTACTAAATTATTTATATCTTGTGCTACAGAATTCTGAATTAAAATCCGCTTGATGTCTTTGAAACTAGACTCAAATACCTTTTTACCATAAAATTTTTAGAATTTTTTATTTAGCCAATAAGTACAGTAAAATCTTAAAACTTACCCCTGTTCTACTATTTGACAGCTTCGACCCTTTTTTGCTAAAAATTAATATCTCTGAGTACAAAATTTGGATGAAATTCCCATTTGTTTCTATTAAAAATAAACTCATTAATAATTTAAACATGTAAATTTTAACCCCTAATTATTTTTTCTAATTTTTAATGATTTTCCAAAATCAAAATAGGGGAAGCCGAATTCATTCTGACCTTGTATCACAAAGTCTATTATATATCACGACTTACAATTCCATTACTTATACTGTTTCTTCTATGAGAATCTAGGCTCAATAAGATTTAATTCCATATTTCATCCTCTAATTCGATTTCCACAATTTATGGCGATTTTTCAAATTTAGCCTACTACTACTGTCCAAACAACAAGCAATTTTGGCTTTTCGCCGAATCCATTTTTTTGCGTTTCGAGTACACACTTGGTTTTGTTTTATGCTAAAACAGTTCCCGAGCACTCCAAAGCCTATAATCAAGATACTCAACATCAATTTAATGGATTTACAAGCAAATTGAAAACCAAGAACGAACAGAAACCCAACTTACCACCAACAATAACCCTCCATTTAACTATTGTTAAGACGAGAACACTAAATTCACTAGTCCGAGCCTCCCCCTACTCCCAAATTGCAGAGAAAAACATTACCACTTCAGTCGCTAGGAGATTCATGACAGAAACGGAGAGAAACACTTACCAAAATTAAGCGAGCACTAACCGCATGAGAAAAGGAAGGAAAATAAATGGATTAATGAAAAATCAAGAAGAAGAAAAAGAATAGAAAGATGGAAAAACTCAGAGAATTTTGGTAAGAGGAGAGGGAGAAGATAAACGACAGAATTTTTTTAGAAAAGAGAGTTAAAATTCGGTTATGGGAAAAAAGAAAATCCCGATAACCCCAAAAATCCCTTAATCTTTTCCCCTAATTCCCACTACACATCCACTACTTAGAATCCCCCTATTATACAACTCTATCCCGAAATCTGAGCAAAAAAATAATACTCTTGTCTGCATAAGGATTTGAACACAAGACCTCCACCATAATAACACACCATTTAACTACCAGACCAGTAGACCCATTCTGATGTAATTTACCCAACAATCAAATAGAAGCCTACTAAACAAGAGTAAGGCCTAATTCATTCAAAATACCAAAATTTGCCAAAGTGAAGGCTTGAACTTGAGACCTCCCAAACACTCCTAGAACACATAACCACTAAAGCAGACAAATATTTATGTCATATTTTCACAATAACGAAATTAGAAATTTTGGGGCGTTACAAAGGGGGCCGACCATAGCAAAATTAGGCTTAAATACCTAAGGTTGGGTGGCACACTAGGGTTTACTGCACTAAAAATTATGAAGGTATCGATCCTCGTTAGAAAGGTATCAATACTTGCATAAATATCGATACGGTTTTTGGCAGTATGATAGATCAAGCCCAAACAAAAGCTCAATTGCACACTCAATCAGAAAATTAAAAGAACTTCAATAGTTATAAACTTAACTTGGAAAATTTAACCCTCATTTCAGGGCGTGGCATTTTACTTCATGTTGTTTCAATTTTTTATTTTTAATTAATTCTTATAATTAATAAATATATTGTTTTTAATTTTTTTATTTTTAATCAATAACTTCTTTATTTATAAAATCAAATAATAATAAATATGTAATTATTTATACCAAAAGAATTATTTATACCAATAGCCCCTCATGTTAATACATAGGACAACAAACCTTATTTTATTTAACTAGGGTTGTCGCTCTCTCTCCTAGTTGAACAAGGTTTTATTTTTCTATTGAAATAGACTTCTACTAATTCAACAATAGTTTCACTTATTCTCTTTATGAATAAGTGGCACTGGTAGGAGGGCTAAATACAAAACTTTGAAATATTGTTATTCTGCCTAAAAATAATGAGAACTTATTTTCTAAGTATAAATTATATTTTCCAAAATAACAATTCTACCAGTTTCTATTCAAGAGAGATTTTATTTCCCACTAAAAGTAAAGAAAATATTTTTGATTTTATGTTTGATTCGAATTTTTTTGAGCCGACACTCGATGCAGCTCATTGTACGAGAATAACGGAGAAGGTTGTTTTGTTGAAAGCCGGGAATGACAAGAATCCTTCTCTCCAAAAACACATGTGTGATTTTGGTAAAAGGTTTATTGCTATAAATATCATAAATCAATTCAGTTTTCAAAATTTTAATTTTACATTGTGTAAGAAAACCTTTTTCAAACCAGATTTTTTCCAACAATTTACACTTCTACTTTCTCATGTTACATAATAAATAACTTACTTGTTTTTAATTCTTACAATTTCATGTTATGAATATTTTATTATTAAGTGAACATCTATCAAAATGAAGGTAAGTTTGATGTACTTTAGGACTCTAATATTCATTAGAAGTAGAGTTTTATTTCATTTATACTTTTAGATCTATAAATATAGATGCAACGACCCAATTTTTAGTGGTACCAAAAGTGCAATTTGAACTCCATTTTCATAAATTGAGTTTGTAAATATTAAATATTAATATTTATGTGTATGATATATTGTTACATCAAAGTTTGGTCAAGAAATTTTGTCGAATTAATTGTTAATTAAAGCTTAGAGACTAAATCATACAATCCAATCACTATAGGTTTTTAATTGGCCAAAGACTTAGAGAATTAAATTGCAATTAACCAAAGGTTCAAAATGGTAAATTAACTATTTTCAATAGGAGTTAGTGATTGATGATGGCATCTATAATACCCAATTTGGTAGGTCCTATGTGCAGGTGAATAGTATGAGAGATATCTGTGTGGCGCAGCCTATCCGCTCAATTTTTGCTTTGGCGTATAGATCGGACGCATAGTAGACATTAGAATATTACATAAAGATTGTTCTCAAAATGTATTAAGTCATAAAAAAGAAGAGATTGTTTAGAGTGTTAAAAATCGTCGAAGGTATTGTACGTTCAGTTCATTGAGTTATTTTGCTAGTTACATTGTAAATGAATTGCTTAGGAACTAACTGACTAGGTGAACAAAAAAATATAAAAATATTGGGTTTTCATAGTTGTTAACCATTTATAAAAGCAGTGGTGATAGTTTGTGACACGTGTCAGCTTCCAATAAGGGCTTAGGTTAAATATTTAGATATTCAAGTTAGAAAAGAAGAAGTTTTAGTTCTTCCTTCTTCAAGAAGTATTGTTACCTGAAACTTAAAGAATCTATAATATTTCTTTCTCCTTCAAGCTAGAGTTGTAGATCTAGATCTTCACTAGTGACTACTCCATGTCAAGGTAAGATTTATGACTCTACTTGTTATGTTATGAAAGAGTAAGTCTATTAGATCTGGTAAATCAGTAAGATAAATAAATAAGGCCTTACTTGGGGATTTCCAGTGTTAGAAATGATGGAAAAAATGGTATATTAATAGATTTTGATAGGTTTCCATGTTCTATAGATGTAGTTGTTACTGATTTGAGTGATGGAAATCTTGATCTAGAGTTTTGGATTGCAACAGGTAAGAATCCGGCGAGTCTCCAAGCTGACTCTTGTATGGATACTGTTTATATGAAATATTTTTGTAGAAATTGATTGAATAATGAAACCAAAGCTAGAAAAGTGTGGTATGACGGTTATGTAATTGTATGAGTGATTGTTGAGAATAAAATGCATGTTATGATATAGAATCTGAGAAGTTTAGGTTCCGTCACATGTGTGTGTCTCAAATGTATGCTATGGGGTATGATCTGTTAAAAGAAGAACGTGGTTTGTGTTAGTGAACAAATGGTTTGTGAAGTGAGTCTGTGTTTATCTCCGTGGTATTTTTTAAAGGGGTCCGTCAGGACTTTAAACACAAATTCTGAAAGGAAAAGTCCATGGCCATGGCATTCTCTAAAGGAATTTAAAGAAAGGTTATTACCCATAGGGGATTTCTACGTGTCCCAGTCGATGATAGGTAAACCTCACATAAGTCAGTTTAGGCAAATCCATATCACAAAAATATGACAGATAAAAGAAGACTTTGTGGTGTAATATAAAAGAAAGCCTTTGTTGCAAACTATGAAAAGAAAGCCTCTGTGGGAAATCACGAAATGAAAGTATTTGTGGTGGTCTTTGAAAGGAAATGCTCTTGGTGTGTAATGATAAGGCTCTTAATGGTGTACTATAAGGAATGTCCTTTGTGGCGGATTCTGTATCAAATTGTTTGGCGTGTTCAGTATGGTTCATAAGTTGTGATTGGTAAGACCAGTACGGCACAGTGTATCTAAAGACTATGGTAAAGTATTATACAATACTATAATTCGATTGTGAATGATGAGGATTGAAGAAATTTTAGAAAGTGTATTCTAAATAAGGAATCTACATTCTATATTTGAAGAAGGTATCTGCTATCTGAGTACATGATGATTTGGGAATTATGATGAAACAATGGTTGGGAGTTATGTGTACAAGAGTAACAATGTTTCGATGGTATGGACCTCTGGTAAGGAAATGAATAAAGGTTAACAAAAGTTCATATTCAAGAGTGTAAGTGGTGCATTGAAGGCATCGAGGGGGAGAGATAAGTTCTGAGCAAGGTAAGGTAACTGATGTGCAAACAAGGATAGGAATTGAGAGAGTATTTGCTATTGATTAATTTGAAGGTTTAGAACGATGATAACATCTAAATGAATTATCAGTTGAAATGTGCAAAAATGAAAAAGGAAAATGACATTTTCCTCACTAAGTTCTCTTGAACTTACCCGTGTGTGGTGTGATATGTTACATGTATGTTGATGTGGGTCTGTGCAAGGATGGGCGATGCCAGGACTACACCAATAAGTGGCATATCAAGTTATTATGCATACAGAGTGTGTTGGTGGCGTGTTCAAGTCTGACTTGTCATTGAGAATCCCATACCTTGAGGTGTCTATAATAGATTAGGATTCCAAGTTAAATATTGTTGGAATTTAATTAACTAGAGTTGTAGTTATATTTACTCATTGTATTTACTTATGTATTTTAGTTGGGAATTTTGTAATTAAGAAAGTTGTAATTATCTGTTAATTCTAAAAGTAGATTAAGTTTGTGTCTGTATTTGTGTGGGATACCCAAAATCTAGATTCGATTAATCGAATCGAGTTGAAGGTGTTACAGCTTCTTCCACTATTGATAACTAAAAGATTAATTATGCTAATTAAGTTATGTTAAATTAATTAATCTAGGTTAATTAAATATTAATCAAGGTATAAATGGTTAGAATAGTGGAAGCTTGTCATCTTTATCACCTCTTCAACCGTCCAAAGCCATTGAAATATAAGGAGAAAGGTTTTTAGTCCAAAAAGCATCCGACCTTAAATTTTATGGTAATTTCAAGTATTTTTCTTGTAATTTTTATGAATTTGAGATCCCTTTCAATTTTAAAGTAATCTTTATCCTTTCATTGGCATTGTGTGGATTCATATATCAATTAAAGAGTTTTACATACCAGGTCAATTTCGACCAATTTTCAGGTCTCAATCTCGGTTTAGGGTTCTCAGACCCAATTTTAGATCTCAGGTCCAATTTTCAAGTTCAATTACCCATTGGGTCAATTGTCTGACTTGAAAATTAATTTCCAAAAATATAATATCATATTAATTTGATTAATTTAATTTTACTTTATCAAAATTAATTTCCCAAAAATCACCAAGATTTTCTAAATTAATTTTTCAAGAAAATTCTTTAATCAAATGATCTAGTTGAACAATTTTCACGACTGCCTAATTTAATTTCACATCGAATAAATCAACTCAATTAAATTATTTTCAAAGTCATAGAACTTACTTCTGATTTAGATGCAATTCGATTGAGCTTTTGGTGAGCTAGCTAAGGGACCAACCGAACATATACAACTAGGCTTGAGTAACTGCAATATGCCCAGAATCATCGTTCTGATAATTTACAATTTACTTAATCATGGAGTAAGTCCATAAGAAGTACCATGATTGAAAACTCCTTATTGTATACTCTTTACGGAAACAATTCATCCAACTACTTTGTCCAATGACCTCGTCATGTATGTGTTACCCTCATATGATATCTTTAATTCTTTTTAGTTAAATTCGTTCACTCAATACAATCCTATTTTATCTCATTGTCACCACTGTGTCTTCTTAATGATTAATATGACCACAGTCAACAAATGACTATGATAAATTGTTTGTTAGAGAACAAACAACCTGTGGCCACGTTTCATATTTATCAATCCACACAATGCCAATGAGAGGATATCATTAACTCTTTAATTGCGCTATGAATTCCACTATTTCTAGTAAAGCCATGCCATACACAAGTCATGTACCCAATAAACCAGCTATGGGCTAGATCATCTTTAGAGCATTAACGTCCACTTATATCAAAGTACATGAGTTGCATATACATGGTCAATGACTAACTTATGATTTAGGTAAATCACACCATGAACGCCGCAAGTGAATTAATTTGCAAACGGATTCAGAATTAATTCATTTTAAGTCCAGTCCAATGTATCATTCTACCAATGAATACATTTATGCCTCTACTCGTGGAGTCAACTGCTCTGATAGCCAAGACTAGCCATCTCCCTAATTAAAATTGTAGACAACATAATAATCTTTCTCAGTATTTGAATCAAATTCTCACTTTGATTCTTTTACGAGATTACAGGATCATATAGATTATCTACTGAAGTAAGTTATCTTCTTGCAATGTAAACGTTCTTTACAATGTCACTTATCTTCAGTTTGAACTTTAGACAATCAGTGAGCTAATATTTTCTTGTCACAATTTCGCTATGCATGCAAAACATGAAAGACAAAAACACAAAAGAAATAATAGTGAAATGTGAAACTGAATTTATTTATTTATTCATCATTCAAATACATAGAAAATAATTACATGTTTACTACAAGATGGGCACATTTCCCAACAATATCCCACTTGCGTTAGTGAAGTAAATGTGTCACGTTTCACATTCTCATATCCTCGATGTGTTTGTTAAAACTTCTAGTTAAAAGAGTCTTAGTAAATATATCCACAAGGTTATCTTCTGAAGCTACTTTCACAACATCTATAATTCCTTCGGTTACTGCCTTTCATATCAAGTAATACTTCCGATCAATGTGTTTTTTCCTCTTGTGACTTCTCATTTCCTTAGTATTAGCTATTGTAATAATGTTATTACAATACATTGTTATAGCTTTTTCTATACCAAGAATGACTTCAAGATCGATTAAGAACTTTCGAGGTCATATCGTTTCTTTTGTTACCTTAAAAACAGCCACATACTCAGCCTCCATAGTAGATTTAGTAGTGCAAGTTTTCTTTACACTTCTCAATGCAATGGATCCACTTCCTAGGATGAATACATTTCCCCATGTCGATTTCCTGTAATCTTTACAAGTTTGGAAGTTCGAGTCTGTGTATCCAATAGAAGTAAGGTTCTCCCCAGAATACACAAGTATATAAAAGTATATAATCTTCGGTTCTTTTAAGATACCTTAATAAATGCTTTATAGGTTGCCAATGTCTGAAACCATGATACACTTGATACTGACTAACCATTTCCACTGTGAAACAAATATCTGGACGTGTGCAAAGCATCGCATACATTAAGCTTCCAACTGTTGAAACATATGGAACCTTACTCATATATTTTCTTTCTTTTGCTATTTTAGGATAGTCATCCAAAGAAATATGAAAACCCGATGCAGTCGGTTGAGTACCTGACTTCGCATCAGTCATTGCAAACCGTTCCAGTATCTTATCAATGTATGAAGCTTGTGATAGAGCTATCGTTTTATTCTTTTGATCCCTAATGATTCAAATTCTAAGAATATAACTAGCTTCACCCAAGTCCTTTATGCTAAACTGTTAAACTAACCATGTTTAATTGATGATGATTCCCCTATATCATTTTCGATAAGTAGAATAACGTCGATATACAGAACAAGGAATACCATATTTATGTCCTTTCTATGTTGGGAAATGTGTCCATATTGTAGTAAACATGTAACTATTTTCTATTTATTTGAACGATGAATAAATAAATAAAGTTAAATTCACATTTCACTATTATGTATTTTGTATTTAAGTCTTTTATATTTTGCATGCATAGTGAAATTGTGACAAGCAAATACTAGTTTATTGATTGTCTAAAGTTCAAGCTGAAGATAAGTAGCATTGTAAAGAATGTTTATATTATGAGAAAGATAACTTACTTCAGTAGATAATTTAAATGAGTCTGTAATCCCCTAAAAGAATCTAAGTGAGCATTTGATTCAAATACTAAGAAGGATTATTATGTCGTCTACAATTCCAATTGGAGAGATGGCTAGTCTTGGCTATCGGAGTAGTTGATTCCACGAGTAGAGACCTAGATGTATTCATTGGTAGGATGATACATTGGACTAGACCCAAGATGAATGAATCCTGGATCAGTTTTTGAATTAATTCACTTGTGACGTTCATGGTGTGATTTACCTAAATCCTGAGTTAGTCACTACCCATGCGTATGAAACTCATGTGCTTTGATATAAGTGAAGGCTTATGCTCTAAAGATGATCGAGCCTATAGCCGGTATATTGGGTACATGACTTCTGTATGGCATGGTTTTACTAGCAACAGTGGAATTCATAGCGTAATTAAAGAGTTAATGATATCCTCTCATTGGCATTGTGTAGACTGATAAATATGGAATGTGGCCATGGGTTGCTCGTTCTTGAACGAGTAATTTATCACAGTCATTTGTTGACAGTGGTCATATTAATCATTATGAAGATACAATGGTGACAATGAGATAAAATAGAATTGTAGTAAGTGAACGAATTTAACTCAAAGGAATCAATGATATCATATGAGGGTAACACACACATGATGAGATCATTGGACAAAGTAGTTGGATGAATTACTTTCGTAAAGAGTATACAATAAGGAGTTTTCAATCATGGTACTTCTTGTAGACTGACTTCATGATTAAGTAATTGCGAATTATTGGAATGGTGCTTCTGAACTTAATTGCAATCATTAGAGCCTAATTGTATATGTCCGATTGGTCCATTCGCTAGCTCAAAAAAAGCTCGATCGAACTACAATTGAATCAAAAGAAAATTCTACGACTTTGGGAATAATTTAATTGAGTCAATTTATTCGATGTGAAATTAAATTAGGTGGTCGTGAGAATTGTTCAACTAAAGAATTTGATTAAAGAATTTTCTTGAAAAATTAATTTGGAAAATTTAAATGATTTTTGAAAAAAATTAATTTTGATCAAGTAAAATTAAATTAAACAAATTAATTAAAATTAATATGATATTTTTAGAAATTAATTTTCAAGTCAGACAATTGGCTCAATGGGTAATTGAACTTGAAAGTTGGACCTAAGGTGTAAATTGGGCCCAGGAGCCCAAAATCGAGACCAAGACCCAAAAACTGGTTGAATCGAGCCCGGTATGTGAAACCGGACTGACGGTTCAACTGGTGGCTAGACCAGACCGACCGGGTTGTTACTGACCCGGATCGAACCGGCAACAGTTGAACCGGCTCGGGGTGCCGTAAGAGTGTCCTACCTACACCACCGGACATGGCAGTGCTGGTGGCTGGGACGACAACATTCCAGTGGCTGGGGGCGGTTGGTCATTGGTGGTTGAGCAGTGAAAGAGTTACACTCCTACTGGGACTTTATACTCTTACTGGGACTCTATCAAAGAATTTGGTTTCGGATTAATTATTCAAAAAATAATATTATTTTTATAGTTTAATATTAAAGTGATTATCTTAATATTTAATTTAATTTAATGTTTATCTTATAGATAAATAATATATTATTTTAATAAGATTTAATATTAAATTAAATTTAATATTTATATATTATATTAATTTAATATTAAAGTGATTAAGTTTAATCATAGTTAAACTCTTTAAGCTCTTCCTATATAAAGAGAGCATTGGGTCATTATTTACACACACTTGAATTTAAGAGAAAGTTGTAGAAAGAAAATTCTCTGAAAAGATTATTTGAGAAAATTTCTAGAGATATTTTTCTGATGTACAACTTGACCCAAAAGTTTATAGAAATTAAAATTACCCCACTGGTAATTTAAAAAAAAAATCTAATTCGAAGCAAGCCCACACTCAGCAGATGTGAGCTTGAGGATACCGGGGAAGACTACTTGGTCGAAGCGCTTATCCTAGACAAATCGGAAAGGTACAATTTTGATTAAATGTTTATTATTTTATATATCATAACCAAGATCTTGGTTTGGAAAATTTTTTGAAACTCTAATTTTTCCCTAAATTTATTTTCCACTGTATTTTTCAAACCCGTTTTTCCAACATTATACGCTTATAAACACATGGTTCATCAACGTTTTGCCCAAACCCAAAAGTCTTGATCGTTTTATCAAATCTTTTATTCCATGAGCGGCATGCCTACTTAAGTCCATAAATGGATCTTAGTAATTTACAAACTTTCTACTCCTGTATTTTGACAACATAGTAGCCATGTAAATGTCCTCATCAAGATAGTCATTCAAGAATGCTATCTTGACATCCATTTGCCAGATCTTGTAATTGAGAGCAGCGACAATGGATAAGAGTATTTGGATAGACTTGAGCATGGCTACCGGACAGAAGGTCTCATCATAATCGATGCCTTCTTTCTGTATGTAGTCTTTCCCTACAAGTCTAGCTTTATATGTTTCCATTTTCCCTTCCGCATTTCTCTTCTTCTTGTAGATCACTACACCCTATAACAATCTGTTTTTAGTGGTGTTGAAAATAATGGTTTCGGAACCACAATTCTGACGAGAGAGTTCATAGATATATTTAATTAATATTTATGATTCAAATATAGTGTAACATAGAATCATGATTTAATAGATTTTATTAATTGATCAATTAGTCAATATACAAGTGGTGCGTGCTCAAAGCCAAATGGTTTTGGAAAATAAGGTTTTGAGACCTCGTTTTTGTAAATCAAGCACGTGAATGTTTTTATTAAATATTTACAGAGCTTTTATATAGGTAAATTGAAGTTTGGTCTAAAAATTTTAGTGATTGGATGATTAATTAAGAAAAAGAACTAAATCGTAAACATAATAAAAATTAATCGGTATTGGTTTTATTATTTAAAAATCAAATTAATTAATGTTAAAGGTTTTAAGTTACAAATTACCCTTCTATTTGATTGTGGTCGATTATTAGATGTTTTATTCGAATTTTACAATTAAAATTTTACTTAAATTTTATTGTTAAAGTTTAAAAAAAAGGGATAAAACATAAAAATGAAGTCATCATATTCATTTTGGGTCTTTTCACCGAAACAAAAACACAAAGCCACCATTTTTTAATATCAAAGGTTCGACCAACTTAGAGTCTTCACATGGTAACATTTACTAAGTCTATTTTTCGTAATTTTTATGTTTTTGAAATTGTTGAAATTAGGTCCAGTTAACTCGTATCTTCGATTTCAAAATTTTTAAATATTTCTAAAATTTTCATTGATTTTAATTGAATTTTTGAATGTTGATGGTATATTTTGAAGCTTAGAAATGGAATAGGATTAATTTGTTAACTAAATTTTGTTAATTTGAGTTTAGGATTAGTTCGTGAATATCTTGAAATTGGTATATTTTTTTGTAAATTGTGATAATAGGAGGCTGTATATGGACATAATTGAAGTGGTTTTAAAATTTGGAGTTCAAATTTGGAAGATATAATAAGTTCGGTTTTATGGACTAAATTGAATAAAATGTAAAAGTTTAGGGCATTTGAATAATAAAATTTAAATAGATATATACTTATAATAGGATTATATAAAATGTTTGGAATTGATAAATTGAATTGAATTACTGAATAGATCGAAAATTGGACCAAATTGAAGAAAATCGGAAAATGACCAAAATAATTGATTAGTCCTCGAGAGTTGTTTATTTGTTTTCTTGACCAAGTAAGTTCATACAAAATTTTTGTGTTAAAGTTTTATGCATTTATAATTATAATTGTAATTATGTTTAATTGAAAATTTTTAATTGTTTACGATTCGGTACAAAAAGGTGAGATAGAGAATTAAATTGAATACGATGAATTGCAAATTGAAATAATTATGAAATTGACCTTAAATTGGACTGAAATAGGATATTTTATGTGATGAAGTGATGATTTGGTGACATGAGCTGACTTGATTCAATTTAGATAGGTTGATAGTGATAAGGAGTAAATTGAATTTATATAGAAGTATAATATAATGTTATAATGTGAAATTGAATCAATATTGTTATGTGATATGCTATCATATTATGAATTAATGATTGGTTGATGAATTTATATAATGAAGTTATCTATTGATGTAAATTGCCTTTCTCGCAATGTAAACGTTCTTTACAATGCCACTTATCTTTAGTTTGAACTTTAGACAATCAATGAACTAATATTTGCTTGTCACAATTTCAATATGCATGCAAAATATAAAAGACATAAATACAAAAGACATAATAGTGAAATGTGAAATTAACTTTATTTATTTATTCATCGTTCAAATAAATAGAAAATGGTTACATGTTTACTACAATATAAATAGAAAATAGTTACATCGTTCAAATAAATGATTAAGGGATGATTGAAATAACGAATGAAAGTGGGTATTTATAGTGAAGGATGGTAGGCCTGTTTACTAAAAATAGTATGATGAATCCCTTATGTTTCTTGTAACACCCCTAACCCATATCCGTCACCGAATTAGGGTTACGAGACATTACTGAACAAAACACAACCATCTCAAAATCAAAACATATACATTTTATATGTAAACTTCTCTTCTAACCATTTTTAATAAACAAATACATTATAATCCAACTAATAAAGACATTACAAACTAACAAATCCATAAAGAAATATACCATTTTCGTATGGCTATTATATTCATATACAATATAACAAAGTACGACCTTCAAAACATTTATATATCTAGTCTGTACATGCCATAGTTAGAATTTAAATATTTTAAATACCGAGACAATAGATAGGGTGATGAACTTGCTGACGATCCTTGAGCTTGAAGCTTGATTTTTTATCTATAAAACAGATAGACGTAAACAAACAAAGTAAGCTTACATAGCTTAGTAAGTCTATAGCATAACTAAAATATATATAAAAAGAAGAATCATATAAATTCCTAATTAAACTTATTGAAATCGCAAATACCACATATGTTACTATTTGAATATTTGTTGCTCATAATCATCTTATTTATAATCAAATATATGTACTGTAGAATGCTTACCAATGAATATTTAAATATATATATATACAATATGCATACCACCAATTGTATATTTAAATACTTATAGAAAACTTACAACCTAATACTTTTATATATCAATTACATATAAACAAATGCATACATCATTATCAAATACCTAAAACCGAATGCATATACACTTCATATGAGTATAACCGAAGCATATATATATTTAACAAATTTTATAACCGAATATATATATATATACACATCAAACGAATATAACCGAATACAATTATACTTACCAAAATGCATATCATCAAATACATAGATACTTATTAAATGAATATACCGAATGCATATATAGATTTATCACATACATCTATCCGAATGTGAATATACTTAACAAGTTCATAAAACTGAATATATATAGATACATACTCATCAAATACATATAAACGAATGTTTATATGCTCATCAAACACAATGACCGAATGTATATACATTTTCTTCAAATCCATATGACTAAATCATATACATATCCAATACATGTAAACACATAATATGAACAGATTCACCAGCACAAAGCCTGCTAGGCTTAAAGCCTGATTCAATACACTGGCACTTAGCCTGCTAGACATAAAGTCTGAAATGTTTCACCGGCGTCAAGCCTGCTAGACATAAAGTCTGAATGTTTCACCGGCATCAAGCCTACTAGACGCAAAGTCTGAAATGTTTTACCGACGTCAAGCCTACTAGATGTAAAGTTTGAAATGTTTCACCGGCATCAAGCCTGCTAGACGTAAAGTCTGAAATGTTTCACTAGCAATAAACCTGATAGACACTGAGCCTAAAATCTCAATTCACAGAATTTATATCTCATATTTGTATATATTATCCACATAAAAATTCAGCTCAATAATTTATAAACAATATCGTTAAACCATATAGGTATATAAAGTTCAGACATCAAATCTAGCTCAATAACTTAATTATACATCCGAACATATATATATAACTTAATACATTAAAGCCTATTACAAATATCATGCATTCGAACACCTTATGATAATCCAAGCTAATAATTTCATATCTTCAATTCCATTCAAGAACTTTTACATGAATGTACATACATAATCAAACCTCCCTTATACATATATGAATTTCATACTTAAACTCATTACAAGAACATATACATGCATATTTGCATAATCGAACCTCATATAAACTTGTATAAATGGCATACCAATTCAATACAAGAACATATACATGTATATTTACATATTATAGATCCAATACAAAGTTTTATACCAATATAAACCTACGTTTAATTCGAATCTTAAGTACACACACATATATATACCTTTTATTAAACCAATACTTTATACTTGTATATACATGTATAAATTGAAGCTTGTAAATATAAAATATAAAACTTTTATACTGCAACTAAATTTGATAACTTTTATAATTGTATATCCTAATAAACCTTCATACTTTAACTAAATTCAAATGACTATATAAGTATATACCTATGATTCAACATGTAACAATAATACATATAATTCACTCATACTTTTAATTATTTCAACCAACAGATTTTAAATTATAATTCATAAAAATACAGCACATATACATAGCTATACTAATTTTATGACATTAAATAGCTAATAGACTTACCTCGGACGGTCAAAAGTCGAAACCAGACGATTAATCGACAACTTTAGTTTTTCCCTGATCCAACTCCGATTTTTTCGGTTCTTGATCTAACTATATTCAAAATAAGCTAGTTTAAATATAATTACATTCAATTTAGTCCAAAAACACATAAATGGGTAATTTACCATTTTGCCCCTGACATTTGCACTTTTTGCAATTTAGTCACTATTGCATAAAACACAAAATACACAAAATTTGGCCACACCACACAAGGGCCGAATATTCACAGTGCTCATACAAGTCCAAACATTTCATTTATTTTACATTTTAGTCCCTCAATATTTTAATTTTACAATTTGGCCCTAATTACTCAATTGCACCCAAAATTTAAAGACAAAACATGTTAATCTTTCACCTATCTTTCACATTTCATCATCAACTAACAAAAAGCTCAAACATTCATCAATGACATATCTCAAAATCACCATCAAATTCTAAAATTAAAGCATTGGCTAGCTAGAACACGAAGCAACGATTACAAAAACGTAAAAATTATCAAAAACCGAACAAAAGACTAACCTTAATCTAACTCAACAATGGCCGAACCCTACACAAGCTTTTATCTTTTATTCTTTCTCTAGTTTCGACAATGGAAGAAGATGATATGATAATGGCTATGTTTTTCTTTTATTTGATTATAACATATATTATAATATTATTATTTTAACTTTTATTTTTAATGTATAAAAACCATATAATAAAACAATATACGGTCCACTACCTTATAATATTGGCTAAATTTCAACATAAGGCCTTCAAATTATAAAGACAACAACAATTAGGCACTTTCTTATTTTAACCATCAAATTTTCATTTTACGCGATTAAGCCTTTTACTCAAATTAAGCACACAAACAATAAAATTAATTCATGAAACTTTCACACAAGAAAATTCACACATAATAAACACACAAAATAATATTAAAATATTTTTTTGACTCAGATTTGTGGTGCCGAAACCACTTTGTCCGATTAGAGTCAAAATCGGGCTGTTACATTTCTCCTTCCCATGACAGGCCATAATTTGTGAAAAAGAGAGTTGTTTGGTTGTTTAATTCATGCATGATATCATGCTTGAATCAAGCAAGGGCTGGACAATTTATGGGGCAAAGTTGGTGTGCTATTTTCTAATTTATTTGCAAGTGTAGGGACCTCTAGTAAATCTCCCAAAAGTGAATTTGTGATCAATCCAAATGCCTTTGCCGAATTGGGCTTGTTCTCCGTTGTTTGGACGGTTTGGTGACCCAATTGTTTACTAGACTTGTCCATCAATTGACCCTTGTTCAATTGGATCAAATCAACTTCTTCTTGACCCATTTTGTATGTGTTTGTCGTCCATATGGAGTGAATTGAGCATATCCATACAGCTTTATTTGATAAATAAATCATGCATAATTTCCTTGGTCCAACTACATTAAAAAATGTCAAGATCAATATGTAGCATAAAATAATTAAGTTATGCACAAATTTAATGCAAAAATAGCATAAAATCACATTCTTCATTAAATCATGCTCGTTATTGAAATATAAATAAAATTTGCCTAATTAGTAAACAAATACTCGGGTTTAATATTATTTTTAAGTAAAAAGGTGACATAAACTATTAAAAAAACCTATATAAATTAGAGTTTACAGCCACTCATACTTAAAATTGACATAAGTACACTTTCCAAACGAAACATCACCTTGTTTTTCCTTTTTAGGGAACTCCTAATATCCAGTTGAACCCTTATGCGTAAATAAGCACATATGCCCCTTCCCACATTCTTGCTATCATATTGTAGAAAACTTCCAAGGAAATCACCAATTTGTTTTGCTAACGACTCGTTGAAAAACCCCAGCAGGACATCATGCACTTGAACCCAAAAAATCGTATAAATTAACGGAACCTTAAACAGATCGTCCCCGGCCTCCAAACGATGAATCATTAGATGATTATTGAAAGTTCTTGGAGCCCCATTAATAACCCGATATGAAATCAAAATAGGAACCTCTTTTCCCCGTATCTGATATCTAGACCCCTTTAACAAGATGTCATAGATTCGCCATCATACTTCTCATTGCTGGAAGTGAGTAACACTTGCAATAAGAAAATATCCCACCAAGCAAAACTCATACTCCACTAACGTAGAATCAAGTTCCTTCTGCGCCTGCAAAATCCCAGCCTCCTCATCTTCCAACGATAGCCCAGCCAAATCGTTTTCCACATCCAAAATCCCAGTCAAAACAGAAACGAAAAAGCCAAATTACAATAATGAAATAATCGCCGATAAAATTTTGAAAAAGCAAACGCAAAACCTGGAAACCACAGAATGTGCTAGGACAGCAGATTACGTGTTAGGCAAGCATACTATTATTGAAATAAGAAAGAACCCTCCATTATTAGTATTATTTAATAAATTTAAATTAATGTCAAAATTATGAATACTTTATAAACCACCCCTGGGCTGTTTTACCCAAATAACCCAAAAAAATATTATATTTACAAAAATAACCTAAGTTTAAAAACAATCACTAAAATAACCTAAAATGAACAGTACCCACTCTTTTTTTGCACCAATGATTGGCTAATCATTGTGTCGACTTAAAAATTATTTTTTGGGTTCGGCTCATCAATGGCCTAACTCATGTATTTTTTTAAAATTGTGTAATCTTGAAATACGGATATCTGAAAAAGAAAAAAAAAAAAAAAATTTTGGTGTCTTTGGCACATCAATGGCCGGCACCCAAGACATAATAAAAAAATTATTTTTTTCGTGTCAGAATCAGATAAAAAATACGAAAAAAATAATAAAAAAATTTGGGTGCTGGCCTGTCAATGGCCGGCACCCAATACACAGTACAAAGAAAAAAAAATTTTGGGTGCTGGCCTGTCAATGGCCATATACCATGCTGCGTACTCGGGCGTAGGAGAGAACCCTCCCTCTAAGACATACAAGGGAGGGCGCCTCAAATGTCGCTGATTCCACAGAAAGATATATGGTTCATGTTTCTCTGCCCAATTTAAAGACTCCCGAGTCGGTCCCTTTTTATCCATTCCGTGGACATCTGAGATGTCAACGGGAGGGTTCGGGATAGGCTGTGCGCAACCGAATTGCCTCAAAACCCGACCTCCATCGTGCCACTCCACCATACGAAAATTAATCAACGGCACATTAGCCACGAACACGTGTTGCTGCTCGACCACCCATGACGGTATGAGTGCCGCGAGATCTTCTTGAGTATATGGCATCCATATAAACTGCAAAATAAAGACAACACGTTACTCTATATTTTTATTTAGATTTTAAAAATTATATTTGGAATTGTAATTTACCCCATCGCCGGAATGAGTCTCTATCATCATATGGTACATAGTTAGTGGCTTGGATCGTCCAATTCCCGGTACAGTTGCCCATCTAAAAAAAAGAAATTAGCAAAATATTTTTGTCATGCAAAAAATAAAGAATATCCGCAAATGGCCAGACATATTTAACTACATATTTACCAATTAACAAATGGCCAGACATAGGGTTGATGGCCCACTGATGCAAGAAATGGCATTCGGTATAATGCCCAAGACTGTAGTAGAAGGCAGCAACCGCCCATTGTTTTCGTAGTCGGCTTTGTCGCTCGACAAAGCTCGCGGTATAAGGCTGCCAACACTGCCGAGCCCCAACTAAATCTTCCAGCATGCTCGAGATCCTTTAACAATGAGAGATACATTATCGAGACTTTATTTTGATTTACCTCAGGCAAAAGTATCCCACCAATAAGTTGCAGAATGAACGCTCTTGCAGCGTACATAATGTCCATCTGCGTTGGACTGCTTGGAAGATGCTCGAAGTTTTCTTTCAACCAACTAAATTTAATATATGTTAAACGTTCATCTTCGCTGCTCGGGGGCACCCTTCCAAGTAACCGCTCGCAAGTGCCCCACGGATCGCGTAATTTTCCAAGTTCGGTCACTGGTTCTCCATCAATAGACAGCCCTAGTTGGACTGCTACGTCTTGCAGCGTAATGGTTACCTCCCCACATGGGAGGTGGAATGTATGTGTCTCCGGGCTCCATCTTTCAACTAATGCCGTTATTAAATCGGCCCGTAGCTCAGATGTTTGAATGTACGCGGCAACCCCAAAACCCGCAACATTCAAATACAGTATAACTCTTTGGTCGGGAAAATAACCGGGATCATGCAACCGGGGTCTAACAAGTCTGTACAAATCCTACATTTATTATGCAAACATATAATGTTATGTTTATCGTTTTAAAAATAATTGAAAAGCACATTTTAAATTAAAGAAGACATTTTATTTCTTGATTACCTGGTGCATAATGCTTGCAATATGGTCACATTTAAAAGACTATTCGGATTGGGATCCATGTAGTGATCGGCAGTCGTCGGTGATTGATTTCAAATTTGTGAAGAGCAGCTGTGGTTGAAAGTGGTAGGGGTAGTGACCTATTTATAGTGGGGGACCATTTTGAAATGAGGGCAAAAGTGGAAAAAAAAATAAGGTTGTGGTTAAATGTTCTCTCCAACGCACCAAATTTCATTGAATCTCATTTATTTTTTTCCATTGAATATCCTTTATTTCATTCAATCTCATTTAATACATCTAATTTATTAAATCTAATTTATCACATTTATTTCCTACACGTAAAACTTTTAATACATCTAACATTTATTTCCTACATCTAACTTTTTACATACATCTAACATTTATTTCAACAGTTTTCCTACACCTAAAACTTTTTTTTCATTCAATCTCATTTGTTTCAATTTTTTTCCTACATATAATACCTTTTTTCATTCAATCTCATTTATTTCAAATGTTTTTCCTACATATAATACCTTTTTTCATTCAATCTCATTTATTTCAAATGTTTTTCCTACATATAATACTTTTTTTCATTCAATCTCATTTATTTCAAATGTTTTTCCTACATATAATACCTTTTTTCATTCAATCTCATTTATTTCAAATGTTTTTCCTACATATAATACCTTTTTTCATTCAATCTCATTTATTTCAAATGTTTTTCCTACATATAATACTTTTTTTCATTCAATCTCATTTATTTCAAATGTTTTTCCTACATATAATACCTATTTTTCATTCAATCTCATTTATTTCAAATGTTTTTCCTACATATAATACCTTTTTTTCATTCAATCTCATTTATTTCAAATGTTTTTCCTACATATAATACTTTTTTTCATTCAATCTCATTTATTACATCTAATTTATTACATCTAATTTATTTCCTACATCTATTTCAAATGTTTTTATTACATCTAACATTTATTTCGTACATCTAATTTTTTACATCTAACATTTATTTCAACTGTTTTTCCTACAACTAAAACTTTTTTTTTCATTCAATCTCATTTATTTCAATTGTTTTTCCTACATCTAACACCCTTTTTTTCAAATTGTTTTTCAAATTTATTTCCAATGTAAATTTAATTTTACAAGAATATGCGCTTAATAATATATCAGTCGTTATCTTCGAGTCCAGCATTACGAGACGATTGACCAGAAACATAGACACGATGTGGGCATGTTGATCGGTTGTGTCCGGATGTTCGACACACAGTGCACAATTTCGGTTCACCCGTCTCCCAAACGTCCATGTCATTTCGAATTCTTGTCGATTGAGGTCGACCTCTGGGATGCCGGCGGAGACTACGGTCAGGCAGCATCTCGAAATCAGGCGGTGGAACTTCCCAGTTTGAGACATCGGGCATTACAGGAAATTCATTCCCCCATATACGTAATGCGCGTTGCAACGTGTAGATCTCGTCTATGAATTGTTCAACATTTAAGTTTGCTCTCGCACACGCTGCATGAACATGCGCACACGGATATCGCAGAGTCTGAAATATCCCGCACTCGCATCGCCTGTTTCGCAGATCAACTGCATACGACCTAGGTGGAAGACCCGAACGGCGACCGATGTACTCCTGTACTCGGAAAGTCTCCAAGTCACGTGAATACAATTCTACGTTCATTGTTTGTGCCCTTCGACTATATACCGCCATGGCCTTTCGGACGCCCTTTACGTACACGTGCCCGGCCTCGATCTGCTTAGCTTGTTTCGACCCCATCTTAGGCATCAATGTTGCCAACCTATAGAATGTTGCCGAGAATACAGCAGAAATCGGGAGATGGCGTGTGCGCCTCAATACAGAGTTGACCGCCTCCACAAGGTTAGTCGTCATCTGCCCATACCGAAACCCTTCATCGTAACTTTGAGTCCATTGCCAGTTTTCCATGCTCCCCAACCATGTCCGGAGATTTGTTGGTAAAGATGACATCTGAGATTCAAGCCTTGCGAACCTCTGCCTGAATCTTCTCGGTTCTAACTCATAGGCTGCATATTTAATTTTACTCCACCAAATTAAAAACAATACAATATTTGGAAAGTAATTTTTTAAATAAACATAAACAAATTATTGTACCCATGTTCACGAGTTCTTTTTTCCAATCTTTATTCTTGTAATCTCTATGAAAGTTTGCCGCGATGTGCCGGATGCAATAAACAGACCTCCACGGAACCCCCGATCGCCTTATCGCAGCAAGTAATCCTTTCGATCTATCTGATATAAGACAAATATTGTCTTCTCTGACAACGTGCCTCCGTAGATTTGTGAGGAAAAATTCCTAAGACTCGAAGCACTCACGCTCGACGATGGCAAAAGCGATCGGAAGTACATTTCGATTGCCGTCTTGTGCAACAGCAATCAGGAGGATTTGTGTGTATTTGCCATACAATCACGTCCCATCCACATGCACCATTGGCTTGCAATAAGGGAAGGCCCTAACGCACGGCTCGAACGTCCAAAACAACCGGTGAAAAACTCGTTTCCCCGGTTGTATCTCCCCGTCAGGGCTTTGATATGGCAGTGTTTGCAAATCGCTGATCGCCCCCAAGACATACTCATGCATTCCACTATCCACCCTTGAAGCTCGTTGTATGACACATCCACCACCATACAACTCTCGCGATCGCCATTTGCTTTGCCCACCATGCCTTCGATATGACACTTTGTACTTGAATCGAGCTTGCATATCCGCAATAAGGACCGACACTGGAATGGTGGGTGACTCTTTCACCAAAGGGATGATGCAGTTGCATATAGTTTTTTGCATCTAACTTTCTATGGTCTTGCGACACACGAGCAGACGTGCATGTGTGTGGACCTTCTAGTTTCCTTATCATCCACATCTGTGTCCGCTGCATTAACGCGGCCCGGATACGCCATTTACAACCACTTGACGCTTTCCAACATTCTCCTGCGTACAAAGACTGCGTCGACTTCGTTACTTTATAATCCACACCTAACTTCAAGCTAAGTTTTTTTATAGCATGTAAACAGTCTTTTTTGTTATCAAATTGTTGCCCAATAAACAACTTTTCTTCGTCAAATTCATTGTGAACTAAGTGAGCTGGCACAATATCTGGGTATTCCGAGAACTCGCGTGCAAGAGCTGCATCAAGATCCACGTCGCTCATGAAGGTTCTTGGATTATTTCTTATAATTATACCAGGGCCCGTGTTTCCAACCGGATGGGGGATCGCATTTTCATCCTCTACCGGCCCTTCCTCGTCTATGTCTTCAGGGATATCATCCAAATCAGGGTCACTAAAATCATCATTGGGATCACGGTGGGACTGATCATCATTATCGAACCCTTCATCACAATCTTCTATGGTGGCCAACACCTCTGGATGGATCTCTAGACAATGACTCGAGTATGGGGTGTTATACGAACATCCACCAGTGTTTGGATTTTTGAGAGTTGGCGCCGACAATACAAAGCCTGACTGATCTTCCCAAGGGACGTTAAGATCAAAATCAATTTCGAAGCGCTGGCTTGCTGGAATTACCATTTGAATGGGATCCGGTTCAGTTATCTCCGCGAACAACTCAACTGGACTGGGATTTTCTATACCAGGGGGGCAATAAATTGCTATCATTGTACCTAAATCATCATCATCTTCAAGCTCCATTTCTGAGAACTTTAGCGGATCAGTTGAAATCGGAAATCTATAAAACAGTCTCGACATTTGCTTTCCGCAACGGCTTGCTATCTTTGTACTGATTTTCCGTTTCAAATCCGACAGCGAAATCTGTTTGTTGAACCTCATTCCTATTTTTTTCCGGCTTTGGAATACACATCCTTCTTCATTTGTATTTATCATTTCACCATCGAAATGAACATAAACAAAAAGTATTTGAGAACTCATTTTCAAAAAAAATTGCTTTCCTTTAAACAGAGGGAGAAAAACTTTTCAAACTAGACAATTTAAAGTATCCCACCTATATATATATATATATGATTAGATTGGGTGCCGCCATTTGAAGCCAAAGACCCAAAAAATTTTTATTTATTTTTTCGTATTTTTATTTGATTCGACACAAAAAAAATATAAATTTTTTTTCCTTTGTATCTTGTAATCTGGTGCCTGCTATTGATGTGCCAAAGACCCAAATTTTTTTATTTTTTCGTATTTTTTATATGATTCGACATTAAAAAAAATTTTCTTTGTATCAGATTGGGTGCCTACCATTGACAAGCCAAAGATCCAAATTTTTTTTATTCGTATTTTTTATCGATTCGACAAGAAAAAAAATTTTCTTTGTATCAGATTGGGTGCGACCATTGATGTGCCAAAGACCAAATTTTTTATTTTTTCGTATTTTTTATCGATTCGACACTAAAAAAATAATTTTTTTTTTTCTTTTATATGTGTCTGGTGCCGCCATTGACAGCCAAAGACCCAAATTTTTTTATTTTTTGTATTTTTTATTTGATTCGACACGAAAAAATAATAAATTTTTTCTTTGTAGATTGTGTAATTGGTGCCGACCATTGACAGCCAGCACCCAAAAAGTTTTTTTTTATTTTTTCAGTATTTTTATCTCGATTTCGACACGAAAAAAAAAAAAAATTTCTTTTGTATCAGTCTTGGGTGCCGCCATTGATGTGCCAAAGACCAAAATTTTTTGGTATTTTTATCTCGATTCGACACAAAAAAATTAAAATTTTTTTTCTTTGTATGTGAATTGGTGCCACCATTGACAAAGCCAAGACCCAAAATTTTTTTATTTTTTCGTATTTTTATCTGATTCGACACTAAAAAATAAATTTTTTTTCTTTGTCTTTGTATCTGGGTGCCGCCATTGATGTGCCAACACCCAAAATTTTTTTTATTTTTTCGTATTTTTTATCTCGATTCGATATGAAAAATAAATTTTTTTTATTATGTCTCGGGTGCCGCCATTGATGTGCCAAAGACCCAAAATTTTTTTTGTTTTTTCAGATTTTTATCTCGATTCGACACGAAAAAATAAAAAAATTTTCTTTGTATCAGATCTTTGGGTGCCGCCATTGATGTGCCAAAGACCAAAATTTTTGGTATTTTTATCTCGATTCGACACAAAAAATTAAAATTTTTTTCTTTTCTTTGTGTCTTGGGTGCCGCCATTGATGTGCCAAGACCCAAAATTTTTTTATTTTTTCGTATTTTTATCTCGATTCGACACGAAAAAATAATTTTTTTTTTCTTTGTATTGTATCGGGTGCCTACCATTGATGTGCCAACACCCAAAATTTTTTTTTATTTTTTTCGTATTTTTTTATTTGATTCTGATACAAAAAAAAATAAATTTTTTTGTATTATGATCTTGGGTGCCGCCATTGACAGCCAAAGACCGTAAATTTTTGTTTTTTTCTTTTTCGTATATCCGTATTTCAGTATTACACAATTTTAAAAAAAAATTACATGGGTTCCGGCCGTTGACAGGCTAGAACCCAAAAAAATAATTTTTTTAAGTCTGACACAATGATTAGCCAATCATTGATGCAAAAAAAGAGTAGGTACTGTTCATTTTAGGTTATTTTGGTGATTGTTTTTAAACTTGAGTTATTTTTGTAAATATAATATTTTTTTGGATTATTTGGGTAAAACAGCCCCACCCCTGCAACGTGGGGTTTAAATTATAATTTATCTAGTCCGGAACTAACAACCCTCAACTATTACCACTTTCTTCAGAAGTTAGCTACAATCTTTATCCTTTTCTGTAAATCCCTCTAAAACAACTAGAGACCTCCTTAAAAATCCTATCCTCCAATATCAATGGAGCTGCTTCTTTTTCCCTCTTTGCTTATCTTGCTGCCTTCCTTTTTCTTCTTGTCGGTCATAGTTAAAATAGTAAAGAAAATCAAAGCGAACAAGAAACTGCCACCAGGGCCATGGAGATTACCCTTTATAGGCAACTTACATCAAATAGTTGGCTCACTACCTCATCGAATTCTCAGAGATTTGGCCAATCAACATGGACCCTTAATCCACCTACAGCTTGGTGAAATTTCCACCATCGTTGTTTCATCACCAGAAATTGCCAAAGAGGTCTTGGTAACACATGGCACTATCTTCGTTGATAGACCTTATATGATTGCTGCAGATGTGATTACTTATGGTTACAGGGATATTGTCATGGCACCATATGACAACTACGAAAATTTTGCACAGTGGAGCTTTTAACAGCAAAAAGAGTGCAATCCTTTGAATCAATCAGACAAGAGGAAGTCTCAGGTCTTGTGAAATATATATCTTCAAACCAAGGGTCGCCAATCAATCTCACCAAGAAGATATTTTCGTTAACATATGATATTACATCAAGAGCAGCATTCGGTAACACATGCAAGGACCGAGACTCTTATATAATAGTTGTGGATGAAATAATAAAGTTGTCTTCTGGATTCGGTCTAGCAGATCTGTACCCTTCTTTTGGATTGCTTGAGCTAATTAGTGGAGTGAGACAGAAAGCTGAGGCTCTCCTTGAGAAGAGTGATGGGATACTTCAAGGCATCATTAATGAAAACAGAGCCAGCCTGAAGAGAGGAAGAATAGGTGAAGGAGAAGCCAAGGAAGACTTGGTTACTGTTCTTTTAAAGGCTCAACAACATGGTGATCTTGAATTTTCCCTTACTGATATGGAGATCAAAGCAATCATTTGGGTTAGTATTCATAGCTTATAACTTTATTGAAAAGCAAATCTACCATCAGCTTGAAGTAATGTTGGCTCATATAATCTCAGGATATCTTCGGTGGAGGGGGCGAAACATCATCAACAACCGTAGACTGGGCAATGGCAGAAATGTTGAGAAATCCAAAGGTGCTAAAAGGGCACAAAATGAGGTAAGACAGGTCTGTCATGGAAAAGAGATGTGGATGAAGCAAGTCTTAAAGAATTAAAATATTTGGCATTAGTTATCAAAGAAACCATGAGGTTACACCCTCCGTTTCCTCTGTTAGTTCCAAGAGAAAGTCGAGAGAATTGCGAAATCAATGGCTACCAAGTACCTACCAAGACCAGAGTCATAATCAATGCATGGGCTATGGGAAGAGATCCTAAGTACTGGAGTGAAGTTGAGACATTTTATCCTGAAAGGTTCCTCAATAGTTCCTGTGATTTCAAAGGAACAAATTTGGAGTATATCCCATTTGGTGCAGGAAGAAGGATGTGTCCAGGCATATCATTTGCGCTTCCGAACATTGAGTTGCCTCTCGCAAAATTGCTTTACCATTTTGATTGGGAGCTTCCAAGTGGACTACCGCATGAAAATTTGGATATGTCTGAAACATTTGGCATGACTGCGAGAAGGAAAGACGACCTAATCTTAATTCCGACCACTCATAGTCATTTATCTGCCTACTAACATTTTTATTTCTGTATAATGTTATATAAATAAATATGTTTTTTTCATTTTATCATCTATTGACTCATGATGGGTGCTCCCATAAATTTATTTTCAAGGTCAGTTTCTTAAAGATAATGAATTAATGATGTAATTGAACGTCTGACCTTGATCTTATTTAAAGCTATGGATTTTTTTTTTAGAATTAAAGCTGTTATATTCTTTGAATCTAAGTATTCAAGTTTACGTAAGCTATATCAAAACCTTATCTTTTCCATTAAAAAAACAAGCGGTACAAGACTGACTTTATTCGCCTCTTTGTGGGACCATTGGCGCCAACGCAGTGCCCGGCACATGGGTCAAACCTTTTCCATTCCCGGAATTTTTAGCTTGTAAATATCAAATTTTGCAGGCTGATCCTAAAATTTTAATAAATTACGAAAATAACCTACTTTCTTGATTATGTACGTAACTGACCTGAAATAAATAATAAAAGTTGATAGAACGAAAGAGGTTAGTGCCACCAACATGTCACGTCAATCATGAGATTAAAAAAATCAATTTTTTTTGTGTGGAGCTATAATGAATAGCGACACCTATATAAATACTAAGAAAATATTGGTATTTCTCAATAATTGGGGGGTCAAAAAATGAATAATGGTGGTGAAGCCATAGAGAATGGTGCCACCAGTGTGTAATCTGTCAACTTTTTATTTTAAAATGTGGTTTTTTTAAATTTTAAAATTAAAAATAATATTTTATTTGGTAGTCATTCTCTTTGGTGTGATCAAATAACTATATATAACTTCAATGACAAATCAGTTTAAGTTAAAGATTTTTATTTTAAATTATATCATGTTAGAGGATGAATGTGAGATAGATGAGGAGTGTCTTTTTATGTTTTAATGTTTAATGGTGATTTTGGTGGCCAATTATTTATTCGGTAATGGGGTCAAAGCCTGACTAATAACTGAACAACCATAACAAATATAAATAATTAATATAATTTTATGATATTACTTAGAATATAAATAAATGATTCTTTATTTTTTTGAAAATTTATTCATAAGGATTGCATATTTATATTAAAACTCTATTTTAGACTTGACAGGTCGGTGCAGCAAATGACTCGATGGTGGCCACACGTAAATTTTAGACTGTTTTCCGTTAATGTCTAGAATTTATTACTTATTTGGGGTTTTTGATGTGACTTTTGGACTATGGACTAGAGGTGCTCATGGGCCGGGTCGGGCCCCAAAAAGTTCATCCTGCATCCTAAGCTCGGGCCCGGCCCGGCCCATTTTTAAATAAACACCAAAAATTTATTTTAAAGATAAAAAAATAAAAAAAAAGTATTTAAAAAATATTTTAAAATTAAAAAATAAAAAATATTTATTTATTTTATATTCGGGCCAGGCCTGAGCCAAAAAAGTGGTTCTCGAGGCCTGGCCCGTTTTCTAAACGGGCCTCATTTTTTGCCCAAACCCATATTTCGGACCTATATTTTTATCCGAACCCTCCCATATTTCGGTCCCGGCCCGACGACCCATGAGCACCTCTACTATGGACTGGTTGGCTTTAAATTTGAGACTTTATACTGTTTTTATTGATTTTTTAAAAAACTACAACTCAACAAAACACGGTTTTTCTAGAAACTAAGGTTTTCGTAAATAGAAACAATTTTCCCTAAATTAATTGGTTACAAAAGCTTCCGCTAAGAGACAAGTTTTAAAGCAAATCAATTAGTACCTTTTTCTGAATTAAATAAAAGCTAACTAACTGTAACGGTTTTATCTAGACAATCTTGTCTTCAAATCCTATTCCATGTAATATCGCCAGATTCGGCCATAGTGTCTAGGCCGAGTTTAGGGTGTTACATTTAGTGGTATCAGAGTAGGTTGCAAAACTCAGCTATGAATTTGGGTTTTAAAATTTGGTTTTAAAGAAATTATTTTTTTAAATGGTTTGAAATATTTTTGACTGAGTATGTGGTACACCGAGTCTCCGGCGCCAATTCTGTAAGTGTTCTAAAAACTCTGATAAGTTTTTAAAAATATGAGTAGTATATTCTGAAACTACTATAGGTAGTACACAGTACTGAGAACACTGTAGATAGTGTATACTAAAAATAGTAGCAAAACTGAACACTGTAGTAAGACTGTTGTAATACCCAATTTTGCCTCGAGCCCCATATGCTAATAAATTAATACCAAAAAAAGTCTAGTTCATTTACATTCATTATAAACCCAAAATTCTTAGCTCAACCTAAACTAGACCGAAACCCTAGCCTTCTGTTCCAGCGCCGCAATAGTAGCCCAAGCGCGTGTGCATCTCCACGCCAGCTAGCTCCTACAACAAAACAAACGAGCAAGTACAAACAGAAGAACGAAATGGATAACAGCAGCAATAACAGTGATATTTGACAGTAGACCTGTCCATGGGCCGGGCGGCCCGGCCCGGACGAACCGCCTGAAATATGGGCTTGCGTAAAAGAGGTCTCATTTAAAAATGGGCTGGCCTCGGCAGTAATTTTTGCAACTTGCCCCCTTACCAAAATATATTAAATATATTATATAGTTTTTATGTTTAAAATATAATAGTTTAAATTTTTTATGTTTAAAAAATATATATTTATTTTTATGTTTAAGTTTTTTACTTTTTAGTTTTAGTTTTCATTTCCCAATCCACCGTCTGTCTTCCAATTCCAAATCCCTAACCTTCTCTTCCTTGACTGTCGATCCACCTCCACCGTCAAGACCTCCACCAATCCACCTCCGGTCCTCCACCCACTTCCAGAATCAAGCGTTTAAGGGTTCGTTTCTTCCCGAATCGCCAAGTAGAAGCAAGCATACAAGGGAGTTTGGTACAGGTACGAGTTTGCTCATCTTCTTCGATTTCCTCGTTTTCATTCTCTTTAAGATACTTCATTTCTTCTGATTATTCTTCTTCAGGTTACTCTTTTCTTTGTTTGCCTGCTAATCTTCTTTGTTTGTCATTTCTTTTCTTGTTTCTTCATTTTTCTGTGTTACATAAAAATGCTAGCCTGAAATATAATAAACGCCTTTTGTGTTTTGAGATTCTAAGATGACGTTTCAGGGTTCATTGATGCCATGCGTAATAGCTGCTTTGCTTGATGGTCCGAACCTAATGATGTCTCATCAACTGTTCTTTTTTATTTTTTTTGCAATGCCTTAGAAGATGCAAAAAACCTAGGAATAGAATTTGTCTCCACTTATTGGTAATCCTGATATTTCGATACCAACTTCCAATTTTGATGGATGTCTGTTAGACTTGCTCTTTTAAAAGAAGAGCCTATGAACACTTTAATTAGAAGTATGAAACTTTTTTTAAAATTAAAAAAGCCCATAAGAAAACTGGGTGAAACATTGAAATGATGAAGAAGGGGTCTGTAAGGAAATTGATTGTTGTTTAGTCAACAGATTAGATGAAAAGAATAATCAAACTCAACGCCCCATTGCGTGGGGCTAGGAACTTTAGATTAGATGGCCAGCCACGTTCAGTCCCACTCTATTCCATAGATGTGAAACGCGTCTCAACTGTCAACACTCATTAAATCATTTTTTTTTACAAAAGCCTAAAGCGAAATTGTTTGAGTTGATTGAACGTTTAGACTAAATGGTTGTTTTTTTTCCTCTCCAGTTATGGAACTATATTGTCCTCATTAACCTTGTTGTTTTGGTCCTCAAAGTAATTTGCTATGGTCTGATATGGTATATGAGGTTTCGGTCCTATGAGCTAATTTGCATGTATTGGTTTGTATTTAGTTTCATGTTTTTTATTTTACTCTGAGGTCAGCAAGTAATTGAATAGGGAATACATCTAGCAGTATTTTGGAAAGAGACTTCAAGCTGCTATAGAGTTGGCTGTAACTAAATTGGACCTAAACTGTTTTATCCTTTGACAGGAGTTTTAATGCGTACTGTAACTAAATTGGACCTAAATTGTTGCTGGTTTTACTTTTATTTTACCCATTGAGATCTGAAGTCTCTTCAGAGTATTGTTTTTGGCTTAATGATTTTTGCCTTTTTCTTCTTCTGTGCAATAACTTGGAAAATGGGAGTGTGTACAAACTACTAGTTCTTATTAGTTTTGGAACCAGTCCAATCCGCATGATTTTTTAATCTGCAGTACATGATTTTAGTAAACATTAAGATTAATGTTTTTTACTTTTTCAGGCATTAGGTACCAGATTCACTCAATTTGTACAGCCTGTATTTCAGAGGTGCATAAATATCATCCAGACTCAACAATTGGCTAAGGTGTTTATCAATTTGACTTTTATTTCTCTTCTAATAAGCAATTTAGGTTAATTTGTTCATTTCTGCTTTTCTCTTTATGGTTGCCTGATGCTTTTATTGGCACATGTTCATTTTTATTCACTGTAATAGATTTTTTACTGCTAGATGTATTGGTATATGAGGTTTCGCTCCTCATAGATTTTTCTTGTAATAGATTTTTACTGCTAATAGATTTTTATTCACTGTAATAGATTTCATTAATTTCTTTTTTGGTACATATGTAATTTAGCTTATAGAATAAGTATGAATATCTCAATTGTTTAAACGCAAAGGATGTTTTCTAGTTTAGGTTTATATTATATATTTAATAATTTGCCTATGGTTTATATATAAATTTGAAATTTAATAAATGTTTTTGTTCCATTCAATATTTCAATTCCTATTCATTTTTTGTTTGCATTTTAATTTTGTTTATGTTTTCCTCTACATAACGGTAACGAACTTTCAAAGTTAAACTATTTTATCTAGTTTTCATTTGTAGACCATGATATCCTTTTAAAATTATTTCAAAATTTTTTTATACAAGGTAATTTTAAAGATAATTGATTGTAGCTTAAAATTATTTCAAAAGTTAGTATTAATTTTATTAAAAATATTTAATAACAAATTATATATTTGTAAGTTTTAAAAGATTAAATTAATTTTTATAAAAGTAAGCATTTAAAGAGTTCAAACTTCAAAGTAAGCATCTAAGCTACAATTTTAACCTATTTGTATATTTAATAAAATATGAACCTATTTGTATCAAAGTATGCATATAAGCAACAATTTAGACAGCAAGTATGCATTTTGTTTGAACTTGTTTTTATATTTAATAAAATATAAACCTATTTGTATCAAAGTATGCATATAAGCTACAATTTAAACAGCAAGTATGCATTTTGTTTGAACCTATTCTTATATTTAATAAAATATAAACCTATTTGTATTAAAGTATGCATATAAGCTACAATTTAAATAGCAAGTATGCATTTTGTTTGAACCTATTTTTATATTTAATAAAATATAAACCTATTTGTATCAAAGTATGCATATAAGTTACAATTTAGACAGCAAGTATGCATTTTGTTTTAACCTATTTGTATATTTAATAAAATATTTGTATATATATATTCAGTAACCGAGTTATAAATAAGATTATTTTTCGATTTCAAGACTTCAATTTTTATGACTATGGCTAGTTCGAACACTCCTATACCTGTGGACGATGGGTTTAATGAGTACGAAAGTGCTGTCAAACGTCAAAAGTCTACCACTTCAAAGGTGTGGGATGAAATGACAAAGCTTGAATGCGAGAACAAAAATGAATTGAAGGCACAATGTAATCACTGTAAGACTATCTTCTCTGTTAAATCTTCTAGTGGAACCTCTCATTTAAGACGTCATCTAAATAGCTGTTTGAAAAAAGTTAATAAGGACATCACTCAATACACCATAGCCACTCAACCATCACCAGAAGGTGTTCCATCTATAAAAAACTACAAGTTTGATGCTGATGAGTGTCGTCAAGCTATTTCTACTTTTCTTGTGTGTGGCAAGCATTCATTTAGGACAGTTGAAGAACCGGGATTTAGATACATGATGAGAATTGCTAGTCCTAATTTTAAGAATATAAGTAGACAAATAGCTACTAGGGATGTCCTAAAGTATTATGCAAAAGAGAGAGATCATGTTAAAGAAGAGTTGGGTAAAGCACCTGGTTTAATTTGTCTAACTTCTGATAATTGGAATTCGGAGCACACTAATGATGAATATATTTGCATTACTGCTCATTGGGTTGACAAAGATTGGAAGCTACAAAAGAGAATCATAAGGTTTAGAGCTTTATTTCCTCCGTATGATGGTTTGAACATAGCGGATGAACTTGTTTTATGTTTATCTCAATGGGGTATATATAAGAAAATTTTTAGCATCACTTTGGATAATGCTTCTTATAATGATGTTATGGTTTCTTGTCTTAAAAATCGTTTTCGTGCAAACCGAGCTATTTTGTGTGATGGTGCTTTTTTTCAAGTTAGATGTTGTGCACATATATTGAATCTTATAGTTAAAGCTAGTTTGGAGCTTGCCGATGATGTTGTTTGTAAGATTCGAAATGGGATTAGGTACATAAAAAGGTCAGGAATTCGTAGAAAAAGATTTTATGATGTGGCCGACAAAAGTTTTCATTTGAATGTGACCAAAAAGTTGCGTCAAGATGTGTGTGTGAGATGGAATTCTACTTATTTGATGCTTGAATCTTCTCTTTACTATAAAGATGTGCTACATTATTGGGGCCAACGGGATAAAGATTATCAAATGTTTGCACTTTCTAGCGAGGAGTGGAGAAATGTTGCTATTCTTTGCAAATTTTTGAAAGTATTTTATGATGTGACTTGTGTTTTTTCTGGTTCTAATTATCCAACGGCTAATCTTTATTTTAGAGGGGTTTGGAAGGTTCACAAGCTCTTGCTTGATATAGTTAAAGGCCCTTATTCGTTTTTAACTCCAATGGTTAAGCAAATGCAAGAGAAATTTAATAAGTATTGGGCTGAGTATTCGTTGATATTGTCATGTGCTGCAATTTTAGATCCTCGTTACAAGTTGAATTATGTGCAGTATTGCTTTAAAACAATCTATGGTGTTCATGCTTCAGATTTTGTTGAGACCATTCTTAGCAATCTTAGACTCTTGTTTGATGAGTATGTTAAGAAATCCAAATCCATGTCTTCCTCTTTGGCTGGGAGTTCTAATGTTTCGGATAAAAATCCTGTTGATTCTGGTTTGGATGAACACGATGATAATAGTGCTGATTTTGGGGGATATTTTGATGAGAGTGATGATTATAAACAGTATTTAAGTGAATCTAGCACTAGGAGTGAAAAGTCACAGTTGGACATTTATTTGGAAGAACCGGAGCTTGAGTTGAATAGTCAAATAGATGTTTTAGATTATTGGAGCAAAAGTTCAGTTCGATACAATGAGCTTTCATTATTGGCTCGTGATCTTTTGGCAATTCCAATATCGACTGTAGCTTCCGAATCAGCTTTTAGCATGGGTAAGAAAGTTATCACACCTATCAGGAGTTCACTTAAGCCAAAAACGGTTCAAGCCGTTGTTTGCTTGGATGATTGGATGAGAGCTAAGGGATTTTCAGCAGGTAATTATTATTCTCGTTTTATTGTTGTAATGATGAATATTATTTTTTCATCAATTTGATTATCTAATTATTCATTCTTATTTCATGTTAGAAATTGGTTGCAAAAAGGACGATGACGACGATGACGAAGATGACGACGATGACGATTTATGACGACGAGGTTTCTTCATTGCTTTTTAAGATATTTTCTTTCTAAATGTTTTAATTTTAATTTAGCTAACAATTTATATTTTGTTATAAAATTAAATATGTTGATGGATTAATGTATGAATAGTATGGTTTGTTGTTTATTGCTATGAAATTAAGTATGTTTAAATATTTTGTTATAAAATTTAGGTGACAGGATAGAATTGGCAAGTGATAAAATTAGACTTATAGCAATGAACTACCTATGGGAGATTTGAGAGTATTGTTACTAATATTACAAAGGTTTGTTCAAGACTATGATGTAATTATATGATGTAGCAAGCATGAATATTTGGTTATGATTATTTAAACCCGTATTGTATTGTCAAGTTTGAATAGATTATTATGAGTTATGGCAATTCATTATATTTTGTTGCCTAATTTAATTTGAGGATTGACAACATCTTTGGCAAAGAAAAGTCCAAAATGCAATCATCGCACTACTTTAACCAATATGGAGCATCAAACAAAACATAAAAATGGAACCCAAAATCAAATTAAAGATAGCGCTTTGTAATCTACAAAAAGAGTAAAAAGATGGAGGGCCTTCTGCAAGTAGTCACTACTCACTACCTTAACCTAAGAATTAATCAACATATACACTGATTTTAAAAAAATCAATGAATGTGAAGAAGAGGATCGACTTGAGTCAAGAAGGTTTCTTTCATCTGCGATTCTAGTTGCAATTCCCGTCATTGATCGGAATAAATAAAATCACAACAAAATATCAATAACCAAACTTTACTAATCAAATGATAATAATAAAACATGCGAAAATAACAAGTTGATAGTGTTACAAAATAATAATAATAAAACATCAAGTTTGTTTTACTAATCAAATGTTAGATTTTATTACAACAATTAATACAATTAACAATTAATAATTTGATAATTTTACTAACAATTAATTTTAATAATAATTAGTTTTAATTTTATTTAAAAATTAAAATTAAAATGGGTCGGGCAGTGCAGGCTCGGCCCCATATTTTTTCCCGGGCGGGCACAGGCAAAATCTCGAGCCCATATTTGGGCCGGGCAGGCTGAAATTTTTTGTGGCCCAATGGCCCGGCCCATGGACACCTCTATTTGACAGCAAATAATAAAAACAGAATAGGAAAGTAGAATAGATTTTTATTATGTTATTTTCCTTTTATTTGGCTATAAAAAGCCATAAAAAATCTGTAAAATGGGGATTTAAAAAAAAAAGAAATAAAAGAGAATCGAATAGCAGTTTCAAGGTGATTTGAGTTTTTTTTCCTTTTCGATTATTTTCGTTTCCAATCTTTTGATTCTTTTTCTTTGTTTGTTTATTTATTGAGAAAAGAGAAAAACAAATAGAGTAAGCCATACCTTGGTGAGTGCGCCGTCGGAATCTCTGCTTTTTCCGTTCCAAATCGGGGTTGAGAGTAGAGGTTTCAGGCTTGCGCGGTGGCGAAGGAAAACAGGGAGGTGGGGCTGATATCTTAGGTTTTGGGGGGTTTTATGGCACTCACAAAATGGTGTCGTTTGGATCTGTTTCATTGACTCCAAAACGGCACCGTTTATCAGCCTTTGACTCGCGCTCGAACCCGACCCGAAGGAGATCCGCGCATTTTTGTCATTTGGTCTATTTTCACAGACAGTCCCTTTGATTTTATAATATGTTTCAAAATCATCTTTTATTTTATTTTATTTTTAAATTGCACCAAGTATTTTGATTCTTATGGCATTTTAGTCCAATGCAGTGCAACGTTTTGGGGGCAAGGAATTATTTCTGATCCAACCCCCATATAATCCGTATATTGCATTTTGATCCCTCATTTTGTTTTGATTTGATTTATTTCCTATTAAACCTGTTTTAATTGCGATTTAATCCTCTTTGTTATTTGTTTTTTATTGTTAATTAGTTTAATATTCTTTATTATTATTATTATTATTATTATTATTATTATTATTACTATTATTAATTACTATTATTTAAATTTATTGCATTTTTATATC
Source organism: Gossypium raimondii (assembly GCF_025698545.1). Classification (NCBI taxonomy): domain Eukaryota; kingdom Viridiplantae; phylum Streptophyta; class Magnoliopsida; order Malvales; family Malvaceae; genus Gossypium; species Gossypium raimondii. The sequence goes on along the minus strand of NC_068571.1, from coordinate 4,195,097 downwards.
TTTATATAAATTTGATATGTTTATATACTTTCTTTTTTTTATTTTATTTTTATTTTTCTAGTATAGTTTTTTTTAAATTTACTTTTTGATATACTACTATCTTTTTGTATGAAATTTTTTATATAATATAATACTATTTTATATATATGCATATATAATTGATATTGAATTATGTTTACTTTATATCTATTTTTGATTTCATATTATAATAATTATTAATTGTGAGTTTTCTTTTAAATGTATATATATATATTAAAATCTATTTTATATACATAATTTATATTAAACTATATTCATTGTACATACATACATAATATATTGTGGGTTTTGTATTATTATATTTTAGCTACCTTTATATATACGTGGTTTATTTTATTTTTATTTTTAAAAAACTCTATTTTATCATAGTTTGTTCATTTAAACTTTTGTATATATATTATTATAAAGTTTTTTCAATTTACATATACTACTTATGTAGATTAATATATATGTATTACTTTGTACATTATATTTTGATAATATTTCCTATACAATACTATTATTTTATGTAGTGTTTGTTTTTCAAAAATCTATTTTGAATCAATTCCAAATTCATATATATATAGTTTATTTTGAGACTTTTGTATGTATAATTTATCGATTGTGATTTCTCCTCTTGTTATTGACTTTTTGGTATATCTTTTAAATTTGATTATTAATTCATTTAACTTCATTTGAATATTGACATTGGTATTTATATAATGTATGATTGAGATTTATGTTGCTATGCTTGTTTGTATTTGTCTGTTGATTATTCCTTATTCATTAGTAATTTAGTATACATTTTATTTTTGAATTATCCTTTTGCGTTGTACGCCATCATTCAATTGCATTACGTTTGTTTAAAAGGTTGCATTTGATTTAAAATACTGAAATCGTTTTATCCATAAGTTTTCAAAATATTCGGTATCCAAGATTCTCGAGAAGATTGTGCCCCAACTCACTGGGCTCAAATTTTCCTCGTTGAATTAAAGTAAACGAATCTTCCTTTTTAAATTAAAGCATAAAAATTTCAAACCAAAGCTTACCTCGGGAGTTCGAAATGTTGTGTCCTAACTTACTGGATACGATATTTTGTTATCTCGAGACGAGGTTTTCAATAAAAGCAAATTCGTGTGTTGTCATTGGAACTTCAAAGAATTGCACCCTAACTTACAGGGTTTCGATTTCTTCATTGAAGCAAGATGACCAAATTTTTTAGTTTTCAAAATAATAAATTTCAGTAAGGATTTTTTAAAAGGGGAATTGCATTTTAATCTTTTTTTAAACATTCGACCTTGAGACATTAAATGATCAATTAGGTACCAATTTTAGGTGATACGAGGGTGTTAATCCTTCCTCATGTGTAACTAACTCCCGAACTCATTTTTTCAGAATTCGTAGACCAAAATCATTTTCAAGGTGATCCGATCACACCTCAATAAAGATCGGTGGTGACTCCAATTTTCATTTTTTAAAATAAGTCGGCAACAAACTTTTTCTTTTCAAAAAGTGGTTTCGATAGCTTGGCGACTCCGCTGGGGACTGATTTTAAGAGTCGAGCCATGAATTGATTAATTTGTGTCTTATGGTTGAAAAATCAAATTTTGTTTTAAAATTCACGATTCCCCTTTACATTTACTATTTTTATCATGGTATGCTTATTTGGTTGGTCTAAGTTCGTTTAGTGTATTTGTATTTTGCATTACATAAGTTGGACGATTTTATCCCTCTATGTGGGAGTGTGAAACTATTCCTTCGTGAGGTTTTCACCTCCGCATAGGATAGTGGATCGCTTTCAGGATACATCTGTACCTATGTCTTCGTGAGATTTTCATCTCCGTGTAGCCATAGGGAAATGTATTCCCCTGAATCGAACTCGATTCGTATGAGCTTATAATGGGTGATGATCGAGGAATCTGCTGGTTCGGGTACCTCAACTTTAGAATCAAACCGCATGTAGAAGACCTTAGGAGCCCACCCTAGGTAGAATTACTCCAAACCCCTAGAGGTCACCCGAATAGGTACTCTATTTAGTTTCTTGTTTGCTTTGTACTAACCTGTTTTGTTTGGTTTTGATTATGATTGCATTGCATTTTCATCTTAGAAAAGAGGTGTTGATTCAAGTTTGATTACTAAATTAGAGAGGTTGTCATGGGAAACAAATTTCTTGATAAAGTGGAGGATAATACGGTTGCCCAAATATATCCTGAGAAACACAAGAAGGGTGATGGAGGACTACATGACTTTACTTTGTGGCCTGAGGATTCAAGCTGATTATTCAAGAGCCTTCGACATTCTAACTTCCTTAAAGAAGCTGATGAGCATTACAAGGATGAGTGGACGATGGATCACGACCAGGATCAAGAAAAATGAGCTAGTAGTGGCATCCATTGGAAATTTGTGAAATTTCTCTCAAACATCCAGATGAAGAGAAAAATCAATGTTGACTGTTGGAGTATCTATTTTATGTAAAGAAGTTTGTTTTCTAGTAAAGTTTTCTAAATGAAATTGAATCAGAATCAACGTCTCTTTTTGCATTTATTTCATGCATTTGCATTACATGACATCATATGCATTAAGGACAATTTTCATGACTGCATAATTTAATTTCACATCGAATAAATCGACTCAATTAAATTATTCCCAAAGTCGTAGAATTTTCTTCTGATTCAGCTGCAGTTCGATCGAGCTTTTAGTGAGCTAGCGAAGGGACCAACTGAACATATACAACTATGCTTGAGTAACTGCAATTATACCCAGAAGCATCGTTCTGATAATTCACAATTTACTTAATCATGGAGTCAGTCCATAAGAAGTACCATAATTGAAAACTCCTTATTGTATACTCTTTACAAAAACAATTCATCCAACTACTTTATCTAATGACCTCGTCATGTATGTTGTTGACACCATTTTTTGGATGAAAAACGGGGTCGACTTGGGTTTTGAAAAATGAAATGGGAGTCGCCACCAATCTTTTTTATGAGGTGTGATCGGGTCACCTTTAAAAGCGGTTGTTTTTAATAAACAATTTAATTTTATTAAAACAACGAGTTTGGTCTACAAAATTCAGAAAACGGGTTCGGGAGTCGGTTACGTACGAGGAAGGATTAGCACCCTCATAACGCCCAAAATTGGTACCTAGTTGATTAGTTAAGGTCTTAATGCCGAAGATTGAAAACTTTAAAGAATTTTTAAAAAATACGATCCTTGTATTAAAACGTTGAAAATTTTTGAGAAAATGGGAATATTTCACGTTATTCGAGAAAGAGAATCATATCCAGTAAGTTAGAACACAATATCTCGAATTCCCGATATGCGAATGAGAAATGCTTATTTAAAAGATATTTAATCATCTCAGGTTTAAGAATGAGATCACAACCAGTAAGTTAGGATACGATCCTTTATAAATCCCGAGATCATTAAAAATTTGAGTTTGAAGAGATTCACGCATTTAGATTTATCGTGAAAATCGAAACCCAGTAAGTTAGGGTACGATCTTCTTGAATCTAAACACGAAATGTTGCTTATTTGAAAGTCGAAACTTATGCATCGAAATAAATTAACGGTAGAAATAAAACACGAGGTTAATATGTATAGAAAGCTATATTGAATGCGATAGTAAAATAATACGAGTAATCAAAATGAATAGATAAAAGAGACAATTGCAAAATAGCAAGTATAAACAAATAAAATTGCAATATTCTTTTAAAATAAAAGTAAATAAACAAATAAAATAAAATTCATAGGAATATAAAGCACATATATATATATATATATATATATATATATATATATATATATATACGTGTTAAAATTATGAAGTATAAAATATGTATGTGGATATATATACACGTATATCAATTATAAAATCTATAAAAATGTATGTATATACAAGACATAAAAACTATGTATGCAAAAAGGGTATATCTTAAAATGTAAAGAATATATATATAGATGTATGTATATTCACGGAAGTAGCATGTATGTAGATATGGGCATGTACAAATTATAAAGTAATATAAAAGATATAAATATACGTATATCAGGAACGTGTATTGGAATAAAAGTTTATTACAATTTATATAGATATAGACAGTATTGGAGTAATATAAAACATAGATTAATACATTATGGAATATAAGATATAATAAAAGAGTTTAAATAATAGCACATAATAAAATAAAATAATATATGAAAACGATAAACAAATATAAAAATTAGTATGATAATAATAATAATAGTAATTATAATAGTAAGAAAAGTTTGAAAGTATAAAAAACTTGAAATAAATAATAAATGATCAAAATGATATATACATGTAAAATAAACAAATGAAATAAATATGTTAACTCATGAAATAATAAGATAATGAATACATAAATGGAAAGAAAACAAAACTAACAATAACAAGCAATAATACTAATAATAATATATTAAAATGATCAATTTAACGATAAATAACTAAAATATCCAGCAGAGGATTAAATTGAAACTAAGCGAAACCTTAAGGCTGAAATCGAAATTGGAAACAAAGAAAATGATCAAATTGTGACGCGCTTAAAGGGTAGGGGACCAGAACAGTAAATATCCCTCCCTCCAAAACGCAACACTTTGAGCGGGACTAAAATGGAACAAAAGTAAAGTTATACGGCTAAATTAAAAAACAAAAAGGAACCAGATTGCACTAGGCGCAAAAGAGGAAGGATCTCGCGCACAAATATCCCCTCACCGCAGAAACACGCGGATCCTAGGCGGTCTGGGTCGGGTCGGTCGGATGGCCCCGAAACGACGTCGTTTTGGGACTCTTTTAAACCCTCCCAAAACGGTACCGTTTTGATACCCTATAAATAGAAAAAAAACCTAAAACACTTCCCCTTTATTTTTTACAAAAATTTCAGAAGGCTCTCCCTCCTCCTCTCTGCCTTCTCCGAGAACTGTCCAGAATCCGGAGAGAGACCGTCACCGGCCTCGCCGTGGACGGTGGCCGGTGGCCGGAGTCACTCAAAAGGCGGGTTTTAAATCCCCATTCTCGATCCTTAAAAAAATGTCCTTTAGACCCAATAAGCCGAAAAAAGGAGGGAGTTTTCGTACCCTCTTCGGTCCGATTCCAACACCGAGAAGATCTCCGGCGACGAGCTTTCGAAACCGGAAGGTACTCTCCCTTTTCTTTTTTGTTCTTTTCCTAGTTTTTTGTTTGAAAAGAGTAATGAAAACAACAGAAAAAAAATAAAAAGAAAAATAAAAAATAAAAAACGAATAGAAAAAGAAATGGAATCAGCCCCTTTTCTTAGATTTTTAGATCTGCTTTTGTCCGATTATCCCCTTTTCTTTCCGTTTCTACTTTCGCATGTAAATAATGAACTCAAAAAAATAAATAGATTAAAAAGGAGTGTAAATGGATAAATCTAAACCTTTTGATTTCTGTTTTCTTGTTCACAAATATTCCAGAGGAAAAAAAAACCTCCTTTGAATTACATTAGGTTCGGCTTTTATAGCCGATTACGTTGTTTTTCTTTTTTACTGTATTCTACTGTTCTTCTGTCCCTGCTTTCTTCTATCATTTTGTCATATTTGCAGGTTTTGGGCAAGGTCAACGGTGTTGGAAGGATAACCTGACCATTTTGGTGCAAAACCGCCGTGTGCTTCAAGCGTCGAGTCTTGTTGTGAAGGCACAAGGAGATGTCTGACACTGCGAGGTCTTTGGTCGTGGTGCCGAATTGGGCTAGGGTTTTGCCATTTTGGGCCTCTGTTGTGTTTTTATTTGGGCCATGGATTTTGTTTTAATTTAGTTTATTATTTTGTGTTTTGAGTTCAAGGCCTGGGTAAAATTGAGCCCGTCTGATTTGCCCTCTTTGCTTGTTGTCGTGTAACGAAAACAGAGCAAAGACTTCAAAAGGGGCAATTTTGCCCGGTCTTATTGAGTCCTGACTTCTTTCGGTGCTTCTTTTCTTCAAATAACTTCGTTCCAGTCCATTGCGTCTTGTTGCTTCAATCCACAGCACCGCACTGCAGCGAGTTCTAACTTGTAGCTTCAATCTTCTTTGCCGCAACTTCAGAGGTATAGGCTTTGGCGCTTCGGCCCACTCCGCCACGTCGGGAAGGTAGAATTACTGGCTTCAATTTATTCCACTGTAACCACAGGGAGGTAAAATCGCCACCTTCGATCTGCTCTACTACTGCTTAGGGAGAGAATAACTGACACGATCTACTCTACTGTAACTTCAGAGAGATAAGATCCTTTATTTTAATCTATTCTACTGAAATCTTAGGGGGATAGGATAGTGTCTCCAATCTGCTCCGCTGTAATCTCAGGGAGATAAGATCCTAAATTTTAATTCGCTCCACTGTAACCTCAGGGAGATAGGATTATCAGCTTCAATCTGATGTGATCTACTCTACTGTAACTTCAGAGAGATAAGATCCTTTATTTTAACCCGCTCCACTGTAATTTCAGGGAGATAGGATTACTATCTTCAATCTGCTCCGCTGTAATCTCAGGGAGATAAGATCCTATTTTAATCCGCTCCACTGTAACCTCAGGGAGATAGGATTATCAGCTTCAATCTGATGTGATCTACTCTACTGTAACTTCAGAGAGATAAGATATTGTCTTGAATCTGCTCCGCTGTAATCTCAGGGAGATAAGATCTCTGGCTTCAATCTGCTCCACTGTAACCTCAGGGAGATAAGATCTGAAATTCTTCGGTCTATTCCCCGGAGAACACGACCTGTATAATGAGCCTAATTATGCCTAATTATTAGGATGACATGATCAAAACGAATCAAATGCTCCTAACTAGACATGTGTGAATGGTGTTCGCATGAATGCAGAATTTTATTTTTCGTGAATGATCTCGCTTAGGCTATCATTACTCGAAGTTTATTAAGGCTTTGCCATCGAAGTACTATAACACCTTCCTTCTCGACTGGCGTTTTCTGAAGAAACATTTAGCCAGGCTCCCCCACTGTAAACCTCAAAGTTATATCCACTGGGACGCCAGAATTTGTACCATCACTTTCTCACTGTAATCTAAGGGTAAAAATATGTGGCTTTTCCTCGATCTTCTCCTTCACTATTTGAGGATACATGATGTGAAATTTTTTTGGTCCTTTATACCATTCTAATGATGTCGCACCAAACGCTCATAAAAAATTCCTTCTCCAAGGAAACTTCTTCCTATTGCCTGGTGATCATTGCTTGCTTGTTTATTTAAGCTTTTTTTTAATGCTACATCTTGTCATTTTGTTCAATCAATGCACTTGACAGCATAATCCAAGGAGAAAGTCTAAATTTAGACTCTTCCTTCTCAAATTTTCAACTCCTAAATTTGGTGCTCTAAACAATTGTCTTGTCTCGGGTTCCTATATTATTTAGAAACTTTTCAGAGTAATATGCAAAACTTCTTTCGTGAAAGTTTTATTAGTCCATTAATCATTATTCCAATGCAACATGTTTGCAAAAAGATCATAACAATGGACAAGAATAAAACTGGTTCTGATCATAACTCAAAAGAAATAAAACATCGAAGATAGTGAAAGAAGGATAACAAAGAAGTGGATCGAGAATGTGTATCTTAGCGAGAAGAAGAAACAAAAGAAAGAAAATAAAAAATGTATTTTCAAGAATACACATATAAATAGAATAAGAACTAGGTGCCCCAGTTATCGCAGCTTGAATTTCTCTGTACAAACTTTCTAAAGACCATTCTGAGTTTGACATGTGTTTAGGAGATCTGCAATACTCTGTCAATGCTCCAAGACGCCGCATATCCTTTCTTGTTGGTTCAGGTAAAGCAAAACCATCATATACCCCTGATCAAAATTTGATCTGCTCAAATCACCTCATGGCCCAATCCGATCAATATTTGAGCCGCCCCTTTCAGGTTTTCGACTCAAGCCCCCTTTGGTCTCAAGGTGCCTTTTGCGGGTTTTCACATTGGCCTCTCCAAAGTTTTTTTTTTTGGGAAGCAAAGCGCCCTTTGCGGGTTTTCAATTTGGTTCTCTTTTCTTTCAAGCGAAATATTTCTTGACGGAGTCTGCGTTTACAGGGTTTGGCAAACTTTTGCCATCCATCTCACATAGGATTAAAGCCCCACCGGAAAAGGCCTTCTTTACAACATAGGGACCTTCCCAATTTGGCATCCATTTTCCTCTCGAATCCTTTTGCATGGGGAGAATCTTTTTTAGCACCAAGTCTCCTTCACAAAACTCTCTGGGGCTGACCTTTTTATTATAGGCTCGCATCATTCGTTTCTGGTACATTTGCCCATGACGAATAGCTCTAAGCCTCTTTTCTTCTATTAGGTTCAACTGATCGTACCGAGATTGGACCCAATCGGCTTCGTCCAAGCTGTAGTTGAGATAGTACCCGTAGAGAGGGATTTCAACTTCAATGGGTATCGCCTCCATTCCATATACCGGAGAAAAAGGTGTTGCTCCGGTAGAAGTTCTAACAGATGTTCGATAGGCAAGGAGAGCAAATGATAACTTCTCATGCCAATCCTTGTAAGTTTCAGTCATTTTCCCCATGATCCTTTTGATGTTCTTATTAGCCGCCTCCACTGCACCATTCATTTTTGGACGATATGGGGATGAGTTATGATGTTTGATTTTAAATTGGCTGCAAACCTCAGCTATTGTGCTATTATTCAAATTTAACGCATTGTCGGATATTATTTTCTCAGGCATTCCATATCGACAAATAATCTCCTTCTTCAAGAATTTGCTAACTGCTGACTTCGTGACATTTGCATATGAAGCAGCCTCTACCCATTTGGTAAAGTAATCAATGACCACAAAGATGAAGCGATGCCCATTAGAAGCCTTTGGTGATAATGGCCCAATAACATCCATACCCCACATGGAAAACGGCCAAGGAGAGGTCATGACGTGAAGAGATGAAGGAGGCGCATGTATTTTGTCTCCGTAAATTTGGCATTTGTGGCATTTCTTGGCGTAATCTATGCAATCTCCTTCCAGGGTGGGCCAATAGTACCCAAATCTCATGATTTGTCTGGCCATCGTAAAACCATTGGCGTGCGTCCCACAAATACCCTCATGTACTTCCTCCAATATTTTCTTGGCTTCCACGGTATCCACACATCTTAATAATACTTGATCCTTCCTTCTTTTGTATAACACTTCCCCATCTAGGACATATTCGATGGCTATTCTTCTCAGAGTTCTTTTGTCATTCTCTGTCGCTTGATTGGGGTACTCCCGATCCTTCACGTACTGTAGGATATTCTGATACCAAGGACAATCATCTTTTCCTTCCTCTTCAATATTGCAGCAATGAGCTGGGGTCTCATAGATACTCATCTGAATAGGCCTCATTGCCTCGAGTCTATTCACCTGAATCATCGAAGCTAGAGTAGCTAATGCGTCAGCCATCTAGTTTTCCTCTCGTGGGAGATAACAGAAGGTGATATCATCAAACTCACCAGCCAATTCGAGAACTAGTTTTCTATAATCAATTAGCTTAGGGTCCCTAGTTTCTCATTCCCCTTTTAGTTGGTATATCACCAATGCAGAATCCCCATATACTCTTAGCACTTTGATGTTTCGTTCAATGGCTGCACGAATGCCCATAATACATGCTTCATATTCTGCCATATTATTAGTACAATCGAAGTCCAACTTGCTAGCAACAGGATAATGATCTCCATTTGGGGATACCAAGATTGCCCCAATTCCATTACCCGTAGCATTCGAAGCTCCATCAAAATTTAACTTCCATACGCTACCCATTTGAGGCTTCTCTTCAGTGTTTGCCACATACTTTAAGTCCTCATTTGGTAAATCGAAGTTCAAAAACTCATAGTCTTCCAAGGCTCTACTAGCTAAGAAGTCAGCTATCGCACTTCCTTTTATGGCCTTCTGACTTACATATACTATGTCAAATTCCGAGAGCAGGATCTGCCATCTAGCCATTCTCCCGTTTAAAGCAGTAGATTCCATCATATACTTTAAAGGATCCAACTTTGAAATCAGCCAAGTCGTATGATACAACATATACTGCCTTAGTCTTGGGTTGCCCATTAAAGCGCAACACAACTTCTCAATTGATGAGTATCTCATTTCGCAATCGATAAATTTCTTCTTTGAGATAGTATATTGCCTTTTCTTTCTTTCCCGTCTCATCATGTTGGCCTAATACGCATCCCATGGAATTCTCCAACACTGTTAGATATAATATCAATGGCCTATCTGGACTTGGTGGTGATAAGACTGGAGTATTAACTAAGTACTGCTTTATCTTATCGAAAGCTCTCTCGCATTCTTCATCCCATACACTCGGATTATGCTTCTTTAAGAGACGAAATACTGGATCACATTTCTCCGTCAGTTGTGAGATGAATCGAGTAATGTAATTCAATCTCCTTAGGAAACCTCGAACTTCCTTCTACGTGCGTGGGGGAGGTAAATCTCGTATTGCTTTTACTTTGTCTGGGTCAACCTCAATCCCTTTTTTGCTAACTATGAAGCCTAATAACTTCCCTGATCTGGCTCCAAATGTGCTTTTACCGGGTTAAGCTTGAGCTGAAATTTCCTCAATTTCAAAAATAACTTTTTCAAGACTTGAACATGCTCTTCTTCCGTTCTAGACTTCGCAATCATATCATCCACATAGACTTCGATCTCCTTGTGCATCATGTCGTGAAACAAAGTCACCATAGCTCTTTGAATTGTTGCTCCCGCATTTTTCAATCCGAAAGGCATTACCTTGTAACAAAATGTTCCCCATAAGGTAATGAATGTGGTTTTCCTCATGTCTTCAGGATGCATCTTTATTTGATTGTACCCAGAGAAGCCATCCATGAAAGAAAACAATGAATAACCCGCCGTGTTATCTACCAAAGTATCAATGTGAGGCAGTGGAAAATTATCTTTTGGACTCGCATTGTTCAAATCCCTATAATCCACACACATTCGTACCTTTCCATCTTTTTTGGGAACAGGGACGATGTTTGCTACCCAATCCGAATACTTGACCTCTTGTAAGAATCCGACGTCGAATTGCCTTTTGACTTCTTCTTTTATTTTCAACACAATATCAGGTCTCATTCTCCTGAGCTTCTGCTGAACAGGTTTACAATCTTCTTTTATGGGCAGACGATGCACCACAATGTTAGTGCTTAGCCCGGACATATCTTGGTACGACCACGCGAAAACATCTTTGAACTTTCGGAGCAAATTAATGAGGTCTTGTTTTGTCTTTGCAGTGATTTCAGTACCAATTTTCACCTCCTTTCCATCATCTAGGCTCACGATTTTTAATAATTCCCCATGAGGTAGGATCCGTTTATCCTCTTCTTCCACCATTCTTAGCAAGTCCGGAGACACACCATAATCTTCGTCATTTTCAAAGTCGTGAGATCCCTCCAAACACATTTCTTGCTCAAAAATAGGCTCCGTGTTTGAAGCAGCATCACTCATGTCGTTGATATCTGAAGACCTATGAAGGCATACCAAAGAATATACCAAGAATATATAAATTTATGAATGAATATTTGTGCAAAAGAGTTACAAATGAAAGAATTATTTGTAAGACAATTAATCAAATGTAAAATATTTATTTATATGTAAAGGAAAAAAGTGACTGATCGAGATGAATGTAGATATGTATTTCATTAAAATGATGATATTTAGGCCCAAAGCCTATTTCACAAAGGATTTCATATCGTTCCTAGGCCAAAACAACAGGAATGTTTTGAGCATTACTCTGAATAAGCCCTAAAGACTACAGGAATTTCTTCAGCAGTCCAATTGTTTAGCTCGCTCCCCGGCTCATAAGGGCGGATCTCCAACAAGGCCCTTCTTTTCGCTGCTTCCACAGTGTTGACATGAACATTTTCCAGCATTCCTTCAATGCCTTTGCTACCGGACACACCGCACTCAGAATGAATAAATCCTCCCGACACAAAGGATGTAGATATGTGGGGAAAGGTTAAAGGCTCCCACTTAGCTTCATATCCGCTCAAACGCGCCCTTCTTTTCTCTTGTCTCTTCTCTATTTCTTTCTTTTTCTGCTTCATGTCTAGCTTGTATCCTAAGCCAAAACTATCGAACTTTTCCTTCAGCATTGGAGCTTCAATCCTTCCCTGAAGATATTTTCCCAGTCCTTTCCCTGGTGAGGCTCCTCTTCCTACCATCAATCGCAACCCCATTTTGGTAGTCCTGGATATTTTCGGTATTGGAATTCTGCTTCCCTCCGTAATAAACATCGCGTTCACAAATTCTAACGACCGAAAAGAACATTCCAGTGCCTCATCGTTGATGTCCACATAAGGTGCATCACTGGTCATCATTGCGATAATATCTTCCTCTGCATCTATTGTTACCAACCGACCCTCCGATACCAACTTCACCTTCTGATGTAATGATGAAGGTACTGCCCCCGATGAGTGTATCCACGGTCTTCCCAATAGGCAGTTGTAGGAAGGCCTAATATCCATTACCAAGAAGTCCACCTCATAAGTGATTGGCCCAATCCTTAATGGTACCTCAATTCTCCCCATAACCTTCTTTTCTGTTCCATCAAATGCCCTTACTATACTCTGGCATGCTTTCATGTGCGAACATCCACCCAGAATCGACCCAGTGGATAGAGGCAATACATTCATGCAGATCCATTATCAACCAGGGCTCCGGAGTGTGTATCCTTTGCATCGGAGACGAACGCGTGTGGCTTTAGTAGAACCCTTCCTCCGGATGGTATTTCGTCATCATTGAAGAAGATAAAATTGTCGGCGCCTATGTTGTTGATCAACCGATCTAGCTTGTTTACCGATATATCGTCGGCCACATATGTTTCGTTTAGTACCTTGAGCGCATTCGATGTATTTGAGCTTAGAAGTAAAGCTAATCGTAAATGCTGAGTCGGCTATTTGTGCGATTGCTCCACAACACTTGTATTCACGTGCTTGAAACTTCAAAACTCTTTTGCCTCCTCTTCTTTTATTGGTTCATTAACCAATGGCTCAACTCCTGCTGCTTTTCCTTTCCTCTGTTCTTTCTTCTAATTCTCTTCCCTAGACGACTCTGCTTGAGTGTCATATCGTTTCCTATTGCGTGTGTAAGAACCTATTTCCTGGCTTTCTTCTGCTTCTTTTCCCAAGATGGTCACATTGCACCCATAATTCCATGGCACCATTTTGCTATCCTTATACAAGAAATTTGATGGTTTTTGAATTACAACTTTTGGTGTTACCTGAGCCCTAGTTTCATTACCCTTATGGCGTGAGATAACGACCACAGGATGATTTATTTTCGGAGTTCCTGTTCCTGACTCTGTCGCGCATATGCTCCTCCTTTCTTCCGCCTCTTCATAAAACGTCATCTCCTTGTTATCCATCATGCTTTGAACCAAAGCCCTGAATCCTTCACATTCTTGGATTTCGTGCCCTGTTTTATGGTGGAATTCACAATAATTTCCCAGCTCGTACCCTTCCTCAAAATTTGAAATAACTAACCCTCTCTTTGCCATCTCTTTCCAGACCCGTTTCAACGGAGTTTTTACTTCAGCAATGTCAGACTTGACTTCTCCTCTCGTACCTTCGCTCACCATATTCACCCCCTTATCAGCGTGATTAGGTAACGAATTTTCTGCGTTAGGTGAGTCGTCAAGTTTAACAACACCTAATTTGATAAGTCCTTCCACTACCTTCTTGAAAGCTGTACAATTTTCTATTGAGTGCCCTGAAATTCCCGCATGATAATCACATTGTGCATTCATGTCATACCATTTTGGATACGAGGGTTGTAGAGGACTCAAGTAACGAAGGGCAACAACATGTGCATTGAATAAAGTCTGATACAATTCCTTGTATGACATTGGGATTGGCGTGAATTGGGGCTTTTCAGTAGTTTGCCTAGCTCTCGACTCTTGTCTTGACGATCCCGGTTGATTACCAACCACTTTCTTTGGTTGATTCACAGTAATTGACCTACCGTAGGCATTCACATTATTCACTTCATTTTCTCTTTTCCTCGGGGCTGCCCTTCTATTATTTTCCCTCCATCTATTCTTCCACTTTTAATGGCATGCTCAATCATTTCACCATTCATGATTATATCCGAGAAATTCTTTGAAGCGCTTCCCAACATGTGAGTAATGAATGGGGCCTTCAATGTATTAATAAAAGCGTCGTCATCTCTTTTCTAAAAGCGGTGGTTGTACTGAAGCGCCACCTCTCTCCACCTCTGCAGCGTCTTGTCTCGAAGCTTTCGTTCGATTTTTTTTCTAAATTCTGCAGAGTTATCCCGTCAGGCATCATTTCCGAGACATGATCGTATTGTCTCATAAAAGCCTGTGCCAAATCCTTCCAAGTAGTAATTTTTGTTCTGCTCAGCTGATTATACCACTTTGACACCGCTCCTGTAAGACTTTCCTTAAAGTAATGTATTAATAATTGATCATTATTAATATACCCCGTCATTCTTCTGCAAAACATAGTAATATGGGCTTCTGGGCAACTGGTCCCATTATATTTCTCAAATTCCTGCATTTTAAATTTGTAAGGTAGCACCAAGTCCGGAACCAAGCTCAGGTCTTTTGCGTCTATCCCATGATAGCTTTCAATGCTTTCTATTGCCCTAAACTTCTCTTCTATCCATTTCCATTTCTCCTCAAGTTGTTTTGGAAGTTCCTCCTTCGCCTTGTCCTTTTCAGCCATCTCATCAAGATCTGAGATAGCAATATTATTCGGGCTATCTCCAGGATTAGAGCCCACTCCGGGTTGAAAATTCATTGGTATTGAAGCATCGCCTTGGAACTGCTGAGGCCTAACCGACACAGAGGGTCTTCGTGGATGCAACTCAGTTTGAACCTGCGCGTGCGGAGGCGTGAAACCTGGAGGATAAAGTGGTTCGCTATTGTTTTCTTCCTCATTAATAATCACAGGTCCTTTCCCCTTATCTACTCCCTTCAATAATTGTGTCATCTTAGTTATCAGATCATTTTGAGACTCCTGCATCTTTTGTTCTATGTCATGCTGAATCTTTTCTATCTGCTCCTTCATTTGCGCCTGCAACTGGTCTTGCATTTCCTTTTGAAGTCGCTCTAGCTTTTCCAGCCTTTGGTCCATAATTTTTGACTTAGCTCGAGTCTTAGTAACTTTGTCGGTTTTCGAGTTAAGCTGAAATAATTTTATTCGATTAGGGTTCTTTAATGGTCATTAATGCATATGATGTGATGCAATGCATGAAAAGAATGCAAAAGAGGCCTCGATTCTAATTCAACTTCATTAGAAAACTTTACTAGAAAAGAAGTTTCTTTACATAAAGCAGTTACATATATGGCTTTGCTCTCACACTCAAAGCCTTAACCTTTCTAAGAAGCCAAGCTAATTCACGGCCGGTCGACTCAGACTGTACTTCAAACTTAATAAATCACTGAAGCGCTAGGGTCGCAAATGATCGACTACTTAGCACTTGAGCCACCGCTTCGCCCATAATATAATCTCTTTCTCTGACCTGATCTTGAGATCGATGAAATTACCCTTGCCACTGCTCATTACTTTTTTCCAGAAGCTCTATTCGGAGTTCACTATTTTGCAACGCATCCTCGAGCTCTCCTACTTGTCCTTTTAATCCTTCAATTTTGTCTAAGCTTGCCTTTAATTCAACCGTAGAATTACGACTACGGTATTGGTAAAGCGATCTTTCTAGTTCTGTTACTCGGACCTTCAACTCCGTCTTCTCATTTTGGCAGACTAGTAGACTCTCTCCCAAAGTAACTTCTCGAGCTCGAGTATCTTGAAATTTCTTTTCCCACTGATTAGCTTTCGTTTTTTCCTCCTGAATTTCCTGTCGCCATTGTTCTGGCGTTTTACCCAAACCAGCAGTTCTTATAGACCTACGCAGCTTCTTGTAGTTCGTCTTCAGGCTATCTAAATCTTCTTCTGCCTTGTTCTTTCCCTTTCTCAATTTGTCGGCCTCCAGTCTTTGAATGTCCACATCCAGTCCTAACTGTAGTTTTTCTTCCTCTAGTTGCTCTATCTTCTTCCCTAACTCTAAACTCCTCTTTTCAAATTCTTGTTTGATGATTTCTATCTCTGAGGGCAATATTTGTAGGTGCTCCTCTAAAGATCGAGCAGTTTCTGGATTTGATGCTGGGATATTATCGTTGACCCTTTGATCACGCCACTGACTATACTCGGGGGTCATCACCGGTGCCACAGCTAGGATTTTCATTCGGCTAGTCTGGTTCCAGGCATTAGACATTTCTCGAACCCTTTTCTTGTAATTGTCCCCCTTATAGGAAAATTCACAATGGGCCAACCCTTGTGTTGCTGATATGAATTGTCGTGATCTAAACTATCGTGATACGAGTAGAGGAGCATATCCGATAGCTCCCCATATTCCGAGCAGAGGAACCCAGTCAAAATCTCATCAGGAATTAGCCAAGGGCCCTCCACTCAATATCTTCATCTCGGAGATTCTGGAGTATCGCCATCCACTTTTCTTCTGAAACGTCATCCCGTCTTGGCGTGGTTACCAATTCTTCTAGAGGAGAGTAGCTATCAGAGAATACCCGATAAGAGATCTTTTCTACTTTCCAGAAGTGGCTATGAAACCATGCTAGTAAGAGCTGAGCACATCCAATGAACCTTCCCTCTCCAGCTCTCCGGCATGCGTTCAAAGATCTGAAAGTTTCAGCCAGTATTGCCGGAACGGGAGTAGCCCCTTTACCAAGTCGATCAAACAGATCAGAAACGGCCTCGTCTATATGTCCTAATGCTTTGGGGAAGACCACTAATCCGTAGATACCTAAAGCGAAGACATCGACCCTTTTCTTTACATCAGGATGTACCAGTACCAAATTTCGTAAGCTTTTCCAAGGAACGCATTTACTATCGCCTTTCTGCTGGATTCGGGCAGCAACCCACTGCTCACTCATCCCAGTAATGTTCATTAATTTCTTTAATAACGGAAGGGCCCCAGCAGCTCTGGAATAAGCCTTGTCGACTTGAATCTTTGGGCACCGAAGCAAGGTCGTATACTCCTCCACAGTAGGCGTCAAGTCCACTTTTCCGAAAGTGAAACAACCATAGGCGGGATTCCAAAATTGAGCAAGAGCCCGAAATAAATACTTCTCCACCTTGACACTGAGCAGATAAGGCAGGTCACCGTAGTTGCAATAGAACAGTTGCTTGGTCTCGACATCCCATTGATCCCAAACTTCTTTCATTTCTCGAAGGTCATTCTGGATTACACTGATACGGGCGAAATCCCACAATTTTGACATGTGTCCCTTGGTAAGACTATCGCCTTTCTCTCGTTGTGTCGTCTCAGCCCATATTCGCACAGCCGCATTATCTTCTACTTTATCAAGAAACCCCTTTTCCATGATAAGCTTTCTATCTAGATACTGAACGTGAATCGACACCTCTTTTAGAATGAAAATGCCATGCAAAACAAACAAATCAGTATTAAACATAGACCAAGATCTAGAGTAAATGATGATAAATAAAGCATCCATTTGGGTAAGAACTAAGGTTTGGCGGAGTTCCATCTAGGTGGGTTCCTATGGCTCACTACATGTGGTTCGGTTCTAAAGTAAGGGTACCTAAACCAGCAGATTCCTCGATCCTCACCCCTTATAGGCTCATATGGACCGAGTTCAGTTCAGGGGAATACATTTCCCTATGGCCATGCGGAGATGAAAATCTCACGAAGACATAGGTACGGATGTATCCCGGAAGCGATTCACTATCCCATGCAGAGGTGAAAACCTCACGAAGGCGTAGTTTCTCACTCCCACTTAAAAGGTGTGACCAACGGTCATGCAATGCAATGTGCAGAGATATAAAAGTTTAAAATACAAAACATGATAAAAACTATAACACAAAGCAAATGAAATGCAATGAGAGGATCGTATATTTAAACCAAATTTTTAACTTTCGACAAAAAGACAAGAAATAATCAACTCGTGGCTTGACTCTCTTATTTAAGTCCCCAGTGGAGTCGCCAAGCTGTTGACACCATTTTTTGGATGAAAAACGGGGTCGACTTGGGTTTTGAAAAATGAAACGGGAGTCGCCACCAATCTTTTTTATGAGGTGTGATCGGGTCACCTTTAAAAGCGGTTGTTTTTAATAAACAATTTAATTTTATTAAAACAACGAGTTTGGTCTACAAAATTCAGAAAACAGGTTCGGGAGTCGGTTACGTACGAGGAAGGATTAGCACCCTCATAACGCCCAAAATTGGTACCTAGTTGATTAGTTAAGGTCTTAATGCCGAAGATTGAAAACTTTAAAGAATTTTTAAAAAATACGATCCTTGTATTAAAACGTTGAAAATTTTTGAGAAAATGAGAATATTTCACGTTATTCGAGAAAGAGAATCATATCCAGTAAGTTAGAACACAATATCTCGAATTCTCGACGCGAATGAGAAATGCTTATTTAAAGATATTTAATCATCTCGGGTTTAAGAATGAGATCACAACCGAGAAGTTAGGATACGATCCTTTATAAATCCGAGATCATTAAAATTTGAGTTTGAAGAGATTCACGCATTTAGATTTATCGTGAAAATCGAAACCCAGTAAGTTAGGGTACGATCTTCTTGAATCTAAACACGAAATGTTGCTTATTTGAAAGTCGAAACTTATGCATCGAAATAAATTAACGGTAGAAATAAAACACGAGGTTAATATGTATAGAAAGCGATATTGAATGCGATAGTAAAATAATACGAGTAATCAAAATGAATAGATAAAAGAGACAATTGCAAAATAGCAAGTATAAACAAATAAAATTGCAATATTCTTTTAAAATAAAAGTAAATAAACAAATAAAATAAAATTCATAGGAATATAAAGCACAACATATATATATATATATACGTGTTAAAATTATGAAGTATAAAATATGTATGTGGATATATATACATATATCAATTATAAAATCTATAAAAATGTATGTATATACAAGACATAAAAACTATGTATGCAAAAGGGTATATCTTAAAATGTAAAGAATATATATATAGATGTATGTATATTCATGGAAGTAGCATGTATGTAGATATGGGCATGTACAAATTATAAAGTAATATAAAAGATATAAATATACGTATATCGAGAACGTGTATTGGAATAAAAGTTTATTACAATTTATATAGATATAGAGCAGTAATGGAGTAATATAAAACATAGATTAATACATTATGGAATATAATATATAATAAAAGAGTTTAAATAATAGCACATAATAAAATAAAATAATATATGAAAACGATAAACAAATATAAAAATTAGTATGATAATAATAATAATAATAATAATAGTAATTATAATAGTAAGAAAAGTTTGAAAGTATAAAAAAACTTGAAATAAATAATAAATGATCAAAATGATATGTACATGTAAAATAAACAAATGAAATAAATATGTTAACTCATGAAATAATAAGATAATGAATACATAAATGGAAAGAAAATAAAACTAACAATAACAAGCAATAATACTAATAATAATATATTAAAATGATCAATTTAACGATAAATAACTAAAATATCCAGCAGAGGATTAAATTGAAACTAAGCGAAACCTTAAGGCTGAAATCGAAATTGGAAACAAAGAAAATGATCAAATTGTGACGCGCGCAAAGGGTAGGGGACCAGAACAGTAAATATCCCTCCTTCCAAAACGCATCACTTTGAGCGGGACTAAAATGGAACAAAAGTAAAGTTATACGGCTAAATTAAAAAACAAAAAGGAACCAGATTGCACTAGGCGCAAAATAGGAAGGATCTCGCGCACAAATATCCCCTCACCGCAGAAACATGCGGATCCTAGGCGGTCTGGGTCGGGTCGGTCGGATGGCCCCGAAACGACGTCGTTTTGGGACTCTTCTGAACCCTCCCAAAACGGTACCGTTTTGATACCCTATAAATGGAAAAAAACCTAAAAAAAAAGCACTTCCCCTTTATTTTTTACAAAAATTTCAGAAGGCTCTCCCTCCTCCTCTCTGCCTTCTCCGAGAGCTGTCCAGAATCCGTGAGAGATCACCACCTCGCCCGTGGGACGGTGGCCGAGTCACTCAAAAGCGGGTTTTAAAGCCCCATTCTCGATCCTTAAAAAATGTCCTTTAGACCCAATAAGCCGAAAAAAGGAGGGATTTTTCGTACCCTCTTCGGTCCGATTCCAACACCGAGAAGATCTCCCATGGCTTTCAAACGGAAGGTACTCTCCTTTTCTTTTCGTTCTTTTCCTAGTTTTTGTTTGAAAAGAGTAATGAAAACAACAGAAAAAATAAAAGAAAATAAAAATAAAAACGAATAGAAAAGAAATGGAATCAGCCCCTTTTCTTAGATTTTTAGATCTGCTTTTGTCCGATTATCCCCTTTTCTTTCCGTTTCTACTTTCGCATGTAAATAATGAACTCAAAAAAATAAATAGATTAAAAAGGAGTGTAAATGGATAAATCTAAACCTTTTGATTTCTGTTTTCTTGTTCACAAATATTCCAGAGGAAAAAAAAACCTCCTTTGAATTACATTAGGTTCGGCTTTTATAGCCGATTACGTTGTTTTTCTTTTTTACTGTATTCTACTGTTCTTCTGTCACTCCTTTCTTCTATCATTTTGTCATATTTGCAGGTTTTGGGCAAGGTCAACGGGTGTTGGAAGGATAACCCAGACCATTTTGGTGCAAAAAATTGTCGTAAGCTTCAAGGTCGAAAGTATTGTGAAGGCACGAGGAGATGTACGGCACACTGAGGCTGCTGGTCGTGGTGCCGAATTGGGCTAGGGTTTTGCCATTTTGGGCCTCTATTGTGTTTTTATTTGGGCCATGGATTTTGTTTTAATTTAGTTTATTATTTTGTGTTTTGATTTCAAGGCCTGGGTAAAATTGAGCCCGTACATATGTGTTACCCTCATATGATATCTTTAATTCTTTTGAGTTAAATTCATTCACTTAATACAATTCTATTTTATATCATTGTCACTGTTGTGTCTTCTTAATGATTAATATGACCACAATCACCAAATGATTATGATAAATTGTTTGTTAGAAAACAAACAACCCTTGGCCAAGTTCCATATTTAGCAATCCACACAATGTCAATGAGAGGATATCATTAACTCTTTAATTGAGCTATGGATTCCACTGTTTCTAGTAAAGTCATGTCATGCACAAGTCATGTACCTAACATATCAGCTATGGGCTTGATCATCTTTATAGCATAAGCCTCCACTTATATCAAAGCACATGAGTTGTATACACATGGTCAATGACTAACTCAGGATTTAGGTAAATCACACCATGAACGTCATAAGTGAATTAATTTGCAAACGGGTTCAGAATTAATTCATCTTGAGCCTAGTCCAATGTATCATTCTACCAATGAATACATTTATGTCTCTACTCGTGGAGTCAACTACTCTGATAGCCAAGACTAGCCATCTCCCTTATTGAAATTGTAGACAAGATAATAATCTTTCTCAGTATTTGAATCAAATGCTCACTTTGATTCTTTTACGAGATTATAGGCTCATTTAGATTATCTACTGAAGTAAGTTATCTTCTCGCAATGTAAACGTTCTTTACAATGTCACTTATCTTCAATTTGAAATTTAGACAACCAATGAGCTAATATTTGCTTGTCACAATTTCGCTATGAATGCAAAACATGAAAGACAAAAACACAAAAGACATAATAGTGAAATGTAAAATTGAATTTATTTATTCATCATTCAAATACATAGAAAGCAATTACATGTTTACTACAATATGAGCACATTTCCCAACAATATCCCACTTGCCTTAGTGAAGTAAATATGTCATGTTTCACATTCTCATATCCTCGATGTGTTTGTTAAAACTTCTAGTTAAAAGAGTCTTAGTAAACAAATTCGCAAGGTTATCTTCTAAAGCTAATTTCACCACATCTATAATTCTTTTGATTACCGCCTTTCATATCAAGTAATACTTCTGATCAATATGTTTTTTCCTCTTATGACTTCTCATTTCCTTAGTACTAGCTATTGTAATACTGTTATTACAATACAATGTTATAGCTTTTTCTATACCAAGAATGACTTCAAGATCGGTTAATAACTTTCGAAGCTATATCATTTCTTTTGTTGCCTTAAAAACAACCACATACTCAGCCTCCATAGTAGAGTCAGTAGTGCAAGTTTTCTTTACACTTCTTCATGCAATGGATCCACTGCTTAGGACGAATAATTTCCCAATGTCGATTTCCTCGAATCTTTACAAGTTTGGAAGTCCGAGTTTGTGTATCCAATAGAAGTAAGGTTCTCCCCATAATACACAAGTATATAATCTCCGGTTCTTTTAAGATACTATAATATATGCTTTACAGGTCGTCAATGTCTAAGACCATGATACACTTGATATCAACTAACCATTCCCACTAGGAAAAAAATATCTGGAAGTGTGCAAAGCATTGTATATATTAGGCTTCCAACTGTCGAAGCATATGGAACCTTACTCATATGCTTTCTTTCTTTTGCTATTTTAGGACAGCCATTCAAAGAAAGATGAAAACTTGATGCAGTCGGCTGAGTGCCTGGCTTTGCGTCGGTTATTGCAAACCGTTCTAGTACCTTATTAATATATAAAGCTTGTGATAGAGCTATCTTTTTATTCTTTTGATCCCTAATGATTCAAATTCCAAAAATATAACTAGCTTTACCCAAGTCCTTCATGCTAAATTGTTGAATTAGCCATAGTTTAACTGATGATAATTCCTCTATATCATTTTCGATAAGTAGAATATCATCAATATACGTAATGAGGAAGACCATATTTATGTCCTTTATATGTTGGGAAATCTTCCCATATTGTAGTAAACATGTAACTATTTTCTATTTATTTGAACGATGAATAAATAAATAAAGTTAATTTCACATTTCACTATTAAGTATTTTGTATTCATGTCTTTTATATTTTGCATGCATAGTGAAATTGTGACAAGAAAATATTAGTTTATTGATTGTCTAAAGTTTAAACTGAAGATAAGTGGCATTGTAAAGAATGTTTATATTGTGAGAAAGATAACTTACTTCAGTAGATAATTTAAATGAGTCTGTAATCTCCTAAAAGAATCTAAGTGAGCATTTGATTCAAATACTAAGAAGGATTATTATGTCGTCTACAATTCCAATTGGAGAGATGGCTAGTCTTGGCTATCAGAGTAGTTGATTCCACGAGTAGAGACCTAGATGTATTCATTGGTAGAATGATACATTGGACTAGACCCAAGATGAATGAATCTTGAATCCATTTTCGAATTAATTCACTTGTAACGTTCATGGTGTGATTTACCTAAATCCTGGGTTAGTCACTAACCATGCATATGCAACTCATGTGCTTTGATATAAGTGGAGGCTTATGCTCTAAAGATGATCGAGCCTATAGCTGGTATATTGGGTACATGACTTGTGTATGGCATGGTTTTACTAGCAACAGTGGAATTCATAGCGTAATTAAAGAGTTAATGATATCCTCTCATTGGCATTGTGTAGATTGATAAATATGGAATATGGCCATGGGTTGCTCGTTCTTGAACGAGTAATTTATCACAGTTATTTGTTGACAGTGGTCATATTAATCATTATGAAAACACAATGGTGACAATGAGATAAAATAGAATTGTAGTAAGTGAACGAATTTAACTCAAAGGAATCAATGATATCATATGAGGGTAACACACACATGACGAGATCATTGGACAAAGCAGTTGGATGAATTGCTTTCGTAAAGAGTATACAATAAGGAGTTTTCAATCATGGTACTTCTTGTAGAGTGACTTCATGATTAAGTAATTGCGAATTATTGGAATGGTGCTTCTGGACATAATTGCAATCATTAGAGCCTAATTGTATATGTTCGATTGGTCCCTTCGGTAGCTCAAAAATAGCTCGATCAAACTATATTTGAATCAGAAGAAAATTCTACGACTTTGGGAATAATTTAATTGAGTCAATTTATTCGATGTGGAATTAAATTAGGTGGTCGTGAGAATTGTTCAAGTAGAGAATTTGATTAAAGAAATTTCTTGAAAAATTAATTTTGAAATTTTAAGTGATTTAAAAAAATTAATTTTGATCAAGTAAAATTAAATTAATCAAATTAATTAAAATTAATATGATATTTCTAGAAATTAATTTTCAAGTCAGACAATAGGCTCAATGGGTAATTGAACTTGAAAGTTGGACTTGAGGTAGTAAATTGGGCCTGAGAGCCCAAAATCGAGACCAAGACCCAAAAACTGGTTGAATCAAGCTCGGTATGTGAAACTGGGCCTACGGTCCAACCGATGGCTAGACGGACCGGTCGTCTTGTCACTGACCCGAATCGAATCGGCAGCAGTCGAACCGGCTCGGGTACCAAAAGAGTGTCCTACCTGCATCACTAGACATGGCAGTGCTGGTGGCTATGACGATAACATCCCAGTGGCTGGCAGCGGTTGGTCGTCAATGGTTGAGCAGTGGAAGAGTTACATTCCTATTGGGACTCTATCAAAAAATTTGGTGTCAGATTAATTATTCAAAAAATAATATTATTTTAAATGTTTAATATTAAAATGATTATCTTAATATTTAAAATAATTTATTGTTTATCTTATAGATAAATAATATATTATTTTAATATGATTTAATATTAAATTTAATCTAATATTTATATATTATATTAATTTAATATTGAAGTGATTAAGTTTAATCATAGTTGAACTCTTCAAGCTCTCCCTATATAAAGAGAGCCTCAGGTCATTATTTACACACACTTGAATTTAAGAGAAAGTTGTAGAGAGAAAATTTTCTAAAGAGATTATTCGAGAAAATTTCTAAAGATATTTTTCAGATGTACAACTTGACCCAAAAGTTTATAGAAATTGTAAAATTACCCCACTGGTAATTTTTGTAAAAAAAAAATTTTGATTCGAAGCAAGCCCACACTCGGAAGACGTGAGCTTGAGGATAGTGGAGAAGACTACTAGGTCGAAGCACTCATCCTAAACAAATCGAAAAGGTACAATTTTGATTAAGTGTTTATTATTTTATATATCACAACCAAAATCTTGTTTTGGAAAATTTTTTGAAACTCTGATTTTTCCCTAAATTTATTTTCCACTGTATTTCCCAAACCCGTTTTTCCAATATTATACGCTTTTAAACACAGGGTTCATCAGCGTTTTGCCCAAACCCAAAAGTCTTAATCGTTTGATCAAATCTTTTATTCCTTGAGTGGGACGCCTACTTAAGTCCATAAATGGATCTTAGTAATTTGCAAAATTTTTACTCCTGCATTTTGACAACATAGTAGCCATATAAATGGTCTCATCAAGACAGTCATTCAAGAATGCTATCTTGACATCCATTTGTCAGATCTTGTAATTGAGAGTAGTGACAATGGATAAGAGTATTTGGATAGACTTGAGCATGGCTACCGGAGAGAAGGTCTCATCATAATCGATGCCTTCTTTCTGTATGTAGTCTTTCCCTACAAGTCTAGCTTTATGTGTTTCCATTTTCCCTTCCGCATTTCTCTTCTTCTTATAGATCACTACACCCCATAACAATCCGTTTTTGGTGGTGTCGAAAATAATGGTTTCGGAACCACAATTCTGACGAGAGAGTCCATAGATATATTTAATTAATATTTATGAGTTAAATATAGTGTAATATTGAATCATGATTTAATATATTTTATTAATTGATCAATTAGTCAATGTACAAGTGGTGCGTACTCAAAGCCAAGTGGTTTTGGAAAATGAGGTTTTTAGACATTGTTTTTGTAAATCAAGCACGTGAATATTTTTATTAAATATTTACAGAGCTTTTATACAGGTAAATTGAAGTTTGGTCCAAAAATTTTAGTGATTGGATGGTTAATTTAAAAAAGGACTAAATCGTAAACATAGTAAAAATTAATCAGTATTGATTTTTATTATTTAAAAGGTTTAATTAATTAATTTTAAAGGTTTTAAGTTACAAATTACCCTTCTATTTGATTAGTGGTCGATTTTTATATGTTTTATTCGAATTTTACAATTAAAATTTTACTTAAATTTTATTGTTAAAGTTAAAAAAATGGATAAGACATAAAAATGAAGTCATCATATTCATTTTGGGTCTTCTCACCGAAACAAAAACACAAAGCCACCATTTTTTAATATCAAAGGTTCGACCAACTTAGGGTCTTCGCATGGTAACGTTTACTAAGCCTGTTTTTCGTAATTTTTATGTCTTTGAGATTGTTCAAATTTGGTCCAGTTAACTCGTATCTTCAATTTCAAAAATGTTAAAGATTTCTAAATTTTCCATTGATGTTAATTGAATTTTTTGAATGTTGATGGTATATTTTGATGCTTAGAAATGGAATAGGATTAATTTGTTAACTAAATTTTGTTAATTTTGAGTTTAGGGATTAGATTGTGAATATCTTGAAATTGGTATGATTTTTCTATAAATTGTGATAATAGGAGGTTTTATATGGACATATTTGAAGTGGTTTTAAAATTTGGAGTTCAAATTTAGAAGATATAATAAGTTCGGTTTATGGAATAAATTGAATAAAATGTAAAAGTTTAGGGGCATTTGAATAATAAAATTTAAATAGAAATATACTTATAATAGGATTATATAAAATGTTTGGAATTGATAAATTGAATTGAATAATTGAATAGATCGGAAATTGGACCAAATTGAAGAAAATCAAGGAAATGACCAAAATTATTGATTAGTCCTCAAAGAGTTGTTTATTTGTTGTCTTGACTAGGTAAGTTCATACAAACATGTTTGTGTTAAATTTTATGCATTTATAATTATAATTGTAATTATGTTTAATTGAAATTTTAATTGTTTACGATTCATTGCAAAATGTGAGATAGAGAATTAAATTGAATACGATAAATTGCAAATTGAAATAATTATAAAATTGACATTAAATTGGACTGAAATAGGATATGTTATGTGATGAAGTGATGATTTGGTGACATGAGTGACTTGATTCAATTTAGACAAAGTTGATAGTGATAAGGAGTAAATTGAATATATGCGAAAGTATAATATAATGTTATAATGTGAAATTGAATCATTATTGTTATGTGATATGCTATCATATTATGAATTAATGATTGGTTGATGAATTTATATAATGAAATTATCTCATCAAGTAAATTGTCTTTACGGCAATGTAAACGTTCTTTACAATGCCATTTATCTTCGATTTGAACTTTAGACAATCAATGAGCTAATATTTGTTTGTCACAATTTCAATATGCATGCAAAATATAAAAGACATAAATACAAAAGACATAATAGTGAAATGTGAAATTAACTTTATTTATTCATCGTTCAAATAAATAGAAAACAGTTACATGTTTACTACAATATAAATAGAAAATAGTTACATCGTTCAAATAAATGATTAAGGGATGATTGAAATGAGAAATAAAGGTGGGTATTTATGGTGAAGGATGGTAGGCCTGTTTACTAAAAATAGTATGATGAATCCCTTATGTTTCTCCTTCCAATGGCCGGCCATAATTTGTGAAAAAGGTGTTGTTTGGTTGTTTAATTCATGCATGATATCATGCTTGAATCAAGCAAGGGGTGGACAGTTTTTTGGGCAAAGTTGATGTGCTATTTTCTAATTTATTTGCAAGTGTAGGGACCTCCAGTAAATCTCCCAAAAATGAATTTGTGATCAATCCAAATGCCTTTTCCGAACTGGGCTTATTCTCCATTGTTTGGACAGTTTAGTGACCTAATTGTTTACCAGACTTGTCCATCAATTGACCTTTGTTCAATTGGATCAAATCAACTTCTTCTTGACCCATTTTGTATGTGTTTGTCGTCCATATGGAGTGAAATTGGGCATATCCATGCAGCTTTATTTGATAAATAAATCATGCATAATTTCCTTGGTCCAACTACATTAAAAAATGTCAAGATCAATATGTAGCATAAAATAATTAAGTTATGTACAAATTTAAGGCAAAAATAGCATAAAATCACATTCTTCATTAAATCATGCTCATTATTGAAATATAAATAAAATTCGCCTAATTAATAATCAAATACTCGGGATTAATATTATTTTTAAGTAAAAAGGTGTCATAAACTAGGGGTGAGCATTCGATCGAATCGAATCGAAAATTTTCGAGTTAATCGAGTTTTCGAATCTCATTTTATCATCCTAACTTTATTTGAATTTTTCTCGAATCGAGTCGAGTGAGATGGAATTCGAATCGAATATATTTGTTCGAGTTAAATTTAAAAAAAAATAATTTTGGGTTCTTGTAACCATTGTCACCCATCGTAATAAAATTTGTCCACCTTAATCAAAATTTTTATTAACTTTCATTACCTCATAATTTATTTATTAATTTTTATTCTACTGGTTAGCTTCTTTGCTTGCTTAGTTGTTTCAATTATCTTCAGATTCTTGTCACTGTGTATTTTGGAATTAAAAATATATTAAATGTAAAAATATGATTTTCTAATAAAATTTATTTTAAAAATAAAATGTGAAATTGATGCCAATATAAAATTTTAACATGAATATTTTATTGAATAATTAATAATTCAATTTTAATATAAATATTCAATATGACTAAACAATTCAATAATATAAATAATATAAAATGTGAAATTTAATTTAATAATATAAATAGTAGATATAAATAAAATTATTACTATTTATGTTTAGTGATTTTTTTTGGGATAATTTTGATTTTTTATTTGAGAGTAAAGGGTGAGAAGTAAAGTTTAGAGGAAAAATAAAAAGTTTTGGGGAATAAAAGTTTGAGGGAAAGTAAATAGGGGGAGTAAAATTTTGGAGGAAAAATATTAAAAAAAATTGG
Organism: Gossypium raimondii; assembly: GCF_025698545.1. NCBI lineage: Eukaryota > Viridiplantae > Streptophyta > Magnoliopsida > Malvales > Malvaceae > Gossypium > Gossypium raimondii. The sequence continues at coordinate 4,166,221 of NC_068571.1, read as the reverse complement.
AGGGAGGAGGGTTTAGGATAGATGGGAGGTGAGATGGGAAGGGAATAAAAGTTTTAGGGAAAAAGTGAGAGGGAGTAAAAATTTTGGGGGAAAATAAAAGGTTTTGAGGGTTTTTGGGAGTAAAATTTTGAGAAAAAATAAATGGGAGAGTAAAATTTTGGTGGGAAATGAATTTTGGGTAGATTGGGGGGTTGGGAGGGGAGGGGAGTAAAAGTTTTGGGGGGAAAGTGGGAAGGAGTACAAGTTTTGAAGGAAAAGTAAAAAGATTTGGGAGTTTGGGGTAAAAATGTAAAATTTTATAGTTTGATATTCGAATTATTCGAATTATTCAAATTCGAAAACTCAACTCGATTCGAACTCGAAATTCGAAAAAAATTCGAGTTGATTCGAATAACTCGATTCGTTTAACTCGAAATTCGAATTTTTTTCAATTTTTTCGAGTCGGATCGAGTTTTACTCACCTCTATATAAACTATTAAAAAACCTATATAAATTAGAGTTTACAACCACTCATACTTAAAATTGACATAAGTACACTTTTCAAATGAAAACGTCACCTTCTTTTTCCTTTTTAGGGAGCGCCTAACATCCAGTTGAACCCTTATGTGTAAATAAGCACATATGCCCCTTCCCACATTCTTGCTATCATATTCTAGAAAACTTCCAAGGAAATCACCAATTTGTTTTGCTAACGACTCGTTGAAAAACCCCAGCAGGACATCATGCACTTGAACCCAAAAAATCGTATAAATTAACGGAACCTTAAACGGATCGTCCCCGGCCTCCAAACGATGAATCATTAGATGATTATTGAAAGTTCTTGGAGCCCCATTAATAACCCGATATGAAATCAAAATAGGAACCTCTTTTCCCCCGTATATGATATCTAGACCCCTTTAATAAGATGTCATAGATTCGCCATCATACTTCTCATTGCTGGAAGTGAGTAACACTAGCAATAAGAAAATATCCCACCAAGCAAAACTCATACTCCACTAACGTAGAATCAGGTTCCTTCCGCGCCTGCAAAATCCCATCCTCCTCATCTTCCAACGATAGCCCAGCCAAATCGTTTTCCATATCCAAAATCCCAGTCAAAACAGAAACGAAAAAGCTAAATTACAAAAATGAAAAAATCTCCGTCAAAACTTTGAAAAAAGCAAACGTAAAACCACTACACCAAAACAGGCTTTTAGCGGCGTTTTTAGCGGCGTTTGGATAAAAAACGCCTCTAAAGATCGATCATTAGCGGCGCATTACGGAAAACGCCGCTGAAAATAAGCTTTAGCAGCGTTTTTAAGAAAGCGCCGCTAATGCTCAGGCCTTTAGCGGCGTTTTTGGGAAAGCGTCGCAAAAAAACCTAAGTCCAACAACGCCATTTTCTGAGCTTTCGGGGATTTAGCGGCGTTTTAAAAAAGCGCCGCTAATGCTCAGGGCTTTAGCGGCGCTTTTGCAAAAGCGCCGCAAAAAATCCTAAGCCCAACGACGTCGTTTTCTGAGCTTTCGGGGATTTAGCGGCGTTTTTAAGAAAGCGCCGCTAATGCTCAGGGCTTTAGCGGCGTTTTTGGGAAAGCGCCGCAAAAAAACCTAAGTCCAACGACGCCGTTTTCTGAGCTTTCGGGGATTTAGCGGCGTTTTTAAGAAAGCGCCACTAATGCTTAGGGCTTTAGCGGCGTTTTTGAGAAAGCGCCGCAAGAAAACCTAAGCCCAACGACACCGTTTTCTGAGCTTTCGGGGATTTAGCGGCGTTTTTAGAAAAGCGCCGCTAAAAATAATTTATCTTAATTGGTTTATTCATATTAAATAAAATTCAATTTATTTCTAATTGAATATTTAAAATATTTAGAAAAAAATAATGACACGTATAAATAATTTGAAATAAAACACATGGAAAAATTAAAATATTATTATTTAAAATAATTATAAAAGAGATAATAATAAATTTGTTTAGGGTTTTTTGTTTAGGGTACATGATTTATTTAATATTTAAGGCCGGTTTAGGAGTTCATATTTTAAGGTTTAGGGAGTATGGGTTTAGGGAGTATGGATTAGGGGTTGGGATTTAAGGTTTAGGGGTTAGAGGGTTAGGGGTTTAAGGATTAAGGATTAAAAGTTAGGGATTCAGGGGTCGAGTTAGGGTTTTGGGTTTAAATTAATTATTTTTTAATTTATATTTTAAATATGTTCTTATATAATTGTAAAAGAGATAATAATAAATTTGTTTAGGGTTTTTAGTTTAGGGTATATGATTAATTTAAGATTTAAAGCCGGTTTAGGAGTTCATATTTTAAGGTTTAGGGAGTATATATGAATTTAGGGATTATGAATTAGGGATTATGGTTTAAGGGTTGGGATTTAAGGTTTAGGGGTTAGATGTTAGGGGTTAAGAGTTAGGAATTTAAGGTTTAGGGATTCAGGGGTCGAGTTAAGGTTTTGAGTTTAGATTAATTATTTTATACAATTAATTAATGCTTTTATATTTAAAAAAATGTTATCTAAACCATTTGATACATTTAAATATTAGTTTAAATAGAATTAATAAATAAGTTAAAAAAGTAATAGATTGATATGGATATTTATGTATAATTATTTATTTTGGAGAGGACCAAATTATAAGAAAAAATACAAAAATAAAATGATATGGATATATAGGTAATTATTTAATTTAGATAATTCTAACTTAATAATTAATTACAACCATTTTATCATTTGTTTTCTTATTAAAATATATAATATTTATTTTGAGAGTACTTTTTATTTTATTTTATAAAAATCAATTTATAAAAACAAAATAAAAATTTTAGCATAGCAAAAGCGTCATTTTGTTCAAAATGAAATAATATTTTATGCATTTTTATGAAAACGCCGCAAATAATAAAAACCAAAATAGCAAAACGACGTCATTCTGTTCAAAATGAAAAAAATTTGGGGCGTTTTTCATAAAAACGCCGCAAAAGATAAGCAATAGCGGCGTTTTTTATGTTTTTATAAAAAACGCCGCAAAAAATAAATTAATTTATAAAAAAATAAAAAAAATTTAGAATAGCAAAACGGCGTCGGTTTGCTCAAAATGAAAAAAAATTACGGCGTTTTTCATAAAAACGCCGCAAAAGATAAGCAATAGCGGCGTTTTTATAAAAAACGCCGCAAAAAATAAATCAATTTATTAAAAAAATAAAAAAATTTTAGAGTAGCAAAACGGCGTCGTTTTGTTCAAAATGAAAAACCTTTGCGGCGTTTTTCATAAAAACGCCGCAAAAGGTAAGCAATAGCGGCGTTTTTATAAAAAACGCCGCAAAAAATAAATCAATTTATAAAAAAATAAAAAAATTTTAGAATAGCAAAACGGCGTCGGTTTGCTCAAAATGAAAAAAATTTGTGGCTTTTTTCATAAAAACGCCGCAAAAGATAAGCAATAGCGGCGCTTTTTATAAAAACGCCGCAAAACGCCGCAAAAAATAAATCAATTTATTAAAAAAATAAAAAAAATTTAGAGTTGCAAAACGGCGTCATTTTGTTCAAAATGAAAAAAATTTGCGGCGTTTTTATGAAAAACGCCGCAAAAGATAAGCAATAGCGGCGTTTTTTTATAAAAACGCCGCAAAAATAAATCAATTTATAAAAAATAAAATAAAAAATTTTTAGCATAGCAAAACGGTGTCATTTTGTTCAAAATGAAATAGCGGCGTTTTTTATAAAAACGCTGCAAAAAATAAATCAATTTATAAAAAATAAAAAAAATTTAGAATGGCAAAACGGTGTCGTTTTGTTCAAAATGAAAAAAATTTGCGGCGTTTTTCATAAAAACGCCAAAAAAGATAGTAATAGCGCGTTTTATAAAACGCCGCAAAAAATAAATCAATTTATAAAAAATAAAAAAATTAGAATAACAAAAGCGGCGTGTTTTGTTCAAAATGAAAAATTTGCGACGTTTGTCAAAAAACGCCGCTAAAGGTAAGAAATAGCGGCGTTTTTATAAAAAACGCCACAAAAATAATTTCACTTTAAAAAAATGGAACCGTTTGGATAGATAATTATTAGTGGCGTTTTTTATAAAAACGCCGCAAAAGGTAGACATTATCGGCGTTTTGATGAAAAACGCCACAAACATTTATCGCATTTAAAAAAATCGCGCCATTTACCCCAAAATTTCCCCCCTGAAATCCTTAATCTTCCCATTTAAAAAATCGCACCATTTCCTCTCTCTGGTTTTTGCGCCTTTCACCTCGGAGGATGACACCGTCCATGTGCTTCTCTACCACCACTTCTGCTGATCCCATTCCCACTTCAGATCCGCATCCACCCCATTCATCCGACTCTCAATCACTCATGGTCGTTTCCTCCTACAAGTTTGTTGATTTCCCAGGCCATTCATCCGACCATGCTAATTTCCATTTTGACATTTTATTTGTTCATATTCCATGTAGTTTATATTTGCCATCTTGAAAACAACTCCAACGAAAATGAAAAACTGTCTTTTTATATTTGTATTTTTTTTTCAAACGCCATTTTTCAAATCTCTTCCTTTGAATTTCTGATCCCTTCAGAGTACTGAAAAATATTCAGGTACTTCGGTATTTTTCACTTTCGCATTTTATTTTCTGCAATATTTCAATTTAGTTCCAATTTCGCATTCCATCAGGTGCTGGAAAAGATTACCCTTGTTTATCTTAAAATACAGGGTACACTACACCAAAAGGGGGCTTCAGCGGCATTTCTTGCGGCGTTTTATCTTAAAACGCCGCTATAAATCAGGCATTAGCGGCGCTAACACTAAAACGCCGGTAAAAATTGGGAAATAGCGGCGTTTCCGGAAAAACGGCGTAAATAGTTAGACACATAGTGGCGTTTTATACAAAAACGCCGCAAAAGAGCATCATTAGTGGCGTTTTTAAACAAAACGCTGTAATAAATCTGACAAAACGCATCGTTTAATATTTAGGAATATTGGCAGTAGCGGCGCATTATAGAAATGCCATTATAGAACACAATTAGCGGCGTTTTTTCTAAGCGCCGCAAAAAATGTTAAACAAAACGCAGCGTACAATATTGAGGTATAGTAGAGTTGGTGGCGCTTCTGCAAAAACGCCGCTGAAGCACATCAATAGCGGCGCTAAAGCAAAAGCACCGCAAAATATGTGGACCAAAACGCAGCGTTTCGTATTGAGGCATAGAGCCAATAGTGGCGCTTGAGGAAAACGCCGCTATATCCGCATATTAGCGGCGCTTAACCGAGAAAAGCCAGAAATGTGAAACCGAAACGCAACGTTTTGTCGTAGGTATAGCGCCCAAATTGTAAACGACGTCGCTTTGATGATGTTTACCTTTAGTAGCGGCGGTTTTACATAAACGCCGCAAATATTTCCCTAATACGTCGTCGTTTACTTTTATTATTTGGTTGGAAGTTAGACAAAACGACATCGTTTTTATACTGTTTATTGGTATTAGCGGCATTTTTTTGTGAAAACGCCGTAAATTGAATAAATTATATTTTAGGGTTTCAGGATTAATATTTAAGTTTTGTCGTGTACGGTTTGGGGTTTTAGGGTTCATTACATAATGTTTGTTATTTTAGGTTTACAGTATTAAGTTCAGGGTTTTCAGTTTAGATTATGGCTTGGGGATTGAGGTTTAAGGTTTAGAGTTTCAGTTTACATGTTAGTGTTAATGTGAGGTCGGTGTTTACGCTTATAAGATAATGATCAAATTTACTGTTTATGGTTTATGGTTTAGCGTTAATGATTTGAATGTTGCAATGCATGGTTTTTTGCGTTTGGATTCGCATGAAGAATACAAGTTAGGGTTTATAATTTAATTTTAAAATTTACGGGTTATAGGGATTAATAGCTTTGGGTTTTAGGGTTTAATTACTCATCTAAAACAAAAGCCAAAAAAATGTAAATTCTTTGTGTTTTTACTTCTTATTATATATGTCATTAGTAGGATTATAATTAAATATTATAATTAGGGTTATAGAAAAGATATATATGCAACGATATATATTATATATTATGAAACATATATATATATTAATATTGTGTTAGTTACATAACAATCATATTAATGTGTCAATTTATAATAATTTCATAACAATTATCAAAATAAAAAATCTATTAAAAATCATTAAACTTATAAATAAAGAGAAATAAAACATTTTTAAAAACTGAATAATTAGCGGCGTTTTTTTTGTAACACGCCGCTATAGAGTTGAATTTGCGGCATTTATTGTATAAACGCCGACGCGCAAAATTAAACCAAAACGACTTCGTTTTCATTGGGAGAAATAACTTTAGTGGCGCTTCTTAATAAACGCATAGAACGTTCGGGCTTTAGCGGTTTTACATAAACGCCGCAAATGTTTCTGTAATACGACGTCGTTTACGTTTATTTTTTGGTTGTAAGTGTGACAATACGACATCGTTTTTATACTGTTTATTGGTATTAGCGGCGTTTTTAAAAAAAACGCCACAAAGGAAATAAATTATATTTTAGGTTTTTCTGATTAAAATTTAAAATTGGAAAATGTATTTTTTTATAATTTCAATTATTTATAAATTTTAATGTTGCTAATATATACATTATTCATACTGTATAAAATTAAAAAAATTTAATAAATTTTATCATTTAAAATAATGTATTAAATCAGAAATATATTACAAATTAAAATTATAAATAAAAAGAAAAAAAAATTATAAGAAGTGAATTATTAGTGGCGTTTCTGTGTAAAACGCCGCAAGGATCCAATTAAAATTTAAACAAAATGGCGTCATTTCGTTGACGAATTTAATTTTTAGTGGCGTTTTTTATTAAGCGCCACAAATTAATTTAGTGAAACGGCGTCGTTTCATTGACCAGATCAGTTTTGGGGTATATCCCCGCTCTCACCCAGCCCCAGCCCCAATTTTTACTTCTGAAATCCCTAAGTGTTTCACCGAAATCCCTAAGTCACCGAAATCCCCAATCTTCATCTGTTCCGTTTTTCATTGTTAAAAGTGTTTACATTTCTTGCAAAACATTAAAATCTCCGGTTCGTACATTCAGTCAACACACATAGTTGACGGAGAACGTCGCGAAGCATCGTCGGAATCGATCGTCGGGGTAATAAGTATTCAAGGTTCGCTTTCCCCATTATCAATCCGTATTCATTTGGGTTTTCTCTTGTTAATTTTATTCTTGGTTTGTATTTGTTTGTTGATCCTGAAATTAAAAAAAATTGTATCCTCTGTTGTAAATTTTATTCGGTCTTCCGCTTCATTTTTTTTGGACCGTCCTGAAGGTAGTGTAATGGTTCGAAAGTGATTGGAATGGTTTCATTTCTTACAAACTGATGTTAATACTGCTTTTTTATAGGGTTTCAGTCCATTCAATTTCATTGCCTTCATTTCTGTTTGCTGCAAGGTTCTAAAGGTACAAATATATATTTACGAAAATTTGATGTGCAAATGTATATATGTAGGAAAATTTCTGTTTTTTGCGCAAAAATGCTGTCGGTGGAATCATTTGCTACTCTGCTTTTAGCAAAGGATTTGATGTGCAAATTTTTATGTAGGATATTTTGATGTGCAAATGTCTTACTGTTTTGACCTAGTTTGCCTGGAAATGCTGGAGAAAACTTAAGTGTGAAACCAAGCTACCTTTAGCTTCTATTTTCCAGTCAAAACGCGAATTGCACTTTGACAGTGGCATTAGTATTGTCTTCATCTGTTTAATATTTCTTCATGTGATTCACCTTTTTTTAAAATATTACAAAATACTCCTTTTATGATTTATATAAATCTTCACAATTGCTTTACTTAAAACATGAATTCATAAGTTGTTATGCTCGCTTTTCAAAATGTCAAGTCAATTAAAATGTTGTATGAAGAAATTCTTTAAACTGTTATTTTAATACTTTAAATAAGTCAAAGTAAAAATGGTGCATCAAATTTAAACATATATTGTTGTCAAATTAGTAGCACATATACCTCTCCACGAATAATTCAAGTGGAAGATTAGTTTAAAAGCATTCATTTACATTATGTAAGCTATATTTAAATTTTATTAATAATAAATTTATAACTTAAATAAGTATTACTATTTTTTAATATTATACATATATTCATTTATTTATGTAAGCTATATTTAAATTTTATTAATAATAAATTTATAACTTAAATAAGTATTACTATTTTTTAATATTATACATATATTCATTTACGTAACACATAACTTACATAACCTACTTAATATATAACTTGCATAACTTAAATAAGTTACGTAATAATACATAATACACAACTTACATGCGTAAATAATACTGAGCTTACATAACTTACATACCCTACATAAATTAAATAAGTTACATAATAATACATACCCTACATAAATTAAATAAGTTACATAATAATGCATACCCTACATAAATTAAATAAGTTACATAAATTAAATAAGTTACATAATAATACATACCCTACATAACTTACATAAGACATAACTTTCATAATACACAACTTACATAACTTACATAAGACATAACTTACATGTGTAAATAATACATATTTTACATAACTTACATAAGACATAACTTACATAAGTTTCATAATACACATCTTACGCAACTTACACAACTTACATAACTTACATAATGTATACCTTGTTGTCAAATCCTAAAACCGTGCAATTTATTGTCAACGCCGACTTCAAGAATTAAGAAATGGACCGGTCTTGGATGAATTTGTCAAGGGTAGTTTACGGTTATTGAAATGGGGTGCGAGTTTTCTAAATATTGCGTTTCAATATGCAAGCCAAGAGAACATGATTCTTTGCCCGTGTATGAAGTGTGTCAACATAAACTGGCATTATCGTGAGGTTGTATACGAGCATCTAATTGTTGATGGGTTTGTTAAGGGTTATAAGCAATGGCTTTTCATGGAGAATGCCCTAGAAGTACTTCCTCTTCAACGATGGATGTATCTTATCCGGGACCGCTTACCATCACCGATAGAGGGATGACATGGAAGGTATGTTTGGGATGCATTTAATATGCACAATCATGGTGTGCAATCGTTCCGTGGGATTTTATGGCATATGATGATTGTAACGCGGTGGAACTGCTTTTACCGAACCGGAAGTAGTGTACCTCATGAAGAGCCAAATGGAGAAGCGGCGAAGTTCTACGCCTACTTAATGACATGAACGAAGAACTGTATGAGGATCAAAATTTTCAAAATGGCATTCGTGTTCGTCTTTTTCGATTAAAATGTTTGGGAGGGTGGACCGAAACTCGTTGACAATGCTACTAGAGTTTTGAGAGAAATGTTTCGCTTGCAAAAATCCTCACCATGCAAAGATATGAAGAAAATGATAAAAGATTTAGGCCTTGGGTACAACAAAATCCATAGTTGCCCAAATGATCGCATGTTGTATTGGGGCGATCGGAAAACCAACAAATCTTTGTCATGTATGCGGCCAATCCCGTTGGATAAATAGAAACACAGAAGATGGGAATGACGGTGAAAATGATGCACAGTCGAGGAAGAAGCCAGTTAAGATTTTGCGGTATTTTCCGTTGATACCAAGGCTTCAAAGGCTTTTCATGTCGTCGAAGACAGCGGAGTCAATGACGTGGCACCATGATGGACAAACCGATGATGGATTACTAAGGCATCCGGCAGATTCTTTAGCTTGGAAAGCATTTGACAATAAATTTCCAATCTTTGCAAGCGATCCTAGGAGTGTGAGGCTTGGGCTAGCATCTGATGGATTTAATCCTTTCAAGATCATGAGCACTGCCTACAGTACTTGGCTAGTAGTTCTTGTTCCTTACAATCTGCCTCCGTGGATTTGCATGAAGCAATCTTCCCTTATCTTATCTATGATTATCCCTGGAGAGAAAGGGCCCGGGAATGATATCGACATTTATTTACAGCCACTTATTGAAGAGTTAAAACAATTATGGGTTGGTGTCGAGACATACGATGTGCTGAGAAAGGAGAACTTTAATTTACGTGCAGCTTTGATGTGGACCATTAATGACTTTCCCGCTTATGCCAATTTATCCGGTTGGAGTACTAAGGGTCGTTATGCGTGTCCTTGTTGTGCTGCACAAACATGCTCCCAATGGTTGTATAATGGGAAGAAGTTCTCTTACATGGGGCATCGTCGGTGGTTGCCGAAAAATCATAGATTTAGATTTCAGAGTTCTGTATTTGACGGCACTGAAGAGTTTAGAGAAGCTCCTTCCCAGACCAGTGGCTCTGAAATCTTATTCATGTTGGAAGGTATGAATTTCATTTATGGGAAGATGAACCAACCGCCAAACACGCAGAGAAACAGAAGATCAAATGATGAAGCCGATGAAAGCTCTGACGAAGAGGACGATCCTAATGAGGCGGACTTGTGGAAAAAAAGAAGTATTTTTTTTGAGTTGCCTTATTGGGAGCATCACCTTTTACGACACAATCTTGATGTTATGCACATTGAGAAAAATGTCTGCGAGAACATTGTCGGTACAATTTTGAACGTCGACGGAAAATCAAAAGACAATCTTCAGAGTCGACTTGATTTAGTCCAAATGGGAATTCGGCCTGATCTTCATCCTAATCCACTTCCGAATGGGAAATATCGGTTACCGCCTTCAATTTTCTCAATGTCAAAGACGGAGAAAGAACTGTTTTGCATGGTGTTGAAGGATATAAAGGTTCCGGATGCGTATGCGTCAAATATATCTCGATGTGTTAGTGTTAAAGATCAAGATTATATTCACTAAAATCACATGACTATCACATCTTGATGCAAGATTTAATGCCGATTGTTTCACGATGTTGTATGTCCAAGAAGGTGACGTCTTGTATCATTGAACTATCCAACATAATGAAAGCCATTTGTGGCAAAGTTTTGGATGTTCAAGAACTTGAAGGTACAGGATCGAGCCGCTTTAACTTTATGCAACATGGAGAAAATCTTCCCACCTTCCTTCTTCACTATTATGGTTCACTTGATAATCCATCTCCGCATGAAGCAATTCTTGGCGGACCGTTTTCTATCGATGGATGTATCCCATAGAAAGGTGTTAATTTCAATTTTTAAAATTTTCCTTCATTCACCTATATGCCTTTAGTTACAACTTTTGATAATGTTGTATACCGTGTTTAGGTTCCTATCCAAATTAAAGTCTTATTGCCGCAACAAGCGTTATCCAGAAGGATCGATTGCTGAAGGCTACTTGGCAGAGGAATGTATGACATTCTGTTCAAGATATTTGGAAGATGTTGAAACAAGGTTGAACAGACCAAATAAAAATGTTGGACTCATGGATCATAACTTTGCCGAGACTTATTTGTTTAAAAGTTTTGGAGAACCAATCGGTAAAGTTGAAATTGCAGAATTAGATGATTTATCGTGGGTTCAAGCACATCGATATGTTCTGTTTCACCACGAATCAATTGAACCTTTACGCAAGTAAGTTCTAGAAATTTGATAAATATTCATCATTTAAAAATTGTTTATAGTCTAACAAACTGAACATATTTTTAACATAGTGAGTACAAACAAATATTGAGATCTCGTTCACGCTCTCGAAGAACACAACATCGAGATATCAATAAGTTGTTTACAGAATCTTTTCATGAATGGTTAAGCCAAACGGTATGTAATTAGAGCTTTAAGTTCTAGAAATAATAATATTTACTCAAAACATTTTAATTACTCGGTTTACTTTCCATTCAATAGGTTTGAGTGGGAAGAACGTCACCGACGAAGTTAAATGGCTTTCCCAAGGTCCAAATCGGTGGTTAAAAGATATAGTCGTTCCTCATAAACGGATTCGATTTCATATAAAATATCGCGAGAGATTGAGGAGAACGCAAAATTGTGGAATAGTGGTTAATTCCTCAATTACAAGTTATGCTAGTGCTAGGGACAATAATCTGTGGAGGAAATGTGGAATATTTTGGACTTCTTCGACATAATTGAGTTGGATTACTACGGCAAATGGAAAGTTGTCTTATTTCGAGGTGATTGGGCGATGTTAATCTGCACGTGGAATCAAGCAAGATCAATTTGGTTTCACAATGGTAAACTTCGCCGATTGATTCACACAGACAACAATTGATTGATGAGCCAGATGTATTTTCTTCTCAAGTCAAACAAGTTTTTACTCAAAAGACCCAACTGATGAGGGTTGGTACGTTGTACTTCGTAACATCCCTAGAGACTTTTTGACATGGGCGGTGGAAGTAAAGATGACATTGACGACGAACACAAACTTTTCCATTTCGAGCGTAACTTAAACGAAAACATACCTACTACTAGTACACAATTTCAATGGGTCCGCCAGATACGGATGAAGAGATTTACTGAATTATAATGTAGTAAGCTTTTACGATTATCTAATTACATCTACGAATGATGATATTTCAACTATTTTATATGTGATATTATTGTTGTAATTGTATACTAAGTTTTCAACTAATTTATTTGTATTGCAGATAAAATGCCTAGAAGAAAAGTGCGATCGCACCGCATTGTTCAAGGTACTCCAAACTCGTGAAACAAACAAAGACTTGAACAACAGACTGCTATTGGATCTTCGAATGTTCCGGTTACACCTGAGGAACCTATAGAAGTTCAAAGTAATTTAACATTTAATTTACATGTGTGTTGACTTCTTTTTTTTTAATTAGTTAAATATTACAATACTTTTATTTTTCAGATGAAACTGGTGGGACGCGGAGAGGTCGCGGACGTACGGTACTGAGCGATTTATACGACCTAGATCCAGTCGAGCGTGTCCAAGTATCCAGTAATAGCTTTGGTCAGCCTGTTGGATCAGAAGCTCGCCTTTTAGCAGGATACATGGGCATTCTAGCACGGAATGCAAATATGTTGCCAATTAACTTCGAGTCATGGCATAAAGTGCCCGAGAGTAACAAGAACCAAGCTCGATAACATTAAGGTAACAAAACGTGTATGTCATTTATAATACTTGGGTTTAAGTTTCGTTTACATTTACTTTCTTAAGTTGTGTTTTTGTAGGTAGATTTGCTCTAGAGGTCTCCGATGCTTATGTAAAGAAGGCATTGGGAAAAAGATGGAGAGACCATAAGAGCACTTTAAAGAAAGACTATTTTAAGACAAAAACAACACTCGACGAGAGATTACAAAATGTCCCGTCGGGAATGCTGAGGTACCAGTGGGAAGAGGTCGTTAGATTTTGGACTTCGAAGAAAGGAGAGGTATGTGTAACTTATAAAATTTTATAATTATTTTGGTGTATAGTATTTCCTAATTAACGTACTAATAATTTCATAATGTATGATCGTGAAGAAGTTGGAAAAAAAAGTAGGCAGCAACAAAAATTCACTCACACAGCTGGGTCGAAAAGTTTTGCGTGTGTAGCTCATGCAGAGGTATTTTCAATTTTTAATATTGGCGATATTTATTACTTACTTACATTAATACTTTTACTATTGTATTGTAGGAATCGTCGTCCGGTCAAAAGTTGGACGCCTTCAACTTTTGACATTACACATAGGAAGAAAGATGGAAACCCTATGACTCTGAAGTTGCGTAAATTATGGTACGCTTGCTTAATTAATACAATTTCACTTGTTTTAATAATTTATAGTGTTTATTTTCTAATGATTTATTTCATTTATTGTAATGCAAATATTGTTAAGTTATGTTGCATTGGGTTTTTAATATATATTATGCTCCTAACTATTTGATTTATTTTTAGGAAAAATTAAAGGATAAAAAGGCGAGTCTGAAGCGATTGCTTCCAGTGATAGTTCTGTTCATATTGACGACATTGATAATCGGATTATCACTGAAGTTTTGGGTCCTGAAAGGTATGGTCGGGTTCGATTTCAAGGATCTTTTGTTAACCCATCCCAATATTTTGGATCTAGCTCGCAACAATATATGCCTTCGAGGAGTCGAACCGAAGCTGAAGTTTAGAGGTTAAGAGACCAGATGGCTCAGATGCAAGCGACAACAATTGAACAAATTACACAACTTAAAGCGGAGGCAACATCGAGAGAAGTCGAGGTTCAAAAGATATGAAGAACTCCGGCTACAAGCGAAAGCGATGCAAGAATGAGAGAAGGCGAGGTTCAACGAAAGTATGAAGAACTCCAAGAAGAGCTTAAAGCAATCTGGCAAGAAGAGAAGCAGAGGCGGCAATGAGAGAAGTACAGTCGCAACGAGGGAAGCAGAGGCTAAAGCGAGGAAGTAGAGGCTGCGGCGAGGGAAGCCGAGCAGCGTCAAAAGTTCGATGAACTCCAGCAGCCTTGAGTATGATGAAGATGTTTCAAGAGATAACAATAGCCGTCTTAAACTATCGTGTAAATATACTTGATTTTGACTTTTAATTATCATTTTAACTTTTAACATTTTGTAAGAATAATACTAATTTTATTTTATTTTTGATATTTATTATTTTATTTGTTTACTATATAGATTTATTACTTTTGGTTGGTTTAGATATGATTTCTTGATTTGTTTTTACAGAGGGTGAAAATATAAAAAATTTATTTTACAAATCGCCAAATTTTGTGGCGTTTTAAAAAACGCCACTAAAGGTGTTGGCCTTTAGTGGCGTTTTTGGTCAAAGCCGCTAAAGATAAGGGTCTTTAGCGGCGTTTGGGGAAAGCGCCGCTAAAGATTAGGTTCTTTAGTGGCATTTTGTTGTCGAGTTACCGCTATAGATCAGGGTCTATTGCGGCGTTTGAGGGGAAAGCGCCGCTAAAGATTAGGTTCTTTCGTGGCGTTTGTGGTCAAAGTGCCGCTATAGATCAAGGTCTATTGCGGCGTTTGAGAAAAAAACGCCGCTAAAGACCCTGATCTTTAGCGGCGCTTGTCCCAAAAACGCCGCTAAAGACCCTGATCTTTAGCGGCGCTTTAGTGGGTCTTAGTCTTCAGCGGCGTTTGTGCTAGAAGCGTCGCTAAAGATCAGGGTCTTTAGCGGCGATTTTTAAAACGCCGCTAAAGTTAAGCGCATTCATTAGCGGCGTCATTAAATGCTTTTCAAAGCGCCGCTAAAAGTATCTGCGGCGCTAAAAAGCGCCGCTAAAAGCCTGTTTTGGTGTAGTGGTAGGGTTTGTTTTCTCTTTTTTATTTTTTCCTCTTCCATAGTTGCTTACTCCAAATGGATGTTTCGCTTCGATAGCCAATAGTAGCAAATATGCTTTATTTAAGGTCAGTTTTTTCCCCTATTATTTGTTTATTTCGATTTTATCTCTGGGTTTTCTGCTACGTAGCTTGTTTTGTGCTTCAATTACATTTTTTTTACTAAGTTGCTTTCGTTAATATTATGCATCGTATACGTTGATTGCTAATTTTCTGTTGTTGTCATTTAATTACTACTTTATACTTTGCTCTGCTTCAGTTTTAATATTGGGTCTTTCAGATTTTCTTTTAGTGTTTTTTCAATAGTTTGTTGATAAATTAGTCCTTTTTTTTATCTTGTTGCATATAGGGATCTTTGGAGAAGATATAGGAGGAAGGTTTTGGTTACAGCAGGTGTTTTAGGAACTGGCAAATGAAGGGGTTAGTTGATTCTTGGCTAACCCTTCTTGAATATTTGTTTTGATTCAGTCAATAGTGAAGGCATATCAAACATTATTAAGATGGTTCACATGGAATCAATGACCTTGAAAACTTTTATGTTACAAATTTTCTTGTAAGGTGCATTAATTTTAAGCGACTAGCTTAAATAGTTAAATGATTTATAAAGGCATGTCCGAATTTTTATAGCCACTTGATGGATAATGTCGGTTCTCTTTTCCGTGATGTAATTTTGGTTTTTGACTGCTAAAATTCTAACCTTGCAGATGGGCCATGGTTTTTGACTGCAGATGTAATTTATAAAGGCATGTTACCTCTTCTTTTTTTCTTTATACAACTTCTCATGTTTGTATTTTGCAACCTGAATGTGTTGGTTGGTATGTTTTTGAACTGTTACGTGCATGATAGATCAATACAATTAGCGGTGGTGCCATTTTTTTTCTTACTTGAGTAGCTCCTACACAAAACTGATGCTATGTTGTGTCATTACTAAAATTAGATTAGAATATATGTGGCAAAATGATTTGATAAATGAGTTAGCCTTAAACTGGAAGAAGATAAAATAAAAGGAAAGGGGAATATGGAAATCGTCATGATTTGTTTTTGGCTATTTTAGCATGTAATAGATGAGCTATATTTTAGAATTTCTTTCGGCCAAACTATTGCTCTCTTTCTGTAAGTGAAAAATTGGACCCTTACATGAAGTTTTGGATAACTCTTACTTTCTCAAAAGGGTTTCCATTGAAAGAGTGGTGGGTCCTACAAATGGAGGAGTTATCGGTTGGCCACCCATTGGGTATCATGACAAGGACCATCAATACACTCATTTTGGATCACTTTTTCTTTTCTAGTGAGGTACACTAGTTTTATTATTATTATTATGATTCTGTTGTTACTAATTAGTTAAGAAATGAAGTTGAATTTAAGTTTATGTTAGTTCTATGTCGATGATAAATAATTTGTTTGTGGGATGATAAATGTGCGTTTCTTATTTAAATTCAGAGACTATTTTAAATAAAAAGCAGTTCTATGGTGATGATAAATAATTTGTTTGTGGGATGAACTTGCCTAATGTCTTATAGGTTTAAATTAGTTATGTAGTAAATTAGTATATGGAATCATCACTTGCTTTTTCAGGTAAAGGTAGATGCAAAGGCACTACCTTAAATTGAATAATGCATTTGATTTAGATGTTTATTGTTATTATTTTCTTTATTTTTATTATCGCTCACAGTCCATGTATCTTAGAAAAAGTAGATTGTCCTTAATAGAAAGCTCATCTGTGAGGTTGGTTTGCGTGACCTCCCTTACTTTTAACAGATTGCAAAAAATTCTTGAGTAAGAAACCTTACATTGTGACTGTAGTGTACTTTGAGTAAGAAAAAAGTAGATTGTCCTTAATAGAAAGCTCACCTGCATATAATTCTTGAGTAAGAAACCTTACATTGTGACTGTAGTGTACTTTTAGCTGTTTGAAACTTGTACTTATTGCTTTACATGTTTGAAGGTATGTGGAGAATGGTTCACTTGCAAACATTATCAAGCCAAATAAATTTGGGCCTTTTTCGAATCATTGGTGGTCGTTTATATTGCCTGTGTTTGTTTCTACCGCAATTTATTGCTTCATTTCCTATTAAAGTATCATTTCGATATGCTAATTACTTGTTGAATGTGTTTTGGAAGGTTTGGTTTATCTACATGAATAGGGTGTTATCCATCGGGATATCAAGGGTGCAAATATTTTGACAACTAAAGAGGTAACCTACTAATCAGTTCTCTTTTTCTTATTTCTTGTCCATCGTGAGTTCTATTACTATTTCGGATCAGCTTTTTTAGTGATTTTCTTGTGTAAATTTGATTGTGGCGGCAGAGATCGATAGAGAACAATACCATTTGACCTCCTCATTTTTGGGGCACTTGGACCAACTGTTGTTGTTTTGAATACAGTTGGTCTTTGAAACAAATTGTTGTTGTTTACCATATATAATTTACTTGCTGCATGGATGGATGAAATTTGGGTAGTATTTGCCTTTCTTGACTTTCTATAAATGATTTTTCCGTTTGCTAAAGACCTCCATCTATAATGTGTGAGCTACAGTTTCTTGTTGTTCTGGTTTAATGGATAATTGTTTGTTCCTCAAAATAAGATTGATGTGGTTTATTTTAAATTTTTTGTACATATTAATTTTTTGTACATATAAAGTAGGTTGAATATCTAGACTTTATTTTAAATTTTTTGTACATATTAATATTATTAAACAAAAGTTTTCACCTACACATATTACATATTTTATTTTGTTCATATTGCATATGTTATTTAATGTTGTGGCTCATTGTCTTTGCTTTTGTGTTCTTCCTGGCGCTTTTATTCGGGGTAGCTCATGTTATGAAGAAACCACTACTCATGCAAGCTTGTGAATTAGCATTTGCCGAATGTGATGTTACAAATGGAATGCAAGCCCCGTGGTTGGTGGAGATAGGTATCTGCAAGGCTTAGCACTTCTTTCAAAGGAGTGTTATTTAATGTTGCATTCCATGGTCGTTTATCTTAGTGAACTTGAATTTGATGTTATTGAAACAGGTTTTGTAGCTACCTTGTGTATTAGCTTCTTTAACCATGATTGTTAATTATTACGTGTTTTGTAGCTTCTTTTATATTTGGCCGAGTTAATATATATCGATGAGCTTGTGAGTTAGATTGTTCGATTATTTAAACATAATATTTTAATTCTAAATTTAAATTCATTAATTTTATATTTAGCTTTAAAGTTAAAATTTTAATAGAAAATTTAATTTAATTAATATTTTTATCCTTAAAAGTATATAGTTTAAAGTTTAAATTTCAAAATAAAACATAATATAATATTTATCACAGAAATAAATATTATTTAATTAAAATATTAGTTTAAAAGTCATGTTTTTAGTGGCATTTGTGAAAAAGCACCGCTAAAGTTTGTGATCTATAGCTGCGTTTATATTTAATCGCCGCTAAAGAACATGTTCTTTAGCGGCGTTTTTATTCAAGCGCCGCTAAAGAACATGATCTTTAGTGGCGTTTAATTTTAAAGCGCCGCTAAAGAACATGACCTTTAGCGGCGTTTTTTTCTAAGCGCCGCTAAAGAACATGACCTTTAGCGGCGTTTTTATCTGTAAACGCTGCAAACGTTAGCGACGTTGTCGTTAGCGGCTTTTTTCGCGGCGCTTGGGGAAGCGCCGCAAACATCTTTAGTGGCACTAAAAAGCGCCGCTAAAGGCCTAAAAAAGCACCGCTAAAAACCTGTTTTGGTGTCTAGAAAACACAAAATGTTCTAGAACAGCAGATTACGTGGCAAGCATACTATTATTGGAGTAAGAAAGAACCCTCAACTATTACAACCACAAATCTTTATCCTTTTCTATAAATCCCTCTAAAACAACTAGAGACCTCCTTAAAAATCCTATCCTCCAATATCAATGGAGCTGCTTCTTTTTCCCTCTTTGCTTATCTTGCTGCCTTCCTTTTTCTTCTTGTCGGTCATAGTTAAAATAGTAAAGAAAATCAAAGCCATTGATTCGAACAAGAAACTGCCACCAGGGCCATGGAGATTACCCTTTATAGGCAACTTACATCAGCTAGTTGGCTCACTACCTCATCGAATTCTCAGAGATTTGGCCAATCAACATGGACCCTTAATCCACCTACAGCTTGGTGAAATTTCCACCATCGTTGTTTCATCACCAGAAATTGCCAAAGAGGTCTTGGTAACACATGGCACTATCTTCGTTGATAGACCTTATATGATTGCTGCAGATGTGATTACTTATGGTTACAGGGATATTGTCATGGCACCATATGGAAACTATTGGAGACAACTACGAAAATTTTGCACAGTGGAGCTTTTAACAGCAAAAAGAGTGCAATCCTTTGAATCAATCAGACAAGAGGAAGTCTCAGGTCTTGTGAAATATATATCTTCAAACCAAGGGTCGCCAATCAATCTCACCAAGAAGATATTTTCGTTAACATATGATATTACATCAAGAGCAGCATTCGGTAACACATGCAAGGACCGAGACTCTTACATAATAGTTGTGGATGAAATAATAAAGTTGTCTTCTGGATTCGGTCTAGCAGATCTGTACCCTTCTTTTGGATTGCTTGAGCTAATTAGTGGAGTGAGACAGAAAGCTGAGGCTCTCCTTGAGAAGAGTGATGGGATACTTCAAGGCATCATTAATGAAAACAGAGCCAGCCTGAAGAGAGGAAGAATAGGTGAAGGAGAAGCCAAGGAAGACTTGGTTACTGTTCTTTTAAAGGCTCAACAACATGGTGATCTTGAATTTTCCCTTACTGATATGGAGATCAAAGCAATCATTTGGGTTAGTATTCATAGCTTATAACTTTATTGAAAAGCAAATCTACCATCAGCTTGAAGTAATGTTGGCTCATATAATCTCAGGATATCTTCGGTGGAGGGGGCGAAACATCATCAACAACCGTAGACTGGGCAATGGCAGAAATGTTGAGAAATCCAAAGGTGCTAAAAAGGGCACAAAATGAGGTAAGACAGGTCTGTCATGGAAAAAGAGATGTGGATGAAGCAAGTCTTAAAGAATTAAAATATTTGGCATTAGTTATCAAAGAAACCATGAGGTTACACCCTCCGTTTCCTCTGTTAGTTCCAAGAGAAAGTCGAGAGAATTGCGAAATCAATGGCTACCAAGTACCTACCAAGACCAGAGTCATAATCAATGCATGGGCTATGGGAAGAGATCCTAAGTACTGGAGTGAAGTTGAGACATTTTATCCTGAAAGGTTCCTCAATAGTTCCTGTGATTTCAAAGGAACAAATTTGGAGTATATCCCATTTGGTGCAGGAAGAAGGATGTGTCCAGGCATATCATTTGCGCTTCCGAACATTGAGTTGCCTCTCGCAAAATTGCTTTACCATTTTGATTGGGAGCTTCCAAGTGGACTACCGCATGAAAATTTGGATATGTCTGAAACATTTGGCTTGACTGCTAGAAGGAAAGACGACCTTGTCTTAATTCCGACCACTCATAGTCATTTATCTGCCTACTAACATTTTTATTTCCGTATAATGTTATATAAATAAATATGTTTTTTTTTTCATTTTATCATCTATTATTGACTCATGATGGGTGCTCCCATAAATTTATTTTCAAGATAATGAATTAATGATGTAATTGAACGTCTGACTTTGATCTTATTTAAAGCTATGGTTTTTTTTTTTTTTGAATTAAAGCTGTAATATTCTTTGAATCTAAGTATTCAAGTTTACGTAAGCTATATCATAAGTCATAACCTCGTCTTTTCCATTAAAAAATAAGCGGTACACTGACTTTATTCGCCTCTTTGTTGGACCATTGGCGCCAACGCAATGCCCGACACGTGGGTCAAACCTTTTCCATTCCCAGAATTTTAGCTTGTAAATATCAAATTTTGCAGGCTGATCCTAAAATTTTAATAAATTATGACAATAACCTACTTTCTTGATTATGTATATAAATGACCTGAAATAAATAATAAAAGTTGATATAGCAAAAGAGATTGGCCCCACCAACATGTCACGTCAGTCATGGGATTAAAAAATTAATTTTTTTGTGGAGCTATAATAAATAGCGGCACCTGTATAAATGCTAAGAAAACATTGGGAGGTCAAAAAATAAATAATGGTGGTGAAGCCAAAGAGAATGGTGTCACCAGTGTATAATCTGCCAACTTTTTATTTTAAAATGTGGTTTTTTTAAATTTTAAAATTAAAAATGATGTTTTATTTGGTGGATTCATTCTTTTTAGCGTGATCAAATAGCTATATATAACCTCAATGACAAATCAGTTTAAGTTGAAGATTTTTTTTAATTATATCATGTTAGAGGATGAATGTGAGAGAGATGAGTGTTTTTTTATGTTTTTATGTTTAATGGTGATTTTGTTTGCCAATTATTTATTCAGTAATGGGTTCAAATTGGTTATGTAAGTCTTTTCGTTGGTTATGGTAGGACGACAATGAATTTAAATTGGTTACGCAGCCAACGGGTAGATTATTTGGAATTCTCTAGGATTTTCTAGGTCAACAAGATGTTTGAAGGTTTTAAGGAATCCCAAATCGAACCTCACAGGTGAAATCATCAATATCAATAACATCTGAGCTACAAGATAATAGCATCGAGAAATTTGCTCGTTTTGCGGTTAAACATTGTATTTTTTTTCAATTTGTAAGACACAATATTGTCGGTTTTGAACAAAACCGTTTAATCTTTTTTTTAGTATTGAGAAAGTTGCTGTTGTTGTAAAATTATATATTGTAAGTTAAGTGAAATTATTTTGGAATGTTGCAAATGTAAAATTATATTTTGTAAAATAAATTTTTGAATTATGTAAATTTATAGTTATTTGAAATGTTAACAATGTAAAATAATTTTCATGTAAATCGTTTATGTAATGTGAATTAATCATTTAATAAGGGGCATTTTTAATAAAAAATCAAGAAATAGAGGACCAAAAAATAAAGATAGTTTGGGAAATTTTGAGAAAGAAAAAAAAAGAAAGTTGGAGAGGAAATTGACTGAAAAAAGAAAAAAAATGGTTGATTAGTAAAAAAAACAAATTGAGGCATTTTTAAAAGAAATAAAAAACTAAAGAGTCTAAAAATAAATATATTGATCGGTCACATCGCGTCAGCGGCGTGAATGGTCATGGTCACTTTTTAGGTTTTAATGTTTAAAAAGAAAAGAAAAAATAAAACTTAAAAGGAGGATGTTGGCTGATTTTCTTTTAAAAAGGAGGGTAGGGTTGTTCCCCCTCAAACTTTTGAAATAGAAGAAGAGACGAAGAGAAGAGAAGAGAAAATAAAAAGGGTTGTCTTTGTTTCGAAGTTAATACATACTGTAGCGACATAAAAATTTAGGCACGGGCGCTAGTCGAAGTAATTATTGAAAATTTGAAAATGGAGTTTCGATTTTATTTAAAAAGGGAGTCGCCACCGATCTTTTTTCTAGGTGTGATCGGACACCTAATAAATTCTCTTTTTTAAAAGAAAAATTATTTTTCAAATTTTCTAAAAAAAAAAGAGTCGATTTTAGGTCCACGTCAAAATCCAGAGAAAATTAGGGTTCGGGAATCGGTTACGCGCGAGGAAGGTATTAGCACCCTCACGACACCCAAAATTGGTATCTCATTAAACGCGCGTTGTCTTAATTTTCAAAAATACGAGTCCAACTTAATATTCAATCGTGATCCGATTAAAACACGAGATTTTTTTAAACACGAGAATTTTGTAACACTATAATAATTTTTGAAAACATGAAATTTTTGAAACACGAGAATTTTTTTGAAAACATGAAATTTTTTGAAACACGAGTTTTTTTGAAAACGCGAAATTTTTTTTTACATGAGAATTTTTTTGAAAACACGAAAATTTTTAAAACACGAACAATTTTTGAAAGAGCGAAAATTTTTTTAAAACACGAGATTTTTTTTGAAACACGAAAATTTTTGAAAAGAAGTATCGTATTTAACACGAACCGATGATATTCACCCAACGTAGCGATGAAATCAACAAATTAGTGTCAAATCGATTCAATTTAATATTTAATCGTGATTCTTATTAAAACACGAGAATTTTTTCTAAAACACGAGAATTTCCCCTTTTGTTTGTTTTCGATTTCTAAAAGAGCGTCCCGTATTTAACACGAGCCATCGATATTCACCCAACATAGCGATGAAATCAATGGCTTGATGCTAAATCGTTCGTTGCCTTATGCATTAAAATATTTTTTTAATTTTAAACATGCAAATAAAATGACATAATAATATTTAAAAAATTTATTTTAAAAATGCTAATTTAAATTAACTGAAACACCATTTAAATACATGAGCTAAATTAAAATGGATTAAAAAATTACCAAAAGCCCAAAGTTATGGGCTTGAAGAATAGGCCCTTTTTCCCTTTTTTTGCTCCGGATTGGGCCTTAGTGGGCTGCCAGGGACTGGGCCGAATTTGTTGGCCTGCTGGCACCGGTCTGCTGGGCTGTTGGAAGCGTGGGCCTGCTGCCGGACAGGCTTGCTGGACTACTGCGCTAGGCTTGCTGTGGGTGCTAGATTGGGCTGCAGTTTTGGGCCTGATCTGCTGCTGGAGATTTGGCCTGCTGAGACTACTGGGCTACTGTTGCTGCTGGGGGCTGCTGCAACGGGTCGGGTCAGGTAAGATGGGTCGGGTCGGGTTGACCCGACTGTGATATTATTTTTTTTCTTTTTTCTTCTCTTTTTCTTTTTTCTTTCTCTTTTTCTTCTTTCTTTTTCTTCTTTTTCTTCCTTGCGCAGTCGACGGCGCTTCCTCCGCCTGGTGCAACGGCCGACAGTGGCGTGGTGGTCCTCTCCTCCTCTTCATGTCCTCTTTTCTCCCTTCTTTTTTTCTTTTCGGTTGCTATTTTTTCCTTCTTTTACTTGCTGTTTTTTTTATATTTTCCTTTGTTGTTTGGCTTGTTTGGGTTGTAGGTGATGGTGGTGGAGGTGTCACGGTGGCGGTGCGACAGTGATGATTGCAGAAGGAGGCTTTGGGCTGCTGTTTTTTAAATATCTTGTTGCTATTTTTTTCAAAAAAATTTTCTTTGCTGCAAAACCCGAATCCCCCTTTTTCTCATTTTTTTTTCTTTTTAATCTCACCAATTTGTCCTCTTCTTCTTTGTTTTCAGGTGGCAATGGAGCAATCATAGCCTAGGGAGGCTGCTGGAGTAGCTGGGGGTGGGAGGAGCACGCTTGGCTGCCGATTGGCTAATTTGACATGTCTAGAAGGACCAAACTGTAGAAGATGCAAAATTTCTGGGGTAAAAATGCAATTTTAGAAAAATATAGGGCCAAAATGTAATTTTTAGAAATTTTAGGGGTTTGAATGTAATTTACAAAATACAATGGGTCAAGATGCAAATTTGGGAAAAGTTAGGGGTTAAAATGTAATTTTTGAAAAGTTTAGGGGCTAAAATGTAATATATATATATATTGTTTTTTTTCAAAATTTTATTATTACTATTTTATTAATATTTAAAATTATTATAAAAATAAATATTAAAAATAGACTAAAGCCCAAACAAGTCTAAAATCCAATTATTTAAAACCCAATTATCCAACCCCCACAGGCCCAACCATTGGGACCAATCATTAGGCCCATATGATATATATAAAATAAAATAAAATAAAATAAAACATGAAATTCAGACCGAACAAAATTCAGTGATTACAGCTGCCCCTCTTTGCTCATCGTTGTGAAATAGGGATAGAGCAAAGACTTAAAAGCACTGAATTTTGTTCAATTCTCCAAAAACTCCTTTTTTCAACATAAATTGAAAAACACCCTAGCGTACGACCCGAGGCTCAACTCACCTCACGCATTATGAGTTGATTCTTGAAAAACAGGACTTGAAAATACCTCGGCATGCGGCCCAAGGCTCAACTCACCTCTGGCATTATGAGTTGATATTTGGAAAACAGAAATTAAAGATACCTCGGCATGATCCGGGGCTCAACTCACCTCTCGCATTATGAGTTGATTTTTTTGAAAAACAGAAATTGAAAATACCTCAGCATGACCCAAGGCTCAACTCGCTTCTTGCAATATGAGTTGATTTTTGAAAAACAGAAATTAAAGATACCTCGATATGTGACTCGAGGCTCAACTCACCTCTAGCAATATGAGTTGATTTTTAAAAAACAGAAATTAAAGATACCTCGGTATGTGACCCGAGGCTCAACTTACCTCTCGCAATATGAGTTGATTTTTTTTTGAAAAAACAGAAATTAAAAAATACCTCGGCGTGTGACTCGAGGCTCAACTCACCTCTCGCAATATGAGTTGATTTTTAAAAAATAGAAATTTAAAAGAAATACCTCGACATGTGTCAGAGGCTCAACTCACCTCTCGCAATATGAGTTGATTTAAAAAAAACAAAAATTGAAAATACCTCAGCGTGTGACCCGAGGCTCAACTCACCTCTCGCATTATGAGTTGATTTTTTTGAAAAATAGAAATTAAAAAATACCTCGGCATGTAACCCGATGCTCAACTCACCTCTCGCAATATGAGTTGATTGTTTTTGAAAAAAATCAAAAAAATACCTCGGCATGTGTCCGAGGCTCAACTCACCTCTCGCAATATGAGTCGATTTTTGAAAAACAGGAATTTAAAAAATACCTCGGTATGTGACCCGAGGCTCAACTCACATCTCGCAATATGAGTTGATTTTTGAAAAAAACGAAATTGAAAAGTATTTCTTGAATGAAACAGGGTTTCAAAAAAATCAGCTAAAACCAAAAGCCTTATTCTTCATTGATTCTGTGCAGCTTTCTCCTAGTATTCCTTGCTCTACTGGTATACCTGTATATGTCATGTATGATGTTATTATGATATGAATGTGTTTGTCCTAAATGCTTTCGTGTCTACATGATCATGCTATGCACCCTGGGCTGTTTGTCACGTGCCTCACTTTTTGATTTTCGTGAGGGTCCGCATTCATTTCCTCAATTCTTGACTTTTCTCTCCAGTTTTGTACTCATCCTCAAGTTCTATGAATAACCCACATTTTCGTATATCACCTTCTTGCCCCCTTGTTGAACTTTATTCTTACTTTGGGGCCTTTGTACTTGACAAATTCTCATCCAGGTAATGTTCAATATTCCTTTTGTTTAGAGTATGTCATTTTACTATTTATCATTTAAACGAACCAAACACGAGATGCATAACAAAAGGGCAAAGTAGGCATGAAAGAAATACCTCACATTCAATATTTTTCAAAAGCAACAAACAAAGAAAATTGATAAGGAAAAGTTCAAATAAATAAATCGTCATAAAGAAAGGAAAGCGAATTCAATGGCCACAAATGCTCTAGATATCCAATGCATGAACTTCTCCACGTTTCTTCATCCTGGATCTTTTCGAGCACGGCTTCTTGTGTAGAAGATTCCAAGCTTCTGAAAATGCTTCAAATGTTGCAACCTCGACATTCGACTCCCCGTTCAAGATATCTTGCTCCTTAAGTCCGAATCTGCTTCATTAGAATCCCCTTTCGGGTTTTCATTCTAATCTTTTGTTTATCAAGACACGATTTTCGGGTTTTCATCTTGATTCTATTTTTTTTTTGTTTTTTTTTCATCCTAATCTTTTTTTGTTTTTGTTTTTATTTTTTTTTGTTTTTAGGCATAATATTTCTTCACAACATCTGAATTCACTGGATTAGGTAATTCTTTCCCGACCATCTCAGTGAGAATCAAAGCCCCTTCCGAGAATGCCTTTTTACAACATATGGCCCTTCCCAATTTGGTGACCATTTTCCTCGAAAGTCCTTTTGTATCGGGAGGATCTTTCTTAAAATGAGCTCCCATTCGCGAAATTCTCTTGGCCACACCTTTTTATCATGGGCCGTGATCATTCTCTTCTGGTACATCTGTCCATGACAAATTGCCTTCAAGCGTTTCCCTTCAATAAGGTTTAGCTGATCATATCGAGCTAAAACCCACTCTAATTCTTCTAATTTTGATTCCATCAAAACGCGTAAGGATGGGATTTTAACTTCGATAGGCAAAACAGCTTCCATTCCGTAGACCAGAGAGAAAGGAGTTGCTCCCGTAGATGTCCGCACAGAGGTACGGTACGCATACAAAGCGAATGGTAACTTTTCGTACCAGTCTTCATATGTCTCAGTCATTTTCCCGATAATCCTCTTAATATTTTTGTTAGCCTCTTCTACTGCTCCGTTCATTTTCGGGCAATCAGGTGAGGAATTATGTTGATTTATCTGAAATTGCTCACATACTTCTTTCATCATCTTGTTGTTCAGATTCAAAGCATTATCTGAAATGATTCTTTCAGGTAGACCATATCGACATATGATCTCATTTTTTAGGAACCTGCAGACTGCAGTCTTCGTCACATTAGAAAACGAAGTGGCTTCTACCCATTTTGTGAAGTAATCTATAACCACAAAGATGAATCGATGTCCATTAGAAGCTTTCGGGGAAATTAGTTCGTGTTTAGCCTCTAGGGGTGCCCCTCTATATGCTTGATACAAATATAGCGTCATTTGCACGAGCCTTACGATGTCTGGCTTGACCCCTCCACATGACCTTTGAGTTAGTCATTAACCCTATATTCAAGGTAAAACTCATATAAGTTCAGGTGAACGTAGTGAGATTCTGTAACACAGTATTCATAAAGGCTCTATATCTTTTCGAGAATAAAAAAAATAGCACAACATTTAAAACTCCCTGAGTATCTTAGGCAATTTTGCTGACTTTCTGGCGTAGCTGATGTATTGCATTCTCTGAGCTAGTTGATGGTGGACATATCCCCTGATTTAGACATAGGCGTGCTCTTCCAATAACAACTCCTTCTGGGACTCAACCTTCTCTTACTTCATCTCAGATTCCCAATTTATCGTTCCTAGTTTGACTCATTGAAAATGACCATGTATGCTACTAGTCGGTAGCTACTATTAGTAGATTAGCAGATATCTCACCATTCTGCAAATTCTTACCTTAGCCTCTTCATTCCATACTGACTTAATATGGACTTACTGCATAACCCTAGAAATTATCTTCTTAGCTTAATATGTTGCATGAGACTCTCATTTTAGGAAATTCATTTAATGATAACCTCATTCTCGGCCCAAAATATGAGAGCTAGTTGATGATTAGGCACCCCTTCTTTTGTAGACTTGTAGTTATAAGACAGTGCCATAAGACTTTTCCCACTTTAGAACAATTACTTGGAACTCCTATTAACAGATGGTTCCCGGCAACTACCCCTTTCTTAGATTGTCCCTAATGGACTTCCACATTTGATAGTCCCAAGTGGACTTTTCTGTGCTAGATAGTCTTGACGGGCATATTTTCTTTGTGTAAATCCCCGATGGACTTTCCACCCATCGTCTCATTTTATCACATTCAATGTTGGTTTAATGCCCAAACACTGCCAGGCTCATAATGGTAGATACTTATGTACATTGAAGAAAATACCCATTCTTTTCACTTCCATCGCATTTAGACGCTTCTACCAATTTCTCTTATATTATTAATTTGGTAGATCCTTTCATTAACATGATTGCTCGCGTTTTCAACCACACCTTGAGCGATACATCAAACTGCTCATCGCGCGAGTCATACAGTGACTTCCTTTTTTATGCCCTTATATGATTCCATGTTTACTAATCTGGCATCTCCAATTCACTATAAGTATACATGTTCACCACTAGATCATGTCATGGCTATACATAGACTTTTTGTTCTGAAGAATCTGTAAATCCCTTTCGAGGTGTTACCCTTTAGGACCTACATATCGTTTACACGATGTCACCCTGAATGAACTATACACTATTTACACGGTGTTACCCCTAAGCACTAGTAAATAAACATCATCATAGTGTAGCCTTGAAGGACCAGCAGATACCGTCGTCACGTTGTGGCCCCGAAGGACTCGTAGATATCCGTTCCGTGATGTCACCAAACTTCTTTGTATCCCATAACAATCCGCTCATTCCTCCATCAAGCTAATTTTTCCTATCTTCAACTACCCCCGCATTTTAAGAGCATACATAACAAACATAACAATTCACTTATTTCTATGACTTGTAGTACGCCATATATCAATACATCCATACTTATCCACATCTTGCATTCTAATAACATGTCTCAATCATTCATTTATTTTCACAACATTATACATGCATATCTTACTCATTCACCCATAACAGACACACAAGTAAACATTCCAATACAATCAACAACAACACCCAAAGCGCAGAAACTCACTTGAAATTCTTCTTCCTCGCCAACTTCGCTTGGCCCAACTTCCAGAGCCTCCTTCATTTTGGCATTAGCTAGGCATAACAACCCATATTCAAGTCAAACCAAAGGTATTTAACTTTAAAACCCAAAAATCCAGTATCTTATAAAATTTTTTGACAATTTAAAAAATCTTTACTTCTCTTTTCCCCAAATTTCATGAATGCAGAAAGATAAAAGGGCTTACCAATTCTCGGATTCTCCACTTCCTAGTCTCAATCCTTATGATCAATACACCATGCAAAGCTTTTATCAACTTCTTTTCCTTCAATGCATCCGAATAATAAAATACAGAACAAAATTGAAAATAATTACCTCAGCTAGTTAAGGTTTCCCACATATATAACCCTTATTACACGATCACAAAAGGCCCAATTAAGTCATCCATCGACAATCATTTTGTACCCTGCCAAGGGACCAGTCGGGACAATCATTTTGTACCCTGCCAAGGGACCAGTCGGTTCTATCCTAACCGAACCAGAATTGAAATGCAATTAAGTATTAATCAACCACAAAGATTTACAAGTTTTCCAGTAGAGCTTGCCAACTTAATATTTCATTCAATTAACTCCCTACCTTTCCTAAAGTTCGACACTTAAATGCAAACTGGGTGTAACATTGGCACCCCAATGCAACCTTTGCACCATGACACGAATCAACTGTGCAATCTTGTACCCTAATTAGCTACATGGCATCAGACCTTACTTTTTGTCCATGTGCCTCAAAGCTACAGTTGTGTCCTAGTGTTGTGCCCCATGCAAGCTCCCTTATGCCCTAGTGTGATCATTCTAGGTCTTCCTCGCCTACACGCTTTCCTGTTTCCTCCTAGCACCCTTGCACTGGTTGTTGCACCCTGGAATCTCAAGTTGCAAGCTCCAGCGTGGCATAAGCACCCCAGCACCCAACATTTGTTAGTTCCTCACGCACTGCAGCACCCTTAGCAAGTCGTGGACACACAAAGACATCCTTGCTCAAATTTTCTCCATATATTTACAAAATGGACAACCCAAACTCGAGGTTTAAAGATATATTACTATTTTTAATTTTATATTTAATGATATAACCCTAAATCTAACCTCTTAAAATTCATTTTATTAGCTTTAGTTTGTTTTTATTTTTCTTTGAATTCAAAAGTAAGAATAGAAAAGCTTCAACAATAGATCAATGAAGCAACTTCGGCAATCTAGTGAGACCGTTCCAATCCATGATTTAATTTTTATCCTCGTTAAATTCTCGTTGTTGTTGGACTTGTTTTTTGAACATACGAAAATGTGAGATAGAAGCCACCAAATTCTTAAACTACACTTAGTCAAATTTGTTGTTTTTATTTTTGTTATTTTTGATTGTTTTTCTTTTCTTTGTGTTTTCATGTTATAGGTACCATCATACTTTGATAGAACAAGTTTTCGATGCTTCAAGAGGAGCAAATGACTGATTTATGTCGATCTACACTTTGTGAACTTAAATAGAAAAATTTACTAATTTTTCGCTTGCTTTTGGTACATTGAGGACAATGTTCAGTTCAAGTGTGGAGTGAAATCAATTTAGTCATGATTTTAAGTCAAATTTTTTTATGTTTTCTTATTTTGTTCAAATTTTTTTATGTTTTCTTATTTTGTTCTTTTTTTTTTCTTTCAATTTTTGCATGATGCATAATAGTTTGCATGGAATCTTAACTTGATGAGATGCTAAAATATTTGTATATGCCTATGGGAATTGTGACTTCGTTGTAACGAATATTTTCAAACCCTATATTTCGCGAAAGTTCTTCTAGTACTATTTTACTTCAAGGGTTCAAGTTGTTGATGTTTCTCACATGACTAACTAAAAATACAACTAAGGCAAGTGCACCTATCAATGAATAGTACAGCTGTGGTGAG
This sequence comes from Gossypium raimondii, assembly GCF_025698545.1. Taxonomy (NCBI): domain Eukaryota; kingdom Viridiplantae; phylum Streptophyta; class Magnoliopsida; order Malvales; family Malvaceae; genus Gossypium; species Gossypium raimondii. Next base: position 4,134,961 of record NC_068571.1, on the reverse strand, counting down.
TAGAGATATCATATCCACGAGGACTAAAAGTATTAGTAATTGCTATTTTCTTATTATATAGCCGACAAATTGGAGTGATGTGTTTTAAACTAAATTTACTAAACTAATTTAACTAAGGACTCAACAAAGAATGAATATGGAAAGTAATCGAAAGATAACCAATGAGAGAGATAATACCCAGAAAAGAATCCGACTAGACTTCATCTATTATTATGAATCTAAATTAAACGATTTATTCAGTTGTATCTTAATCCGTAGAAATCCCTAAATTATGTTAATATCTCTTTCAAGAGTAAGTCAACTGACTCTAGGTTGATTAATTGAAATTTCTTTCTAATTAAAACCCATATCGTTGTATTAACTCGATCTATGAATTCCCTTATTAGATTTGGCTCTAATCTAGTAGATTTATGTTGTCCTATTTCTAGGATTGCATGCAACTCCACTCAATTATGCTAGATCTACTCTTAAAAAGAGAATTATTCTCCACTAAATTAAGCACATTAAACATGAATTAATATCCCAAAAATATTAAAATAAGAAATAAGCACACATAATTGAGAACAAGAATCAAGTATTTATCGCGTAAAGCAGAAATTAAATAATAAAATTCATTATAGGTTTCATCTTTCCTAGGTTTCTAGGAAATTAGTTCATAATCCTGAATAAAAACATCTCAAAGTTAGAAAAACCATAAGAAACAAAGTGTAACAGCCCGATTTTGGGTCTAGATGGAACAGTGGTTTCGGGACCACAAATCCGACAAGGAAAAATTTATTTTAAAATTATGACATGGGTTGCATTATGATAGGAAGGTTGCATGAAAATACTGATATGGTAAAATAAGGAAATAAACTGATAAAAAGGGTAATTGAGTTATGTCAACATTGGAAAGTATATTATGACATATTAATTCAAGAAAATATTAAATTGCAAAAGTGAGAAAAGTTTTGTTACCCAAGAGTAAATACTCAAAATTTGAGGGTTAAAGTGTAAATATGAAAAATTTGAAGGACCAATAGTGTAAATATTTTAAGGGTGGAATAATCTAGAAACTAAGGAAAATGGATAAATTAGGACCAAATTGAAAAGATGAAAATTTTGAGGGACTAAATTGCAATTTTACCAAATTAAATGATGATTCAAGGATGGAATTTCAAAAGATTATGAAGGTAAAAATGGTCAATTAGAAAGAGAGAGAATTCTAGAAGGTAATGATGATGTTTGTGATATTTTAATTAATTAATTAGATAAATGTTATTTAATTAATATTTTATTAAGATTTTAGTATTATTTTATTATTAAGTGATTAATATAAAAGGGAGGAAAGATGATGAGAAAATCATCATCTTTTTCATGCATCTCACGTTGAAGTAAAGAGAGGAAAGAAAGTTTTATTTTCTTTACAATTTGGTCCTTTTACCAAAAATTCACCATTTTCACTTAGAAATCAAAAGAATTTCCATATCCATCAAGAGAGAAAGATAACAAGGAGACTATGGGAAGCTAGAATATCAAGTTAGATTCAAGAAATAGAAGCTGGCGGAGAGAGAAAATCAAGTTAAAGATTGAAATCAATAGCACAAAGGTAATAACATCAAGATTTTTATATACTTTTGAGTTTGATATTATTGAAAAAGTAGGAAATTAATGTTAAGGTAGAGTTTTATTATATAAGGTTCTATATTCTTGTTATGTTAGTAAGGGGAAATAAGAGAAAGTGATGGAAAATATTGAAGAGAAAGGAAAGGAAAGTGTTATAAACTTAGTTATCAACATTTTACACTAAAACAGTTTTGAGACAGCAGCAGTAGTCTGACTTTGAAAATTTACCAAAAATCGTATAAATTGAATTAGAGAATGAAAAAATATGAAATTAAATTTTATTGAGTCTAGCTTCTCATAGAAGAAACGGTGTAAGCAATGGAATTGTAGATTATGAGATATAATAGGTTTTACAAGATATGGTCAGAATGATTTCTGGTTCCCCTGTTCTGACTTTGGAAAATCATCAAAAATTGGAGAAAAATACTTAGAGGCTTAAATTTATATGTTTAAATACTAAATGAGTCTATTTTCAATATAAATAAATGGTAACATCATTTTAATTTTTACGAGGAGATAATTAATTTTTAGTAAAGAAGGGACAGAACTGTCGGATAGCAGAATAGGGTTAACTTTAAAGAATAAACTGTACTTATTTGCTAAACCAAAATTCTGAAAATTTTATGGTAAGAATATATGTGAGTCTAATTTTATATAAAATTAACATATCTCAATTTGGATTTTTTAGCTCAATATATAAATAATTTAGTGACTATGACTCAAGTGGACAGCTTTGAATGAATATAAATAAATGTGAAATTATAGATAATGTTACATATAAGCATGTTACATATATTAAGGATGTGGAATGGAGAGGAGGAGGAGGAAAATATATGATTATTCAACTAGCATGAGTTTTTATTAAAATGACCAATTTATATGTTTTGGGGACTAAATTGAACAAATGTAAAAATTTAAGGGTAAATTTGTAAAAATGTCAAAAGTGACTAAATTGCATGAAATGAATTGTTTTATTATTTAAATTAGTAAATTGAATGAAATATTAATTTAGATCAAGATTGGGTAGAAATTGAGAAAATAGAAAATTTCTAAAATGTCCCTAAATTTTGGTATTTACGCAATTTAGCCTAGTAAGTTCGTATGAACTATATTTTGTTTAATTTCAATTGAAGTGAATGCTATTTGGCAATGAATATTATATATATGTGTGTTTTATATTGGGCCTGAATTATTATTGGTAATATGTATAATTATTAGATGCTTTGAAATGATTATCGGAAGCTTGTTGGAGATATATCACATTATCCATTGGTTCTATCGGTAATTTTGGATGATTTGATTCTGGTTATAATGGCGTGTATAAGTTAAATTGGTTAACGTTAGCTCATTAATGTTTTGATTTTGATTGGTTATAAATATGAACGTTAGATAAAAATGAAATGTCTGTAAATTAATTAGTAAACTCCGGTAATGCCTCGTACCCTATTTCGGTGTCGAATACGGGTAAGGGGTGTTACACAAAGAAACTCATAAAAACTTCAAAAGAAATTAAAAGGAGGTCTTCGATTTTGATGGAAATTTGTTTCAGAGTTGGCTCCAATGGTGTTCTTCAAGCTGTTTCTTCAATATTCTCTGATTGCCCTCATATCCCTTATTCTTTTTGGTATTTATAGACTTCAGAATGCTCAGAAAGCCTAAAAATTATATTTTTCTTGCGTTTGGGAAGCAAGTTGCGAAATCGACACGGGTTGGCACATGGGCATGTGTCCAGCCAGTGTAGCTCACATGGGCTTGTGTCCCACCCATGTGGCCTCTAAAATCTGCTCTTTTTCTTTGATTTTTGCTTATTTTGCTCCCAAATGCTCACCTAAGTTTAAGAACATGAATTAAAAGGATTATGAGCATCAAATTCACCAATTTGCATGAATAATCATCTAAAAATGCATTAAGAATGATATTAAAATATGTTAGTTTTATCATTTATTAGTTGTTCATGTAGCTTTCCTTAAGGAAAGTATTATAAGTCAACACTTTTATTAGTTGCGTTGTAGAACAAACTCCCCTTCTCCCCTTTAGGTTAACCAACAAACATGTACTATTTTGTTCATGAATCCAACTTCTTCGTATCCTTATCCAATAAGCGGGTTGGACATCCCCAAATCCTAAAATGATATAGGCTTAGCTTCCTACCATGCTACAATTCGTATGGAGTCTTAGGTGCAACTTTATTTGGTATATCATTCTGAATATAGTAAGTCATTTGTAATGCATATCCCCAAAAGGATATTGACAATTTTGAATAACTTAACATTGAATGAACCATGTCTAACAAGGGCATGTTCTTTCTCCCTGTCACACTATTCTATTGTGCAGTTCTTAACATGATTAATTAGGATAATATCTCATTCTCTATGAGGTATCCTAAGAACTCATTTGATAAATATTCCCTCATTGGTCAAACCAAAGTGTCTTTATGGGTAAACCTAATTGTTTCTCCACTTCTACACAATACTCTTGAAATTTATCGAAAGTTTTGCTTTTGTTGTGCATTAGGTACACATACTCATATCGGGAGTAATCATTTATAAAGGTCATGTAATAACCGTAACCACCCCATGCACTAATGTTCATGGTGCCATATACATCAATGTGTACAAATTCAATGGGTTGAACAACCCTCGTACCTTTTGCATTAAAAGATCCCTTAGTTATCTTACCTTCCAAACAAGATTCACATTGTAGGCTATCTGCTTCCTTAAGAGTACTAGATTAATTACAATCTCAAACTAAAGCTAGAAAAATAGGCCCGAGCCCAAAAGCCTACCCATGCCGATTTGAGCTTGTAACAATTTAAGTTTGGGAATAGATCCGAGCTTGAGAAAATGTAAGCCCAAAAAAGCTCAAGTCTAAGAAAATCTGAGTTCGAGAAAGCTTGAGCCCAAGACAATTCGAGCCCAAAAGAACTCGAGTCTAAAAAAGCTCGAGACCACTTGAGCCCGAGCCCAAGATAAATCCAACTCAAAGCCTGAAAAAGTTTGACTTTATAACTGAACAACCATAATAAATATTAATAATTAATATAATTTTATGATATTACTTAAAATATAAATAATGATTCTTTATTTTTTTTGAAAATGTATTCATAAGGATTGCATATTTATATTAAAATTCTATTAATAGGGAAAGTAGTTAAAATTATTTTTATGTTAAATTATAAAGTGAAATAAATTTTTAAAAATGTTAATTTAATATAAAATATTTTTAATACTATAATTATATGTATAAGTAATATATAAAATTAATTATTATTCAAATCTATAAAATTAAACTTTATTGATAATATAATAACATATTATATAACTAATTTGAAACCTAAACCAATTACCTAACCTGACTTTAAATCAATATACTAAATTAGTATATTACTAATACATAAAATAGTAATATAATATATACTAGGATTATTATCCTATACACTATTAGTGAAGCAAAAACCTCCACAAGCGGGTTTGGGTTAATGCCATTTTTTAGGGTGTATTAGAATAATAATAAAATAATTAAAAAGATATTTGGTATATTCCTAAACCCATTTGTGAAGTTTTTTTATTTTACTGGAAGTGGATAGAATAATTACCCTATATGCTATTAATAATATAATATATATAACTATTACTAAAAATATTAATACATATATAATTATTATAATATAGATTATAATAAAAGATATAATATTACAAGAGATTATAATATTTAATCATCGATGTATATATATAAATTATTAATATATTTATGATATAACATTATAGAATATAGTAAGAGGACTATCTTTTAAATGTACAAAAGTAATTTAGAACATATTTCAACTAGTATAATAATAAACAAAGATATATAAAATAAGTAATATATAATGTACTACTATTATATATAACTATTATTATAATATATATAAGGTAAACTACGCAGATAGTCACCCAGTTATAAAAAAATTCATTTTAGGCACTTAAAATAAAAAATTTTACAATTTAGGCATTCATGTTACATGGCTTGTTCATTTTGGTCATTCCCAGTAAAATTTAAATGGAAATCTAACTTGTAATTTCACCTCTCCAAAAAATAATAATTTCTTAATGGAAAAAAAAAAAGAAGGGCTTGTTTTCTTCCCAAACAAAAATGTCGTTTCCAACTTGTTGTCTTTGCCACCTTCTCTTGCAGCTAAGCACACCAAAACTCTCCTCTCTTCTCTCTCGTAACAAATCTCAGGTTAGTTTTGTGTGAATCGACCACAAAATCTTCAAATCTTGCCTTGAAATTAAGAGGTAATGTCTTTCAATCTCTTTCTTTTTAACTGTTTGATTGCCTCAATTCTGAGGTATGTTATTTTTCTTGGTCTTCATGTCGAACCCACCGTCCGAATTTGGAAGGAGATGACTGGAAGCTTCAACTAGGGGTGAGCAAAACTCGATTCGACTCGGAAAAATCGAAAAAAATTCGAATTTCAAGTTAAACGAATTGAGTTATTCGAATCAACTCGAATTTTTTTTCGAATTTCGAGTTCGAATCGAGTTGAGTTTTCGAATTCGAATAACTCGAATAATTCGAATAATTCAAATATCAAACTATAATATTTTACATTTTTACCCCAAACTCTCAAACCTTTTTACTTTTCCCTCAAAACTTTTACTCATTCCCACTTTCCCCCCAAAACTTTTACTCTTCTCCCCTCCCAACCCCCCAATCTACCCAAAATCCATTTCCCACCAAAATTTTACTCTCCCATTTACTTTTTCTCAAAATTTTACTCCCAAAACCTTTTATTTTCCCCCAAAATTTTTATTCCCTCCCACTTTTCCCCTAAAACTTTTATTTCCTTCCCATCCCACCTCCCATCTACCCCAAACCCTCCCCCCTCCAATTTTTTTTAATATTTTCCCTCCAAAATTTTACTTCCCTATTTACTTTCCCTCAAACTTTTATTCCCCAAAACTTTTTATTTTCCCCTAAACTTTTACTTCTCACCTTTTACTCTCAAATAAAAATCAAAATTATCCAAAAAATCACTAAACATAAATAGTAATAATTTTATTTATATCTACAATTTATATTATTAAATTAAATTTCACATTTTATATTATTTATATTATTGAATTGTTTAGTCGTATTGAATATTTATATTAAAATTGAATTATTATTTATGTCATAAAATATTCGTGTTAAAATTTTATATTGGTATCAATTTCACATTTTATTTTAAAATAAATTTTATTAAAAAATATATTTTTACATTTAATATATTTTTAATTCCAAAATACATAGTGACAAGAATATGAAGATAATTGAAAAAACTAAGCAAGCAAAGAAGCTAACCAGTATATAAAAAATTAATAAATAAATTATGAGGTGATGAAAGTTAATAAAAAATTTAATTAAGGTGGACAAATTTTATTACGATGGGTGACAATAGTTACAAAGACCCAAAATTATTTTTTTAAAATTTAACTCGAACAAATATATTCGATTCAATTCGATTCGAATTCCATCACACTCGACTCGATTCGAGAAAACTTCAAATAAAGTTAGGATGATAAAATGAGATTCGAAAACTCGATTAACTCGAAAATTTTCGATTCGATTCGATCGAATGCTCACCCCTAGCTCCAACTCTATTGGCTGAGTTTAAATCCTCGTCATTTTTGTCTTTTTTTTCTCTCTTTGCTATTTGCTGTCTTAGCCGTAAAAGCTTCACTTTCAATATCTCTCGCTCTCCCCAATAGTTTGGTATGCTATATTCGCTATTGTCTTCAAGCTTTTGCAATGAAGACTTAACTTCTATTTTGGTTTTTTCTATGGTTTTGTTTTCTTTGTTGATTTCTATTTATTAGTGTTAAATTTATACAACATGCTACACATGTGGGTATGTAACGAAATCTACACTGCAACTTTTTTTTTTTGGCTGTTTTAGAAAACTAACTCTATAATATTAAAAAATTTATGAAAATTATCTTAAGTATCAGATTATTTAGAAGAAAGACTTAAAATCTAAAGTAAAATTGGGTGCAGCCACTTCCTAATGTGGCACCACCTAAAAATGCCCCCAATCATTATCCTATAATTAATCCAATCTAAAGAAAAACTTTTTTTTTAAAGGTAAATTCATTAATTGAAAGGTAAATTCATTAATTGATTCAATTAATGGAACCATACAATTTACGGAGGGGAAATAACAAATACTTGTCGTAGATGGTGAAGGAAAAGCTCCATCAACATAACAAAGGCTTTAGCCTTAGCATCAATAGAACATCGTGACACGTTGATGGTTGGCTTTGTCACAACTGAAGCATGATATATTTGGAATGATTGCAAGCACTTAATACGATAAGAAAATTAACCCCAGATGGTCCAAAGCTTCAAGCAAAAATCGACAAAAGAATCGAGCATTTACCAAACTAGAGAGGACGACAACAAAACCATCCCTAAAATCACTTGTAAAACTAATGTTACATGCATAAGTAGACTAAAAAACGTGCTACAAGAGCAGACAAAAACTTTTTCAACTTAAAACTTATTAAACAATGGAAAAACAAACAAAAAAAGCATATAAAACTTAAGATAACACAGGTCCAAATCGACTTATGAAATCATTTATTATCCAGAAATACTCTCAAAATAAAAACATATTAAGAATTGACTAATAGCCACCCACTTTCTAAGAAAAATTACTGGTGGCTGGTGGAGTTTTACGAACGACAGGCATCGTTATCTACCCATCACAACTTGTGAAGACAATAAAGATACTCACAAAATATATCTGTAAACTGAAAAGAGAGAAGACATGGAGAGTGAATGAGAAAAAGAAAGAAAGAAAGGGTTGGTGGAAGGGAGATAAAGGCGGGCGATAGCCAACCCAGAGGTTGGTATTGTCGCTAGGCAAAACAAAATATAAGAAATAAACGACTTGGAGAAAAAAGAGAAGTTTTTACGATTTTTAGGTTTTGAGAATTTAAATGTCGAGTTCGAGTTTAAATATTATTTCTCTTAAATACAGAAAATTGATATAATATATCATAAAAGCGATAATAAAACAAATAAATCATATTTTTAATACAAACTTAAACTTAATAAAATAAAATAACTCTTTTACCTTTCAAAAGTCTTTCAACTGTGGCCAAGTGGGAAACCAATTATTTTTTCTTTCAATAGCCTTGCACCGATGTTATTTGTCGGTCACAAGCCCATCACTCTTTTTTTTTTACTTCTTTTTGTATTCATTTTTTTCAGATTTCCTTACAAAAGTAATTTTTTTCAGTCATTAATATCTTATTTTTTATTTGTTTCTTCTTAAAGAAAAATTATTAATACATCAATTTTTTTATTTAAGGATCCGTTTGTTTACATGTAAAATATTTTACAAAAATATTTTTACATTTTTCGTGTTTGTTTCACGAAAACAACGACTTAATATATAGAAAATTACTTACAAGTCAACATAAAATAAGCTATTTTCTTGTAAAATGATTTACCCTTCGAAATTTTATTTTATATAAAATTAACTTAAATCAAACTTAATATTATTATATTAATTATGAATTTTATTTTATTTTAAAATATTTAAAATTATAAAATTATTAATATAAAATATTATATTTTTCAATATTATTAATCATGCATAGTTAACTATTTATATTTTTTCATATAATAAATTATTAATATAATTAATATAATTAATATAATTTATTATTTTAGTAAATTATTTAATATTTCAATTTTATTTTAATAATAAATTTTAAAAATAATAATTTTAAATAATATTCTTCACGTATTATTGAAAATATTCAATGTTAATATTTTAATAATAAATCTTTATAACAATTATAAATATATTAATAATAAATGTTTTGTAGTATAAAAGTTAAAATATGTCATAAGTCTATGTACTCTTTACAAATTTATAATTTAGTCTCTATACTTTTATTTTCAAGAATTTAGTCCCTCTACTTTTCATATTTAAAATCAAGTCCAATTGTTGACATTGTTAATTTTTTGTTAATTTTGTTGATGTCACAATCTTAAATAAAAATCCTCACTTTGCAAAACAATGTAAAATATAAATTTATAGATATAAAATAAACTCAATTAAACAATGAAAATATAAGAAAATCGTAAATGTATGATTGTTTAATTGAAAATAGCTTTATGAAATATTTTTAAGAAATCATCAAACAACGGTAAATATTTTACATGGATTCATCCAAACACTAGAAAATATTAACTTTTTCAGTAAAATAAGTCATTTTCATAAATTATTTTTGAAGTCATTTTCAATGAAACAAACAAACCCTAAATTTTGTATTCTTATTATCTTCAAATATTATTTTCTTCCTCATTTCTTTTATCTTTATCTAAATTTTTTTATTTCACTGGATTTATTTTATTAAACTCCCATCATATACCGTATACTTTTTCTCTTTTACTATTTTGCATCCGATTATATGAAACATTGCATTTTTTAAAGCAAAAAATAACGCAAAAGCAAACATATTTTTATTTGTGTATTCGGTTATATGGAACAATACATTTATTTTATCATCATCTAAATATTTTTCCTTTCATTGATCGTATTTTTATATACATAACTAATGATTAAATATTGCTTAACACAATAACATTTCAAATATTACAATAATAATAATTCAATTAAAATTATCACATTACAGAGTTGATAATCTAGTTAAATCAATATTTTGCCCGGTTCCCTCAACTTTTATTTGCACCAGGTCAATCAAGAACCCCATAATATTCAACTTTGGTTGCTCTCATGGTACAACATTCTATTGGCATTTCCCTCGCTTGAGAGTACTTCCCACACAGACACTTCTCCCTTGACAACATAACCAATTTACAGTCGTGACCTTGCAACCACTGCCAATAGGAACTCTTGACCGCGTAACCACTGCCAATAGGAACTCTTGACCGCGTAACCACTACCAATAAAAACTCTTAACCGCGTAATTAATACCCTAAAAATGATATTATGTTTTACGAGTCATTTATCTATAAGGGTGATGACGTAACAATTTCTCCATAAAACACCACCATAATAATAAATATCCCCCATTCCTTCAATATAACAAATCTATTTCTCTTTTTTTTTTTCAACATAACAACAACAACAAAATAATAATAAAACCTTTACTTGTTAAGTTGGTGCTAGGGTATATATAGTTGATGTTGCCGCCACATCTGGAGTAGGCACCAGAGAAAAATTTTTAAACTGGATTGGGTACCTCCATTGGAGGAGGCGGCACCAAAAAAATAAAAATAAAAACTTTTTTTACTAATATTTGGTGCCTCCATTGAAAGAGGCGACACCAACAAATAAAAGAAAATTCTAAACTAGTGTCGCCACTTACAAACATGTAACCAAAAAAATTTCCAATTTGGTGTATCTATTTGAAGGAGGCGACACCAAAAATTAATCAAAATTTTAATTTTTTTTATCTCTTTACTCCGAGAACACCCATGAAAATATAGCATTTGAAAAAACTGATATGGGTGTCTCGCCTTGGGAAGCGGCGACACCAAAAAAATTATTTCTTTTTTCAACTAATGATTGAATTAACTATGAGGAAATGATTGAGGGCATTTTTGGGGTGGTCCTGTCTTGGAAAGTGGCTGCATCCAATTTTACTGTAGATTTTAGGTCATTTTCCTAAATAATTTGGTACTTGGGTCATTTTCATATTTTTTTTTAATATTATAGGGCTAGTTTTCTAAATAAAGCCTATTTTCTTCAAACTTTTCTTTCAAAAAATTAGTTTCCTTTTGATTCCTCTACAACTATTTTCTGGCAAAAGATTATTTGTTCACAATAGTAAAATTGTGGTTCCTTGAAAATAAAAAGAAAAAAGCCCTGTTATCTTTAAAATTGTATGGTTGCCTTGAAACCTCAAATCGATCTTAAAATCTTGAGCAAATTCCCTCACCAACCTCTGAAATGAAAGCTTTCATATCAGCAACTTCGTGCTAAGAATGATTTTTGTACACCAAAGAAAAGAGGCTTAGCAATGCAAATGTCCCAATTTTTTAAGGGTTAAACCTCATTTATATTAAAATATTGGGAACTGAAATGATAATTCTTATTTTACTTAAATTATGTAAAAAATCAAATTTTAGAAATAATTCCAAGTCAGATTTTCATTTGAGATTTTAACGGAGTGATCAAAATAAAATTATGTAACATTGGTGCCTAAATTAAAATTTTTTTATTTTGGGTGCCTAAACTGGATTTTTATAATTGGGTGACCAATTGTGTATTTTACCCTAAAATATATAATATTACGATATTATAATTTTTAATCATTTATGCATATATATAAACTATTAATATACGATATGATATGATATGATATGATATGATATGATATGATATGTGTTAGAGTTGTGTGACCCAAATTCTAAGAGATTGCTTGCAAGTTAAGTTAAACAAAATATATCTTCTTTCTAGAAGATTTAGCATTTATGAGTATAATATATTTAGTATTTATTAGAATAATATATTTTACTTTGATTAGAATTAGGTTTTTTTTCAACCTATAAATAAATGTAGTCGAAACTCCTCTTGCAATCATTCGAATTTGACATTGTAAATTTTCTTCTCCTCTGCCCGTGGTTTTTTTCCCCGAAAGGGTTTCCTCCTAAAAATTTGTGTGTTCTTTATTTTTATTTCTCTTTTCTTTGCGATATATTCTTATTACTGATGTTCTATTTTTACAAATTGGTATCTGAGTTTTTGGGTTATTCATCACGATCACGGTAATGGCGTATTTGAAGTATGAAATTTCGCTGTTGGATCGCAACACCAGATTTGCGTTGTGGCAGATTAAGATGCAAGTAGTTCTTGCGCAGATGGATTTGGAGGATGACTTGCTAGGGATAGATAAGATGCCTTCGACATTAATAGATGAAGAAAAGAAGCGTAAGGATCGAAAGGCGTTAACACAATTACATTTGCATTTGTCTAACGATATTTTGCAGTATTTGATGAAGGAAAAGACCCCGCATCATTATGGAAAAGGCTGGAACAAATATGTACATTGAAAACTTTAACCAACAAGTTGCATATGAAGCAGCGTCTTTATGCTCATCGTTTGGAGGAAGGTGCGTCTGTGCACGAACACTTAATAGTGTGTAAAGAAATTCTCTCAAACTTGGGAACCATGGAGGTTCAGTATAATAAGGAAGATCTAGGGTTGATTCTAGTTTGTTCGTTTCCCCTGTCTTATTCAAACTTTAGAGACATGATTTTATATAGCCACGAGTCTCTCACAATTGATGAGGTTTATGATTCTTTGACCTCGTATGATAAGATGAAGCACCTTGAGGTTAAACCCGACTCTAAGAAGAGAGTCACATTGTTCGTGGGAGACAAGAACGGAATGCTGATGATGATCGTGGAAGGACACAAGAACGGAATCCTCGCGGTAAATCTAAGGGTAGATCGAAGTCTTCAAACAAACGTAAAATTTGTAACTTATGTAAGAAGAAAGGGCACATTAAATCTGAGTCCTATAAGCTACAAAACAAGATCAAAAGGGAGGCTACGAATCAAAAGCGAAAACAACTAGAAATTTCGGTGAAGCTGATGTTGTAGACGGCTATAACGATGGTGAACTTCTAGTCGCTTCTGTCAACAATTCTAAAGTGAGCGAGAAGTGGATCATTGATTCGGGCTACAACTTCCACATGATTCCTAATTGGGATTGGTTTACAACTTATGAAACAGTATCTAAAGGTGTTGTTTTGATGGTAAATAATGCTTCGTGTAAAATTACAGGTGTTAGAACGATTAAAGTTAAGATGTTTGACGGAGTTGTCAGAACACTTAGTGACGTGCGACATGTTTCAGAATTGAAGAGAAATTTAATTTCGTTGAGTACTCTTGATTCAAAAAGGTACAAATACGTAGCTGAAAGTGGGGTTTTGAAGATTTCCAAAGGTTCCCTCGTTGTAATGAAAGGCGAGAAAAGCGCCAAGTTATATGTTTCTGAGTTCTCACATTCTTGGTGATGCATTGTTGCATCCTCTTCCTTGTTAGATGATAATATTACTAAACTTTGGCATATGCACCTAAGGCATATGAGTGAGAATGGCATGGCATAATTGAGCAAAAGAGGACTTCTTGATGGGCAAGGATTTTGCAAATTGAAGTTCTGTGAGCACTGCATTTTTGGGAATCAAAAGAGAGTTAGATTTACCGGAGGAATCCATAACACTAAGGGAATATTGGAGTATATTTATTCTGATATATGGGGGCCATCCAGAGTACCTTCGAGAGGTGGAGCTAATTATATGCTAACTTTTATTAATGATTTTTCTAGAAAAGTTTGGGCATTCTTCCTGAAGCAGAAAAGCGATGTGTTTTTCGCATTTAAATATTGGAAAACTATGATTGAAAAATAGACGGGAAAACAAATAAAATAACTCCGCACAGACAATGGCTTAGAGTTCAATTCTGATGAGTTTAATAAATTGTGCAAGTCAGAAGGGATCATGAGACACTTGATAGTTCGTCATACTCCACAGAAAAATGACATTGCAGAATGATCATGGAGAAGGATTGATGTATGTTGTCAAATGCCAACTTACCAAAGTCGTTTTGGGCCGAAGCAACCTCTGCTGCATGTTTTTTGATCAACCAATCTCTATCAGTTGCCATTGAGAAAAAGACTCCACAAGAGGTATGGTCTGGTAATCCTGCTGACTATTCTGATTTAAAGATCTTTAGGTGTCCTGCGTATGCTCATGTTGATAGTGGAAAATTGGAATCAAGATCCATTAAATGTGTTTTTCTTGGTTATAAAGCTAGTGTAAAAGGGTATAAGTTATGATGTCCTGAAAAATAGAAAAGTTGTGATTAGCAAAGATGTTGTTTTTGATGAAACTGCTATGCTACCTAACTTATCTCTTAAAGACTCTTCCAATAAAGAAAATCAAAAGCAGGTGAAGCATTAGATCATTCCAGAATCTACAACAGAGTCGACTCCTCAAGCCAGTACAAAAATTCAGAATAGAGTTGTTTTTTTACCACAATACTCTATCGCCAAAAACAGAACTAGAAGGGAAATTAAACCTCTAAATAAGTATACCGAGGCTGATCTAGTTGTTTATGCTTTAAATGTGGCTGAAGATATAGATGCAAACCAAGAGTCATCTAATTATTCTGAGGCGGTTAGCTGTGAAGACTCAGAAAATTGGATGCTTAATATGCAAGAGGAGATAGAATCACTCCACAAAAATAGAACATAAGATCTTGTAAAACTTTCTAAAGGTAAAAAGGTTGTTCGTTGTAAATGGGTGTTTAAAAAGAAAGAAGAGACTCCATGAGTTGAAGAACTCAGATATAAAGCAAGGCTAGTTGCAAAGGGTTACAGTTAAATTCCAAGAGTGGACTTCACAGATGTGTTCTCCCCAATTGTGAAGCATAGTTCGATTCGAACTTTACTTGGTATTATGGCCATGCATGATTTGGAGCTTGAGTAGTTAGATGTAAAAACTGCATTTTTGCATGGAGAACTTGAGGAGGATATTTACATGCAAGAACTAGAGGGTTTTACAATATCAGAAAAAGAAGACTATGTTTGCTTGCTAAAAAAGTCCATTTACTGTTTGAAACAATCACCAAGATAATGGTACAAGAGGTTTGATTCTTTTATGACTTCTCATGATTTCAAAAGAAGTAGTTTTGACAGTTGTGTTTACTTTAAGAAAAATAGTGATAGTTCTTTTGTGTATCTACTCCTTTATGTTGATGATATGTTGATAGCAGCAAAAGATAAAAGAGAGATAAGAAAGGTCAAAGCCAACTAAGTGAATAATTTGAGATAAAAGATTTGAGTCCAGCAAAAAAGATACTTGGTATGGAGATTCTCTGAGATAGAAAAGCAAGTAAATTGTACCTAAGTTAGAAGGGGTACATTGAGAAAGTTCTTTGCAGGTTCAATATGCAGAGTGCTAAGTCTGTTAGTACTCATTTAGCAGCCCATTTCAGACTTTCATTGATTTTGTCTCCATAATCAGATGATGAGATTGAGTACATGTCACATGTTCCATACTCTAGTGCAATGGGATCTCTCATGTATGCTATGATTTGTTCATGTCCAGATTTATCATATGTAGTCAGTGCAGTTAGCAGATACATAACGAACCTCGGTAAAGAACATTGGAAGGCAGTTCAGTGGATTTTAAGATACTTATGAGGTACTACTAATGTTTTCTTACAGTTTGGAAGAACTAGAGATGGAGTCATTGGGTATGTTGATGCTGATTTTGCTGGAGACCTTGATAGTAGAATATTTCTCATAAGTTATGTCTTTACAATCGGAGGTTGTGCAATCAGTTGGAAAGCCACTTTGCAAACTACAGTCGCTTTGTCTACCACTGAAGCTAAGTATATGGCAATTGCTGAGGCTTGTAAAGAACCTATTTGGTTGAAGGGACTCTCTAGTGAACTCAATAAAGACCTTCAAATCAGTACAGTATTTTGTGACAGTCAGAGTGTCATCTTTCTTACAAAAGATCAAATGTTTCATTAGAGAGCAAAACACATTGATGTTCGGTATCATTTTGTTCGTGATATTATTGCTCGTGGTGATATTGTTGTGAGCAAATTTAGTACTCATGAAAATTCTGCAGATATGATGACTAAGTCACTTCCTATAAATGGAAGAGGTGAAAAACTTGTTCATTGAGAATTCGTGTCAATGTAGAGATTGTTAGAGTTGTGTGACCCAATTTCTAAGAGATTGTTTGCAAGTCAAGTTAAATAAAATATATCTTCTTTCTAGAAGATTTAGTATTTATGAGTATAATATATTTAGCATTTATTAGCATAATATATTTGACTTTGATTAGAATTAGGTTTTTTCAACCTATAAATAGATATAGTCGAAACTCCTCTTGTAATCATTCGAATTTGACATAGTGAATTTTTTTCTCCTCCGCCTGTCGTTTTTTTCCCGAAAGGGTTTCCATGTAAAAATATGTGTGCTTTTTATTTTTATTTCTCTTTTCTTTGCAATATATTGTCATTACCGACGTTCTATTTTTACAATATGATATATAATAAACAATAATATATAATGTACTACTATTATATATAACTATTATTATATTATAGATTATACTAAAATATATAATATTACATCATATTATAATGTTTAATCATTGATGCATATATATAAACTATTAATATATTATATACTATATGATATGATATAACATTATAGGAAGGTCAACTTTCAAATGTATGAAAAGTATAAGGATTTAAAGCATATTTCAACCATTATAATAAACAATAATATATGATAATAATTAATATACTATGTATTACTCTACTATTATAGTATGTGATATAGTATTATATAGTGAAATAATATGTTTTACGAGTATTAATATAATAACTATTATTATATTATAGATTATAATAAAAGATATAGCATTAATAATCATATGTAATTTAGTATATTAAAATAAATATTTATGATTATAACTAACAATACATAAAATATTATTAAAATTAACATATTAATAAAATATTATTTTTAAAATTAGATTTTGAATTGGGTTTATTTCTTTTTATTTTGGACCTAGTATTTGGGCTATAACTATTTTATTTTGAGTTTGGATAATAATGAATATATTATTTGGGTAAGGGTTTGGTATAATATATTTGAATTTTAGAATAAACATTTTAGAATATGAGTATTAGGTTTATAAATTTAATCTGAAAGATAAAAAATATATTCAATTGTCAATATAATATAATAATGAACAATAAAAGATATTTTCGTTAATTCATATAATATCATAAAATAATAAAATTTACCTACAATAAGCATTTTAATTATTTTAGATAAAATAATTTTATTAAATATATAAAATTTATGTTTTTTATAAGGAAAATTTGAACGTGTTGTCATTGTATAAAAGTAAAATGAATTATTATGACCTGAGTCCAAATTCGAAAAAATTTGAGTTCGAAAGGGCTCGAGCTCAAAAAAATCCGAGTCTGAAGTAAACCCTACCTAAGCCCGACTATTTGCCAACTCTGTCTCAAACCCCATCAAAGTAGCAAAAAAGAAAAAAAAATATTGAGAACATTCTAATCGAGTCTAAGTCATGCATCTTCAAGATAAGATTTTCAAGTCATTCAATCCAATCTCCTTAAAATAAGGAATTCAATTTGACCCAATCTTAAGGATGTGTTCCTTCTTAAGAATCAATCTTCAATGATGGGGGTAACATACATCAAAGATAATGACACAACTATTTTGTTAAAAAAATAATTAACTTTAAATAAGGTAAATTACGAAAATTACGCATTGTCAAATATAATTATAACGATTGATAATATTGTTCTCGTAATTCTTTCAATAAAATATATTTCTTTTAATTTGATAAATTAATAAAATATATAAATATTAGAGTGAATGATTTAATGATTATACATAATTTGGAAAGGAAAGGAAGAATTCACGTACTTGAATTTATTTCACAAAAAAATTCTTTCAAATAGTGTTTGGATCAAGAGAACGTGCTTTCTGTTGTAATGCATTTTCTTTACAACATCAAGGTATAGTGTTAATGCTTTCTTTTTCACTTTCAAATTTCAATCAAAATCAAAGCAAAAGTCTAAGAATGTTCTCCACTGTGAATTGAGTCTTAGTTTGATTGGTATGATTATTGTTGTCAATGCAGGAGGATGTAGGTTCGAGTGTGCTGAAGCTTATTATTCTCTTATTTATAGGTTGAGGAGGGCTATAAGTAGTTTTAAACTTTGTATAAAAAAAAAACCAGATATGATTATTTCCTATAATGAAATTGTTAAAAAAAATTCTCCCCTCTCCAAAATGAAAATTATTCATTAAATAATTATTTAAGAGACCAACTAATTAAATAAAAGATGGATAAGACTTGATTTGTATGGTCTAATAAATGCTACAATATTGATTGTTTTGTTTTAAAGAAAGCGTAATTTAAACTTTACAATTCTTTTTTTCAAGTTAGTTCCTAAACTTGATTATTGTTCTCATATATATTAGAGTCTGAATTTTTTTTTGGTCTAAATTAGGCTCTGAATTTGGTAAATTTTCCCATATTCGGAGTTCAACTTTTCTTTATCCAAGTTAGTTCTTGATTTGTACAGTCTAATAATTGCCAAGTTCATGTAACACCCCAAACCCGGCCTAGACGCTATGGCTGAATCTGACGACGTCACATGGTAGTACTTTTCGAAAAATATGTTGTCGCTAAATCCTCTTTTCTATTTAACTTTTTTTTATCTTATGTTAACTTCAAATCGTGTCACTCGTTTTCAAAACATTATTCATTTACAAATCGTTATTCAATTTCAAAACGTTTTCTTATTGCAGAAGCTTTTAAATAGTTTGCGTATTCGTGGTATTTTTTATAAAACATTAATTTCATTTGAAAACCCGAGTTTTACCTAACACTAACATATTTAAATCATAAAACCGTATAAAAACCAAATTTAAACCAAAATCTGTAAATGCCATAATTACAGCAAAATACTTCCAAATAAAAGTAAGATCATAAATAGGTAATAAACAGTGTAAAAAAAGTCGTGTGGCCACCACTGAGTCCTCCGCCACACCTATCCGCCTAAATCTGGGGATTACTTGTACAGATTAAACAGAAGGGGTGAGTTTATGTAAACTCAATTTGTAATCCCCATACAAATGAACAGACAGTAAACAGATAATTACGGTTTGGGCTTAAGCCCTTTTCAGTATCAGTATCAGTCTAGTTTGGGCCATAACCCATCTCAGTACAAAAACAGTCATGCAGTAGGGCTTTAGCCCATCACGATGTCGATGGCGATATGATATGCGATTACAAAATCCTACCCATCCAGCCTCTACACACCATCTCCGTCCAACCCTACACTCTATGTGGGGATATAATCAACTCACCCATCCCTACACTCCAAGTAGTACCGAATGCGGCACTAGACAGTAGTTTGCAGCTGAGTTGCCAGTAAATTAGGCTCGAGGTCTTTCAGTACACTTCATTCGAACATTATAATCCCCCAACCCAATGTAATGCAATGTACAGATATGACATGCTATAACATAATATCATGCATGTAAACAGGGCATACAGTATCAAATCAGTGGGACATCATTATGCTTAATCATATCAGTCATACAGTTATTTCAATCAATTAGGGGTCTAGGTAAGCTTACCGACCCTACAGTAGGTTCACAGTCGACTTGGGCGACCCGTGCAACCTTATTAGTCAAATAGTGAACATGGGCCTACAAGCCCATGATGTTCACCCGTGTAAGCCAACACACCCGTGTGGCCCACATGACCCAAATTGGCCTTAGCCTCGTGATCCATTTTAATGTAACCCGTGCTAGTTAATTATTCATATGTGTTTCCACTATTTACTCATATGATCCTTCAAAGCTGTCTACTTGAGTCACTGTTACTAAATTATTTGTATCTTAAGCTACAGAATTTCGAATTAAGATCCGTAAATTTTCCTTGAAACCAGGCTCACATATCTTCTTATCATAAAATTTTTAGAATTATTGGTTTAGCCAATAAGTACAGTTTATTCTTTAAAGTTCCCCCTATTCTACTGTCTGATAGTTTCAACCTTTCTGCATTAAAAATTAATTATCTTCTCATACAGAATACGGATGATGTTCCCGTTTATTTCTCTTGAAAGTAGACTCATTCAGAATTTTAAACTTATAAATTCTAACCCATTGTTTTTATGCAATTTTTAATAATTTTCCAAAGTCAGGATAGGGGATTTCGAAATCATTTTGTCCCTGTCTCACTAAAATTAAAATATCTCATAATATGAAATTTTTTTGCTTACTTCATTTCTTCTATGAGAAACTAGACTCAAATATCTTTAATCCCATATTTTTTTTTCATCCTCTAATTCGATTTCCATAATTTATGGTGATTTTTCAAAGTTAGCCTACTGCTGTTGTCTAAACAACAAGCAATTTCAGCTTTTCGCCGAATCCCTTATTTTTGTGTTTCAGGTACACACATGGTTTTGTTTGATGCTAAAACAGTCCTCGAGCACTCCAAAGCCTATAATTGAACAAATAACACCATAATCAGTCTTATCTCGTGATTAATCAAATCAGTCTTATCTCGTGATTAATCAAAGTCTCGAAACCAAAATACTTACTCATAAAACGATGAACACTTACCGCAAAAACTTCAAATCGGTACGTTTACGAAAATCACGAGGAGAGCCTTAATCCTCATGAAATGCTACTGCCAACACCCTAGAATTAGACTATTGAACACAAAATAATCTCTTAAAATGATACCCAACAACTTACTGAATTTGCACAAGTTCTGCTTAACGCTATGAAATCAAGAGGAAAGAATGGTTTAGGGGGAACAAGGGATTTCGGCAATAGAGGAAAGAAAAGAAAAGATAATCGAGTAAGAAGCAAGGAAGAAAAAAATTGGTAGAGATGGGGGAGAGAAAACGTCAGAAAGATGGAGAGAAAAACGACTCTCTTTTTTTTCAAAAAAGGAAAAAGTGATCAGATTTTAGATATTCTCCTCCATAATCCTCTAATTCACTCCTAAAATCACTCCCTCACTTCCCACTACACATCCACCACTCAGAAACCTAGGTCAACACAACTCTTGCCGAAATTAGGAGCAAAAATATAACCTTTGCCGTCCCAAAGATTTAAACCCATGACCTCCCTCACACCAACACTCCACTTATCCACTAGACTAGCGGGCCCATTCTATTAATTATTTGCCAACTTTTACTTAAAAGCCTATTGACCAAAGATAGGGCTTATTCATAAAAATACCAAAATTTGCCCAAGTCCTAGCTTGAACTTGGGACTTCCCAAACACTCCCAGAACACATAACCACTAAAGCTGACAGATGTTTGTGTCACACATTCACAATACCCAAAATTAAAATTTTGGAGCGTTACAGTTCATGCCTCAACATAGGAACAATTGCCAAATTCAGGGCCTCACTTAGACCAAAGTAAATTTCAGGACTCAATGTGTGAAAAGTTGCCAAGTCCAACTCCCAATGTAGTAACAATTGTCAAGTTTAGGACCTAACATGAACAAATAATAATAATTCAAACCCTAGTGTGAGAAAATTTGTCAAATTCATGTTCCAAACAATGATTTAATCTTTTAAAGAAATAATAAAAGCCTTTTGTTTCAAATTACCTGGTACGACATTTAGTTTGCGACATATAAGATTATTTTTGTAATATATTATTGAAATGTAAAATTACTTAGCAAATTATGAGGTATGTTAGGTTATTTTATTTGGTTAATTTGATTGAAATATAAAATTTAGTTGTTTGAGTAACGGAATATATAATTATCTAAAAGCACATTTTATTAAATTACCGTTGTTGTGGAATTTGTTTTTTTTTAATACATCTATAAGTAAAGAAGCATTAGCATGCAAATTAGACTTATATATGCTCTATTTTGAAAAGAAAAAGTCTTATTCATGTGAAAT
The DNA here is from genome assembly GCF_025698545.1 of Gossypium raimondii. Classification (NCBI taxonomy): domain Eukaryota; kingdom Viridiplantae; phylum Streptophyta; class Magnoliopsida; order Malvales; family Malvaceae; genus Gossypium; species Gossypium raimondii. The sequence goes on along the minus strand of NC_068571.1, from coordinate 4,112,835 downwards.
ATTTTTTTAATTAGATTGTATTCCCATGTGATACATGACTCGATTGTGTATATATAATTTTTGTATTTAAAATTCAATGTAATTTCTGAAAATAAATTGCATTAAAATTAAAATTAAAATGAATGTAGTCAAATGTTTAAAGTTGTTAAATTTATGAATATTTTATAAGTTAAATTGTCATATTACATATACTTGTACAATAATCACTATTAATATGTTTTGTGATATTAAAATTGGTTATTAAAATAAATTTCATATAAATTCAAAAAATTTGTCAAATTAGAAAACTCCAACATAAACTTATTATGTATAATGACTAATGTACTAATTCTACTATTGTAATTTTAAATCATTGAAAGAAGGAGGAAATTTGAGGCTAAATGAATAATTTTAAATTGCAAAAGTAAATGTCAAAAATTTAAAAAAAAGTGCAGAGGATTTAGTTTGTAAAATTTCCTCCATTCAACCTTAATACTTGAAATTTCTTTCCTTAGTTTTCATTTTGCCATGCATTAGAAAAATAAAATTCCTTTTCTTTTCTTTTCATGAGTAATATTAAAATCCATTTCAAACATAAATAATTTTCAATATTCTAATGTTGTTTCTATTAAAGTATATAAAATAAATTTTAAAATTTTAGAAAGGTATCATCTTTTTCTGGTATGAAAGATTTATCAAAATTTTAATTTATTTTTTCCTTTGAGATATGTTTTTTTTTTGTTGTTTTGTAGAACTGCATAAATATATTTTAATTTATAAGTCATTTAACTATTAGTCCGGATAATATATATACTAGTAATTTAAGTAATATTTTATTAATATTTTTTAAATTAATTTCTTGAGCAGTAATGATTAATTTTGATCACAAGTTGGGTACAGTTCAGGTCGGGTCAATGCAAAATTTTTTGTCTGTTTTTTAGGTCCGGTTCGAAAAATGGGTCTAAAATTTTGTCCAAGCCCAACACAAATAAAAAAATGTTAAACTCGAGCTCAACTTGGCCCGCATATTAAATTTTTTTATATTATTTTCAAATACACTCAAAACATTAAAATAAATGTTTCTCAAAAAATTGAAAATACATGTAAAAAAGTTTTTATACTTAAATAACACTAAAATAGTTGTAACTTAGCAAGCAAATAACTCTAAACTAGTAGCAAATTAATAATAAAATAAAAGTTATTTAATATCCAAATAATAACAACAAAATAGTATTAATATAATAGCAAAATGATAGTAAATAGCAACAAAACAACAGTGAAAAAATTTAGGTAAATTTGGGCCAGACCCGAGCTAAAAAAGTCTTACCCAAGGCTCGACCTGTTTAAAAGGTCTTACTTTTTGTTCAAGCCTATTTTTCAAGCCTATATTTTTATCCAAATCCTCCCACTTTTCGAGTTACCCAGCCCATAATGAAGTCTAGTAATGATACAATATCAACTTAATTACTATTAAATGATTTTAAATATTTGTTTCCTAAATTTAATTACTTTAACAGTAATAAATTCCATTATTAGTCAAGCTAAAATATTTTTCTTTATTAGAAAATGTAGAGTAAAAATAAAAGGAAAATAATTCACGATTCTGTTGGTATTAATTTAGGTAATTAAATATATATATTTTGTCATCAATCTAAACGTAATATTGGAAGCGTATAAGTTAAGAATAGATTGTGTTTTCTGTAATATGATAACTCATCACGTATCAATAATTTACTGATGAGCGCCGAAACTATCAAAATTAATTTCTACAAAATAATTGTAAATAGTAGTAAAGAATGGTAGTAGGGTTAAGTCTACATGGATTAAATGTTATAATCAACTTCCGTGTTTAACTTGTGATCAGAAGTCGAAAGTCGTGGCAAAAGTCATGCCCACGACTCCAAACAAACCTGCTAAAAATAAACAAATAAATCAAGGGAAGTTTGAAATGGTTAGAAACTAAACAATTGAAACAGCATAAATAAATAATTAAATAAATTAGAAATTAAATTGAAAATTAAATTTAGATTTTGTAATCAAAGATAATAAGACTTACCCCTAGACTTGGTGGATTTTGGATTTCTAAATCTATCCCTGAAAATTAATTTTCTCCTCCAAACAATAAGCTGGTTATAGTAGTTAAAAACGTCCTAACCACCAATTCTTCCTCTCGTATCTGGTACCGGTACGACCTGCAAACCAACCCTTACCGATTATCTAACCAAGATACACGTGTTTCTGATTCAAGATTCTGGCAGCCTTGCACTCTGATTCAAGATACACGTGTTTCGTATTCATGCTTTGTAGAATTGAAAGGTGATTTGATGATGGTGGAGAAGAATGGAAAAAAAAGTACTTGGAAAGCAATTAGACCAATTTGAAAGAATAAAGAAATGGAAACAGAATGCTCAGGCCAATTTGAATGAAAAAGAATAATGGCTATTCAATTTCAAATTGAAATCAAATGTAAAATTAGGTGTGTTTTTCCTAACAACATTAAGGCCCTATTTATATAAATAGAATTCACTAATTTTAGCCTTAATTAATTTAACATAAAATTAAATAAATAATAAAATAAGAATTTTTTTATTTTTGACTTTTACAAAGTCAAAAAATATGATGAGTCCTTGGCTTTCTCCACATTTTTTATTCAGCCTCATTTCATTGATTGTGTTATAATTTGGTCCTTTTCTGCTTGTTTTTGTCTCTTACTGTCTCAATTGCATCCCTGACAAGATTAAAACATAAAAGCACTAATTTAGCAGGGATCAATTCAAAAATAAACCGAATTAAACCCAAAATATCATGTAAATTAACATGTTATCATTTACGGTGATAAATGACGAAAATTTATTTATAGCACATTAAATTACATATTGTAATTGTAACTTTAATTTGCTATAATACATGATAATAAAAATTAAAGCAAACAAAGTCGAAAAAGAAAAAGTTGTCCTGGACCAAAATTATATATAAGAAAGGATAAAATATTATAAAATCAATATTATTTAAAAATTTACTGGTGAGATTACCCTCTATATATTACCAAATTTCAATAATATTATTCTAAGAAAATCTTTGAAATCTAAATAAAATAATATAATTTTGAAATTATTGGAACTTAATTGAATTACAAAATTCAGCTTTTTAGGATTTTAATCTTATAAGTTTAAAAAATTATAAAAAAATCCAACCTTAAGATTAATTATGAGAATAATCTAATTTCTACATTAACGGCATCACCACCATTTTTTTTGGTGCCACCTAAAAAATTAACAGCACCAAACTGAAGTGTGCAGGGACAAAACGTTTAGGGACTTAATGAAATAATTATTATTTTTAGATCGACTGAAAAAAGAGTGCGGCATGAGAGTATAGGGACACCTAATTAAAAATTTGGTCTATTTGCATGTTAGGTCTGTCCCCTTTTGAAATTAAATTTAAATAACCTTTAAAAGATATAACAATAACAAAAATAAGCTCTTCTCGTTTTTTTTTCAAAAATAATAAACTTAAAAAACTATATAAAATTCTTATTTAAATCATCCAATATGTCCTTCAAAAAATGTCTTCAAGTTTATCTAAATTTAAACATTTTCATTTCATTCCCTAACATATTTTAAATTTAATTTTAAAATGGGACAGACCTAACATGCAAATAGAACAAAAGTTTAATTAGTTGCCGCCATACTTTCATGGGACACTCTTTTTCAGCCAATCTTAAAAGGGTAATTACTTCATTAGATTCCTAAACGTTTTGTCCTTGCATGCTTCAGTTAGCAACACTAAATTTTTTTTTCTTTTTTGGGGCTTTTAGGGTGGCGCGGTCTGAGAAAATAGCGATATCCAACTCTACTGTATCATTTTCATAATTAATTTTAAATTTAAATTATTTTCACAATCTTTTTAACTTAAGAGGTGAAATTCCTTAATAAAACCCACAAAACTCGCATAATAGATTTTTTTAACGTCAATACTTTCTTTACACTTCAGTATAGTGTCGGTGCCACCAAAAGTTTTGAAAGTTGAGTTCAATGCTGGTTATCAAAGCTTTTTGAAAAGTCAAAACGAAGTCCAAATCTCACCACCGAAGGGGCCTTCAGTGGACCACTCAGCGTCACTCAATTGATTTTGGTAGTCCAAACGCTCGGATTTCCGATCAAAGTTCTTGAGCGACTAAAATTTTAGGTTTTCAATGTCGGTTCTCGGTCATAGTCATGATGTTGTTGTAATGATTGGGCTACCGCCCTAGTCCGATAGATCCCATACGAAATCTCTACTTCTACTTTACTAAAAAAATAGTATATAATTATACGAAATTTAATTAAGATGTCCAACAGTTTTAATTCAATTGGTAACAATATTATAGAAAAAGTGAGCTTCAGCATTTTAGCATTCAATAATAATTTAATTGTTGTAGGGTAAAACAGCAACCAAAGAAAACATTGCAGTAGCTTTTCACATGCAAAAGTACATTTTGGCTTGAAAAAACAAAGCTTTTATATTCATAATAATTTGATGTAATCAATACGCAAATAGTAAGTTTTCCCCCTTGGACAAAATCTTACCATCTTAAAAAGTCTAAAGATAAAACCATAGTTCAAAAATCAATGGCTGGAATAACCCCCAAAATAACAATCACTATATTCCACTATATTATAAATCCCCAGAGGAGAGAAAGGTTAAGTTGGTTGTTAAGACCTAAACTGGCGACCAATGTAAGTTTGTCCGAAAGACCAACTAGATGGAGCAACATCGTATGAGACAACAGCACGGCCATCACTGGTTGTGACAACAAACGATAGACTTTGTCCATTAAGGTATGTATTGCTTTGCCAGTTCTGTCCCCAGTTTCTGGACATTGGTTGCCATTTGGTCCTTGATCCTTTAATGGCTACAGAACGAACATCACCCGCACCTCCAACATTGGTCACCAGCACTAAATTGAAGTAAGAATGTCCATTGATTGTGAACCTTATTCTCCCTCTTCTCTTACACCACACCCTGAAAAAAAACGATAAACATTTTAATCAATACCTCGTTAAAATGTAATGTGTCAAGGTACGGAGATCTAATTTCCATTATCACTTGGACCGGAATTCAAGACATTGATATAAAGGAGAATAGGATTTTATAGGTAAAAGTATTATGGAGACCGTTATATATAGTAAGAATTAGATTGTATTTTATTTACTCTATTCAAAAAAATAGATAAGTTGGATCATTTATATTAAATTAAAGAGCAAATTTGTCATTTCTGTTAAATTTTTTTTTCATTTGTATTGTAAAAAATTAACGTTATTAATAGAATGACCAGGCAGTGACACATGATGTGCCACATGTATCTCATGCTGATATACATGGATCAATTTTAAACAATAAAAATGAATGAATTTTTTACAGAATGACTTGTTTGTTCTTTGATATGATGTATAGAGATTAATTTATCTATTTTTTAAGTAAAGTAAACAAAATACAATCTAACTCCTAATATACGAGCCCCATTGTACTTTCACCATATTTTTTGTTACCTTCTGTAAACGACAGGAACAATACCAGCTTTGTATTGGGCAATGTGTAGGAAAATAGGTTGTGAGAGATCAAAGTGGTGATTAGGAGGGTCACACCAACCTCCCGGAGGGCAGAAATTAGTGGCGGTGACCACAATGGAACCAGGCAGACACCATTGTGGGTCATTAACACACCTGATCTCATAACATGCACCACAGCTCAAGCCATTGTTAAACAATGCAGTGCTCAATGCTGCTGTATTAACACCATACCCTTGGCTGTATAGGTTTCCATAGCCACAAGCTCCACCTGTACAACACAAAACCGAAAATGTAAATTCATGTCACTATGTGTTTCTTGAATTCGGTTTTGAGTCTCATGTATGCTCAGTACCCATTGTGCCAGAAGCATCACCACCGCCATAGAAAGTGGCATGAGCATTGATCCAGGGTCCAAGATATCCATGATGGCCGCCATGGTTATGCCTTGGAAAACCGTGTACAAAGTTGATGATTGATGAAAGCAATAAAACTACAAGAAACCCCAGAAGTCCCATTGCCCTGCAAATGATACAAAACACAAATACTCCATAAACTAATGAAAATATAAGTATATTTAAATAAAAATTGGAAGAGGAAATAGAGATTGGGAGTAGTAAATGAACCTTGAAAAGAGTTGATTGTGGAACTGAAGAGGTGTTTGAAGGGAATAAATAGAGGGCAGTCAATATTACAACTTACTGACAAATCTGACACCTATTAAATTGGTGGACTTGGGACCAAGCAACTTTTATGTCACTAATTACATAATTTTAGCTTAGAGTCAAAATGAAGATTAAATTATTTAAATTTATTCAATTAATATGTAATAAAACAATTTTTTAATCTCGAATTTGAGTTGAAATAAAAATTCTTAAAATTTTAAAAAGAAAGACATTAGTGGGTTTTAATTCAAATTTAATTTTTACTTAGGAATTTAAATTCCACAATGATATTTTCAAAAATAAATTTACCAACACGAGTATCGTTTACACAAATAGGGTTTAGAAGCGGTTTTCAAGGCTCAAACCGCGTGGTATTGATGAGTGTGGATCGGGAAACAAAAGAAAAGCAATCCATGAAGCACTTGAGTGAGGTTTAAGTGAATTTGGATCTTAGTTTGAATTACTTCAATGAGTTAAACATCACATTCACAACAGTAAAGGATAACAATATTTTTTTTTTATCTATTTTAAGATTTAACTCTAATCTTATTTAGATCAGAATAATATTTAGGTAAAGTTCTATCAATAATAATGATTTCAAGATTTAAACTCAGTTTAAATATTTAGGAAGAAATTTACTGTAATTTCTTCCAACCATTTGTTGGTTATATGCAATTGCAAACAATATTGGTGCACATGTGTTCAAACTTTAAGGGCAACATTATTTAGAGAAATAACTATGAACCTCGAATATAAACCATAAAATGAACATAAAAATACCAAAAAATTCATACATAAGAAGAAAGAACATAATTCTGCTTTTTTTTTCTTTAAGCTTGGAATATGATATTGGAGTGAATTTTTTATTAACTTGGCATTAATATTAATATATTTTTTTTCAATTATAAACATGGTAAAAGTATTATGGAGGCCTTTATAATAGGAGTCAGCTCCTATTTTGCCTCTTTTATTAAAAAAATAGCATAATTCATTTACGTTAAATCAAAGAGAAAATTGGTCTTTTTAATTAAAAACTGGCATAGCTTACGGAATAACCGGACAGTTACACATGGTGTGTCATGTGTACCTCATGTCGACATATATGGACTAGTTTTTAACAATAGAATTGGATGAAATTTTTAACAGAAGAATCAGATTGCTCTTTGATCTAACCTATAGGGACTAATTTACTCATTTTTTTAGTAAAGTGGCAAAATACAATCCAGCTTCTAATACAATAACATTCATGATACTTTTACCTACATAATACCCATATAAAATTAAAAAATAAACACATAACAAGAATATTTTTTCCCCAGCAAATGCAAAATATATTAATAAAAGGGTAAAATCATTGTAGCTAGTGGTGTTGATTTGGAAAAGGACCAAAAACGAAAACAATGAAACAACATCAACACTCAAAACACCAATAAGCATGAAAAGTCCCCTCGTAAAAATTAAAATATCAAAATTCACCAACATGTCTACTCTTCTCAACGTAATCTATCAATATTTTTAGGCATGCTAGACCTAAAACTTCAGAGCTACAAGTACTGTATCCTCTCATTAGGGTTGACCGATAATCTTAGGGTCATGATTCATTGAAGTTATTGAAATATAAAAACTATGATTAATTATGTCAATTCTTTATATAATATATTATGTGTAAAATATTATTCAATCAGACACTAACTCGATTAGGCAATAATAATAGCATTTGATTAAATTGGTGTCACGAGTTAATCATACACTAAATGATAAAAATATGTTTCTTTTACGATATAAATTGTATTATTTTAATAGTGTTTTTCATTTTATATTTTAATAAAAAATACAAACATAATAAAATTTAAACTCGAGCCCTTATAATTTTTAAAAAAATAATTTTTAATATTTTTAATATTTATATTTTATCATTCAACGAAAACCTCATTTATTATTTATATATATTTTTATAAATATATTTATTGAATAATTCTATTTTTCAACCACAATACATATATCATAATTTAGTATATACATCAGTCAACTGATACAAAAGCAGCCAATTTAATTTCTAAAATCAGAAAATAATAAATAAAGTAAAATCAAATTGTAAATAGTAATTTTATATTATTGAAAGAACTTATAAAAATCACGTAGTAAGCAAAAAAAAAAAAACTACCACTCTTTCCTCATTAGTTACATTCTTGCTTTGACTTCTTTTTTCACTTATACAAAAGAATATAATATCATATTTTATTACTTGTAACCTTGTATATTAACGTTACTTTTGGGGTTTTTACAAAATAATATAAAAAATAAAAAATATCAAAATGTTATAAATTTTTTATTTATCAAAAAATATATAATTTTTTTATTTACCAAAATATATAAAAAAAATAAAAAAAAACCTACAAAAAAATCTGACCGATGTGACGGCACCTTGGTCACGCCAATGGCATTGGTGGCACCAAAGGTGCCAAAACCATTGGCGGCACCAATGGTGCCAATGCCATTGGCGGCACTATTCGTATTATAAAACTGAGATCTGTCCAACTAAAGGGAGAAAAATCAAAAGAAAAAAAAAAGAAGAAGAAGAGTTGCTGCGGAAAAGAAGAGAAAAAGAAAGAAAAAGAAGAGAAAAAAATGTATTTTTTTAAAAATAATTGATTATATTGTTGTTATTATTTTATATATTTTGTAATATTTTTTGTTTTAGTTTAGTTATTAAGATTAATAAAACTCAAAATAATAGTATTATTATTATTATTATTATTGTTGTTGTTGTTGTTGTTGTTGTTGTTGTTGTTGTTGTTGTTGTTGTTGTTGTTGTTGTTGTTGTTAGTATTAAGATGTTATTAGTGTATTAAGATGTAACTTAGTAATATAATTGTTAGCAAAAAACTAGTATTATTATTATGGTTACTTATTATTTTATTTACTAAAATAAACTAGTTAGTAAAAACTAGTATTATTATTATAGTTAGTTAGTTATTATTTTTAGTAAAATTAATAATTTTAGTGTGTATTATTTATAATTGGTGTGACAAATTTTAGTGTGTATTATTTACTAAAATAAACTAGTTAGTAAAAAACTAGCATCGATCGTTCCACAGTGCGACAAATTTGCGGTGCTTAATTCCCCAGTCCAATTGAACTCTTCCTCTCTTTGTCAAGCCCTGATCATCCCCCAACTGGCACGACGGATCAGGGATAGGTTGGATGCAGCCAAACTGCCGAAGCACCCGATCGCCGTGATACCACTCGACGACGTTGAAATTTATAATTGGTGTGTTAGTGCACCATATGCGGGAATCAACGAGTGCGGACAAGGATACAGCATTTGTAATTTCCCGCCTCCGATATGGCATCCATATAAACTGCATGAGTAATAACATTGTAACGAGTTAGACCGATAACATGTGAGTAAGATATAGAAATAGAATAGATGTCATGAATATTAGAATAGCAGCTTACCCCTTCCCGGGCATGCTGTTCAATCCTCAGGCGGTATATCGGGACATCACACGACTTCCCGATGCCTGGACGGGTCGTCCACCTACAAAAAATAGTATAGGGTTTAGGGTTGGTAACATTACTCAATATATTATGACTACAAATAATGACAATTTATATTTTATCACCTGAGTGGCAGTGGATACAGATAGGGTTGGTGACTAACGAGTGCCAAAAACGGCATCCGATAAAGCGCCTATGACTGCAGCAGTATGAGGCATCCGCCGATGTCTTTAACTTACGGCTCTGTCGCCCGACAAAGCTCTCGGTACAGTGTTGCTAGAACGGCGGAACCCCAGCTATACGACCTAGTAGTGGACAAATCAGCTAGCAGGGGCAAGTACGACAAATGCACACTGTCGCCGTTTGCATCAGGCATGAGTACTGCCCCTATCATATGCATGATGTACGCTCGAGCAACGCACATCAACTCACCTTCAGTGGCGGTCGCTGATAATTGTCTAATTTTGGCTTTTAGCCATGTAAATTTTATGCCGGAAAAATATTTATCACCGTCCTCTGGTGACTCTCCTAGGAGTTGATAGCAAACTACAGCCGGATCGGTGAATGAAGATACTCCCGTTACGGGACTCCCGTCAATTGGGAGCCCAAGCTGCACTGCAACATCCTCCAAGGTCACCGTGCACTCCCCGCACGGAAAATGGAAAGTATGGGTCTCCGAACGCCACCGCTCCACTAGCGCAGATAATAAATCAAAGCGCAAGTCGGAGGACCGGATTAATGCTACTGACCCAAATCCGGCTAGCTCCAAGTACGGCATCAATCGTGCATCCGGAGCTATATTTAAAACACTCACACAGCCCCTTAATACTCGGAGCGATTCCCGATAGTGTTAAATTACGAAAAATATTACGATAACATAATTTATTTGTATATCTGCGTATATCCTTTTAAATAAATAGAACTCTGATTAACAAATAATAAATCATACCGCGTTATTAGCGCATCGGATATGTGTCTAATATCGCTTCGAATCAATCGAGCCATTGCGATGCCTGCAAGTTGAAAAAAAAGTTAGTAAAAAAATCTTACTTCAGCCATTTATTCATATTTTTTTCTCCGCATTTTATTCCTTTAAAAAATATCATAATTTCTAATTTTATAATTTTACATTATTTGGTGCATAATGTTTGAAATTTATTAATCTAGTGTGTTATTTAAATTAATTTGGTGTAAAAAACTCTTACCCACGCCTTTGCTCGTATTATTTTCTTGATTTTATTACTTTAAATAAAATATATTATTCTCGTATTTTATTGTTTTAAATTATTTCATTACATTTTCTTTGAAATATTTTGTATTAATTATTTCTGAATTTTAAAAAGTTAGTAATACACTCTTACTTACGCCATTTGTTCATATTTTTTCTCCGCATTTTATTACTTTAAAAATATCATAAACTTAGTCTTTTATAATTTTACATTATTTGATTGCATAATGTTTGAAATTTATTAATTTAGTGTGTTAAGGGGAATAAAAGAAAATAATAAATAATGAGGGATTAAGAGGTAATTAGCCACATATTGGTGCGACCTTTTATTCCCTCCATCACCTTTTTTCCTCTGTTATTTTGGTAAATAAAAAAATTATAATATTTTGGTATTTTTTATTTTTTGTAATATTTTAGTAAAAACCGAAATAAACCCTTTCCCGCCCTTTGGTCGTATTATTATTTTCCGATTTTATTACTTTCAATAAAACTATATTATTTTCGTATTTTATTATTTTATATTATTTCAGTACATTTTGTTTCAATTATTTGTATAAATTATTTCTAAATTTTTTAAAAATTTACTAATACACTCTTACTTGACCATTTGTTCGTATTTTTATCCGCATTTTATTATTTTAAAAATATCGTAATTTTTATTTTATAATTTTACATTATTTCAATTTATTATGTTTGAAATTTATTACATGTACATTTTTCGCATTTTATTATTTTCGATAAATATACAATTCCGTTTTTTCTTTTCGTATTTTATGTTTTCTTAAACATACTTCTTTGTCATTTTACTTTTAATGCTATTTTCCTAAAATTTTAATTTCAAATTCTAAGTAAATTTCATAAAAAATCCTAATCAACATACAATGTACATACCATTATTTTTTCATTCTAAATATATTTCATAAAATATATATACTAAATAAAATAATAAAATAACTATAATGTACATAACATAAATTTTAAACACACAAATATTACAAAAAATTTAAATTTATAAAAAATTTACCTTTTTTCCTTCCTTCCCTCTTCTTCTTCTTTTTTTTTCTCTTCTCCTTTCCTTTTCTTTCCTTCTTTCTTTCTTTTTTCTTCTCTTTTCCTTTTCTTCTTCTTTCTTTCTTTTTTTCTCTTCTCCTTTCCTTTTCTTTCCTTCTTTTTCTTTCTTTCCTCTCTTTTCTTTCTTTCTTTCTTTCTTTCCCTCTCCTTCTACCCCCCACCACCGACCCCCCCTATTATCTCTTGGTGCATTAATGGTATTGGCACCATTGGTGCCATAATGCCATTGGTGTGACCAGGTAAATCAGTCATCGGTCGATTTTTTTGTAGGTTATTTTTTTATATATTTTGGTAAATAAAAAATTATATATTTTTAGTAAATAAAAAAGTTATAACATTTTGGTAATTTTTATTTTTTATATTATTTTGTAAAAACCCTTACTTTTGTTAATGATTTAAATTTTAATAAAATTTTAAAAAATCAAAATTTAATTTATTTTCATATTTTCATATTATTTGTTAATATTTTTATTATTTTGACTTTTCCATATTTTTAATATTTTTAATATAGTAAGAATTATTTCTTTTGATATTCTTAATCTTGTTGTCGTAAAAAACTCAACTTTGAGGGAAGATGAACTGACAATGTACTTTCACAACTTTCGTCAACAAGGTGAGTGAACGAATTCATAGGTCTACTTTGAAGGATGCTTTCATGGTGTATGGGGAGGTGGTAAATGTCTACATCGCGTATTGGAACCATAAAAGGAGGTATGATAAGACAACTTTTGCTTTTGTTCGATTCAGATATGAAGTTGACTTGAGGCTTGCGATCCAAAGTGTAACAATAGGGTTATTGATGGGCTCAAAATAAAGGTAAATGTAGTTAGCTAGACTTCTTGTTTGCATGCTTTCTTTTATTAATCACTTTATCACCCGATTTTTCTTGGGTTCAATTCTTGAAACGCTCAAAGTGTTCCATTGTAGCACTTATAAATATTACATCTGACCTATCACATTTGCAGTACATCACTATATTTATTATTGTATTTGTTTTGATTCATAGCCTAGGTGTATGCATACCGGGGCGCGTTCAGTTATGGCAGTATAACTCCGAAGAAGGAAGTTTTTGGAATAACATGTTCAATGCAAAATGTGAAAATGGTGTTAATAATTTACTCCTACAAAATGTACACCAATGTAATAAATCTTGGGTATGGAAGAACATTATTCATCCTTTTGCTATAATGTTGAGCATGGGAATGTTTTTAAAGCTTATATCCGCTACATTGTTAGGAATAGTAAGCTTATTAGTTTCTAGACTGACAAATGGATATGGAATTTCAAATTTAAAAGTAAAAAATTTAGCATGGAAACTGATGAGGGGGAGGATCCAACTAAATTTGAAATGGCAAAGAGAAGTCATCTTGTTAGAATTTGCGATGTGTTCCTTCTGTCAATTGCATTTGATACTATTGACATCTTCTTTTTGGAGTGCCATGTTTCGTGGAGCTATTGACAACATTGGTATGCTAATTTGAACCTTAACTTAGTGCCACAGGGCTAGAACTTTAGTCTGGCAAATCGTGCAGCCTTGGGCAATTCCTTTGCTTCAAATCTGCCTAAGTCAACCTAACTCTCAAAATATGATATTTCACAAAGGAATTTCTCTAAGGCAGCGAAATAAAATAAATAAATAAACTCTCAAACAAAGAAGCAAACAACAAACAGAAAAGCCACAAAAAAAAACTAAGCACACCAAATGTTTGAGTAAATGCTCTTAAAGAGTTTCTATTACTTTGAAAAATTACAATTGAGTGGGACAAGTGAGATGATTACAAATGATGGGGAAGGTCTTTATTTATAGTTGAGCTCCCCTAGATCCAACGGTACAGTTTAAATTACATCGACGATCGATATCAAAGCTTATCTACAAGATAATAGTCCTAAGGGATTTAAACTCTATACAACCTTATCCTTTAAGATTACAAATATTAACATAGTAACTCTAGTTTTACTAGAGTGTTTCACTTGGCCACCAAGGCTTTAAGTAGACGGGCTTCATGTGTTCCACGAATCGACCCAATTCAAGTGGGTTAAATAAGCCCCATTTAATCAATTGACCTCTATGGGATGCTCTGTGTGCATTCGTCACGGTATTTGATCCACTACTTATGACACTAGTACTATCATATGAATCTAGAAGCTTTTTAAGGCTTGGAATGGTGCCGATTGTGATTCCCATCTTAAGCCTGTTCGGAGAATTTTTTTTTTCACTTTCTCATGGTTGTAGTTGTAAAGAAACAAAATTATGTTTAATGGAAATGTTTTGGACTCCGTTCAACTCTATGATACTATTGTTTTGAGACTTGAAAGATGGTGCCAAGTGAAATTGCCGGAAGCTAGACTTTCAATCAATGATTTCTTACTTTGTCCTTCTAATTTTTTTTCCTTATACTTAAGGCTAGTTTGAGTGGTCATAATTGCAATTGGTTTTCGCCACCTCATAAAGTCTTGAAATTTAATATTGATGGAGCAGCCTAAAATAGTGTGGGCCTGTTAGGATTGAAGGTAATTAAAATATAGTAGTGGTATATCATTGTTGCAATTCTCTAAATCTTTTGGTTGTGTGGACCTTACGTCATTGAACTGTTGGCTCTCAAGGAATCGTGTCATATTTTCTATGCTTCAAGATGAGTGTCTACTGATGGCCTTATTGAAATTGATAGTAGCAATGTAGTGAATTGTATTAACCGCCCTTATATTGCACCTGATATCTTGAATGATACTATTATATCCATCTATGGGTTTTTTCACAAGAAAATCTTGGGGATTAATTTTGTGTTGGAAAAAATCTGATTTTGAAAACGGTTTTCTTGCACAGTGGAAAATTAAAATTTTGAAAACTGGCCCGATTTGTGATATTTATAGTAAAAAACCTTAGATCGAAATCGTACCTGTGTGTTCGGTTAAGCGGGTCCTTGATGTTTCAGGCTTTCAACCAAATGATATTCTCCACTATTCTCATACCACAAACTATTTCGAGCGTGTGCTTGAACCAATTGAATCAAAACACACCTAGAAAAAGTTTTCTTTTCCTTTTTGGGGTGAAAACAAAAATTCTCTCTTTTTTAATAGAAACTGGTAGAATTGTTATTCTAGAAAAATACATTTAATAATTGAGAATAAATTCTCTTGATTTTTTGACAAAGTAAAAATCCCTCAAAGTTGTGTAAATAGATCTACTAGTGTCATTTATTTACAAGGAAAGAAGGTAGAACCCTTGTTAAATTGTAAATGTTTATTTCAAATAGAAAAACAACTTCCTGGTCCAACTAGGAGAGGTGGAGAGGCTAATAAGGTGTGTTTCCCCTTATATGTATTATGATGGAGATTCGTGCCTATCTCAAATCAGGTCTAATTACGAGTACTTCTTGGGTCTTTTGACACAGTACTCTGTAATGTGATTCAACCTGATTTGGTTTTTCTATTCCCTAAAATAAACTTTAATATTCTATACTAAACAATTTTCTCATCCTAAATTTTACCTCTAGTAAAACTTTGATGATTTTAACCCTGATAAAATTTTTGACATTTTACCCCTAGTAAAATTTTGAGAAAATATTTTCAATATTTCATAACTCAACATGTTCACTATGACCGAATGGTTTATTTTCATTTTCAGGCTTTAAAACAACTCAAAAATATAAACTCATTCTTTCAATTATTTTTAAGTAATCCATATAATTGCAAATGGATCATTTCCATTACCATTTCCATTTTTGGGAGCCTACATTCATTTCCAAATGATTTCATTTTTCCATTTCGGAAAAACCCATAATCATTCCTGAATGTTTTCTCTTTATCTTTTTCCAATTCATTCTGTTCATTTCTATTCAAACTCATAATTCATTTCTAGTTTCAACGAGCTAGCGAAGGGACTGATTGGACATATGTAATTAGGGCTCAAATGATTTATAATTAAGTTCCAACTTTTTGCCTATTAATTATAAACTCATTTAGTCATGAAGTCATTCCACTATAGTATCATGAATGAGCTTTCCCTAACAACATACCATTACAAAAGCAACTATTCAATGCTCGTCCAATGGCATTGTCATAAGTGTGTTACCCTAATAGGATAGCATTTCATCTCTTTGGGATAATATCCGCTCTCCCAATATGATTCTATTTTATCTCTTGGTAACCATTATATTTTCCTTCATGAAAAGTCAATCATTATCAAATGGTGATCAAGTCATCCATCACAAAGACGAATGACTCGTGGCCACGTTTACTTTTCATCAACTATATAATGCCTATGAGAGGATATCATTTACCAATGTACCGAGCTATGAATTCCACTATCGTGAATGATGTTACATACTACAAAAGTCGTGCACCCAACGCACCAGCTTTCGGTTCCTTATTTATTTGAACTCAGATTTTTACTTATATCAAAGTGTATGAGTGACGCATACATAGTCCGCCACCCACTCAGAATTTTGGTATGCCACGCTATGAACGTCACAAACGAATAAATTAAAAAATGAATTTAGGATCTATTCTACTTGGGTCCATTCTGATGTACTTTCGGTCCTGTTAGTCACATCTATGTCACTATCTTCTGGGAGTCATCTGCTTCGATGCCAAAGATAAAGCATCTCCCCAATTAGACTTGATAGACTACATGTTAGTCTCTCAATTGGTTTGTTCATTTTCAATTAGACTAAGAATATGTTTAGATTCGTCTACTAATATAAGTTATCTTTCTATATTACAATCCGACCATGTAATACCGCTTAATATTAGTTAAACATTGGACAACCAATGAGCAACATTTGCTTCCATTTTACTTTGCGTGCAAAAATCATGTGAGAACAATATACAAAGTATTAATGTAATTTATGAATAATTTTATTTATCAATCTGTTCGAAAAATTACAAGTGTACTTAAACAAAAATACTACACTAAGGGCACCAGATCCATCATTATGTTCTTAGAGAAATTAACATTACTGTAGATAGCCTAGCAAAATTTGGTATTAGCAGACTAATTGACTTTCTTCTTGTTTGTCCTATTGGAGCCTAAAAGTCTAGTCGACCACGTATAGGTAAGAGACTATTCTTTTGGTGTCTTTACTTTATAGTTGATTTGGACAGACGACTCTTACTTGTTTTGCTCTTAGTGTGCATCTAGATTGGGATTTAAAGTGTGTTATATGCAGTTTTCGTGCATTTATGTGTGGTTGTTGTAGGGAGTGGTGCAACTCTCTTATCATCTATCAATTTACTTATGATGTCCAATTTTGTCAGCTGTTTTGGAGCAAGGGTAGACTATTTTTTCCTGGATTGTTCGCAAAAAATGTGTAGTTGGTATCTATTATAAGTGGATATGGCTTTATTGCCTTTGATTTTTTGTAGTTTCACTTTTGGTTGTTGCGAGTTGTTAGATGAGCTATGTAGCGTAAGGCTTGCCTTTGTTGTAAGCCCTCTCGAATTTAGGATACTACTTTTGTATTGTCATTGGTTTTTTATCAATTACGCTTGTATTTTGACATCTCATATCATGATTGATGATTGGTTAATAAGAAGCAAAGTGCACTCTTTTCCTTCTTTTGTTATCTCAGCTTTAGCTTCAGCTTGAATTGGGTATGAAAGGGTTTTTAATGAGGCACAATATTTTAAAGAATATATTTTTAATATATTTTCTAGAACCTTAGCTGTCCTATATTTGAATTTCTCCTCATGTTTGAACAACTTCTTGAACTGCATATTTTGTAACACTAAAAAAAATCGATATATTATAAAAGTAGTGTTGAATTAAATAGTGTATAATTGATTTCCGGTAAAATGAGGTGGAGATATAAAGATGATAATAGAGAAGGTTAAGAAATGCTAAAGAAAATTTTAAATTAAGAAGTATGTTGAGATATGTTAGTCTAAAGCAATGATTAAATTGCAAATATGTGAAAGGTTTGTGACCCAAGTGTAAATATTCAAAAATTTGAAGGGGTCAAAGTGTAAAAATGAGAAAGTTACAGGACTAAGAGTGAAAATAAACCAATTTATTTTGACATGGAATTGACATGTAAGGACCAAATTGAATAAGTGGAGAAATAAGAGGGACTAAATTACAATTTTAACAAAAATAAATAGAGACTCAATGATGGAATTTTGAAGAAATGTGAAGGGTAAAATCGTCATTTAGTAAGAAAGATAATATTTGGGGTGTAATGATGATATGAGAGATATTTTAAATAATTTATTTAATTAAATAATATATTAATAATAATTAAATTAGTTATTTTATAATATTTTAATAATAAAATAATAATAATATAAAAGGGAGGAAAGATGAATAATTTTCTTCATCCTTCCCTCCCCAACTTGAATGGAAAAATGGAGAGGAAAAATTCTTTCTTTTACAATTTGGTCCTTACCATGAAATTTCATTTTTTTTCTTCCAAATTATTTGATAATTTCCGTAGTCACCCAAAAGGAGAAGTGAAGTAAAGATACTAGAGAGTATGTTCAACAATTTAGAAGCAAGAAATTGGTAGCTTAAAGTGAAGAAAATTAGAAGAAAATGGAAAGATAGTGAGGAAGATGAGAAAGAAATGGAAGTGAGGAAAAAGGGAAGAAACTCTTGACAAAAAAAAAAAGTTAAGTTTTCATACAAACCATACTTGTATTCAATAAAACTAAATATGTTGAAAATAAAATGTATGAAATTTGTATTTTAATCTAAATTCTTGAAATAGAAAGTATGTAATGAAGAATGACATGTAGAAACTTGAAATACTAAGCTTTCAAGTAAGAGATAATATGATGTGTGTTGTAAAAATCATTAAGAATTAAGAAATGAGTATGTTGTCTACACATAAATATAAGTGATTAAATTGAATAGAAATCAAAGTTATAAGGACTATGTATGATTAAATCAATATAAAGAACCTTAGAAAAATAGAAATTTACTAAAAATAATTTTGGACATGACAATGACTCTACTTTGAAAATTCACCAAAAATTTAGAAATTGAGTTAGAGGTTGAATCAAATATGAAATTAAATCTTAATGAGTTTAATTTTGCATAGAAAAATGGTGCAAGCAATGAAATTATAGATTGTGAGAAATAATAATTTTATCGACAATGTCGAATGATTTCAAGTTCCCTTTTTGAATTTGAAAATTCATTATATTCATAAAATCTTAATGAATCTATTTTCAAGGAAACAAACGGTAACATAATACTAGATTTGTACTAAAAGATATTTAATTTTTAGTGAAGAAAGGTCGAGTTGCTTAGTAGCAGAATAGGGGAAGTTTTGAGTAAAAAATTGTATTAATTGGCTTATGTGAAAATTCTGAAATTTTTATGGTAAAAATGTCATTGAGTCTAGTTTCAAAAATAACAAACGGATCCTAATTTTGAGTTTTGTAGAAAAAATAATAAATAATTTAGTGACTACTACTTGAATGGACAGCTTTACTAAGAGTATACATGTGATTCGTGTAATCATAATTAATGTTACATGAAAGCATGTTATACTAAACACTAAAGGATCTTACATATGTACAATAAGAATGTGGATTGGAGCGGAGGAGGAGTGAAATTAGTAGAAGGGTTAAAATATTATGAAGTTGTTATAAGTGTTGAAATGACTAATACATATGAGAAGCTTAAAAGAATAGATGCGATAAATAAGTGAATAATGGTTATTTAATGTGTTAATGAAATGTTAGCTAATAAATTGAAGTATTGTGTTGAAGGATATATTGATTGGATTAACTAAATTGTGAAATGTATAAACTATTTTTGTAATGACCCAAAATTCATGGGCATCAGAAAAGTACATTATCGGGCATCCGTCTTAGCGAAATGGGTTTGTAAATAATTATTAGAAATATTTATGAGTCTAGTAGTGTGTTTAATTAAGTTTTATTTAGGTGAATTTAGCTTAATTAGGAGTAATTGCATAAAAGGATTAAATTGAATAAAGGATAAAAGTTGAATTATAGATTAAAAGAAAATATAAAGAACCAAAATGGCAAATATGCCATTAAGTAATGGTTGAGGCAGCAAAACAATGAGAAAAATCTAAAGATTTTTAATGATTTAAGTTATTATTAATTAATATTAAAATATAATAGTATAAATTATTATTTAAATGATATTATCTTATTAAATTAATGAAATATATATAAATTAAAGCTAATCGTATGGTAATAAAAATATACATGTGTAATAGTTATATTTGTACAATTGTATTATATTTATTTAGTTACTTTTTATTTAAGTAAAAGATATTTATTAATTAAATAATTATATTATAAGATTTTTATGAGATAAATAAATTAAAACATGACAAATGTATGATGATGATATAGTACATAATATTACACTTGTAATAAATATATTAATTATTAAATATATATTTACCAAGTTATTATATTATTATTTAACAAATAAAGCATAAAAATAAAATGGAAATAAATAAAATAAGGACAATTGGATGGTGATGATAACATACAAGTGTAAAATATATGTGTGTACAAATGTCATATAAATATTTGTTATTAAATAGATATTTATTATAAAAATTATTATTATAACTATCATTATAATAATATCTAAAAGAATAAACAAATAAATGAAAGAAAAAGAAACAAAGAAACAAAACAGAGAACGAAAGAGGGAGAAAAGAAAGGAAAGACAGAAAGGAAAAACTAGGGTTTGGAAGCTTTAAGCTTTAATTGGTAAGTCAATTAAGTCATTTTCTTTTAATTTTGATGTTTTAGAAGCTTTAGAACAATGTTTTGTTGAATTTAAGTTGAAGTTTTGAAAGTTCTTAGGTTTTTGAACATAGTTCATGTTGAACAAAATAATGGATTGGGGGTTTAATTGAATAAATTTCAAGTTAGAATTGATTAAAGGATTAAATTGTAAAGTAGGCTATAAGTTTTGTGTTGTAGGGATTAAAATTGAAAGAAGTTTTAACGTAGGGTTTTATTATGAACATTAGATAGTTAAGTAGAATATGGAAGGAAATTGAATAGAAATAAAGTATGAATTGAGTTAGAAAAGTAAATGAGTTAATTAGGATTAAATTGGAATTAGGGTATGAATTGAAAAGAAATTCAATTAATTATTGTAAATTAGTGTTGTAATTAATAATGTAAATTATTATTATTTTCTAGCTAACAAAGAACCCGAGGCATCGGCATCGAAAAGAAAGGAGAAAGCCATCGAGGACTAAAACGGGAGATTTACGGTTTGTATTACTATAATATAATTCAAATTACTTTTTATTAAATGTTTTAAATAAATATCTACTTGTTTGACTAGGTTATTCGTAAGATTGCTGAAATCGAAGCAGCTAGCGGCAAAGAGATGTCAATGCCAACAGTTGAGGATTTCATTGACCCGACCAAGTTGGAGGTGAAGCAGATAGCAAATAGAATGCTGCAGGAGGTGAAGCAGATAGCAAATAGAATGCTGAAATCGAAGCAGTTAGCAGCAAAAAGATGCTCAATGGCCTTGCTCCGTAGCTCGGGTCGTATCCTTCTTCTACCACCCTCTCTCGAAACCTTTCCATCACTTGCAGATAGCAAATAGAATGCTGCAAGGTGATTAACAGGCTTAAAGGCAAAGAAATTTGAATAACCTCCAACTTAACTCAATTCATACATTCTATTTGCTATGCGCACTTCTTTAGTGGCGAAAAGGATTTACAAGAGAGGGTGGTGAAGATTCAATTTTGCATTACAACAACTATGTTTCTAAGAACTTCAAACTGCAACTTAAATTCAACAAAATTGTTTTAAAGCTTCTAAAACATCAAAAATGACTTAATTGACTTACCAATGGAACCACAGTAAAACGGACTCGAACACGCAGGTGAACAACACCACACCAAGATAGCTTGTTTGAGCATAAACTACACCACACGAAAGCACCAAAGTGTAAAGCTCGTAGGCATCAAATGTTTATATGTAGTCAAATACATCCCTCCACCACCCCAAGGTCTCCCAGAGACAGTGAATACTCAATGATCTACAACGAATGCTGGATCCCGAAGTAACAGATCACAATCTCCACATCATCAACTAACTCGTATACAAATGCACATATGACCCCATTGGCATGCCAACTATATCGTAGCTTTTTGCTAAGTTCACATGGGCATCAATCATCCATATTTGCAAAAACGTAATATGTAACCATCATATATCAATTTTCGAATTCATCGATCAAGTTTGAACATAAATCACACTTACAATTAATAATGCATTTAAGTTCTCTTGTCATTCTTCTAGTTACCAATCACTAGATATAGCAACATTCACTTAGAGCAACTCAACTCAATTCATTTATGTTACTAGCCAAGTATGTCAATTTCCAACAAAACCTTAACATAAGTTCAAATAGAGATAAAAATGAAAATAAACACAAGCATACTTATTTAACAAATAAGGGTAGTAAGTTCCATAAGAACTTACCTTTCAAAAAACAAAATGAGTAAATTTCCCAAGAACTACTCCACAATTTTAGCCTTTCTTTTGCAAGCTCCACTTTATCCAATTATTGTTTTATACAAATATATATACATACCAAATCAATATCATATACTAACACACAATAGTTATTCAATGGCTCATAACAACAATGCCTTGAGATGCATGATCCTAATTAATCCCTTTTTCAATATACACATATTTTGCATTTTATTCAATTTAGTCCCTAAACTTGGGATAATCATATTTTTCGATCCCTAACTTTGGATCAAAATTTGATTTCACATTCTTTCATTAGGGACCCTATGCTTTTTATTTGTAGCATAATTTCATGATAGGTTTTATATTTATTCAATTTAGTCCCTATTATTACAAAGCTAACAAACAAGTTTATTTAAATTTACAATTTAGTCCCTATCATGATCTAAACTTAATAACTGTCAAATTCAAGCCTAATTCATCAATTTATTAACAATGAAAACTTACTAAAAAGTTAACAATGGAACAAATTGATACATGAGTTAGCTAAATCAAGCTCTCATGGTCATATATCTATAAAAAAATCATGAAAAAGGGTTTGGTTTTCTTACCAAATTGGTGGTTGAATGTTTAGCTTAAGCTTAAGGCTTTCTCCCTTTTGCTTCAAGAAAGGATTGTGGCAAATGGAGAAGATGAGAATGTTTTCATCTCTCCTCCCACTAACCAACATATATATCTTAATAAAGATCTAATTAATCTAATTTAATTAACTTAATTAAGCCTTATTTATGTTAATTTTATTATTAAATAATCTAAGTGAAAAACATCATCGATGTATTTCATGATGGAAAATGGTTTAATAATCATTTTGACCTTTTTGATTAATTGTAATCTAGGTCTTTAAAGATTTTCTTAATTAAAACTCAATAGCTATTGGACTTTTATAATTTAGTCCTTGAGTTTTAATTAAGCGACTTATCGGCTAAATTACTTGATTGTTCTTTATTATATTATCATATTGATTCCGTAAATATTTCTATTTTATATTTACAGGCTCGATTCTGAAATAGGGTTTCAAATCCACTTACCTTTACTATATTTAGCTAGTAAAATTCATTTATATATATACACACATCATGGCTCACTTTCACTTTAAATGCACCTTAAAAAATCTATCATTCTCCTCTCATTATTGCTTTCCTCCTTTTAAGTTTGTTGAGTATTTTTTGTTGTGATTTTATGTTCCCATTTTATAATGGAAAAACTTGTTAAATCTTGGGAGATATGCTATACAACGAAATATCCTTAAGGATAGTGTCTAGCACACTTCAAGCTATTCAACTCATATTCTTAGTTATTTGGTGTACTATTTGCCAACAAATTTTCAACCCGACAACGAATGTGTACTTGCAAACTATTTGAATAGTTTAAAAAAGAAAATTTAATTTAATTTATCTCGAGTATCTTTTAGCAAAGAGTGACTCAAATTGTCCATGAAATAAATGAGAAAGCGGTTACAATTTATATTGACATCTTAAGATTTAGGATTGAAGTTAACATTTTTCTTAAATTGTAATGTAAATTTAGATTATTGAATTTTTATTTATTTATATTTACTATATCATTTAAATTAATTGAAACGTGAATTTGAGCGATATTAAGTTACTCTTTATTATATAAACCAACTATTAATTGAACGTAGTAAACAATTGAGATTAGACAACACTTTTGGTGTCAGGTGTGATGTCTATGTTACATCTTCTTCTCCCATGATGCTGACCACAAGCTCTCGCAGACGTCAGTTGTGATGTGAGGCAGCCGATAGACATGTTGTTATCATATATTAGTAAAAGTGATCAGCAATTTTCCATTTGAGGGACCAAGGTCCATTTATGATTTATCTCGCTCCGATTCTGTTTTAATTCGACTTAAGACATGAATTTCGTATTAAAAACTTAATTTGAGATAAACAACTCACATACCTAAGCAATACAAATGCTGGTATTGTGCAGATTTTCTGCTGATATTTGTAGATGATTCCGATGCTAAATAGCTTGTTTAGTAGATATAGATAAGAACAAATATTATAATGACTTTTAAAGCAGCACATTTATCATAAATGTTGGGATCAAACTAAGAGTAATGATATACATCTATCTGGATCTACAATTAAAACAAGGCATAGAGAGAAGAGTTAAAATGGATCCCAATCATTTCGTCTCGGTGTTCTAAAATGGTGCCGACATCATTAAGTAATAACATAAGATTAATGATAAAGGGCAAGAAGTGTCAGCGCCTGAAAAATATCAATTGCTGCATATAGATATTTGTGTTTTGTATTGTGCAGGTATGGCAGTATGACAGTTGCCACACACATGATAATTCACATGCCTACACACCTGCAACCATTGAATATAAACTTTTTTTTTGTCTTTTAAACCTTTCTTAAGTGCTCGTGCAGTACTAGAATTTGCCCATGTGTTGACCATCTAATGTCTATACAACTTGATTTTGATCTTCGGTAAGGATTAATTCAACTAAGATCTGACCCTTGGTCAAAACAAGGAAACCGAGGCAAGATCTAAGGGAGTCGACCATGGTGAAAGTTTCTTGGGAGATTGAAGCTTTCTCTCCAAATAATCACAAATTAGAAGAAGTAAATAAGTCTAAATCTTGAGCAAGAATAAGTCGACAATCCCTCTAAGAAAGAGAGTAGCCATTAGTTAGGATAGAAGAAAGAGAGTCAATATCTTCTTCGCTTGTATATATGTGATCTTTTTAGCACATAATTAGGGTAAGATCTCTAGCTTATACCGCTCACCCCTTGTGCTCTAAGTAAGACCATGTTTTCGAATTAAACATTAACTTGTTATTTAAAACCATCACTAGTTGATTGAGTGTCAATTCCATTACTATCAGCATTCCTGTTAATGCAAGAGGATGTGAATTCAAATACGTTGTAACGCATTATTCTCCTATTTAAAGGTTGGAGAGGGCTATGGATAGTTCTAAGTATTGTATCAAAAAGAGTACTAGGAATGAGATATCATATTTATATTGTGGATAGTATTTATCCACCTTATTCAATTCTAGACATATTTGGATCACATCCAAACTTGAATTCGTCCCACATCCAAACATGTTTTCAATAGTTTAATGTCACATTAGTAATTTCATCCTGAATTTCAGGATTTTCATTTTGATTTGATTTTTTTCAAGATGAAAATACTGAGAAATTACTGATATGGTATTAAACTATTGGAAAGGGATAATATCCCTGTTTCAAACAATTATTTCTCGTCTATAGAATAATAAACCGAATAAAATTTTAACAAAATTTCATTTTATCACAAAAGAGTATAGTTTTGAAATGAAATAAAATTTTAAAAACGCATCCTCCTATTCTAATTGTTTTGGAAGCAATAAAAATTTATTTCATTTAAAATAAAAATGGTTTTATTGTAGTGAATTATTTTAAAGGTTAATTGTAGTTTGTCTTTTGAATTTATCCAAAAGTACTTAGTTACTACTTAATTTTTTTTACCTAGGTGATATTTGGACTTGTATTCTATCACCTAGATTGGTATCTCTAGACTAACACCGTTAATTTCTACTAACATGACACTAATAATCAATCTGCCGGTGACACATGGTAGTTTCTCAGTATGTCACGTGGTAGATATAAATTTCAAAAATTAAAAAAAAATTCAAATATATATAAATTAAAAAAATATTTTTTTCACATAAAAAATGAACCTGAACAAAAAAAAACTCTTATTTGTTTATTTATTTTTAAAGATTAAAAAAATAATTTATGTTCGTTATATGGCATACTGAGAAGCTTTCATGTGTTACCACCCGATTGGTTATCAGTGTCACATTACCAAAAACTAAAGATGTTAGTGCGGAGGTACCAACCTGGATGAAAAACAAGTTCAGATGTCAACTAGATACACAAAAAAATAAAAAAGAGTTCAAGTACCAACTAAGTACTTTTGGACAAGTTCAAAGAACAAACTACATATTAACCCTATTTTTAATATTAAAATAAATTCTTTTATTTAACACTATTTTAATAATTGGTGTCGTGAGATTCTAATATTTTCTTTACACATAAGTGTACTATCAAACCCAAATTTTATTTTTGTAGTTTAAATATTGTTGTTTTAAAAAAATAATTAATCGAGATATCAAACCAATTGAATCGAGAATCAATGGTTTGACCGATTCAACCATTGGTCGAGTTATTAGAACATTGCATGTAATGCTCTAAGATTGTATCATGTCATCACCTAAAATTTGTATAATAAAAAATAATTTTCAAATAATAATATAATACAATCTCGAATGTTCCGTTATCAACCTTTTATATTTTTGAAATTCAAGAACCAAGATGAGTGTAATTGTCAATTTTAAGTAACGAAATAGATTAAAAAAATATAGGAATCAAAATATACCTAATTACCAAATTTAGGGACAAAAATTATATTATCCATATAATTGAAATTGAAAAATAACACAATTATAGCATCACATTTCTAGTTACTACTGTCAATTAAATCTTCATTTTCGTTTTTTCTTTAATGAAACTTTATTCACGTTTCAATTGGTAGAGAGAGACAGAGAAGATAATGGGTGGGATATTTTCTCTTTTCAATTCAGTCTTAATTGGATTGGTATTAATATTATTGTCAGTGCAGAAGAACGTGAGTTTAAGTACATTGAAGCGTATTATTCTCATATTTAAAAGTTGGGAATAATTCAATTTTATTATTATAAAAAAAAGACAATTATATGCTAATTCTTTTTTTAGTTCAACGGAATATAAGTTAATTCAAGTGATATATACAAATACATGTGTATTTATACATATGTCATAATAATAAATTTAGTCTTTAATATTTATATATTTTGTCAATTTGATTTTTTTAAAGTTAAATTTGACCATTAATCTTTAAAAAAGTTGATTCCTTTTTTTAACATAAATATTGACTAAAACATTAATTTTTTAATAATGTTAGCGTGACAATCGTTGTGACGATCTATATGTACTTCATGTTGACATAACACTATTTATCTTGTATATCACGTCAACAAATAATTTGAAAATTATAAAAGAAATATTCAAAATAAAAAATAAAAAAAGTTTCATAAAAGAATTTTTTTTTAAAAAAGTAACATGAAGTACACGTAAATTACCAATTTACCATGCAAGCTGCCATATTTAAAGATTTAACCCTTTAGCCGGTATTTCTATTAAAAAATAAAATTTCAACTCTTTTCTGAAATGCTAATAATGAAATGTAGCTAAAAAAAATAAGGATCAAATTAACCAAAAAAATGCATACATTAAAAGCTAAATTGAGCATTATCCTAATCTACACTTAGAATTTAGCACAAGCAGCTCTGTAAATTCTTCAATTTCGAAGAAACTAAATTTCTCGATGTAAAATTAATCGGTAAACGTATCATGGAAGCTCTTATATTAGGAGTCAAATCGTATTTTATTATTTTTACTCAAAAAATGGGCAAATTAGTCCATATACGTCAGATCAAAAAGCAAACCGATCCTTCTGTTAAAAATTCATTCATTTCTATTGTTAAAAATTGGTTCTTGTATATCAGAAGAATAAGGTACATGTAACATATCAAGTTAAACTCTCTAATTATTTTGTCAACCATGTCAATTTTTAGTAGTAAAAATGGATGAAATATTTTTAACAAAAATCAAAAATCAAAAATCATTCTTTAATCTAACATATACAAGGACTAATTTGTAGTACAAGGTCTTTCATAGTAATTTTACCATGATATGTTTTCATTTACTAAATGAAAACTACCATGAATTCAAGCATGTTTCATCTTATAATATGTATAAATAAACAGCATAAGTAGATCACGGAGAAATTAAGCAGGAAATACAGAATTACAACACCAGATATATATATATATATGTGTGTATATAAATCTCAGTCTTGCTAAAGAAGAAAATCATAATATAATATTGAAACAAGTCAAACTGCAAATCTGGGATTCTCAAGTCCATGGAAGAAAAAAAGAAGATTAGAGAGAGATGAGGCCTTCCCTGACGAGCAAACCAAACATGAGAACGAGGAGACCAACAGTGACACACTGAGTTGGGGAGACGAAGGTCTGCGAATATGCTGATAAAGTCACTGCTGCTCCAACTATTCCGATCAACAAAGAGCTCATGTTTTGATTCATCTCTTCTTT
Organism: Gossypium raimondii; assembly: GCF_025698545.1. Lineage (NCBI taxonomy): Eukaryota > Viridiplantae > Streptophyta > Magnoliopsida > Malvales > Malvaceae > Gossypium > Gossypium raimondii. The sequence goes on along the minus strand of NC_068571.1, from coordinate 4,084,171 downwards.
TTTTCTTCGTCTATGGCTGAAGATTGAAGAATGTGAAGGAAGTGATGAAAAAGTCTTCTGTCTTTTGGGTTTTATGACTTTCACCCAATCAATTTTAAAAAGTCAACCCTTTTTTGGGATCTTCGACGCCTTTTCCTTTTTTTTAATTAAAACATTTAATTAAGTTTTATAAGGACTAAATTATAAACTTATGGAGAATACAACAACTTATAACATATTTTAACCAAATTATAATATTGCTCAACCACTCCTACCATTTTACACCTTAACTAGACATCAAGCTACTCGTCGGATTCAGTAGTCGTGGCATGTTTAGATTGGTTTAGTTTTTTAATAAGATTTTTTTTATTCACATCTACTTACTAATTAATCTTTTTTAAATAATAAATTATATAAAAAATGTAAATATTAATATTAATTTATTTTTATTATTTTATTATTTTATTATATTTTGAATAATAAAATAGGCTATCGAGCTAGACTTAGCCAAGCCGTAACTTAACTTGTGGGTACTTTCACCACTATCTATTTTACTCGTATTTAGACTTGTTCATGGGTCGGCCCGAGTCTTGACTGAATTTTAGATTCACTTGGTTCGGGTCTGGCCAAATCCAAAAAATGGGTATAAAATTTTCTCCAAATCCGGCCCGTATTATATTTTTATATTATTTTTTATATAATTTTTAAAAATATATATAATATGCCAAAACAACTAAAAACATTAAAATAAATATTTACCAATAAATTGAAGATAAATTTAAAAAATTAAAAATTTTATACTTAAATAACAGTAGCATACTTGCAACTTAACAAGCAAATGCTTTTAAAATAGTAACAAAATTAATAATAAAATAAGAGTTATACAATATCCAAACATTAACAACAAAAATAGTAGCAATATAATAATGAAACAATGAGAAAACAATAAATTTTTTTTCTTTTTGCAAATCGGGCTTGGGCCAAAAAAACCCTTACATGAGGTCCAACCCGTTTTCTAAACAGGTTTTTTTCTTTCTCAAACTCATTTTTCAAACCTATATTTTTATCAAAACTCTTCCACTATTCAATCTGACCTTTAAGCCGGATAGATCTACTCGTATTGAACTATTATTTTTTAATATTCAAGTTGGACGGACTTTGACTTGAATTACTATTAATAGTTATAATAAATGTATTTAAATTTAAATAAAATATGAAATTAATAGTAATGTTATAAATTATATATTATGGATGTCCATAATCCCAAATGAAGTAACCTTAAAGCCTTTCATTTTATTATTTGTAAATAAATGGATGATAAAAGACTTGCAAGAGAAAACAGAACACAAACATGACACCCATACACAAATCTATCAAAATCCATATAATATGATTTATAAACAGATCAAAGTCCATATAAATTCAAGCATTAAAATACTTGAATTCAACTAGCATGATAGCTTGAGCTACTCAAGTTCGACTCAACAAAGATGAAGCCAAATTTGGGTTATTTCGCACCAAAGCAAAGTAACTTGGAAGCACACATATATTGTTTACATCCTGACAATGTTGGCTCCTTAAGGATGATTAACGGGAACTATCATGCCTAACTAAACTTGAAGGCTTTAAAGCAATTTGTCACCTAATCACTGCACAAGATTCTTTGGTCTTAAACTGACTTTGGATTTTGAATTAAATAAAAAGTCTATGAGAGCCTTTTCTTCATCTTCAATTAGGCTATAACCAGGATCTTTCCTTACCCCAGTGTCATCCATCATCTTCCTTACTTTCTCAACTCGATCCCACTCGCCTTTTGAAGCATATATATTCGAAAGTAATACATAATCTCCGCTCTCATCCCGTCTTATTTTGAGTAGTCTAGCATTTGCACGGCTTCCCAACTCGACATTTCCATGAATTCTACAAGCCCCAAGCAGAGTCCTCCATATAATGGCATTCGGTTCAATCACCATCGAGTCTATGAACTTGAATGCTTCATCCAATAGCCCAGCACGCCCTAGCATATCCACCATACACCCGTAATGCCTAATATTTGGCTCGATGTTATAACCATCTCTCATAAGCTTGAAATATTGACGACCCTCGTTTACTCTCCCAGCATGACTGCAAGCAACTAAGACTCCAACAAAGGTGATCTCATTCGGCCTAACTTTGGACCTCCTCATCTCGGTAAACAGATTGATTGATTCCTCAGCATGGCCATGAATTGCCAACCCTCCTATTACTGAGTTCCATGTCGACACATCTTTTTCTCTCATATCTTGGAAAACTTTTAGCGCCCTCCCAATGCTGCCGCATTTTGCATACATGTCAATAAGCGCATTCCCAAGTAAAACATTAAAGCCACTGCTTGAGACCATCTCCGAGAGAGACCAATGTATCTTCATCCCAACTTGCAAATCCCCCAAATCCGCACAAGCATTCAACAAACTCAACATGGTAACCTCATCTGGCCTCTCCCCGACAGTCTTCATCTCTTCAAACATCTCCAATGCCTTCTTACATTCACCGGACAGAACATACCCTGCAATCATAGCATTCCAAGTCACAACATCCTTCTTCAGAACTTCATTAAAAAGTTTCCTTGCACTCTCCATCTCCCCTCTTTTCGCATACCCTGTAATCATAACATTCCAAGAAACCAAGTCCTTCACTGGCATGTCATCAAAATACCTCCTTGCCACATCAAGTTCCCCCCTTTTTGCATACCCTGAAGTCAAAGCTGACCAAGGCACAACATCCTTTTTTGCCGATTCATCGAAAAGCTCACTTGCAACACTCAAATCACCACAATTAGCATGAAAATAAATAAGGGTATTCCTTAAAAAACTATTCTCCATAAACCCCATTTTCAAAGCCTTCCCTTGAATCCCAAACCCCATTTTACTCCAACAAAGTTTGGTGCAAGCTTTAAGAACAAAAGGAAAGGTAAAGCCATCCGGCTGAATTCCGCGTTTTGCCATCTGCGTATATCTTAAAATGGCTTTTAATGGGTTTTGGCTTTGAGCTGAGCCTCTTATAATTGTATTCCACATGAAAATATCTGGTTCAGAAATTCTATCGAACACTTTATGAGCATAGTTTAAAGTACCTGAAATTTCCATGGCGGCCTTGAAAATGAGCTCCCGTAAGGCTGATGAGTTGGAGTTGAAGCCTTTGGTGATGAGAAAAGCATGGATTTGCTTTAAGGATCGGAGGTTTACGCATTGTGACCAAAAGGTCGTTGATGACTGTTGATGGCGGTTGATGCACCTGTCGTTTGGTCGTTTTCTTATCATTTACATGTCGTTTTTGGAGTTCAGCATGAAATGAGACCGTGTGATAGCCTACCTTTTTTTATTTGATAATATATCTTTCATTAATTAAAATAAATTATATCATTTTAAAACTTACTTTAATTTTTTTTGAAACAAGTATTTAATAATTAAAAAAAGTTGATTAAGTTTTACTTCGATTGATATGGATATTGTTATCAATGCAGGAGGACATGAGTTCGAATGCGCTAAAACGCATTATTCTCCTATTTATGGGTTAAATAAATGTCATGGGTAGTTTTAGACATTATCTTAAAAAATATATATAATCAGACCATATAATAATTAAAAATAAAATACTTTTCTCCAAATTAAATTAATATGAAAATTTATTTAAATAATTTAAAATCAAATTATTACAAAACATCACACAAGTTTTTTTACATGTGAAAATTTTAGAGAATTTGTAAATAATACAAATATGATATAAAAAATTAAAATGTAATAAAAAATAAAATCATTATAACAAGAAAAAGCAAATTTCAATAAAATAATAATACTCCAACTAAACATAGCATAGCATAGTAAATTACTTTTTACACCCTGGACACCTATCATGTTTTGAAGGTAGATCACTACAAGTAGGGGTGAGCATTCGATCGAATCGAATCGAATCGAAAATTTTCGAGTTTTCGAATCTCATTTTATCATCCTAACTTTATTTGAAGTTTTCTCGAATCGAGTCGAGTGAGATGGAATTCGAATCGAATCGAATCGAATATATTTGTTCGAGTTAAATTTTAAAAAATAATTTTGGGTCCTTGTAACTATTGTCACCCATCGTAATAAAATTTGTCCACCTTAATCAAATTTTTTATTAACTTTCATCACCTCATAATTTATTTATTAATTTTTATATCTTGGTTAGCTTATTTGTTTGCTTAGTTGTTTCAATTATCTTGATTCTTATCATTATGTATTTTGGAATTAAAATATATTAAATATAAAAATATGATTTTTAATAAAATTTATTTTAAAAATAAAATTTGAAATTGATACCAATATAAAATTTTAACACGAATATTTTATGGCATAATTAAGAATTCAATTTTAATATAAATATTCAATATGACTAAACAATTCAATAATATAAATAATATAAAATGTGAAATTTAATTTAATAATATAAATAGTATATATAAATAAAATTATTACTGTTTATGTTTAGTGATTTTTTGGATAATTTTGATTTTTTATTTGAGAGTAAAAGGTGAGAAGTAAAAGTTTAGGGGGAAAATAAAAAGTTTTGGGGAATAAAAGTTTGAGGGAAAGTAAATAGGGGGAGTAAAATTTTGGAGGGAAAATATTAAAAAAATTGGAGGGGGAGGGTTTGGGGTAGATGGGAGGTGGGATGGGAAGAGAATAAAAGTTTTAGGGGAAAAGTGGGAGGGAGTAAAAATTTTGGGGGAAAATGAAAGGTTTTGAGGGTTTTTGAGAGTAAAATTTTGAAAAAAAAATGAATGGAAGAGTAAAATTTTGGTGGAAATGGATTTTGGGTAGATTGGGGGTTGGGAGGAGGAGTAAAAGTTTTGGGGGAAAAGTGGGAAGGAGTAAAAGTTTTGAGGGAAAAGTAAAAAAGTTTGGGAGTTTAGGGTAAAACTGTAAAATATTATAGTTTGATATTCGAATTATTCGAGTTATTCGAATTCGAAAACTCAACTCGATTCGAACTCGAAATTCGAAAAAAAAATTCAAGTCGATTCGAATAACTCGATTCGTTTAACTTGAAATTCGAATTATTTTTCGATTTTTTCGAGTCGAACCGAATTTTGCTCACCCCTAACTACAAGTTGTATATGCATCTTCCTTTAATCTATTTTATAGATATTTTGCCCTCATTCTATTTATTATTATTATTATTATTATTATTATTATTATTATACATGTCCATTTTATAATTTATTTTCGAGATTTATAATTACCTCACACTATTTTAACCTAAACGATATTTAAATTTGAAATTGACACATACTTTAGTACCGTTGTAACATATTATTATCCCACTACAAAATTATTACATATTGTGTAATACAAATTATAAGGCACGATCCATGTAAATTTAAAACTTAGAGTTAATTGAGTTAATGAGTCCTATTTTAACTCAATTTGAATTATTTTTCAAATTAAGTGAAACTATACGAGTTAACTTAAAAACACTAAATGATAAACCTGAATAATTAACTCATTTAGATTCTAAAATTATTATTTTAAAATATTCTTCTTTATATCTTTTTAAAAGTTTTTAATTTACTAAAATATTTACATCTATTTATTATTAGAATGGTAAAATCCAACTTAACTTCAACTTAAATAAATGGAATAATTTAATTTCGATTAATTTAAAATTAAAATTTGTATTTTATTTTTTAATCTAATCCAGTTTTGCTCCGTTAAAACAAAGATGAGGAATTTGATTATTGTTCTTCCTTGGTTATTATTTTCTTTTGTTTTCTCAATAAACTACGAAACGAACCAAAATTAATTCAAACTAGTTTTTTTAATTTCAGCGAAAGAATCTCTTTACCCATCCTATTTTGATGAGATCTATGAAACTTGAAATCCAAACAAAACAGTCACCAGAAGGATTGAAAAAGAAAAAAGCAGATCCGTTCGTAAAAATTAAAGATTAGTTGATGAATCTGGAAGAAAATGATTGTAAGGGGGCATTACTGACAGCAAAAACATGAATTTAAAGTTAATGCTGCAAAGCGGATCCCTTTCTTCACTTTTGCACCTTTGAGATTAGGCAAATAATCAGGAATATTGCTCATTATGCCTAGGTAATTAGTGCAATACTATTATCCCAAACATAAATTAAAAGAAATACTGAAGAAGATGAAGATGAAGAAGAAGAAATCACCAGAACTGGGTTCTCATCCCTTTCGCCCGCCCACCACTTGGAGAGATGGAGCATGGTTGCCTCTTATAGATATTGGCTTTTAGGGCATAACATGTAAGACCCATTCACACCATATCTCTGGTATATAATATGATGTAATATTCTGATTGGAGAATCAGCAAACCGTGCGTATTGGACGGTTCAGATTAGGAATGTCAACATAAATAATTACTTTATATCATCTTATAAATAAAATTTTTCAGATTTTGTATTCAGAAATATAAAATAATGGGGTGAGCATTCAATCGAATCGAGTGAAAAAATTTTAAGCTAATCGAGTTGACGAATCTTATTTTATCATTTTACCTCATTTTGAAATTTTTTCAAATTGAGTCTAGTGGAATGAAATTAAAGTTGAATCAAATCGAGTTAAATTATTCAAGTTAAATTTAAAAGTTAAACATGTCAAATTAAAATTTTATTGCAGTATAATTAATTCCATGTTAAAGCATATAAATTTGAAACTATTGATATTTAAAAAATCAAAGCAAAATAAGAATAAAAAAGATACTTTAGTATAATAAACTTGAATCATTAATTAACTTATTTAGCTCCCAAAATTATAATTTAAAAAATTATATTTTTGTCAAAATATTATATATTCTTTAGATTTTTTAAATTTTTATATTTTTAAAAATATAAATTTTAGAATTTTATAAACACTTGAATTTTAAAATTTATTTTTATTTTGAAAATTATTTTAAATTTTTTTTAAATAGAGAACAAAAGACTACATGCTCACTTATAATAGATCAAATCATTTGAAGGTCGTAGGGTATTCAAATTCTAATTTTGTTGGGTGTCAAAATAGGATGAAATCTATATCAAGCTATATTTACTTGTTAAATGGATGAGTTATATCCTGGAAAAGTGTCAAAAAGACACTTGTAGCTTCTTCTACTATTGCAACAGAGTTCGTAGCATGCTACAAGACATCAAACCATGGAATATGGTTGCGGAACTTTGTCACTGGGCTACACATTTTGAAGAATGTAAAAAGACCACTCATATTATTTTATGATAATAAGTCAGCAATGTTGTATTTTAACAATAACAGGAGCTCATTTAAGTCGAAATATATTGACATAAAGCTCCTAGTTGTGAAAGAAAGAGTCCAAAATGGACAAATATGTACATTGAGACAAACTCTATGATAGCGGATCCGTTGACAAAAGGTTTATCACCCAAGGTCTTTCATGAGCACATTGCTCATATGTATGTTATATTATTTGAGGACATCATGGTTTAGCAGGAGTTTGTATTTTATTTGATTTATGTTTATTTTCAAATATATCATAAATGAGTATTTAGTTTATTTACTCTGTTTGATGTTGGCCTCGTTTAAGTTTAAGGAGAACTAGTTGAAAATAGGCATGTCTGATTCAGATTGCATATAATTTTCATATTATACATCCATGATTGATCTATGTCATTTGACTATATTTGTATATGTGACCATTGATGAGTTTAGTCATGATTAATATGACAAAGGCTGTTTTGATCCTATATGGATATAGTTGATGGACGAGATTGTTATAGAATACTTGTTATATGATAGCAAATTTTTAGCTTATAAGGTTGTACATTTATTAGGAAACATATATTGTCCAAGTGGGAGATTATTGGATTAAAATATTCAATTATGGACACATATGTAAAAGTATAATGCTATTTTAAAGTGTGATACAAAATTAAGTGACCAATCATGTGATAAATGTCATAGGTATTAAAGTATCATGAAAATAATATGTGGATAGCATAAATTGTATTTATAATTTGATGAGCGGTCAAATTATAAGTACTCAAAATTGATTTAATAATCAATTATTTAAAAGAGGTAATGGCCCCAAGAAATAGATATATATATATATATATATATATCTCGTACTCCTTTTCTATTCCTGTCAGGGAGTTATACTAAGAGATAAACTATTTCTTGGAATATCAAAATCTTCTAGGCAATCTCTAACAATAGATTCAAGTACGCTCCCGCATATTGTCTTGTTCTTGATTTATTCTTGATGATCAGACATGACAAATCCTATTTTATCAAATTTTATTTTACGGTTCCATTATTTTTTAGAATGATACTTCATTTGTTTTATTCTAGATAATTAAAAGGAGTGTGTATTTTTGTTTGGGACTCTGTTTGATCAGGTTGGTGGTGGTGTTTTTAAGGGTGTGATGAATAACGATGAGGCTACTGTCTTATTGAGACATTTGCAGGCTTTTGATGCCATCTAATGTTGATATTATGACAATCCAAAAAACATTTGAGTTTTTTTGGAAATTAATATAAATTTAATGCTTGATATCGACTCCAATTTTGTTCTTGATTGGATTGAGTTTCCCTGTGCATATCATCATGCAATTCTACTCTTTCATGGTCTCATTCAATGTTGAAAAGTTTTGTGATGACTACTTCGTTTTATTTCCATGTGAGGCAAATTGGATGATGGATGTTTTAGCCAATGCAAGCGAATTGATTGGTTTTCATTTTCTAGCATGTATGCTTTTTTTTGGTAATTGTCGTATTTTCTTCGATTGAGTTATAGCTTAATTAAGTTTTAGTTTAATTGGTATTAATGTTATTGTCATTGTAGGAAGATATGGGTTTAAATGCGCTGAAACGTATTTATCTTCTTATTTAAGGGTTGAGAGAGATTATGAATAGTTCTAGGTATTATATAAAAAAACATTATTATATTTTCAATTTGAAAAAGTATTTTACAAAAGTGCTTTTGAAAATTTTGATAGCTTTCACCATTACAGTTTATAAGTATTTTGAGAAGATAAAATGTCTATTTTAGACATTATGTTGTGGAGTATAAAATTTAATGAGGAGATAAAAAAAGAAGAAGTAATTTTAGCCTTTTGGTTTGGGTTAAAATGTTAGTTTAACATTAAGGTTTGATTTAAAAAAAGCTTGTTTACCAAAATTTTTAGTTTGAAATCATGATTTAAGTTGAAAAGCGATTTTCAAGGTGAACATTCGATCGAGTCGAGTTGAATCGAGTAAAAAAATTTCAAGTTAGTTGAGTTGACGAATCATATTTTAGCAATCGAACTCAATTTGAAATATTTTTTGAATTGGATCGAGTAAAAAAATTTCAAGTCAAATTTAAGTCGAGGTAACGAGTCATATTATTTATACTCAATGTTGTATTTACATGGACTGATTATTTAACTAGTAGACGAAGCAGAAGATTATTTAACTATATAAACTATATAATTCTTTTGCCTTTTAACTTAATGGGTAAACATTTATCAAAACGATGTAGTTTTGCATTTTCTTATTCGATTTTGAATAACTTGAATTGGTAATTTATATTCAAGTTAATTCAAAATTTTATTTTTTCCATTTGAGTTGATCCGAATAACTCAAACTATTTAATTCAAAATTTGATTTTTTATCGAATTTTTCAATCGAATCAAATTTTGCTTACCCTAATAAACACACCCTTAGTTATACTTGACACTTAATTTACTATTTTAATTATCTAACATGACAAATCTTGGTAGATTCAATTTTGTATCATATTTAGGCTTAATCCCCATTATATGGCATCTTAGTTTGACATATTTTGCTAATTCAGTACCTATATTTTTAAATTCCCATGTGGTACATATATTTGACAAAATTATATATTTTAGTACCTGAAGAGAATAGTGTTCACTTTTTAGTGTTTAAATTGGATTTTAGGATTGGGTCGATCAAAATTCATAATTAACATTAACCTTAAATCACGAAAAAACACAACCATAAGACTTATTTAACAAATTAAACAAATTCACTATTAATATTAAATTTATTCAATTAATAGAAACATTAAAATTCAAACATAATAATATTAACAATGATTTTCATCAAATCAATCCTAAAATTCAATTAAATGCTAAAAATTTAATACCGTTACCTTTAGATACGAAATTTATAACTGTTGTCAAATATATGTGCCACGTTGGACCAATAAAAAATGCATATACAATGTCAAAGAAAAGTCAAACTTAAGTTCCAAATAATATAAGCATTAAGAAAAATTTAGCCCCTAACGTTTACTCATTTTATCATTTTGGCCATTATTCTTTTTTTTAGGTCATTTGGCCCTCAACTTAGTTAAATTGCTTTTTTTTTTACGAAAAATTTGATTGAACTACTAAAATTTTAATCACATTAACGTGGCAGCTCATGTAGCATTTTACGTATAATTCACTGTTACCATAGATAAAGTTTTTATGAACTTTTTTTTTTGAAATTTGTTTATTTTTTAAATATTTTTATTTTTATTTTTGAATTTTTATGAATTATATATGGACTACCGCGCCAGTGGCGACATCAATGTTGTTAAAATTTTAATAGTTCACTCAATTTTTCCATTCAAAAGCAAACAATTTAACTAAAATTTAAAAGTTAAGGGTCAAAATAACCTAAAAAAAAATAAGGGGCAGGATGACAAAATAAGTAAACGTTAGGGGCCAAATTTATCATTATAACGATAATATATTAAGCCTCATATTTATTATGCTTTGAACAAGATGAACCTAATAATATATATGTGTGTTAGTATTTGGTACACTAGCAGTGTATTTTTATTTTATTGTATAAGTAGTTTTATAAAATTGTCATGTGTCTCTTTTTTAAAATATTTTACCATACTTCTATAGGACACTTGTTAACCCATTGTTATTACTTGTGGAGTTTAACAACTCCACTGATAATGTACCAAATATTATTCCTCTCTCTCTCTCTCTCTCTCTCTCTCTCTCTCTCTCTCTCTCTCTCTATATATATATATATATATATATTATACCAATGTGAGATTACAAAAGGAAACAAATAGTCATGTTCACATTATAGTTTTTTTGACACATGCCTTTTGTTTATTTTTTTCTTTATAATTTTCATGTTAAATATAAAGTTGATTTTAGATATAAATTATATCATTATCTTAAGATTTTATAATATTAGAAAGTAGCACGGTTCGAACATGTGTTAAACATGTGTTTAACAACAATTTTAATCACCACTCCATTCAATTAAAATTAATAAATATTAAATTGTTAAGCTTAATATATAATTTAAAAATAGATATATATTAATAACATTTATCAAATTAAATTTATATTTTAAAATAAAATAAGAGCTAATTTCATTTATTGATTAAACTAGAACAAACGTAAATATAAATTTACAAAAAATTGAATATTAATAATTTTACTACAATAAAAATTAATTTAACATTGAAGAAATATATAATAAATAATATTTAAATTATAATATATTAGCATTAATATTCAAATCATGATGATTTTATTATTAATTATTTTAAAATTAAACAATATTAATGTGACTAATTTTGAATTAGTTAAATACTTTTAAAAATATTTTCAAATTACATTAGTTTTTAATTTATTAATTATTTTGTAAGAAATTCATTAAAAAATTTAAACAAAAACTAATGTTATAAAAACATCATAAATTTAATATACACAACAACTAGACTTGTTATGGGTTGAGCTATCCATCCAAGCACAAGGGCTCGTCTGGAATTTGAAAGGATTTGGACAAATATATTAGGCCCAAAAAATAGACTTGGGCAAAAAAATTTTGGCCCGTTTATAATATGAATTGAGCTCAGACTTGAACATTTAAGGCCCGAGTCATGCTTGGCCGTTTTTTACGTTGTCATGTTTTACATCATATTTTTATATATATATTATATAATTTATAATACATAAAAAAAATTAAATCTATAGTAGTATGTAGTATAATGTAAACATTAAAAATGTTAAGATATATTATATATAAAATTTAGTGAATAAAAATATATAAAAAGTATTAAACATTGAGTTAAAAATGATTTAAATATACATTTAATTATTTTAAAAAATAATATAAACACATTTGAAATGAGTTTGAATTAGTTATTTATAAATATAGATGGACTTGAATAAAATTTTAAGTTCAACTTGACCCATGAATACCTCTATAAATAATTGATCCGTACATTACATAGTAATACAAATAAATGTGATCATGGGCTGAGTCAAGCCTCAATAGAATTTATGCCTATTTTCTAGGCTCGACCTGAAAAATAAAATTAAAAATTTGACCAAACCTGACCTGGATAAAAATACTAAAATTTAAGCCCGACCCATTAAATAACACTAAAATATGTGCAACTTAGCAAACAAATGCCTCTAAAATAATAGTAAAATTAATAATAAAATAAGAGTTATACAATATCCAAATAATAACAACAAAAAAAGTAGCAATATAATAACAAAATGATAGTAAAACAGTGGCAAAATAGAAATAATTTTTTTTACAAGTTCGGGCTAACCCGAACAAAACAAAACTTACCCGAAGCTTCATTTTTTACTCAAACCCGATCTATATTTTTACTCAAATTTTTACACTTTTTCAAACCGAGATTGGGATATGATATAAATACAAACCAAGTATAACCTAATTGTAAGAAAACTCTGAATCAGATGTGAAATGGAACAAGTTGGAAGGACAGACGGGGGCGGCTTTACTAAAAATTGCAATAGTTATTGTAAATACCATTCAAACTCAAAATCAAAATCAATTCCACCTTTGTATGGCCTTTGAAGGCCATTCAATGGGTTTTCTGTTTTTAATTTTTTTAAATTTTCTTAAATCTTAGAGAATTTTAACTTTTTTAATAAAATTTATATCTTTTGTTTTTTTTTTAATTTTAATTTTATAATTTTTCTAGATAATATATACTTTTTAATTTTTTTTATATTTATATAAATTTGATAAAAGAATATACCTTTTCCACAAAGATGTCAAATAACTATGTTTGATTGGTTAAAAATTAGATTAAAAAAATATTATGAGACGTGTCAAATTGAAAAATAAATGTACTTTAAATAAAAAATTTAGACCAAAAATTTACATACCAAAATAAAAAATATGTCCGACCACTACGGGAGTTAGGTAAAATGGTAAAGAGTCTCTCCTCTCTTAACTAATAGTTGAGGGTTCGATTTCACTTTAGACTTGAAACAGCTTTAAAACTCGTGGTCATAGAATAAAATATCTAATGTCCAACCAGTCTCTATCCACCACGTAAGCAAAATAATTAAACTCCACAAAACGTAAACCTAACCCTGGTTAAAAAGAAAACCGGTCCCCACCAAATTTAAAAATAAAAATAAAAACAAAAACAGGAAACAAAACGACAACCGAATTCGAGTATATTAACCAGTTTGATTTTAAGGAAAAGAAAGAAGGGAGCCTCTTTGCATTTCGGAGAAGTTGCAGAGGGAGAGAGAGAGGTGAAACGATTTCGTTTTTGGTGATAGAAAACAAATGGCGGTTTCATCATGTTCATTTACTCTTAGCCCTAGGGCTTTTAATCCTTATTCTTCATTTGAGTGTCGTCCAGATCCCGATTTCTCCAGTGCGCCGATCGGGGACAAGCCTCGTCTTGCCTCCAGCCGAAGGGTGACGGCTTCGTCGCTTTACGCCGGAGGTATCAGTAGCCGAGGTTTGTCTTCTCTGATCTTTCGTTTCCCGCCGAATTTCGTGCGCCAGCTCAGCATCAAGGCTCGCCGCAACTGTAGCAATATCGGTGTTGCGCAAATCGTCGCTGCTTCGTGGTCGAATGGTCCTGCTCCAGATTCCCCCTTGGCGGCTGCTGCTTCTGCTCAGGCAGCGGCAGCCGCCGTCACCGCCACCGTCACTAATGACGGGGCCGCTGTAGAAGGTTGTATTGACAACGGTAGTGTACAGATTGGAGGTTCAGATAATTCGACGACAACGTTTTTGAGCTCCGATGGGAGCATCACTGTTCATGCTGGTAAATCAATTTATATAATTTTTAATTTCATTGAAATGTATATATCTTTTTATGTTTTCTTTTTAAAAAGTTTTTTATTTGAAAGCAAAAAGAAAAGAAAGCGATATTTGTGGTCTAAATTAAATTCATTTATTTGAGATAATTAGTAATTTAATAATTACAACAATTTGTGTATGTTAATAAAATCTTTATAAGTAATAATTATTTTTTTATAGTTTCCTATTATTTACTCTGATTAGATTCTTACATATTCGTGGAAAATAAGTCTCTAAAAAATATTTTGCTTTTCTTTTTTTGCAGGTGAAAGATTAGGTCGCGGTATTGTTACTGATGCAATAACCACCCCAGTGGTTAATACTTCTGCATACTTCTTTAAGAAAACTCAGGAGCTTATTGACTTCAAGGTATAGTAAGTGGTAACTATAGCATTAATAAATCTGTTGTCACGGTGGTTAATGTTTGCATTGGTATATTAGTGTACTTGTTAAGGTTTCTATTTTAATAAATGTCTTGGTTCACTGTCTGTAAAGTAGCTGTTTTCATGGTCGAGTACCATGGATTAAAATTTTCCAAAATACAATGCAAAAAGACCTCTTTTGCTTATTTGCTCAATTAGTAATCGAGTATCGAAAGGATGAGTTCTTAAAAGCATTTGTCGTTTGACCCATAAATTCCAGTGGAGTAATGTTCCATGTGATCTTGCTGCAGGAGAAACGCCATCAAAGTTTTGAATATGGGCGTTATGGAAATCCAACTACAGTCGTTGCAGAGGAGAAGATAAGGTTTGGCTGCCTCTTTTGATCATCTATTAGTTGTCCTGTTTGGTTGTTTAAATGGTTTAGAAACATTCATGAGGTGCTCTTTCTTTGGTTCAGCGCACTTGAGGGGGCTGAATCGACCCTGACTATGGCATCTGGTATGTGTGCTAGCACAGTCATGCTGATGACATTAGTTCCTGCTGGGGGACATATGGTGACAACAACAGATTGCTACCGGAAAACTAGGATGTTCATCGAGAACTTTCTGCCTAAAATGGGAATCTCGGTATGGCTTCTGGTTTTGTTCTTGTTACTCTTCTGTGTCATTCTATTGTTTTATAAGAATCTTGGTGAGTGTAATGCCCAGGGTTTTTGTGCATTCTTGTTTCACGGAGCGCAGTGATGTTGAAATAGCTACTATTAAGATATTGATGCACCAAAGTAATGTATAGAGTAAAAGTTTGTACCTGCAACCATTCCTTTATCGGGTTTGTTGTTATATATAAGAAGTGCAATTGCAGTAAGAACATAATGTTGTATGCGGCAAACTGGCAATTTTAATAGCCACTTGCTGAAATGGCTGTATTTATTTGGACTAATATATTGACGTATTTCTAATTGAGTTCTGGCTATCATTCAATATGCAGGTTACTGTTATTGATCCTGCAGATGTGGATGGCCTGGAGGCTGCACTCAACAAAAACAAAGTCAGTGGCATAGAAAGTGGTTCCCTTATTTTTCTAGATTTGTCTTTTTATTTTTATTTTGGAAATGACAATTCATCCTTTAGAGTGAATTCTGATTCCATTCAGGTTTCTCTTTTCTTTACCGAGTCTCCAACAAATCCTTTCCTGAGATGTGTTGACATAGAAAGAGTTTCAAAGCTGTGTCACAGCAAAGGAGCACTTGTCTGCATTGATGGTACCTTCGCTACACCTCTTAACCAGAAGGCCCTGGCCCTTGGTGCTGATCTTGTTTTGCACTCTGCAACAAAATTCATTGGGGGGCACAATGATGTACGCACTTCCTCTTGTTAATTTAGCCAGTCTGAAATCCATTCTTGCTGTTGGTTATTTTCAATTCTAGCAATAAACTAGTTTAATTCTTTATGTCACAGGTTCTTGCTGGTTGCATAAGTGGTCCAGAGAAGTTGATTACTGAAATTCGTACTTTGCATCATATTTTGGGTGGTACTCTCAACCCGGTGAGTTGTCCTGACCTTAATCTTAGTTATAGTTTTCATGGTGTCCTTCATGTTTTTGTCAAACTAAGTATTATATTTGTCATCCCTAAGTTGATTCGTTTGGTAATTATACTCGGTTAAGATGAGACTAGATTGTAAAGGTGGTTGTTGGACTTCTAGTCTAAGAAGAATGTGTTATTTCAGGAATGATGCTTTAATAATGACTTCCACCTTATTCTTCAAAGATTTGTGCGATTTTAGTTCTTGTTATAAGTTGCAAGGGTCACAAAGTAACATGTTTTATTTCGATATATAAACAGAATGCCGCTTACCTAATCATCAGAGGAATGAAGACACTGCATCTTCGTGTACAGCAACAGAACTCAACAGCATTAAGGATGGCCGAAGTTTTAGAGGCACATCCTAGGGTATGAATTGCAGTGACGTTGCCTTTTTTACATACTTGTTTCTGTATATTCCATTTAAGCAACTCAATTTAACTAAGTCGCTTTATGTGGTTGCTGTGAACATTTTATGATTTCTTTATGCAACTTTGAACTTCCTGGAGAGGATTTGGTTTACTTCTCCGTGATAGTGCCATTGCATCTGTGTGATGTGTATGCCAGTTGGGGTTGTCATAATTTGTAACTATGTATTTGTCTGATTTATGATTTCTTATTTTTCTAATTTGGACTTCTTTCCTAATCTCTCGGCTAATCAAATATCAATGGAAGGTGAGACGCGTCTATTATCCAGGCTTGCCAAGTCATCCTGAACATGAAATTGCCAAGCAGCAAATGACTGGCTTTGGTGGTGTGGTCAGTTTTGAGGTTTGTTTTCTTCAACTACTTTAACCTTGCACCTGGGAATTCACCTTTAGTATCTATTACTTCATTTGGTATTATTGATGCAAAAATTATTTGACATTAGTCTATTCTAAATCATTCAGGTGGATGGAGATTTGATGACCACCAAGAAGTTTGTTGATGCATTAAAGATACCATACATTGCTCCATCATTTGGTGGCTGTGAGAGCATAGTGGATCAGCCTGCTATAATGTCCTATTGGTATGACATTATTTCTGTTTATGTGTTGATCCGTATTGCTTGTGTTTATCCATCTAGGCAACTGACTCGACTTTATATGAACTTCGAATTAGGCAACAACTGAATATATGCATAAAACGCAATGAGACTGTAATAGACCCAAATATGCATTATAAGCTTAGTACGAATTGTCATCTTATGTTACTGCATAGGTTTGTTAAGTATTTAGTAGTGACTTGGCTGTGGACATAGATAGAGATCAGTATTGACATAGTGTGGTTCTTTTACATGATTATGTCCTTGTTTGGGGTTGTAAGACTCTAAATTTTTTCCTCTACAAAACAGGGATCTTAGCCAAGCTGAGAGGCGCAAGTATGGGATTGAGGATAACTTGGTTCGTTTCAGCTTCGGAGTGGAAGACTTCGAAGATTTGAAGGCTGATGTACTGCAGGCACTGGAGACCATATAATGGCGCTAATCCCCGTCGTTTGGCTTTAGGTTTAAATGACCAACCTAGTTATTTTGGTGTTTCAATTGGTATTTGAGCTGTTTTAAGTTCTGTGTCGTGTTTTGTTTTAGGTGGATCATTGACCCCCCAGTAATAATTCGGAACTTTCTTTGTAATCCCATCAATGGGGGGATTGATTTTCAATTTTTTTTATGAATGTTTATCAGGGAATTTGAGTTGGGGGCTTTGAAGGGCGTTGGATATTAAATAATAAAAGTTGAATGAATATAAAGCTATTATGAATATGATTATGACAAAATATAATTTACTTTTTGCCGATGCTGCGGGAGTATATGTATTCTCTTTTAATCTAATCCAGTTTTACTCCTCCGTTAAAACAAATAGGAGGAATTTGATTATTGTTCTTCCCTGGTTATTATTTTCTTTTGTTTTCTCAAGAAACTATGAAACGAACCAAAATTAATTCAAACTAGTTTTTTAATTTCAGCGAAAGAATCTCTTCACCCATCCAGTTTTGATGAGATATATGAGACTTGAAATCCAAACAAAACAGTCACCAGAAGGATTGAAAAAGAAAAAAGCAGATTCGTTTGTAAAAATTAAAGATTAGGTGATGAATCTGGAAGAAAATGATTGTAAGGGGGCATTACTGACAGCAAAAACATGGATTTAAAGTTAATGCTGCAAAGCGGATCCCTTTCTTCACTTTTGCACCTTTGAGATTAGGCAAATAATCAGGAATATTGCTCATTATGCCTAGGTAATTAGTGCAATACTATTATCCCAAACATAAATTAAAAGAAATATTGAAGAAGATGAAGAAGAAATCACCAGAACTGGGTTCTCATCCCTTTCGCCCGCCCACCACTTGGAGAGATGGCGCATGGTTGCCTCTTATATATATTGGCTTTTAGGGCATAACATGTAAGACCCATTCACACCATATCTCTGGTATACAATATGATGTAATATTCTGATTGAAAAATCAGCAACCGTGGGTATTGGACGGTTCAGATTAGGAATGTCAACATAAATAATTACTTTATATCATCTTATAAATAAAAATTTTCAGATTTTATATTCGAAAAATTAAAATAATGGGTGAGCATTCAATCGAATCGAGTGAAAAAATTTTAAGCTAATTGAGTTGACGAATCTTATTTTATCATGTTACCCTATTTTGAAATTTTTGAATTGAGTCTAGTGGAATGAAATTAAAGTTGAATTAAATCGAGTTAAATTAAAAAGTTAAACATGTCAAATTAAAATTTTATTGCAATATAATTAATTCCATGTTAAAGGGTATAAATTTGAAACCATAGATATTTAAAAAATTCAAAGCAAAATAAGAAGAAAAAAGAAAGATATTTTAGTATAATAAGCTTAAATCATTAATTAACTTATTTAGCTCCCAAATTTATAATTTAAAAAATTATATTTTTGTCAAAAAATTATATATTCTTTAGATTTTTATATTTTTCAAATATAAATTTTAAAATTTTTATAAACATTTTGAATTTTTTATTTTTGAAAATTATTTAATTTTTTTATAAATAGAGAACAAAATGCTACATGCTCACGTATAATAGATCAGATCATTTAAAGGTCGTAGGGTATTCAAATTCTAATTTTGTTGAATGTCAAAATAGGATGAAATCTACATCAAGCTATATTTACTTGTTAAATGGATGAGCTATATCCTGGAAAAGTGTCAAAGAGACACTTGTAGCTTCTTCTACTATTGCAACAGAGTTCGTAGCATGCTACAAGACATCAAACCATGGAATATAGTTGCGGAACTTTGTCACTGGGCTGTACATTTTAAAGAATGTAAAAAGACCACTCACATTATTTTATGACAATAAGTCAGCGGTGTTGTATTTTAACAATAACAAGAGCTCATTTAAGTCGAAATATATTGACATAAAGCTCCTAGTTGTAAAAGAAAGAGTGCAAAATGGACAAATATCCATAGAGTACATTGAGACAAACTCTATGATAGCGGATCCGTTGACAAAAGGTTTATCACCCAAGGTCTTTCATGAGCACATTGCTCATATGTATGCTATATTATTTGAGGACATCATGGTTTAGCAAGAGTTTGTATTTTATTTGCTTTATGTTTATTTTCAAACATTTGTGTATTTTGTTTTTGTTTTTATAATCAGAAATGAAATATTCAGTTTATTTACTTTATTTGATATTGGCCTCGCTTAAGTTTAAGGAGAATTAGTTGAAAATTGGCATGTGTGATTCACATTGCATATAATTTTCATACTATGCATCCATTATTGATCTATGTCATTTGACTATATTTGTATATGTGATCATTGATGAGTTTAGTCATGATTAATATGACAAAGACTATTTTGATCCTATATGGATATAGTTGATGGACAAGATTGTTATAGAATACCTGTTATATTGTTGGGATCAATCCGATTAAGCAACAAGTAAAAGAAAATAGCAGAATAAATTGAAATTTTGAACACACAAATTTAACGTGAAAAAACCCCTCCAAAGAGGATAAAAAAAACCGCGGGCAAAGATAATTTTATTATAATGGCAAAAGAACGAAGAGTACAGAAGATGGAGATAAAAAATAAACCCCAAAAATAAAGAACCCTCAAAACATAAACACAAAATTCTCTAAATGTGTTATGAGTTCTAATCTCTAATGGGTGTATTTTCTAAGGTTGTAAAAGAGTCTATTTATAGGCTAAATTCATAAGTCAAATAATAATAAAATAATCTAGACTAATTCGAGTTTGATTGAAACAAAAAACAGAGTTTAACTGAAAGATTATTTCTCAAATTTGACTGAAATAGGAGTCATACTCAACAAATCTCCACCTTGACTCATATTTCCACAATGCCATCTTTGCCAAAACCCGTTACAGGCCTATCTTGAACTATGCAAGGAATTAACTTAGTCGAATTTGTGCTTAGAAACTAGAAGACTTCAAGCCTTCGACTTGTACACTGTCAAATTAAAACTAACCCAAGTCTGATTTTCACGAACACATTACCCTAACTTTTCAAAACATGCATCCAAAAAAGAACTTCTATTTAACGAAACAGTCATACCTTTTTCCCTCCTTTAACCAAGTTGCCTCCGCTCCAAATGAGTTGAATTCGACTCCATAGCGGATGAGGGACGTCCGATTTCAGCGGTCACTGTAAAACCTTCCAAAATACAAATATTGCCGGTTCTTTTACCTTTTAACAAAACGAGAGCTCCACGAGATACTTTAATGTCACTCGACTTGATATTGATTCTGCATCCTTTCAAGTCTAAAATACTCGAGGAGATGAGATTCTTTCATAAATCAGGTACATACCTGACATCTGAAGGTGTCCTAATCATCCCATCGTGTATCCTAATTTTAACAGTATCAATACCAATTACCCTACTAGATGAATCGTTTCCCATGCACACAACTCCACCTTCAACTGAACTGTATGTGGAGAACCATTCTCTATTGAGACACATGTGGAAAGAACATCCAGAATCTAGGATCCACTCGGACGTGAGCTTGAGTTATCGCTCATTGACACTAACAAGAAATCATCACCGCTTTTATCGGCCAAATTAGCACCAGCTACATCTTCCTCGTTATTCTCAGCAACTCTTTTATTTCGTAGTTTATAACAATTTGCTTTGACGTGACCTAACTTTTTACAATAGTGACACATTTTGTCTCGTTTTTTTTATACTACCAAAACGGCAGCTTGC
Organism: Gossypium raimondii; assembly: GCF_025698545.1. Taxonomy (NCBI): domain Eukaryota; kingdom Viridiplantae; phylum Streptophyta; class Magnoliopsida; order Malvales; family Malvaceae; genus Gossypium; species Gossypium raimondii. Next base: position 4,062,933 of record NC_068571.1, on the reverse strand, counting down.
CTATCTGCCTTGCTATTCAAACCAAACTAATTGTTGAGTTTGTCTCTACTCAACAAATGACCCTTCATATATTCGAACGAGAATTTCTCTATGCCATAAATCACAGTCTCCTTGGAAGACTTGTATAAATGGGGTAAAGAGTACAATAATAGCATAGTCTGATCTTCATCGTCAATATGAACCTCAACGTTCTTTAAATCATTTAAAATAGTAATGAATTGATTGATGTGATCTCTAAAAAGCTCACATTCGTTCATGCGAAACGTAAACAGAATTTGTTTCAACACTAAATGGTTAGCCAGATACTTAGTCGCATAAAGAGTTTCTAACCTTTTCCACAAGGTAGATGATGTCTTCTCCATCAATACCTCCTGCAATACCATATTAGCGAGACACAACTGGATTGCAGACAATGTCTTTTCATCGAGCTCTTCCCATTCTGTTTGATTTAGATTCTCAGGCTTTTTCCCGGTAACAACCTTTTTCAAGCCAGTTTGAACTAGAATTGTCATCATTTGAACTTGCCACAGATTGAAATTTGTCTCACCATCGAACTTCTCAATTTCAAACCTTGTTGCTGCCATATCTGAATGGGCTGATACATGAAAGTTGAACTAGTTCTGATACCACTTATTGGGATTGATCCGATTAAGCAACAAATAAAAAAATAGCGAAATAAATTGAAAAATTGAATACACAAATTTAACGTGGAAAACCCCTCCAAAAAGGATAAAAAAAAATCACGGGCAAAGATAATTTTATTATAATGGCAAAAGAACGAAGAGTACAAAAGATGAAGATAAAAACTAAACTCCGATAACCCAAGAACAAAAGAACCCTCAAAACATAAACATAAAATTCTCTAAATGTGTTATGAGTTCTAATTTCTAATAGGTGTATTTTCTAAGATTGTAAAATAGCCTATTTATAGGCTAAATTCATAAGTCAAATAATAATAAAATAATCTAGACTAATCGAGTTTGATTGAAACAAATAAAAGAGTTTAACGAAAGATTATTTCTCAAATTTGACTGAAATAGAGTCATACTCCACATATATGATAGCAAATTTTTAGCTTATAAGATTGTACATTTATTAGGAAACATATATTGTCCAAGTGGGAGATTATTGGATTAAAATACTCAATTATGGACACATATGTACAAGTATAATGCTATTTTAAAGTGTGATACAAAATTAAGTGACCAACCATGTGATAAATGTCATAGGTATTAAAGTATCATGAAAACAATGTGTAGAAAGCATAAGTTGTATTTATAATTTGATGAGCGATCAAATTATAATAATCAATTATTTAAAAAGAGGTAATGGTCCCCAATAGAGGTAATCATGGGCCGGGCGGCCCGACCCGACCCGACAGCCCACCCAAAATATGGGAGGGTTCGGGTAAAAATATAGGTCTGAAATATAGGCTTGGGCAAAAAAACGAGGCCCGTTTAGAAAACGAGCCGGACCTCAGGCAAAATTTTTTTGGCCCGGGCCCTGCCCGAATATAATATATATTTTTTATTTATTTAAAAATATTTCTTTTGCTTCCCTTGAATCCCGTCCCCCACTCCCAGGCCATTTACCCTATTTCCCCTCTTCCACAAATCCCTAGCCCGACTGCCCTCCATTTTTTTCTCAACCTACACCTTCACCTCCGGCAGCAGTCCTCCACCGATCCACCTCCAGTCCTCCACGGACCACGGCTCCACCCATTTCCCCCATTTCCTATTTCCCCTCTTCCACAAATCCCTAACCCCGTGTCCGATCCACCTCCTGTCCTCCACGGCTCCACCCATTTCCAAAATCAAAGGTTTGTTTTCTTTATTTTTTCTTTCTCTGATATTTACTGTAAATATAAGTTTGATCTATTGTAGTGGCTGCTGTAAATATAAGTTATTATATACTCCTAAAAGTTTCATTAAGTATAGGCTTCAAAAGTTATTGAAAGAATAGTTGAATCTATAACCTAACTATTAGGAGTAGATAATAAAATTACCAGATTGAAAGGGAAATGGAAAAGACTATATGTAATTTGCATTTTGCAGTATATTTTTCTGAGATCACATACAAGTATATTTTTTCTGCTTCTTTCATGCATGTTGGTTCACGGGTCCATTATTTCTTTGCTCTACTACATGCAAACAAAACACTACATTTTCCTGCTTTCATGTATGCTGGTTCAAGGGTTCATTATTTCTTTGCTCTGCTACATGCAAACAAAACACTACATTTTCCTGCTTTCATGCATGCTGCCACGGGTTCTGTATTTTCCTTTCTTTCTTACATTTTTCCTTCATGAACACTCATGGGTTCCTTCTTCTGATACGTTGATGATGCTCTTTATATTATCTGTATAGCCATTGAAATTTGTTTCTGTAGCAATGTTCTCTGCATTTATATTATCTGCATATAATTCATGTAATGTAATATCATGCATAGCCATTCTTTCTTACATTTGTTTCTGTAGCAATGTTCTCTGCATAGCCATTGGAATTTACTGATTGGAATCAAACAATATTGAGCTCCCGGCCTTTTCAACTGCCAAATTTTAATCTCATCTTTTTTGTTTTAGCTTTGTTTTATTGCAGAAACAAGCTATTGAGGCAGAAAAACAGCAGGCCCAGGCAGGTTGCTATCACTTAGAGGTTGTTATCACACCCTTTCTTTCGGAACAATCAACCTTAGCGACTTTTTGTAAATGATGTGTGTTTTTTTAGTATTACTTAAAGACATGTAATAAATTTGATATTGTATCACAAGGCTAGCATAGTTAAATAACTAGTTTATTATCTCGTGCAATATAAGAGTTCGGTATTATACTATTATGTAATATGTATTAATTAAAATATATTATATTTATTTTCTCAAAACTGTTATAAAATTTGCAACTTTTGAAAAATTAAAATAATATAATTCTTCACTTTTATATTTGAAAAGTAAAAATAATATAAATATATTACATTCACATATAGAACATTTTCTTTTGGTTTTGGAGGTTGAAATAATCTTTACAAACTAACACATGATTTTTTTCTTCTAGATTTGCTATGTCTTACCCTTTTTGTAATTTTGGAAAAATGAATAAATTTTAATTTTGGTCTCTCTATTATGCCTAAATTTGATATTTAACTACCACACCTTAATTTTTAATGTAATATAATGTTTTAATATACTGTTATAAAATTTGTAACTTTTGAGTTTTTGTTTTAAGTTGTATTTTTCTACCAAAAGGAATTCACACATTAAATGTTGATGTCATATAAATATAGTGTTACTTGTCAAATATTAAAATATTTAAATTTAAAATAATTAATTATCGCTTTTAATAAAATACTAGAAAACTATTAACCATGTCATTAATTGCCCAAAATGAAATTTAAAAGCCAATAATTTTATGATTAGATGTCGTAAATTGTAATTTACCTACAAATGTAGGGCCATTTTGAAGGTGCATGGTATTGATGAATCCTCAAATAGAGACAATATTTATGTTCAGTTATTTAATTTTAATACATGTATATAAATATAAATATAAGATTTATATGTATATAAATATATATGTATATATATATATAAAATTATTTAATTTTAATATATGTATATAATTTTAATACATGAATGAGCGTATATATGCTTGCAACTATGCATTTCAATTGTTTTAGAATAGCTCCTTAACCATATAAGTATATAAATATATATAAGATTATTTAAATTTAATACATGTATATAATTTTAATACATGAATATATGTAATATATTCAATAACTGAGTTATAAATAAGATTATTTTTGGATTTCAGGACTTGAATTTTTATAACTATGGCTAGTTCGAAAACTCCTATACCTGTGGACGATGGGTTTAATGAGTATGAAAGTTCTCTCAAACGTCAAAATTCTACCACTTCAAAGGTGTGGGATGAAATGAAAAAGCTTGAATGCGAGAACAAAAACGAATTGAAGGCACAATGTAATCACTGTAAGACTATCTTCTCTACTAAGTCTTCTAGTGGAACCTCTCATTTGAGACGTCATCTAAATAGTTGTTTGAAAAAAGTTAATAAAGACATCACTCAATACACTATAGGCATTCAACCATCACCAGAAGGTGTTCCATCTATAAAAAACTACAAGTTTGATGCTGATGAGTGTCGTCAAGCTATTTCTACTTTTCTTGTGTGTGGCAAGCATTCATTTAGGACAGTTGAAGAATCGGGATTTAGATACATGATGAGAATTACTAGTCCTAATTTTAAGAATATAAGTAGACATACAGCTGCTAGGGATGTCCTAATGTATTATGCAAAAGAGAGAGATCGTGTTAAAGAAGAGTTGGCTAAAACACCTGATTTAATTTGTCTAACTTCCGATAATTGGAATTCGGAGTATACTAATGATGAATATATTTGCGTTACTGCTCATTAGGTTGACAAAGATTGGAAGCTACAAAAGAGAATCATAAGGTTTAGAGCTTTGTTTCCTCCGTATGATGGTTTGAACATAGCAGATGAACTTGTTTTATGTTTGTCTCAATGGGGCATAGATAAGAAATTTTTTAGCATCATTTTGGATAATGCTTCTTATAATGATGTTATGGTTTCTTGTCTTAAAAATCGTTTTCGTGCAAACTGAGCTATTTTGTATGATGGTACTTTTTTTCAAGTTAGATGTTGTGCACATATATTGAATCTTATAGTTAAAGCTGGTTTGGAACTTGCTGATGATGTTGTTGGTAAGATTTGAAATGGAATTAGGTACATAAAAAAGTCAAGAATTCGTAGGAAAAGATTTTATGATGTGGCCAACAAAAGTTTTCATTTGAATGTGACCAAATAGTTGCGTCAAGATGTGTGCGTGAGATGGAATTCTACTTATTTGATGCTTGAATCTTCTCTTTACTATAAAGATGTGCTAGATTATTAGGGCCAACGGGATAAAGGTTATCAAATGTTTGCACTTTCTAACGAGGAGTGGAGAAATGTTACTATTCTTTGCAAATTTTTGAAAGTCCTTTATGATGTGACTTGTGTTTTTTCTGATTCTAATTATCCAACGACTAATGTTTATTTTAGAGGGGTTTGGAAGGTTCACAAGATCTTGCTTTATACAGTTAAAGGTCTTTATTCTTTTTTAACTCCAATGGTTAAGCAAATGCAAGAGAAATTTAATAAGTATTGGGCTGAGTATTCGTTGATATTGTCATGTGCTGCAATTTTAGATCCTCGTTACAAGTTGAATTATGTGCAGTATTGCTTTAATACAATCTATGGTATTCATGCTTCAGATTTTGTTGAGACCATTCTTAGCAATCTTAGACTTTTGTTTGATGAGTATGTTAAGAAATCCAAATCCACGTCTTCCTCTTTGGCTGGGAGTTCTAATGTTTCGGATAAAAATCCTATTGATTCTGGTTTGGATGAACACAATGATAATAGTACTGATTTTGGGGGATATTTTGATGAGAGTGATGATTATAAACGGTATTTAAATGAATCTAGCACTAGGAGTGAGAAGTCACAGTTGGACATTTATTTGGAAGAACTGGAGCTTGAGTTGAATAGTCAAATAGATGTTTTAGATTATTGGAGCAAAAGTTCAGTTCGATACAACGACCTTTCATTATTGGCTAGTGATCTTTTGGCAATTCCAATATTGACTTTAGCTTCCGAATCGACTTTTAGCATGTGTAAGAAAGTTATCACACCTTTGAGGAGTTCACTTAAGCCAAAAACGGTTCAAGCCACTGTTTGCTTGGATGATTGGATGCGAGCTAAGGGATTTTCAGCAGGTAATTATTATTCTCGTTTTATTGTTCGAATTTTATAATATTTTTTCATCAATTTGATTATCTAATTATTTATTCTTATTTCATGTTAGAAATTGGTTGCAAAAAGGACGATGAGGATGATGTTTCTTCGGTAGCTTTTTAAGATACTTTCTTTCTAAATGTTTAAAATTTAATTTAGCTTACAATTTATATTTTGTTATGAAATTAAATATGTTGATGGATTAATGTATGAATATTATGGTTTGTTGCTTAATTTTCCAAAGTCATTTTGGAGGTATATGTACTTGTGGGGTTTAACTTATGTTTTCTTATCTCAAAGATAGTTTGAAGCAAAATTAGAGATTGGGATTTTCCTCTTATTCCTCATGTAGTATTAGGGTCTGAGATTTATATAATGGCCAGAATTAGTGAATGATAAAACTCAAATTGATTGCTAGATTGTGAATTGATCCACTTTAAAACAAAGATTTTCTTATTTTGAAAAATGGAGGGGGAGGTTTGAAAGACGGGTATGGGTTGTTTTTTTATATTTTGATCGTTGCATTCAATGAGTATGGATCAATTTTGATATTTTTATCCTTTAAAAGCATAAAAATGTAATGATATGATAAACTTTAAAATATTTAATTTAAAAGTTAAAAGTAATTAAATTGAGTTAATTGTTTGTAATTACTTGTATAATCATTTTTATTTTTATTCTTTTTTAAGAATTGATTGTTACCTAAATGTCACAAATGTGTAATTATATACAATTAAATAGCATTTAAATTCAATTAGTTGGTAATTTTTAAACGCGCCCCATATTCATAGATTATTATTTTATGTTTAAATGTCAATTTGAAAATGTTAAAATTGAAAATGTTAAAAAAACTAAGAAATATCAAACGATCGATTTGGGTCAAGACTATTATGGAAAAGGTTTCAATTGATTAAGTTGGGTTGAGGTTCGATATTAAGGGCTTGTTTATTTTCTATAAAGTTGTTAAAAAACAATAGTAAATGGTGGACAACAGGTTCATTATTTATTAAGAATCAAAACCTAGAGTGTAATAATACTACATCAATTCTAACATAAATTTTATAGATAACATGAAAGCTATGCACTTTGTTCTTCAAATAAGTAATCTTATTTTATTTTTTTGTTCATTATATACAAAAAAATATAATTTGATATTTGATATAATTTTAATAACAATTAATTTCAATAACAATTAGTTTTAAGTAAAAAAAAGGTCGGGCAGAGCCGGGCCCGGGCTTCGTATTTTTTCCACGGGCCGGACCTGGGTAAAATCTCAGGCCCATATTTCAGGCTGGGCCGGGCCTGGGCCTAGGAAGCATGCTAAAAAATTTTTGGGTCCGGCCCGGCCCGACCCATGAGCACCTCTAGTCCCCAAGAAATAGATATATATATCTCGTACTTCTTTTCCATTCTTGTCAGGGAGTTATACTAAGAGATGAACTATTATCTTGTTCTTGATTTATTCTTGATGATCAGACATGACAAACCCTATTTTATTAAATTTTATATCAAATTTTATTTTACGGTTCCATTATTTTTTAGAATGATACTTCATTTGTTTTACTCTAGATAATTAAAAGGAGTGTGTATTTTTGTTTGGGACTCTGTTTGATCATGTCGCGTTATGGTATAGGTATTTTGGTGGTGGTGTTTTTAAGGGTGTGATGAATTACGATGAGGCTACTATCTTATTGAGGCATTTGCAGGCTTTTGATGCCATCTAATGTTGATATTATGACAATCCAAAAAACATTAGAGTTTTTTTGGAAATTAATATAAATTAGAAAGACAAATTTAATGCTTGATATCGACTCCAATTTTGTTCTTGATTGGATTGAGTTTCCTTGTGCATATCATCATGCAATTCTATGAATTTATTACTCTTTCATGGTCTCATTCAGTACACCAAAACAGGCTTTTAGCGGCGTTTTTATGCCTTTAGCGGCGCTAAAAGTATTTGCGGCGTTTTTGAAAGCGCAGCAAAAAATGCCGCTATTGTCAACGCCGCAAACGTTAGCGGCGTTTTTAGAAATAAACGCCGCTATAGATCATGACCTTTAGTGGCGCTTTTTCCACAAACCCCGCTATAGATCAGGACCTTTAGCGGCGCTTTTGCATAAACGCCGCTATAGGTCAAGACCTTTAGCGGCGCTTTTCCCACAAACGCCGCTATAGATCAAGACCTTTAGCGGCTCTTTTCCCACAAACGCCGCTATAGCTCGAGACCTTTAGCGGCGCTTTTCCCACAAACGTCGCTATAGAACAAACCTTTAGCGACGCTTCTCGCAAAAACGCCACTAAAAACATAACATTTAAAAAAATTATTTTAATCAAATAATATTTATTTTTATGATAAATATTAGGGTCCGTTTTATTGGTGTAAAATGTTTTCCGGAAAACATTTTCCGAAATTTCTGGTGTTTTATTTGTGGAAAATGAATTCCATAGGAAAACATTTTACAAACATGGGTAAAACCAAAGCTTTTTTTTTTTGGAAATTGTCTTACCCATTTCTCTACCGTAAGACATTTTCCCTTTCTCCTTTCTCTTCTTCAACCTTCAACTCCGGGGAGGATTTCAGCTGATTCGCCGCGACTTCCCAATGCGTCCAATGGAAATGTACGATCTCCCTTGTCGTCTTCAACTTTAACGTCACCGGAGAGGGAAAAATCAGATGGCCGAAGCTTGCGATCTCCTTCATTGTCTCCAGTGTCGATCCCAAACCCAGATTCATTATCTCTTTTAGCAGCCATGGACTCAACAACAATGCCAGAAACAGAGACCCCATCATCTTCAACAGGTTCTTTACTTATTCGAGCTCCTTTAACTCTTGATTCTGATTCTGAATATGAACGTGAAACTGCAAGTACTGTTGGCGGGAGTAGTGTCTATAATTATGAGAATAACAGTGAGTTAGGGGGTTCTGAAGAGCGTTTTTTGAGTGGTAATGAGGAGTTCGAGACTGGTTCAGAGAAGGATAGGCCTTTAGATGAAGACCCAGATGAAGGAATTGAATTGGGTGGTAAAAATGTGGTGGGGTTAGTGAAAGGTACAAAATTTATGTGGCTAACAAAGATGATGATGATTTGGATAGCTTGGAGAATTCAATGGCGGATGAGGAAGAGAGCGGTGGTGTTGATGTTCCTGTTGCTCAGGTCTCAATGGATGATGAAGTGTTATTCTCACAACTTAGCACCAAAACTTTTAGTTTAGAAGTGGAATCAAAATAAGGTATGGGATATCAGTATTCAATCCATTTCTTTTATTACATAAAATTAACTAGGGTCTTTGTTAAAGCTTTTTTTCTGGTTTTGGGGGGTGATTTTGTTTTCCCAAATCACCAAGTTTCATGGTTTGTTGCTTTGTTTCTCGGTATTTATTTTTTTTCTTATATATGATGCAAATGAATGCATTTGAGGTCTGAAATGAGTTTTTTTTAGCTGAATTTTTAGAACCAAGTTTTCTTTGAGATAACATGTATGTTGTTGTAAAAGGTATAATCTTTATGTTCATGCATGTTTGAAAGTAATTGTCTTTTCTTCTTTAAACCCTGCCTTTTATGTTTTTATCCTTGAAATCTTCACTCTTTTGGGGAAATATAAAACAATTTCATAGTTTCATATTAAATAATGAATGTTTGCTTTGTTTCATTGCAGAAAAACTTCATGTTCTTTTAATTTCACTTACAACTTTTAGTTTTATGTTAACAGCATAGCGCCGATTTGATTCTGCAAATTTTTTTCTTTGTTTTACTAAAAAAGCTTTAGCTGCATGAATCTATTAGATGTTTTCTGTCCTTTTAATGAATGAGCTGTTTTTTCTTTCCCTTTCAAGTTCCTATATAAACCTTTTTCATGTTAATTCCTTGCTGATATTTGTTTATGAAACATATTTTACCTGAAGATTGAAATAATTTTTTTTTATATATCTTGCATCATCCTGCCTGCCTACTATTTCATTCATACAATCTTCTTTGCCAGCTATGTTACGCATGAAATCAATCTATATTTTTACTCTAGGGCTGAAAACTTGTCTTGGTGTCCATCTTATGCATGGCGACGTGTTAGGTTATTAACACATGTAGGATCTTTCTGTTTTATGCTATGTACCATTTTGTTGTCATCATCATTAGTCGGATTAAGAAGATTTGAACTCCTTTTCCTTTCCATTTGGTGCATCTTTTTTCTTGTTTGATTTCATCTGATATAAAAGAAAAGTTGGTGTTACTTGATTTCTCCATCATAAGATACTGACTAATGCCTTTTGTTGACCTTTTATGCGAATTCATCCGTTTCTTCTCTTTGATGTGTTATTCGTAAAAAGCAGGTTGTTGGAAATAGTTGGGTGATTTAACTTATTCATAATAACAATGCTATCGGTTAAATACACGTAAAGGTTTTGCAAAGGTTCGTTGTTGTCTTTTGACTCGTAGAATTAAATAAAAGAAACTTCGCAATGCAAACGTCTCTAAACATAAAATTACGAGCAAGTGCATTGACCGACTTGTGCAAGAGCTGAGTCCTATTGTTGGCCTCCCAACCGAGCTTAGAGCCATACCGGTCGAGTTCGATGATGGCGCAATAGTGTGCAACATTCGGTTCCTAACACGGAGCGACATCGCACCCTTGATTCATTGTCCAAGATGCGTAATTCTTCTTCGACGACCCGCTTTTTCACCCGATGGCGATCTGTTTGCAACAAAACTACACTTACCCATTGGACCTTCATCATTCCCCGGAAAATACGTGTGCTACACTAGTAAGTGGTTCTTGTGTAATAGACAATGAAAATGACTTGGGGCTTATGGTGAGACATTGAATTAGTTTGTTACGACTTTGGACCTGTGTTTAACAATTCACAGGAGTTCAAGTTTAGATGCTACTTTCGAAGCATGTTCCCTTTTAAGGTATATTATGCACTTGGACAATGTTGTTACTATGTGGTGTACTACTAATTATGTATTTGGATAATATTATTAATTTCTAGTACTCATTGTGGTTTCGAAGCAATTTATAATTATTCAATACTTGTTTTTTTAACACAATTACAAATAATTTATTTGATATTAGTTTTTTCAATTTAACGATTAATATTGTAGCTTAATAATTGAGTATTATTATAAATAAATCATTGCAATATATGTAAAAACAATTTAAAATATAAAATTTATTAATATATATTAATATATGTAAAACAACTTTTCGGAAAATATTTTCAGAAATGCAAAATGCAATGAGAAAATATTTTACAGTTCAATCAAACGCTAGAAAATATTTTCCAGTAAATCATTTTACAGAAAAGTAAAACCTTTTCCAAAAATCATTTTACTGAAAAACATTTTCTTGGCAATCAAACGGACCCTTATATTATGTTTTATTTTTAAATTTGAACTTTAAAATTCTTTCAAGGATAAATAAAAATATTATTTAAATTAAATTTTCTATGAAATTTTTAACTTTAAAACTAAATATAAAAATTAATGAATTTAGTTTTATAATTTAAAATAATAAATTAATAACACAATTAAAATCCAAAAGTTAGAACTCAAGTTGTCGTAAATATTAAAATAAAAATAAAAATTTAGAATCAAAACTAAAATAAATAATATATATGAGAAACAAACTGACTAGTTGAACCTATACACATTGCAAGGTAATAAATGTGCACCTCATCTTTCAACATCATTCACATAGTGCACCTCATCAAATATAACCTACATTCATATAGTCACAATAGAAAGATACATCTTAAATATCATGTTCACAAATTAGACAAAAGAACTAACAAGAGCGTTCAGCAGAAAAAGTAATGAAACTACTATGTAAAGTAATGCTACAAAAAGCAACCCCTTCACCCATTCAATATCGCGAATAATATCTGCACCTCGATAAAGCATTGACCTTAACAATTCAGTTGTCATGATGAGACAAGAAGCCTCTGGTCTCAAACTAACATCACCTGTGAGAAGGCCAACATCAAATTTCCCACAGAAATCTCTATACTTCTGGTTGCTAATTGTTTTAATTGGAGCAGTATACACAGCTCTAGTGCAATGCTGCATGACATGAAAACTTATAAAAAATCTTGAAACTAAACCAAATTCGGCATAGAACTTCAGAAACTTGAAAATAAAAAAGATATGGCCTGAGGTTCTTAATCAATGTGAGCAATTTGTCACATCTCCAGCTAACAAAAAATCAAAACATCTATAGATTTACAAGCAAAAAACCAAAATAACTAACGTAATTTTGATGCCAAAGCAAATGCATATTCTGCTACAACTATCTTTCCAGCAGATGTATGTGCTGCCACAAAAACAGATTCCCCCTTTTCCAAATAATATATAGCCAGTAATCATCACCAAAAAAATATCAAAATATTAATGTGAGCAGTTTGTTATAGAAGATAAAGAGATGTTCTTGTAGGCAAAATAGACTGCAAGTCATAACCTGGGAGGGAAAAGAGAGAGAAGCAACCCATACAAAGGTTTTATAAGTGGATGAACTTAATTAAGGAAATTATATTTTCCACATGTGCTACTAGAAACAAACTTGTAAACTTGTAATTTGATGTGTCCAGGTTCCAACCAGAGTTCCCTATGAAATTATTTAATAATTGAGCGAGCTACCATTAATCAAGTATAAATCAGAGTTCCTAAATCATACAAATACAGTAACAGCAATCAGAGTTCCTAAATCATACAAATAAGAAAGATTCTGAATTTACAAGGAAACGGGAGAATTTACATATAGAAATTCACCCAGAAACCAAATGAATTTTAGGGATTTATTTTAAAACCATGAATAACAAGAATCAAGCAAAAAAAAATAGTCATGGCCTTTTAATAACTAGAATTTGAAAATCCTATTCCAAATTTAAACATCGAAAATCTTCCTTAACAAATGAAATGCTGATTTTCTTTAACTAAAAATTATTTTAAGATTAAAAGAAAAACCCTAATTCCAATTAAATCCAAACTTTCAGCTATAAAAAACCAGAGAAAAATCACCTCAATATCCAATTCACAAGAAATATTTCTAATCGTAATTACATGACCAATACCACTTGCATTCCATCAGATTCATAGAAAAGAAAAGACAGGAAGAATTCAAAAACTCAGCAAAGAAGAAAAGAAAAAGAGAAAAATTAATACCTTTGAAAAATATTTCAAAGTCCACAGACCTCTGTGAAGCAAAAGACGAACACGTCCAGGAGTGAGAACTCCTTGCTTCATTGGCTTTTCACATTCTATAACAATGGTCTGAGTAAGATGAATTAGCAACAATGTAAAACATATATAACAATGGAAGAAGCTAGTTCACCTTAAAAACACCTTGGGTTGTTTGAGAAATGCTTTCTCCGTCTAATATACAATAAAAAGAAAGATCAAAGCAGTTTCAACACGTAAAAATAAGACAGATATAAGGCAGAGAAAGAGGATAGCTGTCCAACCATAAACTGTATTGTTGAAATCGAACAGGATCTCATTTCAAATGTATATACATATAGAAAAAGGTATACAGGAAATCAGATATAAGCTTTAAAGTAACCTCTAGAAATTAGCAGTAGGTACATGAAAGACTGACCAATTAAAAACAAAGAATTCACATAATGGTTCAGAAAGTGACTTCAAAATTGATCCTAAATTCATCATTTGCTATCTCCAAATAGAGGTGTCTACAGTTCTGACATAGGCTTGATCACTAGCTTGCATATATGGTTTACTGCTAGACTGTACCATGAAATGTATGATACTGACAGGAACAAACTTCTCATCGTAAGAATGATAGAATATCAGCCAAAAAATAATCAACATTCTCAACTGCAGCTTCTACAAGCTGCGTCCAGCTCTTATCATCTAAAATCAACAAATCTACAAGACCTCCAATAGAACTCCAGTACAAGTCTGAAACTTCCTTTATTGATCCATTTTCTTTACATTTCAAATTAACTGATGCCCCATATATCAAAACTAGGGTCTGTAAACAAACATTGAAAATCAGCATACCTCAGCAAGAATGAATTGCTTTTCGTTCATAAATCATGATCTAAAGAAAGGAAACTGACCAACATATTAGACAGAAAGCCATAGAATGAATGTTATAAGGATTGCAATACTTTTTTAGAAAAATAATACTATCCAAGGAGATTGTAACACAGTGGTGTATAGACATAGAAACAAACGTTGACTGAGGATCATGGATGAAATTTTAGGTGGTCAGAAACAAAAAAAGCCAGCATCAGTCTTTCCCTTCTTACTTGCTTTTACTAATTATCAAAGTGTTCTGAAACGAATTAAGTCTCTGGATTTCCAACAAGGAGATTTTTGCAAGAATTACATCCGCATATTCAAACAGATCTCCTCCTCAGCTGCTTCAGCATCCAATAGAAGACTAACTACTTGGTGCACCGCCTCCTTGTCGATTATGGAAGAATTCACTGCTTACAATTAAAAAAAATACTAATAGAATATTAAAAAAATAAGGAAAACCCTAGAAAAGCATAAATAAAGAAAATTACAGGATTGGTGATCGAGCTAGTCGATGAGGAGATCAATAGCCTCATCTTCAGCATCTTGGAAGCTATTGACGAAGGAGAGAATCTCATCAAGACCATCCGTCTTCAAGCTGTATCCTCTTATCTTCAATTTCTTTTGAATCTTCTTACGAGTTTGCAACAATATGGTTTGGGAAAAAATAAAATGGGGAAAAAAGAAGAAGAGATTTCAGGCGAGATTTCTGGGGGTGGGGGGAATCGATTTTGGAAAAAGGGGGGAAAAAAAGAAAATATTTCATTTGAAATTTTGGGATAAAAAAATATAAATACAAAACGACGTGGTTTCGTAAAAAATATTCGTGGCGTTTTGAAAAAAAACGTCACTATTGCTCGACTTTTAACGGCGTTTGGACCAAAAACGCCGCTATTGTATACCTTTTGCGGCTTTTTTTCATAAACGCCGCTAACGCTCAACTTTTTTACAATTTTTATATTAAATTATTGTATCTTTCATATAAATTTTAAATAAATAATTTTTAAAATTTTAAGTAATATTTAAAAGAATTAGATAAAATTATAATTTTTAGTTTTTGTATTTCATTTTTATTTTTGTATTTCATTTTTATTTGTTATAATTTGGTCCTATCCAAAATAGATAATTACTTATTCATATCAGTTACTTTATTTATTTATTTATCAATTTTTATAATCTAATATTTAAGTACATCAAATGGTTTATATTAAATATTTTTAAATATAAAAGCATTAATTAATTATATAAAATTTCATCATTTAACAAATATCAAGTAAACCTTAAATCCTAAACCATTTAATATATATATAAAGTTTATCTATTATCTCTTAAATAATTTAAACTATAATCATAATGTTAATATATTAAAATTAATATTATCTCTTTTGCAATTATATAATAAATTATTTAATATATAAATTAAAAAACACTAATTAATCTAAAACCTAAACCCTAAACCCTTATTCCTTAAACCCTAAATTATAAAACATAAATCCCTAACCCCTAACCCCTAACCCCTAACCCCTAACCCTTAACCCTTAAACCCTAACCTTTAAACCATAAATCATAAACCATAATCACTAAACCATCAGAGTAACCTCTTGAAAACAAATGAATCAGGGGAATGAAGTTGAATAAGGTCACCAATAGCTTTCATCCTCTTGTGAACCTCTAAATCTTCCCTAAACCAAACATTGTAGCTCAATATCTTCATTGAAGCTTTAATTGATCCTGAATTACTATCTATTGCTATAAGACAAGCAATGAAGTTATAAAAAGAACACTGGGATTGAAAATCATTATTGTATAGCCTTCTTTGTTCGCGCCACCTGTACCAATCTTCTTCTCCTTTTCTACAATTCAATTTTTTCATGAAATAGCTTTGAACATTACGAACCTGCAAACCAATATCCAACCAACTTTTTCTTTGATCTCTGACACCAACTGTCAGATCAACTTGGATCTAAGGTATATTCTTCTACTTGACAATGGGTATTGATCCACCATACTAATTATCAAATCATTACTTGGAACTCACTAGCCGGACTTTATAAAGGAAAAAATTTAATACTCTAGTGATTTGCATGAAAACTTTCAAATAGTTAAGTGGCTATATTGTAACTTTTTGCAGTTGAGTGATCAAAATGTAAATCCACTAATTGTATAGTGACATTGGGTGTAGTTTACCCTTATTTTTATTTCAATGAATTTAATTCTTCTATTACAATTTTTTTTGTAAATTTCTTTGTTACATGTCTACCGAATGAAGTTTTTTTTTAAATTTCAAAATATCAAACTAATAAACCATAACCCCTAAACCCATAATCCATAAACCTTAAAATGGTATCACCTAAACCTTAAACTCTAAATCATATACCCTAAACCAAAACCCTAAACTACAAAGTGATAATTAATTCAATATTTTAAAATTAATACTATCTCTTTTACGATTATATAAGAAATTATTTAATATATAAATTAAAAAATCAGTAATGTATGCAAAAAAACTTTAAAATTATTTTAAATAATAGTATTTTAATTTTTCCATTTTTAACAAATATTTTAAGTTATTTTAAATCCCTGAGCATTAGTGGCGCTTTTTAGAAAACGCCGCTAAAAATAGAGCATTAGCGGCGCTTCCTCAAAAATACCACTAAAGCCACGAGCATTAGCGGCGCTTCCTCAAAAACGTCGCTAAAGCCCCAAGCATTAGCGGCGCTTCCTCAAAAACGCCGCTAAAGCCCGAGCATTAGCGGCGCCTCCTCAAAAACGCCTCTAAATCCCCGAGCATTAGCGGAGCCTTCACAGAAACGCCGCTGTAGCCCTGAGCATTAGCGACGCTTTATTAAAAACGCCGCTAAATCCCCAAAAGCATA
The DNA here is from genome assembly GCF_025698545.1 of Gossypium raimondii. Classification (NCBI taxonomy): domain Eukaryota; kingdom Viridiplantae; phylum Streptophyta; class Magnoliopsida; order Malvales; family Malvaceae; genus Gossypium; species Gossypium raimondii. Next base: position 4,046,216 of record NC_068571.1, on the reverse strand, counting down.
GGTTTTTTGCGGCGCTTTTTGGAAAACGCCTCTAATGCTTATTTTTAGTGGCGTTTTTCATAATGCGCCGCTAATGCTAGATCTTTAACGGCATTTTCCAAAAAGCGCCGCTAATGCTCGATCTTTAGCGGTGTTTTTTATCCAAACGCCGCTAAAAATGCCTCTAAAAGCCTGTTTTGGTGTAGTGATTCAATGTTGAAATGTTTAGTGATGACTACTTCGTTTTATTTCCATGTGAGGCAAATTGGATGATGGATGTTTTAGCCAATGCAAGCGAATTGATTGGTTTTCATTTTCTAGCATGTATGCTCTCTTTTTTTTTTGGTAATTGTCGTATTTTCTTCAATTGAATTCTAGCTTAATTAAGTTTTAGTTTAATTGGTATTAATATTATTGTCAGTGTAGGAAAATATGGGTTTAAGTGCGCTGAAACGTATTCATCTTCTTATTTAAGGGTTGAGAGAGATTATGGATAGTTCTAAGTATTATATAAAAAAACATTATTATATTTTCAATTTGAAAAGTATTTTACAAAAGTGCTTTTAAAAAATTTGATAATATTTATCATTACGGTTCATAAGTGTTTTGAGAAGACAAAATGTCTATTTTAGACATTATGTTGTGAAGTATAAGATTTAATTAGGAGATAAAAAGAAGAAGAAGAAGTAATTTTAGCCTTTTGGTTTGGGTTAAAATGTTAGTTTAACATTAAGGTTTGGTTAAAAAAAAAGCTTGTTTACCAAATTTTTTGGTTTGAAATCATGATTTAAGTTGAAAAGTGATTTTCAACCTCAATGTTAAACACTAGGGTTAAACACTAGAGGTGAACATTCGATCGAGTCGAGTTGAACCGAGTAAAAAAATTTCAAGTTAGTTGAGTTGACGAATCTTATTTTAGCAATCGAACTCAATTTGAAATTTTTTTGAATTGAATCGAGTAAAAAATTCTTGAGTCAAATTAAGTCGAGTTAACAAATCATATTATTTATACTCAATGTTGCATTTACATGGACTGATTATTTAACTAGTAGACGAAGTACAAGATTATTTAACTACATAAACAATATAATTGTTTTGCCTTTTCACTTAATGGGTAAACATTTATCAAAACGATGTAGTTTTACATTTTCTTATTTAGATTTTCGGATAACTTGAATTGGTAATTTATATACGAGTTAAATAAAAATTTTATTTTTTATTTGAGTTGATCCGAATAACTCAAACTATTTAATTCAAAATTTAAATTTTTATCAAATTTTTCGAATCGAATCAAATTTTGCTTACCCTAATAAACACACCCTTAGTTATACTTGACACTTGATTTATTATTTTAATTATCTAACATGACAAATCTTGGTAGATTCAATTTTGTATCATATTTAGGCTTAATCCATTATTTGGTATCTTAGTTTGACATCTTTTGCTAATTCAATACCTATATTTTTTAAAGTCCTATGTAGTACATATATTTGACAAAATTATATATTTTAGTACTGAAGAGAATAGTGTTCACTTTTTAGTGTTTAAATTCTGATTTTAGGATTGGGTCGATCAAAATTCATAATTAACATTAACCTTAAATCGCCGAAAAAACACAACCATAAGACTTATTTTACAAATTAAACAAATTCACAATTAATGTTAAATTTATTCAATTAATAGAAACATTAAAATTCAAAAATAATAATATTAACAATGATTTTCATCAAATCAATCCTAAAATCCGAATTAAATGCTAAAAATTTAATATCATTACCTTTAGATACGAAATGTATAACTGTTGTCAAATACATGTGCCACATTGGACCAATAAAAAATAAACATACAATGTCAAAGAAAAGTCAAACTTAAGTTCCAAATAATATAAGCATTAAGATAAATTTAGCCCCTAACGTTTATTCATTTTATCATTTTGCCCATTATTCTCTTTTTTAGGTCATTTGGCCCTCAACTTAGTTAAATTGCTTGTTTTTTACGAAAAAATTGATAGAACTACTAAAATTTTAATCACATTAACGTGGCAGCTCATGTGGCATTTTACATATAATTCACTGTTACCATGGATTAAGTTTTTATGAATTTTTTTTAAAATTTGTTTATTTTTTTAATTATTTTTATTTTTATTTTTATTTTTATTTTTTTATGAATTATACATGGACTGCCACGCCAGTGGCCACATCAATGTTGTTAAAATTTTAATAGTTCACTCAATTTTTCCATTCAAAAGCAAACAATTTAACTAAAATTTAAAAGTTAAGGGTCAAAATAACCCAAAAAAAAAAGAATAAGGGGCAGGATGACAAAATGAGTAAACGTTAGGGGCTAAATTTATCATTATAACGGTAATATATTAAGCCTCATATTTATTATGCTTTGAACAATATGAACCTAATAATATATATGTGTGTTAGTATTTGGTACACTAGCAGTGTATTTTTTTATAAGTAGTTTTATAAAATTGTCATGTGTCTCTTTTTAAAATATTTTACCATACCTCTATAGGACACTTGTCAACCCATTGTTCTTACTAAACTCCACTGATAATGTATCAAATATCATTCCTATATATATATATATATATATATATATATATATATATATATATGTTATAGCAATGTGAGATTACAAAAAGGAAACAAATAGTCATGTTCACATTATAGTTTTTTTGACACATACCTTTTGTTTAATATTTTTTCTTTATAATTTTCATGTTAAATATAAAGTTTATTTTAGATATAAATTATATCATTATCTTAAGATTTTATAATATTAGAAAGTAACACGGTTTGAACATGTGTTAAACAGTGTTTAACAATAATTTTAATCACCACTCCATTCAATTAAAATTAATAAATATTAAATTGTTAAGCTTAATATATAATTTAAAAATAGATATATTAATAACATTTATCAAATTAAATTTATATTTTCAAATAAAATTATAGTTAATTTCATTTATTGATTAAACTAGAACAAACGTAAATATAAATTTACAAAAATTGAATATTAATAATTTTAATACGATAAAAATTAATTTAACATTGAAGAAATATATAATAAATAATATTTAAATTATAATATATTAGTATTAATATTCAAATCATGATGATTTTATTATTAATTATTTTAAAATTAAACAATATTAATGTGACTAATTTTGAATTAGTTAAATATTTTAAAATATTTTCAAATTACATTAGTTTTTAATTTATTAATTATTTTGTAAGAAATTCATTAAAAATTTTAAACAAAAACTAATGTTATAAAAACATCATAAATTTAATATACACAACTAGACTTGTTATGGGTCGAGCTATCCATCCAAGCACAAGGGCTTGTCTGGAATTTGAAAGGATTTGGACAAATATATAAGGCTCAAAAAATAGACTTGGGCAAAAAAATTTTGGCTCATTTATAATATGAATTGAGCTCAGGCTTGAACATTTAAGGCCTGAGTCATGCTCCGCCCGTTTTTTTACGTTGTCATGTTTTACATTATATTTTTTATATATATTATATAATTTATAATACATAAAAAATTAAATCTATAGTAGTATGTAGTATAATGTAAACATTAAAAAAATGTTAAGATATGATTGTCAAAACCATTTTTTAATTTGAAAAACAGGGATCGACTTTAAAATGAAAATTGAAGTCGCCACCGATCTTTTATTGAGGTGTGATCGGACCACCTTGAAAATAATTTTAGGTCTGCGAATTTTGAGAAAACAGGTTCCGGAGTCGGTTACGCACGGGGAAGGGTTAGCACCCCCGTGACGCCCAAAATTGGTACCGAATTGATTGTTTAATGTCTTAATGTCGAAATTTTGAAAAGATTTTAAAATACGATCCTTTTATCTTGAATAAAATGAATTGGATGATAAGGTTTGCTGATTTCAAAGAAATAAATTGTCACACTCAGTAAGTTAGAGTGCAACATTTCAAATCCTCAGAATTAAGTTTATCTTTTGACTTTTAAAACCTATGCATTTTGAGAAGGATATCTGATTATTTGGGTCAAATGAGAAAATGAAAACCCAGTAAGTTAGGGTTCGATTTCACAAAATTCCTAAATATCGAATATTGCCTTTATTTTTATTTTTTGGAAAAAATCCTCATCTCGAGAAAACAACATGTCATATCCAATGCGTTAGGACACAACGTATCGAATTCCCGAGAATGAGTTTTTTATTCGTATGCTTTGTGTTGACACCATTTTTTGGATGAAAAAGGGGTCGACTTGGGTTTTGAAAAATGAAAACGAAAACAGGAGTCGCCACCAATCCTTTTTGAGGTGTGATTGGGTCACCTTGAAAAATGTTGTTTTTAATAAATAATTTGATTTTATTAAAACAACGGTTTTGGCCCACGAAATTTAGAAAACGGGTTCGGGAGTCGGTTACGCACGAGGAAGGATTAGCACCCTCGATACGCCCAAAATTGGTACCTAATTGATTACTTAATGTCTTAGTGTCGAAAAACTGAAAACTTTAAGGAAATTTAAAAATACGATCCTTGTATTAAAATGTTAAAAATTTTGGAAAAAAGGGACACGTTCCACGTTAATCGAGAAAGAAAGCATCATATCCAGTAAGTTAGGACACAATGTCTCGAATTCCCGATACGCGAATGAATGTCAAAATTTACTTATTTAAAAGATGTTTAATTATCTTAGATTAAAAAAGGGATCACGACCAGTAAGTTAGGACACGATCCTTTTTTAATTTTCGAGATCATTTAAAACTTTGGTTAAAAAAAAACTCGCGTATTTAGATTTATCGTGAAAATCGAAACCCAGTAAGTTAGGGTACGACCTTCTCGAGTCTAAACATGAAATTTTGCTTATTCAAAAGTCATAATTTATACATTGAATGAAAAATAATTTAACGCGTAATAGTAGAAATAAAACACGATGTTAATGCTCGTAACAAAACAATAATAAATTCGATAATGTAAGCATGAATAATACGATTAACAACAAATAAAAGATAAATAAATAAAAAAACGAATTAAACATGCAAAAGAATAAGCAAATAAACTATTGAATGAAAGTGAGCATAAATAAATAAAAGAAAGTAAACACCATGCGAAATAACGAAACCACAAAAGAAATAAAATATATAAATACATGTATATATATTTTAGAATTATGAAAATATAGAAAATATTTAAGAATATGTATACGTATATCTATGTGCTTAAATTATAAATTATAAAATATATGAATGTATGTACATATATATAAAAATATATATTTGTATATCTATGTATATATATAAATTATAAGGCTTAAAAAGTATGTATATTTAAAATATGTGGGTATACATATATAAAGTATAAAATTAATACAAATAATATATAAGTATATATATATATATATATATATATATATTAAAGTATATAAATATATAAGTACGTACATATATAAAAAATTAAAATGTATATATATATACATGCTAGTATGAATACATATAACAGAATCTAAAAATGGTATAAGTGGATAAATAATAATGAGGAAAGTAATAATAAATGCAATAACAAGAATAATAATAATAATAAGCTTAATAATAATAATAACAATAACAGGATTAGATTGAAAACAAAACAAAATCCTGTGGGAGAAATAAAAAAAGCAAAAGATTAATTTGGGATACGCGTGAAAGGAGGGGGACCAAAAAAGGAAATATCCCATCCTTCCCAACGCAACACTTTAGGCGGGACTAAAATGAAACAACTATAAAACAAATGGCCAAATTTAAAAATCTGAAAGGGATCAGATTGCGCCCTATTTCATAAACGGAGGGGCTGAATGTGCAATAGCCCTTCCAAGCCGTAACACGGATCTTGGCTTCAATTGGGTCGGGTTTTAGGTTATTAAGTAAACAGCGTCGTTTTGGTCATAATACTCAGGCCCAAAACGGCGCCGTATGGTGGCCTGTATAAATAGCAGAAAATAAAGAGAAAAAAAAGGAAAAAAATAAAATACTTTCATTCTATTTTTTAAAAAAAGAAACAGAGAGCTCAGTTCTCTCCCCTTCTCCTTTCTTCCTCACTTTCGGCCCTTAAGTTCAGGCCACCGTCGCCGCCTCTATGGCCAGTGGCCAGAGTTGCGCGAGAAGGGCCTCTCGGCCTCCCTTTTGCGGCGTCCCTGAAGGCTAGGCCTTCTCAACCGCGGGACCAAGAGGAAAAAGGAAGAAACGCCCCTCCCTGCTCGACTCCGATGACGGCGAAGGCGGGGTTCCGACGCCGGCCCTTCGAAGCAGTCAGGTACTTTCTCCTTTCTTTTTAGTTTCGTTTTTGTTGAAAGATTACAGTAAATAAACAACAAATAAAAATAAAAAAATAAAGTAAAATAAATAAGAACACAAGAACAGAACTGGAGTCAACCTTTTAGTTTTTTTTTTAAACTTTGATCTGCCTTTTTTCTTATTAATCTGTTGTGGAAATGTTACAAAAATAAGAAAAAAAAAAACCTCCGATTCGGTGATGAAAAAACCCCACAACTGCTTTTCAAATTAGTTTTATACCGAAAGAAAAATAAGATAAAATCCAATCTTTGCCATTGTCCTCTGTGTATTTGCTTGTTTCTGTCTTTTTGCAGGTGTAGGTGTGGCGATGGGACGTGACGAACGGCGGCCTAGGGTGGCAGAGAGGCTGAGCGGCGCACATGGGCAGTAGAGGCTAGGGTTTTCTTTGGCTGATAATTTTTAGTTTTAGTTGGGCTAGGGTTTAGTTTTTTGTAATTAAATGAGGTTTAGGTTAAGTTTGTTTTAATTTTGGGTCTGCTATTTTGTTTTGGGTTTTGCTGGTATGGGCCCTGGGCAAATTTGGGCTTCTACAGCTGCCCCTCTTTGCTCGTTGTCGTATAACGAGAACAGAGCAAAGACTAAGAAAGACCAAATTTGCCCGGTCTTGCCGAGTCTTGACTTCTTTGAGTGCTTCTCTTTTCACTTAGCTTCATTCCAATCCACTGCGTCTTGTTGCGTCGGTTCATTCCACTGCACTTCAGAGAGATGCGTCTTGTAGCTTCAATTCACTCTGCTGCAACTTTAGGGGGACGAGATTTGTAGTTTTAGTCTGCACCACTACAACGTTAGGGAGATAAGACTTGTCATGGTAAATTTAATCCGACCTACTGCAACTTCAGAGGCATAGGATTCATCGTTTTAATCCTCTCTATTGCAACCTCAGGGAGATAGGATTTGTAACTCTTCAATCTATTCCACTGCCAACCAGGGAGATGGAATTACTAGCTTCAATGTACTCCACTGTAATCACAGGGAGGTAAAAATCTGTCATTACTCGATCTGCTCTCCTACCGCTTAGGGAGGCAAGGCATACTGCTTCGTTGTCAATGTAAGAAGGCAAGATCTGCTATCTTTGACCAGCTCCACTACAACCGAGAGAGGTAAGGTTTGTGTCTTTGACCTGCTTCGCTGTCAATGCAGGAAGGCAAGATCTTTTGTCTTCAACCAGCTCTATCACAACCGAGAGAGGCAAGGTTTGTGTCTTCGACCTGCTTCACTGTCAATACAGGAAGGTAAGATATGTTGTCTTCAACCAGCTCCACTACAACTGAGAGAGGCAAGGTTTGTGTCTTTGACCTACTTCGCTGTCAATGCAGGAAGGCAAGATCTTTTGTTTTCAACCAGCTCCGCTACAATTGAGAGAGGCAAGGTTTGTGTCTTTGACCTGCTTCGCTGTCAATGCAGGAAGGCAAGATCTTGTCTTCAACCAGCTCCATCACAACCGAGAGAGGCAAGGTTTGTGTCTTCGACCTGCTTCGCTGTCAATACAGGAAGGCAAGATCTTTTGTTTTCAACCAGCTCCATCACAACCGAGAGAGGCAAGGTTTGTGTCTTCGACCTGCTTCGCTGTCAATACAGGAAGGCAAGATCTTTTGTTTTCAACCAGCTCCATCACAACCGAGAGAGGCAAGGTTTGTGTCTTCGACCTGCTTTGCTGTCAATGCAGGAAGGCAAGATCTTTTGTTTTCAACTAGCTCCATCACAACCGAGAGAGGCAAGGTTTGTGTCTTCGACCTACTTCGCTGTCAATGCAGGAAGGCAAGATCTTTTGTCTTCAACCAGCTCCATCACAACCGAGAGAGGCAAGGTTTGTGTCTTCGACCTGCTTCGCTGTTAATGCAGGAAGGCAAGATCTTTTGTCTTCAACCAGCTCCATCATAACCGAGAGAGGCAAGGCTTTGTTTTCGATATGCTTCGTTGTTAATGCAAGAAGGCAAGATCTGTTATCTTTAACCAGCTCCACTACAACCGATGGAGGCAAGGCTTTGTTTTCGATCTTCACTGATCTATTTTTTGGGAAACATGACCTAATTATGCCTAAAGATTAGGATGGAATGATCAAAATGATTCAAATGCTCCTAACTAGACATGTATGAATGGTGTTTGCATGAATGCAGAATTTTATTTTTCCGAGAACGATCCCGCCGAGGTTGTCATTACTCGAAGTTTATTAAGGCTTTGTGACTGACGTGCTACAACGTCTTCTCACTCGACCGACTTCTTCAAAGAATCACTTTAGTCAGATTGCCCCCACTGTGAAATCCACTAGGACACAAAATTTGTACAATCATTCTCCCACTGTAATCCAATCGAAGAGATATGTGGCCTTTCTTCAATCCTTCCTTATCACAATTCAATGATACAGGATCTGTGTCGTTCTAATTTCTTACACCATTCCCAAGGTGTCGTACCAAAGACTCATGCGCAAATGAAGGCTCTCTTCTCTGAGGTAACCTCTTCCTATTGCCTGATGATCATTGCTTGCTTATTTATGTAAGCTTTGTCGCCAACATGGCGTCTTGTCAATCAACGCATTTGACAACAAAAATCTAAAGAGAAAGTCTAAATTTAGACTATTCCTTCTTAAATTTCCAACCTTTAAATTTGGTGTGCTCTAAACAATAGTCCTGTTTCAGGCTCCTATATTATTTAGAAACTTTTCAGAGTAATATGCAAAACTTCCTTTGTGAAAGTTTTATTAGTCCATTAATCATTATTCCAATGCAATATGTTTGCAAAAAGGTCATAACAATGGATAAGAATAAAGTTGGTTCTGAGCATAGCTCGAAAGAACAAATTATCGGAAATAGTAAAGAAGGATGACAAAAAAATTAATTGGGAATGTATATCTTGGAAAGCAAAAAAAGTATTCTAAAAACAACAAATAATATGAGAATTAGGTGCCCCAGATATCGCAGCTTGAACTTCTCTGTACAAACTTTCTAAAGACCATTTTGAGTTGGACATGTGTTTAGGAGATCTACAGTGCCCTGTCGATGCCCTAAGATGTTGCCTATCCTTTCCTGTTGATTCAGGCATAGCAAGATCACCACATGCCTAATTTGGTCAAGATTTGAGTTGCTTTTATTACCTCATGCCCCCAATTTAATCAATATTTGAGCCGCTCTTTTCGGGTTTTCAACTCAAATCCCCTTTGGCCTAAGGTGCCCTTTGTGGGTTTTCCCCTTAGCCTCTCCATTTCTCATTCTTTCATTTTTTATTTTCATTTTTCATCATCTTTTTTCTTTTGAACTTCATTGTCTTGCAATACTGTGACAAACTGTGGTGTCTGATTTTGAACTGATTACAACCCTCAGCTATCGTCCTGACATTCATGTTCAATGCAATTTTCAATACCATCCTCTCTGGAATTCTATATCAGCATATGATGACATTGACGCATGCAGTAGCCTTTATCCATTTGATGAAGTAATTAATGATCTCAATAATGAAGCAATGCCCATTAGAAGTCTTCGATAATGGTGATGTTCATGCCCCATTGTGCTCGAAATTTGAGTCGCCCTTCTCAGGTTTTCAACTCAAAACCTCATTTGGTCACAAAGCGCCCTTTGCAGGTTTTCGCTTTGGCCTCTCCTTTTCTTTTTCTTTTTCTTTTTCATCATGATTTTTCATCTAGATTTCTCTTTTTTCATTCTTCATTCTTTTTTCTCATTTTCATTTTGATCTTGATTTTGATTTTTTTTCTTTTTGTTTTTTTTTTATTTTTTTATTTTTGTTTTTTTTATTTTGATTTTTTTGCATTTTCATTTTGACTTTGATTTTGATTTTTCTTTTTCTTCCCTTTTTGATCTGAGCCTTTTGGGCCGCAACTTCGACAGTAAACTTTGGATCTTCCTCTTTAATCAGGATGGACCCAACAACAACTTGAAGAGATGGAAATTCGACTTCAAATGGGCAAAGCTATACTGACTCCACGAGAAAGGCATTGCCCCAGCAAAGAATTACATCGTTCATACTGCAAATTTTTGACATCGTGTTGTTGTGCAGATTTCATTATCGGCGTTTAACCCGGGGCATATCCTGGTATAATCATACGAAGACATCTTTGAACCCTAGAGGTCACTCAATAAGGTGTTGCTTCGTCTTTGCGGTCAGGTTAATTCTAATATTTTCCAAGCCCACAATTCCTAATGATTCCGTATGAGATAGGATCTGTCGGCCCTCCTGCTCAACCCTCCTCAATAATTCCGGAGGTAAGCTACGATCTACGTCATTTCCAAAGTCAGGAGATCCGTCTAAACACATACCTTGCTCAAAAGGCAGATTTGGGTCTGTAGCATAGTCATTCACGTCATTGATATCTGAGGACCCATACCAAAGAATATACAAAAGAATGTATAAATTCATGAATAATTATTTGCACTATATGATTATGAATGGATGAATGAAAGAATCTGGAATGGTTTGTAAAGAATGAAAACACTGGCTCAGAAATAATTGCAAAGATGTACTTCATTAAAATAACAACGTTCGGACATAAGCCTATTTCACAAAGGAATTTCTATCATTTCTAGGCTAAAACCACAAAAATGTTCTCAACATTACTCTAAAAAAGCTCTAAAAACTATAGGGATTTCTTCCGCAATCGAAATGCTTAGAACACTTCCAAGTTTATAAGGGCGGATATCTAGCAAGGTCCCTTCTTCAGTTGCTTCTGCATTGCATTCACTCCACTTATCAATTATGATTGGGTAATGGATTTTCCGCACTGGATGAATCATCAAATTTAACGATACCCATACTGATAAGCCTTTCAATCAGTTTTTTAAAGGCAATGCAATTTTCTATGGAATGCCCCGTATTTCCCGCATGATATTCGCATTGTGCATTCGCATCGTGCCATTTAGGGTACGGAGGCTGTGGAGGTTTCGTGTAGCGAGGGGCAACAACGCGCGCGTTGAATAAGCTTTGATACAGCTCCTTATATGACATCAGAATTGACGTGAATTGGAGGTTCTTAGTGCCTTGTTTCACATAAGGTTCTTGTCTTGATGCACCTTGTTGACTAGCGACCTCTTTACCTGGATGACTTACTGACCTTGAGTAACCTGTGTTGTTCACCTCATTTTCTCTTTTCCTTGGGGTTGACCTCTTATCACCCTCTTCTGCCTCAATTTTTCCAGCTCTTATAGCATTCTCAATCATTTCACCATTCATAACTATGTCAGAAAAGCTTGTTGTTGCGCTTCCCAACATATGCGTAATGAACGGGGCCTTCAGCGTATTGATGAAGAGCATTGTCGTCTCTTTCTCCAAGAGGGGTGGCTGAACCTGGACTGCAACCTCCCTCCACCTTTGTGCATACTGCCTAAAGCTCTCATTAGTTTTCTTTTCCATGTTTTGCAATACAATTCGATCGGGTGTTATATCCATCACATGTCTGTACTGCTTTATAAAGGCCTGCGCCAAATCTTTCCAGGAGTGGATTTCGGTTCGACTCAATTGATTGTACCATCTAGCCGCTGACCCGATCAAACTGTCCTGAAAATAGTGAACCAACAGTTGCTCATTGTTGATGTACCCGGTCATCCTTCGGTAAAACATAGTAATATGAGCTTCGGGACAACTTGTCCCGTCATATTTTTCAAACTCCGGCATCTTAAATTTGGGAGGGAAGACCAAATCTGGTACCAAGCTTAGATCTTTAGCGTCCATCCCATGATAATTCTCGCTACTTTTCATGGCTTTAAATTTCTCTTCGAGCCATTTACATCTTTCCTCCAATCGGCTCGGCAGTTCTTCCTTTATTTTCTCTTTTCCCATCATTTCGTCAAAATCGGGTACTATGGGATTAGTAGGGGCTTCTCAGAGATGAGAACCTATTCCAGTTTGGAAGTTTACTGGCATTGAGGCACCAGTTTGAAACTGCTGAGGCCTGATAGTAACAGATGATCTACGTGGTTGCACCTCAGCTTGGGTTTGCACATGAGGAGGAGTGAAACCTGGGGGATAGAGAGGGCTATCATTATTTTCTTCTTCTGTATTAACCACGGGGTCTTTTCCTTTGTCGCTTCCCCCTTTGAACAACTGCTTCAATTCAACTATCATGCTTTTTTGAGACTCTATCATTTCGTTCCTCATATCTTGTTGAATCTTTTCTAACCGCTCTTGCATTTGTTCTTGCATCTCCTTTTGGAGTTGTTCGAGTCTTTCGAATCTTTGATCCATGACTTTTGTTTTGCGACAGGTACCGTAGGGGTGTTTGGTTGGTTGGTTTTTTTCAGATTAGCTGAAATAAATTTACTCGTTTAGACTCTTTCGATGGATTTAAATGCATAAGATGTAGATGTATGAAATGCATGCCTAAAGAGACATTGATTTTAATTCAATTACATTTAGGAAACTTTTCTAGAAAGTAAATTCCCTTACATAAAACGGATACATGTACGGCCTCACCCTCATATTTCAAGAAATAACATTGGTCTTTTCTTCATCCGCATGTTTGAGGTAATCTCGCCAATAGATGCCATTGCTAGCTCATTTTCTTGATCTTGGTCGCGATCCATCATCTGCCCATCTTCATAAGGCTCATCAACTTGTCGAAGGCTTTTGGACAATCGTCTCGAACCCTTAGGCCACGAAGGAAAGATCACGAACTCTTCCATCGCCCTTCTTGTGTCTCTCAGAATATATTTGGGAAGTCGTATTGTTTTCCACTTTATCAAGGAATCCGTATTCCATGAAAGCTTTCTAATTTAGTAATTGGATTTGAATCAATATCTCTTTCCTAAGATGCAAATGCAATGCAATCATAATCAAAACAAAACAAGATGAGTTAGTACAAAACAGAAGCAAACAAGGAAAAAAAAGTACCTAGTCGGGTAACCACTAGGGGTTTGGAGTGGCTCTACCTAGGTTAAGTTCCTAAGTCCACTATATGAGGTTTGGTTCTAAAGGAAGGGTACCCGAACCAGCAGATTCCTCGATCCTCACCCATTATAAGCTCATATAGACCGAGTTCAGTTCAGGGGGATACATTTCCCTATGGCCATGCGGAGATGAAAATCTCACGAAGACATAGGTACGGATATATCCCGGAAGTGATTCACTATCCCATACGGAGGTGAAAACCTCACGAAGGCGTAGCTTCTCACTCCCACCTAAGAGGGTGTGACTAACGGTCATGCAATGCAATGTGCAGAAAGATACATCTAAACGCAGTAATTACAAACAAGATGATAAAGACTGAAATAAAGACGAATGAAATGCAACACAAGGATCGTGTCAAGTTTTCTATATTTGACAAAAAGACAAAGTAATCAACACATGGCTTGACTCTCTTATTTTTTGTCCCCAGTGGAGTCGCCAAGCTGTTGACACCATTTTTTGGATGAAAAAGGGGTCGACTTGGGTTTTGAAAAATGAAAACGAAAACAGGAGTCGCCACCAATCCTTTTTGAGGTGTGATTGGGTCACCTTGAAAAATGTTGTTTTTAATAAATAATTTGATTTTATTAAAACAACGGTTTTGGCCCACAAAATTTAGAAAACGGTTCGGAGTCGATTACGCACGAGGAAGGATTAGCACCTCGACACGCCCAAAATTGGTACCTAATTGATTACTTAATGTCTTAGTGTCGAAAAACTGAAAACTTTAAGGAAATTTAAAATACGATCCTTGTATTAAAATGTTAAAATTTTGGAAAAAGGGACACGTTCCACGTTAATCGAGAAAGAAAGCATCATATCCAAGAAGTTAGGACACAATGTCTCGAATTCCCGATACGCGAATGAATGTCAAAATTTACTTATTTAAAAGATGTTTAATTATCTTAGATTAAAAAGGGATCACGACCGAGAAGTTAGGACACGATCCTTTTTAATTTTCGAGATCATTTAAAACTTTGGTTAAAAAAACTCACAGATTTAGATTTATCGTGAAAATCGAAACCCAGAAGTTAGGGTACGACCTTCTCGAGTCTAAACATGAAATTTTGCTTATTCAAAAGTCATAATTTATACATTGAATGAAAAATAATTTAACGCGTAATAGTAGAAATAAAACACGATGTTAATGCTCGTAATAAAACAATAATAAATTCGATAATGTAAGCATGAATAATACGATTAACAACAAATAAAAGATAAATAAATAAAAAACGAATTAAACATGCAAAAGAATAAGCAAATAAACTATTGAATAAAAGTGAGCATAAATAAATAAAAGAAAGTAAACACCATGTAAATAACGAAACCACAAAAGAAATAAAATATATAAATACATGTATATATATTTTAGAATTATGAAAATATAGAAAATATTTAAGAATATGTATACGTATATCTATGTGCTTAAATTATAAATTATAAAATATATGAATGTATGTACATATATAAAAAATATATATTTGTATATCTATGTATATATATAAATTATAAGGCTTAAAAAGTATGTATATTTAAAATATGTGGGTATACATATATAAAGTATAAAATTAATACAAATAATATATAAGTATACATATATATATATTAAAGTATATAAATATATAAGTACGTACATATATAAAAAATTAAAATGTCTATATATATACATGCTAGTATGAATACATATAAGAATCTAAAATGGTATAAGTGGATAAATAATAATGAGGAAAGTAATAATAAATGCAATAACAAGAATAATAATAATAATAAGCTTAATAATAATAATAACAATAACAGGATTAGATTGAAAACAAAACAAAATCCCAGGGGAGAAATAAAAAAAAGCAAAAGATTAATTTGGGATACGCGTGAAAGGAGGGGGACCAAAAAAGGAAATATCCCATCCTTCCCAACGCAACACTTTAGGCGGGACTAAAATGAAACAACTATAAAACAAATGGCCAAATTTAAAAATCTGAAAGGGATCAGATTGCGCCCTATTTCATAAACGGAGGGGCTGAATGTGCAAATAGCCCTTCCAAGCCAGAACACGCGGATCTTGGCTTCAATTGGGTCGGGTTTTAGGTTATTAGGCGAAACGGCGTCGTTTTGGTCATAATACTCAGGCCCAAAACGGCGCCGTATGGTGGCCTGTATAAATAGCAGAAAATAAAGAGAAAAAAAGGAAAAAAAATAAAATACTTTCATTCTATTTAAAAAAAAAAAGAAACAGAGAGCTCAGTTCTCTCCCCTTCTCCTTTCTTCCTCACTTTTGGCCCTTAAGTTCAGGCCACCGTCGCCGCCTCCATGGCCAGTGGCCAGAGTTGCGCGAGAAGGGCCTCTCGGCCTCCCTTTTGCGGCATCCCTGAAGGCTAGGCCTTCTCAACCGCGGGACCAAGAGGAAAAAGGAAGAAACGTCCCTCCCTGCTCGACTCCGATGACGGCGAAGGTGGTTCGACGCCGACCCTTCAAGCGGTCAGTACTTTCTCCTTTCTTTTAGTTTCGTTTTGTTGAAAGATTACAGTAAATAAACAACAAATAAAAATAAAAAAATAAAGTAAAATAAATAAGAACACAAGAACAGAACTGGAGTCAACCTTTTAGTTTTTTTTTTTAAACTTTGATCTGCCTTTTTTCTTATTAATTTGTTGTGGAAATGTTACAAAAAAGAAGAAAAAGAAAAACCTCCGATTCGTGATGAAAAAACCCCACAACTGCTTTTCAAATTAGTTTTATACCCGAAAGAAAAATAAGATAAAATCCAATCTTTGCCATTGTCCTCTGTGTATTTGCTTGTTTCTGTCTTTTTGCAGGTGTAGGTGTGGCGATGGGACGTGACGAACGGCGACCTAGGGTGGCAGAGAGGCTGAGCGGCGCACATGGGTAGTAAATGCTAGGGTTTTCTTTGGCTGATCATTTTTAGTTTTAGTTGGGCTAGGGTTTAGTTTTTTTGTAATTGGGCTGAGGGTTTGGATTAAGTTTGTTTTAATTTTGGGTCTGCTATTTTGTTTTGGGTTTTGCTGGTATGGGCCCTGGGCAAATTTGGGCTTCTACACTTTGATTAAAGAATAATCTCGGTTATTTAGATTCGACGAGAAAAATTGGAACCCAATATGTTAGGGCTCAATTCTTTCGAGGATTCCAAATACCGAACTTTGTGTTATCTTTGAAAAACTTTTTGAGTAAAAATGCTCTTGATACTTGAATGATATTAAACGTAATTTTTTTTAAACAAATAAAATCAATGGAATAATAACGTACAACGCGAGGCGATAATTCGTAAACCTATATGTTAATGAACACAAATAATCCATAAATACCAATAAACAAATACCATACACATAAAGACAATAATCTCACATCACATGTAAATATCAACATTAGTATTTAAAACCTAATACTAATAAAAATAACTAAGAAACAAGCAAATTAACACAAACACCAACCCAATGTACAAGTTTTGAAATAACCAAAAACATGAAAGAAAGGAAATTGTAAACCAATAAAGTGTAGGTATAAAATTTTAAAATAAATAATATGCAAGAAAATTTAAAATAGATAAAAATGGAGTTAAAAATATATATATATTTATATATTATGTGAAACAGAAATATCTAAAAGTAAATATTACAAATGAGGAAAATCCAAATAAGTAATATATAAAATAATAATATCTATATACACGTTAATCTAAATAAATAATACATATATGATAATACATGTAAAAAGTTGAAATGGGTGAAATATAATAAAGTAGGTTTTTAAAAGTAATAAATTATATATATGAGAATAAGTAAAAATAGAATAATATGGGATTAATAATATATCATAAATGGTATATAAATAATATTAAATTTACATAAAATATATAGAATAATACATAGTAAATTTGAAGAATGATACATGAAAACTTAAAATAATTATATGATAAATTTAAAATAATAATATGTGATAAATTTAAACAACATTCATAAAGGATTTAAAATAATATTAAGCACAAATATAAAAATAAGGTTAGATTTAAAATTAAATATATCAAAAATAATGAAATATAAATACTTAAATAAATTAAAAAAGCTAATAAGGATTAAATTGGTTTTAAAACAAAATCGTAAAGAAAAAGCGAAAATAAAATAAAATTGAAGGACAAAATGCAGTCTTGCGAATAACAATGGGGACTAATTGGGAAATATTCCCATCCTCCCAAAACACAAACTCTGATATGGACTAAAATGAAGCAACAAAGGACATGTCGTAGAATTTAAAAAATAAAAGATTGATTTGGATGCGCTTTAAAAGCGAGGGACTAAGCGCGCAAATATCCCTCCCCATGCCAGAACACGCGGATCTAGCCGCATTTGGGTCAGGCCATCGGGTGAACGCCAATACGACACCGTTTTAGAGCCATTGGCATGGGCCTAAACAGTGTCGTTTTATGCCTAGTATAAATGCCCTTCAAAACCCTAAAACCAGAATATTTCAAAGCTCTATTAGACTATCAGAGAAAAAAAAGAAAAGAAAAAAAACTAAACCTCTCTCACCCTTCGCCGCCAGTCTGCCACCTCTCCGCCGCGATTACACCGTCAACGGTGGTCGGAGCTGCACCCCTAGGGGCTTTTTAGCTCCTCCTCGCGCGGATCCGAAGGCTTTTCGAGGTAACCTTCTCCTTTCTCTTTTGTTTACACACGATTAAAAAAATAAAAAGAAAACGGTAGAGAAAACTGAATAAAAAAGAAAAGATCACCTTTTGAAACCCCTTTTTTTCTATTGCTTTTCTTTCAAAATATTTTTGCTACAATCTCCGTGGGTCTTTACAGATTTTTTTAAATCGGCCTTTATAGTACCAAAAAATCCAAAAGAAATAATCAAAATCTGATTTTTTTTTTACAACTGTTATCTGTCCTTTTTTTTGTTTGGTGCTGCGTTGTTCGTATTTCGTTTGTTGCAGGAATGGCCATACGATGACGTGGCACGGCGTAGCGCGTGGAGGCGTGGGAAGAACGGCGCTGGAAGCCATTGCGGCGCTCGAGCTAGGGCTGAATGCCTAGGGTTTCTTTTTCGCTTTGGTGTTGGGCCGTATGTATTCGGGTTTGGGCTTGGGTTTTAGTGGGTTATTGTAAACGGTTTTGGGTCACTGTAATATGGACATTTTGGATATTTAATATATTTATTTTTGTTTTTATTATCCATGTACAGGCCAATTTTAGCCCAGGTTTAAGACCCAATTACAAACCCAAATTAAACCTAACCCAAGCCCAATCATAAACAAAACCTAAACAACCCAACCAGGCCCAATACCCAAATTCCCCAATAGTCAAACTAGGGTTTCAGTTTTCTGAAACCCTAGCCTAGCGCCGCACGTCCACTTGCCCTGCCACAGCCGCCACCGCCGCGCCGTCTCGTCAACGTCAACCTGCAAGATGAAAGAACACGCAAAGCAGAGACCAAGCAGTAGCAAATAAGTAGTAGATAACATTTTATTGTAAAAAAGGAGGGGATATAAAAAAAGGGGGGCTTTTGTTTTTACGAACTTTTTGAGAAATAAAACAAAAAAGACTTCTTTTAGGTAATGGTTCTTTCTTTTAGATTCATTACTTGTGTCCATTTACTGATCTTTTCTGTTTTTTTTATTTTTTATTTTATTTTTTGCATAAAAAATGACTAGAAAAAACAACAAAAATAAATAGAAAACTTACCTTTGTCTCGCCGGGAAGAGGAGGAGACGAAAGGTTTCTCTTTTTTTGGGGGGTCTGGGTGCACCTTTTGCGGGACTCGACGTTGGATCTGTGCTTTAGAGGTGGTTGGCTTCAAAAGGGATCGAAAAAGGCCCAATTTTGAGCCTCTGGCGGGAAAAAGGCCCGATTTTGAGCCTCCGACCGCCGCCTACGGCGGCGTCGGCGCCGACGACCGACGTCCACTACGGCAGCTCACAATCGGAGCCCTAGACCGGAGGAGGAATGCTTGAGAGAAAAAAATAGTTTTGGAAATTTTTTTAAAAATGGGTGGGGGCTGAATGAATTTTTTAACAAAAATTTAGTTTAAATACCCTAATGAAACGGCGCCGTTTTGGCCAGTTTCATTCGGCCTCAAAACGACGCCGTTTTGCGTCTAAACCGAGATCTGACTCGCGATCCGACCCACTCCAAGGCTAGGGTCCACGTGTTTCTGTTGGAAGGGATAATTGCCACTTTAGCCCTTCCGCTTTTAAATAATCTTACAATCGGGTTCTTTTTTGTTTTTAAAAATTCGCCCTGCAATCTATTCTGATTTACAATTTGGTCCAACTTGAAGCGCAGTGTTTTGGAGAGCGGGAATATTTCCCATTTTGGTCCCTCCATTTTTACGCGTGTTGCATTTGGGCCCTGATTTGCTTTTCTTTTTAAATTTGGCTCTTAAATTTTATTTTTCTCTCAGTTTAGTCCCTTTCGCGTTTTATTTAAATTTAGGCTCTCAATTTTATTTTAACTTCAATTCAATACAATTTTCATTTATTTATTTTTTGTATATTTATACGTGCCTTTTTATGTATTTATTATTTTGTTTACATGAACATATTTTAATTTTTTTATATATATGTGTGCATACATACATACTTTTATGAATATATATTTTATATATATTTCTTTTACATATTTAATGACTTCAAGAGATTATACACATATGTACGCATACTTTTTGTAAAATATAACTTTTGTAAATTTTATATGTATTTTATTATTCTTATATTTTATAATTTGTATATACATATATACATTTGTGTATCTTAGATTTTAAGATATACTTTTTCCACATATGTATTTTATTTCATTATTCATGTATATAAATCTATATATCTTACAACTCATACATATGCATACATCTACCTATATTTTTATCTACTTTAATCTATATACGTAGTTGCATAGTTTCATATTTGATTTTCCATATGTATACGCATCCCCATATACCTTTTGATTTTTGTATGTTTACATGCATGTCGTTTTAGGATATATATATATATATATACATATACTCACTTGTTTTGTTATATATTTATATTATTACTTGCTTATTTACATTTTATATTTCCGAACTTTATTATACATAGATGTTTTTATTTGTTTTGTCTTTATTTTTATTCTCATTTTACAATTTTATTTATTTTCATTGGAGTTATAATTGTCTTATTTGATTTATTCCCATCATTATTTCTATGAAATGTTTTAGCCCTAGTTATTTATTATTTCATCTTTTATTTATTTACCATTTTGTTGTGGTTGTTCCTATTATTTACGATTCACATCATCGTATTCATATTTATTTAGTTACGCATATTAACATCGTATCTTATTTCTACTATTTCGTGTTAAATTATTTCATTCAATAAATGAATTATGACTTTTGAATAAACAAAATTTCGTGTTTAGATTTGAGAAAGTCGTGCCCTAACTTACTGGGTTTCGATTTTCACAATAAATCTAAACACGTGAATATTTTCAAACTCAAGTTTTAAACGATATCGAGAATTAAAAAAGGATCGTGTCCTAACTTACTGGTCGTGATCCCTTTTTTAATCCAAGATAGTTAAATATCTTTTAAATAAGCATTTTTCATTCGCGTATCGGGAATTCGAGACATTGTGTCCTAACTTACTAGATATGATTCTCTTTCTCGAATAACGTAAAATATGTTCATTTTCCTGAAAATTTTTAACGTTTTAATACAAGGATCGTATTTTTAAAATTCTTTAAAGTTCTCAATTTTCGACATTAAGACATTAAGTAATCAACTAGGTACCAATTTTGGGCGTATCGAGGGTGCTAATCCTTCCTCGTGCGTAACCGACTCCCGAAACTATTTTTTCTGAATTTCGTGGACCAAACTTGTTGTTTTAATAAAATCAAACCGTTTATTAAAAACAACCACTTTTCGATAGCTACAGGTTAGGTAGCTTGCAATAATTATTGTAAATACCATTCATACTCAAACTCAAAATCAATTCCACCTTTGAACACGTGTTTTCTGTTTTTCAATTTTTTTAATTTTTTTAAAATTTTCTTAAATCTTTGAGAATTTTAATTTTTTTAATAAAATTTATATCTTTTGTTATTTTTTTAAAATTTTATTTTTATATAATTTTTCTACATAATATATATTTTTTATATTTATATAAATTTGATAAAAGAATATACCTTTTCCAGAAAGATGTCAGATAACTCTGTTTGATTGCTTAAAAATTAGATTAAAAAATATTATGAGACATATTTTAAGTGTCAAATTGAAAAATAAATCTACTTTAGATAAAAAAATTTAGACCCAAAAATTTACATACCAAAATAAAAAATATGTCCGAAAACTACGGGAGTTAAGTAATATGATAAAGAGTCTCCCCTCACTTTAAACATGAAACAGCTTTAAAACTCGTGGTCATAAAATAAAATATCTAATGGCCAACCAGTCTGTATCCACCACGTAAGCAAAATAATTAAACTCCACAAAACGTAAACCTAACCCTGATTAAAAAGAAAACCAGTCCCCACTAGAGGTGCTCATGGGCCGGGCTGCCCGACCCGGCCCGACGGCCCGTCTAAAATATGGGAGGGTTTGGGTAAAAATATAGGCCCGAAATATGGGCTTGAGCAAAAAAATGAGGCCCGTTTAGAAAATGGGCCGGGCCTCGGGCACCACTTTTTCGGCCTGGGCCCGGCCCGGCCCGATATAATAAATATATTTATTTTTTTAATTTTAAAATATTTTTTACATACTTTTTAATTTTTTTTAAATTTTAAAATATTTTTAAAATACTTTTTTTAATTTTTTTAATTTTAAAATATTTTAAAAATATTTTAAAAATACTTTTTTTAATTTTTTAAAATTTTTAAAATAAAAATGGGCCGGGCCGGGCCCGGGCTTATGATTTTTTCCCGGGACGGGCCTGGGCAAAATCTTAGGCCCATATTTCAGGCCGGGGCGGGCCCGGGCCAAAATTTTTTATGGGCCCAACCCAAACCCGACCCGGCCCATGAGCACCTCTAGTCACCACCATAAATAAAAAGAAAAATAAAAAAATACATCCCATAACTACATGAGTTAGGTCCCCTCTCTTAACTAATAGTTTGAGAGTTCGATCTCACTTCATATATGAAACAAATTTAAAACTGGTGGTTATAGAATAAAGTATTCAATGTTCCCCGCCAAATTTAAAAATAAAAATAAAAACAATAAACAAAACGACAACCGAATTCGAGTATATTAACCAGTTTGATTTGAAGGAAAAGATAGACGGGAGCCTCCTTGCATTTCGGAGAGAGAGAGCTGAAACGATTTCGTTTTTGGTGATAGAAAACAAATGGCGGTTTTATCATGTTCATTTACTCTTAGCCCTAGGATTTTTAATCCTTATTCTTCATTTGAGTGTCGTCCGGATCCCGATTTCTCCACTGCGCCGATCGGGGACAAGCCTCGTCTTGCCTCCAGCCGAAGGGTGACGGCTTCGTCGCTTTACGCCGGAGGTATCAGTAGCCGAGGTTTGTCTTCTCTGATCTTTTGTTTCCCGCCGAATTTCGTGCGCCAGCTCAGCATCAAGGCTCGCCGCAACTGTAGCAATATCGGTGTTGCGCAAATCGTCGCTGCTTCGCGGTCGAATGGTCCTGCTCCAGATTCCCCCTTCTTGGCGGCTGCTGCTTCTGCTCAGGCAGCGGCAGCCGCCGTCAACGCCACCGCCACTAATGACGGGGCGGCTTTAGAAGGTTGTATTGACAACGGTAGTGTACAGATTGGAGGTTCAGATAATTCGACGACAACGTTTTTGAGCTCCGATGGGAGCATCACTGTTCATGCTGGTAAATCAATTTATATCATTTTTAATTTCATTGAAATGTATATATCTTTTTATGTTTTCTTTTTAAAAAGTTCTTTATTTGAAAGCAAAAAGAAAAGAAAGCGATATTTGTGGTCTAAATTAAATTCATTTATTTGAGATAATTAGTAATTTAATAATTACAACAATTTGTGTATGTTAATAAAATCTTTATAAGTAATAATTATTTTTTTTATAGTTTCCTATTATTTACTCTGATTAGATTCTTACATATTCGTGGAAAATAAGTCTCTAAAAAATATTTTGCTTTTCTTTTTTTGCAGGTGAAAGATTAGGTCGCGGTATTGTTACTGATGCAATAACCACCCCAGTGGTTAATACTGCTACATACTTCTTTAAGAACACTCAGGAGCTTATTGACTTCAAGGTATAGTAAGTAGTAACTATAGCATTAATAAATCTGTTGTCACGGTGGTTAATGTTTGCATTGGTATATTAATGTACTTGTTAAGGTGTCTATTTTAATAAATGTCTTGGTGCACTGTATGTAAAGTAGCTGTTTTCATGGTCGAGTACCATGGATTAAAATTTTCCAAAATACAATGCAAAAAGACCTCTTTTGCTTATTTGCTCAATTAGTAATCGAGTATCGAAAGGATGAGTTCTTAAAAGCATTTGTCGTTTGACCCATAAATTCCAGTGGAGTAATGTTCCATGTGATCTTGCTGCAGGAGAAACGCCGTCAAAGTTTTAAATATGGGCGTTATGGAAATCCAACCACAGTCGTTGCAGAGGAGAAGATAAGGTTTGGCTGCCTCTTTTGATCATCTATTAGTTGTCCTGTTTGGTTGTTTAAATGGTTTAGAAACATTCATGAGGTGCTCTTTCTTTGGTTCAGCGCACTTGAGGGGGCTGAATCGACCCTAATCATGGCATCTGGTATGTGTGCTAGCATAGTCATGCTGATGACATTAGTTCCTGCTGGGGGACATATGGTGTCAACAACAGATTGCTACCGGAAAACTAGGATGTTCATTGAGAACTTTCTGCCTAAAATGGGAATCTCGGTATGGCTTCCAGATTTGTTCTTGTTACTCTTCTGTGTCATTCTATTGTTTTCTAAGAATCTTGGTGACTGTAATGCCCAGGGTTTTTGCGCATTCTTGTTCCACGGGGCGCAGCAATGTTGAAATAGCTACTATTAAGATATTGATACACCAAAGTAATGTATAGAGTAAAAGTTTGTACCTGCAACCATTCCTTTATCGGGTTTGTTGTTATATATAAGAAGTGCAATTGCAGTAAGAACATAATGTTGTATGCGGCAAACTGGCAATTTTAATAGCCACTTGCTGAAATGGCTGTATTTATTTGGACTAATATATTGACGTATTTCTAATTGAGTTCTGGCTATCATTCAATATGCAGGTTACTGTTATTGACCCTGCAGATGTGGATGGCCTGGAGGCTGCACTCAACAAAAACAAAGTCAGTGGCATAGAAAGTGGTTCCCTTGTTTTTCTAGATTTGTCTTTTTATTTTTACTTTGGAAATGACAATTCATCCTTTAGAGTGAATTCTGATTCCATTCAGGTTTCTCTTTTCTTTACCGTCTCCAACAAATCCTTTCCTGAGATGTGTTGACATAGAAAGAGTTTCAAAGCTGTGTCACAGCAAAGGAGCACTTGTCTGCATTGATGGTACCTTCGCTACACCTCTTAACCAGAAGGCCCTGGCCCTTGGTGCTGATCTTGTTTTGCACTCTGCAACAAAATTCATTGGGGGGCACAATGATGTACGCACTTGCTCTTGTTAATTTAGCCAGTCTGAAATCCATTCTTGCTGTTCGTTATTTTCAATTCTAGGAATAAACTAGTTTAATTCTTCATGTCACAGGTTCTTGCTGGTTGCATAAGTGGTCCAGAGAAGTTGATTACTGAAATTCGTACTTTGCATCATATTTTGGGTGGTACTCTCAACCCGGTGAGTTGTCCTGACCTTAATCTTAGTTATAGTTTTCATGGTGTCCTTCATATTTTTGTCAAACTAAGTATTATATTTGTCATCCCTAAGTTGATTTGTTTGGTAATTATACTCGTTTAAGATGAGACTAGATTGTAAAGGTGGTTGTTGGACTTCTAGTCTAAGAAGAATGTGTTATTTCAGGAATGATGCTTTAATAATGACTTCTACCTTATTCTTCAAAGATTTGTGCGATTTTAGTTCTTGTTATAAGTTGCAAGGGTCACAAAGTAACATGTTTTATTTCGATATATAAACAGAATGCAGCTTACCTAATCATCAGAGGCATGAAGACACTGCATCTTCGTGTACAGCAACAGAATTCAACAGCATTAAGGATGGCCGAAGTTTTAGAGGCACATCCTAGGGTATGAATTGCAGTGACGTTGCCTTTTTTACATACTTGTTTCTGTATATTCCATTTAAGCAACTCAATTTAACTAAGTCGCTTTATGTGGTTGCTGTGAACATTTTATGATTTCTTTATGCAACTTTGAACTTCCCGGAGAGGATTTGGTTTACTTCTGCGTGATAGTGCCATTGCATCTGTGTGATGTGTATGCCAGTTGGGGTTGTCATAATTTGTAACTTTGTATTTGTCTGATTTATGATTTCTTATTTTTCTAATTTGGATTTCTTTCCTAATCTCTTGGCTAATCAAATATCAATGGAAGGTGAGACGCGTCTATTATCCAGGCTTGCCAAGTCATCCTGAACATGAAATTGCCAAGCAGCAAATGACTGGCTTTGGTGGTGTGGTCAGTTTTGAGGTTTGTTTTCTTCAACTACTTTAACCTTGCACCTGGAAATTCACCTTTAGTATCTACTACTTCATTTGGTATTATTGATGCAAAAATTATTTGACATTAATCTATTCTAAATCATTCAGGTGGATGGAGATTTGATGACCACCATCAAGTTTGTTGATGCATTAAAGATACCATACATTGCTCCATCATTTGGTGGCTGTGAGAGCATAGTGGATCAGCCTGCTATAATGTCCTATTGGTATGACATTATTTCTGTTTATGTGTTGATCCGTATTGGTTGTGTTTATCCATCTAGGCAACTGACTCGACTTTATATGAAACTTCGAATTAGGCAACAACTGAATATATGCATAAAACGGAATGAGACTGTAATAGACCCAAATATGCAATATAAGCTTAGTACGAATTGTCATCTTATGTTACTGCATAGGTTTGTTAAGTATTTAGTAGTGACTTGGCTGTGGACATAGATAGAGATCAGTATTGACATAGTGTAGATAGAGATCAATAATTTTTTTCCTCTACAAAACAGGGATCTTAGCCAAGCTGAGAGGCGCAAGTATGGGATTGAGGATAACTTGGTTCGTTTCAGCTTCGGAGTGGAAGACTTCGAAGATTTGAAGGCCGATGTACTGCAGGCACTGGAGACCATATAATGGCGCTAATCCCCGTCGTTTGGTTTTAGGTTTAAATGACCAACCTAGTTATTTTGGTGTTTCAATTGGTATTTGAGCTGTTTTAAGTTCTGTGTCGTGTTTTGTTTTAGGTGGATTATTGATCCCCCAGTAATAATTTGGAACTTTCTTTGTAATCCCATCAATGGGGGGATTGATTTTCAATTTTTTAATGAATGTTTATCAGGGGATTAAACAAACAAAATTAGAAAGAAGCCTGATGAGGAATTTGAGTTGGGGGCTTTGAAGGGCGTTGGATATTAAATAATAAAAGTTGAATGAATATAAAGCTATTATGAATATGATTATGACAAAATATAATTTACTTTTTGCCGATGCTGCGGCTGGTTGCCGTTTATGCGGGAGTATATGTATTTTCTGATTCCCTTGGATCGAGATTGACGTGTGGTTGTTGTCTCTCTTTTAGACCCGCTCGGTTCTCTTCATTCTTGCTGTTTCGGCTTTTTCTGCCATAGTAACAAACCGTGGTCCATCTCCTGGTAGTCGGCAGTGTGTTCGACTTATACTTTCGGTTGTTGGTGGGATCATCATTTTTCACTCGATGGTGGTGGTTGTGGATTTTTTCGGCTTTCACGGGTTTTGACTGGTGTTCTCATGTGTAGTTTTAGGTTAGTTGTGTCATATACTTTGTGAGCCTATAGAAACATCAGCAGAGGCTTCACTACTAGTTCTGGCACAAATACTATTAACAAACCAATTATGTATTTACTATGTTATTTATGTTATATTTAAATCTGTGATTAAGTTGATCTCATGGGTTAATTGAGTTCTAATTTAATTAAAAGATATAATTAAACCAAAACCATTTAAATCACTCTCTAAAACTATAATGAGACCTAGAACATAAAAGTCTTAATTTTGCCAACACAAGTATATGAATTAGGCTCCACCAACTGGAAATGTTTTGGATTCTTCTTATAAAACAGATTTGAAAGTCTGATCTGCAAATATCATGATTCTAAATTAGGAGAGAGTTGTGATGCAGATCCATTCACGACGGATGCCATGGTTAGCAAGCAGGGTATGTAAATTCTCTTTAGATCTGGGATTCGGTCTATGAGCTCCAGGGAAAGTCCATGTCGGTGCTCGAAAACTCAAAATCAATAGAGGAAAGACATGTCCCTAATCAGTTCATATATATTGGACGTCACTGAAAAGTTTTTTTATTAAGTCATTGAGCTGTTAAAATTGTTGTTCTATGGTCTTCTCTGTTTGCACCGCTTACATCAATCGAGATCTTTTCTTTCCTTTCTCTTCTATAATTTAGTGTTTTTTTTTTAAATAAAAAGATATAACAAGATCAAACTAAATGAACATAAGCACTAGTAGCTTTGCCTTGTTCAAGGAGATCAATCAACTCCCCAGGCGCGCCTGTTATTCTCTACATACCATCAATCCAAACAGAAGACATTTTAGCTAAATGATCGACAACTTGATTTCACTCTCTAGGGACATGTCTAACTATCCAATGCTCCTTGTACTGTAACATCAGCTTAATTTGTTGAACCAAGATTGAATTTGATACCCTCAAATAGCCATCTTGAATAGCATTGAGTGCCTCCAATCTGTTTGAATTAAAGCTTTAACATACCCCTTTTGTTGTAACAAAAGCAAACCATCCCAGATACTCCAGAGTTCAGCATCAAAGACTAAACAAACACCTAAATTATGATTGAATCCGACAAGCCAATCTCCAAGCTGATCTCTCACTACACTACCAGCGGATGCATTTATAAAATAGTTTTAAACACCACAAATCTGCGAATCAAAATTCAAACACTTTTCTTCTTTGATCTCTGATACTGACTATTAGATTGGCTTGGATCTAAGGTATGTTTTTCTACTTATCAATGGGTATTGACCGTCGAATTATCACTTGGAGCTCACTAGTTAGATTTTTCTCTTTTTTTTTAAAAAAAAAAAACACTTAACAAACCAATTACTTAAATAAAAACTTTTGAATAAATTAATAACTTAAATGAAAACTTTTGAATAGTTTAGTGACCATTTTATAATTTTTAAAATTGAGAGACTAAAATATAATTTTTTAAATAAACCAAAACGCAGACTTACTAAAGTGACCTAGGTTAAATTCTGCAATTATTTTGCAAAAGTTGTATTTGCACTTTAATTTAATCAGTTCTAGTCCTATACTTTTTGAATTGGCCAATTCTAGTTCTTTTATTTTTTGAGTTTTGACATTTTAATCCTAATCTTAAAACTGTAGCAATTAAATTTGTTTAATTAAATTTAATTACTAGTCTTGTTTTATGCTAATGATTGTAGATTTGATCCACATCTTCTAATTAGATCAATCTAAGGTTTTATACTTTTCAATTTTGAAATTTCAATATTGACACAAATGACAGTCATTAATACACTAATTTTTATTGAGTAATATGTAAAAGTAATAATGTGATATGTTATTACACATATGATAATATGTTTGTTGCATCATATTTTAAAAATAACAAAACTTAATTCAATGAATGTAACCGTTATCATTATGGTAAGGACTAAAATTTTAAAACTTGAAAAACATCTAAATTAAAATTTTAAAAATTATTTAATAAGTTATATATATATATATATATATATTTGTTTATTTTTCCATTGTTTAATAAAATTTCAATTTTATAAGTTTTTATTTGCTTTTGAAGCACATTTTTTTAGTCTTGCTTATGCGTGTAACCTTAGTTTTACAAGTGATTTTAAAGATGATTTTGGTGTAGTTCTCTCTAGTTTGATGAATGGTCGACTTTTTTGTCGATTTTTGCTAGTTGCTTTAGATCATCCGAGACTGATTTTCTTATCGTATTAAGTGTTTGCAATCACTCAATATATATCGTGCTTGGGTTATGACAAAGTCAATTGTCAACGTATCATGTTGTTCTATTGATACTAAGGTTAAAACTTTTACTGTGTTGATGGAACTTATCATTCACCATTTACGACTAGTATGTTATTTTTTTCTCCTTAAATTATATGATTTGATTCAGTGAATAAATTAATAAATTTATCATTAAAAAATTAACAAATTATTTAGACGAAGAGCTGGGGTTGGTTTGTCTCTTTGTTTGTTTTTATTTTGTTTTTTTACTTTTGTCTCTTTTGTTATGTTCTATTTTCATTATCTTATGACAATAATTTAATTTTAAAAAATAATTACTTTAAAATAATTTTTATATTATTTTTGTTTCTTTCGTTTTCCATTTTCCATTAGATTCCAAATTCCTGCTTACGTCTATATTTTTTTGGAATAATTGTTCTATTTTCTTCCTTAATCGACTAACACTTAGAGAAAATAAACCCCAGAAAAAATCTCCATTGATATTGTCATAGAAATATAAGTTTTCAATGAAATTTGGTAAAGAGTTCAAGACCCATCTAGAGGAGACTTTACCTGAGTGGAGGGACAAATTCCTATGTTACAAACCCCTCAAGAAACTCCTCAAAAACATCCCTTCAACCCCATCGCTTGATCCCCATCATCAACGGCCTGTATTTCCTGACGCCACCAACACTGCTGTTACTCCCGTCGGTCATGATCATCAACACCCTCCGCTTGATTTGCAAGATTGGTTTGTTAGAATTCTGAATGAAGAGCTTGAAAAATTCAATGATTTTTATGTTGATAAAGAAGAAGAGTTCGTTATTCGCTTTCAGGTGTCCACCCCCTTTTTACCCACTCTTTTCTCTTCACTTCTTTTGCTTTTATTATTTTCTTTTGGGGGGAGGGGTTAAGTACATGATTTTGTGTTACAAATGAATTAATGGGTTATTGGGATTTTCTTAATTTTTCATTTAAAGTAAATGTTTTGTTTTTAGCTTATAGATTGTTGGGTTATTGACAAATTTTTGGACTAAGAACAGTTATTTGTCTCCAGCAAAGCTCATATGTTAATGAGAATTTAGAAACTTTGATTCTTGGCATAGATAAAATGACAGTGTTTTCAATGCCCTTGATTCTTATATTGTGCTCAAAATTCCTATATTGCTTGCAATTTTTGGAAAGTTCATTGTCTTATGAATCGGTCATGGATGATTGAAGCTTTAAAATTTTTCGAACTGATGTACTCCATGGTGCTAATAAGATATCTCTGGGAGATTATAACCATACAATGTTGTTCGCATCTTAGTTTCCACATATTTTGAGTGCTCCTTTTGTTAAGTTGGTAAGTTGAAACAAAACCTCCATGAAAATCCATTTATCAATATTCTCTGGAATTGGTATAATGTATTTTAGATGAGTAGCTTGTGTGGGTTCATTTCTCTCAATAGTGCTAAATTTGTTTTAGTCCTTTGAATCTAGTGGAGTTGTTTAAAGAATCTAAATTGGTCAATTGTGCATAATATGCCTTGACCTCAAGTTCATCTTTTGTTACTTTCGGCAATGCTACTTGCTTATTGAGCTGGTTTTAATCTGGTTCTCGTTCTCGCCATGGCTTTCTTATTCCCAAAGATTAAGTGGCCAACTAATCTTTTTGATCTATTTTAACTTTCCGTAAATCATAATTTGATTTGAGCACATGCTTCTGCTTGAGAGTCTGTGTGGGTACTTGAAGAAAAATGAAATGTCAGAGTAACATAGCTTGAGAGTGTTCTTTTAAGATTCTTAGTCCAATAATCTTCATTAAAGTTATCTGCAAGTCATTGATGTTGTATTTCTAATATTTTTTTATGTGATCGTAACTTTATAACAGGAGCTGAAGGAAAGAATTGAACAAATTAAGGAGAGTAGTGGGAAGGGTGGAGTTTTTGCATCAGAGAGTGAGTTTAGTGAAGAAATGATGGATATCCGCAAGGATCTTGTCACCATTCATGGGGAGATGGTGCTTCTAAAAAATTACAGTGCCCTCAATTTTGCAGGTATGGAAATCACAACATCTACGTTTTTATATCTGTAGCCTGCAAGTTTCTAAAGCGTCTACATGCTTCTGCTTCAATAGGAATTGTTAAAATTTTAAAGAAGTATGATAAACGAACCGGGGGATTGTTGCGACTGCAATTCACTCAGCTTGTTCTTCACCAACCTTTCTTCACAACAGAATCTCTTACAAGGCTAGTTCATGAGTGTGAGGCAAATCTCGAGCTTCTCTTTCCACTGGAAGCTGAAGTAATTGAATCTACTCCACAAGGAGAACCAAACCCATCATCAAATAACACTGCAAAGCGCTCACAGGAAGCTTCATCGTCGAATCTGGGAGAGGAAACATTGGATATTTACCGTAGCACACTGGCTGCAATGAAAGCAATACGCGGTCTTCAAAAGGCAAGTTCCACCTGTAATCCATTATCGTTCTCGGCTTTCCTTAAGAACCAGGATGATGACAGTGGTGCTGTAACAGCTGAAAACTCTGCTTCAAATTCTTCACCCACTTTGCAAAAAGGTAAGGAGTCTGATAAAGAGGATGCACAATCTGCGCAACAACGATAGGTTTTCGATTTTCCCGGATACTTTTTATCTTTGACTTCTTCTTTGAACAACTGACAAATTAATAATGTGTTTGAAGCTGTGTTTTGCAATCTGTTTCGTAGTATGTTAGCTGGGTTTGAGATTGTAACTTCACCGGTATCTATTGATTTTGAATGTTTTACCCTTTTTCCTGGTATAATTACTAACTTTGAGCCTATACCCTTCCCAATGGTATAATTCTTTGATGTCAGCTTTGGACTTTGGTGTCATCTGTTATGGTCCTACTGCCTTATAAGCTGGTGTAGATTGCGACATTTAGGACCTGAGCTGGTTTTAGGATGCTAGGATCGGATGAAATAGAGCTGTAATGGAATGCTATTCCGTGAGAATGGAAATTAAATTGAATAAGTATAAATGTTATTTGGTTGGATTGAATTGAGTTATGGAATAAGGTAAAAATGACAATTTTATTCCTAAATTAAAAAAAAATTATCATTATCTTTTAATAGGTTGTACTTTTAAATATATTATATTTATTAATAAAATAAAAAATTATTATGATAAATTATTTGTTGAAAATTAATAGAATTTTTATTTTATAATTACAATATAAAATGATATTATCATGAAATAAATGGTATTTTATTGATATGATTAGTAAATTTAATTAATTAGTGGCAATAAAAGTTTATATTTACTATGATTTATGTTAAAAAGAAACATTTTATTTTTTTATCTTTACTTTTTGAAAAATACATATATATTCACTTTGTTCTCACGCTTCTCTCTCTTCTCTAACCCCATCTTTAATTATTCAACACAGTTTCTAACCCAGAATCCAACCCGCCTCCACCACCTTCGGCCATCATCCACCGCCAGTCGCCAATCTAAGATGTTCTCAAATTAAGCCAGAAACCACCAATCTAGGATGTTCTGAAAACCCTTCTTCTGCCGCTATTCACGTGTTGATTTCTAAGCATGTTTTCTCTCCTCCATCTTTTCATTGCTTCCACCAAGTTTCAAGCATCAATTCCTCTTGTAACAGCAAAAACTTAAAGCCCATGTGCTCTCTCTTTGTCTCTTGAATATTTTGCATATTAAAATGGCTTTTTTTAATCAATTGAATCATTTCAAGTTGATTTACCTTTTTTTTTTTTAAGTTGATTTGAGCCTGAGATTGTTGATATTGAAAGAAAAAAAAAAGTGAAATCGTTTAGAAATTTCAGTTTAAGGAAGGGTGTTTTCAGAGAGAAAAAGAAGGGTCATTCAATGGAGAGGCTGGAATAGCCAATTCGGCACCTCCTCCCTTGAATATTCATTCAAAAAATTTTCGGAATGAATCGAAAATTCGTCATTCAACATTTTGAGCTTTCAATGAACCAAACATTTGTTTTACCGTAGAACTTTGAATCCTGCCATAATGGTATAGCTGCTTATAAGTTGGCATGGATTATGATAGTTGGGCTCAAGGATTTGATTTATGAACCAATTATATCACATTTTTATCACATTCCTACTCTATGCAACAACTTAAAAAGATATGGCGTATCAACTTAAAAAGATGAGCCTCCTTCAATGGCCTATTCTCAGTCAAATCGACTTATATGTCAATGTGAAGCAAAGCAGGGTTCTTCCAGGAAAGATTTGGAGTATGTGTTTTATTTCTATCAAGGGTTTTCATTTTCTCGACTGATGGTTCTGTAGCTTTAGTGGGTGGAGTCACTCCAGATCCCGCAAGGGACTGGCTGGGAGGGGGGGAGTCGGTGATCCCGGTGGAGGCTGGAGCCGTATATGAAGGCCTTCGTTTTCCTTGGGATAGGAGGTTCCGATAGGTTGAGTTGGAAAGTGATAATGTGTTGGGGACGCCTAGTTGGAGATGCGACAACTCCAACAATTGTGCCGGCGGCCATGGAGTGCGGTTAATGCACACTTGGCGGAAATTCAATCGAGTTGCAGATCATTGGACACTGGTTGCTTGGCGGAAATTCAATCGAGTTGCAGATCATTGGACACTGGTTGCTGATTTGAACTTTGGTGTTATGCGTATTTTTTTAGAATGTTCCACCTACTTTGAGTTTGGTTATTACAGGCAGGGTACAGGGACCTGAGCAAATTGGGGTAAATTTGATAAGAATGTCAATTTAAAAAAAAATTACCATTT
Source organism: Gossypium raimondii (assembly GCF_025698545.1). NCBI lineage: Eukaryota > Viridiplantae > Streptophyta > Magnoliopsida > Malvales > Malvaceae > Gossypium > Gossypium raimondii. The sequence goes on along the minus strand of NC_068571.1, from coordinate 4,012,157 downwards.
TTTGATATTTAAGGAAGTAGATCAATTTTAAGGGGAGAAACAGAAAATGCATCTTGTTGAACGTGTTTTCAGCTGAGGTGACAAGAAAACGTGTCATGTAGAAAAAATTTTCTACTGATTTGTCTAAAAACATGTTCTACTTTTTTCGACCTTGGTTTCATAGGAGTAAGTCAGAAAGATTGAGAAATAGAACCATCTAATTTGATTAAAAATAATAAAAAATTAAATATTTGTAAGGAATATGGAAAGGGGATTTAAGTAATTAAAATTTCTTCGTTTTTAATCTCATTATAAAATAAAATGAAATAATTATGAATTATAAATTATTTAATTTTAATATATAATATGTGTGTTACATATTTTTAAATTATTTATTTTCAATATCATTATAAGCTTCTTTTTAACTTATGAAAATCAATACCCTAAATTTTTGTAAACAACAATTGTTTGTCCCTACAATACAATTATAATTATTAAAATGGGGCATGGTGATGGTCTAAGATTTTTGTAATTTGAGTTGGAGTATTGCAATATAAATAGACTATTATATAAAAATATATTTTGAAATTGAAATGAATGCCTCCTATCATCCTTCCCTTAAACACGTGTACCAATCATTCAAAAACATTTGTTTGATAGATTTTTTTTCTTTATAAGATGAAAACGAGAGGGATGAAATTGAAATGTTCGTCCAACTCAAATTATAAAAATCTTAGAAACTACCACTCAACTGTTTACGCGTGGCTGGTGCCATTAGCAAATACGCCAAATTGTAAAAATAATCATTTATATTTGGTTAAATTTACATTTTGGTCACTTTTATATGTTACTTTATTTCTCTTTAAAGCTCTCCGGCCACCACCATTACCACCCCAAACCATCTCACCATGGTTCACCACCATTCACTTCTCCCACCATCACATTTTTCTTAACTCTCTCTTGGACCCTTGACAACCATCATCAACCTAAGCTACTCTCAACTGTTAGAAACATTCCCCCACTTACAATCACCCCTCAAAAAAAAAAACACCAGTTAGACCCTAAATCTAAGCTCTCTCGCCACCATCTTCACCATTTTAGCTCACCCATCACACCTAACAGACCATCACCAAGCCCCACTTCAACCAATCTCCATTACCAACCTCAAAACCAATTACCCGTAAAATCAATAAAAGCAATCAATTCTTTTTTTAAAAAAAGTAAAGGATTGTTCAAACAATGACATGCAAATCAATGAAAGGATTAGAAAAGAAAAAAGGAAGCAAAATAAAGTAAGACAAAAAAAGAAAAGAAAAGAGGAGACTTATCTTGAATCTACCATGCGTGGCACTCCGAGCATTTATCTTCCAACCCGAATCGTGAAAAGGACAAGCCGGACAAAATGAGCAACATACTATGAAAACAAGATAACCTAACGACCGGCAACGACATGATGACAGGAGGCTATGCAACTACGTTTATTTAAAATCTAGGAAAATCCATGATGATTTTGATGAAATGGAAGACATACTCAAAAAGAGCATGAGAAAACTAGTTTAGAAGGTGAAGTTTGAGCTCCACTGGTCACTGGTGATGACAACCGGCACAATTAATGGATTTTGGGTTTGGCCCATATGCATAAAAAAAGAAACCTATTACATTAATATATATTTTTTGTGTTAAATAGAAATTATGTGAAAGCCCCCGTTGGCATAATTTGTACCATATTAGACTTTCCGTAACACTTCTAAGGTACTGTTTCAGTGATTAAAATCATAATAAAGTAAGCATCAATGACCAAAACATAAATTTAGTAACTATATTTGTAATTTACCCTAAAATATATTACCCCATTACATATATTTATTACACCATTCATAATATGAATGGAATCATATATGTTACCCTATTGTAAAAAGGTGGATCTTCTTGCAGGGTTTCAGTGTGATAAATGGCCAGAATACTTTGTAAATAAAAACTTCTAAGCATTATATCATATCGTAAATCGTTATAAGCAAGAACATCAAATGCGTAAGCATTTTATTGTAGTTAATATGCAAGTAGATCATGGCATTATATTATCATCATCAGATTGATAATCAACAAGCACAATTGCGCTAACCCTAATGTTCGGGCATTTTATTGACGATCAAACACTGACACACACACAAAAAACACACGGAAATGGTAGAAGAAACGATCAAAGGTGGCATGCCTCGATCATTTATTTAATAGCTATTACTGCAGATTTCCATTTGTAGAGGGAACGGCCAGTCTGACTAGTCGTCATAGTCATCATGGCGCTTATGGTGGTGGGCCTTATAGCGGTGGTGGTGACGCTTCTCTTCATCATCATCATCACTGTCGTCATCGCCCTGCAATGTTAACAAATGAGATTTTAGAAAAAGCAAGCAATCATAAACATGAACGGACTATGACAACATAGTTCACCACACAATTCCAAATTTCCATTATACGATGGTATAAATCTTCTAAACTTAGATAACTTCCAAATCACCGAGATGATGAAGATGATAGAAAAGAATTGAATCTATCAAGGCACCAGAAGAATATAATGCAACAGATGAATCAGAGAAAACTAATGCAATTGACGAAGCAGCTATTTGGTCTTTGCCTGGCAGCAGATTCTCAGTTGCCAATACACAGGTGCAGGTTGGCTGGGATAGATTCATAAATATGATACGGAAGAGAGCCGAACAACAGACAATTCAACCAACACCAACACCAAGCTACAAGAATGGAAGTGCTACATTGCATCAAGGATACCGATGGATAGAGCTACATTGGATCAAGGATACCGATGGATAGAGACTTTCCAAGTGACGAACATAGCAGCTAGTTCTGCTAATACTACAGACTGGAATAGTTGGTAGACTCAGAGCAGCTTCTATCAAGTTTTTGTACCACGAAACTACGCCTATATCACAAACAACGACTAATGGATTTTCATGTTACTGGTACATGCTAAAATCAACACAGAAGAAAAATATTCTACTCAATTTCAACTCTAATTCAATGGCTGATAATAATCAAACAAATCACACATTTTCAACCACATCCTACGTAATACTAAACCATTACAGCAGAATCGATCACCCTGATCTATCTCAGCTTTATAGTTAAGAGGCACAAATCTCAACAAGCAAAGACTATAGAGTCTAAAATAGCAAGAACAAGGAAATCTAACATCATACAATTAGCAAAGTCATCAAAGAAACACTAAATCAACTTGGGTTTTTCTCCATTAAATTAAATCGAATTAAGGCTACTCACATGTTTCTTGCGGCCATATCCTTCTTCCTCGGATCTACCATAACTTGGCTTCCTATATCCTTCTGCCTCTTCCTCGGATCTACCATAACTTGGCTTCCTATACCCTTCTTCCTCTTCCTCGGATCTACCATAACTTGGCTTCCTATATCCTTCTTCCTCTTCCTCGGATCTACCATAACTTGGTTTCCTCTCATACCCGGACCCGTATTCAGTCTCTGTCCTACCTCCATAACCCGATCCATACTCGCCCTCAGTCCTCCGTCCGTATCCGGTTCCATATTCGGATCCGCCTCCTTCATACTCTGCCTTTCGGCCAAACCCAGATCCGTATTCAGATTCGGGTTCCCCATAGTTGGGTCTCCTCCCATATTCGGATCCATATTCTCCGTGCTCTGGTTTCCTGCCATACTCAGATCCGAACTCGGACTCTTGTTCGCCATATTCGGGTCTCCGGCCATGCCCAGATTCAAATTCAGGAGGCGGAGGCTGCTCAAATTCGGGTCTCCGTCGATACCCAGTTCCAAACTCAGGCGGCGGAGGCTGCTCAAATTCTGATCTACGGCCGGATCCGAAATCCGGTTGATGTGAATGCTCATATGCCGGCCTCCGGCCATGCCCAGATCCAAACTCCTCAGGAGGCTGCTCGAATTCAGGTCTTCGGCCAAAATCAGATTCAAATTCGGAGCCGGGTCGTCCGAACTCCGGTTTGCGTCCATGACCAGATTCGAATTGCTCATATTCAGGTTTCCTTCCATAGTCACCAAAAGCAGGTGCAGGTTCGAATCGTCCAGGTCGGGGCTTGGGTTTAAGATAGCTACTGTATTCAGTTTCGAGAGCTTCGTCGGCATAAGCTAAGTGCGCGTAACCGGAAGAGAAATCGGGACGTGCGTAATCAAAGTCGCCATCGGAGGGTGTAGCGGAAGGGTAGCAAGTCTCATCGGAGGGTTCCAAAGGACGACCATAAGTTAGTTCGAGATTGTATCCACCACCGTAAGGCGTCGGATCGAATTCGTCGAACTCGTCAACGTCATCTTCGCCACCCCTCGAGTAGTATGGCATCGTTTCACTTAACTGCCAAAAGGAAAAAGTTGCTGCTGAAAATGGGCAAAATGGTGAGAAGTCTGCACTGATGGTAAGCTGTTTAAATAGATAAATACAGGAGAGCTTTAATATAGGATCATAAGATTAGACAGCGACGTCCGCGGCAGGGATTTAGGAATTGAATGAATACGGCAGCGTTTTGAGGGGAAACAGAGAATTGATTGATTTTTATCTTAATTTAATAAATATTATTATTAAATTACCATTGCCGACAAGACGATGATGTCATGTTCATATTTGGGTTTGGTCTGAATTATCAGCTGAAATTGAAAAATCATACTAATTTTTCTAATATCTGAAATTCTTTTTCTACCTAGTTAATACTTAAACTTATATTATGCTACTTAGATTGTACCCTTCACACTAACATCGTTACTTTGTGTTGGCGTGACACTGATAGTTAATCTTATAATAACACGTGGAAGCATCTCAGTATAACACATATCGGACATATGTTAAAAAAATATATAAATTAATTTTAAAAAGTGTGACTTTTTGGGCAAATTCAAGTACCAATTAGTATTTTTTGGATAGTATTAAACTTTAAAAAATTAACATTCTTAACCAATTGGGGCAATGTAATGCGACATACCAACTAAATATTTAACATTGTTAACTTAAAATATTTAAATATCAACTAAATATTTTAGACAAATTCAAAAGGTAAACTACATATTAACCATTTACTATATGAATAGGGTTGAGCGAAGTTGGGACAATATAATTTAACGATATTCTAACATTTTTTTAATTTAAGCTTAATGAAATAAAATTGGATTTATTTTTGACATCTATATTCATTTCAAAATGATTTTGTCTCATTTATTTGGCTTAAATCACAAATGGTATTTTAATTATTCACTTTTTCTAAGTTGGAATTTATTTTTTTGTTATACTCCGTTCCTTAAAATGGTACTTAAAATATACTATTTTTCTCAATTTGGTACCTAAACATTTTCTATCACAAGTGATACCTAAACTATACCCCATTATCTAAAGTAGTATTTAAACTATACTCTATTGCCTAAATTACCCGAACCGTTAAAAATTCTTCTTATCCAAACATGACACTTCTAAATTAAAAACAAATTAAATTAAATTAAATTAAAACTTTTCAATCTTTTTACACTCTATTCATCACCCACAATGCACTTTATTTCAACTGTTAGATTTTTTTATTCAACTCTTTTACCATTTTTTCTACTCAATTTCTTCCCAATATTTGAGTTTCATGCTTTATTAGAGTTTTTTATAATACAAGTTCACCCAATATTAATTATTTTATACAAAGTATATAAAAAATAACGGAGAAAATTATTTTAAGAAAAACTAATACATAAATTTTAAATCGAGGTGAGAAAAGAATCGAATCAAAGTTTAAAAATTGAAAAAAATTTGTTGAAATTTAGGCTAGGTTGCCAAAAACAGGGTTTGGATGAATTTTTTGATGGGTTCTTAAATTTTTCATCATCTGAGCTTTTAAGTAAAGAATAAAAGAGATGAATATGTTTATAAATTTTTTTTTATATTTTTAGTTAAAATTTCCATGTGTCACAGAATGGTTAGCTAAGAGTTTTTTTGACGGCCTAGGTAATTTGGGTAATTGAGTATAGTTGAGTAATAGAGTATAATTTAGATGCCAACTAGAGAAAAAAATAGTTTAAGTACCACTTTAGGTAACATAATATAATTTAAGTATTATTTATAATAGAAAAAAATCCTCAGTTATCAACTTAAGAAAAGGGATGGTTTAGGTACTATTTTGGATTTAAGAATTTTTTAATGCAAATATTTAATGAGGTAGTTGAATTATTTTGTTGTTGGTTTCAATGTGGTCCTTATAAGAAACTAAGAACTTCTCTTTTATCATATTTATCAATTGAAACAATAGCATGTTAGTATTTCAATACTTTTTGTTATACAATACTTAAAATTATTAATAGTTCTTTCCCAACCCTTAAATAGGAAGATAATGGAGTTCAACGCACTCTTACTCACATCCTCTTACACCGGCAACAATACCGATGCCAATCGAACTAAAACTTAATAAGCTAGTATTTCAATACTTATTAATCGAATAAATATATATTTAATTTTCTTTTTGATGATTTAAATAAAGGTGGAGTTATTAAAGATTGCAACCCAAGGTTTTAAGGCCAAACAACACAATATCAGTTAACCCCTTTTTTTTTAGTGTACAAGACATTCAAAATGTTCTCCCAATAGATGAAGTACTATAAATTTATTTGGTTTGGCATTGTTTGCCATTTGCTTGATCGAGTGCTTTCAATTTTTTTTTGCATATTAAATGAGATATAATATAAACATATCTTTTAAAATTTTATGTAATTATATATTTATTTCACACTATTTTTATATTCTTATATAAAGTTTACTAATAATGTTATAAACATTATATCCTTCATTAGAATTGTGTGACCCAAATTCTAAGAGATTGCTTGCAAGTCAAGTTAAACAAAATATATTTTCTTTTTTGAAGATTTAGTATTTATTAGTATAATATATTTAGCATTTATTAGTATAGTTTATTTGACTTACTAATTTAGCCTATAAATAGGCTCTTTTACAATCTTAGAAAAGAGACACACACATTAGATTAGAACACATAACACATTCAGAGAATTTTGTGTTTACGTTTTCGGGTTCTTTATTTTTCGGGTTTTTAGGTTTAGTTTTTATCTCCATCTTTTGTACTCTTCATTCTTTTGCCATTATAGTAAAATTATCTTTGCCCGTGGTTTTTTATCCTCTTTAGAGGGGTTTTTCCACGTTAAATTTATGTGTTCATCTTCTCAATTTCTTCTGCTATTTTTACTTGTTTGTTGCTTAATCGGGACAATCCTAACAAGTGGTATCAGAGCTAGTTTAATTTTCATAGATCAGCCCGTTCAGAGATGGCAGCAACAAGGTTTGAAATTGAGAAGTTCGATGGTGAGACAAATTTCAATCTGTGGTAAGTTCGGATGATGGCAATTCTAGTTCAAAACGGCTTGAAAAAGGTTGTTACAGGGAAAAAGCCTAAGAATCTAAATCAAACAAAATGGGAAGAGCTTTATGAAAAGGCCTTGTCTGCAATCCAGTTGTGCCTCGCGAATACAATATTGCAGGAGGTATTGATGGAGAAGACCTCATTCGCCTTGTGGAAAAGGTTAGAAACTCTTTATACGACTAAGTCTCTGGCTAACCGTTTAGTGTTGAAACAACGTCTATTTACGTTTCGCATGAACGAAGGTGAGCTTCTTAGAGATCACATCAGTCAATTTGTTACTCTTTTAAATAATTTAAAGAACGTTGAGGTTCATATTGACGATGAAGATCAAGCTATGCTGTTATTGTGCTCTTTACCCTCTTCATACAAGTCTTTCAGGGAAACCCTGATTTATGGCGGAGACAAACTCTCGTTCGAAGATGTGAAGGGTCATTTATTGAGTAGAGACAAACTCGACAATGAGTTTGGTTTGAATAGCAAAGCAGATAGGCAAGCTTCCGTTTTGGTAGCATCAAAGAAATGAGACAAAAGGTGTCGCTATTGCAAAAAGTTAGGTCACGTCAAAGCAGATTGTTATAAACTGCGAAATAAAAGAGCTGCTGAGAGTAACGAGGAAGATGTAGCTGGTGCTAATTTGGTCGATGAAGGCGGTGATGATTTCTTGTTAGTGTCAACGAGTGATAACTCCAAGCTTACGTCTAAGTGGATCCTAGATTCAGGATGTTCTTTCCACATGTGTCCCAATAGAGAATGGTTCTCCACATATAGTTCAGTTGAAGGTGGAGTTGTGCACATGGGAAACGATTCATCTAGTAAAATAATCGGTATTGGTACTGTTAAAATTAGGATACACGATGGAACGATTAGGACACTCTCGGATGTCGTATGTACCGATTTGAAAGAATCTCATCTCCTTGAGTATTTTAGACTTGAAAGGATACAGAATCAACATCGAGTCGAGCGACATTAAAGTATCTCGTGGAGCTCTCGTTTTGTTAAAAGGTAAAAGAACTGGCAGTCTTTATATTCTGGAAGGTTCTACAGTGACAGGTGAAATCGGACGTCCCTCGTCCGTTGCGAAGTCAAAGTCAACTCATTTGAAGCGGAGGCAACTTGGTCATAGGAGGGAAAAAGGTATGACCGTTTCGTTGAAGAGAGGTTCTCTTTTGGATGCAGGTTTTGAAAAGTTAGGGCACTGTATTCGTGAAAATCAGACCCGGGTTAGTTTTGATTTGGCAGTGCACAAGTCGAAGGCTAGAAGTCTTCCAGCTTCTAAGCATAGATTCGACTCGATTAATTCCTGCATAGTTCAAGATAGGCCCGTGGTATGGTTTTGGCAAAGATGGCATTGAAAGAATTCGTGTCAAGGTGGAGATTGTTAGAATTGTGTGACCCAAATTCTAAGAGATTGCTTGCAAGTCAAGTTAAACAAAAATATATTTTCTTTCTAGAAGATTTAGTATTTATTAGTATAATATATTTAGCATTTATTAGTATAGTTTATTTGACTTACTAATTTAGCCTATAAATAGGCTCTTTTACAATCTTAGAAAAGAGACACACCCATTAGATTAGAACTCATAACACATTCAGAGAATTTTGTGTTTACGTTTTCGGGTTCTTTGTTTTTCGGGTTTAGTTTTTATCTCCATCTTTTGTACTCTTCATTCTTTTGCCATTATAGTAAAATTATCTTTGCCCGTGGTTTTTTATCCTCTTTAGAGGGGTTTTTCCACGTTAAATTTGTGTGTTCATCTTCTCAATTTCTTCTGCTATTTTTACTTGTTTGTTGCTTAATCGGGACGATCCTAACACCTTCCACAGCATGCATTTAAAACTACTTAATGACTAAAATAAGTAGATTAGAGAAATTGGAAAAGATGGAAACAATTCTCCACAAGTTGATCCATCACCACAACTCCAACTTTCTTGTTGTTTATCACAAGTTATGTTTAGAAAACCAGTCGCTGTATATCCATTATGCTCCCATTAGACGATGTTTACAATCATCTATAGCCAATTAGTTTCCCTTCGTTGGTATTTCATTTCCAAACATTGAGGGTGTGACTAAATTGAAAAGTTAAATAAGCTTAATTGTTAATTTTGTAATACTAGGGACTAAATTGAATAAATATAAAATTTGTTATGAAATTTTGCTAGAAATATAAAGTATACGGTCCGTAATAAAAGAATATGAATCGAATTTTAATGCTTATCCCGAGTTCAGAGACTAAATTGAATAAAATGCAATATATGTGAGACTTTGTATTTAGATGTGGATTGAATGAAATCCGATACTATTTTATTTATTGAATTATCAATCATAGCAAAAGACACCGTCGGCTGTCGAGAGGGAACGGAAAAGCAAGAGCCATCGACAAGAGACACGAAATTTTGGTTTGTACGTTTATGACTTGAGATCAATTTATTTCTTTGCATATTCATGTTATATTGCATGATTGAGTATCAATGTGAGTTAATAATGATCATATGGATTGATTTGCTGTGACTGATATTGATTATCGAGATAGTGGACTGAATTAAATAAAATAGAAAGTTGTATGATTTAGTGAGACATGATTTGTAATATAAGAATGGATTGAAACATGCTATATGATATGAGATATTGTGTGTAGATGATAAATTGAAATGTGATTTTGAAATTGAATGTGAAATTATATATTAATTGGATTGAATTGAAATTAAATGAGATTCATGAATGTTATGTGATAGTACAGTGTACAGGGTATGAAAATAAAAATGTGACCAATTACAGGCTATGACAGGTAAATGCAAATGATTACAAGGTATGAAAATAAAAATGTGTTCGATTACAGGCTATGACAGGTAAATGCAAATGATTGCAGGGTATGATAATGCAAATATGAATATTTGATGCCCGTGTGAATTTAGTAAAAGGTTAGGATATGATTAACATGCCAATAAGGTCTTATGCACGTTTGTACAGGATATTTGATTATATGGAGATTATGACAGGTTATATCGAGATCTAGAATCTCTTGCGGATCATCGATATTATTTGTCTCTACGGAAACTTTGGTGTGGTGGAGGGATGTATTTGCATATGAATATGCATTTGATGCCTACAGGCTTGGCACTTTGGTGCTTTGTTGTGCTGTAGTTTTGTTCATATGAGCTATCTTGGTGTGGTGTAATTTACTTGTGTATCCGAGTCCATTTTACTAAGGTTCCATTGGGCAAAACATTGAAATCAAAACTTGAAATCGGAAAATAAAATTAAATGAATTTTGGTAAACTACTATAATGTATGATTTGAATTGAAATGGTATGAAATTGTGAATTGATAATAGTATATGGAATGATGTGATAATATGAAACTATATGAGTGCATTATATAATTCGCGATAAAGAAGTATATAAAAGATTATGCGATCCATTTAGAATCGAACCCTAGGAACCAAATTAAATACGAATGAGTCAATAGACTCCAGAAAGAGATTCAAATGGTAAGTTAACTGGTTAAATGGTATTAATTGAACATGAAAATTGAATAGTTTAATGTCAAAGGTATACATGTTTGATAAAGATTAGCACTTAACAAATGATATGATTTGGTCAATTTTATTGTAACGTTGAATGGCATGATATGACAAGTTTAAATGTTAATATCAAATGAATTGATGTATAAAGATGGTTATATGCATATTTCCTATGATATTTGAAGCTTTTAGCATGTATGTAAATGTGATATGGCTAAAAATTGAACTTGGTTGATTATATTCATTTGATTAGCACTTATGTTATATTGACTTGAATCATGGAAGTACCACTCAGCTTTATCGTTCAACGTACTATTTATTTATTCCGTGCGCATGTTTAGGTAAATCTTGAAGCCCCGAGACATGATTTAGCATCCACCTAGTGATCCTCGACCTAATAATGTTTGTATAGTCCCTTTTGTTTTGATATTTAGGATAGTAATGGTTAACTTGATATTTAGGATAGTTCACCTAGTGGTCCTATACTATTATTCGATAGGTGCGCTTGCTCCACTGAAATAAGCACATTAACCATGAATTAATATCCTGAAAATATTAAAACATGAAATAAACATACATAATTGAGAACAAGAATCAAGTATTTATCATGTAAATCAAAAATCAAATAATAAGATTCATCATAGGTTTCATCTTCCCTAAGTATCTAGGGAATTTAGTTCATAATCCTAAATAGAAACATCTCAAAGTTAAGATAACAAGAAGACATAAAGAAACTCAATAAAAATTCAAAGGAAATTAAATGGAGATATTCAATCTTGAAGGAGATTTGTTTCCGAGTTGATTCTGAGGGCATTCCTCGAGTCTTTTCTTCAATCTTCCTTGCGTGTCCCCATAAGTCTTCTTCTAATTGTTATTTTTAGACTTTAGAATGCTCAAAAAACCTAAAAATTGGATTTTTTCGCGTATTTGGGAAGCATGGTGCGTTTTCGACACAGGCTAGCACATGGGCATGTGGCTATCCCGTGTGGCTCACACGGGCGTGTGGCTAGCTCATTTGGGAATGCCCGGGCCGTGTAGATCCTGGAAACAGCTCTATTTATCCGATTTTGGCTCGTTTTTTCACTCCTTTCACTCCCAAGTGCTCTCCTAAGTATAGAAACATGAATTTAAAGAATTAGGAGCATCAAATTCACTAATTTACATAATTAATTATCCAAAAACGCATTAAGAATGAGATTAAAATATGTTACTTTTATAGCTTATCAGTATTGTTTATGTTGTGTACTGAGATTGTTGAAGTTGAAATGAAATTGTTATGCATGTGTGATGTTTAGGTTGGATGTAATTTATTGGTACTAAATGGTCAAATAGTTGGTATGTGGAAAATGTCATTGACAACAATTAGAAATGGTGTTTGATGTAATGTATACATAAAGTGGCGTTAAATGCATAGAAATGAGCATATGATTATGGTGTTTTTACTTCCTTGAATGAATGGAAGAATTAGCTTGTATGTTTGGGTAAATTGAATAATCTAATTGGATCTTTTGGAAACAGATGGTCATGTAGCGACGTTGGCCTCTTAACATTGCGACGAGGTTAAATCAGTGAGTTGCATCGCGACAAGGAACCCCTGAAGTTGCGACGTTAACCCGATATTTTACAAACTTTACAATTTGGTCCTAATTCGACCTTGAGCTAGCAAAAGAACTTTCGTAAGCTCGTATAAGATACAAAAATGATCTGATAGTTAGTGTCAGATATTGAAGAAAAAGTTGTTTGGATTTTGATCCATAGATTCATTATGTTCAAAACTATTTCATGAAAAGAACTAGACTATAGAAGAGAAGGGGAAGAAAAGCTTTCAATTGATATAAGCAGTGCGAACGGAAAAAACCATACAAGAGTGATTTTAATAGTTTAATTATCATTTTGTAACTTTTTAAAGTTGAGTGATCAGAACGTAAACTTACTAATAATTTAGTGATCTTGGGTGTAGTTTATCCTATTGTTTCTATTGATAAATATCCCTTTTTCATATTGTTTCTATTCGCAATACTTAAATTTCGGTTTTGGCCTTTATACTACGCTTAATTTTGAGATTTAATATCTATATATTAAATTTTGATATAATTTGGTACCTCAATTTTATAAGGTCATTAGTTAATCTAAATATTTTTAATTAAAATCTTGACGTAGAATTTTAAGAATTAACACTATAAATTTTTTATTAAATTTAAGTTCATTACAATATTATTTTTTATTACATGAATATCGAATAATTTTTTTAAAATTTAAAATGTAACACTAATAAATTTAACATAAAAATTCTAATTGTATTTAAAATTTTAAACTCCAAAAAAATAATTTAAATTCTTAAAAATAAAAAAAATTAAATATATCAATTATTTCATAGTGGCCCACTATTTTAGAGTTGGAACGCATGTAATCTCCAAACAACATGCCAATGCCATGTAAGCAAAAATAGTGACACATCAGATATGCTTATCTTTCACTCTCGTAATCAATCAATGGACCCCAAAAATAAAAAATAAAAAATTAGTCTTTATTTTCCAAACTTAGAATTTCGAAAAGGAAATTCCAGATAATGAGTGAAGTTATTGTTTCTTCATTTCATGCTTTTAGAGCTGAAAATTTCAGCAATGGAAAAGGGCAAGTGAAGCTGAAGAAACCCGAATTCCAATGCCACGCAAATATCAAGTCCAAAGCACACAAATACTTGATCAGAAATGAGTTAGCAGCTACATATTCTGCAAGAATTTCCACTGATATCCCTCTTTATGAGATTCCTGGGGTAACCCCATTAACTCATTTCTTGCTTATATATGAAATGGGTATTGATTAATAAATGTTGTTGGTGAATGTGGGTGGGTGGGGTTGATTTCTTGAACAGGCTTTGTTTGATGAATATTTGGAGGATAAACCCAGAATTTTTAAGGCAATGTTTCCTGACCAAGATAGGAGCCAACAGCTTAATCAGGTTGTCCTTTCCTTTTCTTTTGGCCTTCTTCTTTAGTCATGGTTGTTGTATTGAGCTTATATTAGTCCATTTGGGTAAGTGTGGGTATATCATGATATATTATATACATTATTCATTTGCAAACAGCTGCAACAATAATTCAGAAATGGTGTTATATCTTTTAGCATATACTTGTTTGACACAGACTCGATTTGTATTACCCCATTCCCTACCCAAAAAAGAAATCCAGAATTGGTTTTATTTTCACTAGAGTAAGAAGCCTGCAAAATGTATTATTGTAGCCAAAACTACAAATTTAGTAAAAGAATTAATAATCCCGAAAAAACGGGAGTATGTTATTGAATACAATATTTTGATGAACTGGTAGCTATTTTTCTATGCTTTGACACAACAAAGATTGTTGTTTCCTTTTAAAATGGGCATTTTGTTTGTGCTTATTGGGTTTCCACATAGTGGAATGAGCTTTATTTCTTCCTCCCACTTCTCTTTTTCTCCTTGAAGAACCTATGTCCAACACATATTTCACTCTCTCTTTTAAGAGAAGTACTCTCTAAATACGTGAAAAAACTTATAAAGTTGAACATACTTTTGTGGAACACATACCTTATCTGACACTTATACCTAGGTCCGAGTAACATAGGGAATGAGTATTTATTCTGCTTTCCTGTTTTGTGGTCTTTGTTTCCATGGTAGCTGGAGTCTGAAGAACTAATATTATTTCCTAATGAGGAGTGAAAGAGAAATGAAGAAATCGCAGTTAACTTGAGTCATTCAAGCAGCAATCTTTTAGTAGTAATTGGCGTATTGTTCAACAGTAAAATTCATATGTTCTTGTATGCTGTTTGAACTAGGCAAAGGCTTGAAAGTACTTGGCTGATTTAATATTGTCTGTCTTGTTCACATAGCTTTAGTTGACTTTAACACATTGTCACTTGCCGAGGACTTAAAGAACTGCAACAATGTAATGGAAAGAAGTGCATTATTTCTAAGAAAATTTGACCATAAATGCTAGATAAGCTAAGCCTTGAGTTAATAGATTTTCTAGTTGTTCCATTTTCTTAGATGGCATGATCCGAAAGACATTATTCCTCGATACAAGCTCGGGGTTTTGGAGGTTCATAACTTGTGACGTGCCATGTGTACCTCATGCTGACATGTAAGTACCAATTATGAACCTCATGCTGACGTGTAGTTGTGGTTGTTAAACTCGTGCAGGATGAATGGAGAATTCGGATGTTGCCTCTGCAGTTATTGGTTCTAAATGTATGGCCGGTAGTGGACTTAAGGTTGAGATGCAAATCAGGAGGTAGAGATTACCCACCGGAAGTCCCTCACGATATCACAAAAGTTCTCGAGCTCGACATTGTAAACAAAGCTTTGCACATTGCACTTAAAGTTCTTTAATTTTTATGTGAATCATCCATTCCTCTTATACGATACAAAGCTCGTGTTTTGCAGACAAGATGGGAGCTTCAAGGGCTTGATAACGTTGTTGATCCATCTCATTTCACACTTGTTGTGAAAGGAACATTATACCCTGATAGAAGAAGACATAGAAGCCGGCTTAAGGGTCATTTAGAGATGCACGTAAAATTCATCCTTCCTCCTGCACTCGCTCTGGTTCCTGAAAATATTCGTGACGGTCTCGGAAAAGGGGTCAGAACATAAAAAAAAAACCTTCATACCATATACAATTCTTTGAATTCAATATGTTGTGCATGATTTTAGTGACGAATCTCAGGAAGTCGTATTGTTGACAGGTAATGACAAAGCTGGTTGAGAGCATGAAGCAGAAAGTAGACGGTAGCTTGCTCGCGGATTATAGCAAATTCAAGAGGGAGAGATCCGCCAAATCTTCAGCAAACTGGAAAGAGACACAGTAAAAATACTGTTGCATTGCCATTTTAAGGTGTGAGAAAAATAAGAACCTATAAAGTTAGAGGAAGTCTAACACCATTGTTGTTTGGGGATACTGATTTATTATTATTTATTTGGAATATCTGACTTGTAGGGATATTATTGATAATTGATAAATATAATTGAAAAGAATGAATAAAAATTGGAGATGCGGGGGATCGAACCCCGTGCCTCTCGCATGCAAAGCGAGCGCTCTACCATTTGAGCTACATCCCCTTTCGGTAATCGTTTGTCAGATATTTTAAATGGCTCATTTTATTGGTTTGATTTTCGTATTCAACAATGAAACAACCAACCGCAAAGGTATAATAATATCAAAGCCCTTAATGTTCATCTTTTCTGTTATTTTTTATTTTTTAATATTTGCCTCTCAATCTTTTAAAAAGAGTTGAATTTGACTGTTAACCCTTAAAAAAAATTCAAATTGTTCCTTCTTTTAAATGTAAATTCGACTTATGTTAAAATTTTATCAAGATGAAATACACGTGAATGATCTTGCAAATTATCACGCAACATCATTAAAATATAATTTTGTAGTCACTATTTAAGCTGAAAAATTGATTTGACTTTTTAAAAGATTAATGACTAAATTTATTGAAAATAAATATAAAAACTAAATTGACAAAATATATATATATATAAATGTTGAAAACAAAATTTATCATTATGCCTTTCAATACAATAAGATTATTATGGGAGTCGATGTGGATGTGATTGTAACCGCCGGGAAATGTAGACATCAAATATAAAATTCTATTGCAAATCAAATGCTAAAACAATGGGAATATATACATCTTTGTATTGGGGGGGACAGAGAGAAATATTTTTGGCATGGTACAGGTCCAAGGACTAAATGTTTAAGCCTAATTTAGAAGTTAGTTTCACTCAATGCAATGGTCACCAGAAATCAGAACAAGAACATGATCCCTGCTTAAAACGATGAAACCGGTTCCGATCTCGGACTATGATTTCCCGATCGTATATCTTGGAAACAATCTTAATGGCAGCGTGACAGTCACGGCATATGCGTATGTTCTTGAAAATATACAGAGGCTTACCAGGTTCTGTGCTTAGAAGTCCGAAACAGACTGCCAGCTTCTCGCTGTGCGAAAACAATGCCTGCTCCTTCTCCAACTCGACCCCAGCATCGTCCCCAGGAAACACTTGTGCAGACAGATTCGGAACATAACCGGCTGATTGTAACCTTTGAATCATATCTTCTAACATGATATAAATTTCCCGGGTTTTCGGGTGTGATTTATCACCTGCACTGAACTGATGAAGTTGGCCGTCTACATGGATAGAACTCATTCCAGGAACCTTACTAATTCCTTTAGTTTTAAGAACTTTCCGAAGGGCACTCGCTTTGTCTGGCTTACCTGCCAATGCATACATATTTGAAAGCAGGATATGATATTCCGTGTTACGAGGATTCATCAGAATGAGCTTTTGAAGAAGGCGTTCGGCTAATTGTAGCTTTCCATGTGAATTGCAGGAACCCAGGAGAGATCCCAAAACAACCTCATTTGGAGGTATTGGCATTTTGTTTATCAATGTCTCAGCTTCCTCCAAACGACCGGCCCTTCCAAGTAGATCCACCATACAAGCATAGTGATCGATCTTAGGTGTTATACCATACACAGATTGGAGACTATCAAAATAATATGATCCTTGATCTATCATACCGGAATGGCTGCAAGCACTTAGAACAGCGATAAAGGTTAAATCATCTGGCATAACTTCCTTGATCATCCTTGGGAACATATTGATCACAAGTTGACCTCTTCCGTGCATAGCTAACCCACTAAGAAGAGCATTCCATGACACCACATTCCTTCGGGGCATGCACTCGAAAACTTTGATTGCAGTATCTATCCTGCCACATTTGGCATACATATCCAACAAGGCAGTTTCCCCCATGATGTCCATCTCCATCCCCATCATCTTCAAGCCATAAACATGAACCCATCTACCCATCGCCACATCTCCAGACTGTGCACAAGCTGACAATAAAGAACAAAGTGTTATATAATTCAATTTAATACCCAAATGAAACACTATCTGGCTCAAAAGCAAAAAGCCTTCCTTGCTAAATCCATTCCCTACATAACCAACAATCATTATTGTCCATGCAACTTCGTTGCAGTGTGGCATATCATCGAACACCTGCCTTCCATTACTTACACCCTCCCACTTCAACACCCCATCCAAAACCACGGTCCATGATACAACATTCTTCTCCTTCATCTCACTGAAAACCCTTCTCATCTCTTCCACCATCCCAGACTTGCCATACATATCCATCAGCGCATTACACACTTTCACCCTCCTTTCGAAACCCATCTTCACCACACGTCCATGAGCCTGACTCCCCACCCCAACATCCCGCAACCATGCACACGCACTAAACAAGCAAACCATCGCCACATCATCAATTTCAGCACCTTTTTCAAGCATTTGAGCAAACAAAAGTAAAGAATCATGAGGCCTATTTTGGCGAGAAAAGGAAGACATGAGGGAAGTCCAGTCAGCAGCATCCTTGCTCGAGTGGGGAATTTCATCGAACAATTTCTGGGCAGAGGATATATCACCACAAGATGCATAGAGGTGGAGGAGGGTGTTGAGAAGAAAGGAATTTTCAGTTGTAGAAAGGCCCGTAGCGAGGACCATGGCATGGAGTTTTTTGCCAGTGGCGAGAGCAGATCGTTGAGCACATATGCGAATGAAGGGACGAAGGTAGCGAGGGGAAAAGGAGGGGAAGGCTCGGAGGATTGGCCATTTCATCTGTCTTTATTTTCTTTAGCAACAATGAACACCGAAATGGTATATAATTATTCTTGGTTGATTGAGCTGCGAATCACAGAACTCGGCCCATTAATTTTAAAAAAAAAGATCTGAAACCCGATGTGACACATGGAAAAACATAAAAATGTTATGGACCAAAAATATTAATACGATCACAACCTAAATACAGTGAATACTGAATCTATGTTAAGAAAACTGAATATTTCAAAGGTGAGGTGCGAGAGTACGTAAAACCATTTCTTGGAAGTCAACACATAAAATTGAAGTGACGAAAAATTCAGTCCTTAGGATTAACAAAGCATACATTTATATTGGCACTCAACATGGACAAGCTCGCAAGGACAAACAAAGACAAACCAAGCAGAATCAACAGGGCGAAGATACAAATAATTGACTATTTAGCAAGTTTGAAGTACAAAACAAGAGCAATCGCAATGATAAGGACGGCGATAATGGTGCCAATGATCCACTTGTTCCTGCTCATCCTCCTAGAAATAGCTGTCAAAATTTTCTTGCTCTTGCCGATGTTGTCATCTACTCCATGGAGCTGCAATAGAAAGGGAAACACAACTTCAAATAGATAGCTGAGGCTTAATATACAAAATTTTGAAGTCTAACTACCATATAAGCCCTTGACATAGCAAGTTCTTGGAATGTAAAGGTTTGCAATCAACCATTACATCATAAGATGAGACGATTTAAGGTCTAACTATTGTATAAGCCTTTGATATAGTGAACTTGAATGGCATTACAACTGAAATACGAGAATGTAAAGCTAATGATAGAGAATTGGAGGTACCGTGTTATTGGCATGTAAGAGAGCCTGTCGCTGTGAATGCAAATCCTGAAGAATTGAAACCCCAAGCTCTTCTGTTTCTAACATGGTTCTCCTGCTGTCCTTAATTCTGTCACCGCTCTGATTCAACCGCTCTGTAGTCATCATTAATCTTGATCTTTGATCAGCTGATGCCTGTTGCATAGTCATCAATTATAAGTAAATCAAAAGCCTAATTAGAAAAGACCAGTGAAAAAACCACAGCAAGTTAAACTGAAGGTAGGCAAACCAAAAGATACCGTGAGAGTATCAGCCATGCCAGACTCTAACAACTCATCTCGAGCAGCCGCATTCAAATTACCAGACGCGATTCTTTTAACTTCACTTTTCAGATTGTTTAGATCTGATTTATATTCCCTTAACTTAGCAAGAAGTACAGCCTTAACATTTGGCTGCAAACTTCTTGCCTCAAGGTCCATCTTTCGAATCTGAAAAATGTAAATAGCAACATCAAGTTCAACACCCAAAATATAGGATAAACTAAAAAAGATTATTTGAAACATACAATTAACCAGGTACCATACCAGAGCTTCGGCATCTTCCACTCCAGCTCTTACATCAGAAAGTTTTTGTTTCTTCTGCTCTGAACATAAGAAAAACAAATAAGAAATTTGAGCAAGAATTGGCTCATTATGGAGGTTGATACTCTAACAAACTGAGAAGTTTCTTATTGAACACCTCTGATGAATTAACAAATTAACGTACTGCATCATTCAACAAAAACAGATGCAGATTTATTCAGACTCATGTATCTGCATTGTCTGTCAACCAAAATCTTCAGTATCACCTTACAAATTCACCAATTCACAGAAAGATGCAAAGGTGACCAGACACAATCTTTTTCCTTAAAATGGAGTAAAAGATTAAAAGTTCTGTTCCCAAGTAGAGATGCCTTTAATCTTTTTGTTTCCCTTGAATCGGGTACTCTTAGCCTAAGACCCCAAGTTACTCAGACTCAAGTGTAAGTGTCCAATATGGATATATATATCCGACATGAGTATGTTCAATTTTATGTAAATTTTTCCATATATTTAGGGGGAAAATTATATGTGCCAGACAAGGGTACCTAAAGAAAAATGAAAGCCGATCAACATAGCTCTAAGCCGTATAAGCTCTATGATAATTGTTTACAAGGCCAAACCTTTATCAATTGACAGCTGAATTTAATTCTACCTTTTCCATTTTCTTTCTGGGTATTCTTTTTAGATGCATTTATACTAAACTCTTATCGAACTCTTGTGGATCATTATTCTTGGATAATTCAGAAATTCAAATGAAAAATGCAACTATTACATCCATTCAAAGATTCTTAGTACAAAATCAAAGTCCTCTTAAAGCTAATGTCAAAGCACATCAATATGTTCACCAACTGCAACCTAATTCAGCATAAATCCAACATTATAAATCAGGATAACATTCTAAATTCTCGGTTTATTGCCAAAAATTCAGACCATTTAAACTCTTTGCTTAAATTTATTTAACTTAAAGTTCCAAAATCAAGACCTTTCCCCTTATCTACATTAATACCTCAAAAGAATTCTTACAAACTGAGAAAATCTTGATTAATTAATTATTAACTAATTAAACAATTAATATATATAAAACTCAAAGTAGAGAAAAAGATCGGATCTTCTTTTCTTCATTCTCACATCTCCCAATTAAGCATTCTAAGTTTTCTTTTTAAAGAGAAAAAAAAATCAAATACAATTTGTAATCAGAGCACAAATCTGAAAAAAGGAAAAAAAAAATCAGTAGAATCCTCACGCTAAATTAGAAAGAACATAACGAATTATGCAACCACATATCCGCAATTAGGAGCAAAAAAATAAAGAAATTAACAAAAATAATTCAAAAAAAAAGGTTTATGCGTATAAAGATTTGAATTGTAACCTCCAGCAAGAGCACCAGCAGCCGTACACTTCTTGGAAAGATTCGCCGATAGCTCGCAATACTGCCGTTCATATCCTTCGAAAACTTCACTCATCTTTTAATTTTTTTTCCAAAAAAAATTCTCCTTAAATTCAACTGAAAATCAGTAAAATAAAATTAAACATCAGCAAAAAGAATAATCGAAAATTTTAAGGAAAAAAAAAAAGAAATTAGAGAGAGTATGAGAAAACCTGAAAGGAAGATGATCGATCGATCCTCAGTGGTTGCTTTTCCAAATTTCTCCTTTCATTTTACATAAAAGACGATAAAACGACAGCGGTTTTGGCCTCTTATGACTTATGGTTTTCGTTTTACTTTTCCGTGTAGGGGGGGTAATGATAAAGACACGTAGATAGTGTGATTAGTTTTGGGAATTTCAAAGCCTGTGGCTGACACGTAGATAAAGCATGTGGGATTGAATTGGGTAAATATAACAAAGAGGCCCCCTTTACTGGGATTGAATTGCATTTTACCCTTTTATAAATAATAATAATAGAAAACTAACCTCTATAAAAGCGTAAAGTGTTTCGTAGGTTGAAAATTTCATCGATTTTTATTGTTAAAAACTAGAATTTGTAAATCCGTACATGATACACGTAGTGCCCCACGTGTCACTTTTTAGTTATTCTATTAATCACTCTTTAATTTAATATATAAAAATTAATTCACCATGGGCAAAATACAATCATACTTTAATACTACATAAACAAACTCATAAATTCGGGGGGATAGTAATTTTCATCATTGTGGATCTCTTTAGATTTTATATTTTTAATTTTAAAATAATAATATAGAAAAATTCTTTGAAATTAAATAATAATTTGTCCATATTCATTCCACGTCTTAAAAATATATTTTAGATTTAAAATTAAGATTTAAAATTAACAATAATAATATAAAAAATTTGGTAACAAATGATTCTATTTGAATTTGGCTCATAAAGGTGGAACATAAGCCTCACTCACTGGTATTGAGCAATTTTTCCCTTTGTTTTTACAGGATTTCCCTCTTGTATCATCAAACCATCACCCATTAATATAACACCAACATTATTTGATTCCAAATTTAAGGCAATATCTATAGTACTCTCTTCAAATTCTACTAATTCACCTGCTATTACTTCATCAAGACCATGAATATGAGCAATACCGTCGCCCACTTGAAGGCCGATACCAATATTTACAATCTTTACTTCTCTATTATATTGCTCAATACTATTCTACCAACATAAAAAAATATGTAGGAGCAAGAGAATATGGTAAGTCCGCAAAACCCAAAGTCCAAACCGAGTAACAAGTCCTAAGAAGGAAAAATGAATAAAAAGCTAGAATACCAAAGGACTTCGGAGGTATGTCCACTAGAATTGTAGTTACTCTACTCCCAAGCTTTCAGAAACCTGTTTTGACACCTAGTCATGCAAACTTTATTTTTAACCCAAAAGACGTTAACAAGCTTTATTTTATACCAGCTCATGTGATATTTGAACAATGAAACGTGCATCTCATATTTCTAGTATTTTGTACCAAAAATAGGGACTATCAATCTTCTCATTTCTAAACCATTAATCAAAAGATAGATATAATAATTTATTTTGGTTGGGTAAGTTCCCCACAATTAACTTTAATTCGCTTATCATTCATATAGTTTCTCCAATTTAGAACTTTAAAATAACTCCTGAAATCAAAGAATTGCTGCATTTACAGTAGGGGAGGGGGGGGGGAGTAAAAAAGAACCATCAAAACACTAATAGCATAATTTTCGGGGAAAAAAGAATACAAATGGCCAAAGGTTACTTCTATCATATCATAATTCATAAAAACTCTCCTTTGGTTACATACAACATTGTGGAAATTCTAATTATATCAAGGCATTGCCTTCAGCCTCCACAATTACCCATCTACAATTTAGGGTTATAAAACAAAAACGGTTTTAGTCAAAACTACCAAAAAATAGTTATTTACATAGAATATTCTCATTCTTATTCACACGCATCATAGGAGATTCATTGACAAGTCAATGGAAATATAACCTTCTCATGCTAGAGGACACGGAGCTGAGCGAGGAAAGCAGCACACAGGTCCAAGAAGAGAAACTGTGGCCCCTCAACCCTCTGAAGATCCAGCAAATACTTTTCCTCGCGAGTTTTATAAAGCTATCAACATCCATGGCAGCCAAAACACAAGTTAGCACTATTATTTAAGGCATTCTATAATCTACAACTAAGCATTGCAACATTACCTGCACTTCAAACTTGACAACATTTGGGGCCCTGGAAACACCATCATTTTCTATAATGGTCAATTCATCTCCAAAGTAGTGATTGTTGTGCACGGGATTGTTAACCAAGCCTTCATTAAGGCCAGGAATGCTAGCAAGCCACCTACACTTCATGTTGTAATGACCAATTTTCTTCCAATACACATTGAGTTCTTGAAAGGCTTTGAGAACTTCTGTCATGATTTCACGAGGGTGGGCACGAGACTAGAAAAACAAAAACAACACAATGTTACTACTCTGCACCTGCTACATACTAAATGTATAGTCCAATTGTCCAATCTTTTCAACTAGTAAAGGTATCAACCATTTTATCTTACTGATTATAAATCATTCACACTGCCAATCATTTTTGAAATAAAAGCATAGACCTCAGAATGCCTACACATATTTAACTATAAATAAAACAGAAAAGACACTGGGAAAACCGCTTGAAAAGCACAAACTCAACCTGAAGTCCAAGAGCCCACTTTCTTTCAAGGCCCCTTAAACCCATTGTCTGATAATCAGCATATCCTGTAAGGCGGTGTCCAACAGCTGGAACTGTAGGTTCATTTGGATGGATGTGATTGAAGCCAGATTCCTAACAATTATTTTTTAAAAAAAAATTGGAATTCCACCCAATATGGAAGTCAGCAAAATAAAACAAATAAAAGATTATGTGAATCAACTAAATTAACAGAAATTGGTCTCAATGGTGGACTGTATTAAATAATGATTGATGAGTTTTTTAAAATTCAATCAAAGAGGCAGACTTAGAAAAGAAATATTAGAAATAAATTGAAAAAGTAAAAATAAATACGCACCATAGTTTCTTGAAACTCAGCTCCAAGATAGCCACTGGAGACCCGGAACAGATTGTCCAATAGTAAGTAGTAAGCAACAGTTCCCTGGAAGATAATCAGATGCAATAAGAAACAGTCTAAACAAACATGAAAACAAGGAGTTGGAAAAGTTCAAACCTCATTTTGAATTCTGTTCCGAAGAGATTCGACCAAATGGTTCCGGTCGAATCCCATCCTAATCACTTCCTGAAGGATCTCCTCATCAATCTGTCATTAAATTTCAATCAGAAAGTAGAGCATGACATAATAAAAAGTATGAAAATATCTAATATGGCAGAATTCAAAAATTCTGGGGCACCACCAAATGGCTAGCTAAAACTTATTTATATGATCCAGAAAGCATTTCGATGAGGCTTGAGGCAGTAACCGAAAATTGGATATTAGGAAATAGATAATAGTAAGGAAACAACTTATCCGAGCAAAGCTATTTCCCAGAGTCAAATAACAAGCAAGGAGAGCTTGATAATTCAAAATTATCCCATTTTAACATAACAGCATAAGTGCTCAAAAGGTTTTCCCCAGGATACAAACCTCTGGAACCAAAATGTAGCAAAACCACATTCAAAAGCCAGAAAGAGTTCATAATTTTAGGGCATACAGTCCGAGCTATATTTATTCAACCATAATGGTCAACTTTCACATCATGCCAATCCTTTTCAGGGTTTAATATAGCAGTACATAGGCAAATTTACAACTAAGTTGAATTAGGAAAAAAATATCAACAACCTTTTTCGCTTGTTGCATTGAATCTGGTGGGGGGACAGCTAAATATCTTGGAAGATGCGCTTGAAACCATGGGTGCTGGCGAATCTCAGGAATGGTCATTCTCTTCATTGGATCAACTACAAGCATCCGTGGGATTAAATCTCTAGCACCAGGAGATAAATGGCTTGGAAGAGTATATATGCCACCCTGAAGGACATAATACAAATTCCAAGCAATCAGCACTTTCAGGATTCAAGCAAGAAACAGGGTTGAAAGCATATTCTGTAGTTTAGGGAGAAAACAGCAACAAATCTAGAGAATTAATGTTGAAAATACAAGAACGACAGAAGTTGGAACATTAGAAAGCCATAAGGTTATAAAAAAACCTCTAATTTCTGAAGACTGTTAATTTAAAGAAAAATGGTAATGTTGCCTGTAAAGCTATTTTACAGCTTAGTTATACTAGGGTTATAAATAAAGTTTTAGTCCTAAATCTGACTTAGAATCCTAGACACCTATCTATATGACTACTAATAAATAAATAAGACAAATAATAAAATAACATAATAGTAATAAAAAAAAGCTCCTGTATCAAATATGTTATTTAGAAATAATTGACAGGGTAGAGAAACAATGTCGTGAAGATCAGATACCATAAGCAAAAAATAAAGAGCTATCCATCATAGTGATCCAAGAGACATCTCAGACAAAAAACATGAAAATTTTATGCTACATACCTTTATTTTCTTAAAGAGGTTGGGAATGTTTTCATCATCAAAAGGAAGAGTGCCACAAAGAAGGGCATACAATATAACACCACAGCTCCATACATCCACTTCAGGTCCAGCATACAGTTTCCCAGAGATAACCTATAACAATGGAGATCCATTTACTCTTGGGTAATATCATCTTAACATGATAAAATTTTCTATTAAGTAAAAGAAGACAACATTCCACCTTTTCAAAATCATAAATGTAAGATATTCATCATTGATTCACAAACTCCTACCTCTGGGGCAGCATAGTTTGGGCTTCCACAACTTGTCTTCAGAAAATGACCATCTCTCATTATGTTGCTCAAGCCAAAATCAGCAATCTTCACATTGCATTTGGAATCCAGAAGTAAATTTTCAGGCTTAAGGTCTCGATGAACCACCATGTTTCTGTGGCAGTACTCCACCCCAGAAATGATCTGCATCCAAACACAGATTTCATACTAATAGTTTCCTAGGAAAAGAAAATAAATAAATACTAATACACAAGAACACAAACCTGCTGGAAAAAGTTGCGAGCCTCCTCCTCCTGCAACCTTCCTTTCTCTACAATATAATCAAAGAGTTCTCCAGACTTCACATACTCCATAACCACAAAAATGTCAGTTGCTGTCTCTATCACCTCATAGAGTCGAATGATGTGAGGATGCATAAACAACCTCAAAATTTTAATCTCTCTTCTAACTGCACCAAAATATAAGCCTCTTTCAATAAATAACACCATAGAATTTGACTACCATATTCAAGAAGTCACGCGTAAGACAAGTCGAGAAAGCTACTTGTTAGAGGATTATTTAATTTTGATTTTTTGGATTTAGTTCTGATTGTTTCCTAGAATTTCCTTATTAATATAACTAAAAATTTCTAAATAAATTAGGATACTTTGCTGTAATATTTTGTTTTCCTTACTAGAACATGAAATTAGGATTTTACATCTTATTTCCTAATTTGTAAACCTTCATTTAAGAGGAAATTATTTGTGAGTGTTGAAGTTTCAAATTAAAGGTAGGCACTCCCTTACTGTTCTAAGAGGAGCGCACCATAGGCAAAAACAGGAATCGACTTATGGGCAAGGGCCCTTGCTTTGAATCTGATTTTTGTGTAAAATCATCCGAAGACTCAATCCCAAATTCAGGAACATAACATGCTAAAGGTTCCCTCTTTATTTTACTCAAGTAATTGTTTCCAACCTAACAGCAATAAATAATAATGAAATTTGATCTTTTAAAAAAATGATCTTTTTCTTCGGAAAACAAAGTCACAAGTAGCAAAAACAATAAGCACACTGAACCTAAGAAATTCGATTCTTCAATATGAAAAGCATAAAAATCATTCAGAACAAAAAAAACCAAGTGAGCAATAAATTAAGAAACGATAAACTAGAAATAAGAAAAAGGAATCTTTATTCAAATTAACAATATTCCTATCTTTTCTACTTCAAAAACAAAACAAAACCCAAAAGATTTCAATCATTAAAAACCAAAAAACTAATTTCAATCAAACCTTTTTCCTCCATCTCCATATTCTTAATCTTCCTTCGGTTAAGAATCTTAATGGCAACTTTGTGACCAGTCAAAATGTGCTCAGCAATTTTGACCTTTCCAAAAGAACCAATTCCAAGCGTTTTTCCAAGCTTGTAATTAGGTAATACATTATCCACTCCACTTCCTCCTCTTCCACCCGATCCATCCATTACTCCCCTTAAACCAGGAAAAAAAAAAAAGAGAAAGAAAATCAAAATCAATTAAATCAGAGCAGATAAAACATCGTGAAAAGTAAGTAGTAAAAGATTACCTGATTTGATCGGAAACGCCTAGGCTAGGGTTTCTTTTATTGTAGAATCCGAACGGTGAAGAGCGAAAGAGAACGAATAAGAGAGGGATTTCTAATTGGTTACTCTTAGCAGTTAAAATTATAAGCTCTTCCTTTTTTTCTTTTTTTTTTCGGGGGAGGGAAGTTTTATTGATTCGTGGGGGAGATGGTTTGCCAAATTTGCCCTTTGGAATTGACAGAATGACCGTGATGTGTCCCATTTTCTTTGTCCTTTTCTGTACTTTCAGGGGATGTTTTCGAGGGGCAATTTTCAGGCATTAAAATATTCGGATCGGAACTTTGGATTGATATCAATCAAATCTAATACCCTATTATATTCTATTTGCATTTTAACCCTCTAATTTTAAAAAGATTATTTTAATTTATTTTAATTTTCCATTTTTTTAATTTTTAAACTTACCTTCAAATCAGACCATTTTACCATTAAATGCTCATTTCTAACTTTATTTGTGGAAATAGGCCAATTTTTTTTATTATTTACCGAAAATAGTCGATTTTAGCAAAACGCGTTCACGTAAGAGCATTTTTTTGGGGAAATTTCAACAAAACGCGTCCATGGGAGCGATTTTGCCATGTCAGCACAAAACGCGCCCATGGGGACGCGCTTTGCTGACATGGAAAAATCGCTCCCCCAAGGACGCGTTTTAGCCCGTGTTTCTTTACTCAACGGCTATTTGATTTTTTGACCATTGAGGGGTCCAATGGTAAAAAAAAAATCCTACAAAATCCCGTCCTATTTTTTCACACATTATTTCTTTAATTTTCTCTCAAATTTATCTCAAATTTCTCTCTAAATTTCTCAAAGCTCTCTTTACTTTTGACAAAAAAGCTCTATTTAATTTTTTTCTGAATTACTATTTTTGATAATTTCAAAAATATTTGATCGTGTTAGCAATGGCAAGAGAATTAATTCGTCTCGATTATAAATATATCTCCGTCGAACAAATGAAAATGGTAAGGGTTAATTTTAATTTTTCAATATTATTTAATACTTTTTCATTTATGTAATTTTAATTAATTTTTATTTTATAATTTTTTATAACAGTCTGTAGATCGAGTGTTACAATGCTATATTCGTAATATGTCTGGTCCTCCATCACCGTTGATAGAGAATTACATACGGGAAGTGGGTTTTTGGCACGTGGTCACTATAGGTCGAGGTTGCAAATTGGACCCGAAACTCATCAGCGCGTTGATAGAGAGGTGGAGACCCAAGACTCACACATTCCATCTTCTATGCGGAGAGTGTACCATCACTTTGGAGGACGTGCAGTTACAATTGGGATTGCCAGTGGATGGGTCCGTACTCACCGGGTCCGTTCAATCTGCTGATTGGGGAGCCGTATGTTACAATCTTTTGGGTGCGATTTTCGATAATATTTACAGAGGTCGAATTGAGATAGGCTAGTTATAAGACACATTCCTGGAGCTGGGGAATGATTCGACTGAAGTAGAAAGAATATGATATGCTCGGACATACATTCTTGAGATGATTGGAGGTTATCTGATGCCAGACTTGTCACAAAACCTCGTACATCTGAGGTGGCTGCTAAAACTCGTTGATTTTAGAGCAGTTGACGAATTTAGTTGGGGGTCTGCCGTGTTGGCAACATTGTACCGGGAGATATGTGAGGCGATGCCACCAACTAAAGCCAAAGTCAGAGGTTGTCTATCACTACTACAATCATAAGCTCGGTTTCGCTTTCTATTTTTACATCATCGAGTGGACCATCCATATACATTTCCACTTATATCGAGGTAAATTTTATATTAGATTTTACAATTATTACATAAATTTAAAATATAATTGTATGGTAAAAATTTATTTAATTAGGTGGAACCATTCAGCGAGTTATGTTAGAATACCTACTGCTCTTGAAGATATACGGCTTCTATTAGACCAACGGTCGAAAGCGTAAGTAAGTTTTAAAATAATATATATAAAATAGTCGTTTCATATTTAGTATTTAGTATTATATATAACTGATATTTTTATCATGTTCATATAGTTTCAATGGACACCATACGAGGATCCGAAAATTCGGGCAGTAATTCTGGATGAATTCTTTCAAAATCTGAATATTTGGCATGTGAAGATTTCATTGGTCAATTATCCTACCGTGGAGATGCACCAGACGGATAAAGTGTTGCGACAATTTAGATTTCGACAATCGATTCTCGTGGCACCTGAGGTGCTCGATGATGAGCACAAAATCGACTTACAGCAATCGAATACGAATTGGCCAGTATTCTGGTTAGAATATATCGAAATATAAGAAAATCGGTATGATCATATATCTATTCGAGAACCGTTCATCGTTTCAGAGTTAGTGAGCGCGCCGGATTACATGCCATGATTTAGGATTCATAGCAAGCTATATTTACTGTCGAAAGAGAAGATGCGTCGACAAATTCATGTCAAAAGAGAACGATGGGGCCCTTTAAATCCAAGAAGAATGGATGACGACACTAGCCTATCAACAGCGCCTACACAATCACTGGGCCCAACGACTCAACCTACGACACCCACATCACAACCTCTTCAGATTATGCTAGGTGCAAACAAACACATCTTTCCGATAGTGGTTGAGAACCATGGAGCCGTGACAATGGGCTCAAAGTTTTGACGAGGGATTTCGTTATAGTCAAATGACCACAAACTTGGTGGAGGGGATCAACGCTGTGTTATTGAAAATATAACATCTTTCAATTTCATCTATCTTCTCAGCCACATTTATAGGTTGGTTACCTCGATGCCAAGAATGGGTCAGCAACAAGTCAACTAGATCGAGGAGGGACACGTGTTTGTTGAAGATGGTAGGGATGCAATGGTTGCAAACCGTTGGATGGCGAGGTCGATAAATGTAGAAGTATATTCACGACGTCTTGAAACGTTTAAAGTTACGGAGACCATCGGTCGTCGACCCGGTATACCACCTATATCCTATGGATTTGATCCCCGAAACAAACGGTGCGATTGCAGGAGGTTCCAAACACTTCATTATCCATGTACACATGTCGTAGCAGTGTGTGCTAAAGTCTCGCTCAATGTTGAACAATTTATCAATGATGTGTACACCCTCGAGCGCACGTTGCGTGTTTGGGAGAATGAGTTCCCCGTCTTGCCTAACCTGTCTATGTGGGAGGTACATCCGATGACTTTCGAGTTTGTTCTAGACAAAGGGTTACGTAGGAATTCGAAAGGTCATCTGCAATCATCTGGAATCCATAATGAAATGGATTAGAGATAAATTTGACGGTAAGCGTTGTGGATTATGCAGATTAGCTGGTCATAATCGGAGTAAATGCCCACAGCGAAACTACCATATTAATTTATATTACAAAATTTATATTATAAAGTTTGTTCCAAGTTTTAATGTTGTAATGTTATAATGTTGCAATTAATCTAATTTATGACCATAAAATTTTTTCCAAGTTTAATGTTGCAATTAGTCTAATTAAATAAATAGAAAGATTGTCTTTTTCTTTATTTATATTTTATTAGAATAAAAAAAATACAAACTTCGTAATATTTATATTGCAAAAAACCCCTAAAATTGATGGTTTGATGGTGTGGTCCTAGGGGTATATTTCTATGGGGGTCGACGTTCACGTTGTGGGTGATCGCGACGATTAACATCCTCTTCAGTTGTAGGTAAAGGTGTGCGAAACATGAAAGAAAAATCATATGCCCTAAACGTCATCAATGAACTTGAGTTGGGAGGAGTGTTGTATTGTGGTAGATACGACCCAGGAGGAGTGGAGTAATGCGGTAGATACGGGCCGAGAGGAGTGCTGTATTGCAGTGGTACTAAACTAAAGATATCAAACCCGAAATGATATATATTTTATGATGAGCCCGGGAAATAGTCATTGACCCGCAACACCGAATGATAAGAACTATCAGCGGAATGTGTATGTGACCGCTCGGGCTCAGCCTATATATCGGGCACTGGCTCGTATGCCCCAAGTCGATGCATGTGTGAGGGGACTACAGTCGACTGCCCACCAAGTAAATATTATTTTCCATTACTAGAGTATCATTGTATGTACTCTAACGATGGTTGTAAATCAGAAGAAATATCCATCTTAGGTCTCCGCACCATCTGATTATCCCACATTGCAATATATTTTTGGTGCACAACCCCCAATTATTTCCATGTTTTTCTTTCTTGTTAATCCTGTGAATCTTCCTCAATTGCATTGGTGAAGCTAGGATATACTAGATGTAACAAAACTGCCAGAGTACTCGATCCCCGTGGTACCACTCGACTGTCTAGAAATTGATAATTGGTGCGTTAATGCACCACATGTAAGAATGAATGTAGGCATACGGGGGTATAACAGCCGTAATTTTTGGTCTCCGATACGGCATCTAGATAAACTGTACGATTAATAAAATGGTTAAAATTTAACATGATTCGAGTAAGATATACAAAGTAATTACATGTCACGAATATTTGAATAACTTACCCATTCCCTGGCATGTTGTTCAATCATCAGACAATATATCGGGACAGTGTATGACCTCTTGATACCTGGATAAAAACTCCATTTATGAAAAACATTACATGTTAGAATAGTAAAGTTAGAATAGTATCATTAGAGAAAAAATGTCAATTAATTGCTATAACAAGTTAAATTTTATCACCTGTTTATTAGTGGAAATACGTATGCTTGGTGCCTAACCGTTGCCAAGAATGACATCCGATAAAGAGCCCATGACTGCAGCAATATAAGGCATCTGCCTATGTCTACGGCATCAGGCTTTCTCGTCTGACAAAGCTCATGATACCCCAACTATACGAGTGAACATTCTGCAAATAAGCTAATCGGGGTAAATACATCAAAGGAACTCTGTTGTTATTCCCATCCGACATCAGTACACCCTCTATAATATGCATAATGTACGCTCAAGCTGCGCATATCACCTCATGCTCAGTGGCATTAATTGATAAATGTTCAAAATTGGCTTCTAGTCATGAAAATTTCAAACCCATAAAATTAGACTCAGCATCGTTGGGCGAGACTTCTAGTAAACTATAACAAAGGGCGGCTGGCTCAACTATCGTACTTACGCCCATTATGGCACTCCCGTCGATTGGGAGCCTCAATTGCAATGCAACATCCTCTAGAGTGACAGTGCATTTCCCACACGGCAAATGAAAAGTGTGGGTCTTAGGGTGCCAACGCTCGACTAATGCATATATTAAATCGTATCGCAAATCAAATGTCCGGATGAATGCTGTTGACCCGAATCCAGCTAACTCCTAGTACGACATCAGTCTTTCATCCGGAGAATATCCTATACCATTCACCCAACCCCTTAATGCGCGGTATGGCTCCTAACACTATTAAATTATAGAAAATAGTTATAATAACATAATTTATTTCTGTAAATGACGTAGAACTTTTTTAAGGGAACTCATCATTAATAAATAATAATATATTACCATATTATTAACTGTGTTTGATCTGTGACCATCGTTCTTAATCAATGAACCCATTGCGATACTTGCAATTTCCAAAACAAATTTCGGTTATTAATTTCAAAGTTTGATGCATTTTAAATATTTATCAAAATACCTAAATTTTATATATTGCTTTTAATTACAAAAAATACCAAACAGCTTTTGTCCACATCATATTTTTTGCTATACAACATTAACAAAATAAATATATCTTATAAATTCGAACTCAAACTCCAACTCAATGGTCCCATTCACAAATTATATCTCAATGATTTAATCTTTTACCTACATAAAAATAAAAGAAAAATATTAAAATAATAAAAATAACATGCCAATAAAAAACAAAAACATAACGTAAACTATCTCAACATAATAAATACAAATATTTTTATTGTTATTTTAAAATGATAATAACTAAAATGTATTAGTTTAAAATATAATTTATATAATAAGATGCCAACTTAATTATTGTCAAAAATATATTTTTTTGCATAGAAGGATTCAAAAGAAATTTCATTTATAATATTTATAAAAAACATAAAATAAAATTTAAAAACATAAACTCTTATTCTCAATTATAAAATCTTAAAAATTAGAACATATAAACTAATTCCTAATTTATCTCATAAATTCCAACTCAATGGTCCCAATCACAAATTCCATATCAATGGTCTCATCTTTTACCTATATAAAAATAAAAAATTATATTAAAATAATTAAAATAACATGCCAAATAAATTACATAAAAATAAATCTAATCAACCTAAAACACACATAACAAATAAATTACATAAAAATAAAACATTCTTTGTACATAATATAAATAGGTTTTTTACTTCAATAAATATCAAAAATAAATTATGAATGAATGAAAATATAAAATAAATACAAATAAACCTTAATAGCACTTTTTAACCAAATAATACATTAAAAATAAAATTAAAAATTAAATCCAATTAATCAACAATAATAACAACAAAAACAAATTAAATTATTATTAATTTATAACAAAAAAATATATTTTTTTAAACACCTAACTTTCCTTAAACAACGAAATTTCCTTTCCTTTTCTATTTATTTTTTTTCCCTTCCATTCCCTTCTCGCCCTCTCCTTCTCCTTCTTTTCTTCTTCTTTCTCTCTTTCGGCTGGCTAAAAATGGCCATTGGGGGACCTTATAATGGTCACCAAACAAGTCACGGGCCTTCATGCATGACATGTTCCATCGTGCAGCAACCGGTGCTGTCTCGTCCCATCATCACTTTTTTTTTCATCAATATTTTTTTTTAATTTTTCATGTTAGAAATAAGGTGGTGCCGCCTATATATCACTCTCTACCACTTTAAATGTATCATTTTAATTCATAACTTTTGAAATATGTCATTTTATTTTTTTTAATTTTATATTATTTTAGAAAAAAATCCGACTTTTACGTTTACTCCTTAAAAATTAAGAAATCAAATAATTATAAATTATTATTACCTAATCATGATCCAACGAAATCGGAGTATTCAACCGAACAACAAACGCTCCACCGAAAAGAATGATGTGGCACTTTCAGACAAGACAGAAAGCTCTAAATCTTTGTTCCAAAAATAGTAAAACCACCCACCCAAAAAACAAATTTTGCGAGAAGAAAGCTAAATTCTAGGAGGAAAAAAATCCGTTAATTGGTTTTAGCCTTTAAATTCCCTCCTCTCACTTTTACTTCTCTGAAACGCCCACTCCCCCACCAAAGTTTTTTTTTTTAAAAAGAATTGCAGCTTTACTGCTTATGATTTACGAATGTACTCCGATATGACCCAATCTTGATGCTTTGACATATTCTTGCTTTTATCTTTTGTTTCCTTCTCTTTTACAAACTCTTAGAAATAGACCCCATTGCTAGAAAAAGGCTGGGGTCTTTTCTAGGGGTTTATTTGTTCTAAAGGTATCCTCTTTTTTTTATTTCATTTTGATCCATTTTTGTCTACTTTTCTGGGTTTTTCTCTGTTTTTTTTTCTTTGTTATGTTTTCCGTTTTTTCTTATATTATCCATTTCACATTGTTTTAATTATTTTTTTCAAAAATTAAGACAATAATTTGGTGTTAACGGTGTTTTGCAATAAAGCTGTTTTAATGGGGAGTTGCGTATCAACATCGGATAAAAGAATTACGACACAAAAAAGAAACCGCCCATGGTCAAAGAAATGTCGTGGGAAGCTTTCCGGTTCGGTCTCCGATGGAAGCAAGAAAAGGAAAAGCAATGGTTGTGTAACAGATATAGCTGTTAGCGAATATGTTCGTATGGATTTCGAGAAGGGTGCAACCACTACTTGTAGAAGATCTGAGGTTTCCAACTCTACATTCCATTTAACCCAATTGCAATGGCATCTTAGCCAAATGGATGCCAAAGGTACCCAACCTCTATTTATGTTAAGAGTTTATATGCATGCTATTCGAGTTTGATTTAAAAAAATCGTTCGGCCAATTATTATTGAAAGGACTCAAGCTAACAGGCAAGTTGAATTCACTTACTACGATGCTTGAATTACTATTGCAAATTTTTAAGTTTAATCGAGCCAATTTGAGCACTATGATTAGGGTTGTAAATGTTCATTTATTTATTTTTAAGTTTATTTGTGTCTGGTTTGTGGTCATCAAGGTTTAAAATTATATATATGCTAAATGGTTTATTAAATGAGTTTGTTCACGAACATAAACAAACTGAAGAAGCTTTGTTAGTGTTCGGTTGATTTATTTAGCTTAATACACGAACAAAAATGAAACTCCTAAGTTGATAAAAATGAAATTTGATTCAAACATTGTATTGAAAAGGAGTATGGTACTTTGCAGTATCTTGCCATGAGGATACTTGGTTTGATTCAGTTAGTATTATGGAATCGGAATCAGATGAGGAGTTCATCAGTGTTTTTGGAGGTAACAAGCAGATTTCACCTCTCTATATGTTTGAGTAGCATAGGGAATATATGATTATGAGGTAACCTTTTTATTTTTAGATGGTTTTCCAACAATGGGCACTGCAATTGGGAATATATCAAGCGCTCAAGTACTTCAATACGGAGCTTCATCATGCTTCGTGGAAGGCAAGTGCAAATACGAACAATACCATGAAAGTTACTTGAAAATTGACGGTGGTAGATTGAGCAAAGAAGAAACGAGAGAATCCAACGCTCGGTTTTCAACCATGAGTAGCCATGGTCATGAGCTTTCGCGCTTTGGAAAGGAGGCCGATGACTGGAAGAAGAAGAAGCTATTGGATTGTTCTCATGGAAGCTTTAAAAGTGTGAAAGATGAAAGGCGGTCTGGCTTTTGTAAAATGCTTCCTTCTATCAATTTCAATGAGAAGATTTTGGCAACTAATATGGCTTCCCAATCTCAAAGACGAAAATCTGCCGTTTATCGGCTATCTGTTAAGAGGACTTCATGTGATGCAGAAGAATGTAAGTTCTTTTCATGTTTCAACATACTCATCTATATCTAACACTCACATCTGCATGTGCAGATTCATCGAAACAATTTTTATATCGTCCAAGAGCAGGATATGCAATTCCATGCAGCAAGGATGAGAAAGCAAATAGAGACTGTTGGTCTCAGATTCCATCTTCAAAATTTCAACTTCGTGGCGAGACCTATTTTAAGTACGATGACTCTTATTTATGTTGCTTGGGTTCTTCATTTTTTCTGACATGCTTATGATTTATTTGGCATACAGAGATAAAAGGAAGTGTCCTGCATCCGATTTCTCCCCATATACTCCCATAGGTGTTGATTTATTCATATGCCCAAGAAAGATAAATCACATTGCTCAACATGTAGAGCTTCCTTATTTCAAACCAAATGGGAAAATCCCTCCTCTTCTAATTGTAAACATTCAAGTATGTTTTGGAATGGGTTTGACTCGATGTTATCCTGCTTTCTTATATCAATATCGTACTCATTATGTATGCTTTCGCAGTTGCCGACTTATCCTGCTGCAATGTTCCTCGGCGATGGCGACGGTGAAGGAATGAGCCTTGTTCTTTATTTCAAAGTTTCCGAGGATTTCGACAATAACATCTCTCCTCAATGTTTGGAAACCATCAAGGTAAACTTTATCAAATTTATGTAATATTGATTAAGACACGAGGGCATGATCTTCTAAGAAGTTTTTGAATTTGGTTCAGAAATTTGTTGATGATGAAGTGGAGAAAGTGAAAGGGTTTACGAAAGATTCCAACGTTCTTTTCAGAGAAAGGTTGAAGATCATGGCCGGGTTGGTTAATCCTGATGATCTCAATTTGAATTCTACGGAAAAGAAACTGGTCAATGCTTATAATGAAAAACCTGTTCTCTCACGCCCTCAACACAATTTTTTTAAGGTATTTCTCAATTTGACGGTACCACGTTCTTACTCTTCGTCACAATCATACTTGGCATGAAAGGATGCCACTAAATATGACACCCCACACTTGAAGCAATTTAGACTATTTCACACCAAAATCACCAAACCATCTAAAATCTAGAATAAGCACAAAATTGATATTTAGAGTACATTATTTGGATATATGCTGGTTCAATTGGTGTCCATGAACACTTTCATGAATCTTCAGAAGTGATTAGGGATTTCGTGCTGAAACACTAAGTGAAGTCGCAACATAGAACTAAGAGACGTCGCGACATCCCTACATGTATTAAATATATATATATCGGTATATTCGATACTTGCATCTGAATCGTGGCACCATAAATGAGGTAGAAGGTTGTTGATTGTGTCTATGATTATGATTGTAGGGTTCGAATTACTTCGAGATTGATTTAGACATACATCGCTTCAGTTTCATATCGAGGAAGGGACTTGAATCGTTTCGAGATCGTTTGAAAAATGGAATACTTGATCTCGGTTTAACCATCCAGGTAACAAAACAATAATAATCTGATCGTGTTTTGTAGTCTAAATCCATTGTGATCTAATGATTGTTTGACATATGATGATTAGCAGGCACAAAAACAGGAAGAATTGCCAGAGCAAGTGTTGTGTTGTTTGAGGTTGAACAAGATGGACTTCTCGGATAATGGTCAAATCCCCACACTTATGACAATGGATGAATAAACATATTTTAAAAAGCTTAGCCACTGCAACATATTTTAACAGAACAAAGAGAAGAAACATCTTTTTACTGTAAATGTACTGATTAAACGTTTTATTTGGGTTGAAATAACATTGTAACACAAAATCCCCTATATTACTATACATTGCATTTTAGTTCTTCTATTGAAAAATGGACTGGTTAGTTTCTTACGTTAGATGAGTGAGTAAAATAGTCCCTCCGTTAAAATTAGCACTTAACTTTTACACATTTATTCAATTTGACCCCTTTATTGGAAGTAAACTAGAAAAGTTTGAGACTGATAAGGCTAACAAATTTTCTAACGGGTCGATATTGTTATTTTTTAATAAAAAAATTATAATTTTAAATTTTTATTACTTTTTTAATAAATTTTCTTTATAAATTTTATGATTTTTAATAATTTTTTAATTTTAAAAGGGTTTAATTGTTTTTTTAATTTGTTACTAAGGCCATTTTGACCCTTTAACTTTGTTAGTTTAAAAATTTCTAATTTGTTTCCAATAAAAGAGTAGAGGTCAAATTAAATAATTGTGTAAATGTTAAGGGCTAAATTTGTTATTATACATTATATATATGCACCAAATTTTAATGGATGGGCTATTTTGCTCACCTATCTAATATACAGTGTTAATTTGGCCATTTGTTCAATAGAAGAACTAAAATGCAATCCAAAGTATAGTAGAGGAGATTTGACTATACTTTTATCCATTCTTTACCATTTTTTCCCTTTTGTGCATGTTTGTTTTTCATTGGCTTGCAAGTTTAAATTTACCATTAATTAAATGTTAAAGTGCAAAAGTTAGTAGTATATATTTTATAATAAAATTTAAACTAAAAAATATCTTTAATTATTAAAGACCATGTCCTACTAGGATATACTACCCATATTAAAGACATGGAAATGAATTTTTCGAATTAAATGAAATTGAAAATGAAAATATATCATTTCATCATAGTGAATAGTTGAATGTGGATACATTAAATATATTTTTCCATGGAATTTTTTACGGTAAAGTTGTCATGATTTTAATTTAATTGAAAATATATTGAGAAGTTTATTTTGGGAAATAGAAAAACAAATATTAGGTTGGATCAAATTATAAAGTATTGAGTTAAAAGCCCAAAAGTATTAATTTTATATTTATTCAATTTGGTCCCTAATGTAACAAAGTTGACAAATAAGTTAAAATAACTTACAATCTATTCTCTTTGGTTTGCACAACCGAAAAAATATTCTAAGTGTCTACAAGAAGGTAAAAAAAAAAAGAGACTGTATCAAGAATTATGTACAAAAAAATATGGGACTATCTTCTGGTGTCGAGGAAATTGCACGTATAGAGATTCAAAAAAGACTGGAATCTAATTCAGGTGATAATCTATATGAGATTTCCTAAATTATTAATTGAAGATAAGCCACGAAAACTCGAAGAACTACAGATGAATGTGTAAAAAGAACTTAATTGTATGAACCGAAAACTCAACATTGCTATTACAAGAATTGGAAATCCTTTTCATATTCTTAGCTTAAAATCTATCAACCTAATTCTTCAAGAAATCAACTATGAAAACTTTCTAAAACTTTAGCAGTTTTACAAATTAGTACATGAGCTAACTAAATCAAGCTCTCATGACCTCAAATGTATAAAAGTTATAAAGAAAAAAAACTTGAAATTACCTACTAATCAATGGCCTAATGTTTCAACATTTTCCTTAGTTTTTGAGTTACGATAATGGAGAACGGTGAAAGATGAAGATGACATCTTTCCACTAATTTAATATATTTATAGTTAGATTAAAACCTAATTAATTTAATTTAATTAATTTTAACATAGTTTAATTAATTTAATACAACATTAATCAATCTTAGTAGAATCCTTCATCACCATCCACTGTTATATAATTAAAAATAGTTTAATTACCATTTTGGACCTTTAGTTAATTTCTATTTAAGTCATCAAGTATTTGATCAATTAAAATCTATAACAATTGGACTTTACAATTTAGTTCCTGAGCTATAATTAACTGTCAATTCAACAAAATCACTATACCAATATTTAATATATTTTTATATAAGCTTCATAAATATTCATATGTAATATTTACGGATTCAATTTACGGAAATAAGGTTCCGAAACCGCATTTTCCGATACCACTGAATATCAGGTCGTTACAGATTAAGCTTTAACCTATAAATTACTGGATCAATTATTAAATAAATCATTCACTGAGTGAGACTCCACATAGTAAGATTGTTTCCGAATTACGTACGTTTTCAAACTTTACTCTCTTTACTTTTTGCCTTTCTTCGTTATATTGTTTCGACTCGTGCCTGGACATCAGATTAGATATCAGTTTGAACAAGAAGCAAATTGATTGGGTTTACAATTACGAGGTGAGGAAAAGATTTAATCTAAGATGAATAAGGATTAAGAAAATAGGACAGCAATGATTTCATATTTGATGTTGAGTATGGTA
The DNA here is from genome assembly GCF_025698545.1 of Gossypium raimondii. NCBI lineage: Eukaryota > Viridiplantae > Streptophyta > Magnoliopsida > Malvales > Malvaceae > Gossypium > Gossypium raimondii. The sequence goes on along the minus strand of NC_068571.1, from coordinate 3,971,319 downwards.
ATAAAAACTAGTATTTGATTTGCATGCAGCCATGTATGAATATTAATAGCTTGTTCATGTAATTTGTAAAGCACCTGCTTTTTAAAGCTTTGTTTTCTACTCTGTTTTTCATCAAAAATAGCTAAAACATGGTTTGATTGAAACCTACCAAGTTAAACTACAATAAAGTTTCACTGGAATGGAATAATATTGTAATGAAATAAAACTGTAATGGAATAGAGTTGTAATCAGTGATTCAATTGTTTGGTTGAATGTAATGGAATATAACTGTAATAGTATTATTGTGTTTGGTTGAATAAAATAAATTTGTAATAGTATAAAGAAAAAAGCTAAAATGGCCGAATACCCTTAGCAAAAAAAATTTAGGTAAATGATTCTTATTATTAAATTTTAATAAGATTATTATAATATATAATTTAATAACATTCTTAATATAATTATTTTTATATTAAAATATTTAAAATATTTTATTTATTACATTTTAACATAATACACTATTATTTAAATCCACTGCTTCTCAATTTATCTCTATTATAGTTGACACAGAATTATGTTTTTATTTTTGTAAAATATTATCCTTTAATTAAATTTAGTGATCATTTTGTAATTTTTAAAAATTAAATGATAAAAATATAAACTTACTAATAATTTAATTACTTGAGTGCAATTTACCCATAAAATCCCACCAAATACCAAAGCCACTGATGCTTCAACCAGTAAACTCTCCTATAAAGCAACAATCAGTAATTAATTTCCTTCGGTTACCTAAATAGTCCCCTTCTCAACCTTCTTCAACCTTTCATTTCTTGCAAAAATGCCCTTTCCAGATTCTACATCCACCCAAGACTCCCCTCCCTTGAATCAGAAAACATATGTTCAAAGCAATAAACATATGCCAGTCTCTGGCAAAATCAGGAACTTCGGCTTGCAGGCATTGATGTATTCCTCGTTTTAATCCTTCAACATTCCAACATTTTTATTTTATCTAAAATGATAAAATATTTATCCTTCCATTCTTATCTACTTATTATGCTTAAAAATTTTGGATCCCAAGATTCCCAAAGAGCATCTAGCCAGGGCTTTCTTTTTTGCCTTAAAGACCAAACTGTAACAAAGATGAAGAAACATGTAAGCTACTTAAAAAATTTAAGCAGATTCTGTTCCTTTAGGTGTTCCTGTAGATGGGTTGTTGTTCTTTTCTTTGTATTTTGTTTGAGTGTTTGAGATTGAGATGATTTGAGTCTTTTTTTTTTTAAAGATAAATGTTATAAAATTTTTTTTTGCCATGGTTTACTTACTGCAATGTTCAGGTTAAAGTGTTGCTATTTTTTTATTATCAATTTTCTTTGTTTAACTTTGGAGTTTTAAATTATTTTCTGCATGGGTAAATTGGGTAAAACAAAAAGAAATATATTCCGGGAATCGCCAAATAACCTATTCAGAGGTGGGCGTGCCTAATGATGATTACGGGACTGAATGGTTATTCAGCCAACCAAACACCTGCTTCACTGTGGTGGGATGAATACACCTGGAATGACTTAGCCATTCAGGTGAACCAAACATGGTGTAAAAGTATATTTTTTAAATTTAGGAAAGTTAGGATTTTTAGAAATTAGATATATATTTTTGAAATTTTAGATTTTTATGTAATTTTCATTTGACTTTTTAAATTTTTCCTTGTAATTTTATTAGAATTAGGTCAAATTGAGATAATGCGTAAATATCGAGGGTTAAAATTTTTTTATAATCATGATCAAATTGAAAAATATGTATTAATTGTTAAATTTATTATTATATCAATTTTAGAATTGTCACGGTAGTTAATAGAATTGGACCAAAAAAAAAAATACAAACACATAGGGGAGAGTAATTTCTGGTTAAAATCGAGAAACTCGACTAAACCGACCCAACCAGTTTGAGAAGTTTTTTCAGTTATGGGTTCAATTTTGTTATTTTTTTTTATTGGTAACTAGTTTTAGAATTTTCAAATTGACTCGACTGAAAAGACAGACTTAATTTAATATATTTTTAATTATTTAAAATAAATTTATAATTTATAAAATAAATATATGTTATTCAAATTAAATAACTTATTCTAATAATTAAAGCCAGTTAATTTAATTACCTAAAATCAATCTAATTATGTCTGTTTTTTATCTTTAATTCAGTTGGGTCGTTTTTTTTTGATAGTGGGTTAAGTGGGTTTAATAAGAAAATGACCAAAAGACCGAATACTCTCCCCTACAAATACATTAATTAGGTGATATTTTATAATTTTGATGATTACAAAGATAAATTAAGGGAGGGTTTGGATGAGCGATTGAGTGCGGTGCATGCGTTTAGATAGTAATTCCATTTATTTTTTCCCTAAAAAGAGGGTCATCTTCATTTGTAATGTTTAAGCCTTCTGCTCGGAGTTGAAGATAACACGAAACTATCAGAAGAAACTAACGCATTTACACAGACAAAAACGACAAAATTAAGAATCTGAGAAACAAAAAAATCGAAAATACAATCTTTTCTCTCCAATATATGAAGTGAGAAAACAAGGGAAAGAAACAGAGGGAAATAGTGGGAAAAATGGCAGAGCAAGGAACAAGCTCAAAGCTTTCAGCTCCAACACGTCCAACAATAGCTTTGCCACCAACACCAGCCATGGACAGTTTGTTTTCAGATGGTTCAGGGCTAAGCCCAGGACCTATGACACTGGTTTCAGCTTTTTTTTCCAACCAGGACTCAACAGAGAATAGGCCTTTCTCTCAGCTATTAGCCGGTGCTATGGCTTCACCTGGATATAGATTACCGTACAATTCAATGGATGGTTCATTCATGGATGTGTGTTTTAAAGATGGAGGTGAAAAAAGATCTGAACCTTTGAACTTTGGTGTTCCTAACTCTGCTTTGTTCACTGTGCCTCCTAGGCTAAGCCCTTCTGGCTTGCTTAATTCTCCAGCCTTCTATTGCCTTTCTCCACAGGTAAATTGAGTTCAATTATGTTCTTTTAGTTATGGTTTAGGATTCAATTTTTGTTCCATAATTTGTGCAGAGTCCTTTCGGAATATCCCACCAGCAAGCATTGGCACAGGTTACCGCTCAAGCTGCCATAGCACAATCCTTAAATCATGAAGAAACTTCATCTCAGATGGCTCCTTCAGCTTCTGGCCTTCAAAGTTCTACAATGGAGTACGCTGAAGCTTCTCAATTTGACGGAAAAAATCAGCCTTCTGTTGCCGTGGATAAACCTGCTGAAGATGGCTACAACTGGCGTAAGTATGGACAGAAGCCAATTAAAGGCTGTGAATATTCGAGAAGCTACTATAAATGTACGCATTTGAAATGCCCTGTCAAGAAGAAGGTTGAGCGATCTACAGATGGCCTAATAACTGAGATTCTATACAAAGGTGCACACAATCATGAAAAGCCTCAACCAAACAAACAAGGGACGGGCAGTAGCGACGGAAATGCGAATTCACAGGCTCCTGAACTAGGTTCTCTGGGTTTAACCGGAAACTTGAACAAGTTAAATGCTGTTGTACCAGTGTGTTCGATACCTGGGAAAAATCATGAATCAACTGAAGCTGCAGAATTACCTGGATCAAGTGAGAATGAGGAACACTGTGACGAAGAGGGTAGAGACGAAAGAGATAATAATGATGAACCGAATCCGAAAAGAAGGTGAGTTTCAAATCAAATGTAATTGATCATGCAAATTTATGTATCTTTACCATCAATAGTTCTTATTGCAGTGTGCTTTTGACTGCAGGAATGCTGCTACGGAAGCTGCGATAGCCTTCTCACATAAGACAGTCACGGAACCGAAAATTGTTGTGCAAACGAGAAGTGAAGTTGAACTCTTAGATGATGGCTATCGGTGGCGCAAATATGGTCAGAAAGTTGTCAAAGGGAACCCTCATCCAAGGTACAATGGACTATCATATAATTTTCTTTATCTATGGTTCTATTCTAGGCTGCTCTGACTCGTCATTCTTCAAGTACCCTTGTTTGACACCTGTGTTTGGCACATATTGAGACATGGGTCTGGGGATATGAACCAGTTGAAAACATGGTGTTTAGCATTGGTATGAACCTTTGAGTGCATTACAATGGCAAACTGACATCTTAGAATTTATCTTCAAAGCAGTATGATCTATTTTCATGGAGCATTTTAATACTAGGCATACACCGATAGGACTGCTAATGATTGTGACCTACATTAATCGGACTTGGGGCATGAGTCTCGGTCACAGTTGATGATCTACTTCACCATCTGGTGCTATTTGTTTTGCTTTTTGAGCTCTATATTTCAATCACAAGTAGTTTAATGTTTCGGTTTCATTTCTGATACATCTAAGTTATTCCAACAGGAGCTACTACAAATGCACGAATGAAGGATGCAATGTTCGGAAACATGTGGAAAGAGCTTCCATGGATCCGAGAGCTGTCATAACAACATACGAGGGAAAACATAATCATGATGTCCCAACTTCCCGAAACAGTGTCCACACGCAGCTAACAACAATTTGCCGCAGCCAAAACCATACAAGGTGATGGCAGAGAAGCATCCTTTACTTGGAGAGATGGATTTCGGAACAAATGCAAAGGGCAGAAAGGGTGAAAATAAGAGTGCAACTCCCCTGAGGTCCGGTTGCTGATATGTGCCAACTAACAACGAGTATGCATATGGCAGAAAGGGTGAAACGACTGGCTGCTGAGCCATAATTTGACTAGCTGAAGTGCCGTATTGACAGTCCAATTTTGTATAAGTAATGTTGTATATTTGTTTTACACTCTTAGGTAAGGTGTTATTCAAGTTACCAAGCTTGTTTCTGTTGATTTATAATGCATTAGATTCAAACATTCTGATGTATAGGCCAAGTAATCAATTCAAAAGCCAGGGTCCCCTCTTATCTGTCAATGATCTACAGATACCAGTTTGTATTGATCAATATTAGTAAGGCTGGTTCTTGGTTGCGTTTGGGAAGTCAAAAGTGCTTTCTCATCGCAGAAGCAACAATTAACTTTTGGCGTTAAAACTGTAATGAAAAAGTGCTTTTCCACCCAAATCTAAAACCTCGAACTCTTTCTAAAAATTCAATACTTCAATTTACTTTGTTTTGCAACTTCATTGGTCCTCTCTCTTATCGCATGCTTCCTTTGCAGTTTCACAAGTCATTAACCTTGTGTATATAGATGGCTTATGTTTCACGAACTGTTGAGCATAAGGACCTTTTACACTGCTTCGTATATATAGGCATAGCTTATCAAGTTTTTCAATAAAAAAAACTTCCGACTTTGACTTGAAATATGCTCAAACACCAATTATAAGATAATTGTAATTAATAAATATATTGCCATTATTATTTTCAGTATTTTTTTATTTCTATGTTAAATAAACTGTTTAATAATAATCAAGTATTATTATGGTTTGGACAATAATAATGTATTGAAATTAATATCCGCTTGATTAGTGATGAGATGTTACGATATGTGATATCAAGTCAACACATAAGTATATGTTAGAGAATTATATATTGGATTGACCCACCATGAGAATGCTTCTTAGATTATCATGTAATAGTCACATCATTTCTTATAGTGAGAATTATATGCATGATTCTTAGATTTGAGATTGTCATAGTTCCAACATTATCACTCGTATGCTTTGATACAGTCAAATGTCTTCCGTAAATGATTATACTATAAAGACTAATATTGGATATATACCACAATCTATGTAGTGATATATGAATTATCAAGATAAGATTTGTTCCTCCTACGTGATGGGAGTATATCTCGATCCTCCTTAATTAGGTAAGAGTAGAAATGCACGATGGTGCTCAAATGATTTCATATCAGATATCAAACTCATTTCTTAATCTTAGCCTACTCGGGATCCAAGAAACAAAGATTGGACTATACAAGTGTAATTGCTCCATGACTTATGTTCAATCCGGATATCACAGATAAAAAGATATACTATATGATTATATTATCACATAAATGTTATGTTATGTTCAATCTGGACAATACTCAAGTTGAATTCATCTTGAATCCGTTTATAAATTTATTCGCTTGTGCCTTTCATAGTGTAACTTACCTAATCCTAAGTAAGTAATTGAGTATTTGTATATAACTCGTATATTTTGATGTATTAAAAACCTGAGTTAAATTTGTTTATGAAAAAAGAACGTGATCACAGTCATGTTTCTATACTATGGTGATTCCACATAGGCTAATGAGGTGGAAAATATTGCACCGAGGCATGATTTCATTGGTCCAAATTTTCTGTTGATTTATTTAAACGTAAAAGGATTAAACCATTTAGCGTTTCACACTGTAAGTCCTGATTTGAAAAAAAAATTAAAAGGATTAAAGTGAAAAATTAATATAAAAGTAGGAGAAATTATTTTATAGATCCTTTTCACATAATTAAATATTTAATGACATTCCAGCAAATTTTTTCATGTAATTAACACATAATTTTGATAATTTTTAAGCTTCTTAAACCCTGAACTCAAACCCCAAATCCGAATCTAAACATTAAACCGAAGATTTGAGGTTTAAAATTCAAGATTTGGGAATCGAAGTTTAAAGTTAAAAAGTTACCAAATTTATGTATTAATAACATAGAAAAATTATTAAAAAGAAATTGATGTGGTAGGGAGGGTCACAGAATAATTTGTCTAAAAGTGGAGGGGGAAATAAAATGACACGGGAAGAAAAAAAGAAAAAAAAAGAAGAAAAACTCCAAACAATGCTAATCACATGCGGAAGAAGCTATGATGCAGACGAACGAATATCATGGAAACGCGGTCTTTTCCGGCGGCGGATTCATGCCTTCTCAAGCCACTCAGACAGTCCCCGATCGTCCCTCCTCCTTGTTGTGAACGACCTACCAAGGCAGCAGAAGGCTACTGGAATAGCCACTACACAGGCTACTAGAGGGAGCACTCGGCCCAGAATGGCTTCCAAATGGCTGAAGGATTTTGTCAAGTGACACCTCAGCTAGTTGCACGTGGAAGGGAATAATGGTTCACACTCATCTCATGCAACTATCTCGGTTTTAAGGAGGAAAATACCGAAAAATATCATCATTGCAGCAATATGTTTCTGTTCTTTTCTCATCCCCTAAGTCTGTAACTTTCTTCTCTCATCTCTTTTCTACAAATTTTCCTTGTAATTCATTATAATTCCATCAAATACCAGTCCATTTTCGTCCCAAAATTACTGTTCTATTGATATTTTTATTTCTTATATTGTGAGAACGTAACATTGGTGCTTTCATTGAGCCTCCCCAACCAGGGGTGAACATCAAACTCGTCTTAAGGTTTTGGATGATAATATCAAGGCGATTGCCGATTCTCAAGTGACGATGCGTCGTGATTTTGACCTGTTAGTTTCTTCAGTGGAAGATCAGAGGCGTCTTCTTCAGGAGGTTCTGGCTAAACTCAAGGGGACATCCATTGTGGATTCTCCAGGCGCTTCTCCTTCGACGGATTCTGTTGGTTTCACTCCTTTGGGCCGTCATAAACCCGCTCCGGTACAGATGGCTCGATTTGCCGGCGACCATCCTGAACGTTGGGTAATGCAGGCAGAGCGTTACTTTGATTTTTATCAAATCAAACTGGACGATCGGGTAACAATTTCTTCGTTTTATTTTGATGGTGCTGCTTCAGATTGGTATGACTGGATTCATAGAAACAGGCAACTTACGGGCTGGCCGGCGTTCACAGCTGCTGTATTGCAGCGATTTCATTCTCAGGACCTGGAGGAACCCGAGGGAATTTTGGCAAAGTTACAGCAGAACTCTACCATGGCTCATTATCGCTCTGAGTTTGAAGCCATTACCAATCGCACGGTGCACCTTCCGACTCAGTTCTTGACTCATTGCTTTATTTTCGGGCTCCGCGCTGACATTAAACACTCCGTTTTGGTTCACAAACCAGCCACCTTGTCCGAAGCCATGCATCTAGCCTAGCTCCATGAACAACGCATTCAGCTGGAACATGGGGTACTTAAGCCCAGCTTGGGTGGTTCTAAACCATTGTTACCAACTCCCAAACAATCTCCTGGCGCTTCAGTATTTTCTTCTTCCATCCTAACAGCAACCGCAACCTTGCCCGGAGGTAACCGTGTTCCATTTCGCCGCCTTACTCCTACTGAGGTTGCTCACCGCCGTTCACAAGGCCTCTGTTATCATTGTGATGAGAAGTATGAGTGGGGTCACAAATGTAAAGCAAAATCCCACCTGTTACTCTTGGAAGAAGAGTCCGAGCCACCTGATGCTCTTGCGCCTGAACTTTTATCGCCATCTTCACCTGCTATTCCTGATTCTACCGCACTTGACACCACCTTACAGCTTCATTCTTCGATTTCTTATAATGCCCTTGCTGGAGGTTGCTCTTCTTCTACTCTTCAATTTGAGGGTACAGTTCATGGCAAATAAGTCCAGGTGTTGCTCGATGGTGGGAGCACACATAACTTTGTGCAAACCCGTGTGGCCAAGTATTTGAATCTTCCAATAACTGCCTCTCCTAGTTTTTCTGTATTGGTCGGCAGTGGAGAGCATTTAATTTGCACTGGCATTGTCAAACAAGTACCATTGGTAATTCAAGGCTGTGAAATATGCATTGATTTTTATGTCTTGCCATTAAAGGGATGGGACATGGTCCTTGGTGTTACTTGGTTATCCACCCTCGGACCAGTTATGATGGATTATGGGTCATCTGTTTTTGAGTTCAAGCATCACGGTCAGTCTATTCGATGGACAGGAGAAGCCCCATCTTCGGTTCAATCGGTACAATTTAATGGGTTGCGTCGTCTTCATCAAATCAATGCTATTGCAGAATATTTTCGTTTGGAATTGGTTTCCTCTCACCCTGTTAATTCCACGCCTCTTCCCTTGGAATTAGAACAGCTACTTGCTTCATTTGCTGATGTGTTCCTCAAACCGCAAGGTCTCCCTCCTATTCGCGCTTGTGATCATGCGATACATTTGTTGCCTGACCATGAGCCAATCAATGTTAAACCTTACCGTTATCCATATTTTCAGAAGTATGAGATTGAAAAACTAGTTGCTGAAATGCTTCGGGATGGAATTATTCGACCAAGCACTAGCCCTTTCTCTTCTCCAGTATTACTTGTGCGCAAGAAGGATGGTACGTGGCGATTTTGCGTTGACTATCGCGCCCTAAATGCCATTACCATTAAGGATCGATTTCCTATTCCATCCATTGATGAGCTTTTTGATGAGTTATATGGTGCGGTGTATTTTTCTAAATTGGATTTGTTGGCCGGCTATCATCAACTGCGAATTCGCATTGGCGATGAGTACAAAACTGCCTTTCGAACTCATGAGGGGCATTACGAATTCCTCGTAATGCCATTTGGCTTGTCCAATGCGCCATCCTCCTTTCAAAGTCTCATGAACAACATTTTTCGACCTTACTTGCGGAATTTTGTACTCGTTTTCTTTGACGATATCTTAATTTACAGCCCTTCTTGGGAGACTCACTTGGAGCACATTCGTCTTGTGTTCTCGGTTTTACGACACCATCAATTAGTGGCAAATCAATCCAAATGTATTTTTGGCCAAACTTCTATTGGATATTTGGGGCATATCATTTCTAGCCAAGGTGTATCCGTCGATCCTGATAAAATTGTTGCAATTCAAAAATGGCCATTGCCACGTTCAATTAAGGAGACTCGCGGATTTCTTGGTCTCGCGGGATACTATCGGCGCTTTGTTCAACATTTTGCCTCAATTGCAGGACCCCTTACTAATCTTCTTCGCAAAGATAACTTTCTTTGGACTGAATCTGCTACCAATGCTTTTATCAAGTTGAAAGAAGTTTTGAGTTCAGCCCCTGTCTTAGCTTTGCCGGACTTCACGAAATTATTTACAGTTGAAACAGATGCTTCTGGTACTGGGATCGGAGCCATTTTGTCCCAAGACAAGCATCCAATAGCATTTTTCAGCCAGCAACTGAGTCTTCGCATGCAACAATCCTCAACGTACCAACGTGAAATGTATGCGGTCACCCAAGCTGTTTCGAAATGGCGGCAATATTTGTTGGGGAGGAGATTTACAATTATCACTGATCAACAGCCACTTAAGAATCTCATGCAACAAGTTATACAAACCCCCGAGCAACAGAAATGGTTGAGAAAGCTTATTGGTTATGACTTTGACATTATCTATCGCCCTGGGAAGCTGAATGCTGCTGCTGACTCTCTTTCTCGCATCCCTTCCTCTCAATTGCTTGCTTTATCTACTGTGCAATTTGATCTTATTGCTGATCTTCGTGTAGCCAACTTACAACACCCTGAACTTTTGAGTATGCAGCAACGAGTGTGCGCTGACCTAGCACAATTTCCCGACTTTAGTTTCCATGAGGGGCTGTTACTATTTCGGGGTCGCCTAATGATTCCAGCTGATTCTCCTATCCGTTTACAGCTTATTCATGAGTTTCACGCATCTCCCATCGGTGGCCATTCTGGTATTACACGCACCTTTCATCGTCTTTCCTCAAATTTCTTTTGGACTTCTATGCGTCGGGATGTTAAGCAATATGTCAAAGAGTGCCAAATTTGTCAGCAAATAAAAGCCTCATCCTTGAGTCCTAGTGGTTTGCTACAGCCATTACCGATTCCCAATTTGGTTTTTGAGAGCATCTCTATGGATTTTATCACGGCATTACCTTCTTCCACAGGCAAAACCGTTATCTTCGTTGTCATTGATAGATTATCCAAATACGGCCATTTCATCGGATTGCCCACTAATTTTACTAGCATTTCAGTGGCTGCTGTTTTTGTTCAGGAGATTATTCGTTTGCATGGCGTACCAGTGGAGATTGTTTCGGACCGCGATCCTCGATTTCTCAGTGACTTTTGGAAGGAAATCCATCGTTTGCAGGGTACAACTCTGAGTATGAGTACTGCCTACCATCCACAATCCGACGGCCAAACTGAGGCATTGAATAAATGCGTTGAAATGTATCTTAGATGCTATACTTCGGATCATCCCTCGACTTGGACAAACATGTTGCCATGGGCTGAATTTTGGTATAATACGGCTTATCAAACGGCTGCCAAAATGACACCCTTCGAGGTTTTATATGGTCGTCCTCCTCCTACTGTTGCTCGTTATGTGCGAGATACTTCTGGTAATGCTTTGGTGGAAGCTCAGCTCGTGGAACGTGATCAAGTTCTTCGGGTGCTAAAGGAGAATTTACGGCGAGCACAAAATCGGATGAAGTTACTAGCTGATAGGAGCCGTCGTGAAGTGACTTTTGTCGAGGGAGATTGGGTCTATGTCAAGCTCCAACCGTTTCGCCAACATTCTATTCGTTTGCAACGCCACCACAAGCTGAGTAGACGTTATTTTGGTCCTTATAAGGTAATTGGCCGTGTTGGCGAGGTTGCTTACAAATTGGAGCTGCCGGAATCTGCGCATATCCATCCTGTATTTCATGTTTCCTTGCTCAAGAAATGCCTCGGACAACCAGATCAACAGGTAACACCTCTCCACCTCGCTGATTCTACGTCTGCCCTTATATTGCAACCAACTGCTATACTGGAGATGAGGTCCATTCAGCGGGCTAATTCATTGATTGAGCAATGGCTGGTACAATGGGACGGTTCATCTATTGATGAAGCAACTTGGGAAGATAAGGCTCACATGTTGAAGTTATTTCCTGATCTCAACCTTGAGGACAAGGTGTGTCTCGATGTGGGGGGTAATGTTGTGAACGACCCACCAAGGCAGCAGAAGGCTACTGGAATAGCCACTACACAGGCTACTAGAGGGAGCACTCGGCCCAGAATGGCTTCCAAATGGCTGAAGGATTTTGTCAAGTGACACCTCAGCTAGTTGCATGTGGAAGGGAATAACGGTTCACACTCATCTCATGCAGCTATCCTGGTTTTAAGGAGGAAAAATACCAGAAAAATATCATCATTGCAGCAATATGTTTCTGTTCTTTTCTCATCCCCTAAGTCTGTAACTTTCTTCTCTCATCTCTTTTCTGCAAATTTTCCTTGTAATTCGTTATAATTCCATCAAATACCAGTCCATTTTCGTCCCAAAATTACTGTTCTATTGATATTTTTATTTCTTATATTGTGAGAACGTAACACTCCTCCTACAAAGTATATTTTATCATATATTTTTGGCATTATTCTTTGTCTATCCTCTCCAGTTTTTCTTTTCTTTTCTTTTTCAATTAATTGTTTATGAAACTAAATCTAATGTAAGTATAGGATTATTTTTCTGGTTTATGTTGAGGTTTCTTTCAATTTCTTATTTTGTTATTTATTTCATATTTAATTTCGTCTTTTTTTATCTGCTTTTGTTACTTGTTTCAGAAGATAAATAATCAAAAGTTAATCATAATATTTGTTAAAATTAAAACATATATGATGATAATGTAACTAGAATTCTGGTTAAAATATAAATGATTACTTTTCAATTAAAATGCACTTTAAAGAAAAGAACAAAAGTTAGTAGTTAACTAGTAATCAAAGTAATTCTAGTATTCCCCCACCCCTTGCTAGAAATATCAACGTGAAATTTGGTTCTTGTTTCACTGTAGTTCTCTTGAGCCAAAAAGGTTTATAATTATTATTTTGAATTATTCAGAGTGATGCACGGTGCTCAATGCCACTTACAGTGAAGCAGTTGAAGGATCTCTCAAGAGTTGGAGAATCTGGTATTTCCATTGATGGTGTTGATGTCAACAATGTAGGGTTTGATCTCTTTTTTCTTTTCCATAAATAATCTATACTTTTCTAAATGGTTTATGAAATTTGAAATTTTGGTTTTTTGTTTTTAGATTGTGCTAGTGGGGATGGTATCCAAGATAGACAATGCTGTCTCAGATTGTACTTTTAGAGTTGATATATATATATATATGTTGTGTAGGATTCATGAACAAGTATTCTACACACACTCATATCTCTGTGTGTCTATGCATCCTTACATTATGTTTCTTCTTTTCACTTTTTTTTATCGGAACAATATAAAGTTAAATAGCATTAACAGTTAATCAGACCACATAATGTCCTGGTCTAATTCAGTTCTTTGTCTAAGTCTACTATTCTCTGACTATGCTTTTGTCACTTCTATTTCTCTCAATTGGGTGTGTTCAGTGGTTAGACTTTTTAAAGACTAAAGTTTAAAATCACTTTGGCAAGGTTTAAATTTTGGTGTTTGGAGTAGACTTCATTAATGGATTTCATGATATTTCATGGTTTTTTAGAATAATTTTAGGACTACTTTTGGAAAATCAATACAAATTAGATTTATTTTAGTATTAAACCCATGGATAAGACAGGGCAATACTTCCAGTTAGTCTCCATAGTGCTAGTTATACCAAATAAATCAGGAACATCATGGAATGATATATATTGAAATTTAGTTTTTAGTCTTGTATTTCAAAGGAATGGGAATTTTCCTATCTGAGTTGTTATTTGATTCTGCTTTTGCCATTGTTATGTTCATGTCAAATTTTTGGATGTTGTACATAGACTTCTAGTCTTTGAACTTTGGTGTTGTTTTCAGGCCTGTTACTGATTTTAATGAGATTGCAAACCACTTCATTGAGGGTATATATGTTCATTTGTACAACACCAATTTGAGGGTAAGAGTTGAGGCTCTAGTTTGCGAAATGACACTTTTAGCTTATTTGAATGTAAATATTTATGTTTTTATTGTTAGGAATTATTTGTTTTATCTGAACTTTGTATGTAGGGTGACATGACCACTCAGCCTGAAGTGGCAAATTCAAATTTTGGTAACCCAACAAAGAGCTATGGCTACCAAACTAACCTGACAAACCAGGTGAAGGAACTAAATAGTGGTAGAATACTTTGCTAAGTTCTTTCATTTACTTGATCCTTATCTAACCCTTTTCTTTTTTTTTTTTGCAGTTTTCTGGCCAGTATAACACTGTCAAAGAACAGATCCGTGGTGTTAGTTCAAAGGTCTTACAATACTTGCGTCGGCTCGCATGCCTGTGAATTGCGTATGATATCCTCTAAAACCAAGTGTGTTATGTGAGCCTGTTTGATTTGGTTGAATTTTCAATGAATTGCATTAAACTGAACTTCTAATGAGCATGCAGATTTGAACAGGCTCCTATTTTTCATTAAAAATGGAAAAGTTCCCAAAATTATCTTATAAGCTAGTATAACTTATCTAGATGACATGTCCTAATGATAAAACAAGTGACTCTTATGGGATAAATATGTCCAGCATTTCAGGTCTTTACACATTTAGAAATTGGCTTGTATTTGACTATTTGCAGTTTGGGTGATTTGTTTTGATCAGTACTCTGAGGGTAAAGTAATTCCACTCTTTTTCTTTCCCTTTAATCGTTGAAATGGTGTTATAAATATTTGGTTTTTGTGTGTTAGACAAAGCATTGTTAAGTTTCAGTTATGTTTTCAATGCATCAGAGACTGGGGTACCCTCTGATGTTGTGGCTCGAGAACTAAATGTGTCATATGATAAAATCAGGCCTGTTTCTTTCACAGTTTGGTTCGTTAATGCAAACACTAATTTGATTGTAACCATAAGCAGTAAGCAAAGAGTGTACTTTGGGTTGGACAAGAAATCTTTAGAGTTTCTTGTATCTGACGGCCTCGTTTACACGACCATTGATGATCACTACAAATTTACAGATGCTTGAGGTATGTCCAGGTGATGTACAAACTAAAATGTAGTGTAAGTCGGTTAGTCTATACTATCTATTTTGTGCATCTCTTTATCTAAATATTAGATTGTTCTCGCTCTCTCTATGTAGATATCTCTATATATACATACTATATGATGCTAGTACTTTTATGCATATCAGCAAGATCAATGCTTTTGCTAGTTTGGTCAATCTCTCTAGTTAATATTTGGTTTAATGGGTTCAACTCCACAGCGAGTAAGTGCAATGGTGAGCACTGATGTAATAATTGGACTGAATTGGTAGTCGATCTGGTTCAATTGGAACCTAAGTGATTGGTGATTTAACATCTTATATATGAATCAGAAAATACATACAAATGGAGTTTAAGCCTCTTTTAACTCCTATCGCTAGAGTAGTTTAACTTGAATAAAAGTTAATATCACTCTAAGTAAATAATAATTTTGTTAGGGTAGGTTTGGATGGACGGTGCGTTTACTTGCAGTTAGTGTAAAAATAACGGCACAATGAGATTAGATACTGTAACGATACTGTAGTGTAAGATAAAAAGTTAAATTAAACGTACTGCATCACCCATCCAAACCCACACTTAATTGTTCATTACATTAATTTGATGAAACTCTTAACATGATATTAGATTATAATACATATAAAATGTAAGTGGAAAATATTTATTAAAAGTTTATATAAAAATCAGACGAAGTTTTGAATGAAATGGTTAAATTAAATGTTTTAAAAATATGATATCTTAAGTTTAAATCTTACTATATTTAATTTTTATTAATTTTATATAAACATTCTCATAATAATGTAACTTACTTGTAAAAGGCATGTCTTTTAGTCATTTCACATTTAATTTGACTCGTGATATCAATTCAAATGGAAATAAATATAATCTATATCTATAATATATATTAAAGCATAAGTTTGAGAAAACTTTTGCATTGATTAGTATAATTTTGTTGTTTATTATATTACCGAATTTGCTATTTTAAGAATTTTAATTTTAATAAAATATTTGGGAGTAGACTTTTATTAAATGAATTTATATTTATATTATTATAAAAAGTCCGATTGAATTGGTTTCATCTTTTAATCGAGTATCAACTCGGTTGTTAAGTTACTAAAAGTCATGATTTTAACAAAGCAATAATTATTACTTTTAGGACATTATTGTCCTTTTCATATAAAATCCAAATATATAACAAGATTTGAACCTAAAAAGACTTTATAACATTCACCTCTAACTTAACCATTTCAACCAAAGTCATATTTAGTTTTATATCAATTTTAATAAATTTATTATATCATTGTTTTTATCTACATAATGGATGCGTCATAATCTAGTAATAAATAAAATAAGTTCAATTTTATGTTAAATTATATTATATTTAAATTATTATATTTCCATTAACAAAAAGTAAAAATAAATTATATTACCTTTTCAAAATTGCAAATTTTAATTATCTATACTATTTAGAAAACAATTTATTAAGTTGGTGCCACCCATCAATCAAGTTCTAACTCGTTAGAGAAATTACTTTAATGTTCCTTCGTTTAAAATAAATTATATTATTTGAGGGTGCTTTAATCTTTTAGCTAAAAATAATAATAATATGCATATGATGAAATTTGAATCAATGCCAATTGGGTTAGCAAAACTTTAAATTTACCACTCAACTAAGGTTTTATTTTAATAAATTTATACATATTAATTTTATTATGCATAGTTTATTACCTCCATCAATTGTATATATATACTATTAATAAAATCTTTGATTAAGTTGGTGTCACAAGTTAACCTTAGGAAATTATAAAAATATCATTCCGTAATTAAAATAAGTCATATTGTTGTAGGGTATTTTAGTCTTTTATTTTAACAAAATCAAGAAAAATATCATATATATGGTGGGATTTGAACTCATGTCAATTGTAGGAAAACCTTAAATTAATCATTCAACAAAAGTTTTAACTTAATGTTTTTTTATATATTTTTTATATGCACAAATTATTATAGTAATTATGATGAATTAGTTTCAAACCATACGTTTCATTATTTATTGTATGTTATTTTAAACACATATTTGTGTTCTAAATTCATGGTTTCCATGCGCATATCGTGTGACATGATTTCTCGTATTAATAATATTGTTGATTGAGATGGTGTCACAAATTAACTTGATACCAACTTAAGATTAATGACAACATCATGATAAATAATTGTATTCATATAGTAATTTTAATCGATGCATTTATGTGTTTAAACTTTATTTTACTTCAAATTTAATCTATTTTTTATTTTAATATCGTACATATTTCATGTGTTATTTTCAAATAATATATTTTATTATTATTGTATATTATTTTTAAACATAAATCTATGTTATAAATACATGATTTTGACAGGCATACCAACATATTAGAGTTTCTAATTTATATGATAATTATTGTTTTGATAAACATATATAACAATTAACATTATATTTCATATATAAAATTTTATAAATAATACACTGGTATAATTTTTAGTATATTGCAATTATATTAATTATAGTTTATTTGCGAACTATAACTTTTAACATAAAATGTTGTCTCTCACCAAATTTGTGTATATAAATAATAAGTTGAACTATTTTTATTTTAATTTCATACATATTACATATGTGTTATTATTATTAGTTTCAAATATTATGTTGGGAAATGTGTTCATATTATAGTAAATATGTAATTGTTTTCTATGTATTTAAACGATGAATAAATAAAGTTAATTTCACATTTCACTGATATATCTTTTGTGCTTCTATCTTTCATATTTTGCATACATAGCGAAATTGTGACAAACAAAAATTAGCTCATTGATTGTCCAAGTTTTGACTGATGACAAGTGGCACTGTAAGAACGTTTACATTGCGAGAAAGACAACTTACTTTAGTAGATAATTTAAACGAGTTTGTAATCTCGTAAAAGAACCAAAGTCAACATTTGATTCAAATACTTAAAAGAATTATTATGTCGCCTACAATTTCAATTGTGGAGATGACTAGTCTTAGTTTTCGGAGCAGTTAACTCCACAGATAGAAACATAGATGTACTCATTGGAAAAATGATATATTGGACTAAATCCAAGTTAAATTAATTTTGAATCGTTTGTGAATTAATTCATTTATGACGTTCATGGTGTGACTTACCTAAATTCTGAGTTAGTCACTGACCATGCATTTATAATTCATGTGCTTTGATATAAGTGAAAGCTTATGCTTGAAAGATGATTGAGCCAATAATCAACTTGTTGGGTACATGACTTGTGTATGGGTCGTGTGTATGAAATTGGGTCGACCGTCCAACTCGTGGCTAAATCGGACCGATTGGGTTGTCACTTGTCGAAACCAAATCGGCCAGACCTATTTGGGCAAAGTAGCAAGGATTTAGGGTGCCGATGGGGAGTTGTGCCAACAATGGCATCGCCAAGCACAGCGACTGCGACGGCAGTGATCCGGTGGCCATTGAATTATCGACGGCGACGGTTCTTGGCGGTAGCGTAGTGGAAAAATCATACTCCTAGTGAGACTTTACCAGGTAATTCAATTTCAAATTAACTTTTCTAAAGATAATATTGTTTTAATATTTAATTTAATTTAATATTTATCTAGTTATAGACCTGTTCATGGGTCGGGCCACTTGGCCCAGCCCAAAGGCCCGCTCGAAATGGGGGAGGGTTTGAGCAAAAATATAGGCTCGAAAAATGGGCTTAGACAAAAAAATAAGGTCCGTTTAAAAAACGGGTCGGGCCTCAGGTAAGTCATTTTTGGCCTGGGCCCGAATTCACTAAAGGACAAAAAAAATCTATTTTTTTAATATTATTTTCTTGTTATTTTCTCCCTATTTTGCTACCATTTTACTATCATGCTGCTACTATTTTGTTGTTATTGTTTGAATATTGTAGAAAACTTATTTTATGGTTAATTTTGCTATTATTTTAAAGACATTTGTTAATTTTATTATTATTAGAGGCATTTGTTTGTTAAGTTGTATCTATATTAGTGTTATTTAAGTATACATATTTTTTAAAATTTATTTTCAATTTGTTGGGAAATATTTATTTTAATTTTTTTAGTACTTTTGATGTATTATATATATTTTAAGATTATATAAAAAAATATAAAAATTAATATGGGTGGGTCGGGCCTGAGTTTTAGCATTTTTATTTTGGTCGGGCTGGGCCAGGCCGAGTAAATGGGCCTGAATTTTTAGTTGAGCCCAACTCGGCCCATGCACACCTCTATCTAGATAATATTTTATTAATTTAATATTAATATGGGATTAAATTAAATTAAATAATTATCTTGATAATATTTTATTAATTTAATATTAATGTAATTAATTCTAATCCTAGTTAAATTCTCTCTAAACTCTCTCTATATAAGGAGAACTTAGGTCATTATTCTCAAACATTTGAATTTAAGAAAAGTTGTAGAGAGAATTTTTTAAAAAAAATATTTTAGAAAATTTTTAGAGATATTCTTTTTATTTATTACTTGATCTCAAAAGTTTAAAGAAATTACGAAATTGCCTCACTCGTAATTTTGTGAAAAATTTTCTGATTCAAAATAAGTCCACACTCGACAGACGTGAGTTTGAGGATGGCGGAGAAGACTACTCCGTCGAAGCATTCATTCTAGACGAATCATAAAGATATCATTTTGATTAAGCGTTTATTACTTTAGATAACACAATCAAGTTCTTATTTTGGAAAAAAAATTTAAAACTCTGGTTTTCCTTAAACTTATATTTTCCAACATCTTATGTTTCATTATTTATTATATGTTATGTTAAAACACATCTATGATCTAAATGCATGGTTTCCACATGTAAATCCGTGTAAATTTTTTAGAAAAAAATAATTAAAACTTGCTAAACACAAAAATAACCATATTTGTTAGTAGGGTTAATGTACTATTTACCCCCAAAAGTTGCACCCAATTATCACAACGTCAAACACGTTACCCTAACCATTACCAAAAAAGATAACATGGATCGCTGGGAGCGCGCCACGTCACCTAATTTTATGTTTTTTTTAAATAAATACAAATCTGCGAAATATTCATAAAAATAACAAATAATAAGAAAAATCTCAAAAAAGCTTAAAAATCAGGAAAAATATTATAAAACCTTTCCCGAATTTAAAAATATACTTTTATTTTAAAAACATATAAAATTCAAAAAGAAAAATAAAAATCATTAAGAAGATAGAAAAAAAACAAAGAATAATATAGTAATTTTATTAACCTTGTAAGTTTTTATTTTTGAAATTTTGCTTTTTAGTTTTTAAAATTTATTTTCTCATAAAAAACAATTACTTGTCATTTATTATCCAATTCTATAAATTGGATAATAGTAAACTATTCTTAGACATAATTGAACTTGAAATTTTACCTAAATCAATTTCAATTTACCTTAAATTCCTTTGAATCAATTAAAATTTTAAAATATTAAATAAATAAAGGCTAAATGTCATTCAAATAACTCTAAAAATTTTGGTTTATAACCAACTCATAATTCTTTGAATTTAGAATAAATCTAAGTTATTTAAACTCAAAAGCATCTAAATTTAAAATAATTAAACTCAAAATGAACTCAAATCTCAAATGGAAAAAAGGATGATTGAAGAAAATTATGACAACTACGAACTCATTTGCTTCGAAATTTATGGCAATGGCAGCTCCAGTTCGGAATTAAAAGTGATTGAACAACTTGTAAAGCCCAAAGTATTTTGTACAATTTTAATTTAATTCTTGAGTCTTGACAAGCCTCGAAAGAACCAATTCCATATACATATTGTGTATTAAAAAAGAGAGTCTGGAACTATTTTTATAATGTTTGTAAAATTTTTATTTTTCTGCTATTTTTTTAACTTTATTGTGAAAAATAAAATAAAATTTTAGAAAAAAAATAGAAAAACATTCATGGTAATTAAAAAGTACTATTTATATATCCATTTCATTTCATGTTTCTTTTTTTCTATATTTTAATGATTTTTCTTTTTCTTTTCTTTTCACTATTTGTTTTGTTTTTAAAACTAAAATTATTTTAATATAATTTTTCCTATTTTTAAATTTGTTTTGATATTTTTCTTTATTTTTCTAAAATTTTCACATTTTTTTTGATTTTTTTGCATTTATTTAAAAAACAAAAAAAAGAGGGTGATGTTTGCAATGACAATAACAGCTGGGGTGAGGTTTGAAAATTTGAAGTGATAATTGAGTGCAATTTTAGGAGATGCATGAATGAGAAATTTGTGGAGTTACTTGATGTTGCTTGTTATATATGGTTGTGACTTTTCAACAAAAGCAAGTTCTTACACCAAAATGTGAGTAAATATCTCTCTTACCAAACAACTCATTAGTTCCTAAATATTGTACCTTAATGTTAGCAAAAAGCGTCTTGATTCTTGGGTTTGGAAAAGCCTCCTTTTGTGGTAGGGACCTCCTCATTAAGGGTTTTGATGTCTAGCTAGGAGACTTAGTTCCATTTAGCATGCTCGCATGATCTAATGCCTCCAAACATATCAAATTAGGTCTTTTTCTTCCAATTTTTTTTTCATAAATTTAGAGTCATGGAAGCTTGATTTAGTTAGCCTATGTACCAATTTGTGAAACTATTAAAATTTTAAAAAGTTGTCATTGTTGATTTCTTAAGGAATTAGGCTTGAAATTGATAAATTTTGAGCTTAAATTATAAAGAAGATTAGATTGTAAAGTTATTTAGCTTGTTAGTTAACTATGTTACATTAGAGACCAAATTGAATAAACGTGAAACTTTTCATGAAATTATATTAGAAATAGAAAGTATAATATCCATAATGAGAATATATGAAATTGGATTTTAATCTGAAGCTAGGAATTTAAAGTTATGACTATCCCAAGTTTAGAGACTAAATTGAATAAAATAGAAAATCTTAGGGATATCGAAAAATAAGTTCATATAGGTTTGTGCACATCATAACATTGTATGAGAATGTTTGCATTTATTGGTCATATTAAATAATTGTATAGATCAATGTTTGGACCAAAGTGGAGCTAATAGGGAAGAAACACAAAATTTGGATTACTCTTTGAAGTGTCCACTCTTTTCACATTTTGATCAAGTAAGTTCATATGAAATTTACTATTTTATTTTATGTTATGCGTGATTTTGTACTTGATTTCATTTATATATGTTAGTAAAAATTAGAACATTTGTGAATTTGATATGTACGGCTAGTACGGATTGAATTGAAATGTTATGTGATATTTGATTATAATGAAATAGTACAGGGTACAAATGATAAAGTCTGAAAGCGTACATGACATGTAATTGAACATGCAATCATATATAGGGTACAATATGAAATATGAATAATTATAGGGATGATTTGTAATATGTGAAATTGATGCCTGTGTGGACTTAGTAAAATGTTACGATACGTTTGATATGCTAATAGGGTATTCTGTGCACTTGAACGGGGATTATCATAGATTTTAACAGGATCCAACATTTGTTGTGAATTCTCAAGTATTATGTGACACAGGTTTAGCTCAGACGAGTAACCTGATGTGTCGTGATATAGGTTTTACCCCGGACGGGGTAACCTAATATATGTATATATTCATCTCGGACGAGCAACTTGGTGTGGTGTAGTTTACCCGTATATCCGAGTCCGTTTTAATAGGGTTTATTGGACTAGACCATATAAATGAACTTGGAAACTTGAAAAGTTGAAAAGAGGGTGAAATGGATTTTTGGTAATAAAAATGAATTGTCATTAAATGAAATTGGTTGTAATTGATGCATTGATGAAATTGATGGTGGAGAAATGTAATTGCTTTAATTCATGTATGCTTGATATGTTGGGAAATGTGATTATATTGTAGTAAACATGTAATTGTTTTCTATACATTTGAACGATGAATAAATAAATAAAGTTAATTTTACATTTCACTATTATATCTTTTGTGTTTCTGTCTTTCATGTTTTGCATGCATAGCAAAATTGTGACAAAAAATATTAGCTGATTGATTGTCTAAGTTCAAATTGTTGCACTGTAAGAACGTTCACATTGCAAGAAAGACAACTTACATCAGTAGATAATTTAAACTAGTCCGTAATCTCGTAAAAGAATCAAAGTGAGCGTTTGATTCAAATACTTAGAAGGATTATTATGTCGTCTACAATTTCAATTAGGGAGATGACTAGTCTTGGATATCAGAGCAATTGACTCCACGGATAGAGACATAAATGTATTCATTGAAAGAATGAGACATCGGACTAGACCCGAGATGAATTAATTCTGAACCCGTTTTTGAATTAATTCACTTGTGATGTTCATGGTGTGATTTACCTAAATCTTGAATTAGTCACTGACCATGCGTATGTAACTCATGTGCTTTGATATAAGTGGAGGCTTATACTCTCAAGAGTATCGAGCTCATAGCCTGTATGTTGGGTACATGACTTGTGTATGACATGACTTTACTAGCAACAATAAAATTCATAGCTCGATTAAAGAGTTAACAATATCCTCTCATTGGTATTGTGTGGATTGATAAATATGGAACGTGACCATGAGTTGCTTGTTCTCGAACAAGCAATTTATCATAGTCATTTGTTGATAGTGGTCATATTAATCATTAAGAAGACACAATAGTGACAATGAGATAAAATAGTATTATATTGAGTGAACAAATTTAACTCAAAGGAATCAATGATATCATATGAGGGTAACAGACTCATGACAAGGTCATTGGACAAAGAAATTGGATGAAATGCTTTCGTAAAGAATATACAATAAGGAGTTTTCAATCATGGTACTTCTTGTGTATTGACTCCAGGATTAAGTAAATTGTGAATTATAGGAATGATGCTTCTGGATATAATTGTAATTACTAGAGCCTAATTGTATATGTCTGATTGGTCTCTCCGCTAGCTCAACAAAAGCTTGATTGGACTGTATTTAAATCAGAAGAAAATTTTACGACTTTGAAAATAATTTTATTGAGTTGATTTATTCGATGTGTAATTAAATTAGGCAATCGTGAGAATTGTTCAACGAGAGAATTTGATTAAAGAATTTTCTTGAAACATTAATTTGGAAAATCTTAATGATTTTTGGGAAAATTAATTTTGATCAAGTAAAATTAAATTAATCAAATTAATTAAAATTAATATGATATTTTTAGAAATTAATTTTCAAGTTAGACAATTGGCCCAATGGGTAATTAAACTTGAAAATTGGACCTGAGATAAAAAATTAGGCTCGAGAACCCAAAACCTAGACTGAGACCAAAAAATTGGTTGAATCGGGTCTGGTATATGAAACCAGACCGACAGTGCAATCAGTGGCAAGACCGAACTGGTCGGGTCGTCATTGGCCCAGGTCGAACTGACAACTGTCGAACCTGGTTGGGGTGTCGTAAGGGTGTTGCACTTGCGATAGCACCATCAGACACAACAGTACCGGTGGCATTCCGGTGGCCGGCGGATGGTCGACAACAATGGTTCTTTAGTGGTTGAGTACTGGAAGAATTATACTCCTCTTGGGACTCTACTGTATAATTTGATTTCAGATTAACTATTCCAAAATTAATATTATTTTAATAAATTTAATTTAATGCTTATCTTTGTAGTATTAATGTTAGATTAAATTTAATATTAAAGTGATTAATTTATAGTTAAATTCTCTAAACTCCCCCTATATAAAGAGAGACATGAGTCATTATTTTTCACATACTTGAATTTAAGAGAAAGTTGTAGAGAGAAAATTCTCTGAAGAAATTATTTCAAAAGATTTCTAGAGATATTTTTTTATTTACAACTTGGTCCAAAATTTTAGATAAATTACAAAATTATTGGTAATTTTTGTGAAAATTTTTCTTATTTGAAACGAGCCCACACTTGATAGACGTGAGCTTGAAGATAGTGGAGAAGACTACTCGATCGAAGAATTCATTCTAGACGAATCAAAAAGGTACAGTTTTGATTAAGTGCTTATTACTTGAGATATCACATCCAAGTTCTTGTTTTGAAAAAAAATTAAAACTCTGATTTCTCCTTAAACATATTTTCTGCTGCGTTGTACAAACACGTTTGTTCCAACATGATATAGATATGATTCTTTAGTTAAATATGCCATAGTGATAATTAAAAGAAACTTATATATCTTGGTATGTTTAAGTTACATGTAGCATTTGATGATCTTGGACATTGTTATAAGCTCACCTTATTGATGTTTAAATGCCTTGTACTAGCCAAAATTATGTCAAACTAAGGTTTGCCTTTATGCTTAAATAAGAACAAGGTAAGTATAGTATTTTCCAATTGAACTTACTAAGCATTTTATATACTTACTCTAGTTGTTTTCTTCCCTTGTAGATTGTCACATTGTAGAACTCTCAAACATTCTATCATCAAATCGGTAGAGTTAAGTTCATTTTTGTTTCAATGTTTTGGCATGCATATAAGGTCAATATACCATTTGAATTGTTAACATAATGTATGTATCAAGGATGTAGTTTTGGTAATGTTATGTGTGCATTTGCTAGTTTGTCATTTGGCTAAGTTGAACTTTGATTTGATTATGATGAATGCTAATTGTACTTATGGACCTAGATTATTCAAAGTTAAATACATTAAGTTGTTAAATGAAGCATATGATCATGTAATGATAGAACTAGGACTTGGAATGATGAAGTTGAATAGGTGTTTAAGTTTTGTAAATCATGAATTGAAAAATGTGGTAGTTGATGATTTGGTCTAGTTAGTTAATGATGTGTTTTGTTTGAATTGGTTAATTTATTTGAATTTGAAGTTACAAGCTTAAATGAAAGTTCAAATATGTTTGGTTGATGACTTGAAATAGGTAACAATTTGAAAGTTTCCAAAATAGGGCAATGTTACGACCTTGAGTCCCTGACGTCGAGACATGGTCCGACAGTGAGTGACGTCGTTGTCAAATCTAGTGCCCTGAGTGTAGTATATTCGTTTGTAAACTTGTAATTTTTTCGAACAGATTGGTTAATAAAACAAATTTATTGATTACATGTCCTTAGTCTAATTGGAAATGAGAAAATTTAATAAAAGACTAATATGTCGTTTATCAAGTCCAATTGAGAAGATTTATTGTCTTGGACATTGGAGTGGATGACTCCTAGAAGATAGAGACATAAATGTGACTGATTAGACTAACTGTACATTGGACATGACCCAAGCATAATAGATTCTGAATCCGTTTATGGATTTATTCACTTGTGACGTTCATAGTGTGGCATACCCAAATCCTAAGTGGATGGCAGACTATGTATGCGTGACTTGTACAATTTGATGTAAGTAAAAGCCTGAGTTCAAATAGATAAGGAACCGAAAGTTGGTGCGTTAGGTGTACGAATTTTGTAGTATGTAGCGTCAGTCACAATAGTGGAATTCGTATCCCAAAACATGGGCAAATGATATCATCTCATTAGCATTACATGGTTGATGAAAAGTAAACGTGGCCACGGGTCATCCGTCTTTGTGATGGATGACTTGATCACTATTTGATATAATTGATTTTTCATGAAGAAAGATGTAATAGTTATCATGAGATAAAATAGGATCATATTGGGAGAATAAATATTATCCAAAAGAGATTAAGGATATCCTGTGAGGGTAACACACTTATGACAAGGTCAATAGACGAGCATTGAGTAGTTGCTTTTGTAATGGTATGTCGTTGGGGAGAGCTTAGTCACGATACTATAGTGGAATGACTTTGTGACTAAATGAGTTTATAATTAATAGGTGAAAAGCCAAAAATTAATTATAAATTATTTGAGTCTCGACTACATACGTCCAATCAGTCTCTTCTCCAGCTCGTTGAAACCAGAAATGAATTGCGTGTTTGTATAAAAATGAACGGAATGAATAGGAAATGAGAAATGAGAAATATTTAGGAATGATTATAGTTTTATTAGAAATGGAGAAATGAAATCATTTGGAAATGAATGTAGGTTTCCAAAAATGAAAATAGAAATGAAGATAAAAATGGAAATGATTCATTTCCTATCCTATATGGATTACTTAAAAAATGATCGAAAGAATGAATTTATGTTTTGGACTGTTTTAAAGCCCAAAAATGAAAATAAACTATTTGGTCATAGTGAACATGTTGAGTTGTGAAATATTGAACATATTTTCTCGAAATTTTACCAGGGGCAAAATCGATAAAGTTTTACCATGGGTAAAATCGTTAAAATTTTGCTAGAGGTAAAATAGGGATGAGAAAATTATTTTATATATAAATATTAAAGTTTATTTTGGGAAATATAAAAATTGAATCGAGTTGGATCACGTTACATAGTATTGGGTCAAAAAGGCCCAATAAGTACTTGTAATTGGATCCGATGTAAGAGAGGCCCAAAAACCCCTCATGGACATGAAAGGGGTGACAACCCTAGTAGGCAACTAGGGTTTGCCGTCCACCCTAGTCTTATTCTAAGTAGGATGATTTTCTATTTGAAATAAACCACTACAACTCAACAAGGGTTCTACATTTTCTTCCTATAAATAGATGACACCAGTAGAGCTATTAACGCAACTTTAAGAGTTTTTTATTTTGTCAAAAAATAAAGAGAATTTATTCTCAACTATTACATATATTTTTTAGGAATAACACTTTTACCGATTTCTATTAAGAAGAAAGTTTTGTTTTCACCCCAAAAGGAGAGAACTTTTCTAGTTCTGTGTTTCGATTCAATTGGTTCAAGCTCACATTTAAAGCAGTTCGTGGTACGAGAACAGCGGAGAAGATCTTTTGGTTAAAATTTGGGAACAACGAACGTCCATTAAGCCTAAAACACAGGTACGAATTTGGTTAAGGTTTATTGCTATAATTATCATAACCGGGTCGATTTTCAAAATTTTAAGTTTTCGTTGTGAAAGAAAACTGTTTTCAAATTGGGTTTTTTGCAACTGTCACGACGTAACTCACTGAGGTAACAATGTCAGGACGTGGAGATTATGAAGTTTTTCATATAAACTTTTAATAAATATATTTATTACATGATTTTTTTCACCTACATCATGGGTGAGCCATAATCGAGTATTATTATAAAACTCTTGATTGCGTTGGTGTCATGAGTTAATTAGACACCAACTTAGTCAAGAAAAATACATAAAATCAATTTCGAAAAAAAAATAAGCCACTTTTTCCATATTACTATTTTTTATCCAAAAATCAATATAATTAACTACTCACTTTTTATCAAAAAGGGAAAAAATTGTTGACTCAAAATTTATCTATCACAACTCAAGCACGACATATATGGAGTGATTGAAATGATAAAGAAATCAACCTCAGATAGTCTAAAACGGCGAACAAAAATGGGCAAAAGAATCGAGTATCCACCAAACTGGAGAGGATGACGACAAGCCATTCCTAAAATCACTTGCAAAAGCAAGACTAAAAAACATAATACAAGAGGAGACAAAAACTTTCAAAAGTGAAGACTTATTAAACAGTTGAAAAAAAACATATAAAAAGAACATGTTAAGAAGCCGACGAAGAACCACCCACTTTCCAAGAGAAATTGTTGGTGGTCGGTAGAGTTTCAACGATGATGGACACCATCATCTGTCCATCACAGTTTGTGAAGGCAACAAAGATACCCATAAAATAGAGTTGTATGCTAAAAAAAGAGAAGACACGTGAATTGAATGAGAAGAATAAAGAAAGAGAGACTTGGTGGGAGCCGCTGGGCAAAACAAAAGAGAATAAACAAACAATTTGGAGAGAAAAAAGAAAGTTTTTAAGGTTTCTTAAAATAAAATAATTACATTAGCAAAAATATCAAAACCGAGACCTTAAAAACTTCGAGACCCCAAGTTCAAGTAACATGTAAATGTACGAGTTTTTCTCCATATTTATTCTTATAGTTAGTTTATTAATTTGAGTTTAGTTATTTATAGTTAATTGTTAAGTTAATTATTCAATTCAATGCTTATAATGATTGATTTTGACTGGAAGTGTTGATATAGTTATAATTTCAAAAGAACGACAATATACATTTTTATTACCTTATTATCAAGAATTATTATTTTATAAATCATAATTATCAATTAAAATTTTATTTTAGCTTTATTTTCACCCACACATTGGGTTTGTCAAAAGACTAGTATTTATTATGCATTTGTATTCGAGACACTGTCGATATAAAATCTGTAAATTGACAATAAATTATATTGTGCCAAACGATTAAAAAAATCATTATAAATATTCTTAAAAGAAAAGAAAAAGAAAACATTGGTGCATAAATTTATGCACTAATATATTTTCTCGGTATAGCTCACAAATCATAAATAATTCTTACGATTTGAACCGATGATATGAGTTGTGAGGTGAACACCTACTATTAATAATTTAAATATAAATTTATTTATTTACGTGACAATAAAAAAAAGTTTTATAAAGGTGAGACAAATATAAAATAAAAATAATTATACACACCAAAAAGTAAGTATGGAAATTACGATGGTGAGGGTGAGACAAGTCCAATAATTTAAGGCGTTGATGACTTAAAGTGGTGGAAATTAAGGTGATGATGGATTTGGAAAGAGAAAGAAGGTTTTAGTTTAAACTTCCCCCAAATTGTGGTGGTTAGTAAGATTCGTAAAGATCTTGCCTTCATTAAAATAACCTTGGATTTCTACGTCAATCACGCTATCATCTTCTTAATTATCACCATGTCCCTCCCCTCACTCTACATGCCTTCATCTTCATTATCTCATCCGATGCCTCTTTTTATATTTATAAGACCTGATTTACTGCCGTGATATACAAGTCATAATTAGATATCATGTATGGTGACACGTTATTTCCTTTAAAAATAGTATGTGACGAGTAGAATGATGACAAGAGGTCAAATATGAGGTCAGATATTCGATCGAGTTCTATATTCTATATAACAAAGTAAATGTTAAATACCACTGATTTTTTTATTTATCTTTTAAAAATAATAGCTGATTTTATTAATTTATTCTTCTATTATCATTAATTCTAACCTAACACATTTAAAGTATGTATGATATTGATTGTGATGTTAGATTAAGAAATTAAGGTCGAAGAACATAGTGATTACACGTGCATCATGGAGTTTTCCATGTGGGAAATAATAATTATAATAATATAATTCTTTCTCAAGAAATTATTGATGGATGTATTAAGATGGGGCTTTTTTAATGTTTTGAAAGTGTTAATAATATAATGAAAATTTATATGTTTTAAAATAATTAAATATAAACTAAAATTAATTAGTGCAATTTAAACTTGAAATTGAAAGGATAAGTAAAATTAAGTAAAAAAAATATGATGAATTCTAAATAAGTAAAAAATTTCTATTTCTTTACCCCATCATGTGAATGGTTAAAATATGTGTAAAAAACAATACTTCGTTAAACTATTATAGTATAAGCGGATAATCTGATTATTACAACACAAATGAACTAATACAATCTAAACTAAAACTGATCAACTTGATTAATTGAACTAAAACCGATATATGATCACCGCACATGACTTAAAAATCTCGAATCTCAATACTCAAAACCCAAAAACTTCCCTTCTATCCTCTACTTTTGAAGCTTAAAACATACTCTTTTTTAAAGAGATTGCATGAGGGGGGGGGGGTTAAAAAATTATAAGAATAGTTTTCTTGCTCTCAGGGCATTTTCCATGGCCAAAACTTGCTTATTTGTTATTTCTTGAGGATCAATTTCACAACCAACTCTCCTTTTTCTTGCCTGTCTTCACTCACTCTCAAGTAAATTACCTTATATAACAATATTATTAGCTCATGAAACACAGATAGCAATTTCTTGATTTGCTATTCTACAATCTGCCATGGCTGATATTGATTTTCACTCAAAACCCTTGAAGTTGTTTGGGTTCAATATCGGGGAAAGAGCTGGCAAAGGATCAAACAAAGCACCAGCAGCCGGAGGATCGCCGGAGCTTGACCGTAAATACGAGTGTCAATACTGTTGCAGGGAGTTCGCAAACTCTCAAGCCCTAGGAGGTCACCAAAATGCTCACAAGAAGGAAAGGCAGTTACTAAAGCGTGCTCAAATGCAGGCTGCTGCTACTCGGAATTCCATGATATCGCCTTTTACACCTCCGCCACACCTCCTTGCTGCGGCGGTGTTACCAGCCGCTGCACCGCCGCCACTGTATCATTCTGCTTTTTACATGTCACATGGAGGAGGAGGAGGAGGACCAGCCCCATCGTATATGTTGCAAGGTAGCACGCACCATTGTGGGACTGGTTCTGGGCATGGACGGCGTTTATATACAGGAGAAGGAAGGGAGAGCATGGCAGCCGCCATGTCAGGTGACATCGGGAATCATGCCGGAGTTTTTTCGGTAGTGAGGCGGTTCACTGGAGATGATGGTGGACCTAAGATTGATAATGGATTAGGTCTTGATTTACATCTTCGTCTAGGATCGTCTGTGCCATAAAATTGTATGGACTCGATCAAGCTTAAAATTTATAGAATTGAAGTTCTTGGGTTGAAAATGTAAAGTTCTTTTCTCTTTTTTTGTTTAATTTTCTAATTTTTATTGATATTCAACGTTTTAATTTCTTGAGTGAAGCAATTATGTATGTATGTATGTATGTATGGAGTATTAAACTTTTTTCAATTCTCAGTTAATTTCCTTAATTCTCCTAATCTTAATTAGGGTTGAATCTTCCACCTAAGATTATGTTTATCCTATACCTAAGAAACATCGAGCTAAAAATAGGTCTAAAATTTTGTTCAAGTTTGATCTGGATAAAATGCTAAAATCCGAACTCGGTCTACTCAGTATTAATTTTTATATATAATTTTTTGAAAAAATATAATACATCCAAAATACTAAAACATTAAAATAAATGTTTTCTAACAAATTGAAAATAAATTTTTAAAATTTATATATACTTAAATAATACTAAAATAGGTGGTGCAACTTAATAAACAAATGCCTCTAAAATAGTAACAAAATTAACAATAAAATAAGATTTATACAAGATCCAAATAATAACAACAAAATAGTAGTAACATAACAGTGAGAAAACAACAAGAAAATAATAATAAAACATTTAAAAAAATAGCAAATTCAGGTTGGGCCAAGCTCTGGTAAAAAAAGCTTTACTCCTAAGTCTAGCCTGTTTTCTAAACAGACCTTATCTTTTTACCTAATCTCATTTTTCAAGTCTATATTTTTATCTAAACCTTTTCACTTTTCGAATGACCAGACCCATGAACAGATCTACTTTTTGGCATTGCCCCTTCTATAACACCTCTCTCCATTAACCCAATTATCATCCCATAATCTAACTTTAGAACCATCAATGACTTGCCATTGCACCTTATCTTTAATAAAATTCCTTCCCTCTAAAATACTTGCCCATGCCCAAAAAGGCCTTCCCCCTTTCCTTGCATCCATGCTAGATCCTTTAGGAAAATACCTAGCCCATACGGCCTTTGGATTTATCAAAATCCTCCGACTTTGTTTAGCTAGTAAAGCAACATTCATCAATCCAAATCTCTAAAACCCATGCCCCCTACACCTTTCAACTTGGTTAAACAGAGCTAACTCACACAATGAAATTTTCGCTCATCATGTTTCTACCTCTACCAAAAACTAGCAATTGCAGCATTAATTTCGTTGCAAAGCTTCTTTGGTAGTTTAAAACACAGCATCAGTAATTAAGGCATGCGCAAGCAACAACTCTAATCAAAACATACCTTCCTCCTTATGACAACAGGTTCTTCTTCCATGGTTTTAGTTTGCTCAAAATTCTCTCCTTAATAAAGCTCATTGCCATACCCTTAGTCTTTCCCCCAAAAACTTGGAACCCCTAAGTATGACCCAGCATTCTTTGCTTCAACAATTCCTTGTACCATCCCATTCCTATTCAATTCAGAAGTATTTGCATTGAATATAACACTTGATTTAGCCAAATTCACACTCTGTCCAGAACCTCCACAATACCTGTCAAGAATGGACTTTAAAACACTAGCATTGTTAGGGCCAGCAGGCAAAAAGAAGAGTGAATCATTTGCAAAAAAACAAGTGTGACAACACAGGACAGTTTTCACTAATTTTAATTCCCTTAACATGTCTAGGCTCAATTGCACTATTAACCATTCTAGATAAAACATTAGCCAGTATATCAGTCTGGCCCAATAGGCTCTTGCAAAGTTGTTAGTGTTAAAATGGGACCTTTTCAAGATTTTGGGAAATAAGGTTGGGGGGTTACAAACAAGCCCCCATATTCGAATCTAAATATATTGGTTGGATATTAACTTGACTAGGGGTGAACAAAACTCGATTCGATTCGAAAAAATTGAAAAAAAATTCGAATTTCGAGTTAAACGAATCGAGTTATTCGAGTTAATCAAGTTATTCGAATCAACTTGAATTTTTTTTTTCGAATTTTGAGTTCGAGTCGAGTTGAGTTTTCAAATTCGAATAACTCGAATAATTCGAATAATTTGAATATCAAACTATAATATTTACATTTTTACCCAAAACTCCCAAACCTTTTTACTTTTCCCTCAAAACTTTTACTCCTTCTCACTTTCCCCCCAAAACTTTTACTCCCCTCCCCTCCCAACCCCTCAATCTACCCAAAATCCATTTCCCACCAAAATTTTACTCTCCCATTTATTTTTTCTCAAAATTTTACTCCCAAAAACCCTCAAAACATTTTATTTTCTTCCAAAATTTTTACTCCCTCCCACTTTTCCCCTAAAACTTTTATTCCCTTCCCATCCTACCTCCCATCTACCCCAAACCCTCCCCCCTCCAATTTTTTTTAATATTTTCCCTCCAAAATTTTACTCCCCCTATTTACTTTCCCTCAAACATTTACACCACGTTTGGTTCGCTGTATTGGATTAGAGGTGTAATGGAATAGAGGTGTAATAGCAAATCAACTGTTTGGTTGAATGTAATGGAATAGAGGCGTAATAGTAATCTTGTGTTTGGTTGAATGGAATAGAGGTGTAATAGCATAATAGAAAAAACTAAAATAACTAGAATACCCTTAGCATAAATTTGTTTTGGTAAGTGATTATTGTTATTGTTATTTAAATTTTAATAAGATTATTATTATCAATAATAAATAATTTAATCATATTTAAACATAATTATTATTAAATATATTTTAATTAAAATATATAATTTAATAAAATTCTTAATAATTAGCGAAATTTGTTTTGGTAAATTATTATTGTTATTGTTATTTAAATTTTAATAAGATTATTAATATCAATAATAAATAATTTAATCATATTTAAAATAATTATTATTAAATATATTATAATTAAAATATATAATTTAATAAAATTATTAATAATTAATATTCTTATATGAATTTACTCAAATCATAATATATGATCTTGTAAAATATAAATTAAAATAATAATTATTAAATATATTATAATTAAAATATATAATTTAATAAAATTCTTAATAATTAATATTCTTATATGAATTTACTCAAATCATAATATATGATACTATAAAAGAAAATTTGAAATAATTAATATTAAATATATTTTAATTAAGATATATGATTTAATAAAATTTAAAATAATTATAACTAATAAATTATATTTTATGAATTTGTATAATTTAAAATAATAATTATTACATATAATTTAATAATAATATATAATTTCATAAAATTTGTGATAATAAATTTTCTTATATGAATTTATACAATTTAAAATAATTAATATTAAATATAATTTAATAGTGATATATAATTTCATAAAATTCTTAATAATAAAATGTTCTTATATGAATTTACTAAAATCAATATATAACTTGAGAATTATATTCGCATAAACATAATTAACTTATATTAAGAAAATGTTAGATGAAAATGAAATTGTACATCATAATCCATATGTTATATAGTTTTACAACATCAAAAAGTTTGAACATTGATATTTAATGGTGAGAAAGAAATCTTGACCCATTCCAATCAGCAATGAAGGTAAACTAAAGAAAACGATCATTTGAGTTGGATGATCGGGAATTTTACTCAAAGCATCATACCGCTGATCATCGGTTAAACCTTCAATTGACCATAAGGCTGAATATAAACTTGAAGCTTTCTCTTCCATCTTTTGATGTTCTTCTGACTTCTGCTGAACTACCACCTCGGAGGCAATACTCCTACTGATTTGAAGATATGTATGTAGAACAAAAATAATTTATTACAATTTATATATACATAAAATAGGATGGTATAAAGATATTATTAATTTTATATATACAGTTTCATTGAAAACTGCAGACGATTGCCATTGCAACAATATCAAAAAACTGTCTGAATTGAAAACAGCAGACAATTTCCATTGCTCACTATCAATACGAATATTTTAGCAGAGAAATTTAAAATCAATAGACAATATCATCTCAAAACATAAGGAAAATCAGAGTGAAACCACATGTAAATGAAGAAACAATCAAGAGATAGAAAAATTTAAGTCAATTATGTGATTTTCTTTCTACTTTCTTTGCACTTACCTAATTGTTGGTATATCTGTGCCAACTCTGCAGCTAAAAACAGCAGGCTCTAATGTTATTTTTTTTCTTTATTCAAATATCGACTGCTTTTGAAGGGGTAGAAGCAAGTGGTTTCAATGGGATGGTTTCAATGTCTCATTTTGCATATATTTGCATAAGTATTACTAAGGATAACTAGTAACGAGTGTCATACTCAAATTTTGTACCCTTAATTCTATATCATACTGTTCTGTTCAAGTCTCCTATTACAGTAATGAAAGCAGTATTGACTAATAATGGTGAGGATATGGATACCTAGTAACGAGTGTCAGATACGGAACCATGTCCAGAGAACCTGATAAACACACATGTGCTATTAAGCAGCGTCTTTATGTGATTACGTCTGTAGGAATTCAAATTGTTATTGCTTTGCCTCACTGCTCAATAGATGCTGATTTCTTCTGAAGTTATTAATCTATTTGTTTTACTTTTGCTTTAATGGTCACTGATAAGGTTTCAATTTCTGCAGTTGTACATTGAAGGATACCTACAAGCTATGTATGACTCAATGTACAGGCAAGAATATATTCGATGAGAGTAATTGATGACCGTGGCGATTAAGTGAGAAAATAGAAATATCGATCTTGCAACAACATTTATTTATTTGAGATTTAGATGGCAGCAAAAGGGGACATCTAATTGCTGAGGCATGTTTCATAATTATATTATCACTTCTAACAAAGTGTTCATCCAAAACAGAACCATACAAAACAGAAACAACAAAATCTGCTACATCAATCCAAACCTGCAATCGGGGAAAACATATCCCAAAACCATGAATACAAATGTAAAACTAACCTGTAATGAGCAAACCGGGACGACTGCGATGAAGAAACCAAAGAACAAAGAACCTGTAATGAGAAAAGGGAAACCGGTTAGTTGAAACGAAACCATAACTAGCAAATAATGCAGGCAAACAAATAATGAAAAAAAAAATCATAACCAGCAAGAAACCCTATTCCGATTTACCAAGAAACTGATGAAACAATCGCAATCGAATTTATAAAAAAAAAATGCAACAACACCTACTAATGCATGCAGAGAGGAAAGATGCGAAGAAATATGCGAAATATGCGAAGATGGAAGTCTGAGACCGTTCAGCAGAGAAATATGCGAGGAAAGATGAGAAATGATGACCGGCTGAGACCGTTTAGCAGAGAAATATGTGAAGATGGAAGTCGGGATGGGCTGGAGCTTTCGCTGGCAGCTTCTGTCGATGTCGATGCTAGGAGGGAGAGGGTGGGTGGAGATCGGGAGAGGCTTGGGAGGGTAAAAGAGGACCGATTAGGTAATCCTTTCTTTTGGAAGGGAGTCCCAAATCGGCGCTGCTAAGGGAAAATGGGGAATCCGTGCGAAATGGGATTCGCCCGTATTAGGGCAATACTGCCAACCAAACACGGTAACAGGTGGGGCCACGGATTAGGGGTGTAGTGGCTAATCCAATACACCCAACCAAACACGCTCTTATTCTTCAAAACTTTTTATTTTCCCCCTAAACTTTTACTTCTCACCCTTTACCCTCAAATAAAAAATCAAAATTATCCAAAAAAAATTCACTAAACATAAATAGTAATAATTTTATTTATATCTACTATTTATATTATTAAATTAAATTTCACATTTTATATTATTTATATTATTTATATTATTGAATTGTTTAGTCATATTGAATATTTATATTAAAATTGAATTATTAATTATGCCATAAAATATTCGTGTTAAAATTTTATATTGGTATCAATTTCACATTTTATTTTAAAATAACTTTTATTAAAAAATCATATTTTTACATTTAATATATTTTTAATTCCAAAATACATAGTGACAAGAATCAAGATAATTGAAACAACTAAGCAAACACAGAAGCTAACCAATATATAAAAAATTAATAAATAAATTATGAGGTAACGGAAATAAAAAATTTGATTAAGGTGGACAAATTTTATTACGATGGGTGACAGTGGTTACAAGGACCCAAAATTATTTTTTAAAATTTAACTCGAACAAATATATTCGATTCGATTCGATTCGATTCGAATTTCATCTCACTCGACTTGATTCGAGAAAACTTCAAATAAAGTTAAGATGATAAAATGAGATTCGAAAACTCGATTAACTCGAAAATTTTCGATTCGATTCGATTCGATTCGATTCGATCGAATGCTCACCCCTAAACTTGACAACTTTCACAGTCATGTTTATTATGGTTTCATTGAAATGAAAATAACAAGAGAATCACTAGCACTTGGACCAAGACTCTGCTATAAGATTGGGATACAAAATCGTTGGATGGAACTATACCATCATCTTACCTAACAAGTTACCACTTTAATTAGCCATTAGAAGATGACATTTTTTGAAAAGTTTAGTCGTTAGGAGGCGTGAGGATTTTGTTGAGGGATGTGGTGTGATAAAAGGTGGAGATAGTGTTGCAGGGCGGGAGCAGCAGCACATGCATAGGATTTTGCTGCAAATATGGGCCTACACAGGATAACACTTGGTTGGAGGGGATTCACTTCAAGTCATCAAAAAGCTAAACAGATGGAAGATGACCTTTCTGCATTCTATAGCATTACCATAACAACAAGACAAGCTAACAAGGCCACTCTCCAACTATTGTTAACTTTGAGATGGATGATAATATGTATTGCATCCAACTATTTAATAGCTAGCTTTAAAATTGATGAAGTAAAGTAGAATAGAGTGGATGCCAAAATTTTGTTGACTAAACTTTACCCTTTTGTCTTTAAGCACCTAGATTCGAGGGTTACCATGCACAATTACAATGTGTGAATCTTTAGTCTCAGTATGTCATATATGAGTTTTATCCAATACATGTATTTTATTTGTAATGATAAAACTTTTATAAAAAACAAAAACCTAAAAAGTATTATCAAATATTATTCAAAATGCAGTTCTTGAAAGCTGAAAAAGGAACACTGCCATAGCTATGGGCCTCCGTTGCCCAAATCACCATTTCATGCACACCCAAATTGAAATTCCCTCTCTTCCAGGTGCTCTAGATTTCGAAGTCCATATCTTTTCTTTTTAACACAATATTTAGAACTACTCAAAGTTTCTCCCCAACCCATAAATAAAAGAATAATGCTCTTTAGCGCACTCGAACCCACGTCCTCCTACATTAATAACAATACTCATGCTAATCGAACTAAAATTCAATCAACTTTTTACTTCTAGTTAATTATGATATTATCACTTAAATAATCATTTTGATCTACTTGGTTTATCATATATATATATACATATAGGTCACATTATTATTAACGTGCCAATCTTATTTTTCCCATAATAATGTACCAATCATTATGGACAACCCAAATAACAATCTTTCTCCAATGTTTTAGTCACTCATAACCTTGCCATTTATCAACATATAATGCTG
Organism: Gossypium raimondii; assembly: GCF_025698545.1. Taxonomy (NCBI): domain Eukaryota; kingdom Viridiplantae; phylum Streptophyta; class Magnoliopsida; order Malvales; family Malvaceae; genus Gossypium; species Gossypium raimondii. Next base: position 3,932,594 of record NC_068571.1, on the reverse strand, counting down.
ACCTAAACCTCCCTCATAAAGTTGGATAATTTCCAAAATATCATTGCATTTTTTAGGATTAAAAGAACAAATTACTCCATTTATAAAAGCAATTTAGTCAATTTAATAGTTCAATTGTAAACGACAATAATATTAAATGTTAAAAAAAATTGTCTACCTTGCTTGCTAGGTGCTATCTTCATTCATGATGCAACCAGCCTTCAGCACATAATATGATGGAATAAGTACTGGTGATAGATTTTTATGAGATTGGCTGCAAACCCCACACACAAGACGCCAGTTTAGCAGAGAAATCAGCGCTAATGATAATATAGGATTGGTTGAGGGAGGAGGCAAGGTGGGGACATAGGGTTGTTGTCTAAGATTCCAAATAAGTAGGGTCTTCTTTGTGCTAGCTTAAACCAATCATATTCACTTGGTTTCCCTTCATTAATTCCGGAGGAACTCAATTCTATGTTTTGTTTTCTTTCCATTCCATATTCATATATCTTTATCAATAAATTACTGATTGAGTCTTAATTCGGTTGGTATTGATATTATTGTAAGTGTCGAAGGACGTGAGTTCAAGCATGCTCAATTGTGTTTATCTTCCTATTTAAGAGTTGGGGTAAGTTATATATAGTTCTAAGCATTGTATCAATTTTTTAAATACAACAGCCTACATAACAATCCACTTGTACTTCATGCTAATTTTTTTTGAATTTTTATGAACTTTTTTATTTTTTAATTTTTATTTTTAATTATTTATTGATATGACATATAAAACAAATGATGTTAAGTTAACATGGTGTGCGTATAAACTGTCGTGCGAGCCGTCACGCTAACAACATAAAAAATTAATATTTTAATCATCATTTTCTTTAAAAAAAAAATTTGAAAGCTTAAGGATCAAATTTAGCTAAAAATATAATGACCAAATTGATAAAAAATATAAATGTCGAGGGTTAAATTTATCATTATGTCTAATTTTTAATACTATAAAATTAAAAAATAAACATGAAAAAGATTCTTGTTTCCTTTCTTCCTTCCTTTTATTTCTCATTTTACCTTTATATTATCACTTTTTTTACTGTGATTAGAAAATTATTTTAAATACTTTTAAATACTAATATAAATTTATTCTACCAAATAATCTAGCATCAATTTAATTTAAAAATATTTTAAATATTTTTAAAAAATAAGAAGAGTTTATTTTACCTCTTTAAATATTTTATATAAAATCTATAAAAATTTAAACCCAATGTAAAAATCCTCAACTATACAAATTTAACTAAAACTTCATTATCTTTTATGTAAACTTTTACATAATATTTATTTATTTTACTTACGTCATAATCGTCTTTCAAGTTTCCTTAAAATTTCATTGAATTACCAAATGAAATAAAAACAATAATTTGAATTTATTTTTTATTTTTTAAAATTATAATATATTTATTTTTACAATAAAATAAAATAAAATAATTTTCATATTTTTGGATTTTAATTGAAAAAAAAGAAATTAATTAGATGCCACATCAATAAAGTTAACGCTTGTCAAATTTTTTTTATCTATTTTGGTGTAATTTAATAAAGAACACAAGTTCGAGGGTAAAAAAGAGGTGAAAATTTAAATGAATAACTAAAATATTTTTTATTGTAAAGTTGAAGGACAAAATAAATTAGGCTTAAGGGCGTAAAAAGCCCTCAAACTTCTTCAAAAAAAAGTAATTAAGTCCTTACTTTTTTATACTCAATTGGGTACTTGAACTTTCAAAATGCATCAAAAAGGCTCTCAAACTTAAAAAAAACAATTAAGTCCTGTTTTTTTTTTTGCACTCAATTGAGTATTTAAACTGTCAAAATGCATCAAAAAGGCTCTCAAGGTTTTTCAAAAAAAGCAATTAAGTCCTTTTTTTTTGCACTCAATTGGGTAATTTCACAATTGACCACTAAAGTTAATTGCTTCTAATTATTTTCAGTTAAAGTCACCTCATGTCACAACCACGGTGTGACATGCAAAAAAAAATATAAAAATTAAAAATCAGTAAAAGTTATAAAAATTATAAAAATTTTTAATTTTTAATAAAAATATTAAAATTTTATTGAAAACTATAAAAATATAAAAATCATAAAAATATAAAATTTTATAAAAATCATAAAAAATTATAAAATGCATAAAAAGACCCTTAACCATTAACTTTAGTTGTCAACGGTTAAAGTTAACGACCCCCGGTTTTTTCAATTAAAGTCATCACGTGTCGCAACACAGCGTGACATATGGCGAAAAATAATAAAAATAAAAATCAATAAAAGTTATAGAAAAATTATAAAATGATTCTTTTGGTATGGTAATTTTATAATTTTTTTACAAATTTTATATTTCTTTATATTTTTTATAATTTTCTTACAACTTTATAAAATTTTATAATTTTTTTATATATTTCTATATATTTTATTTTTTACGATTTTTATGAAAAGAAATTCTATTTTTTTTCTAATTTTAAATATTTTTATTAAAATTTAATAATTTTTATAACTTTATTGATTTTTATTTTTATAATTTTGTGCCACATGTCACGCCGTGATTGTGACACATGGTGGCTTTAACTAAAAAAATTAGGGGCAATTATCTTTAACGGTCAACTATTAAAGTACCCAATTAAGTGAAAAAAGAAACAGGGATTTAATTACTGTTTCTGAAAAAATTCAAGGGCCTTTTTAATGCATTTTGGCAGGTCAAGTACCTAATTGAGTAAAAAAAAGATAGAGACTTAATTATTATTATTTTTTAAATTGAAGACTTTTTACACCTTTAAGCCAATAAATTATTATGAAAAAAAAAATAGAGAAAACGTGAGCTGGCCCTTTGTTGTTTTGCGTCAAAAAAAAAAAGGTAAATGGATAATGATTAACGAGTTAGAATCTAAATAGGGAATGAAGAAGCAGAAGGAGGGAATTAGGAAAATGAAGTTGTAGCATTATGACAATTTTAAATAAATGCCTTTGCCCCCAACTTTTTCCACTTTTTCTTCACCAATTTGGACTAAATTACATGAGTTTTTTTTCTAACATTAATTAGAAAAATCAAGGTAATAGCCACCTTTCTCAATTACATTTATCTTATAATTTAAAAATGGGTTAATTCATGATTTAGCCCTTTTTTTGTCTCAATTTGGTACTTAAAGTGTATTGATATGTTTTCAACAAGCGTTTAAAAAAAATGACAGCCAATCAAATAATGCCACGTGGTTTTTTTTTATATTTTCAAAAACTAAAATCTTTTTTAAATGAAAAAAAATTATATTATTTTAAAATATATTTCTTAATTAGTTTTTTGGTTAAATTTCTTTTTCACCCTCTCATGTTCACTCCATCTTTGCTGCTACGACTTTTTTTTTTAGGTTCTCTCAAACCAGAACAAAATCAAAAGAGAATAATTGAAATCCGAGTTTGAAAACAATCGAAACATACTTGAATGATTGAACTCGAACAATTGAACACAACCCACCTCAAATGCGCAAAACGAAATGTAACCTCAAATCATCAAAGTTATCGAACCCATTGGTTAGAAATTGGACCAAAAATTATAACTCATCAATACTTTAGGTACTAAATTGATATACAAAATTTATAAATAAAAATTCATTATAACCTTGTTATAATATATTTTTGTATTTTCTATTTATTTCATTCACTTTTTATTACAAAATAACAAAAATTAATTACTTTAAAATAATACTTAAGTACAATAAAATTAAATTCTATGACTTTGAGTAAAATTAAGTATTTTAAAATTATATTTAATTCAATTATATATTAACATTCCCATGAATTCATTATTTTATTTAAAATTAATTATCATAATTTTGAAGATTTTAATGGAAAATGAATTAAAATATAACAACAAAAATAGGGAAAAATGAATTCATGTCAAAGTTAAAATATATAATTGAATTAAAATTAAGTTTAAAATGTTTAACATGAATTTACATAAATAAAAAATAAAAAGTGAAATAGAGGATAAAATGATTTTTTTTTAAAATCTCATTTTAGGTTCTGATCATAATTATTCTTTTTGACATAACGTCTAGAACTACCCATAGTACCTCCCCAACTCATAAATAGGAGGATAATGTGCTTCAACACACTCGAACCCATGTCCCTCCTGTATTGACAACAATACCTATACCAATCGAGTTAAGACTCAACCGCAAGGACAAAAAGAAAATTAATTATCATTCATGGCAATTTTTAAAACTAAACTTACATATATTAATTTAACATTATGTTTAGCATGCGCTTATATTAGAAAATTAATTAGATATTTATTGTTTTTAATTAAAAATATTGAATAAATAAATATTTTTCAAAAAGTGAGTGAATCTTTTTATAAAATCCGAACTATATCATATATGTTCATTTTGATACAATGTCTAGAACTACCAATCGTTCCTCTTCAACCCATAAATAGGAGGATAATGCACTTCAGTACACTCGAACCCATGTCATCTTGTACTGGCAACAATATCATACCAATCAAACTGACTCAAACACTGAAAAAATTAGTAGTTAAATTGGCAAATATGATAAAAGTAAAAATCCATGAAATGATGTTTAAAGTGGGCAAGTAATAATAAAGTGGTTAAGATGAAAAGGTATGGAAGTTAGTGGTGCACTACAAAATTAGTGCCAGCTTAGCTTTGCACAATTAGGGCTCCACCTAGTGATTATATTATAATTGAAGTGGCTTCTGTATTCAACCCTTGAAAAACACCAACTTTTTCTTGTATAATTTATTGGTTACCAATATTAGACCATACCTGTCTGAATGCCCAAGGATTTGGATAACATTCTTTTATTCAATTTGGTCCTTCCTGAATTACAATTTTAATAATTGATATCTTTACTTTCATAAAATGTTCAATATGGTACCTGAACTATCAATATATATTTTACATTGTTAGTGACTTGTTAAACTAGCCAATGAAAATTCAACATGTAATTTTTTTTCCAAATCATCAAGTCCATACGGATAATATAACATTATGTAAAAAACTAAATAAAACAAAATAAATAAATAAATAAATAAACATATGATTAATAAAAAAGTAAATATTAAACTTAAATAACCAAAAAATGTCATCTTCTCCAAAGAGTTTTCCATTTAAAATACTATTTTTATTATGTACTTTCATGTTAGTTTAGTATTTACTTTTTTTTATTAACCATATTTTTAGTTTAGTTTTCATATAATGTTATATTATCCTTGTGAATTTGATGATTCGGGAAAAATTTTACATGTTAAATTTTTATAGGCTGGTTTAGCAATTCACTAATGGTGTTAACACCAAGTACCATAATAAAACACGTATTGGTAGTTCAGGTACCTCATTGAACATAATAAAACACATATTGATAGTTTCGGTACCCATCAATTTACTGAAACATCATCTTAAACCTCCATCCTTAGTTGCTTTCCATACCATACATAGAGTGAACCACCACCATATTCTATCCAAATACTTTGTTAACTTAATTGATAGAACAATTATTTTATCTGAAAATTAAAAATAATAATAATACAAATAAAAAATTTCATTATATAATAAAGTAATAAACATATATTTTATTATACAACGAAGTTAAATATTAAATTATTTTTAAAATTTTCAAAATTTTTATATAAAATTAACTTAAACTAAGCTTAATATTATTATATTGATAATAAATTTTATTTTTATTTTTAAAAATATTTAAAATATTAATATATTAATATAAAATATTATATTTTTCAATATCATTAAACATACATATTTAATTATTTATATTTAATCATCTAATATAATTTATTATTTTAATAAATTATTTAATATTTCAATTTTATTTTAACAATAAATATTTATTACAATTATAAATATATTAATAATAAATGTTTTGTAGTATAAATGTTAAAATATGCCATAAGTCTATATACTCTTCACAAATTTGCAATTTAGTCTTTATACTTTTATTTTCAAGAATTTAGTCCTCTACTTTTCGATTTGAAAATCAAGTCCAATTGTTGACATTGTTAAATTTTTTTGTCAATTTTGTTGATATCACATTTTAAATTAAAAAATACTCATTTAGTAGTCATGTAATTAAAAATGACGTTGTAATGAACCTGAATTTAATAAAATATTTTAATATATGCAAAAACAATGTAAAATATAAGTTTATAGATATAAAATAAACTCAATTAAACAATGAAAAGATAAGAAAAATCTCGGCCAATTTACCAATAAAAGCCTTTTTTTTTTAATTTACCGAAATGGGCCCGGGATTTTATTATTTACCGAATGGGCCATTTTCAAGACAAATCGCGTCACGTCACGTACCGACGTGGCGTGCTGATTTTATAAAAATTAAGCTTTTGTTGGTAAATTGGCGATACAAAAAACAATAGCAAAAATAAGAACAAAAACAATGAGAAAAATAATGACACCAAAACACTAGGAACAACAAGATAATTTTTATTAAAAAATAATTAATTTATTTGGGTCGGGCCCTAGCCAAAAACTTTTACCCGAGGCTCGATCCGTTTAGAAAATAGGCCTCATTTTTTATTCAAACACATTTTTCGAATTTATATTTTTATTCAATTCCTACTATTTTTTGGGCGGACCTTCGACCCAAGCTAGACAACCCGAGCCATGATCAGGTCAATAATCGGAAGTTCGTTCAATTTGTACTTTCTTGTTGATCTTTTTACCTATTGTTTGAATGCTTTTCTTTTTCTTTCTTTTTTCTTTTCCTTAAAAAGAATTCCTTTTTGCTATTAACCATCACAAATAGAAAATTTTTATCATCCGTTTTTAATCATTAATGTCATTATAATTAAAATTTATTTCATTATTTTTATTAATTGCTAATTTTGTAATTCTTATTTTTAAATCACTATGAATAATTGTGAAAGAACTTTTTGACTCTTTAAAATTTTGACTCTAATTTTTTTTAAATTTCTCTCAATTTATTTATTTTTAACTTTATCGTCAATATGCTTTAGTCTTCCTTTCCACCTTCTTTCGAAATATCTTATTTAATTATTTGCAATGCCTCCTCTCAACACCAAAATTGAGAGGAAATTTAGAGGAAACTGAGAGGAAATTTGAGAGATGATTAATTTGTGAAAAAAAAGGGTGGGGTATTAGGGGAAATCGCGACCACGTCAGCGCGCTTTGATGACGTGGCAACAAATCACCCCTAGTGGACGCAATTTGTTGCCACGTCAGCAAAGCGCGTTGACGTGGCCGCGATTTCCTGGCACGTCCCCTGACATCGCGCTGACGTGGACGCGATTTGCCGGAAAAGGTCCATTCCGGTAAATAATAAAATACCGGGCCCATTTCAGTAAATTTAAAAAAAAGGCTTTTTTGGTAAATTGCCCAAAAATCTCAAATGTTTGTTTGTTTCATTGAAAACAACTTTTATGAAATATTTTTAAGAAATCTATCAAACAACAGAAAATATTTTATACAGATTCATTCAAACACCAAAAAATATTAACTTTTTCAGGAAAATAAGTAATTTTCCAGAAGTCATTTTCAATGAAACAAAGATACCCTTAAACTCACATCCCAAAGATTAATTTAAATGGACAAGTGCTTAATTGAATCTTACTTTTTACTAATTATCTTATTATATAGTTGTTTTAGTTTTACTCTTACAAATCCAGTACATTGACAAGTACAAGACAAATATAAAAAATTACAATGTAAAATTAAATCAATACAAAATATAATAGATAAAGGACAAAAAAGAACCGAAGAAAACTTATCCATAACAAATGTCCATATTGAAATTAGAGACCCATGCATTATAATTACATAAAGTGAAACTGAAAATTTTTTTTAACAATTTCATTATAGGTTCTGATCATATATGTTCTTTTTGACACAATGCTTAGAACTACTCATAGTCCCTCCCTAACCCATAAAAAGGAGGATAATACGTTTCAGCACACTTGAACCCACATCCTCATATATTGGCAACAATGCTCATGCCAATTAAACTAAGATTCAATTGACTTTCTTTCCATGATTTTGAAATAAGGCAATGCTGTAAAACAGAAAATAGATATGTCTGTCGTAAATTCAAATACTCACATCATATGCATAACTTAATGGTTAAATTTTGCTATTAGTCCTTATACTTTGTAAAAATTGTAAATTTAGTCTCTGTACTTTTATTTAATCAAATTCAGTCTTTATACTTTTCAAATTGGTAAAGTTTAGTCCCTGTACTTTTTAGACTTTGAAATTTTAGTTCTGGCCCAAACAATAGCAGTTAAATCTGTTTGGCTAAATTCAATTACTAGTCATGTACTATACGTATAGTTGTAGATTTAGTCCATTTTCTCCAATTGTTTCATTCTAAGTCCCTATACTTTTCAAATTGTGAAATTATAGTCTTAATGCAAAAATTGGATTTTTAGTGAGTAGTACGTGGAAATAATAAGCCGACATGACATTACACATATGATGATATGTTCGACACATTAAATTTTGGTAATAGCAAAACTTTATTTAATGAATTTAACAAATTTTGCTAAGTACAAGGACTAATAGAAGAATTTAACCATAACTTAATTCTAAAATAAAAGATGTACAAAGATGATATTTGTGAACATGCTTCTCAATAATTCAATGAGCAATAATAATGTAATAAAGTGGAAAATGATTGTATGAAATAATGACGTCACGTCACGTCACGTCACCTCTATTTCTTTTCCAATAGTTTAAAGTCATATCAATATTTTTCTTTTGAACTTTAACATTTTCATTCGAACAAAATCAAACTTAAATGAAAATTTTAAAATTCAAGATAAAATTACTTATGTGATATTAAACTATTAGAAGGAGATAATATCCATGTTTTGTATTATCCTTTTTTCCGTAATAAAAGAGAGGTTAAAATTTGATAAAGAATGGATTGTATAAAATTATGATTCTACATCATCCTATTACTTTTTAATAGGAGGATTACAAATCAGATTTTTCCGCCAAATATCACATTTTCTTACTATGCTTGTCATGAATGTGAAGCCAAATTACGTAGTTATTTGAGACTTTAGTAAGATATTCATTTTAGAAAGAGAGAGGAATATAAATGTAGATTCACGTGAATAAGTGGACAAAAAAATGGTGTCCCCTTTGCTTGAAAAGTTTGTCTGGGTTTTCGAATCAGTACAAATCACCCACCACCCTCACTTCAAACTATTGCTAGTGGAAGACCCACAATGAGACAATAGTTCAAAATAAAGTTAAATTTAAATGGATCATGTGTGTCTCTCTTCCTTTTCCTTCTAACAATCAAAATAATAATAATAATAATAATAATAGCATCTTCCTGTTAATTTTATCTATCTTCTTCTTCTTCTTCATTTCACCACATTTGTTTTAGCAAAGACAAGTGGTTGATGGAAAAGTTAGAGAAGCGTCGGCAGTAGGGTTGGATTCTTGTGGGAAAAAAAATATAGCTAAAGGGGACCTTTATGTTTTTGTCTTTACAGTATTGTTGTGTGTTATAATAACAGTGGAAGGTTGGTGGAGGTTTTTTGCAGGATTGAAAATCAATGTCAAGTTCATCTCCTTTTCTTCTTTTTCATTGCCTTAACCTCTAGGGCACTAGCTTGAACCTTTTTTTTTTTCTTTTTCAATTTAGTTTTGGGGGTGTGTTTAATGGCTATGGAGATGCAGAGCGGGGGGAAGATGATGGGGTTCTTGGTTATCTTGTTGGTTTTGTTTATCGAGATGGCAGCACCCACTAGTGCTAGCAGAAACAGCTTTTCTACCCAAATTCTTGAGGTTCAAAACCAGTTGAAGCTCTTGAACAAGCCCGCTGTTAAATCTATTAAGGTCAGTCAGAATTTACTCATTTGCTCCCTCTTCAAATTGTCAAAAAGCTGTAAATTTAGACTTATTTTTTGTTAATCCACTGCATATGTGTTTTGCCATGAACAGAGTCCAGATGGAGATATAATTGACTGCATCAAACTTTCACATCAACCAGCTTTTGACCATCCAATGCTCAAAAACCATAAAATCCAGGTCCATTCCTCTTCTTTTAAGCACCATTAATGTGTTTTTGGTTTGGACTTCTAGCATCCATGGTGTTCTAAAGGTTGTGTGTTTCCTTTTATGATAAACCAGATGACCCCAAACTTTCATCCGGAAGGTGTTTTTGGTGAAAACAAAGTTGCTTCAAAGATGAAACTAGGTTCATCAAGGAATGTTACCCAGATGTGGCACTTGAATGGAAGGTGTCCAGAAGGAACTATTCCCATTAGGAGAACTAGAAAAGATGATTTGTTAAGAGCAAGCTCTATCAAAGCCTTTGGTAAAAAAAGGCACAAAACCATCCCTCAACCAAAGTCTGCAGATCCTGACCTCATCACTCAAAGTGGCCATCAGGTAGTATATACTGCTACTGCCTCATTTCTTTTTACATGAAACTGGTTTTGGTGTATGTTGAACTGATATATGTGGTTATATATGTTCCATTTCTTGGGTGTTTGGACTTTGGAGCTTTGATGTAGCATGCAATAGCTTATGTGGATGAAGAAAAGTACTATGGAGCTAAGGCAACCATTAACGTTTGGGAACCCAAAATACAACAGCCTAATGAATTCAGCTTGTCCCAAATCTGGATCTTGGGTGGTTCTTTTGGTGAAGATCTCAATAGCATTGAAGCAGGCTGGCAGGTACCTTCTTATCCAACAACAATTTTACATTATTATTTTAGATTCCATCCATATTTAACTCATTGGCCTCTGTCTTCTATAGGTTAGCCCAGATTTATATGGAGACAACCACACTAGACTCTTCACTTATTGGACTGTAAGACTAGACTCCCCATGTCACTATCCTTTTGTCCTTTGATGCATTTCTATTTTTTAACTCTTGTTTTCTTTATTACTAAAACCAGAGTGATGCATATCAAGCCACTGGTTGCTATAATCTACTTTGCTCAGGCTTCATTCAAATCAACAATGAAATAGCAATGGGTGCAAGCATCTACCCTGTTTCTAGCTATCATGATTCCCAATATGATATAAGCTTGCTTGTGTGGAAGGTAATGAGTAAGAAACTATTCATAATAAGCAAGCTACCATTTCATAAACATCAAATTTATATATATCCATGAATTTGAGTGTGGCAGGATCCTAAGGAGGGGAACTGGTGGCTACAATTTGGTAATAGCTATGTGTTGGGTTACTGGCCAGCTTTCCTATTTTCCTACCTATCAGACAGTGCCTCCATGATTGAGTGGGGAGGTGAGGTTGTAAACTCAGAATCAGATGGACAGCATACATCCACACAAATGGGGAGTGGCCATTTCCCCAAAGAAGGGTTTGGCAAATCTAGTTACTTCAAGAATATTCAAATTGTTGATGGCTCCAACAATCTCAGGGTTCCTAAAGACATTGCAACTTTCACTGAGCAATCAAACTGCTATGATGTACAAACTGGAAAAGGTGGCAACTGGGGCAGCTACTTTTACTACGGTGGTCCGGGTCGAAATGCTAACTGCCCTTGACTCATTTAAATCCTTAAGAAAATGAAAGCTAAGTAACCATCAACTGTTGCCGAAATGAATATTCATCAAGCCAAGTGCATGCCCTTCTTCAAGTTAAGTTTAGACTAGTAAATTTGTGAATCATGGTTTCACCATTAGATGGTAGCAATACAGGTTAAATCACCTTATTAACTCTGCCAAAGATTTGTTGTGAGAAAGTGAGGTATTTCTAGCTGATATTCTTTGTTTGGACATATGAGTGTATATTTTGATTTTCCTTTTTTTTTTTTTGTGTGTATGTGTCATTAAATTCTGCTTAAGCAATATAAGCACTTGGCTTTGTTATTCTTAAAAGATCATTCTCTATGATTTTCCATCAATGAAGGAACCTTACTTTGTAATGGCAAAACGAAATGATTTACCTTTTGCTTTACCAATAATTGCCCTTTGTAAGTACTTGGACCAGGATAAATATGAGAGCTAATTGCAATTGTCTTTACTAATAGTATAAAAATAAGAGACGGACACATAATTTCCAATTCGGAAATTTTGTAAGGGTGAGTTTGGATGGGCGGTGTGTTTACTTGCGGTTAGTGTAAAACCAACGGTGGCAGTGAGATTAAATATTGTAGCGATACTATAGCGTGAGACAAAAAGTAAGCTAAATGGATCGTATTGCACCCCACCGCCCATCCAAACCCACTCTAAGTCTGCAAAGTCTTACTTAAAGAATAAACTACTAAAACTTGTTTGCATAAGACGTGATTTAAGTTCAATTCGCTTACTAAACTATAACCTAATTCTAGTACATAAATTAGATCACTCCCCTTAGTAAGATTTTCTCTTTAAAAGCTTAATTATAAATTAAACCATTAGAACCATTTGTTTGCAATAATTTGCACTAAAATAATTTCCTTATAGTGAACAAGATAAGTGCTCGTAATCTTATACATGAAACCATAGCAAACTTTCTCTTAAATAATCATATAATGGCTTGCAAATTTACAATCAATGTGAATCTTCATCTTTTTGAGTTCAACTCGATAAAATCTTCATTATGGAATAGATTTAACAAATATCTTCTCGATGTCAACTTCTTTGGAAAACAAATCTCTTCAAATAAAAAACTTAACCACATTAAAAAGGCTTCAAAAGATCCTCACTTGACTTGATTCTCCGTGTTTTGACTTCAATAAAGTACTTCTAGAAAACCTTAAAGATGTGTTTAAAGAGTCTAAGTCTTTTGGTCAAAAGATGACAATCAAATATGACAAGTTACATTTTCTTCCAAATGGAAGCTAACTTGACTTTTTATTTTTTATTTTTATAAAAGGCACAACAACACATTCAAGTAAGGTAAACATCATATTCAAGAAAGATCAAGTGTTGTTGATTTTATTTTAATAAGGTAAGACAAATTAAAAATCTAAAGTTTAGAATCATTTATTTTGATCGAATGGCTAAGATCATCTTAATTTTCATAATTCTCATTTTTAAAAGTTTTCACTATAGTTACCACTGTATCATAAATATCATCCTTATCGGTGAAGTTTTCATCGAGATGCTTCATATATTTGGCCTTATTAATACTAGATAGCTTTATAGATGTTAAGGTAGTTGCAACTGAAGCAACAACTGATTTAGGATTCTCTATCATCTTCTAAATTCACTCCAACATTAATATTTGCAGCAGCATGCTTGCTCTCTTCCACTTCCAAGAATACTTCACCTCATCCTTTCATACAATACCATTTTGCTTAAGTGGAATTTGATAGATGAGTGAAGGGTAAAGCAATGCATGCTTAACATTTTCATTGAAGGAATGAATGATCTCAAATTTTAATAGTCTAATCATAATCAAATCAAATTCGAAGTTGTCTGAACTTTTCACAATTGAATCATTTAATCATAGCCTCGAATTATCCTCGTCTTCTTGTGGGTGTGGCACATTAGGTTTTCAATAAAATGATAATAGGTACAAGGTTACTCTATTAAGAGCAAACGCATCTAAAATTCAAAAACGGGATCTAGAAACCTAACATAACATCCAAATTATTTTAGAGTGAAGTGTGACCCATTAAGAAACCTTTCAGTGATTAGTACCGAAGTGTAATTTGATCCTTTCACTAGATATCTCGAAAATACTCATAATAATTCATTATAAACACTAAATTAAATAAGTAAACTCAAATTAAAGCAAGATTTGAACTTTAAATCTCAAACTACTTTTTTTTTTTTTGTGAATTACAAGAGCTAACCATTAAGACGGTGAACACCTTAACCATTAGGCCAACACACAGGTTTCAATCTCAAACTACTTATTGCCTCAACATTAAATGAAGGTAAAGAAGGTGATCAATTCAAACTAATTCATGTGTTAACTTCAGGTCACTACACTCTATAAAAAATAAAATAAGCCTGTAATTAATTTTAAATTAAATCTTTTAATCATAAATATTAACGTTTCTAATCGAAGGAACTTATATTTTGTATTAATTAAAAGATTTTTTAATAAATCAGAAAATAAACTAAATAGTATACAATTAAGAGTTTACACATAATCGTTTTTAATATTTAAATATTTTGATAATAATTATTTTAACCCTCCAACTAATTAAACTAAATTTATAATTATTTTAAAATTTACCCTGCGGGAGTATTCCTAAATATATATATATATATATATATATATATATATATATATATATATATATATATCTAATACATAAATGGGTAAACTTTGACAACAGTTACCTAACTATTAGCGTGTTTCTATTTTGGTCACTCAAGTTTAAAATTTTTATTTTAATTACTAACTTATCAAATTTTAATGTTTTGGTCACTCATCCATTAAATTACTAACGGAAGCCTTTTTATTGGCATAATAATAAATTTAGTCTTCCGGTATATATAGATTTTATCAATTTGGTCCTAATTTAAAAATTCAACAAATTTAATCCTCATCTTTACATATTCATTAATTTAGCCTTGATTCTTAAAAATAAAAATTAAAAACTTTTAAAAATAAGAAATATATATTTAAAAGTTTATTTTTCGATAAAAATATATAAAATACATACGAAATTATAAAATATTTATAAATAAATGAATACCCATTTTTCTAACATGAAATTTATTTATTAAAATAATAATATTATAAATAATAAAATGTAAGAGAAAAAACATGAAGAAGACTTGAGTTGATTCAGCTTTTCTCTTTTTTTCAACATTAACGACCACTATGTTTAGGTTAGATCAAAAACTATAGCTTGAGGGGGGGGGCGCAATTGGTGATATACAGGCGATGATGAAGTTTTTGAGACCCAGTAGGTAGAAGGTATAACGGCAGCTCCGCTACGGATTCCTACTTGGATGGCACAACAACAAACAATGTGGAAATCAATGAATTTGGAGTAAGAGTTATTAGTGGAGGTGATTGCGAACAAAGATGATGTCTAGTGCTCAATAAATTTGGCGAGGAATAAGGAAGGACAAAAAAATAACAAATAAATTATTATTTATAAAATAAAACTAAAAGAAAAGAAAAGTTCGAATTTGGTTTAAGTTTTTTTGTGGGTTTTAAAAATATTTTATTTATAAAATAATATTTAATCAATAAATTTCATGTTAGAAAAAGAAAAAATGGTTATTCATTTTTTATAATTTTGTATGTATTTTATAAAATTTTATGTGTTTTTTATAAAAAACGAACTTTTAAATATATATTATTTGAAAGTTTTATTTTTAAAATTTTTAAATTTTAAAATTTTTAAGAATCAAGACTCAATTGATGAATTTATAAAGTTAGTAGTTAAATTTGTTGAACTTTTAGAATTATGACCAAATTAATAGAATCTGTAAACATTGGAGGGCTAATTGTTATTTCGCCAAAAAGAAAAGGCTTATGTTAGTAATTAATAGATGTGTGACCAAAATATTAAATTTTGATAACGTTAGTGACTAAAATGGAAAATTTTAAACTTGAGTAACAAAATAGAAACACTAAAATAGTTAGGTGACTATTTTTATAGTTTACCCTAAATAAATTTAGGTTTCTTAATTATATCTATTCTATTACTTAAGGTCTCAATTGAGAAATGATTAAAAGCCTCCTGTTTTTACAAAATAACAAATAATAATATGAAAAAAACAAATAATAATATAAGAGTAATTTTATCTTTTATATTTTTAATAAGATATTACCATAACGAGATCTAAACTTAAGATGCTTAATCTTTAAAACTTCAATTTAACTATTGCAACCAAAGTCTTATTTAATTTAAATATAATTTTTTTATAAATATATATTTTTACATAAGTTTTACGGGTTAAGATTTGAGTCAAGGGAAAGCATTATACGGTTATAACCGATTTAATTGACTTATCCAATGCTTCAATTAAATTAGGTTAGTTTGTCAAGTCGATTTTGAATTCAGTTAAGTCAGTCTGGACAATCAATTATTGATTATCGAAATCCATAACAAAATCGATTGACTTAATCAACTTATATTTATTATTTTTGATTATTTTAAATATATTTATAATATATAATTTAAATTACCCAAACTCAAAACGTGATTTTTAAAAAAAATCAATTAAATTGATTAACTAATTCAGGTTGATTGATATTAAATCAATTAATGCTTTAGTTGATCAGTTTAATTATTTTATACTGAAGTCGATTAAATTAATTAAATTAAAATATCAAATCAAATCAATAACCAAATTGATTGATGACCTAATTCCCAAAATATAATTTTGTTTTAAAAAAAAAAAGAAAAAAAAAAACCTAAAGTAAATTACAGTTGACGAAGCCTATTTGTACTCTGAAGTAGAGAAGTTAGTTACTTGCATTTTACATACCATACCATACCATACCATACCACTTTACAGGCAGTAAATGTAGCAACGTAATTAGACAAGCATAGATTTTAGAAGCTGCTAAGGTTTGTGACATCAAATGTACAAAATCTGTGATTGCCCTGAAAACTTGATTTATGTATGGGATTACCTGGCTCTGGACAATTGTATAGCTTCTTGGTCCACAGTTGAATCCTCACCCCAAGTGAACTGGTGTGAGAACCGCATGAATTCTTGGTTCCTCACTTGTTCAAGCTCCTCCCATTCTGCCCATCTCACTGCCAAACCCACTCCATCAAGCATTTTCACCACTTCTGCCATCGTCGGTCGGTCTTCGGGTGAGCTCTGAGTGCAAAGCAGTGCGACCCGTACGATTGTCTCGACTTCTTTTGCATCGTAAATCTTTAAGTTCCCGTCAACGATGTCATCAACCCTGTTTTCTCTCAGCAGCTTTTTAATCTGTTCATAAACAATCCTCACAAATGCTACAGGTTCAATACTCTATATATTCATAAAGATTTAGGAGAGGGTGCATCAATATAAAAACCTTACATGATCAAGTAGAAGAACATCCTCTTCCTCTTCTAAACGAGCAAAATCTACGGCACGCTGGCCGGTAACGAGTTCCAGAAGCATTATACCATACCCAAAGACATCTGTCTTTTCAGAAGATTTTCCTGTGGACAAATATTCTGGAGCAATATGACCCATGGTACCTCGTACTTGAGTGGTAACATGAGTCAACTTGGTATCAACAAGCTTTGCTAACCCGAAATCTCCAAGAACAGCCTCAAAATTGTCATCTAAAAGGATGTTTGCAGCTTTTAAATCACGGTGTATTATCTTAGGATTGCAATGCTCATGTAGATACTCCAAACCGTGGGCTGCTCCGAAAGCTATACGTTTCCGCATTGGCCAGTCCAAGCCCTTGCTTCCAGGTTTTAAATCTATAGAAAATTTCAGATATAAATTCAGAATACAGTAAGTATGCCTGCATTGCAATGCATCAAAAGGCAATGCAGAAAGGACAAGTACCTCTTAGTTGATATGCCACACTTAAATTTTGCATGAAAGGATAAACAAGGATTCTTTCGGAAGAGGTTGTGCAGAACCCAATTAGGCGTAGAAGATTCTTATGAACAGCAACACTAATGAGCTGGACTTCCCTCTGGAATGCAGCTTCACCACCAGGACTATAATAATCTGCAAGGCGTTTCACAGCAACCTTTGTGTTATCAGAGAGGACACCTTTATAAACTCTTCCAAACCCTCCTTGACCAATTATGTTGCCCTCATTGAAATTATCAGTGGCAAGTTGGATTTCACGCCATGAAAATCGCCTTATCTGGCCAAAGGAAATTTTGAGGTCATCTTCACCTGAAGTTTAAAAATTATCAAGTGTTAATTTCTACAAACTAAAGAAATCAAATAGACTTTCAGCAGGAGTTCTGTAATGATCATGATGAGCAATAACATGCATAACATTGGAATGTAATATCTTCCCTTGTAACTTTGTCTTTGATCATGGATGAGTAAAGAAAATTACCTATGACATCAACAAAAACATCACGCTTAAATTTGTGTGCTTGATAATACCGGGACACGAAGAAAGCCCCAAGTGATAGAAGTATAAGAGCACCACAACTTGCAGAGGTTACGACAATTCTAATTTTGGACCTACTGGTTGAAACTGCCAAAACAGCACAATATTTAATCCCATGTAGAACACATACGAAATGGATATAGTAAAAAGGTTGGTGTAGAGAGCAAACCAGGGAATGTAGAAGTTGAAACACAAGGTTGTTCCAAGCTAGAGCCACAAGCAAGGTGTGTTCCATTGAAGCTGACAAAATAACACTGTCAAATGGAATAGCGAGTGGAAGTTTGTCTAATCTTAAGCATTTATATACTAGAATTTAAAGGAGATAGAATTTCTTATAAAGTTTACTTGATTCTTGGAACTAAGAATAAATTCCTTGGAACTCTTCCAGTTAAGTTGTTGGATGAAAGATCCCTGCCAAGTAAAAATGATTTTTGAGTATTTGTGAAGTCAGTTTAGCATATAAGCAAAGACCCAAAAAGAGGGTAAAGTAGAGAAATATAGACCAACAATACAAGACCTATATACAAGTTTGATACTGTTTATCAAACAAGAATTTTATGATTGGAATAAGAACACATAAATGGATGTTTCCTGCTAAATATCAAAACTTATATTTTAATCGGATTTAGTCTGTGTCAGATATGAGTACTACTCAATCTTTTTCCATATACGAGGAAGATTACATTTTATACTCATGTTTGAATATGTGTATTCCATACTAGTACTTTAAGAAAAATCAAGCGTTCAAGTAATATAATATTATCAAATCACGCTCACAAAAAGTCCGATTTAGGAAAAAGCACAGTCTTACAGGTTTTTTAAATTGGATAATTGACCCCAATTTTCCGGAATAGAACCACTGAATTTATTATTTGCAAGATTCAGAATTTCTAAGTGCGCCATCTCACCAAGGAAATCTGGCAACAAACCAGATAGATTGTTGTTCTGTAATTCCCTGCAAAAGAAATTAGCAATCACTTAAAGGTCTTTAACATGCAACCCACATGTTCATATTATACAATCATATGTTTATGTTCATGTGTGTTTGTGTGTTACCATATACTAATACGCCTTTTTCTCTTTCTAATGCCAAGATGCAACATGTATACAACATCATTGTCACTTACAAGTTAACAAGAAACTTTAATTTCTTAATTGAAGGCGAAAGAGTTCCTGAAAATCCATTTGAAGCCAAGTTCCTGCCAATTCATACATTCACATGTTACTTTGTAGTTGGTAAAAAACTTAAGATGGTTATGTAAAGTAGGGCGTGCCCAAGGATCTTACCTCTACCATAAGTAATTGGATTTACATTGTAAGCTATGTCAATTGATAACAATCATGATTCAAAATGGTGAACTTACAAGGATATGACATTCCCATTCCTACAGGTAACATGAGACCAGCTAAAGCAGGGACTGACAAGATTATCATTCCAATCAGTTATTCGACCATTGGAATCATTGAGAACCTTGAGAAACTCGATCAAAGCATTTCCTGAACATTTGCAGACAAAGCTATCAGTTCTTTTTGCCAACAAGCTGACAAAGCTCGTTAGGGTTCAAGATTTATTGTCATAATAAGGTCCAAGTTTCAATCTCTATGTATAACTAGAGGCGGAACCTCTAAAGGTTTCTGTCCTCTTCAGATGGACTAAATTATGTATTTATATGATATGGTTACTGTTTATAGATATGATGTCGTAGTTAGGTCCTCATGCATGCCGACATGTACCCTACTCTAGAATTAATACATAATTTCTAGATGTGGGTTTGCCTACAAACGGTGCGAATCCTTATCGCGCAATCTCATAGAAGGACGCGAATACCTCACATGCAAACCACGTAAGGTACAAATCAAAACTCAATTGGGCAATGAGGCAACGAACCAGTAATAATAAGCATCATATCAAATTTATATACATATATATTTATGCATTCATATATTTAATAAAATTGCACCCCCTTAAAATAAATTTGGGGAAGGGGAGATGGGTTACATAAGGCTTGAACCCTATCTTGATGCCAACTTACAGCAGCTCTAATTACTGCAACAGTGGTCTTGTTGACAATTTCATGTGTTATAGATTTAAATAGGTTAAAATATATCATAGATTCATGTACTTTTCATAAATTTAGAATTTAGAATTTAGTCTTTATACTTTTATTTTTAGAAATTTAGTCTCTTGTTAGTTCGTATTTCAAAATTCATGTCCAGTTGTTAATATCTTTTTTTGTTAAATTTGTTAGTGTGGCATTTCAAAATAAAAGAAAATATCACTTAATAGTAATGTAACTAAAAAAGTAACATTGTAACGAACAGAATATCTATTTGTTTTTCTGTGGCTCAAACATAAATACTAGTGTTTTTTTTAGCCTAAATTTATACTAACCTATTTTTAACATTGTTGATACACGATATCAATAGAGGTCAAAATCGGAGGTCAAAATAGAGAGGATTGTGTTCTGATTCAGAAAATAGAGAAGAAACCCCCTCAAATGAAGTACTTGAGGTTACTTAAACTATGATTATTTTAGTCGGATAATCGGGTCGGGTTATTATATATTTTTTATAGTTGTATAACAAACGTTAAATTCAATTGAAATCAGAAAAAAAAAAGAAAAAAAAAGGGGCTATGGTTAGTGCTACCATACCCTCAATATCAGGTTCCTTGGATGAGTAAGTGGTTGCAACGAAAAGCAGTAGGAGCCAGATTGTGATATGCTTTAGAGGCAGGCATTTGGGAAAAGCTTCATTATTACTGCTTTTTGCTTTATTCTCCGATGAAGATGGACCCAACAATCTCTCAAAACCTTTGAAAACTGCAGCCAAAAATTGGAACAGTATGTACTTTACACCAAATCACACAGAAAATTAGCCTACTTTTTGTTACACAAACTGGAAAAAAAAAAGTAAGACTGATTGATTGTAAATTTAATTATTCTTTTTAAAATTTTTTATGAATTTTGTAATGCTTCATTAATAATATACTTACGAAATTAAAATATAATAATATATAAGTTTCATTTTAAAAATACTGAATTTAAAATCTAAATATTATAATACTACATTGTATGAAATTATATTTTATATATAATTTTAATTTAATTTTAATTATTAATTAGTAGAGGTTGATTGTTAATTATATTTAAATATTGTGACCACTAAATAATTTATTGTAATATTATTTAAATTTTTAAATATCTATTTTAATTTTAATAGTGTATTTAATTTATAAAAGTATTAATAAATTGGAAAATATTTTTAAAATAGTTTTAAAATTTACACTGGCTTATTATATAATATAATTGGAAAGATTTATTATGAAAATATAACTTGCAAAACACCATTAAAATTATATAAAAAAGATGGAGGGTCTATGTATAATTTTTCCTCCACAGATACTTACTTTTTTTCCTCATCACGTGTCAAACTTTTAATAAATGAAATTATATTTGTAAATTTTATTAAAAAATATAATTTAAGTTTCACAAATTAGTGTTATTAATATATTATAGTTTTTAAATTTGAAATTTTAAAAATTTAAATATGACCTAAATCTCAAATGTTATTATAGGCATCTTGAATATTCTAATAGGTGTATAGCAGTTACCTCATCATAACATCCAAAATTTGGACAGACAAATATGATTGTTACAGAAAAGTTAAATTAAGGTGAAATTAAATGTAGTAGGATCCTTTTAAAATTAGTTGTTGTGGTTAAAAGACGAAATAAAGAAACTATAGACATTTTATCAAGTCACATAATAAATTAAGAAATTATGTCGGTGACTTAAAACTTATTAAGTCAATTATCGAATACGTTGTCTTTTTTCTTCTAGAAATTAAACTTGTGGTTAAAGGATTTTTACCACACAATAAAAATGTCAGGTTAAAATTTTTAAACTTTTACCTCAATTATTTTAAATATTTTAACTAATAAAATACTATTAAAATATATTTAAATTTTTTATATTTTTATTCATAATAAATTTTAAAGAATAAAATGTTAAAATCAATTTTTTACCATTAAAAGTCAAAATATGACAAATTTAGTAAGACGGAGGAGTATATTAGATTATGATACACGTATGATAATGGTGAAATTTTTGTGTAACAAATATATTTATAAAAAAATAATGCAAAAAATAAATGAGACTTTAGTTAAAATAATAAAGTTGAGATATTGAAAACCATGTTGTTTTTTGTTCAAATCGGTTATATAAAAAAATGAAATTATTTTTATAATTTCACAACTGAATTGAAACTTAATTAATGAATGATACCAATTTAATTAAATATTTAAATATTAATATAGATAAATAATAATATCAAATTATGTCAAATATAGTACAAAAGATTAAATGTAGAACAATAAAGAAAACATAATTAAACCTAATTAAAATAGAAATAGAGTAAATTTACTCCATTCATGAAAAAGAAGCCCTTAAAAGTAAGTTATCCCAACCTCAATTATTAAAACATTTTAAAACTCATCCACATCCGCATATGTAGGGACCGAAAACTCACGCATCACAATTGTAAATGGTGAAACTCAAACTTGGATTTTTGTATATTCAAGATTTCCACCTTAACTAACAATGTCGAGTCTCATTAGTTAAAATTTGTTAATAAATGCAAACTTTTGTAAATAAAATTGGATTTCATTGACAAACTTAGCTACCCACTAAATTTAGACAAAATTATAATTGTAGAAATTAAATTTTAATTATTATTATATCTTATGAACCAACACTTGCAATAATTTTTTATTTATTTATGAGGTATAATTGTAAGAATTAAATTTGAATTTATTAGAGAGTAAACTATACCGCAGGTCTCTAAAATAGCGTCGATCTTATTTTGGTCACTCTAATTTTTTTGTCAATTTAGTCATTCTGATTAAGACAATTGCTCGAATTCGGTTTGCTGACGTGAATTTTTTTTCTTTTGACTAAAGTTAAGGACCTCTCAATAATTAGTCTAAAACATTTTTTTTTGGTTTATTTGCAACGTGAAGATTTCAACGGTAGCATTATCAACATTTGAACCCTCTTTAAGAAGAGAGAATCCAATAACAATGACGACTAACCATTTCCATGACCTACCCTTTTTGATGAGTCCACTTACCAGCCTAACACCACTGACTACCATGGCAAGGCTAAAGTGGTTCGAGAATTCTTCAAGGCACAAGGACTGATAAGGGAGATAGTTATGTGAATAAGGGGGAAAGTAAGAGAAGTGAAGAGGATATTGGGGACATTAGGACAGACAGATCGATGGTTGGCCTGTAACTGCCATCAAGGAGTCATGAAGTGCATATCTTGGAACTAAGAAGATATTGGCTCAGACTTGATAGTTCAAGTGTTAAGTGAGCTTAGTAAAATGTTTGATCTTTGATGTTATTTTTTTATGGAGACTGGGAATGAAAAGGAAAAGGCTGAGGATTTTTTTTATTTAAAAAATACTATTTGATGAGGGGATTCATGTTGATCCTTAAGGGATGAGTGACAATTTATCGCTTTAGTGGAAGAAAGGGTTTAAGGTGAGGATTAGGAGTGTTGGGAAAAATATTATCGATACTGATATTAAAGATGAGGATAAAGGTGTTTGTGGGATTTATGAAGCTCCAAAATTGGAAGAAAGATTAAGGGCGTGCTTGGTTGAGTGGAAAAGTGGGAGTAACATATATTTTTTAGTATGCTTGGTAGGGAAGATAAGTGAGAAGAAGAAGAAAAAATAGGAGAGATAATTATTTTCCATCCTAATGCGTAAAAATCAATCATTTCAAATTGGAAGGATGAGAGGAGGGAGAATAAAAGAGATGTGTATGTTAATTCAAAAGTATTTATTAATTTTTTTATTTTCTTTCCTTTCATTTTTCAACCCTACCAAGTAATGGTTGGTATGTTCTTTCAATTTTTCCGTCTTTCCTACCAGGCATACTCATGGAAAGAAATATTATATTTTCCATCTTTCTATTTTTCTATCCCTTCAATTTTCCAATCTTTCCGACTTTCTTTCCACTATATCAAACAAAGCCTAAAAGTTGAAATTGTTAGGGTTATAAGGGGAGTTTAGATGAGTGTAGGTGATTATAATGACATTCAGGAAATGGAAGAGAATGATAGGGAAATGGAAGATAATCTTATTAAGATTGTGGAGTGTAAGAAATGTAATATTTGGCAAAAATAAAAAAACCCTAAGAAAATTAGAAATTCACTTTTAAATGTAATATTTTGTTAAGACTTTTCTTTTTCAATCTAACTTTTTAACCAAACTTTTTAAAGAGTAATTACTCAATTAACCTTTAATTATCTTTTTACGGTGTAAAAAATTATAATAAATTAATCGATGAATTGATTCAATATTCGAAAATCGATTATCAATTTGATCTAACCAATAAATAAAAGGGTAAAAATCAGATTAAATAATTAAAAGTTGGGTTTTGGTTATTTTTATTAAAATTATTGTTTTTATAGAGAAATAAAATTATTTTTCAAGTAATAAGATTTAAACCATTAATATCTTAATCATATATTGAACATCATCTCATTAGAGAGATGTATAATTTTATTAAGTAATTACTTTATTTAGTACTTATTTAATTTATCTTTTAATTGAATAAAAATCCACTGCAATCAAATCAGTTAAAATTGATGTTTTTATTTATTGGTGGACTTCCTTGGAATTCTTGCATTCAGTAAAATTGCTAATTAAGATTAGAAGCACACCAACTGCTTGTTTAAATGCCAAAATACATCTACTTTTTCCAATATAACAGTAGGAATAAAGCAGCAAAATACATCACACATAATATCAGTTTTCGTATATATACGTTAACATGAAGAAGAAGAAGAAGAAGAAGAAGATATATGTATGTATGCATGTATAAAAAAACATACCTGATTTGGCAAGGCAGCCATGGATGAAGTTGCAGCAAAACCAGGAAACCATGGGAAACCGAAACAAACAAACAAAAAAGTGCAGAAGATGACAAGAAGAAGAAGCCGAGGAGATAGATAATAGATATAATTCAAGACATAATGTTGATGGGTAGTAACAATGATGAAGATCATGTGAAAATGGGGTTATGTTTTGAGTGCAGGGTCGGCCCCCATAAAGCACTTACTTCATTAAACAATTAAAACAAAGCAAAAGCTAAAGAAATTCTGACAAGTGACAAGAGCTGAATAATATATGTGGAATAGAATATATTTGTTGAATGACACACACTGTTTCAGAATAGAATATTGTAATTAACAGTAAGCATTGATTTCATGTTTTGGTTTGGGAATTGGATTTCTATTTGGAAGGTGGATTGAGAATTAGAATTAGAATCCCACTAATTAATGGGTCTCTCCCTTTTCCACCTTCTTCCATTAACATTACCTCTATAATATTTTCTTCCCATTTTTTATTTTCTTAATAATGTATGTCTCTATTTTTGAGTGCAATGTGCGGTAAAAGTACTATAAAGATTTTTATATTACGAATTGGATAAATTAATTCTTATATATTAGATCAAAAAATAAATTGTCATGCATTTTTTTTGTTAAAAACTAGTTCTTAGATGTCAGCATAAGGTACATGTAGCGTCCCAATTTTTAACAGAAAATATCAATTTTGAGTAGTGAAAGAGGCAAGATGTAATTTGACTCCTAATACAGGCTTTCTATGATATATTTTACTTATACTCTATTTAAAAATTTGATATATATTTTATTTTTTATTAACTTTTAACATATTAAAAGTTTGACCACTCAAAAATAATTTCTCTTCCTAAAGGTTAGAACTACACAACTTTGGAAAGAGAGTGTATTGTCCCTTTCTTTGATCTTTATTAAAAGGGTGTAGGCATGTGCTGGAAATCATATTTCATGAATTTTGATAGATTTGTGTATTTTATTACGTTTATATTTTTATATTTTTTTTATGTGCTTTAGTGGTATTTAATGTATAATATATTTATATTGATTGAGTTTTAATTCATTTGGATAAGCATTTTTGACAATGCCAGAGGACGTGGGTTCAAATGCGCTGAACCGTATCATCCTCCTATTTATGGGTTGGGGAGGGATTATGGATGATTTTAGATATGGTCTTAAAAGAGCATATATAATCAGAATTTATAATAAGATTATTAAAAAAATGTATAATATATTTATATTTTTTTAAAAGAATTTTTATTACCATCATTGTTACAAATAATATATACTTGAATAAACCATAATCAAAGTAAAATATTACACGACAAAATTAAATTAACATTAAAATATGTATGAAGAAAATCAAAATGACATATATAATATTTGAGCCCGAATGGAAGTTTCAGCTTTTGTCAAGATTGTCAAATTCTCATTGACATATTTATATCATTTTAATATGTTGATAATATGTGAGTAAAAGTAGCATGGAGATTTCTGTATTAGGAGACAAATTTTATTTTATTGCCTTCTCTACTAAGAAAATGGGCAAACTAGTCCTTATACATTAGATTAAATAGTAAATTGTCTTTGTTAAAAAGTGGCGTGGTGATGAATAAGTAAGCGATGACACGTGACATGCCATGTGTACCTCTTGCTGACGTACAAGAACCAATTTTTAACAAAAGGACCAATTTAGTCTTTAATCTAATATACAGAGACTAATATGTCTATTTTTTAAGTAAAAAGAACAAAATACAATCCGACTCCCACGCATCCATAATAACTTTATCTAATCTATATATTCATATTATATTTCAATTAATTTTGTGATTTCTTAATCTGACAAATATAAGTTTGGTAAGTGTACTAGAAAAGTTTCCATTGGCATATATATTGTGGTGTTGAGTTGAGTGTGGTCATGTTATCCATGACAACAACATTCCCCAGTCCCGACCACTAACAATGACACTATTCCATCATGTTTACACCCCAACAGGAACAGCTAGACATGCCATCTTAGAGCCGCCTTGGACCCACCCATTTTGCTCACTTATGTGCCTTTGCACTTACTAATATAATTCGAAAAAAGGCCACATGGCTCACACCCAACAAATAAAAAAGAAAAAGCAATATCAAGGTCAACTAGTATAAAAACACTGAACCCTTATAAATTTATCAAATATTATTTGTAATATTTTATTATAATTTTTGTTATTATCATTACATAGCTTTAGTACATGGAGGAAGAATTGGAAATGCTTGAAAAAGAAATGATAAATGATGCAGGCTAAATGTGTTCTACATTATGTTTCAAAACAAGGTCGAGTTACAATCGAAAGCACATGGTATAGTCAACGTAATGATAAAATGAAATACCATATTGGGAAGTATTTTGAGAATCAAATCCCTTGATGAGCATAAATGGATGCACATACATTGGTTCACTATGTTGAGGGAGTTATGTGAGCAATGCTTGTGATAATAGTGTCACTGCTTTTGGCACTATGTAAGTCACATGACTTCTCTTATTTAGTGTTTATAATCTTTTGAAGCAAAATATTGGGACTGGAATCCCTGATAATATTTTAGACGTGTGATAACTCATATTTGAAGGCTGATCCATTTGAAACAACATGTAGTATTCTACATTTTCGGTATAGTGAACTTTATTGTTTCGAGAGTGTGCATAGTGAAAATCTAAAGAAAAATTAAAATAGGTTATTAAACGTATATGCCTATTGAGTTAATTTGATATTTATAGAAGAAAAATTAGCGAGTATGAGCGGGAACTTGAAATATTGGAATAGGGCTAAATTGAAAGAGTTGAAAAAATGTAAGGATTAATGTGAAATATAACACCCCAAATCCCGGCCCAAAAGTTTCGGTCAGGTTTTGGAGGTCATATTGGCCACCGAAATGGCTCAAAACAAAACATTGATTTAAATAATAAAGTTCGTTTCGAAAAACATTTTTACTCACAACTTACTGAAACTGAAAACGAACTTTACCAAAATGTTTTGCAAACATTGAACTTATTTTTCATTTAAAACTTATTTGGAACCAAATTCGCGTTTAATGGATTAAACATGTTTGCAACCAAAACGAAGTTGAAAAAAACCATTAACTGAAACTTTATAGTTCAAAATTTGTAACATAACAAAATATTTTACATTCATTGATCGAAAATCATAAACTTATTGTTAAAAACCTGACCAATTGCAAAGGAAAAGTTTCAATCTCGAAGTTTATGATCATGCACATAATTTGCAAAATAAGTCAAACCAAAATCCCAGAGTTTTTACCAACGTCCAAAGTCCAAATAAAACTTATACCACAGTCCACAAAAATTTATTTACAGTCCAAATGGAAATAGTTTATCAAGATTTTAAAAAAAAACTTTATTAAAAACCAAACCGAATTGAGACATTCTGAGACGTTTGATTTGTTGAATCCAACTTCTAATCTTAAGGGTTACCTAAAAAGGAGAAAAACTAAAGGATAAGCTACGAAAATTCAGTGTGAGGCTTAAGCATACGTAACTAAACGATATCAAAACAATCAAATAGTTCAATGACAAATAATTGAACCCTCATACAAAAGTCAGATATAACCATATTCAAATTTCACATCGAATTTAACACATTGATTTAAATTATCTTTAAACATATATGCAAATCATATTTAAATGCAAAATGTCATCAAACCCCACCTAACCAGCCTTTACACATTATCTTCAACCATCCGTCACACACCAAATAAGGGTATACTTGACCCTTTCCAACCTTTACACACCAATTTTTGTGTTATGGTGGACCCATCCAACCAAATCACACCATTTGTTATGTAGTCAAGATGTTAACGTAAATGCAATTCTACCGCTATAATATAATAGTAGTGCAGTTTAACTGTCAAATCAAACTTCCTTCTCTTCATATTTATATCCCAACCACAATGCAATGCAAGTATTATGCACACAGATTTATAGAATAAAAAATGCTCATCTTCAAATTCCATAACCAATAATCACACAAACAAACGATTCAGATTAGCAGAATCAGAATCTGACAAACTAGTATTCAATTACAAAGTAACGGATATGACAGTTTGACTTTTTCCATTATCACATTCAACCATTTTTGTATTCCAGATTAAGATACCACAACATACACTGTTACTGCAAATTCCCAGAATTTGATCACGTGGACGCATATACATATATATACAAATTCATAACATATCTATCAGTACAACGCTCACCTTAGTCAACCAACAATCAGCATTCATGTCTAAAACATTTCTAAAGAGCTCCAAACAAGCAAGGGATTACTCAAGAGATTAAACAAAATAATTAACGAAACATAAATAAAACTGTAAAAATTAGACCACACGGTTATGTGGCTAGGTCGTGTAGGAAGGTCCAAACCGTATGACATGGGTACATGGTCGTGCGGCTGAGAGACATGCCCGTGTGACTGGGTTACACGGTCGTGTGGCCAAACCGTGTAACTCTCTATGCCAGTGTGACAAATTTACACATTTATAAAGCAGGGAAGACACGACCGTGTGGCTGAGGGAGACGCCCATGTAATTGAGATACACGGCCGTGTAACTTAGAGACATGTCTGTGTGCGATCGACAATTTTTCTCAATAAGGGTCACACGATCGTGTGACCAGCTCGTGTGACTCAACCCAGACAATGTGACTCGAAAATTTACTTAATTTCTTAAGCAGCACATGGCCGTATGAACCACCTGTGTGAAACTACGCCCATGTGGTTCATAAAACACCCCAAAATCTGCTGTAAAACACGAATCAAATCTCAAAACCAGCCTCCAATTACATATGTTCAAGTAAACACACCTTAGAAGTGATTCCTAAGCACCCACGAATAACCGATTCGCCTGTACACTACCGATCTGAAAACTCTAAAATTTTGGGAGAGAAAAATAGATTGACGTAAGAGACAGAATGGAGAACGTGAGAAACTTTTGGGAAATCTTCCTAATTCAAAAAATAAAATAAAATAAAATAAATAAAATTTAATGAAATTCTAACCTATTAGATTTCCCAAATTTGAAATAAAAAATTAACTCTTTTTAGCGTACACGAAGACTTGAACATGAGTTTTAAAAGTAAGCTAGCACACACCTTACCAACGAACCGGCAAACTCATTCTATTTCTAAATTGCAAAGAAAGACATAAAAATCTAACTGAAACCACTGACTCATCCTGCAAGTCTTAATACTTCTAGCCCAAATTCCGGGGTGTTATATGAAAATTTTCCAGATAAGAAAAGATGGGTTAATAATGAATATTTGGTATGAAGATGATATGGAATATGTATTTTTATGAAGGAAGTCATGATTGTACTGAATCGAATAAAAGTAAATAGTATAATGACTAAATTATAAATTTACCATTTTGCCAAAAAGACATAAATGTAATTTTGCATGAAAAATTAATAATTATAGATGATAAGTATGAATTGTGGAAAATATGATATGTTAAGTGTCATGAATGAAAATAAATAAAAGTAATAAGTGATTAGGGGCTAAAGAGTAATTTTTCCATAAAGGAGTATTTTGGTAATTTTACATGAAATTATGTTGTGGATATATTAATGTAGAGTTATTAAATACTTGGGATCAATTATGGCCATTGGATGAGAATAAAAAATCAAAGATTAAATGTGGACCACACTTTTATATGGACTTTGACCATTAACTTTGACCAAGATTTTAAGGGAACTAAAATAGGGAAATATTGGATTTTTCCCAAATCCTCCCCTTACTTAGTCGAACACTATGGGAAAAGAGGGGAAAATCTCTCTTTTGTTATTTTGTTTCTCTCGCTCTATTCAAATTCAAACCAAAATTTTGCCCGTTCACCTTGATTTTCACTAAAATCAACTTGGAAATCCACTTTCGAACTTGTTTCCATCGTCATCTTTCCCATTCAAACCTAGGGTTTAAAATGGGTAGTAAGAGAAAGCTTATCTAGTAAGAGAAAACTTCAATCAAGGTAAGAATTCATGTTTTCATCATCTTCACCTTAGTTATTTGAGGTTTTTGATATGAGAAAGTTGCTTGAGTATGTGTATTGATACTTTTTTTTGTGTTAAGAAAAGATGATTTGGTGGAGAAAAGGATTCTAAGAAAAGGATTAAGTAGATTCAAGTGTTGAGAAAGATTAGAGAAGCATTATTTTGAGCCTTAGTTAATCTAAAAAGTAAATTGTTGGAAAGAATCTGATTTGAAAACGGTTTTATTACATAGCGGAAAATTAAAATTTTGAAAACGACTCGGTTTGTGATATTTATAGCAATAAACCCTAGACCGAAATCGTACTTGTGTTTCGGATAGCCAGACCTTTTTCATTCCCGACTTTCAACCAAACAATCTTCTCCGCAATTTTTGTACCACGAACTGTTCAAGTGTAGGCTCGAACCAATTGAATGAAAACACAGAACTATAAATAGTTTTCTTTTCTTTTGGGGTGAAAACAAAACATTCTCTTCTCAAATAGAAACTGGTAGAATTGTTATTCCAAAAAAAATAGATTTAATAGTTGAGAATAAATTCTCTCTATTTTTCGGAAGAGTAACAATATCTTAAAGTTGTGTTTATAGCTCCATCGGTATCATCTATTTATAGGAAGAGAAGGTAAAACCCTTATTGAATTATAGAAGCTTATTTCCACTAGAAAAATGATCTCCTTATCTAATTAATTAGGAGTATAAGTGGCGGCAACCCTAATTAATATTAACTAGGGTTAGTCATCCACCCCATTAACATAAAAGACTTTTGGGCATCTTCCATATCGGGTCTAATTACAAGTACTTTCTGAGTTTTTAACCCAATACTTTATAATTTAATCCAACCCAATATTTGTTTTTCTATTTCCAAAAAATAAACTTCAATATTTATATTAAATAATTTTCTCATCCCAATTTTACCTTTGATAAAATTATGACGATTTTATCCTAGTAAAATTTCGAGAAAATATATTTAATATTTAACCATTCAACTTGTTCACTATAATCGAATGATTTATTTTCATTTACTGAGCTTTAGAATAGCTCAAAAACATAAACTCATTCTTTCGATCATAT
The DNA here is from genome assembly GCF_025698545.1 of Gossypium raimondii. Classification (NCBI taxonomy): domain Eukaryota; kingdom Viridiplantae; phylum Streptophyta; class Magnoliopsida; order Malvales; family Malvaceae; genus Gossypium; species Gossypium raimondii. The sequence continues at coordinate 3,900,554 of NC_068571.1, read as the reverse complement.
TTTAGAAATTCATGTTTATTTGCAAATGAATCATTTCTCATTTCCATTTCCATTTTGAGAAAACCACATTCATTTCCAAATGATTCCATTTCTCCATTTCAGATAACCTTAACCATTTCTAAATGTTTTACATTTCTTCATTTCTATTCATTCTGTTCATTTAGATTCAAACACGCAATTCATTTCTGGTTTCAACAAGTTAGTGAAAGGACTGATTGGACATATGCAATTGAGGCTAAAATGATTTATAATTAAGTTCTAGTTTTTCGCCTATTAATTATAAATTCATTTAGTCATGAATTCATTCCACTATAGTATTGTAATTGAGCTCTCCCTAACGAAAGTAACTCGATTAGTGCTCGTGCAACGCCTTTGTCATAAGTGTGTTACCCTCATAGGATATCCTTAATCTTTTTGTGATAATATCCGTTCTCCCAATATAATCTTATTTTATATCATGGTAACTATAACATATTCCTTAATGAAAAGTCAATTACTATTAAATAGTAAACAAATCATCCATCATAAAGACGAAGGACCCATGACCACGTTTACTTTTCATCAATCATGTAATGCCAATGAGAGGATATCATTTACCCATGTCTCAGACTATGAATTCCACTGTTGTGAATGATGCTACATACTACAGAAGTTGTACACCCAACGCACCAACTTTCGGTTCATTATCTATTCGAACTTAGGCTTTTACTTACATCAAAGTGTACGAGTCACACATATATAACCCGTCATCCACTCCGGATTTAGGTATTTCACACTATGAACATCACAAGTGAATAAATCCATAAACGAATCCAAGATCTACTATTCTTGGGTCTAGTTCGATGTATTGTTAGTCCAGTCTGATTACTGCCAGTCTAGTCAGTCACACCTATGTCTCTATCTTCTGGGAGTCATCTGCTCCAATGCCCAAGACAAAGCATCTCCCCAATTGGACTTGATAGACGACATATTAGTCTTTCAATCAGTTTGCTCCTTTTCGATTAAACTAAGGACATGTTTAGGTTGTCTACTAATATAAGTTGTCTTTCTGTATTACGATCCTACCACATAATACCGCTTAGTATTAGTTAAACATTAAACAATCAGTGAACACCATTTGCTTCCTTTTTGCTTTACATGTAAAAACCATGTGAGGACAATATACAAAGTATTAATGTAATTCATAAATAATTTTATTAACCAATCTGTTTAGAAAATTAGAAGTGTACTTAGACGAAAATACTACACTTAGGACACTAGATCCAACATAAATACCTTTGGATTTTCGAACTTTTCCTTCAATAATATAATAATGAGTTGTGTTTAATTAAGGGAATAAATAATTAAAGTGGAAAATATGTGTTGAAAACTTGAAACCATGGTTAAAGTGTTAAAAAGGGAAGGTAAATTTTCCCTCATATGGTTTAATGAATCTTGGACTAAATTTTCCTTTCCTCCTAAATTGAATATTTTTTTCTTTTGCAAAGGAACAGCTTTAAAAAGACCTTGCTCACACTATACTCAATCTTTTTTCTATTTAGATCATCATAAGACTTTTGTCTATCATAAGCAAGCTTTAAACAATCCTGGATAACCTTCACTTTTTCCTCAATCATTTGATTAAATCAAGTCCAACCAGTTTGTTCTTACTCAACTCTGTCCAACATAGAAGAGTTCTACACTTCCTACCATATAAAGCCTCATAAAGCGCCTTCTTAATGCTCGATTGATAGCTATTGTTATAAGCAAACTCGACTAGTGGTAGAAACCTCTCCTAACTACCCTCAAACTTGATTACATAACT